>NC_134854.1:20634166-21834166 GCF_049852395.1 Peromyscus maniculatus bairdii | reverse complement strand
TTTATCAGTAAGGCACAAATGAGAGGTGTTGCATTATTAAAGAGTTTGATTAGACTGAATTACATAAGTGAAGCCCCTGATCTTAAGCAATTTCACAAACAACCGACACTCTTTATTCTCCTTGGCTTGGAGTCTGCTGAACCAACATTCAAAGAGGTCTTAGGTTTAATTTGCTTGAAACTAATTTAAGAAAAGTACATTTCCCTTCTTCATTAATATCTTCTTCTAGCTTTATGTCTTTGACAATGGCATGAGTGCCAAATGGCCTCACGGCAGGAAGGAAAACATAGCTGCTTAATTGGTTAGCACTAGGAATCAGAATTCTGATTCTAATACCCAACTGCATGCCAGCAAAATAAGACCTTTCTCTCCCAAAGATCTTATTATGATTGCTTATCTACTGAGTGTATTAAAAACCACCTTCTTTAATACAGCTACCACTCCAAGGGAGATCTTTAACAGGGAAGTTATTACTGTGAACTATTTCTTAAAAGCTTAATCTTCTAAGGGGCATTTTAATTTTCCTATAACTTGAAAACTCTTTATATCCTTTTCTGAAACTCCAGCCAGAACAAAGAAGTGTCTTAGCAGCTTGTGGGCTAAGGCAGAGGCTGCCAGTACAGCCTGTTCCCCTGAACTCTGCTTCAGTTGTAAGGATTCTGGGGGACTGTAAAGGTTTAGGAAGCCATTCCTCCTTACTCTAGAGGTAGGTGACAGCTGGGGACTCAGTACTGAATTCTAAGTCATTTCTACTTAAAACATGGCTCTCTTTTAATGCTATCAGGAAATTTATTAAAAGCAGAATGGAAAATAGAAGTGTATGACCATTGACATTTATACTTGTGTGTGTGCTTATCCCCTCCAGAACTTTGGTGCTCAGTATTCTGACAAAGGAGTTTCATCTGGCCCTGGACCAATGGTATGCTTGTGTCTTTTTATCCTAGAAGGGGAAAAAAGGCTTGTATAGAAACTTGATGTTAAACGCCACAATGATAGTTAACACTCCATACTTAGATAAATGAAAACAACTCCCTTTTCTACACTTAGATATCAAAATTCAAGTCAAGGTTAGGAGTTTCAATTTTCTCTACAAACATGCCTCATAAAAAGGTCAGCTTTTTATGTCTAAGAAATAATCTTTGGACATACTGACCATAACTCAGGCAGAGCAGTTCAATCAAAAGATTAACATCTACACGTTTTTCTGTATCTTTCCACATTCCTTAAGCTGTGAAGCAGCACTGAGGAGCAGGGACATGCTCCATGAACCTGTTGGGAAGGGCCATCAAGTTCTGCTTCAACCCTTTCATCTTGTGGCTGGAGAGTCTGGGGCCTTTTTCCCAAAATCACTCAGGTAGTTAAGGACAGACTTAACCTGTAGGTACGATGCTTGAGAGACAACATATGGCTCATGCAGTTAGTCCTTGAATAGAACACGTCCTTCATCACAAGTATTTAAGAGGTGCCCCCAACAGGTTCAGAACTACACTATTCTTAATTTACTACTAAATTGATTTACTCAGCCAGCAGCAAATGACCTCACCCTCTGGCTCACCCTCAAGGACTTAATGATATAAGGAGTGTTTCTTTTTTTCCATTCTGATGAAAATTCCTTTTCTTGTCTAGTTATTAAAATCCAATATAGAAGAGAATGAGTCAAATGTAGCATTTATGTCATCAGCACGCATCCTGTCATTTTTGTAATGATTTATGACCTAGCGAACAAATGAAGCTTCTACCAAACATCACTGAGATGTAATAGGGAAAAAATAGACATAATCATGAAAAATATATAATAGTTTATAAGAGAGAATGAAAATGTCCCAGAAATAAAAACATTAGATTGATTAACTACATAGAATTTAATATGCAAGCACACAACTTGGTGATTCTAATTATGTTTTCCAAAGGCATTTATCTGTTAGTTATCATGGTCTTTAAAATACAACTTTTACCTGGGCCCTACGTTGGTGCTCTATCGTCACAAGATATTCTTCTGAAGCTAATGGGCCGAAATAAACTAATGTACTATAAGGGCAAGACAATATTTTCTGTAAATTAAAACTCTCACTCGGGAAATAATGTAGCTTTAATTGATGACTTCCAATTTCCTGATTTTCCCGGTAATTTAAAATGTTCATTTCTGAAATGAAAGATGTAAGCATTCTTTTGGCTTTGTTTATATTGGACATTTGAAATGAGTTGTTTCTGCTAATGCTGGACATTACTCAGCTGTAAAGTAGAACCCATTTCTCAAGAAGAGACAAAGTGGGAAATAGAGCAGAAGTAGATGTCACTTTATTTTAAAAATTAAAATGGTGGACAAAAGCTGGAAGAAATTAATATGGATTACAGATTTTCTTGTCTTTAAAGCCTCTCTCTGGGGAGAATCAAGCAAAATATTTCACTTTAAAATATCAGTGAAATGTAATTTAAGTTGGTACATCTACACACTTAACACAGACATGTGCAATAAGCAGATATGTGTTTAACAAATAGAGAGGGTAGGCAGCACTAAAGTGTTAAAATAATTTTCCATGTTAGAAAATCAATAACTACCAAACCCCATAGGGTCTTTTTCTGAATTAATCATAGTTCATCTTACAGCCTCCACAAAATAAAATATCCTTTATGTAAATGAAGTTGTTGCAAATACATGAAAAGATGAATAAATATAATTAAAAATTCATGATGTCAAAGAAAATTATACTTAATGGATACCTAAAAAATATTTTTATTGAAAAGCGACAGCTTCTTTTTAACACTGAAGCAATTTCTAAAACAAAATAAATAATTTCCATAATTAAAATAATGTGCTTCTTTAAATAAAATATGTATTGTCTCACTATAGTCATTTAATAAAGTAGATAAGCTCACTGCAGAGTCCTCATGGTTGATCTATTATGAACAAACTACTCAGAACTTGGGCAGGAGGTATTTTCAGCTGTATGAGGAGTGGGTCCTACAGTTGGATGACACAACCCCATACAATACTCAGGCTTGGTTACTGCAGAGGCTAAAGAAAACCACATTTAGCTCAAAAGCTCATAATATTCTGTTTTACCTTTCATTTGTGTTCCTGAAGAAAAAGGAAAACAAACCACTGTCATTTGTGTTATGTTTTCAATATCCTATGATAGATTCTTCCAATAGGCTGCCTCAATAATCATTGATTTTTCCTTCATCCCTCATTACATCCACTTTTGCTTGACATTTTCGTCAGTCACCAACAGCCCTGAAAGGAGCTTTACGGTTATAATAAACCTCCTTTTAATCATTAAGAAGGACTTTTGATCCTTTTCAATTTATGCCCCTGTGACAATAGAGGTATCAATTTCTTAACTAAGTATGACATGGAGAGATGACATAGGACGAAGAGAACTAACTGAAACGATTTGTCAGCCATTATATCTTCTGTTCTGGTGCAAAGATCAATTCACCTCACTGCCCCGAACACTCTCCCGATGCCCAGTTTCTCACAGCTTGAGGAACTTGTGGCTTCCCCCATACAATTCTCAGAGTCCTGAATAAAAAAAGAAGTGAAGGACAAGAAAGGGTGGGGGTACAGCAAATTTGGGTTCTTAAATGCTTCTTTGGGAGGGAGGAAAAAAACTATGAAATAACACTAGGATGGTTTTGCTCATCTGTCCATCGAAAACAGCCAGCAGCTCAGCAGTACAGTTTCTAACTCTAGTTTTCCCAGTTCAGCTATCGCTACTCCAAACAAGGACCTGAGTTCTTAGCACTAACCATGTGTATGCTCTTGGCAGGGCTTAATGGGACCCAGAGGCCCTCCTGGTGCTGTTGGAGCCCCCGTAAGTACCAAAATCTTACAATCATTCTTACATAAAATACAAGGTTAAGCATTACTCTCACGAGATGGAGATGCTGCTCAATGACAAAGTACTTGTCTACCATGTGCAGTGATCTGAGCTTGATTTCATAACTTCCAAATAAGTAAATAAATGTTCCTTCTCCCCTACCTTAGGGCCCTCAAGGTTTCCAAGGACCTGCTGGTGAGCCTGGAGAACCTGGTCAAACGGTGAGAACATTTTCTCCCTGTGTGGAAAAAAAAAATGTCTTTGCTGGGAGGTTTGTGAACAGTCTTCACCTCACAATGCATCTCCATTTCCTTAGGGTCCTGCAGGTTCTCGTGGTCCAGCTGGTCCTCCTGGCAAGGCTGGGGAGGATGTAAGTGTTTATTCTCAAGCTCTTCCAAAACAACTTTTAAATACTCCCATCTCAACAGAAGCATGTAAATCCAAATTAAGTTCTATGCTGAAGGCTCAATATACTTAACATGAGCCTCCCCATATGGGAAATATTACTTTAATGAAATACTAATTAACTTGCTTGTACTTGAGAGATGTGATTGTTAATGAAACGTGTGCTTGAGTCCACAGTCTTAGGTGCACCTTTCTCTCCTCATGGTTTCCCAAGTAAAGGCTGAACCTATGGTGCTTTCACGTTTCTAGGGTCACCCTGGGAAACCTGGACGACCCGGCGAGAGAGGAGTTGTCGGACCACAGGTGAGGTCATGGACAGCAATGTGTAGTCCAGAGTCAGTTGTAAGGGAGCATGCATCTGATGGTGGGACAGATGCCACTCACACTTGTGGCATGGATTAAAGGCAAGGGAAAGAACCAAGGAAGGAACGCAGACTATGAAAAGCTAAACTACGTTTTCTACAAATGCCGCCATCTTTGTTTCTCATATCATAGCTGTTGCTTTGTGACTCCATGCTTACAACACACCAGCCTTTGATTCCAAACTTGAGCTTTGAGGAGAGAATTGATTTGGAAAGAGGAAAGCATTGCCTTTTAACTTCTAAGAAAAACCTTATTCACTTGGTTCTGAATTGTCTTTTTTCCCAGGGTGCTCGTGGTTTCCCGGGAACTCCTGGACTTCCTGGCTTCAAAGGCATTCGGGTGAGGACAGTCTCCATCTAAATGAGAAAAACACCAATGCTGATGGGGGTGGGGTGGGGTGGGGGACGGGAAGAACTCCATTGTATTTACATTCCTGGGAACAGATCCTAGTTTCCACATCTCTGAATTTTGAAACTGCTAGAAATTTAAGCGGAGCCAAAACTCACCAAAAACTGGGTAAATTACGGATTATTTTTAAGTAGTTAGAAGTATCTGAAAGCCATAAAATGGTTAGGAGGACAAGGACGTAAGGAAGCTTGTCCAGCATCCTTCCCTCTCACCTGCATGCAGATGAAGTGACTGACCCAGGGTAGTGCAACCAGCTCACTTGAGCTGGGACATTGGACTCTGTTCTAGTTTAGCAGCCGCGGGATCTGTCCAGGAGACATAATAATTGCAAAGATGGAAATTACAGC
Source organism: Peromyscus maniculatus bairdii (assembly GCF_049852395.1). Classification (NCBI taxonomy): domain Eukaryota; kingdom Metazoa; phylum Chordata; class Mammalia; order Rodentia; family Cricetidae; genus Peromyscus; species Peromyscus maniculatus. Next base: position 21,828,822 of record NC_134854.1, on the reverse strand, counting down.
ATGACAGCATTTTTAAAGTGCCCATTGCCTTTCAGGGACACAATGGTCTGGATGGACTGAAGGGACAGCCTGGTGCACAGGGTGTGAAGGTAAATACTGGGTTCAGGACACGGTTTATAAGCAATTCCTTTAAATCTGTCATTACTATCAAAAAGGCTATTTTACTGGTGACAACCTGCATTTCAAAAAATATCTTGTCTCCTCACCTATCCTTCAAATCCCTCAGTGGTAGAACACTGAGAGCCTATGACAAAAGGCCAATGACTAATATTTAACTTAATGTTTATTTAAATAATCAAATGAAAACTAGTGTTATTATTTTCTTCCCCATCTCCTTTCCTCCTCTTGCAATGTCACTCGGTCTCTGTAGCCCAAACAAAGGTAAATAAACATATGACCAAGTATTAGAGCATAGTGTGCTACTTGAAAGTGTAGATCCTCCCTTGCCTTGCACTAATTAGGTATGTACATTCATGTCACAATACATTTTTCAGCCTCTTTCCTCTGATTTATCTGTGCACACTCAAAAAATTTTTAATTAGGTAATTAAAGTCTCAGAAGTGTGTTATCTCTTGGCTTAGCCCCTTCTCTGACAGCGTTCCCAACCATAGAACGTTCTCTTTCCTATTAAGGAGATAATGTGATATTAAAGTGAATACCAACGTAAGTACAAATTAGTGAGTAAAGAATGCTAGCGGGGCCAGAGACGAACATGAACGTGGAGAATCTGGTCTAGCTTCCCAGCTGCCACACCAGTGGATAAGGTCAAACCCATTCTCCCACGGGCCCGGCACTATAGCTCAGACTACCAATCACAACAAGGTAAAATATTAGAGCTGAGAGGTATGTTTGTAGGTGTCCTCATTTTGTGGCTGGGGAAAACTGAGGTCAGGGAGAGCTGGTGACTGGCCCAGTCATTCCTCTAGTGGTTAGAAAAGCAAACTCAAGAAATCCCATATTACTCATTCCTGAAGAACACTCTTCCCACGGAGTCTTTGACCCAAGGCTGGGGAAGCAGCTCAGTGGTAGAGCGCTTGCTTAGCATGTGCCAAGCCTTGGGTTTATTCCTCAGCATCTCTCTCTAAACTAGAATATCTTGAAGAAAAGTTCTTCTCGATCCCCCCAGTAGGAAACTACCCACCACTGCCTAGCACTCACAATCAGAACCAAATTTGATGGCTCTAAAAACTATTAGGATGCTTAGACTCTCCATGTATCTCAATGAATATGATAACACTGAGCATTCCAATATCATTCAAATATCTTTAAGGAAGATAAATTTGGTTGTACAGAAAGAAAGAAAATGTATCATTTGTATTCTCTTTTTAAATAATATTCCTAATCTCTGGAGCTGGTTCCAAATGTATAGAATGTAAAGAGAAAATTGGAGAGGAGTACAACCAAATAATCACAACCTTTTGCATATTTAAATAGAACTCTTATATTTAAAAAAATGTGTATGAGACCATTGAGAAACAATCTAAATGTATAAAAAGATGTTTTAGAATGTATGAAAGGCTCAAACTGACATAAGAGGGTAAAAACTGCACCATCTTAAAAATGGTATATATAATGAACACAGACTCAATTTTTCTTCCGCATATAGGGTGAACCTGGTGCCCCTGGTGAAAACGGAACCCCAGGACAAGCAGTAAGTATTGATCAGTTCACTGGAAACCCAAATGTGCACTCTCTGCATCTTGAAATGTCTTTCAAGTTGTTGCTAATTACCATTTCCCTTGGCATTGTATCCTTGATATTTTTCTTACGTCCCTCTGCATATTCAACTTTTACCTGGTGTTAGAACGAGACTTGTATTTTTAGTGAATTGTTGTATGTGTTAGAAATTGAGCAAAGTTACATGCTGCCTGTGACTTTTTAAGATTCTGGATTTTCCTAACAACATTTCTGCTTCTAGGGAGCCCGTGGGCTTCCTGGAGAGAGAGGACGAGTCGGAGCCCCTGGTCCAGCTGTAAGTGGTCCAGCTTTTTTCTTCTTTTTAAGTCTTCTTACAACACTGTCTAATGCCAGCTGTTTGACCTCCCCCTGACTGTCCGTCTTTTCTTCCTTCATAGGGAGCCCGTGGGAGTGATGGCAGCGTTGGTCCTGTTGGCCCTGCTGTAAGTTCTGACACTGGGGTGTTGAAAGGATTGAAAGTGTGGGGCCAGAGCTATCTTCCCTAACTTTTATGAAGTGATATAATTTTGAACACTTTTGCCAAATGTTCCCTGAGGTCTTTGGCAGTCTCCATTTATAAGTAGCCGAGGCTATTTCAAATTCCTGGAGCTACTGAATGATGCATAAAATAAAACTCATCCTATGAGCCGGGCGGTGGTGGCGCACGCCTTTAATCCCAGCACTCGGGAGGCAGAGGCAGGCGGATCTCTGTGAGTTCGAGGCCAGCCTGGGCTACCAAGTGAGTTCCAGGACAGGCGCAAAGCTACACAGAGAAACCCTGTCTCGAAAAACCAAAAAAAAAAAAAAAAAAAAAAAAAAACTCATCCTATGTTTGGAAATCTCGAAGTCTCTCCTTAATAGAACTTCCTGCTTGTTTTCCTCATCTACTTCAGGGAAATTTCTGCTTCGATTTCAGGGTCCCATTGGATCTGCTGGCCCTCCTGGTTTTCCAGGTGCTCCTGGTCCCAAGGTAAAAAAACACTGATTGCTGTTCCCACCTTGATAGATTCTTTAGCATAATATGAAATATCAGTACTGTTTGCAGGAAGAGAGACAATTTCATAGCAATCCCCTCAGTCAGCCTCGCCCTCTAAATGGGAATAAACGAGTTTTCTCAGTCTAAGTTTGCAACACGCCTCTCTGTGCTTGCACACTGGGTACAGACAGAGCAGCAGCAGCCTAGCAACTGACTCCTTATAGAATGTGCTTCCCAAGTTAGGGGGGCCTGAGTGGAGACCACTCACGTGGAGACCGAGTCACAGCTGAGGGAGGGGTAATGCCAGAAAGTCAGAGCTAAGCTTGCAAATTAGAAAGTCAACCCTAAACTTCGTGATAATATGCCAGACAAGCTAAGTGGTTGCTCTCCTGAAGAAATTCCCTAAAATTTGGTGCTATAATAACAGACACGTGCTGTTTCATTACTGACTGCTAATTCCCCGCTGTTTCTTCCGTTCTTAGGGTGAACTTGGGCCTGTTGGTAACCCCGGCCCTTCTGGTCCTGCTGGTCCCCGTGGTGAAGTAGGTCTTCCAGGTCTTTCTGGCCCCGTTGGACCTCCTGTAAGTAGTCGTTGACATTAACATCTTGGAGTAGAAAGACCGAAGGTGGGCTCAGGAAAGGTATGAAATGCTCTAATTCGGTGATTTTTTTTTGTTTGTTTCCTTTTCCTTTTCCCCCTCACCTCGCTGCAGGGCAACCCTGGAGCCAATGGCCTCACTGGCGCCAAGGGTGCTGCTGTAAGTACAGCTGGGCAGCTGCCCTTTGGGGGTCCGAGTTAGAGCTCCGGGTGAGAGGCACTTACCTACGGCTGCCTCTGCAGCCTGCTTCCTCCTGACCGAGTTTTTCCCCCCCACAGGGCCTCCCTGGCGTTGCTGGGGCTCCTGGTCTCCCTGGGCCCCGTGGCATTCCTGGCCCCGTCGGTGCTGCTGGTGCGACTGGTGCCCGAGGCCTTGTTGTAAGTGGTCGCCACCAGGACGTTCAGATCCTGAGATACTAGCTTTAGTGGTTTATGTGTTCCTTGACTTTTTCTCGCAATTTTTTGTCTTCCTTCTGTAACATTTTGCAAACGTTTATATTTCTTGTGTTGCTGTGTTGCGTTCCTGCATAGTCCCTCTGCACACACTCTCCGTCACCTTCCTTCTGCTAGCTTAGCAGCTTAAAAAAAAAAAAAGTCGATGAGGTCAACACCATGTGTGAATCTTAACCATCCAGTGTCATTTTTCTACGTATGGATTCTTCAGATGACTTTAGCTTAAACGTCCCAAGAGACTTGTCTGCTGGAGACTGTTGACACACTTCTGTCATGTGACCATTGTTTCTCTCGGTTCTTAGGGTGAACCCGGTCCAGCTGGCTCCAAGGGAGAGACTGGTAACAAGGGCGAGCCTGTAAGTGGTTTCATAATCACAATTGTGTTCATTGAGCCTTACCAGTTTTCAATCCAATTCCAGTGGCTAAATATAATATAAAAATATTTTTCTACTCTTCTTATTCTTTTGTATTGAATAGGGTTCTGCTGGAGCCCAAGGTCCTCCTGGCCCTAGTGGTGAAGAAGGAAAGAGAGGGTCCCCTGGTGAACCTGGATCTGCAGGCCCTGGAGGGCCTCCAGGCCTGAGAGTAAGTTCTGAATACTCCAGACAGACACATCAAGACCATCATGCCTCCCCTTGGCTGGGAAGTGGTCAGAATTTCTGTGTGTATTTCCTAGACAAAAGAGCATCTGCCTTCCATCTGTTTTATTAAATTAGTGACTCTCAGTTTGGTATGGTATTAAACTGGTCTGGAAACAATGTTGACCTATTTTTGCCAGATGCTCATCTGTGCATCCCCTTGGCGTTTGGGTAAGACGCCTTGGCTTGGTGTGCAGCGATATCTTCCTCTCAGAAGAAATCACACCCTGTGTTTGTAAACTCTACCCTGTGAGGTTCAAAGGTTTCTCTAATCCCCCATGTCCTTTCCTACAGGGCAGCCCTGGTTCTCGTGGTCTTCCTGGAGCTGATGGCAGAGCTGGTGTTATGGTAAGTTGGCCTTCAGTCATTTACCAGGAAGGACCGTGGCAATGCTGGTGCAGAGGACGTCCTCAGCATTACATTACCAGCCCCCTTATTCAGCCCCTCTCCCATTAACAGGGCCCTCCTGGCAATCGTGGCTCAAGTGGTCCTGCCGGAGTCCGAGGTCCCAATGGAGATGCTGGTCGCCCTGGGGAGCCTGGTCTCATGGGTCCCAGAGTAAGTTTCAGATAAATCCTCATAAAGGCCTGTCTAGAATCGGTGCCTTCTTTAAAGGGCTTCTGAACACTGATGATAACAACAAAAACATCGTAAAGTAAGCTTATTAGTAGACTTGTTGATGCTTACTTTTTTATTTTACTTTATCAAAGCCCCATGGAAGTTTCTGTGTGCTTGGCTAGTGCATAGGTGTCCTGTGTATTACTTGAATCAGTGACTATGAAGGTTTTGGAAAGCTAGATCTATTTTAAAATATTCAAATTAGTTTGGTTCTCTTATCAGCACACATCTTTTATCTTATTTTGTGGCTTTTCTATAAGGAATTCATGAAATATATTAAGGCTATACATTATTAGTTTATTAGATTCATAGGTGAAACCATTTTTCCAGCAATCATAAAATGCTATAATGTATTCAGCATCACACCAGCTATAGAAGAGGGACCTTTTGATCCAGATGTACTCAAATCCAAAGCAATGGAATCATTTTTTTTGGCTCCATTATCTCTTATGGGTGAATATCAACTGTAATTTCATACTATAAACAAGTAATAGGGAACATCAAATATAGTAATAAAAAAATCCACCTTGGAAATTGCTTACCAAAAGTATTAGTTGTTTTTTCTCTTCCTATCATGGAGTGAATAGCATGGTACATTTTGCCCATACCGTATGTTGCTTAACAGTTTCTTCTAATACCTTTAAATGGATCAGTTGCACAGAAATAAAATACAAAGGAAGACACAAAAAAAAATAGAAGAAAGATTTCAGAGTTCTTTTTGTACTTTCCATCAAGGCTAATATTGATAATGATTCACCCTCGGCAACAGACAAGAAGTGAGGACATAGTGCTGTGTGAGATTTCAATTAATTTGAGCCTTGAGTGTGGGAGCTGAAGTACCAATATGAAAGGACCCTCATTCATTTTACAGGGTCTTCCTGGGTCTCCTGGAAATGTTGGCCCAGCTGGTAAAGAAGGACCTGTGGTAAGTATTGCTCATTTTCCATTACATTTTCAAGAACACTTATTGCACCCTCATCAAGTCTATTTTTGTGCCTTATTTATCCATGAATACATTGAAAATAAATATCAGCCACCTCTACATCATCTGGGAACAGAAGGTAATAGATTCTAATTAGTGAGTCTAAATGGATGCAGGACCGAAAGCAGAGAAGGGATAAGGAACCATGACTGGAGAAATTGAAGCAGGTGACAGGGGGATAGAAAGGGAAGGAAGGGAGCAAATTGCATACATATGAGATTGAACTGCCTGTCTCTACACTGACATCCTATTAAGAACAAGGAAATGGAGTCATAATTTATTGACACCTTATAGGGGAAGTTTTGTGCATTCAGCAAACTGCCCTGTTCCATCATGTGAAAACATCCTAAGCAGGAAACCATAGGGATGGTAAGTAGACTTTAAACTCTGGTTTCAGGGTCTCCCTGGCATTGATGGCAGACCTGGCCCAATTGGCCCCGCTGGAGCAAGAGGTGAAGCTGGCAACATTGGATTCCCTGGACCCAAAGGCCCATCTGTAAGGATCATGACTCTCCCTCCCTCAATACATCTTTACCACATCTCAGCCACAGTCTCACATTTCTCTCCTGGTCCTCAGCAGTTTACCTCAAGGCAGATCCTTTCAACACAAGAAAGCTGTAGAGCACTCATTCCATGAAAGCTTACCTCGATTGTGGCCTCATACCCTGCTGGAAACCTACCTGAGTTGCACACCTCCACAAACAGAGTCCTTTCTGTACAGAGCTTCACAGTGTTGGGGCATGCCTTGGATAATAAATTCAAAGCTGAGAAATGTCAGAAAAATACACAAACAAGCAACAAAATCAACATTTCAAAATTGTCAGGGAAAATTGAACGTATAATCTTTTCATGTTCTGTTTATTGCACCATCATTTCCCTCTTGCCTTCTCTCCCTCCAACCCCTCCACTGTATCTGCCTCTGACTTGGTCCCCTCTTGAGATCATGAGATATATATATATATATATATATATATATATATATATATATATATATATATATATATATGAAATTATATATGTGTGTATAATTTTTTAATAGGGTGATCCTGGCAAAGCTGGTGATAAAGGTCATCCTGGTCTTGCTGGTGCTCGGGTAGGTATTAACTTCTACAGAGAAATCACCCCCAAAAAGTGCTTTGTTTGAGGCTGTCTTCTGCTATCATTGTTACTTTCCAAAGTGGCACCCTAAAGGTCCTTTTACCATGCTCAAATGCCTTTATTTTTAACAACATGGAAAAGGCAGTGAACTATAACAAATCAGAACATGTTATTGAAAGATACAGATACATCTGGTCTTTCTTGTATTCATATTAGGATTAAGAGGTTATGAATACGTGCTGATATTCTCTGTCCTTTGTAAACTGCCTCCTATCTGTGGACTTCTCTTAAACTACATCAAAAGTCAATAAGCACCATTTAGAACTTGGTGAAACTTACAATGGGTTGCTTTAATCCTAAAAATGATAAACTTGTCTTGAGGAATTAGCTTTCAAAGTGCTTTGAAGCATATTAAGCTGCCTGACTTGTGTGTAACCACCGGCCTTTCTATTTTATTTAGGGTGCTCCAGGTCCTGATGGAAACAATGGTGCTCAGGGACCTCCTGGACCCCAGGTGTGTACTTCTCCCTACTCCTTTATAAAGCAAAGTAAGCCTTGTCCTTCAGAGTGGCTATTCTTTCCATAGTTAAGGCAGCAAATTGACATTAGAGCTATCTGTTCCATCACTGACATCAATGCTATCTAACTTTGTTTTATGGGACTATTGTTTCTTGAAATTAACTCTGGATTCCTACGTATGTGGTAACTAACAATGTAATAAGATACTTTGGTTAAAATATAAAACATCATAATCATTATAGCTATGCTAATACGCATAGGCAAATGAGTAGTTTTTCTTTCACATAACTGGACTCATGAATTTAACTTTAGACTCACAATACCAACACATTTTTATGATGCCAAAGGGCAGGCATTAACATCAATGCTATCTCTTCTGTCACTTCCAGGGTGTCCAGGGTGGCAAAGGTGAACAGGGTCCTGCTGGTCCTCCAGGCTTCCAGGTAAGTCAACAAACATGCAAGACTCTGACTTCAACCTCATTGTTCCATCTAATTCACTGTAACATCACCACCACCAAGCACCACCACCCAGAATATGGCTTCAGAACTCATGCGAAAGCCACTGTTATTCAAAGCAAACTTTTCTGGAGTAATTTAACAAGACATAATAGTGTTCATGTTCATGATGTTATTCCCTTTGCAAGCCCAATTATTAGTATTAATATGGCCATAGTATTGAGATTTTCATGTCTCTTCATTTAGGGTCTGCCTGGTCCCTCAGGTACCGCTGGAGAAGCTGGCAAACCAGGAGAAAGGGTGAGTAAACCACGTGATGACGGCTTGACCAAATCTTAGCATTACCTTCTTTTTAAATTCCCTTTTGCCATGTAATTACAATACAAAAATTTTATATTTCGCACACTAATTATAGCAGTCTACATTGTTGGTGTTGAACAAGGGAATGAAACAACTTATTTATATTTTGTTCAAATTGCCTTATTTTATGGATTGACTGAAACATCACAATATGAAAGCAAAACCTATTGACTATTTCATGTAATAGCCTTACTTTTTGTGTGTTCTTTGCTATATTAAAATACAAATTATTTCCTTCTCCATAGTGGAAACGTAAATGCACCGATTTTCCATCAAACCAGAGCCTGAAAAAATTGCTTTTAATGTTTTTCTTGGCATTCAAACATTACACGCTATCCACAATCAGAGCATGAGTTTCGAGTCATTTTCTCTAATTGTGATGAATGCGCCTCAATTTAGTTACATTCTGTGGCCTGGTCTCCTTTGTCAACAGTGGGCCACATTAGAGAGACAGCTGGTCAGTAATAAAAGAGATTCACATGGGTATACAATTAACTAGGTAATGTACAGAATATGATAATTTCTATTAAGAAGGCAGTCCGTTATATAGCTACAATGTTCAATGCCTGGCTGTGTTTGTTACTACTTATCACATTATCAAAGGAGGTAGCCTGCTTTGTCGCTTTTTAAAAAGATAGTAAGCTGAATAATGGGAAATGAGTTTTCTGATAGCAGATCTGGCTTGGACACATCTTTGATAGCAGCGCCAGGCTCTTTTTGTGTCTTTCTGTAGAGCCAAAGGTTTTGTTATACAGTCTAGCCTGTATACCAAGCGTTTATGTGAGTAGAGCCCATATAGCTTTATTTTGTAATTCAGAATATTTTAAATACCTTAGCCACAAGTGACTGTAGGGACCACACATAGATTTCATGATGTACTTACTGTCCTGTTTTTACCTAGGGTCTTCAAGGTGAATTTGGTCTCCCTGGTCCTGCTGGCCCAAGAGTAAGTGTTACTTGGTTAAATTTCATTAACTTTTGACAACATGTTTTTAAAAAGAAGTAGTGCTTGTCCCTAACACCACTGATGACCTTCCTTAAAGGACATTCCTAACCTCTACTGTAGATACCATTGGGCTTCTAAATTAATAGTAAAAATTTCTCATTAGTTGCTGGTATTTCCTATTCAATGACCTTATGGTTTCAAGAAACATAAATGAACAAATATATGTGCTATAATAAATTACTTTGACAAATGTGATGCACTTATTACAGCTGCTGATTTTGAACAAAAAAAAAAGTGCTACCTAAGACCTAAGGTGAATATTTATAGGATGTGTAGGTGTTGGGAGTCTAAAGCTAAATTCATGAGTCCAGTTTTATGAAGGAAAAACTACTTGTCTATGTATATTAGCATAACTAGAATGATTGGAGAGTTTTTTTTTTTAACAAAATTATCCCATTATGTTGTTAGTTACCACATACCTAGGAAGCCAGAAGTTAATGAAAAAAAAAAAATAGTGCCATTGAACAAAGTTAGAGCAAGGTCCTTTGATATAATTGTAATGTGAAACTAAGGGATAAATATTCAGGACTATAAAATGTTATGTTGTGGTGATGTTTAGATTGCAAAGTCAGAGGCTTTAAGCTAAATAGACACAAATGAACACACACACACACACACACACACACACACACACATATATATATATTTGACCTCTGTTGAATATCCTGTTATATCATTACTATACAAGGTTGTAGAGGGGGCAGTAATATGAAAATATAATCTTATCTGTTTATGACATGGCTGTTCAACTAAAACTCCATGATCTTCCTTTTTGACTACTAAGCATGACTGACATCTGATTTTGCCTGTGAATGTAGCACAGAAAATACCATTCCCTTAAAAGTAAATGGATTCCAAAAGTTGACTGTAACATTTCCAAAGCAACAACTGTGGAATCGCAGTCCCAGAACATCAGAAGTATATGATATCTTAAAGATTATCTCACGCCTTCCCTTCATCATAGGAGAAGAAAAATGAGAAATGAAAAAAAAAAAAACATGTAATTTGCTAAAATGTGGCAGAACTCAATCTAAAACTCTAAGCAAATAAGAATGTGTCAGAAAGTGCCTGAGAATGACTTCTGATTGCTGTCTTATAGGGAGAACGTGGTCCCCCCGGTGAGAGTGGAGCTGCTGGCCCTTCTGGTCCTGTTGGAAGCCGTGGTCCCTCTGGAGCCCCAGGGCCTGATGGAAATAAGGTAAAGCTATAAGCTATAGATAGATGGAATGGGCCCATATGTTCAAGAACAAGTAGATCCAACGGAAGAGTGATTGTTTTTGAAAGTTTTTATTTTTCCAGTTGTGTGGTGATTTCTACCTATTAACAATATGATTCCAGTTAATATTATTTATTTCAAAAGAAACTTTGGAGAGGGAGGAAAATCTTTGTTCTAGAAGTCAGCAATAAATAGTATGGTTTTGCCATTTTCTGATTACACTGTTTATGCTTTTGTTTAAATCTAGAGCCATCCTTTACTTTTTTAGAAAATAGTTTTTGCTTTATCAACATCCAACCCCATACAGTAAAATTGCTAAAAAAAAAATAGTCTAAATTTTAATAATAAAATTTATAATGATTTAAGTCTTTACCCCAAAGGCACAGGTCTACAAGTTTATGTTCCAAAGCAGATTTCTAGTTTAGGTTTTTAAAAAGATAAGATTACAAATCTCTGAAAGCCAGGCGACTTGTATGTCTCCCAGTTCTTACCTTCAAGGGGGAAAAATGTAAAGAGTAGTTTCAAAAAGCTATTTCATTATGTGGAAGCGTATAGAGGGGAAGATGGAAACAGCGTAAGAGAGAGGAGAAGAGAGGACCATGGTGACACCCAGCAGTGCTTTCAAAGGGATCTATTCATCTCAGTAGCTAGCTAACAGGTTTTACGTGTAGAGAACTGTGAAGCTTAATATAAAAATGGAACCCACGGCCCCACTCTGATGGAGACAATCATCTCCCAGTTGATGAGGTCTCTTTCCATGCCACTTGCCTGGGCTAAGAGACTTATCATTGAAAAGGTTGTGGGCAAACAGTTTTCAATCTCTCCTTTCCATTGTCCTGTCTTCTTCTTTTCTGTGTCTGTCTTCCTTCAGAGGACAAGACGCAGGCTGTAGAAGAATACCAGCCGCCCACTCCCCACCCTCTTCTCTTTAGTCACCGTGTCTGTCGGTGATAGCGGCCCCCTGCCCCACCCTTCCTCCTTTCAAAGGCACTCCTTTGTGACTCTACACAGCCAAGAATGCCAGCTATTAAATGTTTCGATTGGAATTCTTCAAGAGTTTGCGTCTTGGCTTTCTTCTTTTGCTGCTGAAATAATTGATTTCACGTGGTTTTGATTCCAGGGTGAAGCTGGTGCGGTCGGTGCTCCGGGCTCTGCTGGTGCCTCTGGTCCTGGTGGTCTTCCAGGAGAGAGGGGTGCTGCTGGCGTACCTGGCGGCAAGGGAGAAAAGGTACCGCTTTTGGACCTTGATACATAGTGTCCATGAACTCCAAGGAAGAAGGCTGTGCAAGGTTGCCAAGTTGTTCACCATCCTTAGCAGGTGGTCCAGCAGCATCTTGACATCTGTGTGCATACCCCTCTGCCACCTAGCACCTACTCGTGTCTAAACTCACTAATCTGGCAAAATTCCGTGCTACCATGGAATTTCACGCAAGCAGATGGTGTTGAGTAATACATGAGCCTCATTTTAATGCCACTAACAATAATGCCTCATCCTGCCCTAATTAATGGAGGAAGCCACACTGAACAGCTGTCAAGCGTGCGACGGCATTCGTTATGTTGTGAGAGTGACCAGGCACCACGGCCCACTGCCATGTTGCCTTGTTACTCCAGCCTCATCAATTTGAAACTTGCTTCATTATGAATCAGAGGGATAGTTATTTTATAATCTTCAATAATAATCCGAAAGGGCACTTAAAAGATGAGTTTCATACTGTCTTCCCCATTCAATGTTCTATAGAGTGGTAGGAAATTGAAAATACTAAAATCCTTAAATGATGGCAGATATAGAAACTTCTGTAAAAGCTTTTACAGTTCATCTCCACTCAAAAACTTAGTCGGAAAGCAAAAATGTGGCCCTTGCTTTGTACTTTCAGGGTGAAACCGGTCTCAGAGGTGAAATTGGAAATTCTGGCAGAGATGGTGCTCGTGTGAGTAGAATTTTGTTTTTAATGTTTGTATGTGCTTAAATCCTGTTTTTATGTTTTACTCGGTTTGAATTCAGCACATTTCCAAGGTAGAAGTACAAAATAATTCAATTTTAGTAAGATTGCAATCCACTACTTCTTAGGTCACTACTATCATTTTACATACTCCAAAAGAGAATTTAAACATGATACGCCTTGAAAAATCACATCCTGACTTCCTTTCTGCTGTCTTTCGCACTCAATATGCTAACTCCTAGCTGCACACCAAAGGCTGTAGGGTCAGAAGAACACTGATTGCTTGTTTTAAGTGATAATAAGGCTTTTAGAGAAGTAACATTCTCTTACATTTTAAAAAGCCACAACCCCAACAATGCCAGACGCCTCACTTTTCTGCCCCAAGATTTGATCTAAGGGCAGCTTCAGAGATGAGCTGTGACTACCATAGGTGTCACAGATGACCCTGAGGAAGTATAATTATCTCCCCTGAGCTGCCAGCACTGTGGCACTTCCTCCTTAGCCTGCTCTGTCACCTCTTCCTCCAAGGTGATAACCCACTGTAACACATTCCTGGTCTTCTTTGTCTTGAGTCACGTAGCTCCTGCAGTTCCAAACAAGGCTACTTATTTGCCTCCCTCCAGGGAATGTCGCAAGAGTGACAGAGTTCAGAGCTCCCAAATCCTGCTCCTCTCTGGCCCTTCACATTTCCATGACCTTTGTCAACTCTTTCCTCAGCTGTTCTGTAGGCCTTGCTTCCTGAGCTAACTTCTGGGGGGCCGTGATAAACAGCACCGCCATGAATCCAGAGCTTTCTTTCTCTGTTATTATTACAAGTGTGTGTGTGTGTGTGTGTGTGTGTGTGTGTGTGTGTGTGTGTGTGTGTGAGAGAGAGAGAGAGAGAGAGAGAGAGAGACATAAAGAGACAGAGAGAGACAGAGAGAGAAGAGACAGAGAGAGAGACAGAGAGACAGAAAGAGAGAAGAGACAGAGACACAGAGAGATGGAGAGACAGGGAGACACAGAGAGAGAGACAGAGACAGAGAGACAGAGAGACTAAGAGACACAGAGAGAGAGTACATGTGCCTATTGAGTGGATATGTGCCTGTATAATAGCTAAATGTGGCGATCGGGGGACAAGTGGTGAATGTTGCTTGTCTCCTTCTTACGTGGTCATCGGGCTTGACTGCAAACACCTACTGAATCATCTTGCTGGGCCTTGGGAGCTTTCTTGATGTCCTGCCATAGTATGCAATGCAGGTGTTTGACACTTCCTGAGGAGCAGGACGGAGTTCAGTCTGGATGCTGTGTGTTGTTTTCAGTAAGACTTGCTTCCTTTTTGCTTCTAGGGTGCTCCTGGTGCTGTAGGCGCCCCTGGTCCTGGTGGAGCCACAGGGGACCGGGTAAGCATGCATTCGAACTTAGTTGTATACATTTTCCCTGAGTTGTAGTTCTCTGAGCTGACAGAACTATCTAAAATCCCCTGCTTGCCCTAGTCCCAAAGAGCCTCAGCTATTCATTTTTATAGCTGGGTCTAAAGCACACTTATTAAAAAAAAAAAAAAAAAAAAAAAACAAAAACAAAACCCTAGCTGGTGTGAGAGAGCAGCAAGAAACAAATGCTGCTGTTTGGTGTTTTCTTCCCAGGCCTATGGGTATGCCAGCTGTCTGATCTATACCATGATCCCTATCATTTGTTTTAAAGACTTTCCCTGTTGCCCATTAACAATATCCTAATGCACTAAGCCTTCTCAAAGCCTTCAATTGTAAAAAGGGAAAAAAAATCAATAAAATACATAGTGTACCCATTTCACATCGAACAGTCCATTTAAAATAGACCTTATTTATTGTATTGCGAAGACGGCAGCAAATAGATCAGTCCTGTGTCCATCTAAAAATTAAAATGTCCTCCTCCTGGTATTATGGGGACTGATTAATAGTGTTTCTGCAAGTGAAGAACCAATACCACTCCAGCTTTTAAAATGAATCCAGCCTTAAGCAGAGATAGAATTCAGCTCATTTTATTCTCTAAAATGTGCATTAGTCTCTTCCAAGGTAACTGCAAACTCTAAAATGGCCTGTCTGCTGCTCTTCTCTCCTCTCCTCAGCTATGGGAGGTACATTAAACGACTTATCTCTGGCCTTTGGTCCATTACAGGGTGAAGCTGGTGCTGCCGGTCCTTCTGGCCCCGCTGGTCCTCGAGGTAGTCCTGTAAGTAGAGATCAGAGCCTTCTGGATACTCGGATTTCACGGTTGACACACATTCATGAAACTGCGAATGTAACAACATCTTTCCCTTCCGCCTAGGGTGAACGTGGGGAGGTGGGCCCTGCTGGCCCCAATGGATTCGCTGGACCTGCTGTGAGTATCGCTTACGGCAGATGAATCTGACAACACCACAGTGGATTGGAAGGCCGGTGCTCACCTCTCTTCCCCCAACAGGGTGCTGCTGGCCAACCTGGTGCTAAAGGAGAAAAGGGAACCAAAGGGCCTAAGGGCGAAAATGGTGTCGTTGGGCCTTCTGGACCTGTTGGAGCTGCTGGGCCCTCTGTAAGTGAAATTCTCTGCCGTCCGACATACTCCAGCATTTTTATAATCCAATGCATGCCCAGTAGGTGCCTACAGCCCACTAAGCATTCCAGACAAAAGACATTATTTTTAAAACTTCACATTTAAACACCACTTGAAAGTTTTGTAAATATCTTGTTTTCATTCTTAGTAATCTATAGTTAATACTAAGAAAAGAACATTTATTTCATGTGACATAGATAATTGTGTTTGGGTTCTAAATTTTCTTCAAGGATGGAGGAAATAGATGAGAATGATCTGTCTGAAAACAAGAGCAACTTTTGTACGAGTTACTTGTTTTATGATTTCATGCCACTTTTTTTCCTTGCATTTAGGGTCCCAATGGCCCACCTGGTCCTATCGGAAGTCGCGGTGATGGAGGGCCCCCGGTGAGTATTTACAATTGACTCGTCACTTTTCTTTCTTAGCTACATACTAGTGACAATTTGAAAGTTTGAAGATCTTGATAAATTTGAGCTGTAATAATGGGGATGCTTGAGAGTCATGTTCATTCTAGCAGAAAGAGTGTGAAGTTAAACGGTACTGAGATTAGAGTCAGCTACGTGGGCATTAACTCAATCCCCAAAGCAACTTAGGGCCGCAGATGTTGCTACTGTCTCACTCAAGGGGATGAGCACAAACCCAGGTAGTTTAATTGGGAAATAAATAATTTCTTTCCTACCTTTTATCCTTTTGTTAATGTCTCACTTTTCCTGACTGACCCTCCCCATCCTTGCCCTGGCTCGTTTTTCTACTGCTGTCTATAAACAACACTGCTTTTTCTAGTATCCTTTCCCTTCCACCCAGCCAAGTGGTCAACAGATATTCACATTTCATAATGAAAATATCTTCTGCTCTCCCCTATCACCATCAGATAACCTGTTAGCATTTCAAAAAGTATCATCAATCTTAATGTAAACTATGGGCATTATGACATTGCATACTGATAAACCAGGATGCTAGTTAAGTGGCCCCCTACCTGAAGCTATGTGCTACCTCCTCTGTGGTCCATCTCTAGTCCCATGACGATTTTCCAGAGAGAAAATGTTTATCTTATCCTGACTCTTGGAGTTGATTTGACCGTGGAGTTTTAATGTGCTTGGTTCTTAGGGTATGACTGGCTTCCCTGGTGCTGCTGGACGGACTGGCCCCCCTGGACCCAGTGTAAGTACATCACTCCAAATACATATCTCCATTTACACTTACCATAAGGCCTGACCTCTAGTAGGAAATTAGAAAAAGCTATCAAAACAAATTATTAATATTTGCTAGTGCTTCCCTGATTTAAAATTATCTTTGATGGATGAAGGCAAAATCATTACAAATTATATTTTAAAATATCAATTTTAGTAGCTGCTATTCATGTAAATACCTGCACCCTTTGGAATGCACAATTTCTTTTTAAAAGGAAAAAAAAAAAACAGAATCTTTGGTCCCATATCTGATATTTCTGTATCTAATTACCCTTTATAGCTACCATTCTGCCTCCATTCTCAAGCTATAATTGTTCCTGAATTTAAAGGTGATTTGGCCTCTAATTTAATTCTCATTCAGTCCCTCCTGTCAGGACTCAAGAGAATTTAATTAATTATCAAGGATTAAGTATTCCAGTTAAGGTTTCAGGGGGAAAAATATAGCAAAGATGTTGATTTCTTGGAATCTTTTACAGATTCATAACAGAAAAATCCTCACTCCTTGTAGGCATTTAATTAAACCTAGTCAAGAGCATATGCAGCTCCTCAGTTATGAACAGAATGCCAGGGTTGGCTTTGCTTAAGAAGGGATGGGCAGAGTCTGCAGGAACCCAAAGTCCCCTTCATTTACATCAAAGACTTAAATCTCTTCTTGGTGCTGATTCCAATACACCAGGGTACCACTGCTGCCTCAGCCTCATCAGCTTGCTTTGTTATAGACAGGAACTGCTTCTACCTATGAGAGTCTTACAGTTTCCAAAAATGGCTGCGATATTATTTTTTCTGAGTAACACTGTTTGATTCCTAATCTCTAGGAGCTGCACAGCTCTGCTCCAGGTCTGTAACGAATAGAAAATAAATAACTTTGTATATTTGATCACAGGGTATTACTGGCCCTCCTGGTCCCCCTGGTGCTGCTGGTAAAGAAGGGGTCCGTGGTCCTCGTGGTGACCAAGGTCCAGTTGGTCGAACTGGAGAAACAGGTGCCTCCGGCCCCCCTGGATTTACTGGTGAAAAGGGTCCCTCTGGAGAACCCGGTACTGCAGTAAGTGATTTCAAACTCCTTTTCCTCAATACTTCAGTTGAGTTTGAATAAAGCCCCTGTACAGATCCTCAAGTGGAACATATCTATTAGTGAGGGATGCAGGCTCTCAAGCTGAGCTCGGTTGAGCCAGGAAATCTGTCCAGCACACAATAAGGTGTCATGGTGTTAGCAGATGCCCTGAAAGTACAAAATAAAAATGACAGAGGATGAGGAAATGCGGCTTCACTACAACAGCCCTTTCTCCTCTCAGGGGACCCAGGAATTAGAACAGAATCCTATTGCTGTGGCCATCCTTCTGTCAATTAATCAAACTTCATAAGCTGCTGATTTAAACATTCCTGGTTCAGAGTCACTGCTGCTCTGCAAGGTGCCCATGTCAGACCTTAGAAGTCAAGGTTAAAATTTGCTTCCCTGCATAGAGTCTATAAAAATTAAAGCCGGGTGGCAGTGGCACACACCTTTAACCCCAGCACTCGGGAAGCAGAGGCAAGTGAATCTCTGTGAGTTCAAGGCCAGCCTGGGCTACAGAACAAGATCCAGGACAGGCACCAAAACTACACAGAGAAACCCTGTCTTGAAAAAATAAAAAAAAAAAAAAAACTCTGTGAATGGCTCCCTTACTACACACACACACACACACACACACACACACACACACACCAAAATGTAAACTTATGGTGATCTTTGGAGAAAAGACATCAAAGGAGTCACCAGCCTGTTCCTAACCGCAGGATCCTTCGTTTGCACAATCCTTGAGCTAATCTGTATTAGGAGATAGAGTCATACCAGTAATAACCCATAGTGTTTTTCTCTCGTCTAGGGACCCCCTGGCACCGCAGGTCCTCAGGGTTTTCTCGGTCCTCCTGGTATTCTGGGTCTCCCTGGCTCTAGAGGTGAACGTGGTCTGCCAGGTATTGCCGGTGCTCTGGTGAGTCTTTGACACCATTCTAGTTCTCATTAACATAATAAAAGATTTTAAAAGCTGCCACTTCAAATGTGACAGATTGATCACTGAATAACTCCACTTAAGATTTTTATTCATGGCATTTCCTTTATACAGATCACATGTCACTTATCTAGGAAGCCTTAATACCACCTTACTTAGACACACACCATAAAGACACAGCTTAACATTATGCAGAATGATTTTTGTTCTTTCTACATGCTTAAAAAACGATATAAGCTCTAATTGCATTTACCTCTCTGCAATATAAAAGGCTGGCATCGTTTATCCGGCAAGAAGAATGAGACTCTGAAAGTCCATGAATCATTCCATTTAACCCTATACATGACAGCAGCTAGGAACCATCTTTTATCCAGAAACTATCAACTATATGAATTAATTTTATTTGGGATGTTGGATGCCATCAGACCACCACCCCCCCTGTACACAGCCACATCCACACAAATGACCCTCTAGGCGTAGAGAGGGCAAGTATGACGCCCGTGGTGCTCACTACCATATTGTGGCCCATCTACATTCAATTTACCTTCTCTCTTAACTAGAATTCCCTGGGAGTTGTTTTGGGAGGGTAAGGTTAGCATTCTCTCTTATGATAGTGATGTTATTTTATCTTCTCTGCCATTCTAGGGTGAACCTGGTCCTCTGGGCATCGCAGGCCCTCCTGGGGCTCGTGGTCCCCCTGGTGCTGTGGGTAGCCCTGGAGTTAACGGTGCTCCTGGTGAAGCTGGTCGTGATGTGAGTGCAACGCTTGGTTTGTAAATAAAACCAAGGAGAATTTCATTGTGTGTTAACTTCTAGTTGAGATGAGGCTTCATGCCCTGAGTCTCTAAACTAGATAATCTACTTCTCCAGATAGATTTTTCTTGGAGTAAAACTATGGGCATTACTTGGGTTTGAAAATGGCCTTTAACTAGCATAGTTTAAATTGGGGCCCACATATTTACAATACTTCTAAAAAAATTGAACTGGGAGGTTCTTGCTCCTATTTTTTTAACTGTCTGAATACTGGGAATAAGGCAGAGTAGCAGAGACAGTGAGGCTAATGGACCGCAGACCCTCACCAGGAGTCTTCATTTGCATGGTATTCTTCATAGGGCAACCCTGGCAGCGATGGTGCCCCAGGTCGTGATGGTCAACCTGGACACAAGGTCTGTGTACTTTTTCATCTTTCTCTAGTTTGAGAGTGATTGACATGCTAACGGATTAATGCTAAGCTTCACTTTTGCCTCTGGCAGGGAGAGCGTGGTTACCCTGGCAACATTGGTCCTACCGGTGCTGCAGGTGCACCTGGTCCTCACGGCTCTGTGGGTCCTGCTGGAAAACATGGAAACCGTGGTGAGCCTGTAAGTATGAAAATGTGGTTACCCTTGTGGACTTCTCTCTGACTCCACATTTGGAGGCTGCGGGGCCATCAGGAGAAAGATCTTGGACCTAGCTGATGAGCTCTGTTTTTCTTTTCTAATTCACAGGGTCCTGCTGGTTCTGTTGGTCCCGTTGGTGCTGTTGGTCCAAGAGGTCCTAGTGTATGTACATGGTGATAATTAACATTTAAGAATTAATAGCCGGGCAGTGGTGGCGCATGCCTTTAATCCCAGCACTCGGGAGGCAGAGGTAGGCGGATCTCTGTGAGTTCGAGGCCAGCCTGGGCTACCAAGTGAGTTCCAGGAAAAGGCGCAAAGCTACACAGAGAAACCCTGTCTCGAAAAACAAACAAACAAACAAACAAACAAAAAAAAAAGAATTAAGAAGAAGAATTCCAAACCATCTGCTTAGACAATTGATGATATACAGGCTAGACTTTGGTATTTGAAGCCGTGCTGAGAAATGATTTAGATGACTTTATTTATCTTAAGTCTATTCTGCTTGCTTTTATGAGTGAGGCATAAGGATGTAGCCCTTTATGGCTGCTCAGTTTAAAGGAGGTGGCCAGAGAACATGGCAGCCCAGTTAGACCTTTGTGTGCCTTAATTTTCCTTTGTAAATAAATTAAACACCCTTTGAAGAGAAGTGTTATTGTTTTGAAGGGGTAGAACCCATCTCTCTTTCTTTCTTTACAGGGTCCTCAAGGCATTCGAGGTGATAAGGGAGAACCTGGCGACAAAGGGCCCAGAGGTCTCCCTGGCTTAAAGGGACACAACGGATTACAGGGTCTTCCCGGTCTTTCTGTAAGCACACTCTGACCATCTTTCGTGAGTTCTAACCTGAAAGACCCTCAGCCCAGAAGGCCCCTTCTCAGACACCCACTGTTACCACCCAAAAACGCTCTGCCTCCCATAGCCATTCCAGTTCTCTAGCTAACTCCACCTCTCTCTGAGAGGAGAGAGGATGCTATTTCATATCCCAACACAAAGAGGTAAGGGTTAAAGGAGAAAGAAACATACGTCTATTAAAATCTCCTGGCAACTGTGTCCTTCAACCCCACTTAAAATAAATATAATTAGAGGGATGACTAATACTGCACTGTTGAAATAGCTTGTGGAAAAAAATAATTGAACATAATAGATATAATGGGAGAAAAGAGCCCACTTTACATTTTCAATTTTCTCAATCCAGAGTCCATTGAAACTAAAGTTTTCCATTCAATTTGAGAAAAAAGCTATCTACTGACATGTGTTCTGAAAGTATGATTTTTCTCTATTCTCTTTTTAAAGGGCCTACATGGTGATCAAGGTTCTCCTGGCCCCGTGGGTCCCGCTGGTCCCAGGGTAAGTGAATCAAAGTTAAAACTCATCTCTTGAACTAAAGAATTGTCCAGGCAATGAGCCCTGGGCTACTGTCACCTGTGGCGTTTTCCTCATTGACAAGCACTTGGTACCCTTCTTCTATAGGGTCCTGCTGGTCCTTCTGGCCCTGCTGGCAAAGATGGTCGATCTGGACATCCTGGACCAGTCGGGCCTGCTGGTGTTCGTGGCTCTCAGGGTAGCCAAGGTCCCTCTGTAAGTATGACTTGGAGAGCTGGCTTAGGGCATCCATCCCCTGACCAAAGGAATGTTTTCTTCAGACTGCACTGAGGAGATTTTGATAGCTCATGGGAGTAGCTCCACCTCAGTTGCTCTTTGAGAAGTTTGTAAACAGTCTGTATGTGATGGGGTTGTTCAATCCACCTCTGTGTCACTGAGATCAAGTTGTTCATTTTCATAAGCTTGTTTCTATTTCTCATTATTAGGACGTGTTTATACATGAAGTGCATGTTGAATTTTCCTGTCCTGGCTGCCTCTCCTGCCATCACCAGTTAAAAATCCCCTCTCCCACTCCCACTTTTACAGGGTCCTCCTGGCCCCCCAGGTCCTCCTGGCCCTCCTGGTGTCAGTGGAGGTGGCTATGACTTTGGTTTTGAGGGAGACTTCTACAGGGCTGACCAGCCTCGCTCCCAGCCTTCACTCAGACCCAAGGACTATGAAGTTGATGCAACTCTGAAGTCTCTCAACAACCAGATTGAGACCCTTCTCACTCCTGAAGGCTCTAGAAAGAACCCTGCCCGCACATGCCGGGACTTAAGACTCAGCCACCCAGAGTGGAACAGCGGTGGGTCAAAATAGTCAAACCACACTGATCCCTCCCACAGCTGAGCTTCCCAAAAATCAATTTCCATTGATGTTTAGAATGCAAGTGTATTTGAGACCAAAAAAAAAAAATCTGCACTGTCAAAAATCATACCCAGTTAGTGAAGCATCATTTTCTTCCCCCAGGCCACACCCACCCTTAAGTTTGTTGAGTTATTCATTTATTTCCTTGCAGTACTAGGGATTAAATAGAAGGTCTTAGACATGTTAGGCAAGTGTCTAACACAGAGCTACATCCCCAAGCCACATTTTACATTTTGTTTTGAGACAAGGTCTCATTAAGTTGTCTAGGCTGGCCTTGAATTCACTCTAGTCTCAGTAGGCCTTTAAGTTTTGATCCCCCTGCCTCAGCTGGTGAAAACATCCTGATTGGATATTTCATGAAGCAAAGGGAATTCTTAAATATAGTCCCGTTCTTCCCATTAAATATGGAATAGGTGATGTAACAGCACCATCAAGATGTTTTTAAGGGAGTCAGTATGAATGACAAATTATTATTAGAATCTGCATTTTGTAGTAAGAAGTTTACCAGTTGTTTTCTTTTCTGAAAAGATTACTACTGGATTGACCCTAACCAAGGATGCACTATGGATGCCATCAAAGTGTACTGTGATTTCTCTACTGGTGAAACCTGCATCCAGGCCCAACCTGTAAACATCCCAGCCAAGAACTCATACAGCAGCGCCCAGGCCAACAAGCACATCTGGTTAGGAGAAACCATCAATGGCGGCAGCCAGGTACGAAATTCTCCAAATACTCCTTCTAATAAATATGATTTTCTTGGGATCATTTGCTTTTTAATTATTTGTGCTTTAATCCTTTACCCACGTGGGTTTATTCAAAGAAACTGCACTTTTTACAGTTCCAATTCTATCCTAGATTGCACATTCAAACAATGGACACATCCATCTAATTCAACGTTATTATTCAAATTTGACTTAATGGGTAATCATTGGAGAAATGGCTAATGTCATTTCGTGTAAAGGTGCCCTGGCCAGCAGATACCCCCCAGCTATGCATATGTATTTCAGAACGTGAGCAGCTTTTCTGAATTTTTAATCAAACTTTTCCACCAATGGTACTGAATGGCACAAAAGTTCAGTACAGCACAGAAAACAGAATGAGATCTGACTCCATCTCAAGGTCGCTAATTCTAATGAAGGGACATTCACAAGAATGCATACCTGAGTCAGGTGCTCTTTTCTGATGACCTTGCCCTCACCGGGTAGATCTTATGATCCTAAGGCAAGTGAAGTTTTAACAAGTGCATTGAGTGTCCTTAAAAAGCGCCCTTTTCCTAGGTTCCAGCGATGACTCCATTATTCTCTTTATACAAGACTTTCTTGACTGAGTTTTAATACGAGTCTTCCATTCAACTGAGTTCTTATTCAACTATTCTTCTCTGTAGTTTGAATACAACATGGAAGGGGTAACCTCCAAGGAGATGGCAACTCAGCTCGCCTTCATGCGCCTGCTGGCCAACCGTGCATCTCAGAACATCACCTACCACTGCAAGAACAGCATCGCATACCTGGATGAGGAGACTGGCCGCTTGGATAAGGCTGTGGTTCTGCAGGGTTCCAACGATGTCGAACTGGTAGCTGAGGGCAACAGCAGGTTCACCTACACCGTCCTTGCAGATGGCTGCTCCGTAAGTAATGGGAAAATGTAGGAGGAGCCTTTATTTTAGTACATGGAGTGAGGGGGCCCAGGTTTGACTATTAAATGAACAGATGAATGAGAGACCTAGCTTTTTGGCCTTTCTTTTATAAACACATTTAAATTCATCCAATGATTCTCTGATAAATATAGAAATTATTATTAGATATTGCCTTCTAAGCAACTCTGATATACTGAGCTGACTCCTATGTCCACATAGTTAGTCATTTGCTTTGCCTTCAACATTGAGAGATTAGCATATACCAGAATTTAAAGTTTCTTGAGATTTAAAAGGCTTCAATTGCACCTTAGAGTATGGCCTACATTCAATTTTTTTTGTAGAATGTTTCCTTTATTTAAAAAGTACGTAACCTATTTAAATAATATGCTATAAGTAGAATAAAATTTTAAATGTAAAATTACTATATATTTACCCAGCTCTCTCTCTCTCTCTCTACACACACACACACACACACATACACACACACACACACACACACACACACACACACTCCTTAAAAATGATATTATAGAAATGTCACTAGAATGTGTGTCCAAAATTGAACAGTGATCATTTGAAACTGATCCTAAGTGGGAACCCTCCCCTGAAATACACCCCTGTAATGATGTCAACAGTGACATTGTTAATCAGGGACACACATCCTCAGAAAAGTGTGGACCTGCCGAACAGTGGCTCTCCTACACTCTGATGCTTAGATGTAAGTCAAATGCAGAGGTAA
The DNA here is from genome assembly GCF_049852395.1 of Peromyscus maniculatus bairdii. Lineage (NCBI taxonomy): Eukaryota > Metazoa > Chordata > Mammalia > Rodentia > Cricetidae > Peromyscus > Peromyscus maniculatus. The sequence goes on along the minus strand of NC_134854.1, from coordinate 21,804,572 downwards.
TGTCACCTTATGCATTCTCTTCCTTCTCCATTTTGTTTAACAGAAAAAGACGAATGAGTGGGGCAAGACAATCATTGAATACAAAACAAATAAGCCATCTCGCCTGCCCTTCCTGGACATTGCACCTCTGGACATCGGTGGCGCTGACCAAGAATTCAGTGTGGACGTTGGCCCAGTCTGTTTCAAATAAGTGAACTCAACCTAAATTAAACAACCGAAAAACCCTGAAAATCTTTCTCTTTGCCATTTCTTCCCTCTTTTTAACTGAAAGCTGAATCCTTCCATGTCTTCTGTGCACCTACATCTTAAACTGTGGGCAAAAGAGAAGGACTGGTCAGAGCAGTGTGCAATATGATCCAATTAAGTCCCCTCCCCTGGCCCTTCTCCAAAATATTTGCGATGTGGTTTTGTTTTTGTTTTTGTTTTTTAATCTGACACCTGTTGTGGAAATTGTCAACCTTTGTAAGAAAACCAAAATAAAAAATTGAAAAATAAAATAAAAAAAAACCATGAACATTTGCACCACTTGTGGCTTCTGACTATCTTCCACAGAGGGAAGTTTAAAACCCAAACTTCCAAAGGTTTAAACTACCTCATGACACTTTCCTGTGAGTGTAGACCACCTCGATGGGAAGCGACCCAGACAGACACGGACAGAGGTACTCGTTTTGTTCTGCTTGTGATACAAAGGTGCTAATAGTATTTCAGATACTTGAAGAATGTCAACGGTGCTAGAAGAGATACAGAAGAAGTATTCTTCCATCTTGAGGTGTATTATGTGGGTTTTTAAATTTTAACTTAACAGTCCTATATCCCATCTTATTCCCAACTAAAGGTATGCAGATCATTTGCCCAACATTTTCTCTCTTTAGATTCAGCTTTTATTCTCTGCCAGTCTCATTTCATTCTTTTTCATAGTTCCAAAGAAGTCTTGTTTCTTGGACAAGCAGAAAAATTAAATTGTACCTATTTTGTATATGTGAGATGTTTAAATAAATTGTGAAAAATGAAATAAAGCATGTTTGGTTTTCCAAAAGAAAATAATATTGAGTAAAATTCCTTGCTTCGATGATCTTTGCAATGTGAATGTAGATCTCTACCAGCCATTAGATCAAGGGTACCTCATGAGGAAGAAATTATACAAAATGGTAGACAGAGCAGAGAACAAGGAAGGACTCAGGAGACCTGAGCTCCAGTTTCTGCTGTGTTCCTTGGAGCTACATGACCTTCAGCCTTTGTGCCTGTGTTTCTGCTTCCAGACTGATAACACGGGGAAGATTTCTTTTCTGCACTGTAATGCATTTGTCCTACTTGAAATATGTGGTACCTAAGCAACAGAATATTGTTGATCCCTGTTTTTTATAAGCAAAGGTCCATAGAAACCTTTGGTTTATTATCCACCAAGCATTTTGTAACCGTGCCTGAAAGTTGGTCTATGTACAATTAATATTATTAACTAAAACAGTTTCAAATATTCAGTAAAAATGCCACACACTTAAATATGATGCAACTGAGTACAATGCCTATTAAGAGATGATGTGTGTGCTGTCAATCATCATAGACAGTTGTGGATAATAGTACTAAGAACACCTACCTGCCAAATCAAGTTCATTTCCCTCCCCTGCACCTTTCAGTGACATCTTTAACACCCTTAAACATAGTAATGTGTCAAGTAAAATGTTAAGATTCATTTAGTACTTATTCCCTGTTTCAGAATGTAATTGTTATTGTAATATTTGCCACCTGCTATAAGTCATCTCAAGATTCAATTAGTTTAAAAGCAAAAGACTGAACATGAGGAAAATTTTAACATTAACTCTAAAAAGTTAGCAAGGTCTACTAACCAAATGGAAACATCAAACTGAGGCCTTTCACCCACAAGAATCTGGGCACTGGGATGCCACCTAAGGTATACATTCCTCATCCACCAAGTCCAGGTCTTCTAAGGAGTCAGTGCTTGTACTTATCCTGTGAACTTCAGATTCTGTGCTGAGTAGAAAACCATTCCCTAAGGTCTCTACATGCCCTTGATGTCTCTAACATTCTATGTCTGACAAGAATGAGTCAATATACTCAATCACACAATATAAAGAAAACTATAAAGCCCCTGTCATCCAAATACTAGGACTCTCTTAAATTAGCAATTGAAATAGCAAGGGCAAAGGTGCATGATAAAATTGTTAGAAGTCTCTGTATTGAATATAATTATGGCTTCTGCTTGTGATCTGAGGAAGAAAACCAGCATTTCATTAGTACCAACTGTGGCTCAAAGACCGTGTTAGAATAATCACATCTGAGCATCCTCTGCCAACAGTGTCCAAGCTTGTGGTCTCTGAGTAAACACTCTGTCACCAACGCATCACAACATAAAAGGAGGAAACAAATAAATAACACATTAATAGGCAAGGATGAGAAAATGTTATATTCAAGATAATGATACAATAAGTAGTTGAAGTTTGGATATCCTAACAACAATTATGAGGATGTCTAAACAGAAGAAAACCTGCTTTAAAAAGCCTGTCTTTACAGATACATTAAACATGTGTGAAAAAAGTCTCAGGACAGTCATGGCTTTTAATTCCTAAACTTTCCAAATTTGCTATGATATAGTCTTATGACCTGTGTCATGTATAACAAATGATCTCAAAAGAAATTAGTAGTCAACAAACCATAACAGTCTTGATGGAAGAGTGGTCATCTCTAGGAATGAAGTGCCCACTTTTGCACTCAGCTTCTTCTGAAGAGAACAAGGAGCGCTTTCCTGGTCTCTGGCATGTGCCAGTCCCTTTGAGTAACACCTGGAAGGACGACAAAGCTGAACCTGACAGCAATGTCCTCAAGGCCTGTACAGCCCAGTTGCTAACATGTATTTCAGCATGGATGGATGGATGGATGGATGGATGGATGGATGGATGGATGGATGGATGGATGGATGGATAGTATTTTGGACAAGGTGCCATGTGAGGATAACAGGATAATTTATTAACACTATTAATAAATTAGAGGGCCTCTTGAGAGAACAATCTCAGTCTCAAAGAAAACAGGGGTATTTGGACAATTGATCTCTTTTGCAGATTTCATTTCACCCACCAGTACTTACCAACTCAATTGGTCCACTGTGAATATTCCTCGAGTCTGGGCTAAGACAATAGCCATAGAGTTATGTCCTGAAGATTTGACCTTTCCATGATCAATCCTTTCTTCCAGGCTAATCATCAGCTCTAACAGATTCTTCACATGACTTTTTCTGACCCTTTGCCAAATGAAGGTTAGCCACTTCTATCTCATGTACATGTGCTAGAGAAGAGGATGGTACATGAGAGGGGGGTCCTGGGAGGTGATATTAATCAAGTCATTTAAAATTCTAAAATCAGTATACTTAATGTACTGGCAAAGAGTAGATGCCTGAGCAATGCTGGATGCAGTCATTATCTATAATGCTAAAAGACTTTTTTAATGCTGTTCTACCTAGTATCACTGAAGAAGAAGTTCAGAAATTATATTACAGATAAGAAAAGTTGGAAATGTCATTCTGGGTCAGAACAACAATCCATCTAGATCAGTGGTTCTCAACACTTCTAACGCTGTGACCCTTTAATAAAGTTCTTCATGTTGTGGTGACCCCAACCATACAATTATTTTTGTTGCTATTTCATTACTGTAATTTTGCTACTATTATGAATCATGATGTAAATATCTGTGCTTTCCTATGGTCTTAGGTGACCCCTGGGAAAGGTCATTCAACCCCCAAAGGGTCACAGCCCACAGGTTGAGAACTGCTGATCTAGGGGAAGGTTTTGCCTGTGACCGTGGCACCAGAAAAAAATTTGGGAGAAAATGGTTGGCACATCTATTGAAACCAGCCTTAAAACTCCTGTTTAATAGCCCAAGTATAAATCTTCTTTGTACATAGATGTATCTAAACCATTCCAGAGCCCTCTATCTGTTTTGAAATATTTTGTTATTACAGTACCAATAAGAAAGAGCTAATGTTGAGTTCCTGGCTTGGCTCCCTGACCCTCTGATCATGTAACTAAACTACGTTTCTAGCCCTGTGGCTGGACTGGCCAGGGACTCAACAGTTCTGTACCATCAGGGGGCGACAGTAACTGCAGCAATGATAGGACTGTAGACAGCCCCAAACGACTGGCTTATCCCTGAAGGTCAGGAAAATGAGCAGGTCTTTGGTGGTCAAGAACCTAGATTTACTAGCCTGGAGGCCTTTGGGAAGCCTCTTTAGTTAGGAGAAGATGGGGTTAACATTCTGGCTTTTGGGGGGCTGGAGAGGTGACGCAGAAGTTGAGAGCACTGGATGTTCTGCTAGAGGTCCTGAATTCAATTCCCAGCAACAATATGGTGTCTCACAACCATCTATAATTAGTTCTGATACTCTCTTCTGGCGTGCAGACAGAACACTGTCTACATAACAAACAAACAAACACTCTGGCCTTTGGACACTTGCATTGGCACATCTACTCTACCCCTGTCACAGAACCCTGGGAAACCCAGTAAGCACTCATGGAGGCACTGTGTAAAGTGCAGGTGACGCCACTTGACTTCCAGTCACTCACATGAGCATCTTCAATTAATTTCTTACTCCTGGACCTCCAATTTAGGGAGAGTCTTGAATTTTAAATTCAATTAGCGCTGCTCCTTTACTCAGAACCATGTGGCTTCCAATGTCTTACACAAAACGTGTTTCCTCACCTAAGGTCTGAGGTAGTCAACCAGCACCACCCAAATTAGAGTTTCCCTTTTGTCCTTCACTTCCCTGGAGTAAGATCTTTGTTCTGAACCCAGACAGGCTTGATCAAAGCAGCCTCAAACTCTGTCACATAAAAATGAACCTATCGCTAGAACCTCTGTAAAGAAAAGTGAATAATGGTCAATCACTATTATATATCCCTTTTAGGTAAAATAAAAATTTGTTCAATATTTAAGTTTAAACAAACATATTTAATTTACAAAAAGACTGCAGTGTTGTAAGAACCATGCTGGTAGTTTATGCCTAAGAGGAGGAGGGGGGGGAGGAGGAGGAGGAGGAGGAGGAGGAGGAGGAGGAGAAGGAGAAAGAAGAAGAAGAAGAAGAAGAAGAAGAAGAAGAAGAAGAAGAAGAAGAAGAAGAAGAAGAAGAAGAAGAAGAAGAAGAAGAAGAAGAAGAAGAAGAAGAAGAAGAAGAAGAAGAAGAAGAAGAAGAAGAAGAAAGAAGCAAGAACACCAAGGGCATTCTGTTTTTTATAAGACAATAATTGCTTCCCAGGGATGTTCAAATGTCTAGTAACCTAGCCTCCTCATCCTACTGCTCCTAAACAATACTATTATTATGAGTCCATGATAAAAAGACAGTTTTGGCCAGAATTAATGATCTTGATGGAATCTAAAAAGATAAATTTCAAACTGAAAATGACCAAGTATTAAAATAAATTCATTAATACAAAAATGTGTCTTATCATTGAAGTGAGGGCTATTTTCGAGGGTAGTGTTTCTCATGGTGACCAGCCTCTTAATTAACTATTAAGAAAGTGAAAAGAAAACAGAAGCAATCTTTTTCGAATGGACTCTGTTAACAGGAGGCAAGAAAGAATCACGGACAAAGGCACTACAGACTCGAGGAACTTTACCCACAGGACGGCACTTCAAGTCCACTGCTCCCCCTGCTGGCTGGATCATAGAATACCCCAATGCACACCATTTGAAGGGAAACTCGGTTTCCACAAGAGAAACAAGTTTTCTTCAGTACCTGTCCCAGATGCACCTCCTTTGTCCAGTTTCCCTTTCTGGTCTACTTTCATGCATTTCTCCCCCCCCCCCCCCGCTAACTCTTTCCTACCCCCTCTTTCAGTAGCCTTCTCTATCCATTGTCAGTATTTCTCCCATGGAACTGATAAGCAGTCACAAAGTGGCAGAGGTAAGTCCCAAGGACAGCCTTCTAGGTGTAGAGTTGACCAACTCTGCAGAAGTTGCCCCAAGTTGTGGTGAGTTGAAGTGAGCAACCAGCCTCTGAATATTTAAACAAGGGGAAGGGATAGGGGGTGGAGAGCGGGGGTGAGCTGCAAAGGTTATTTTGAAGAGGAGAGAATGTTGAAAAACAAAACAAAACCAAGGGCTTGAGACAGAGCCGTCTGCATTTTCTTCCTCTCTGTGATATTCATCTGTAAAAAGCTGGCGTGCTGACGTACACAGTGATGGTGGCGGCACTCTGAGGATAAGACCGAGCACCACAGAGCTGCTTGTCAGGTTGGTAAAGACTAGGTACTCCACCATCAGGAGCACTGTGCCATCAGCCCCACAAGGGCTGAATCTTCCCCTAAAGACCTTCAATTCCACCATCAAAATTAGTAATCACCTTTCCATGGGTACCATCCTCTCAGGTCATCGTGAGATGAAATGATAATATGTCTGGATTTCAATTACACATCAATTTCTCCTACTATAGAGACCTACTAATTCCTAAACCCTCCCAAATCTGCTAAGTTCTGTGCCAACATCTAAGAAAAATATACTTGGCTTTTATTAACAGTTTCAAATATTAAATATTTAAAAATATACTATCCATCCCTTCACTATTTAAAAAAATTTTAAAGTAAAATGTCTGACAGAAAGAAGGACTTGCTGTAAACTGACTGCTGCTACGTACCATTGAGCACATTCGGTTTTGAAACGAAGGTTCCCAAATGTAGACACAGCTTTTGTGCTTACTGAGGACTAGCTTGCACACAGTGAACTATAACTCGAGTGTCTACCAGAAGACGGACACTTAAGCTTTACAATTTGATTTTTTTCTAAAACTGTGGCAGAGGAGATACTAACTCAAGTGTTATCAGCACGAGAAATAATCATAATTATTAAACTCCTGTCCTCAGGGAACTCTCTTGGCTTATATGAATTTACTCAAGGGCTTTAAACACCATTAAATCACCTATAATCACTGGTGCTTTGCATGGCTATATGGGTAATGTTATAAATGTATCCACTTCAAAGAAACATAGATGATTTGATTATAATTATTTCCATCATGCTTTTTCGATCACTGATTATAGATCTAACTTTCCCTTATAATACAGAGGTCTGGAATAATTTCTAAACTGTTATCAATGTAACTAAATTAAAATTTCCATTTACTATTTTGCTCATCACCATAAGATTTGTTCCTAATCAAATAAACCTTCAAAAAAAAAAAAGAACTGCCTCAGATAATATCTACAAAATTTATCATTTTACAAATTTCTCCAGATTGCTCACAATGAATATTTACTCTCAGTTACTGTTTAAAGTGATATATTAAAATTTTAAGGTCCACATGCTTTCTTAGATTTTCCTTCAGCTAAAATATCACAATAACAGCCACCTGAACACTATAAATTCTAAGAGGGAACCTCAATTCTTCTGCCTGGAGCAGGAGAGGGCTATCTATCACAAACAGCGCTAACTCCACTAAATCCTTTGAAGCTTTGAAGAGAGAAAGGCAAATTGATGCCCAAAAGGTGTGCTTTCTCACCAATGCACAAATCAAACTATGTGCTTTTTAAGATTTGCAGGGTCACCAGACCGTTCTCTATTCTCACCGCTGTGAGGAATTTGCAACTTGAGACTAATTCAGTAAAATAGATTGCTAGATTTTGGGGGGTGGTTAAAAAAAAATCTCTAGTCTCCTTTTCAGGTTAGAAAAAAATGCAAGTGGTTTCTTGCCCTATATCACAAATATTATGATTTAATTGATCCGAAATGTTGTTTTTAAAAGTCCCTTTGTCAGTTATAATTTGTGAGCTATCTTGACAAAATTAGTCTGACGCCGCCGCAGGGCTCAGAATCGTCCTTCATCTCACTGGCAAATCAGACATCTGCAGATATGCCTTTTCCCACAGCAGTATGGAATATTTTGCAACACTTTTCCAGACCCCACCAAATACTGTCCAAACCAGAATTTCTGGAGTGAGCCCAGGATACCTGCATTGTTAATTAATGTACCAAGGTAATTCTCACGCACTATCAAAGTCTGGGATCCATGCTGGCATGTCGTTGTCCCCAGGTTCTTAAATCATCCTGTGTCACTCTCCCCAAAACACTTAGGACTGCTCTCAAATTGTGGACTCTCTAAGCGGCTTTTAAAAAGGAGATGGAACAGCTCATTGAACATGTGAGCAATTAATTTTGGAACAGTTGCAGTATTACAAATGTGATTACTTATTGCAAACCCAATTAATCCAGTCAGGAGGAATGTTAATTACAAAGGAGTATGAAAATTAGCATGAGTGCATGACTAAGTACCTAAATTGGAGCTTATTACATTGTCTGTCTGGTAATTTACTTTCAGAGTTCTTCTTCGGGAAGTCTCATGTATGTTCGTGCGCGTGAACGATAAGGTAACATTAGTCCTCACTCCAGGCTTGATTAAGTCATCTTGGGAAAATCCCAATTAGGAAACTCACAGCTTCAGAGATGGCTACCTTGGTAGTTTTGAAAGAATTACTGAAATTTACATCCAAGGATGTGTTCATTTACATCAAATAGTTAGAAGTAACATTTTTTATTCAAATAATGGTCTTGAAAATACATGACTAACTAATAGCTATTTGGAATTAGCATAATAATCCTTATCCTGATCTACTGGCAAGACACCACTCAGTAACAAGACCTCAGGAGAAGCCATGACTATCTCCCTCCCAAATCCAGAGGTCCCTTCTTTTCACTCAAAACCCTTGAAATGGCTAAAATCAACTCATAAAATGACTCCAAGAAATGAGGAAAAGGCAGGAGATAGCCAAGAAAACGACTTACAAAGCAAATCAGGGCTTAACTGATTTTTTTTTAATGAAATGAAACAAAGCTCAAAACAGTAATCTCATTTCTTGTATGAGCAATGAAATACCAATCAAAATGAATCCAGATATAATAGAAAGCAATTGGGAAGGCCGCCAAGCTCCCGTGAAACCAGCCCTCCCATGGAAACAGACAGATTTCCTAAGTCTGTGTGTTGAGGACCATCCCTCCCAGGCATGAGTGTAAATCAAGAGGAAAAGTTTAGCCACGTTAAATCATTTAAGGTTGGGAGAGGAGAATGGCAGGGGACCGTGGAGCCACTGATGAGAAGGTAGGAGCACTCGACAGCTGACTGTCAACCTCCACACCAAAGGTCCCTGAGCGGCACTAGGCTCGGGTTATTCCTTAAACTATAGGATAATTTGGAATCATTCCATTAATTCCCCTTTCTGCTTAGGTGAGAAAAAGCTCCCTGATGCTGAATAAAACAAAAATAGTTTTAAAGTAAATGGAATATCGACTACAAGGAAATATTCAAGCAAGCAGGAACAAGAGCCGACCTTTGAAATGGTTGCAAAGATAAAAACACCCGGAGAAAGAGCATTTTTTCGGAGATAATTCTCCCTGGGTGTTTGTCATTCTTTCTTTTACTGCAAGCAGGGGCAGCACTGACGACATTTGTCCCTCACTATCTGCTCAACGATGTTTAGATAATGATAGAGAAAAGCCTTGGGAGGCAGAGATAGGGCTCATCTCCAGAGCAAAGGACAGTGACTGTCCAGTTCATCAACGATAACGCCTCCCTTCAGGTCACGCCAGACAGGCCTGCTCAGAGCACATTGTAAAAAACAGATTCCAAGGTGAGGTGTTACTCAACTGAGGCACGTCCACTTGGGTTACTCAACGTTGTCCCCATGGGACATGGGGGCTCAGAATCCTAAAGCCAGCAAAAAGCTCACATTCCTTGTCTTCATGAAATCAAGTCCTTCATCTCGGTGACCCCTGAAGTCACATGTCTATGCCAGCATTTATTAAACTGTGGCAGGCTAATATCTATCTTAGTGTTAGAAGTCCAGAAAATGTCAGGCCTTTCACAGTTTTTACAAACATTTCAAGGAAGAATTCAGCTCAGAATGAAGCTTCCTCTGCTCGGTATTACTGTCTTTCAAGTTGCCTAGCAACTTGCTGGTCACCATCGATCTGACAATCTGCAGCCACTGACAACCATGTAGAAAAGTGTGATTCAACCATATGCTTCAGGAGATTGCTTGATTTATCTTCGTTGCCTAACAACTAAATACAGACATTAGCATGTTCAAGGATTTGATATTGAGCTATTGTTAAGTGAAAGAACTAGCCAAGAAAATGGCTGTACAGTGGTAAGTTCATAGAGTTATGCTAACTCATATCCAAATCCATATCCAACTTTTGCTTAGAATCATTCTGTTTCATCAGGTTTATTGAACTGTAGATAACAGAGACCCACTTGAGGGACTTCCAGTGATAGAACATGCATAGGGAAATGAGCTGAGGACATCCTGCTGAGCCCAGGCCTGAGGCATGGCTGACTCTCTGCTTCAGGTATGTAATGGAGCTTCAGAGATCTCCTCAGCAGGAACTTGAACTTCCAGCCCTTTCTTCTACGAGCTCCACCTTTCATCTGATTCATCTGCCTTCTGTGTATTTGTTCTCTACAATTTGCTATTAGTTGATAAGTTACCCCTCTTCTAATTCCTGTGAAGAGGATTCTGTCTCAGCTCACAAAACCGCAGGAGCCCCAGACTGGTGCCTTTTTGAGTAGACATGCCTTCAAGAAAGTCCACGGGTTACCAAGCATGGCTACCTGGGCATCAGATGCCGTGGGGAAGGCTATGAAAGCCCAAAGTGGCCTCACTAGTACCAGCTCCATTACAAAAGCCACAGTGTTCTAAATAAAACAGAAACACCACTGAATTCAGATATGTTATATGTGGCTGTCCACTGCCTCTGTGCCCTCACACTCTTCTCACCTCTTCCTTCTCCTGAAAAATGCACATCTGTCTTCACAGATGTGAACATTCTATCTTCTCATAAAATCTGAAAATACGGACAAGTCTTAGACAGCAATTTTTTTAAGAGCTTGTAGTAAGGCGGGCACAAAGAATATGGAACAACATGAGAAAAGGGAATGCTAAAATACGAAAACAAAAATGTACTACTTTAGTAAAGTAATAGAACAAGCCAGGATGGCAAGGAACCCTTGTAATTCCAGCACTTTGTGCACTGAGGTAGGAGGATGGCTGTGGGAGCCCATTCTCAGGTTCCTCGTGGTTTTACCCAGCAGGTCCAAATAGAGGATGATCAGGACCACGGGCCTGAGTGCAGGTGTCTGAGACGGTCTGCACTTGGCTGTGCTGGGGGAGGAGGTCTTTTGCTCCACCCCTTGGCGTCTCTATAAAAACCCTGGGCCAGAGATAGTCGGGGCCCGTTGGAATAGGTTCCAGGCCCTCTCGAGGCTATCCTTTATTTTCTATCTGTTTATCTCCCCAACATTCTCCGCTATAAATCCTTCTATCTAATATTTCCTGCTGATCGCACTCAAGAAAACTCTGGGAAGTTGTGGGGGTAGTGGGTAAACGCCCCACAGATGGCAAGTTCAAGGTCAGCTTGGCTTCATTAATGATACCATTTTAAACAAAAATATGAAAAGAAAGCAGAGAGAATAACAGAGAAGAACAAGGAAAGAACAGAGAAAAGAAAGGAGGAAAAGAGGGAGGGAGGAAGGAAAGGCAGGAAGAAAAGACAGAAAACATAATTCATATGGCTATCTTTCTTTTAAAGAAAATAGTGCTGACAAGAATTTAGGAAAAGGTGCTTTTGTATACAATTGTTAAAAATAAATTTTTGGAGAGGAAATTATCAGTAAAGAGCTTTTAAAGTGTTTATAGTACTTACTAACAGGCTCTATTTCACACCTACGCATTTATGCGGTACATCTTTGCTTTTCCTAAAGCATTTTGCTCACAGGGCCCACATGAAGCGCTGGGCATGAAGCAATGTGACTCCAGCTTCCCTTCGGCTGCTCAGACCAGAGCAGTCCCAGTTGAGGGCCAGCACAGCTGTCCAAGGGTATCCTACACTTGGAAGGCAAGCCGTGCATGTCCACAGAAACAGCATGTGAATCACAGGCATCTTCTAACTTTGGGAAATGCCAAGGCTATTTGTAACACAAAGCCAACAGAAAGAGCCAGAACACCCCGGCTCTCAACCCTCACCCCCCACCACAGCAAATACACTCTAAACAGGTAAAATGATGGCAAATGATCTGAAAAATAAAAAGAAAGCCAAAAGGTTATATTTTTTAATTTACATTCTCTTGCTCTGCTTCCATCAAAGACCAGCCCTAATGCATTGCCGTAGGTCACCATTCACTTTCTTATATGTCCCCAGCAATAGAGAAGTAAATGTGTCTCAGTGAATGACTGTGCAACAGCCTCAAGCTTGTGTGCAAAAATAAGATCTGACCCTAGCATCATGTCTCAGGGCAGTTGTCATGGCCTTATTTATACCAACCTTTTGGAAATTAGCCAAATGCCTAATAATAGTGGACTGGTTAAAGTAGATGTGGAGAAGCCGTATGATGGATGCCAAGACAGTTATTTTTTTGTTTGTTTGTTTGTTTTTTGTTTTTTTGAGACAGGGTTTCTCTGCGTAGCTTTGCGCCTTTCCTGGAGCTCACTTGGTAGCCCAGGCTGGCCTCGAACTCACAGAGATCCGCCTGGCTCTACCTCCCTAGTGCTGGGATTAAAGGCATGCGCCACCACCGCCCGGCCAACAGTTATTTTGAATGTTCTCAAAGTATAGTTAATGATGTGGAAAAAAATTAATAACCATGTTTTAAAATAAACAAGTAGAGTACAATGACTCTACTTGACAACAAGTAGAGTCTGCTTCATGTGCAGACGCTCCACTTTCAGACCGGCCCACAGTAAGGAAAAAATATCTTATCCAGTTAGTCAACGTTACACTTGGAAATCTCAGACTAAATACCAAATGCTAGGACTTCTACATGATTCTCCTTCTTGCACTGGATAGCTGCTTCTGTGAATGAGCATCAGAAACAACTTGGTTTGGAATTAGGGATATTACAAATAAATATATTGTATTTATATTTATGTGTGTATGTTTCCTATCATAGTCACTGGAATAAAATACACATACTATGACATACACAGAAAGTGAAATTGATTTGGAAAATACCAAATTTCTAAGCCCATCTCATGCTTATTCTAGAGCATGCATTTAGTAGCAAAATAAAAGGAGAACTTTTAAATGAAAGTAGAATTTTAAAAAATTTGTTTAAATCGTCTCTTGTACACAGCATATGTGTGAATGGTGTGTAGTGGTTATCTGTATAACTCTTTATATGCAATGTAAGTTCAAAACACTGTTTGATGCAGATATGCATAAAAACTCAGAAAGCATATGTTCAAAAACATTTATATCCATCATCACTAATGACACAATGGATACTGCCAGACAATGAGTTCTTTTATCTTTCTGTAGCCTTCAGAAGCATTAAATGAATATATATTACTTTCATTATAAAGAAAAATGGTTGTTTTTAAATAGCACTCACAAAACATTGATATCTTTAACATTAAGCTTTATTTTACTATAAATGCTTAATATGTAGTTTTTAAGGGACCAATACTCTATCAAAAGAAAAATGGTATAATTAAAATTTTACTGCTCAACAAAGACAAAAGATTAGAATGCATCTGTGGTATAGGATGTTTTAGTGGGATGGTATTATTCTACCTTAGCAAGACAGAACTTCAGAAAGAATAGAACAAGACACAGGAAAATCTCCATTCATGGAACTGAACATTAAAGTGTCCTTGTTGAGGCTAAAAAAAAAAAAAATTGTATCTAGGTGTAAGTTTTGTAATAGACCCATGGAGGCTATAGAAAACTGCTTCAGGGGGCCCTTTCTAGGCTTCCATAAATTCCTGCCCTTGAGGGGCCTCCCTAAAATACCATTAAACACGCATCACTGCAGTACTTTTGCTTCCGTTCATAAAAGATACATAGATACAGTCACATAAGGGGACATTTCTTGCTGAAACACATCAGTCACTCTAGTAGGTCCATTTCCATGATTGAGGAAAACAAATGCTCATATGAGAAGGACTTAAATGAGGGGTCAGTTAAAATTCCCCCTTGACTGTGCAAAATTCCTAGTGCCAGAGCTGTTGTGTCAGATGGGCAACGAAGATGAGATTCTCAGAGTGCGTTTTAAATTATCAGCATTAAGCTGAATTAACAAATTGAGCAAAGACGTGGTTCAAGGAGGATTGAAAGGTTCTGCAGAAAGCAGCCTGTTTGGAGCCATTAACAACACAGCAACAAAGAAACAATATCTTATCAGAAAGCAGTGCAGGCTGCGGGAAATTAATAGAGACTGCTAGACCTGGTCTTGGTGTAGAATTACATGGAAGGGATTAGGAAGTGAGGGGAAGGTAATTAAGGAGAAAGAACAGCCGGAAAGAACCGAAAAGCAAAAGATCAGATGGTCCCAAAGTTGAGCCCCTCACCATCTGTTGGCAATCATCAAAATTTATTTGATCTTATTGCATATTTACTCTGCAAAGGAAAAAAAATAAACCTTTTTCTAATGAAAGAATGAATAAGTGAGGTGAAAGGAGAATGTCATTATACCAGAGCTCATTAGTGGAGCAAGGAAAATCTCTCCCATTGCAACAGGACAAATACAATTAATACAACCTAATTGTTTCCGTCTTTGTCCCTGTCCCTGATATCCGCTCCACTAAAAGGTTCTTATGTTTTCCTGGCCTTTTGTGATGACGTCGGGGGGCTCTGTCTGTCATTTTATTGTCATTGTTTATTATGTGTCTGTCTATACAATCTGCCCTTATGAAATTTCTGGGTGACAATGTGTATCCATCAGGAAAGTAGGTCAATCTGCCACTTACGTCCCCCCTCCCCCTAATTGGCATCAACACCTGTGATCTCATTATCAGCTAAGGGTTTGGTCGCTGCACTGTGTGATTTTCTGAGGCAGGAAATTCAATTCTTTCCTTCTGGCTCCCATATCCCATCAAATCCCACACTCTCCTGTTTCTCTTACCTTCTTTGTTGTAAATATTTGGTGGCTTCTCTCCCTTCCCCCAGCCCCCAGGTCTTGTTCAACTTTCCTTTCTGGCTTTGATGTTCATAAGGACTGTTTTTCTCCCTCCCCCCACCTCCAGATCCATCTTCCATTACCCATCCAGAGAAAACACAAAAACACAAATCTGATCTTTCAAACCCCTTTTACAATATTTGTTTCCAGGGCATTGACAGGATAATCTCAAAAGACTTCTGCATGATAAAACAAAGCAAAACAGCGTTCAGCCCCACCACAGCCCCTGCCTATCACCCCTCCCACACTCCTCTTCCTCACCTCAGAGTTTCACCCTCCAATCAAACCAGAGTCATTTATAAAGCAACTACTAATAAATAATTAAGTAATTTTTATCACAACCAGCTCCTGACATGCCTCAGGGGTGACTATTCCCATGTGATCTTAAGCTCTGTGCTGTGCATTAGTATTTAAAAATTAGCTGCTTTGGTTAGAGACAGTGGCTAAGCCTCCCAGGGAAGGCAGAGCAGCCCATGCACCCAGCTGTCACACAGGCTCATCAATATAGAAGTCTTCAGACTGCTCAGCCGCATCTCCGTATCTCTGAATACATATTAGTGTTGCCCACCAGTCAAGCCAAGCGGGGTGCAGCTGCACAGAGAGCTGTAGGCTTTCCTTTATTAAAAAATGATTGAGACAGTGTCATTCTTTGTCTAATATTATCTTTCACATCCCTAGCAACACGTTTAACATGCCGGATATTTGAAAGCTTTTATCAGAAAACACTGGCTCCCTGGAGTCAAAGGTGTTACTTAATTTAGTTTTCGAGTTGCTTGAGAAAAATAAATTTATGTTTCTATTACCGTTGCAGTTATATTTGCATTGCTGATAGACTATTTAACAGTTCACATAATCAATAACATTACTGCTAAAGCATGAGGTTTGTTAATAAGAGACTCTCACATATTCCTTATTGTTTATTTTCTCTAGCTTTTCGTTCTCAAGAAATTGCCATCTCTTGATTGAAAAAAACAAATGGATCATGGGATGTCATACGAAGCAGTGGCTCCTTGAACATGGTATCCATTTCTTGTTGGGGATTTATATATTTCGACAAGGACCAGTACTCATAGCATTCCATCACCTACCACTCTGAGGAATGTGCAGATTCAAATGTGCATGAACAGGTCTGCCTGCCTATTGGTTACTGCACTAAACGCCACTAAGAAAGATGCTCGCATATCTGGAGTGTTCTACAGAGATGAAGTGATCATCACTTGTTAAAAGTAAACTGCACTTCCCAGTGTTTTCCTTTGTAGAAAAAGTAGAAAAAAAGCTACTTTATATGCCATTGCTGGTACTATGTTTTAACAGCTTAACTGAAACATAATTAACACAATAGACTACAGGTGTTTAATATATACAACCTTGACATAGCTATGAATGTTATTATTTCTAAATAAAGAGTTAGAAATGAGCAAAGAAAACTTCTCTATGTTCAGAGAGAGAGAAAGAGAGAGTAAAGTCATACACCCTGGTTAGATGTGTTTTTCAAATGCTGTCAGGCCTTTTACAGAGATGTCTTCTTCATCTAGTCAGTTGGCCTGCAAAAGTTATTTTCTCATTTGTTTCATGGGTGATGTTCACACAAGAAATTTTTCCTTTGCATTTTCCTAACATTTTTGCTTTACTTAAACATTGTGTGTACACTTCTATTCATCTAATTTGTAACTGGTCAGTTCTGGAAAGTGTTTGGGACGTGACACGAGGTAAGCAGGCATCCTTGTGTAGGTTGACATGGTGTCTTGGTCACATCATAAATTCTTATGCATGCATTTGAATTTTTTCTTTGTGTCAGTGGAGTGACAAAACCTGCAGTTCACTCCTGGGCTTTCTTCCTTGCCTCTGTTTCCTCAATGTGGCTCTGATTTAAGGTTGTGTGCTTTTGTTCTTACACATCATAAAGCACCATTATTAAAGGCTTACGTTTTGACTTACACACATGCATTCAGCCCTTGCTCCTCTTAAGGTGTTGCAAGCTTTCCATAGCAGGCATGCACAAGTCACAAAGTCAGAAGGAAGCAATAACACCCCTTTCATCTTAGAACTTGGCAGCAACCACTGATGCAGCACTGTGGCCCTTTTAATTCTGCAACTACTAAGCTAGTAGAGGTTCGAGGAGATGTAAACACAACTCTTTAAATGGCTTCCCAATAGTGACTGTCTTCTTCTTTCAGCCAAGCTCCTGACTGTGAGATTCTTTATTGTTCCAGGGGAGTTTGAAATCAGTCTTTGAAAAAATTTCAACATGCAAATTTGCACTCTGAAAACAGAAAGCCCCTCACCCCCAACCCCAATCACCCATTTAAATGGAAATGCTCTGTTTTCACCAGCGGGTGGCAACCTCAACTTCTACAGCTCCACCTTTTCAATGGAGCCCCTTCCTGCCAAGAAAATGACCTCAAATGCCGGACACCCCAACTCCAGCCGCTGCTGTTTTCCTTTAGTTGTGATTACAAACTGAAAAGGTAAGACCTGAAGGGCTAATCACAGCTAAAGCACACTCCACAGGAAAATTACCACCACGAAATGCGGTTGCGAGCTTAGCCTTTAATGACTAGACCACATCTGTGTGTGTGTGTGTGTGTGTGTGTGTGTGTGTGTGTGTGTGTGTGTGTGTGTGATACAATAACAATTAATGGGAAAGGTAGGCCATGAATTTGAAAGACAGAAAGGAAGGGTACATGGGAGACTTTGGAAGGAGGGAAGGGAAGAAGAAGCATAATTATATTATAATCTCAAAAGAAGAGAAAGAAAAAAAAAGACCATGTGAGCCAGGCGGTGGTGGTGCACGCCTTTAATCCCAGCACTCGGGAGGCAGAGGCAGGTGGATCTCTGTGAGTTCGAGGCCAGCCTGGGCTACAGAGTGAGTTCCAGGAAAGGCGCAAAGCTACACAGAGAAACCATGTCTCGAAAAACCAAAAAAAAAAAAAAAAAAAAAGACCATGTGTCTCCCATGCTTCTAACCCCAGTATCACATATTTCCAGGGAAGACTGAGAAGAAAGTTCACAAATTTTGACTGCTGCTTAAAAGCAAAGCATATGGTGATGCAGGGGATCATTGTGATGAGCAAACAGCACATTTGAACTGACAGGAAAATGCCCAACGCCCTTAGTTAAGCAACAGTGTGGTTCAAGGCAGTAGGAGTAGTCAAGAGCTTGCAGGAACAGAAGCAGCCTCATGGGCAATACCTGAAGAGGACTGTGTGAAATAGCCCTTTCCATCCATTTTAGAAGCAAAGGCAAAGATAAAATTAAACTAATTGTTTGTGTTTTTAAGAGCACAGGTCTATAATACCAAACATCAGATCATGAAGATAGCAATGTGGGACATCTTCAGGGACCAACATTGTGGCCAACAGGAGGGCTTAGCAGCTAACATTCACAGAGTGTTCCGTTGATCTATATATTTATATATTCAGTCTCCAAGACAAATACAATAGACACAGGGCATTGGGGGTGGGGAGTGGGGATCACTTGAAATGAACTGAGTGGCCACCCCTTGATCAACCTAAAACCTCAAAGCCAGAGCAGGCTAAAGAGCAGAGAGCAGGAACAGGATGGAGTTCATCCTCAGATCTCCCATGAAGCCCAGGGTTTTGTGTCCACTCCATGCACCCAGTGCTCTGAAGTTGGCCCTGCGGCTAACCAGTCTATCAGTCCCTCTTGTTTTGATTGAGGCTGAGAGAACAGAGCAAAAAATCAAAAGTTGGGTAGAACTAATGGTAGGGAGTACCTTCAAGCTTAGCTGAGTCAAGGCAAAGGAGGAAACTACTTAAGCAGAAAACAATGGCAAAGGTGATAAAAACTGATGAAGAAACTAAGCTATCCAAACCCAACAAGGGCCACTGGGTAGGAAGTACCTCAAAACCAAGAGCCACTGAGTAGGAAGTACCTCAAAACCAAGGGCCACTGGGTAGGAAGTACCTCAGAACCAAGGGCCACTGAGTAGGAAGTACCTCAAAACCAAGGGCCACTGAGTAGGAAGTACCTCAGAACCAAGGGCCACTGAGTAGGAAGTACCTCAAAACCAAGGGCCACTGAGTAGGAAGAAGCACCTCAGGGCAGCCTCCAGGTCTCTGAAGCTCACTGCAAAGAGAAGTCTGAAAGCGCCAAAGAAGACTTGTTTACACAGAATCCATTGGGACTCCACAATGACATTGCCGGTATTCCCGCTGTTTTTCACATCTCACAGGGTATCTAAGCCCTCCCGTTAGAACCACCCTCTTCTGTAGTCTCTTGTCAGCAGAGCCATTACGAACACAGAGAGTTTCAGGATGAAAAACAGCATTCAAGCAATGAAGACTCATATAGGACTTCCATAACTTGAATATTTTTCTTCATTTATAGAGCACCTAAGCTGGAGTGGTAGCACATGCCTTTGATCCCAGCACTTGGGAGGCAAAGGCAGGCAGATCTCTGAGTTTGGGGCTAGCCTGGTTTACAGAGTAAATTCCAGGCATCTAGGGCTACATAGAGAGACACTGTCTCAAAATAAATAAATAAAAAACCATACACAGACACACACACACACACACACACACACACACACACACACACACACACGGCCTAATTCCTTGAGCTTTTTAAATATTAACCTGGAACTTGAGTAAATATTGATTAGAAGTCAATTTAGTTGTGAACTGTGCTAACATGGGCAGTCTACTCTCTCAAACACTATTTAAGCCACATTCAGCAATCTAGGGAGTTAAGATTGCCTCAGTAAACAGTGATAAAGAAACGAATACATGATTGAGTGCCAGCATGAGCTTTACAGATGCCAAGAGCTTTAGGAGTTTGGAGTCGAGGAGTGGTTGTGGCCAACAGGAGGGCTTAGCAGCTAACATTCACAGAGTGTTCCCTTGGTGCCAAACCTGGCCCGTACCCTCCAATGCATGAGCTCACTTCATCCTCACATCAACTCTGTGAGCTAGACACTATTATTATCTCTGTTTCACACAGGAGGAAACTGAGGCTTAGAAATGTTAGGAGAACTTATTCAAAAGAACACAGTGAGTTCCTGGGGATGTGTGGGTCGTGAACTCAGGCAGCCTAACTCCAGAACTCTGCGTTTTAGAATCTCTGCTATGTGTGCACAGAGCACAGCTGCAGCCTCATCCATCTCAGTCATGCCTGAGAAATCAGAGGTGCCTCATTTAGCCTGGTTCATGGTGGATGCTCTCTGATCTGCAGGGACTGGCACTTCCCAGCTCCCTTTTTATGTGAAACCAGGCAAACTGGCCCTAATGAAACAGTCTGAAGCTTTGTCACATCTGAGTCCACTGCCATCAGGAGTCTGGAGCTCATGGTGACAGGTTAGGGCTCCGTGAAAATGAGCAGCGGAAATGTCAAAACAAGCCGTAATGGAAGATTTTTGAAAAGGGGTCATATTACAATGAAGTTCTTAATTCAGAAAGAGTATCACAAACCAGTCAAAGCTATCTGCATCCTTCTCATTCAAACAACAGGCAAAAGAGGAAGCATTCTATGCAGAAAGCATTCTGGTAAATACCAGGCTGATCATAGCAGGGTCTGGGGAGATATTACTTAAGATATTTTTTTATACTTAAATTTTAAATTCTAAGCACATGAGTTTATAGTGAGGAGTCAGAGACGAGTATGCAAAGTTCTACAGAGAGCAACAGAAGGAAATAATATCACAAGAAAAAGTCTCACCCAAGTTAGTTGAGATCTTTATGCTAACCAGAGACCAATTAATTACCTTAGACATGTTAAACTAATGTTCACAATCTCAAGAGGAAAGTTAATCTCAAGAGGAAAGTTCTCTGAGAAATGCGAAAGGAATTTCAGCTATGGAAACAAAAGACCTAGTCCTTGTATATTGCTCAGAATGGGAAAAATAAAACTAGATTTGTCCACAAGCATGTGAGCTCCAATTACACTAGTGAAAAGTGAAGGAAACTATCACGGAAAAAGTGATTTTTTTATGTCCTTCAGTAAACAAACTTAAACATTTCTTTAGACAAGTGCTATATTTAAGGAGCCAAATTCTGCCTCAAAGAGAAGCAGCTGGCCATGAAATGCGATCTCCCAGTTGGATGAAGGATAAACAAAGTTGAGTTCCTTCGTGCAGAACATGCAAGGAAGACAGAAAACATTTTGGCCTGGGATTTGCTGTGAACAGGTGTCAGCAGCCTGCGTGATGGCTGCCAAGTCCCTATTTATTCCCCTAGTGTGACAGGAAGGAGGATGCTGGTGTCTTTAGGTCACTCACACACATGTGCCCAGAAGTAGATATACTCTGAGACAGCTAGGTTATATCTATGAGTAGAAACATAGTGAAGAAATACCCCCAGGACCACATTGCTCCCCAGAAAACATGGATCTGAAATGTGCTCTCCAGAAAGTTCTCTCCACACATCCCAGATACTGCCCCGTGGGCTGCTTTATGCCCTTAAGAATCTTTAATACCTTTAAAGCAGACTACACCTTTTGTTTATGATTACAACAGCTGGAGAGGAGCCTTGACTCCCAAATAACATTGCAGCCCCCTTAGGATAATGCCCTTCCAGCCTGTGTGTGCTGGAAGAGGGGCGCTAGGCAAAGGCCAAGATCACTACTGGTTAAGACAGCCAGCAGCTGCTTATATCCCTGAACTTACTTACTTACCCTATTTTTATTGTTTGTGCTAAGACCTCAGAGGAGAGGTGTCACAAGCCAACGTTAAGGCCGGATTGTTACACTACAATCCTATTTTATGTCACTGGGTGGACCAGTAAACAAGAGTAATAGAGATCTGATTAAAAAAACAATAAAATAAAAATAAAGAAAGAGTCTTCTATGTGCAGGATTTATGGGAAAACCCATGTCCTTTAGCTTATGCCTAGTATGGTGGCACACCAGATGTTTGAACTTCTATTTACCTTCCAATCTGTCAAGTGGAGCAATGTAGTTACAATGTTGCAGGTCATCAAAATAAATTAAAACACTCAGCTGCATTTGAACCAATTAAGGAAACAATTACTTGTTCCACTTTACTTCATATATCTTTCTTTTCTTTTTTCTTTTTTTCCTGCTTGACCCTAAATAAAAGTTCTTACAGAAATGAACAGAAAAGAGTAAAGACAGAAAACCTGAGACTTTCGAATCTCTTTCTAATTTGACTATTTTTTGTAACAAAATAGACATCTTCCAATTTTTACAGCTACGAGCGAACACACCCAAAAAACCTGGTTTCTGTGATTTCCAAAACCAGTCATGTCTGAGACATTTTATTGTCCTTAGTTCCCACCATCTGTCTCCTTCTTAGGGACTGAGTCTCAGCAGCTTCCCAGAGAGCTATCTCTCCACACCTCTGCTCTAATCTATGTTTTCGAGTGCCACCTCATTCTGTTTCTGACTAATAAGGGTCAATATCTACCACGAGTCTGGATCAGGAACCACATGGCTCAAGTTTGTTCCCAGGATTCGTGTGAAACTTCAGACAAGAAACACTTTCTCCCCTTCCCTCTGGATTGGAACCTTAGAGAAGTTATTTCTAGGTCTAGCCTAAGACTGATGCCAATCCAGGGAAGAGCAGGCTGGAAAGAAGTGGCCCAATTTGATTGCTTCAGTACCTCTGAGGACTATGTCTTTGTCAGCATATCAGACATCCAACACCACCATACTTCCTTGACTCTAAAAGCATTCCTTTCATGCTTCATGCCCAAAAATCTTTGAGGATTAAATCATGATGTAGCTGTCACTGCTTGTGCATAAATATATCCAAGTAAAGAAAGAGCCTTGCTCTTGAGGGGTTACCCTGCAATGCTTGCACTGCCCATCATGTGTTCGCACAGGGACTTGAATTCAGAACTTAAAAGACTTTCAAAAGGGTTGCACCATGATGATCTACTAAGATGAAATGTTTTTATTGTCGTAGCAGAAGCTAAGGGTTACCTGCCAGATGCCAGAAAATGCAACTAAAGGCATTAGGAATTGCCAAACTTTTAAAAATAGATTACATCTTAAAGCTGGAAGAGATTAGCAAAAGTGATACATGTTTATAAAGAACCATAGTTAGACTTCTAAATACATATTTGTCAAAAATTGTTGGCTGGCTTTCAAGAGAAACTGTTTAACATCCAGAAATATTTAATTGAATCAAATATGAAAAGAAAGTGTATACTTTAAACAAATAAGAGAGGAGGTTGAAAATTCCAGGGCTCCCCTATGTTATAGAATCAATGTACTGTAATCATACTGAAAGTTAGTCTTCTAGGAAATACGCTTTTCATACAGTGTTATATATGACTACCTATGGATGAGAAAAATTTAGAATCAGACATCAAATAAGATGAGTTAAATGTATACATGTTGAAGCCACAGGCAGAAAATACCAGTGCTTCCACAGGCACATATTTCAGACTAAACACATATGTCTTCTTTCCATACCGAATAAGAGGCAGGAAGGGGAGGAGGCGAGGAAACTTCGTGATGTGAAGCTGTGAACCTGTGAGGTATATCCCTAAAAGAAAGACTGGCAGCCACTGCAATTAGCCAAGACCGTAGCCGTAAATTTAGGAGTCGCTGTGTGACGAACCATCATAATTGAAAGTCATTATAAGCAGGAAATCCCTGGGACCTTTTTATCTGGAGTATGTCACAGTCACAGCTACTATGTTAAGGAGTCAGCACAGGCATCCTGAAAGACGATACTGCCCGAATTACAGCTGTGCCTTGTTGTAGAAGAACTGCATTACTGCCTGCCACATGGAGTCGAATTGGATTCCGGAATGAAACAGCCAAAGCACTAGCCAAATGCAGGGGAATTCTGTCATAGAGATAAATGTCCAAATAAGATTTTGCGAGCTATGGCAGCAACATGAAAGATTGTCAATAAACTCAGTCCACCACCTCACAGGCATGAACTTAGACCCATCAAGTGAGCTAATGGGAACGATCTCAAAGTACATTGGCTGCTATGGGGAAAACAAAGCAAAGAATTTAATCAAGTACCTAAACCAAGAACAAAGTGCTTGTGAAATGCAAACAAGAGGTGACATAGACGCTCAGCTAAACTTCCTAGACATCCAAAAGATGCTCACTCTGATACACAGTTTAGTGGGGAGGCCACTGCAGGGTAAGTTCTGAACTGGGAACACAGTGCTGATGAATTCCTTCAGAACTCAAGCCAGAGCTAACGAAGCATCAACTACTGGGAAATTTTAAGAATATAGTAAACAAATTCAATCCTGCTCTCTGACTTAAAGAATTTCTATAAATGGAAAGACAAAACTGAATATCTATGACAAAAAAAAAAATAGCAACAAAGACTTTTCTGCTAAAGAAAAAATTGGTGCAATTCCTTAACCCAGATGATATGTTCACTGGGGAAAAGGGCAAAGCTAAAGGATGATTTCCAAACATGGAGAAGTTTTTTCTATAGCTTTTCTTCCTTTTACTTTACTGTCTTTAGAGATGGCATCATGGGAAAAGGCAGGAGAGAACTCGGGACACAAGGGTTGTGGAGCTATGGGATCAGCGACGGACTTAAAGGGGGGGGGCAGTGAAGAGGGTTTCAAGTAGACATGGAACAGAGAAGGGGGTGGCCATGGAGAGGATTGCAGCCAGTGACCAAGGGGAAGCCACTGTGGCCATGAGACTAGAGGACTGAGGAAAACAGCGAGTGTATGAACAAAGGGAGCCGGAGCTCCCCATGTTTGAAGGGTGAGCGGCAATATCCAAAAGGGGAATGGAAAAAAGGTTCTGAATTGACTCATTACAAGTGTGCACGTGACTGCATCTGTATACACTCAAATGAGTATACATGTACACATATACACATATATATGTATGTATGTATGTATGTATATGGAATCTCTGTGTGTACACGTATTTATACAAGCCTGTATTTCTTAGGTTCACCCATTGAAAGAATCTAGAAAATGTATACTCTAATAATTATGATCACAAGTAAACAGCCTGATAGGAGTTTCAAACTTACATATTCCATTGAAAGGAACCCAAGACATTGAGGAAATAGAATATTTTCCTTGTGTGGAGTGAGAAAGAAAGGTGTGGAATAAGCCTGGAGTATTCCAGTGTGACAGAAAGTATGGAAAACTTCCATAAATAAGTACATCTAAACATCACACTAGCCAGCTTCGACAAGAATAAAGTTGGCAAATTCTGAACAATTTAAATATTAAAATGATGATAGAAGTCAATTATAACTGGACTGAATACAGATATTCATACATAAACAAATGAAAAAGAAACATTATTCTTTAGGAAAATACTTTCAATAAAAGTCAACAGACAGCAATAAAGAAATTCTCACTTGATAATTATTTATAGATAACTATACAAAATTATATTTTAAAATTATATTAAAAATATAATTATTAGTAAATATGGCTGCCATGGTGGTTGACCTAGTCTCCATAAACAAGTACATATACACGCATATGCACCTGTATATATGCAAGCACATATGAGTATACACACACACATACACACACACACACACACACAAACAATAAATAAGTAAATAGAATTCGTTCTAACAAAATTTTATTAATTGGCATAAGTATATATTTTCTTGAATGCTGATGGAACTTTTATGAACATCTTATTGGTTCCTTCATCAATAAGTAGTTAGAATAAAATCTTATCATTTAACTACTCTCATTTATTCTCAGAGTACTAATCACGTCATCTATACTTATTTGAAATCTTACTCTGCTTACAGCTTGCTCTCTTTCGTCTAAGACAAGCACCTTTGACTATATAGTGAATTGGAGACCAGTCTGAGCCACCAGAGATCCTGTCAAATCAAAGAAGGGAAGTGAGAGGAGGGAGGGAGGGAATAAAACAAACAAGAGTTAAGGAAAAAGATTTCATTCTTATGAAAGTTGTGAAATGTCAAGTATTCATTAATATAACACTTATGAAAGAGAAAATAAACTTGAGAATTCCAAGAAGAAACTGACGGTTTAGAGAGGGTTCTTTAAGGTACTTGTCTTAGACGAAACAGAGTAAGCTGTAAACAGAGTAAAATTTCAAATAAGTATAGATGACGTGATTAGTACTCTGAGAATAAATAGCTTAATATAAATAAAAATTTGGGGGGTTGCTTATTTGGTTGGTTGGTTTTTTGTTTTGTTTTGGGTTTGTTTTTTGGTTTTGTTTTGCTTTGCTTTTGTTTCTTTGTGGCTTTTTGTTTGTCTGAAACAAGGTTTCCTTGTGTAGTCCTAGCTGTCCTGGAACTCACTATGTAGACCAGGCTGGTCTTGAACTCAGAGATCCATCTGTCTTTGCCTCCTGAGTGCTGGGATGAAAGGCATCCACCACCACTGGCCAGCTTAAGTAAGAATTTTGTAATAGCCAACTATATGTTACCTACAAAGAAGCTTCAGTAGATTTTAAAGACTTGATATTATGCTCATCATACTCACAGCACAACGAAATTACATATACACTTCAGATAGAGTTAAAATTTGTTAAATAAAAAATAGGAGTGACCTCTGAAACATCTAAATTTTGAGTCTCAAAACTATTTATTAAATAGATAATGAATTTTTAACTGATTTCCTAAAATTCAAGAAAAGGCAAGGTGATTTACCCAAAATTTCAAAATACAGAAAATTCTGGCAATCTGAAATAATTTTAACTTATTTAGTAGCAAAATAAAGTCTCACCTGAAATGATTTAGTAGTAAAAGTCTTTGTCCTGTAAAATGTGAATATTCATGTTTGTAATAACACACACACACACACACACACACACACACACACACACACACACAGGCACACATGTATACTTTCGACTGAAGAGTGCTGCCCGGATGCTCAAGAAGTCATGTATGTTCTTATGCAGTATGTGAATTTAAGTTACCAGCCTAACACCTGCAAATGTTCTAACTCCAGGATGCACATTAGACCTCAAGCAATTTGTGTAAGGGCTTCTAGACCAGAATACTATTTCCTCTGTATTTTGAACCTAAGAAAAACAGGATAATTTAGGGGAGTTTTTAGCTCCAATATACAATTTTCTAGTGCGTCAAACCTCCTAATCAAGCATATTTCTGTGTCAGGGCACCAATTTTGTGACTATTGTAATAATGCAAACTCCAACTGTTTTTGCTTTTTTTCCCCTTTTCTTTCTTACAGAGGATAATGGGATACACATATTTCCTCTCTCCTAGAGGCAGGGTTTGAATATTAAGAAAGAGAACTAATATTTTGGCTGGTAATGATTCAGTCTCTCGAGGTAATGATCCATCAAGCTTTATTGTGGGGAGAACAGAGCTACGCTTGAAGGACAGGGCCGTGCCTGTCCAGGAGTGCAATCTGAATAGAGAGGAGTTTTTCCTTCCTTTTCGCATCCTTGGCTAAAATGAAGTTAGGAAGAATAAACAGATGGAAGGGGGGCTAAGAGCTGACCAGGAACTTAGCCCCCCCAAAGGCCTGTGGGGCTTGCTATGTTAAAAAACAAGTGGGTGGACCAAAGAACCACAGGCAAGGCACCCTTGCACCACCCAGTATCCAGGTACTGAATGGAAGCTGAGCAGGCAGGTGTTTTCATAGGCATCAGATCGAGTGCCCTAGTTTATCCTGTAAATAACAGGAAGACGGGATTTAATTAAGATCCTGTGTACTTGGCTGGGGATGTAGCTTAGAGGCAGTGCAGTTGCCAAGTCAGAGCTCAACCTTCTAATCTCTGGCACTACCAAATAGCCCCGGTGCTTTACCTATCGGTTTGGGGCAGTGATGATGTGTTTCGCATTGCATGATTTTGATGATTTTTTTTCCCTCTATGTATGTTTTGTGGATTTTGGCTAGGTCTTGTCTTGATAACATGTAAGCCCAGTCTTCGTCCTATTTCAACACTTCGGACCCTCTAAACCTGAGCTAAGAGAGATGATAGCCTGAGCATGAAATGTAAGGGATGGTGATGGGGAAACCGTTCCCTACACTCCTGCTACAGGAGAAGGGGGCAGAAGTCACGGATTTCATTTGTTAGTGTCCTAGAGATGTGTCTTACATTCATGAGACATGAAAATAAAATAATCCATGTCTCCTGTTTCATGATTTTTTTTATTAATTTTTTTTTGTTTTTTATTTTGTTTTGTTTTGTTTTTTGTTTTTTGTTTTTTTTTCGAGACAGGGTTTCTCTGTGTATCTTTGGCCTGTCCTGGAACTCACTCTGTATCCCAGGCTGGCCTCGAACTCACAGAGATCCTCCTGCCTCTGCCTCCCAAATGCTGGGATTAAAGGCGTGCACCACCACCGCCCACTCCATGATTTCTTTATTGATACATCGTATCAGAAGTACCCCCAGTTTATCTTCAGATGAGTAGAACAAGAAAGGATGTTAAAAGGCTCTAGACTCAAGTAGCAGATTTAACACAAACATGACTTGGCACTATAGATACCCACCCTCTGGGTAGTTATCAGTTCCCTTATCTTACAGTGTTCTTTCTTTTGTTGACTGCCTCCACACTTCAAGCCCGGGGAAGGAAATGGCCTCTGGCTTTTCCTACTTTTCATGGGTCATCATTCCACCATTTGAATCGGTCTAAAGTCCATCTGAATCTAAATCTTTCTTTTTAAAGTTTTTCCACAAAAGGCCAAGCCCCGGGAAACACAAATTAAATGCTAACTTTTAAAAAATATAAAGATCTGATTCTCATAGCAAGACAAAGTGAGAGGCTAGGGAATTGCTCAGGGGGTAATCTGCTTGCTGCTGAAGCTGGAGGAGCTGTTTGATCCTCAGCCCATACGGAAAAGCTAGGCATGGTAACACAGGCCTGGAACCCCAATTCTGGGGAGGCATAGACAAGAGGATCCCTGGGGCTCACGGGCCACAAGCTAGCCAATCAATGGACTACAAATTTGGTGAGAAATCCTGTTTCAAAAAATAATTTGCAGAGAGAATAAGAAAGACACATCACCTGGCCCCTATGGCAGTGGTTCTCAACCTTCCTAACGCGGCAACCTTTTCATACAGTTCCTCATGGTGAGGTGACCCCCCCCAACCATAAAATTATTTTTGTTACTACTTCATAACTGTAATTTTGCTACTATTATGAATCATAATGTAAATGTCTGATATGCAGTATATCTCTCAAAGGGGTCACAACCCCCAGGTTGAGAACCACTGCCCCATGGCCCCCATACTGCACATGTACAAGCACATACATAAACAAACTGAATGTAAATAGCTGTTCTTGTTAATTGTATTGCTGTTTTTATTATTTGTTTAATACAGTATTAAGTAAAGTTATGGCAACATGACAAAAATATATACATTTTATCCGTTCAAAAATTTAGATCCGTTATGCAGATAATTCTTATGTCTTAACAGTCTAACAAAAGATATTCTTCTCCAACATAACTTCGGCTGTCTGAGTTTTGGTTTGCTGTCTGCCAAGAGAGTCTCCTGAGTAGTGAAGGCAATTTGCATTCCACAAACCAATGCCCTGTAAGCCGTAGTTTTTGATGCATGAAATGCTCTGAGGGTTTTCATGCCACACATGATGAAAATGGCCAGCAGGATCTTTATAGTTACAAAAAAGAGCTTACTAATCATTAAGCATCTAGAAACATAATTACTTACTTGTTTCATGATCACTTTATAGGACACCTGAGCCCACCCCCTCAAAAAAGGAGGCTTTGCAATGGTGCCAACATGACCTAAGGTAGAGTCAGACAAACATAATCATAACTATATATATGCCTATTATGAGTTTCCTAGTATTAACACCAATCTTGAGGTAGTCTCTATAGCCAGTTGCTATCTGATTGCAGGGAACGTTGCCGACTGGAACACATTCTAACTAAATATCATGAAGAAAAAGTCACAAACATCTGCAATTCCAGTATAATTTCTAGCGCCTTTTGTTTATGCTCTTTGGAGACCAAATTATACCAAAGGTTCCCTGTGAATCCTCAGTGTCAAGATGGAAGGAATCTATGATCCTTTGACCAAAGCTGTCAATGCCACACTCAGATGAATCACAACTAACATCTTTCTCAATGTCTGTGTTAATTCCATCCATATACTGTGTTTTGGCCAAATCGACTTTCAGCTCTCCAGAGGCTGTGAACGTAGGACATGACATGCTTTAGGAACACAGCCCCATCAACACTACTCTGGCTCCTGTTGCATGAGCATAGCACATAAACCCTGAATCTTATTTTCCAAAAGCTGCACAATCACGAGATTTCAAAAACTTCTTTCTAGCATCAGATGCAAGATGTTTTCAGAGGTTTAAAGTTCGTAATGGTGAGGGCAGCATGGCAGCGGGGACAGAGAAGAGAGCTGGCTAATCACATTTCATCAGCACACCATGAATCCTGCCGATTGTGGCCGTGGAAGCCTTTAAGCCTGACACTTGGGAAGCAGAGGCAGGGAGACTTCCCTGTGTTCCAGGTGGAGCTCTGTGTTTACCTAGACACATCAGTCTACATAGGGAGTTCAAGGCCAGTCAGGGATACATAGTGAGAATCTGTCTAAACCAAAACCAAACAAAATGCTATGCCAGAATCTTGTTGTAAACAGCTTGAAGACAAATCTGCATGAGCCTAGAGCTTCAATAATCCACCCAAAGTCTAATATTGCTTTGAATATATAAGGTAATCTTCTTTGTTTACTATAAAGTCTTACATTTTCCCTTACAAATATGATTTATGTACAGTCTTTAAACTGTCAAAGCTAATTCTTCAATTCTAAGTCTAGCTGACGGTCTTTACTAAAGAATATATTCATCACTCATGTGGATTGTAATAAAATGTCAAGATTTTTGATAATTGTCAAAGTATCAATGACAACAAGTAGGCAGAAATGATTATTTTCCATTCTGATACGTAGCAGCTATATTCCTGGTTTGCAAAACGTAAGGAAAAATGAAGACAGCAAAAATTTTTTGTCTATTATTACTTTTAAAATAATGTTCATCAGAAGAAACATCTTGATAGTCAGGACTTATATCAGTAAGTATTCTATATGTGTCTTATATATTCTTGAATAGAGCTACAGGCAATAGAAAGAGTCTATCAAATTTCAAAATAGTTATATAGAAAATCATGGCAAGTATTGCCCACTTGAGTGGAAAGTTTTTTAAAAGAGATAGGTCACCCAACCTATGTTTCCTTACATCTGAGATGATGGTGTGATCAGCACCAATGACAGCTGGCATGTTAACTACAACTCAAACTATTGGCACAGGAAGGCTTTGTTTTTAGTCTACGAAACATCATATTTATTGATGTCCCCTATAGAGAGCATAAAGAGCTACGTCATCATGTCCCTATATAATTGATAACATTGATAGGTATTTTAGGGAACTCCCACTAGGACTCATTTGTTGCCAAGTGTTTCCATCAAAATTAAAGTATCCTAAAAGTACATGATTTTTGCTGTGTGCAGTGGTTGTATGCTTTTAATCTCAGTACTCCAGAGGCAGAGGCAAGTGAATCTCTGTGAGTTCAAGGCCAGCCTGGTTTACACGGCAAATCCCAGGCCAGCCAGAGCTACATAGTGAGACCTTTTCTTAAAAATATTTTTTTTCTTTTTCATGTGTGTATGGTATGAATACATTCATTTGTATATGCATGTTCATATGTATGTGGGCACACACAATCATATGGAAACTTAAAGTTGATATCTGAAATCTACCCTCTTGCCTCTCTGTCTTATTGTTGGAGGCATGATCTCTCCTGAAACCCAGAGCTCGTGGATCTGGCTTGCTACTCAAATCCCTTGTTTCTATTTTCCAAAGCCAGAATTACGAGCAGACTGGCTACCACACCCACCAGGCACTGACATGGGTTTGGGGCAGCCAAGTTCCAGCCCTCTTGCTTGTGGGGCAAGGGCTTTCATCAGAGAGCCCCAGCCCAAACATATGAGTTTCTTTAAAAAAAAAAAAAAAAAAAGTAGCTGGGCGATGTGACGCATGCCTTTAATCCCAACACTCGGGAGGCAGAGGCAGGTGGATCTATGTGAGTTCGAGGCCAGCCTGGTCTACAGAGTGATTTCCAGGAAAGGCACCAAAACTACACAGAGAAACCCTACTCAAAAAACAAACAAAAATCAAATAAATAAATAAATAAATATTAAAAAGTAAATATTACTCTCTAATAGAGTTGTATTGCAGTGTTACATACATAGGTGATTTTTTATTGTTATTTATGTTATTGTTGCTGTTTTATTTTTTGAGACAGGGTTTCATGTGTCCCAGGCTAGCACTGAACTTGCTATGTAGACCAAGACAACCATGAATTTCTCATCCTTCTGTTTCTACTTCCCTCAATGTTGGGATTAATGGTTTAGACTACTGCATTCAGTTTTACTTGGTGCTGGGGATTGAACTCAGGACTTTGTGCATGTTAGGTAAGCACTCTACCCACTGAGATACAACCCTGGCCTTAAACATATTCTGACCATGTGAGTGTGCATGTTGTGTGTGCATGTGTGTATGTGTGTGTGAGTATATATGAGTGTGTGTGAGTGTGCATGTGTGTATGTATGAGTGTGAGTGTGTGCTTGTGTGTGGTGTGTGTGTGTTTGTGTGTGGTATGTGTTTGTGTGTGTGGTGTGTATGTGGTATGTGTGTGGTGTGTGAGTATGTGTGTGTGTGTGTGTGTGCACGCGTGCGTGCGTGCGTGCACATGCTTGTGCATGTTAGGATACCAGAGATTGAACCTAGGTCCTAACAAATGCTAGGCAAGTGCACTATCACTGAGATGTGTTCCCATGACATGTCTCTTGGTGACGGTGGCATTTGTAATCTTTCTTCTGTGATTACCACAAAATTGCAGGTTTATAGTTGTGAAGAGAGAAAGCTTTTACGCCATAAGCATGCTTCATTGCTACTTTAACTTTTATTTATTTAATTTTTGTTCAAGTGCCTCACCATGTAGACCAAGCTGTCCTCAAACACACAGAAATCCCTCTGTCTCTTTCTATGTCCATGACTGAATGCTGGGATTAAAAGTTATCACAAGGCTCAAATATCCTAAGATTCTTATTTGAGATATCTCCCTAGGAAAGAAATACTATCTCTATGTAGGCAAAGTCCATGGCTAATTTTGTTAACTGGACTGGAATTCTCAGCTGTGAGAGACTTCAGCCAGGCCTAGCGGGAGGGGTTGATTTCCTCCCCAAGTCCTCTTAATTTTCCCAGACTTTCTAGCCATCCTAGACATACTCAGAATAGGGAGCAGCAGTTGCCTAGAACAGTGCTGAGAATGAATATTCACAGTGGGTCTCAACTGGGGTGATGGGACATTTGATGCAGAGTTTCAGCACTGATGCCTAAGCGCACAGAATTACTAAGACCTGTCCATCTCCACATTTACGGGGAACTAATTTGCACTTTGTACAATTGAAATTTATATCTCAATATATATTTCTGGTTTCTAGCTGATTTATACAAGTGTCATAAAAATTCAGACAATGATAAAGAGAACTTAAACTATGAATTGAGCTTCATATAAGAAATAGAATTTGAAGTTGAAAGCCAAACATGTCTACAATCTGTGGGAGCCAGAAGAACAAAGCCTAGAGGTACAGGTCAGTACTTCCCTGGTTTACATGGGCCCTGAGTTCAACTCCCTGCACCACAAAAGTAATTAAAAATTTGAAAAATAAAAATAGAACACATGGAAGACTACAGTAGAATGGGTAGCACCAACACTGACAATGTCCAGGGTACAATACATAAATTACTGAGCATATTTTGAAAAATTATGTAACCTAATTTTAACAATAAAAAAATCACCACCATTCAAAGGGGTGGAATTTCCTAAAAGGGAAAGAATGTATATGAACATGTGTGTGTATACATATATATATATATATATATATATATAAACATTTGAAACTGTGGAGTACAGAATTCCATGAAATAAAGTGAAACTACTAACACAAGAATTTCAAAGTTGGTGTAATTAATTATGCTCAGTAATATAAGGATGAATATGTCAGCCATCAGTAACATGACAAGAAGTGTAAGTAGAGACTCAGAAATTATTTAGGAGAAACTAAAAATTTTAAAACTCGGACTGTGAGATGGCTCAGTGGGTAAAGAGTTGAGTTCCCATTTCTAGAACCCGCAAGGGCAGTCCTGGGTGCAGGAGGAGCCATGTGGCAGGAGATAGATATCTGGGCTCTCTGGCCAACCAGTCAAGCCAGTTGGCATGCTCCAGGTTCAATGAGAGGCCCTGGTCTAAAAAAAAATGAGACAGAGGACAGTTAACTGATTGCTGGTCTCACCTGCGCACACACACACACACACACACACACACACACACACACACACACATATGCAAGCACACTTTAAAGCTTCAAATAAAAATCTCTGAAATTGAAAAAAGTCATTGATTGGTGTAATAATAAAACAGAAGCACACATGAAAATGTGAACTCTATGATACACAAAAGAAACAGCATACAGCTGGGCCTCCTGTAATGTCAGAAACCAGGGAGAAGGGGCTGATGCAGGAGAGACACAAGTTTGAGGCTAGCCTGAGCTCTATAGCAAGACCACAAATTTGGGGGGGAGAGACAGACAGACAGACAGAGACACACAGAGAGAGAGAGAGACAAAGAGAAAATGTGCTCAAATTGCTAATCTAAAATGCATCCCCTCAAAAAAAAATGGAATAAGCCAAACAAAGCCTCAGAAAGTTTGTGAAGTCTGCCACAGTATCACAGGATTTAGGGTGTGTATAATTGGATTCCCAAGATGAGATGAAGGAATGTGGAGAGAAAAATACTTGAAAAAACAGACCCAAATCTCCAACATTTGATAAAGCAAAAGACATACAGTCAAGAGAGGCTTGTTAAATCCCAAGTGTGATAAAAACAAAAAAACTATGGGCAACACTTCGTAGTCTATCTGCTGAAAGCGGAAGCAGAAGGAGAAATCTTAAAGGCAGACAGAAAAGCAAGCAAGCTAACAAACGCAAGGATAAGGAACAATGGTTCAGATGACCGGATTTCACATTTGGAATGGAGGAAGACAGAACTCTGTGAATTCAGAGTGTTGAAAGGAAAAAGCATCAACAATGTACAGCTCCATAGGCAGTCATTATGTCCATATGTTTCAAAGAAATAAGAGAGAAGTGACGGGCTGTTTAAGTACAGCTACAAATATTTATTCTCTAATTGATTTGTTGAAATCATGAACAAAATTCTTCAGGGTGAAGAGAAATGATTCCAGATGAAAACAGGAGTTCTTAAGGAGTAAAGATACTTAGAAATGTAGATTTCTGGACAAATATAAATTCTATTTCGCCACTTAATATTTTTAAAATATATGTAAGTGTTCAGATTTTTTTTTTTTAAAAACTATGAAATCTTCAACTGGTCACAAATGACTCATGTCTGTAATACTAGTATTCAGGAGACTAAGGCAGGAGAATGCCCAAGAGTTCAAATACAGTTTGGGCTTTGTGATGAGTTCCAGGAAAGCTTAGGCCATACAATACAACTATCTTCACGAGCAAGCAAAAATCAAACAGAAAATATATAAAATTGCTTGTAGACTTATAGTTTCTGTAGATGTGACATATCCGATAATTGTCCCCATAAAGGAAAGTAGGGGATAAGTCAGCCAATATGATACCAAGTTTGCAACATTTATGCGACCTGGCAGATTATTAACCTTAGAGCTAGAGTAAAAGATTAAATTACTAGAGCAACCACTTTACAAGAACTAGAAATTTTTAATGATTTATTTATTTTTATTTTATGTGAATTGGTGTTTTTCCTGCATGTATGGCTCTGTGAAGGTGTCAGATCCCCTGGAGGTAGTGTTACAAGCAGTTGTAGGCTGCCATGTGTGCTGGGAATTGAACCCAGGTCCTCTGGAAGAATAGCCAGTGTTCTTAACCATTGAGCCATCTCTCTAGCCCCAGAATTTTTTAGAAAGTCTTTTTTTTAACTTCTCGATAGAAGTTTATCTTCTATCCAGAATGTTTCAACACACACAGAGATGTATATATTTAGAGAGAGAGAGAGAGAATATTTATGAACAAATTTTTAATCAACTAATTTTATTGATGTGGCTCCCAGCTGAATTATCATTAGACTCAGCACAATGTTTTATATAAAAGTCAAAAAATGCATCTATTAGTAGTGGTGTCTATCCTTACTGGTGTCCTGGGGACACAGCACTGCCATGGGTCATGTTTCCTGCACCATCAAAGGATAGCCAACTCAAATTTAAAAGTGTTTGTTTCAGAGTACCCAGGCTCAGAGTTTGAGTTTCACTGATTTTCTATGTGACTTTTCTATTTGCTTGTGACTTAAGCAAGATGATAATATAACACAGTGCACACAGCTACTGAGAAGAGTAGAGGAAAGTCACAGACATTGCTGATCACAGCACTGTGAAAAAAGAGAGTGCTTGATTTATGTGGGTCTCACTTACTGAAGGAAGTACTGCATTTGACAATGCTCAGTATGAGCTGTTTAAAACTTGGTAATCCATGCTTATCACATATATGAATCCTGTGCTCATTACTATTTCTGGTTTTCACACTTACTGGATCACTGTGTTATATAATTCCCCTGTGTTGTGGAAGTCATTCCTATACCGATGGTTTTGTGTCAGCATATAAAAAAGCAAGATTGTTATTAACTATGAAGTAATAGTAACACAGACCAACAATTCCTTGGAAAAAGCCTTGGGATCTGACTCCTTTTGACTTCTTAAACCTGATGACATTCCAGAATGCTGTCTGTCGGGTTTAAAAAAGGTGTAGCTACCTCATGTAATAAGTGTGGAGGTATAATGTCAATGCCCTTCTAATTCTCCTATTATACGGGTGGCTAGCCCCAGGAAACAGATCAGTAGTCTTTAAGTTGCCAAGGATCTGTTCCAGCCAGACTTTATCTCTTGCTACACAATATAACAACTATTTCTCTGATTTTCAGGTTTTTTAAATTGCAAATACAGGATTCCAGACCTGTAATAGTAAACGTTTAAATTGCATTTATCATAAACCTGACACATTTTAATACTTTACAAATTAACATTCTGCTCCACAACAAAGTGATCACATTAAGCAGATATGGAGGAGACTGAGGCAAAAAGAGGTTAAAGGGTTTATCCAAAATGCATGTCTAATAAGGCACAAGCCTTCTCAAGATTCTGGCCCAGGGCTTGTTCCTCAGCCACCTTGCTGTATACTGCCTCTCTAAAATCTAATTTAGGTTCTAATTATCTATAATACAACACATTTAAAGGTCATCCTAAATAACGATGTCTAAATTCTGCAGGTATCCGTCAGCTGGCCAAAGGGTCCATTAGAGCTACAGAAAAACTCTCCTGCTCCATGTGCCCTCTTTCACAGTGAACGAAAATAGAAAAGCTCACCAAGTCCCAATGCGTACAGTATCCACCAACATGCACCAATCACCACAGTGTTTTTCTCTGCCATGCTGGCAGTGAAAGAAATAGCAGGGGTGAGACATTGGTGGAGGAGGCAAGCGGGATGGAAAATAACATGTGAAAAGCAATCGAATCCCAAGTGGGTAGTCTTTTCTCGCTCCCATGTGTTCGCTTTTTTGTTTGGGGTATTTTTTCCTCTCTCTCTCTCTCTCTCGGGGAGGACAGGGTGGCACGTTGTCTGGGCTTGACTAATAGTCACATGGCACTGAGCCTCCTGGCCCTCCACTTGAGGGCTTACATAAAAGTCACTTTAGAATACTGGTTTTTGATGTAGAGTATGTCTCGCTCTGATTCACTCAGATTTTGAATACAACTTGAAAAGCTTTACCAGAATTTTCTGTATCTTAAATTCAACTACAGATCCACAATGGCTTCTTTTGAGGTTTAGGTGGTAACTATAGCAGATAATTACCTCTTCTCTCAAAATCAAATAATCAGAATTTCCTATTTAGATTTATCTATAGGTGTATCACTGTCATATTCTATCTGAATATTTTCTGTTTAGGATTTGGCTCCACAGTATAAAACATTATATTTGAATATATTTATATATTTTTAATGAGATACTTTCCCTTTTGGTCAAGGTAACAAGGTTTTCATTGTGTCCCTTACCATCCTTGGGTATAGTCGAATCTAGGCTGTGTCTACAAGGCTGAAAATCATTTTAATTATATGTCTGTGTTCCTTCTGGGGAAAGGAAATCTTCCTGATTTTATGCTCTTGTTTTTCTATTCTCACTTAATGTTCCAGGCCCTCAGGTAATCACAGTTCTTTCATTTGAAAAACAAGTTTAGTGAGATTAGATTTGACTGTCCTTGGTAAAAGTGTTAAATCACTGTAGAACTGAATGTATGATATCTAAGGGGTATACCAAAGGTAAGGAAATCAAGAGGCTGAAGCCATTTCATTATAAAACCATGGGAAAACTCGGTTTCACTGTATGCATCTAGAATGATCTGATAAATGAGAATATAAAAATCAGTAAGATTTCTACTTCCCCCAGCCTTGGAAATACTGGGAAATCAAGAAATACTATTAAAAACAGACAGCAACAAAAGAGTATCTTAAGATCAAATGGATAGAAGTAGAACAGGGCGAAACTATATAGATGAAACTTTCCAATAGCTCAGTCACCCCAGTTATCTCTCTCCCCGAGGGCAAAGGGCCATTACTGCTACAGAGGGAGAGTGAAATATTCTCCTCATTGAAGAACTGAAGCAATCTGCCTCTAGTATGGGTGATCACAGCAAGGGTAAGTCAGACTAAGTGGATCAGGGGAAGAGATTGCCTGCAGGGCTGTCTGCAGACAAGGTGAGAAAGAGCCCTCCTCTGGGTTTTACCAGAGCAATCACATTAAGGGGAACTTTCAATCAACTCAGAAGGACAGGCTTTTCTGCCAGAAGTCTTCCTTTTCACATGGCTACAATTAAACATTGCAAGAGAAGGGCAAGGAAACTGGCATTGAGGGCCACGGTAGAGGGCATGGTGATGGTGCCTTCTCCACGGCTTCCCAGCTGATGCTCTCAGAAACTCTGACTTGGATGTCTGCTTTTCTCATTTGGCTGAGGAGATGAAGTTCAAGAAGCTACCATGAGGTGGTCACAAGGGTGATGTGTGTTGTATTGAGCTGTGATTCGGTCCACATTTCCTCAGAGTCCACGCTCTTCCTGGTACATTTGGCAAGCTCTCCCTGGCATACAGACCCTCCCTTTTACTTTTCCTTCTCAAAAATATAACTCATGACCAGACTCTTCCTTATCTTAACCAGGAAGTTTTCTAAACTATAATATTCATGCTTCCCCCGCCCCCAGGCTCCTCTGCAGTCAACTATTTTCTCTGAAAAAAAGCCAAGGTAGAAAGACACTTGGCTCTGGGCAAGGAGCAGAATCAGGACAAAGGAACAGCATTCTTTAAAATATGCTTTTTAAGTGGAGGGAATGGACATTGTTTCTTGGCAAAAGAAAGGAATCCGGACAGTTTGGATTCAATCTATTCTAGATCACCCCTCAAAGTGGGACTGACCCAAGTGCCACTCATAGCCTAGAATGCCTACACTCTGGACTCCTCAGAGGCAGTTGCTCAACAAGAATCTAGGCTCCGTCTGGGGATGGTAGATGTGGAAATGAGCAACGAACAAAGCCTAAGTCCTTTCTTCTACTTTCTTTACTGGCCTTTGTCAAATGCCTCACATTACTAAACATGCAAGGGAAAAATTAAAATCATCATGGGATAAGAAATGTGAAACTGCACATTAAATATGAGTCTCCTAACAATTCAGAAGTCAGCCAGATATAAGTCACAGTGGAGTTTAATTTCACCTACACAGTTGGTCTGCCACATTTTGCAAAATCTAAGATACTAACTCACTGGTTTTTAATAGGAATAAGTTTGCTATTGCTAAGGCATGTAAGAGTCTGGGATCCAAGGAGAACTGTACAGATAGCATTTGTGGACATTTCATCTAGGTCAGAAGAGGAATAATGACATCTCCTTACCTCCAAGATCTTTCTCAGGACAAGAATGATTTCAGGTGTGTCCATATGTGGACATCTCTCCTTGTGTAAAACTGGACGGTCTTCTCCGGCTGTGTTAGTAGGCAGAGGACAGTGAACTTCCCCCATATAGCTGGTATTACTCAACATTGTTAATCTCTCTACCTCCTGAGGATACTTGTGGCTTTTATCGCTGTCTATTTACATATTTATGAAACTAGACTTACTTACGAACCTTTTCTTCTTTATTCTATACGTTATAGTGTGTATCTCACTAGAACAAAAGTTAAAAGCAAAACTCTCCTATACTCTGTGTGTGAAAGATGCTGTTTTTCCTTTAGCCTGAGAGCCAAAGGGAGAGGGACTTGAGATGGTTATTCTCATGCAGTGACTACTAAGTCACAGAAACAAAGAGGCAGAAGCAAGGGTTTCTTCACACCAGCATAGCTCACGGGCTTAGGATGCGTTAACAGATTAGGAATGTTCATCTACCTCTTCTGATTTCATGATCATCAGTTGAGTTTCAAGCAGTAATTTGACATATTCTGTTTCATTATCTATAAAGGAAGAATGAGTTGGTCATCGATGATAATTCCTTGGGTAGTGAGGCAATTGTATTTCCAATTAAAAATCTATAAATTAGCATTGACTTTTAGAGATTCACTTCGTGAGTTTGATTTATGTGACTCTGCCACTGAAATCCATCTATTCTTTGAGATGACAGAGGCTTGAGCGTTTCAAGTCTCTACAAGCTCAGAGCCAGATCATTTGCTGAGATGAATTCACCCAAGCAAAGGCCCCTTGCAGGGTTCTGTGAGGTGTCAAGAAAGCCAGCTGCTGGTCTGGTCCTGATGTCATCCCACTCACAGTCAGGGTCTGGCTTGACATTTCCACTGCTTCTGACGAACAGTGTTAACCACGGCACCCCATTAATTGCTGGCTTCCTAGTCAGCCTTATGTACAGGAATGTATCACACAGAGAACATATTGTTCACATCTAATTGGGATGAAAATCCATTTTTTTGTGGTTTTTCATCTCACCTTCTGTCAATTGTCATATTTGGTGAGAAAAATGTTAAAGTTGAGAAAGTCAGTAATCACCCCCCACCCCCGCCTGCCCCAGCTCCCCATGCCACCAAGCTTACCAAACTCAACGCGGGACACCAAGAGCTTCTGTAAACTCCCCCCCCCCTCCCCATGCCACCAAGCTTACCAAACTCAACGCGGGACACCAAGAGCTTCTGTAAACTCCACCCCTCCCCATGCCACCAAGCTCACCAAACTCAGGCACGGGAGACAGGACTTCTGTAAACTTCCCAGACTGCCCTGCTGTGGGCAGCTTACTATCTTTGCTACCTTTTGCCAGCTTTGGTAATGCAGAGGATTCTCCCCAGGCATGTTTCTTCTGTGTCTTGAACACAGAAATGGATTTATAAATTTATCAAGGTAAAATATTGGAAATACATTTGGTTCATGTTTACTGGAGTTATCTTGAGGGTTACTTGCTTTTCCCAACTGTTCCTGGCGGGGGGCGGGGGGGGGAATGAGAGATGGACGGTGGAGGACAAACCCAAACAGTAGTAATGGGATTTCACAGCAGTCAGAAGGAACTCCATCTGCATTTATTGAGTTGTTATCATGCATATTCAGTACATAAGAGCTCTCATGTTTATAGTCATGAGAATGTTGCCTTTAAAGTGCATGCTAATGTTTATTTGAAGTTTCCTTAGATGGCTGCCATAAAATATTTGGAGTATCTCTATGAAATAATGTCTACAGGCCTCAGTTTTAACTATATGATGGGTAAATGACAACTGAAAGCTTATTCAAATGTGTCAGCCACAGAAGTCCTTTGTTGTCCCATTAGTTGTGAATAGCCCTTGAAACCAAATATTGAAGGGATTGCTGTTGTTACTTATACCCATATTGCTCTGTAGAAATAGCCTGTTTCTGTGGCTGAAAACTCTAAGAAACATTCCTGTACCAGCCACTCTGTTCAAATCCACCAAGAAGATCTTAATGCACAGACCTGGTGCCCATTTGGGAGGCTGAGGCAGGAGGATAGAAAGTTTCGCAGGTTGAGTTTAAGTGGTATAAATACATTTTCTTGGATTTCCTTTTCTTTCTTTCTTCATTATAGGGATTTTAATCTCATTCTATTGATCTTATTTCAACATCTCTCTAGTTCCTTCCAGAAAATCTCTCGGTAATTCCACAATGAGCTGTGTCTCCGGTTTCAGTGGCTTAACCACAGCAGATACTCATCAGTGTTTTAACTACTTCACTCAAACTGACTCGTAGCAAACAATATGCTCTGTATACAGAAGTAATTGTAGATATCTGGAGGTGCCTGCATTGATCTCCCCACAACACACTGGATGCTCCTGGCCTACACTGTGAGCTTCAGCAAGCCAGACAAGCTCAAATCTATGGCTGACATACCCAGAATGGCAGCCGCAGAGCGGCCTGGATGCAGCATTATTCTCTCAAATCGTTAGACCTACTTTTTGCCTTACCCACAGAATTTTAAGTTTCCTGGCTAATATTTAGTACCTGCTGAGGAGTGCCATAAGAAATATGAGCCAAAAAGGGAATGTAAAAGTGAGTTACAGAACCAGACACCATAGCCAAAGGACTTTACCAGACAGTGGCAGACTAAGGATGGCAATAAGGATGACCTGTGCTGCTGTTTATCACTCCCCCTCCCAGAGCAGGTTTCCTTCTTACTCACAGTGATTTAAATAAATAAATAAAAAAGTTAAGACTAAACCATGAATCATGTTCTCGGATAATATTCAAAGCGAATAGAATATGCATTCAAACAGGGAACCCTAACGGTGGTTACAGAGTACTCTAAGAAAACAAAGAACTGCATCTGTCATTTTAGGATGTCATCCTGGGAGTCAATGGAACACAGGAAATAATTCCCAAGAATGTGCCAAAGAAAGCAATTTCCCACAAGAACCCAAAGAAATATACCGCTGTAATGATGGCAGCAATAACTGATATTCATAAGCCTTCATTTATCATGCGCTTTATAGTTATTTCCATATTGAACAGAATTGTTTTTTTCTGTTTCTTCCACCAGATAGCTACAATACCTAATGTTCCAGGATTATCATGTTGGAGTCAGGGCGACTATTTGCATAAGTGTGGCAGGTAGAGGCGTAGGGACTGTGCTGAGAGGTCTGTAACTCATTAGAGAAGACTCGGGAACATTGGTGCAGGGGAGCTGAGCGCACATCTCTGGCGGTCTGTGCATTCTTTACTGTGATTATGGAATTGTGCTCAAATGAGGAGACGGCACTGCCCTGGCAGAGATTTCCGTCTCTGGAGTTTAAAGCTCAGCCTAAGGGAAAAAGGTTTTCCGTTCTGGCTTTAAAGCCTAGAGAGATGTCAAAAATGTAAAAAAAAAAAAAAAAAGTCCAAAGAGAACAGGCAGACAGTGTGCTGTCTGTCATCCCTCCACGTTTGCCTCATGTCAGCAGATCAGTTATCTCTTTTGGCATGATTATTATGTGCTGTTTAGGACAACACATGGGCTTATCATTTTATCTTTATGGGACAACTCTATCAGTCAAGCTCTAGATGTCTATCACAACCCCCTGTGTATGCACACACTCATCATGGCAAGGGTTTAATCCTGGAGTATGGAGTACTGAAATGAAAATTAGAATAGCATAAACAAATTGCAATAACTACTTGGGTATATCAGGACCCAAGAGATCATAAAGGAACAAATGTGAGCTTTCTTGGTAATGTCTTACTCCTGAGGACACAGTTGTTTAACATTTATGATCCATCTGATCGATTAAATAAAAATCAGATTAATACATTCAGAATCCTCTATAAGGATGCAAGGACTAAGGAAATGCCAGAAGATATTTTGAGACCATGGCCTTTAAGTCTTTCTGATACTGGCTTCAGATCACATAATCAGAAATATCACCTCTCACTGCCCACACCTCACCTTGGTAACCACATTCCATCTTCTCGGGTCTCCTCAGTCTTAATGTAAAAAGCCTCTTGCACGTTTGCTGATAATTGGGAATGAGCAGCTCTTCCCATGGGTGCTTCTAACCCAGGACGTCCTCCTCCTTCACAGTATCCTCCTACCCACACCATTCTTGGACTGCTTTCTACTCGTGATCCATTTGCTTCATATAATTAGTACCAGACAGAACAATTCCCCTTACATGTGATGTTTATTATAGCTTGGTCTTTATGGATGAACAAACACAAAATAGTTTTTACATTTTCCCCAGTCACTGCCTTCATCTTTGAACAACATAATTTTCCTTCCCTGCCTCTTAACAATAACTCCAACAGCCACCAAAACTGATGAGTCACCTTCACTTATTACAAATACAGTCTACTTCACTTTTACACCTCAGGAGCATCCTCTCTCACAGGATATTTCTTTCCCATATTCTCCTTCACACCTCTTCCTGTACCTACCAATATTAGAGATTCTAAAAAGAAGAAAATAATATGGAAGATGGTCGGATCTTACAGAACTGCCTGCTGGTGGTTCTCCCTGGTCGCTGAGACTTTTTGGAGTGAAGACACCCAGTCTTTGACATTGACTTGCAGCAGCCACCAACTGCCAATTCTTCAGAAAACCATGTGAACCCCCAGATAGAGAACTTTTCCGTATTGCTTCTGACCTCCAATAGTACCTAACACAAAGTTCTTTACTCATCAAGTGAGGCAC
This sequence comes from Peromyscus maniculatus bairdii, assembly GCF_049852395.1. Classification (NCBI taxonomy): domain Eukaryota; kingdom Metazoa; phylum Chordata; class Mammalia; order Rodentia; family Cricetidae; genus Peromyscus; species Peromyscus maniculatus. Next base: position 21,760,018 of record NC_134854.1, on the reverse strand, counting down.
AGGTCAGCTCAAGTCCATGTATAGCCTATGGCTTCTGTCAGTATTGGGGACCCTCACATCCTTGCCATACCAAGATGAAGAAGGGAGTCCTGCTTCTTTCTGTCCTATCATTCCTTTCAGACTCTTCCTCTGTTGCCAGGGCAGAGGCAGCTCCACAGGTCCAAGCATAAGCAAATGATACACTAGGAAACAAGACACCCTTCCACTTCCTACAGGTACCCCAATCTCTGGGTGACTGTCTTACAGTTCCCCTCATTTGGTTTTGGGCACTAACAAATGCTCACATGACTCTGAGGAGACATTTGTCCAACTCATACCACAGAGAGGCAAATTAGTTACCAGTCACTCAGTCCATACAGGGGCTTCTCTCTTTTTCTCTCTCCATTTTCTCGGCCACATCTAACAGAGAGTGAAGGAGACAAACAGGAGAGCTGGCCTGAAGTTGGAGATCACCAGCAAAGTAATCACAAGGAGATGGCTGCCCTTAGCTGTTGGCTGCCATTCTTAGAATAAAGAGGATGAATGAAGACTGCAGGCTGAGGACCACATTACTACTCAATGTACAAGAAAAGACTAAAGAAGAGAGGAAAGAGGGACCTCAGGACTGAGAGAGTGATCACCGTAACTCTTCCACAATGCTTGAGAAGCCACCCCAGGTCTAAGTGGGAGCTGGTGACCGTTCCGTCACTTCCACCATTTCTCTCTCTTCATGGCAACCATCTGTAATTCTCTTCTCTCCCACCTTCTTCTTCCTCTTGCTCCTCATTTATCTTCTCTCTTCCTTCTTTCTTCCTCCATCCCTTCTTTCTTTACGTGGGACAAAAAGTAGTATCTGATGTTCACATATGAACAGAAGAGATTTATTTATTTATTTCCCCCAAGACAGGGTTTCTCTGTGTAGCTTTGCGCCTTTCCTGGAACTCACTCTGTAGACCAGGCTGGCCTCGAACTCACAGAGATCTGCCTGCCTCTGCCTCCCGAGTGCTGGGATTAAAGGTGTGTGCCACCATGCCTGGCTCAGAAAAGATTATTTTAAGTCAAAATATTGAAATGTTGAATAACTAGAGCCACAAGTTGACTACTTTACAGTCAAATAATATTCCCATTTCAAAGGAGCTTAAAGTAGATAAAGCAGTAACACAACTGTAAAGAGATCATCAGGTGTCATTTAAATCTTTAATAAGAAGAGGATCCTTGGATATGTCATTTTCTTTTCTCCAAAACTTTCAAAACTAGTTTAATGTTCCCTCAATCTCTTCAAATAATTTTGTAAATTCAGAATTAACATGTTAAATTTATACCAGTGAAAAAAAGATGCTTTTTTTTTTCAGTGAGTCCTTTGGTCCACTTTAAGACTTCCCTAAGTCCCTTCTAATTCCGTTCATAGGATAAGCAGTAGTTAGTTATAGACAGAGAACAGGAGGTATATTCTCAGTCAGTTCTGAAGGAAAAGCAAGGATATTTATCCAGCAGTGCAGCAGCTGAGATGACACTATTAGCTGTGGTGGCCACCACAAGACAGAACCCACACTAAGGGAGTGGATGGCAACACACACACACACACACACACACACACACACACACACACACACACCGCAAGTCTGTTCCAGTATCGAGGAGTTTCTTTTCCAATGACACTTCTTGACATGTTTCACACCTCTTCCCATATTGTCTCCAACATCATGCAAGTCTATGAAGCAATGCACCAAGACTTTGACAACTGGCCACGAGTGATCTTTAAAACCTATTTTATGATTACTACATCCACAACATCACCAGTTTGTGTAGTTTCTTATCCAAAGTAGCACTCAGATCTGCTTTACCACTTCCTATCATAAAGCAAGTCCAGCTCAACACAGGGAAACAAATGTGGCTAAGTACACAGTAGTACAAAGTATTGCCACCACAGCCCTTCGGGTGTCTGATCCCTTCTCTTCACTGTCCTTGCAATACTTTACACAACTGTAAGCCACGCAATAAAATCTATGGATGACTAAACCTTGTGTGATAAAAGCCCGCTAGCTTTTTTTTTTTTTTACTTCCCACCTGCCCTTTTAAGGATTCAGTTTATTTTTAATTTGCACATTTATTTAAACATTCCTGATTTATAATTTAAAAAAAACTCCATTGAACATGTAACATTTCACCTTTTAAATAAAGTCTATTAAATAAAATCTCTCGTGTATTTCCTTTTCATATGACTATAGAAGTTCTCATCTTTCCTTGTTTTGATGCGAGGACAGAACTTGGGGCTTTATGTATACCAAGCACATTCTCTACAACTGAGCTGTAAACCCAGCAATCTTTTGCCTTTCCAGAATTCTTGAACATATTAAACAGTGACACATTGTCATGTCCTTTTGGCTATTCCGCTCTTGGGTTACAGTGATATTTAAACAGTCAAAAATCTTTTTTTTTTTCAATGTTCCGTGGGAAATTTTATTTTCTCTGGCTCTAAGCTGTGACTCCTCAAATGTTCCTGCGTTGTCTAGTACCACAGCAGAATTTAGTGAGAAGAGGTAGGAATATCAGAGCCCTAGGACCGTCTTAGCTGCATAGTCAACAGAGATCCTCATGTATGTTTGCTCTGGTGTGGGCAACTAATTCCTCATCGATGATGCAATATTTGGGGATCTAGTTTTATGGTATAGTATTGGGTAGTGCCTCCCGGGAAATAATATGGGTCAGTTTCAGTCGGATGAGAGATGACGAAAAATGTAGTTTGTCAGCCTTTACCCAATTTAACTATCCTTCTATTTGTGAGCATAACTCACTCCAATAAATCATTTTGTGTTCCCTTAGAGTAACACATCTCTCTGCCATCTGCCATAGCAGTTTTTACAGGGATGCCTTAGTTGTTTACTTAGATGAGTCTGTCGACCAGGACAGCAGATTCTCAGCAGGTGAGCCTATCTTCAGTTGTGGAAAATCTTCCCTTTTTCATCACATAAATTTGATATTTTTCTATCTCTGAAGTATGGAAATAAACAATCCCTTGTAAAGAACTGTGCTCTCAGTGGTTCACAAAGGAAAGTGTGCCTGTAAGTGGGGTTCACGGGATTCTTAGGAAGTAGATAAAGTGGGCACATAAAACTAGACTTAGAGAGTCCTTGGGAGAAGATGAGAAGTGGGTATGTAGAAAAACACAAATTCACACGGTAATGGCAACTCTCATAGCTGGGGCTTGACTGATAACTCTTGGATTGAAAACAGCTGTGTAACTCTCCTCTGCCTTGGATGGTGTGGTTGATTCACTTCCTGTCATATTGCTGCATAAACTATCACACACTTTTCAACACAGCAGACATCTCTTAACTCCCAGGTCCTGTTGGTGAACCAAGCTATGTGTTTTAGCTACGCTAAAGAGAACTCCATCTTGAGAGACCCTGTAAAGGAGAAAGGAAGAAAAGGGTGTGTAAGGCCTGGGCACCGAGGTTGGATAAGTAGTTAAGGCAGACTTGTCAATACAGGGCACTAACTGATCTAGAGGACAGGCTAGGACACCGCCATTGAGGACTGAGAGACCCAGGGAAAGCCAGCTTCTCCACATAACTTTTTCTTTTAAGTTCTGTAAGAATTTCATACAATGTTTTGTTTGTTTGTTTGTTTGTTTTTATCATAGTCATCCTCCCTCCCACAACTATTCCCAGATTCAGTCCCTTTCTTTCTCATCCTACATCAGGTCCTCCCCACTTTCCCCCCCTTTTTTCACCAAGGCCACGTCATGCTGCCCAAATATTCTGGATGTGTAGCCTTCCACTGAGTGTGACGGACTTCTGAGGAGCTAAACATCTAGGGAAAGCTGCCGCATCCTCCCCAGATGCTAAGGGCAGCCAATAGCTCTTTGGCTGGGGGTGCAACTTCGTAGCCAACTCCCCTCTCCATGGTGGGATTTGGTCTGCACTAGGCTTGCGCAGATCTTGTGCATGCTATCACATGCTGTGAGCTCATGTACGCTGTTGACTTGAGTCTTCTTTTTGTTGTCAGTGTTAAAATTGAACCAAGCTTTATTTAATAGTTACTCCCTTCTGTTAGTTTTGATAATTTTAAAATAAAAGCTAACTTTTTGGCTAGGTAAGCAGTCTGTTGTTCTTAAGGAAGTTCCGTTGGCCAGATGAACAAACTATATCTCGAAATTACTATTTAAAATTTTTCTGCTAGAAATAGTCAAGTTACTTATTGGTGTATACTTTTATATTTCTAGTCAAAACTTAAATAATTAAATCAAATTGACATAGTGTAGAAAAACAAAGAAAAACTTATATAAAGAATGTAAATTTTAGCCTCAACCATTAAGCTACCTGAACACAGATGATATTATATTGACACATGACTTTCTATGGTGAAGTTTGGCAATTTAAGCAAGATCTATATTTAACTATAAAATTTAAGACTACTCTGTTGTCAATTAATTTGTCTTTAGGAGAAAAGCACATAAATTTACTAATGGACAAAAGGGGAAAATCACAGAATGGGGATAATATCATGGTGAGGTGGCTACCTACCTGCCCAACATTATTTAGAGATATTTATAGCCATTTTTTCTGTAGGACATAGGAGGTGGGTAGTTCTGAAGATGTTTAATGATGCATAGAAGAACACATGTTCCAGAAACTGACCTCTGAACTATGAAATGATTCAGGGAAGAACTTGAACACTGTTTTTAAGCAAAAGAGAATCTAAAATTTGGTCAATAGCAAATTTCAAAATATATTCAATTGTTTCATGTTGGTAATTGGCCATATTAATGCTGGGGATGTCTTTCTGTATACTGTGAATGTGTTGCTCTGATTTGGTTGATAAACAAAATGCTGACTGGCCAGTAGCCAGGCAGGAAGTATAGTATAGGTGGGACAAACAGAGAGAATTCTGGGAACAGGAAGGCTGAGTCGGGAGACTCCAGCCAGACATAGAGGAAGTAAGATGTGAAGGCAGAATTGGGAAAAGGTACCAAGCCACATGGCTAAACATAAATAAGAATTATAGGTTAATTTAAGATGTAAGATCTAGCTAGCAAGAAGCCTGAGCCATTAGGCCATACCGTTTTAATTAATATAAGCCTCTGTGTGTTCATTTGGGTCTGAGGGCTGTGGGAGCCAGGCATAACCAGGAAAACTTCAGCTACATATTAATTATTATATTTCCTTTGCAAACATTTAAAAAGTTGAAAAATGGATGTTTGTGACTCTAAGAATTATGTGTTTATTCATGAGTTTCACTAAATTGGCAGAGTGTATAGAACAGACATTTCTTGAACTCAAAGTTTTCTAACAGAAATAGAAACTAATTTGGCTTAAAGCTGTCATCTGCATGAGTAAGCAACAGTTATACTAAAGCTATGGTAGCAAAGTACAAGGAGGGGTGTAAAAGAGCAGACTGATCTTGCAGAGGACCTGGGTTTGATTTCCAGACCCATGCCTGGTGGCTTGAACCATCTTAATTCCAGTTCCAGAGAGCCCAACACTTTTTTCTGCCCTCCATGAGCATGTGTAATCCTGTGCATATACTTCCACATAGACACACACACACACACACACACACACACACACACACACTAAATAAATAAATAAATAAATAAATAAATAAATAAATAAATCTTAGAAAAAAGAAAAGTGCAACTATCAATAAAAAGGCATGAATTTTATTGTTATATTCCATGGAATGAAGATAGCCAAGCATGATGGTACTAAAAGTAACCCCAGAATTCAGGATGCTGAAACAGGAGGATTCCAAGTTTGAGGCCTGGAATACATAAGACCCTGTCTCAAATGTAGGGGGTTATCTTGAAGCAAAATTTTTGGGGTTTCTAAGATATATTTTAAAAAATATTGTGTAATACAAGACCTAATAGACATACAAAGTTATAGATGTGCAGAAAAGGATACTTTCTTCTACTGCAGATAATGAATTGTAAAAAAAAAAAAAACCAAGGAAATATATTCAATTTTTGGCCAAATTTCTAATGAGCTTATTTGTAAGCTAACTTAACAGCAAAGGCAGAAAATACATGGATCTTTATCATCATCATCATCATCATCATCATCATATTAATCTGAAACTAGAAAGTGGTTTTCTACATATTAAATTCCAAAACTGTTTGCCATGGGTAGTAAAATTTATTCTTTTACATTTAATGTCATCTTCCTACATGGCAGACATTCCATATCCCTTCTAGTCCTCTGTCTCCTGTTTGTCAAGCTTTTGATTATCAGGTAACAAAACCTCAATCTTCCCTATTTCTGAAAGACTTATGACTTCTTTCTTCTGTGTGTTTTTGTTGTTTAGAATGTTGTGTGGTTGCTCTGATAAATATGTTTCTTTTTTAATAATTTATTTATCCTTATTTTATGTGCATGAAGGTATCAAATCCCCTAGAACTGGAGTTACAGACAGCTGTGAGATGCCATGTGGGTGGGTGCTGGAAATTGAACCCAGGTCCTCTGGAAGAATGGCCAGTGCTCTAAACCTCTAAAATGTCTCTCTAGCCCCTATACACTTGTTTCTTAAGCATACTGGTTTGTAGGTGATCTCAAGCACTCTGGTGACTCTTTTTTATTTTGCTTTTCAAGAATATTCTCATGCAAGAAAAATAAATTTCAAAGATTTTAAAATTTCTTTTATAAGGTCACTGGAAAAATCTGGAAAGTTCATTATTTTACCTAAAGAAAGAAATGAGACCAAGAATTATTGTTCTAGACATTTTACAGAATTATCTCAACATAGTGGTATGCACTGACCAACAGTAGTCAAGTTATAGGATATATTTCATAGACATGGTACTCTTCATCTACGTATGTCAGAGCCTACCCATACAGACTGGCATTAAAAGGCCATCTAGAAATCTTTGAGGGACCTCACTATCCATAATACAGTCTTACTCCCAGATTGGCACAACAAAATGTTGTAGAATATTTAACTATGTAAAGATGTGTTACATCTGTTTATGCTGTGGAATATTACATTAATGTGTAAAGGTGTGTTACATTTTTTTCTGCTGCCTTTGTTCATGATATAAGTTTTCATGTACATGTAAAATGTGTTACTTTTGTTTGTGCTTCATTTGTTTAATTATGTAAAGATATGTTGCATTTGTTTTACCTTGCCTGCCTAAGGCACCTGATTGGTCTAATAAAAAGCTGAACAGCTAATAGCTAAGCAGGAGAGGGATAGTTGGGGCTTGCCAGCAGATAGAATAGGTAGGAGGAAAAATCTAGGCTCAAGAGAAGGAGAGAAGAGGGAGAAAGAGAGGGACATGCTTGGGTCCAGACGCCAGGTAGCCATTAGCAGACATGGAGACAGCAAGTAAGTAAGACATACATACAGAGAGAGAGAGAGAGAGAGAGAGAGAGAGAGAGAGAGAGAGAGAGAGAGAAGGAGAAGGAGAAGGAGAAGGAGAAGGAGAAGGAGAAGGAGAAGGAGAAGGAGAAGGAGAAGAAGAAGAAGAAGAAGAAGAAGAAGAAGAAGAAGAAGAAGAAGAAGAAGAAGAAGAAAAGGAAGGAAGGAAGGAAGGAAGGAAGGAAGGAAGGAAGGAAGGAAGGAAGGAAGGAAGGTAAAAAGCCCTGAATCATGTTGGTGAAGTTTCTCCCCAGGACCACTAGTCAGTGATGTCCTACCAGCAGCTCCCAAATAACTACACAGAGACTTATTACTAATTATAAATGATCAGCTGATAGCTTAGGCTTGTTACTAATGAACTCTTACATCTTAAATTAACCTATATTTCTTATCTATTCTCTGCCATGGGGCAGTACCTCTTCTCAGCACTGCACATTCATCTCCTGCTCCCTCTGCATCTGGCTGGTGACCACCGTCCCCTGACTCTTTTTTCCTTCCCACAAGTCCCACCTGACTGTTGGACATTAGCTCTTTATTAATCCAATCAGAAGGCACAGTATACAAAAAGATTATTCCATAACAGAGGTGAAACATAGATAAAGAAAAAGAAATTAAAATAAGAGTTAAGCTAAGGCCAAGCATCAAAACTAATAATAAGTCTCCATGTTATAATTTGGGAGCTGGCTAGTGGTCCAAAGGAAAAAGCCTGTTACAACCAAACTCGTGTGCTCAACACTCAAAGAGAATATTACTGTGTTCAGTTTTGGTAGTGGGTATATCTATATAGAGATAGATAATACAGATGATACATAGATATATATTGATATAGACACTGGCAAGATGGCTCAACAGGAAAGGCATTAAAAGCTGAGAATCTGCTTCCAATGCCTTGGACGTATGGTGGAAGGCAAAAACTGACTCCCACAAGTTGTTCTGTGACTTTCACATGTGCTCTGTGGCATGTGTGCATGCACACACACACACACACACACACACACACACACACACACTTTTAAAATTATATATTGTACCCTAATAAAGAACTTCAAAAGAGTATACCTGGAGTTATATTTGAGAATAAATGACATTTAATGAGATTTGGAGAGCTTATCCATTATAGGACAATACCAACCAATGTCACCTGAGAATTTTACAGGTAAAACCTCACAGTGGGAAGCAACATTATTTGGTGGCCAGCTGGGAACCATGGATTGTTTGGATACTTCAAGTAAAAGAGAATTTTCCAGAATTTAAAAGTAATGTAGGCAAAATCTTGGTTGGCAAAGGTTTGTTTGCTTTCCTGGTCTTTGGATAGATGGGAAAATAATGGAGACATTTAAATCACCAATCTAAAAGTAATGTAGGCAAAATCTTGTTAGGCAAAGGCTTGCTTGCTGTCCTGGTCTTTAGATAGATGGGAAAATAATGGAGACATTTAAATCACCAATCCAATAGTCTTTAATGAAATTACCTGCCAGAATTTAATTGTTTGGCCTCCATAGTTGATCAATACTGACTCCTCAAGGAAGCACATCTCATTAGTTAGTACCTCTTGCTGAACTATGTAAACAACCAGCCAAAATATATTGAGACTCTGTATGTGCCCCTGCCCATGTGCCTATCTGTGTGTGATCATGAACAGTCCCTATGAAGTGGGGTACAGTTCAGTTCTAGAAGCCTTGTCTAGTATGTGCAGGGCCCTGGATTCAAACTCCAGCATGTAGTCAGAAAGTTTCTCCAGTCCCACCTGGTCCCTGGTGGTCTGGAAAAATCTCTCCCACCTGTGTCTCTCAATCACTTTTAAAATAATCACTCAGAGGCTTAATGTTATTTATAACTGCTCGGCCATTAGCTCAGACTTATTACTATCTCTTACACTTAAATTTACCCATAATTCTTACTTATGTTTAGTCACATAGCTTGGTACCTTTTCTCAGTTCTGCCTTGCCATCATGCTTCTCCTGTGTCTAGCTGGTGACTCCTGCCTCAGCCTTCCTCTTTCCAGAATTCTCCTTGTCTGTTTACCCCACCTATACTTCCTGCCTAGCTACTGGCCAATCAGCATTTTATTAAACCAGTATACAAGGGCATTATCCCACAGCACCAGCATATACACACACAAAAGACATAATCTCAAGAGGTTATTTATGAGCAAATTTGCATTGTTAAACAAAAGTACTTAAAACTAAAAAATGAGATTGTTTTTAAGTGAGTTATCAAAAAGTGACAGCTTTAATATCATATTGTGTTTTGTTTTTTGGGGTGTTTTTTAAGGTTCAGCCAAGGGTTATTTTACAATCTAAGTGAATGTATGTGTGTTTGACTTGGCTACTTTTTGTTAATATCAGTCAATCTCTGTGATACATGTTGACCTTCATAGACAGAGGGAAGATTTAAAAACAATTGCTTGTGAGTTGAATAATTGCACTGAATTTTGAAGGAAGAAGGAGGTTTCATTGGGCATCATTAAACTGTCAAGAGCTATACATTACTCACCTAGACATACAAACAATGTTGAGTGACAGGCGCTATTGTCTTCATTTTTATAAGTAAGAGAGCAGGAGTTCAACAGGTAAAGTGATTTACCAGACTGTTTAGCTCATAAATGTGAGAGCCAGGTGTCAGGTACTAAATGTTCTTTCAAAAGCCCACGCTCTTTTTACGACATTCTTCTACCCCCATAGTAAAGTTTTTCCCTAAGGACCACAAAGTTACAGCTGCCACTCCTGTAAGCTGAAAGTGGTATCTAAATGTCACAAGTTAGAAAGGCAGATCTTCATGATGAGAAATGTAATCATGAGTTCTGGGTGCAGTGTAAAAAGCTCCCTGAGTCATCCTGTGCAACCCACTAAGTGTTTAGTTGACTATTTTTCTTTATCAGCGTGCTAGTTGGAATTGGAAGTATGTGAGACAAAGTATCCCTGAGGAAAAAGTGGCTACATTTCAAGTGCTTTACAGACATTACCTAATACCTTTTCACATGTCCCTGTGAGCTGTACAGCCCTACAGGAAGAGACATCCTAATTTGTTTACAGGCATTTGCAGGTATTCCACTGTACAGAGGAAGGCCAGAGTGAAGCTAATAGCATTAGACTTACCTGAGACCTAGGGCGGTTTGGACATTTCAGCTGCAACAACTCTAAGTTAATAACCGCCATTGCTTTTCCTTAACCCGCTCAATGAAAATGTTACTACCATTTTGGCCAAGATGCTGTGAGGTCAGGCAAGTCATCTAAAATTTTTTTTTCCAGATTCCAGTAGCTACACTCTGATCTAATCCAATAACTATACTTCCTCTGCCTTAGAAACAATGGGAGACAGTCCTGTTCTTCTTCCCCAAGGGATACCATACCTCTTAAGAAGCAGTGGCTGAGCTCCCAAGAGGAAGGAGGGATTATGTAAGCAAAGAGGGTCAAGATCATGACAGGAAACCTACAGAGACATATGACCCAAGCTCCTGAGAGCTCAGGGACTCTAGACTGACTGACAGCTAGGAAGCCTGCATGGGACCAACCTAAGCTGTCTACATGTGGGTGACAGTTGTGTAGCTTGGTCTGTTTGTGGGTCCCTAGCAGTGGGACCAGGACCTGTCCCATGAGCTGGCTTTTTGGAACCTATTCCCTATGGTGGGATGCCTCGCCCAGCCTTGATGCTGGCATGAGGAGCTTGGTCCTGCCTCAACTTGATAAACCATGCTTTGTTGACTCCCATGGGAGGCCATACCCTTTCTGAGGAGTAGGTGGCGGTGGTGGGGGTAGAAAGGAGGTAGGAGGTAGGGGGAGGGAACAGGAGGAGAGGAGGGAGGGGAAACTGTGGGTGGTATGTAAAATGAATTTTAAAAATTAATAAATAAATAAAAATGTAATGTTAAAAAAAGAAGCCGTGAGCCGTAAATTCCCCGCCAGTAGACACCAACTGCTGCACAGAAAGGTGACGTTTTCTTGGTCTGTGAGGGAGACTGGGGAAAGTCACTGTCAGACGGCCATCAGGCCTTTCTGTCCAGTTTGAAAACAAAACAAAACAAACTCACTGATGGGAGATGCTAATTTCACCTACACGATAGCCTGGAAGCTGGAAACAGTCAATGCTCTGTGGATTTCTGTCCTGGATGGGGAAAGGGTAATAGTTTGAGGCGGAATTTCATACATAGATCTTTACCAAGTACTGGGTGTTCTTCAGTTTTGATATGCCTAAATGTAAACAATTATTTTAATTCTTTTTTTAAAATATTTATTTTTATCTTATGTACATTGGTGTTTTGCTTGCAGGTATGTCTGTATGAGGGCATCGGATCCCCTGGAACAGGAGTTACAGACATCTGTGAGCTGCCATGTGGGTGCTGGGAATCGAACCTGGGTCCTCTGGAAGAGCAGCAGTGCTCTTAACCATTGAGCCATCTCTCCAGCCCCCTAAACAAGAGTTCTTAAAAACAACATTGTACTAAGTTCTCCTAAGCTCCTTCTCACATCAGTGCTTTCTAGATCTGTGCTTCCTGAAGACTCTAACCTTTCTTTTTTTTTTTTTGGTTTTTTCGAGACAGGGTTTCTCTGTGTAGCTTTGCCGGGCGGTGGTGGCGCACGCCTTTAACCTTTCAAGCCAGACACAGAAGTTGCACTTGATTCTCCCTTTTCATCCAAATGCAACCCATAGGCAAATTTTGTCAATTTCCCTGAAGCTTTGTCTTCCCCCGTCCATCCACTTTCTTCTCATCTGCTTTACTCCCATGTCGTCCATACCATTAGGACAAACATGCCACCAGACAGATATGCAGTTTCAGAGACACACAGATATTTGGTATTCCCATACTGGTAGCAGAAGGAAACTAAGAAAGAGGCCAAAAAAAAAAAAAAAAAAAAAAAAAAAAAAAAAAGGAAAACAATGCCTGGATTAAGGTAGAAAGAAGCAGAGACCTATAGGCAGCTCTCAAGTGTGACAATCTAATGACAAATAGTAAATATGTGAATATAGAGTGAATACCCAGAACACACATTAATTTTTTTAAATGCCAACCAATGTGAAGCCCACTTGCAATCACAGCATGGGAGAGGTGGAGACAGGCTGAGCTCTGGGGTTCCTGGACTGCCAGCTCCGCCCTACCTGCTGAATTCCAGGTCAGTGAAGACACTGTCTCAAGAAACAAGATGCACAGCTCCTGAGGGACAAGGCTCTGTCCTGTGGCATCCACATGCACACAGGAAAACGCATGCGCAGTCATCAATTGAATCCTAAAGGAGTGCTTTGGGATCCCAGTTTGTGCTTGTATGAATGAGTCATCTGCATTGCTACAAGTAGCACAAAATTGATAACAATGTAAAATAACACAGAGATAATAAAAGGCCCAGTAGAACTTGGTCATCTGGACAATGTTTCAATCTTGCGTTGAAAATAACAATAGTATTTCCATCCACTTGTAAGTCTTTCACATGATTTCCATTAATACAATATAAAAAGGACTAATTCCTTGTGCTCTAAAACATAAAATTGAGAGGGAAGGTGTAGAGGTGTATTGTGTCCCCCAATATACTGTGTCTCCCAGTAAAATTTACCTGAGGATCAGAGGAAAAAGCCAGCCACTATATTAACATAGAAGTCAGGCAATGGTAGCACATGCTTTTAATCCTATCACTTGGGAGGCAGGGATCTGTCTGGATCTCTGTGAGTTCAAGGCCACACTGGGGACAGAGCCAGGCATAGTGGTACATACCTTTAATCCCAGCACTAACCATAGAGGTCTGGAGGTCTGTATAGACAGGCAGGAACTGACAGAGCTGGGCAGGAAGAGGAAGTGATGTAGCTGGGCTGAGAGAGCCAATGAGAGAACAGAACAGAAAGGCATATAGGCATGGATATACAGGAAGTAGCTCGCTTTGGAAGCTGTGGAGTTGGTGAGGTGCAGTTAGCTGTGGCTTTTCCTCTTCCTCTGATCTCTCTCAGGCTTTAACCCCAATTTCTGGCTCTGAGTTTTTTTTATTATTATTATTAATAAGACTGTCTAGCAATTCATCTACAATTGGCACCTGCCTCCCAAGTGATTAAAAGCGTGTGCTACCATTGCCTGACTTCTGTGTTAATATAGTGGCTGGCTTTTTCCTCTGATCCTCAGGTAAATTTTATTGGGGAACACAGTATGTTGGGGGACACAATACATCCCCACAGGAAGGGAGTGATGGAGGAGAAAAGGAACACAGTAACTTTAGTGGCTCTCATGTGCACTGGAGTGTTTCTTCCATCCAGTCAGAGCTGCTGGTGTCTCCATGCCTTTGGTATGACAGGCAAGGGAGGCAGTTGTTCTTACTGGCGTGGGCTTTCTGCACAATGGATACTTAAGCACAAACAGGAAGAAGGTGCCATGAGAGATCTGAAGAGGAAACGAGTCCATTCCCTTAGGAGCTATGGGCACAAATGAATGGAAGAAGCAGAACCTTCAAAGGAGAAAGATTTTAAATAAGTAGAATAAATATATTGGTGAGAAGAAAAAAACGTAGTTCAAGCCAGGGGAATAGAATCAGTTGTTGTTTTTCTAATTGCTATGACCAAATTCTTGGCAGACACAACCTAGGGAGAGGGAGTATTTATTCATGATTCAGGGATGCAGTCCAATGTGACAGAGAAAGAAGAGGCAGCAGGCCTCTGAGGCTGCTTGATCACATCTCTGGGGATCGTGAAGTAATGAGTCTGAAATGATGACAACCTAGAATCCTCAAGTCCTGCACCTACCACCCCAGGGTGGCCAGCTAGGCTCCCATCCAAGAGACTTGACAACCTCCTAGAGCAGCCTGGCCAGTTTGGGACCGAGTGTTCGAGCACAGAGGCTGTGCAGGGCAGTTCACATTCAGACCTGAACAGGACAGAAAGAGAAGAGCACAGACAGATTTGGGTCTGATCACAGACTATCTTAAAAATGTCAGAAGGTTGGAAATTCGCTTTGTTCCCTGGTGAACAACCTGTTTTAAAGCGGGGAAGTGACAAGATAGACCATGTCAAATGATTCTCGCAGCAATTACAGAAAGAGAGAGGAGAAGAAAGAGGGGAGCTGTGGAGGAAGAGAGAGGGGAAGCATGGAAAGAGGAGACTTAAAAGTGAAAAGTCAGACAGGGGCCAGTGGAAGTCTGTTGCAATGGTACGAGCCTAAACTGGGGTTTCTGGGGAGAAAGAACAAGCTTTGGGGAAGGCAGAGGGAGCAGAACATGAGGACTCCATCTTCTTTGATAGCATATTCATATCAATGAAAGAGTTGAGCATGTATCCTTCCAACTTGTACATATTTATCTATAAAATTATATACTGTACAACCACTGTACATGCATGATTATGTGATTTGAGGCATTTGTGCATGCTAAAAGAGTAGAGAATCTGTTCATTCATGTTTTGGATGCTCAGTTTCTAAATGTCTTAATTTTGATGACCTCATATCAGTAGGGGTTCTCACATGAAAGCCCTTCACACTTACAGTAGGACCCATCCTTAGCAATGAGTGGGGTGTACATTTTTATTTCAAGTAGTTTTGATAATTTCATTTTTGCTGACTTCTTAAGAGATTTTTAGTGATCATTATACGTAATATATTATTACATATACACATATTCCTTTTTAAAAGATTGATTTATTTGTATGTGCCTGTGTGTGCCCACAGAAGCCCGAGGAGGAGGAGGGTGTTGGATTCCCTGGAGTGACAGGAGGTTGTGACCTGCATGGCTACTGCAAACCAGCGTGTAGTTTTCTGGAAGAGTAGCAAGCACTCTTAACTGCTGAGCCACCTCTCCAGCCCCTTGGCTGACATTTTCAGAGTGGTTTACATAAAACAGTAGAGACATGGTGTCACTCTTGTCATTTCTCAGGGGTGGTGGTGCTTGCCTGTAGCTCTAGCCTCCAGGAGGCTGAGGCAGTGGGATCACAAGCTCGATGCAGCTGGCACTATATAGTGAGACTGAGTCCACGCTCCCCACCCACAAAAGCAGTAAGTCGTCCCAAAGACAATGACCAGAATGTGTTCCCCTCAGAAGTCTGATGGTTAAGAGAAGAGGCTCTGTGGTGTAGCCAGGAATACTTGAAAATAGGGGGCATTTCACAAACCGTGAAGAGGGACATTGGCACAGAGAAAAGTGACATCTTTGGGAAGGGGAGTGAGGGCATTTTCTTTGAGCAAGAATGAAAAGGACGAAAAGGAATAATTTGTTAACTTGTTTTCAAGTAATAAACAGTTGAAAGAGATGTCAGGTGTTTCCTTGCCCTTCTTTCCTCACCTTTTATCCACTCCTTAAATGTTAGTAGAAAGGAAGTAACCAGCTATGGACTAATGAATGTTCTAGATACCTTAGTGTTAGGCAAATGACTTAATTCTGTTTTAGCATTCACCAAGAAAAGACTTATTTAAGTAAAGGCACAGCGAGGAGATGGGAGCAACAGACTTGAGAATTTAATTTAGAGTATACTAAGGTCAATGCAAACACTTGCTTGGACTTCAGTTGATAGTGAAAAGATGAAGTGTATAGGTTAAAAGTAGATAGTAGAAGAAGGTCTGTGATGAGTTGAATTGGAAATGTCAACCATTAGCTAACCAAGAGCTAGCCTACTAGAGAGAACCAGTGAACAGCTCTATAGAGAGGGTACAAACACACTACATGGCGGACACCATTGTGTGTGTGTGTGTGTGTGTGTGTGTGTGTGTGTGTGTGTGTGTGTAACTGATTCCTTCAGAGTGATGGGGATTCACCTGGTAGTGAGGTGGTGCTCAGACCACAGGAATCACCAGAAGCAGCCCGACAATTGGCACCTGGCTAGTACTCTTAAGAAGGGATGAAACAAACAAAAAACAGGTCTAGGGAAGAAAGAAAATTTGATGGACAGATACCAAATGAGAGGGAGTGGTCAACAGTGTTGGAAGCTACACTAGCTGACCAAAATTAACCATAGAGGTTTTGGAGGACAGGACAGACAGGAGACAGGAAGTAGTAATGTGGGCAGCCAGAGGATCTCAGCCTTGTGGGGATGGAAGAACAGAGATAGGAGGTCGCTGGTGGCCGCTCCTCGACTTCTCTGATCGTTCAGGTTCTTACCCCCATAACCGACTCCTGATTTTTTATTGCTAAAGAATAATTAGATAAACGCTTCATTCCCAGCTATTTCCAATATTTCAGAAAGCCTTCTGGAAATCGCAGTTAAGTACAACGCCAGGTTTCTTTATTTTTTGGCAGGCATTATACCAACCCCCGGGGGGGGGGGGCTAACACTGGTTATTGAAGGTGGACCAGATTTTCTCATTTGCTGTCGATGACATCATAGAATTGTCTAGGTCGTGATTGGCAAGCCACATATTGTTAGCCCAGTTATCTGGTTGTTACCGTATCTGATTCAATTCTGCCAGCATGTGATCAACCTCAGATCAGAAGAACGACAGCCAAAATTAAGCAACCATTTGCCGGGAACAGTGCCTAAATATTTGTACACTTATTTAACTTTATTGCTTATTAGCATTATACCTATGACAGTGATGTATGTGATTTCATTTCAGCGACAAGAATCTTTCATGATAGATATGACGCTCGTGGCTGGAAATATAATTTAAAAAATCCTTCAGTGGAGAATAGGAATGACTCGACAGGATCTGTAAGTCCCTTCTCTCTAATATTCTAGAATGTTGAGAGGGGCCTATAAAGCACAGGCCTGAGAAGGGCCTCCAACTTCACTGGCTCGTGCTAACCACAATGTCAATAGCCATTCTGGTCTGCAAGGCATCTTGAGACCAAATACACCAAAATACATGATATACATCAGTCGGGCTAACACAATGCCTTCCAGAGGACACGGATCATTGGTTTTATTGACAACCGCGAAACATTAACCACGTTTTAGGAAGCAGGATGGTCACTGGCACCCAATCTGCCACCGTGGCTTTGTGTACACACACGGGAGAATGGGGCCCTTATCCTGACACCTACACTAACTGAAGCCTCTGTCGAGCGTCTGTGCCCATTGCCCCTGGGCAGACAGGGCACGAAGTTTCCAGAGAACCTGGCCAAGGCAGTTGAGTAGCCGAGAGTAGAGGCCCCTTCCTCTTGGGTCAGGGCAACCCCAGCACCTGGCCAGCACCCTGGGTGCAGAGGACCAGGCCAGATCGGTGGCGGGTGGGTGGCCTCCCCCTGCGCCCCCACGACTGGGGCGGGCCCAGGGAGTAGAAAGTTCAGAGAAGGGTGTGATAGGGAAGTAGGGAGTGTACTTTATTCCGGAACAGTGGCTCTGCGGGCCCAACCTGGGCTCAGGTGGTGGCCAGGCCACAGCCCCAGAGCCGACATCTGGGCCCGGGCTGCTGGCCTCGGCCCTCTCCCCACACCCCCATGTCTGCGCCGCCGCCGCCGCCGCCGCCGCCCGCCGCCGCCGCCGCCCGTGACCCGGTGACCCCGGAGGCCCGTCTGGGCCCGGTGACCCCGGAGCCCCGGGCATCCGGACCCCCCTCACAGGCGCAGCCGCTATTAAGGCAGGAGACTACCGGGGAGGAGGAAGGGGAGGAGACAGGCGGCCAGGGCGCCTGGGGCACCGGCACGGCGGAGCAGCGGCGGCGGGGCTGGGGCGAGGCCGACGAGGGCCCGGGCAAGGCCGGCGGCGCCGAGGCCGCGGGCTCGGGCACCGCGGCGGGCGCTGCGGGCGACGGGCGAGGGAGCGGGCGGCCGCTCCACGGCTGGCTCCCGCGCCGGCCGCCCCCGTGCTGCCCCTGCGCGGCGCCCCTTCCCCGCTCCGCCGCGCACTGTTGTCATGGAGGAACCAAGATGGCGGCTCTGGCCTACCACCTGGGCAAGCGGGAGATCAACCACTACTTCAGCGTGAGGAGCGCCAAGGTGCTGGCGCTGCTGGCCGTGCTGCTGCTCGCCGCGTGCCACCTCGCGTCCCGCCGCTACCGAGGTGAGCGGGCCCTCCCCCGGCCCCCGGCCCCGGGCCCGGCCGGGGGGGGGGGGAGGCGGCGCCGCGGCCCCGAGCGCGGGAGGCCGCCCCCCGCCGCCGCCGCCGCACGCCCACGCGGCCTCCCGCGGCCCCGCGGCGCCCCACGTGCCCCGACCGACCCCGGCGGGCCGGGCCGGGCCGCGCGGCCCTCGGCCCCCAGCTGCCCGCCCTCGGGGCCTCCTCCTCCTCCTGCTGCTCGGGCTGGGGCCCTGGAGCCGCGCCCGGGCAGGAGGTCGCCGGGCCGGAGGCCCCCCGGGCCAGCCCCGCGCGCGGCACCGCCTCCAGGACGCCGCCGGGGTCGCAGCCCGCGCGCCCGCCCGCCCGCCCGCCCGCCCGAGGGGTCCGCCTTCTGCCCTGCCACCTGGGCCACCTGGCTGTCCTTGCCAAAGGGGCCACTCTGGCCAGAGACGCCCCGTGGCCCACCTGCTTCCCAGGGAGGAGGTGCCACCAACCCTAAAGACACTTTTCAAAGAGTTTGGGTTGCACACTTTTTTTTTAACAAATAAAGGCACTGAGGCAAGGATTTTGGGCTTTTTGGTTTGTTTGGTTTGTTTTAAGAAGTTAGGAGTTGACAGGCGTGGGCAGGCGATGCAAGTAGTGAGCCTTTTTGAAAGCAGGCCCGCTATATGGGTCTAGACACTGGTGGCAAGCTGGAAAGGCACTGTGACCTCGTCTCACCCAGTAGGCATTATCCTCCAGTTATCGAGAGATATTTGCTTGTCTTTTTCATTGATTTTTTACCCCTTCTTTGTGAAAAATGATACCGGGACAGACCCTGACAGGAGGAGGGAAATTGTAATGATAGGATCTTTTATTTCTGACCCTTGGTACACCAAAGCCATTATCTGGACAGCTCTTGGTGACTGAGATAATTAGTCAAGTGTGGTAGGTGCACATTAGCACTGGACCCATTTATACTGTACAACCAATTTGGCAAAATCTGAAGTCACCAGGGTGCTAGGATCTGAGCTGTCTGCCCATTTCAGGCATTCTCTCAAAGAAGAAGCCATTTTGGTCAAACTCGATGCTTTGTTTCTGACCATATTTTCCAGATCCTGAACTTTGGTACCATAACTGCATGCTATCTTATAAATATATTAAGTTGAACGAAAAGATAGATTCCTTATATATCTGTGTGGTCACTCTTCTCCAGCCTTCTACAGAGTCATAGCAGATGACGTGGCAAAGCCTTGGTTCATCTATGGCCGCCATCAAGAAAGCCTACATCTCATATATAAAATACAATTCGCGGTGTTGATGCACTGACTTTAGATCATTTGGAGAGCATGTTTCTTTTAGATACGATAAGTCATTTTATGGTAGTTTGGGATAAGATGACCATAATCCAGCTCAAGTTTGTGTTTGTGATATCAGTAGAACTGAAGTTTATAACTGTAATGCTGTTGTCCTAAATGTAAACATCTGCCCTGCCTACAAGTTTTTTGCGCTTGTTGTCTTTTGATGACTTGGAATGCTAAATTTTAAATTTAGATTGTATATTGCATGTTATCAAGATCTGTCACCGGCAGGGAAAATAGGATGTCAGATGGGCCCTTATGAGTCAGTGTAGCAGTCTCGGATTGTAAAGCCTCCTCCAGAAGCGAGTCATCGTTTCCAAAGGTACTTCAGAGCCTTGAGTGTGAAGCACTACACCTGGCATGTGTGCCTGCCCAGACTGAATATCAAGAACTTGAACCAGAGTCTGTTTGGGAAAAATAAACATCTTACCAGGAAGATTTTACCATCCTTATGACATTGGCAGTGACAAAGCACGTCAGGTGCAGTGCCTTTCACAGATAAACATGGACTTGGATCACATATAAATCTTTAGAACAAGAAAAGGCCTTTCTATCTTAGATAAATGGCAAAAGTATAGTCCACATTAGGATCTTGGGTGTGTGTGTATGAACATGCATCAAGAAGGTAGAATGAGTTTTAACACATACACACACTAACTTAGCACCTCTTAGTTCGAAAATTACTCAACGTAAAAGAATTACACCTTTTGGAAAGTCTGTGCATTAAATTGAGCACTTCCTGTATGTAGGCATTGTTTCAGGTTTTAAAGAGTTCGTTTTGTCTCTGCAGCCTCTCTGAGGTGTATATTCATCTCCCCCTCTTGAACATTTCTGTAATCAAGAAGAGTCTTTAAAACTTTGATTGCATGTCAAAGTTTAATTGGTAACATTTTTTCCTGCTATGAAAAAATAATGATGTGTCTTAAATTCCGTGAATTAGAGAATTATTTACATTTTAAAGATGAAGCCAGGGAGGTTAAGAAAATTGCCTAAGAATACACTAGTCAGTAGCTGAGCTGTGATTTAGGACCAGTTAGTGTGCCTGGTGCCATTATGTTATAGTCTGCCTTTCTTAGAGCTTGGTGGAAGGTACATGGGAGATGAAGTTAATTTAAAATACTAATGCTAGGTAATTTACAAGTACTAATTTATACCAGTGAAGAGTTTTCCCATTGTTTTTCTTTTTCTGACCAAGTGGCAATTTTCCAGAACTTCAGAAGGCTTGCTTTTGTGCCTGGGGTCCCCTCTTTCTTCCTGAGTTTTAAGCTTACAGTGTAAAAGCACTTTTGCTGTCTTCCTCTGCTACGACATCTTCTCTTCCCTTGAATGAAAATCCTTAGAGTTTTGTTTCAATGCTTGACTCGAATGTTACCTTCATCAAAGTAGGAGCAAGGAATTCAGTTTCTGCCAAAGCAACTTGTACATACTTACCAAGTTGTACTTGTAAGAATTGATGTTGTCCTCTTCCACACATACACACTGTGGGCTTCCAAGTGTATCTTAACTATTTTTAAATAGCCAGTGCCTAACACACAGTAGGAACTCCATAAATACCTATTGGGTGAGTAGATATGCAAAATTTATTTTCCCCTATTTTTCTATCTGCATTCGGTTTGGTTGTGATTCTAAGTGAATGTGGTGCTCTAATCTCAATTTTAGGAAGAAGAGATTTTTTGAATTATTAATATGTCATTTAATATGTTACAATGACTTTTAGTATGCATTCTTAAACATTTCTGTTAATAGTGTGGTTCTAGAGTCAAAACATGATTTCTGACCAGAGGCTAGTATCCAAACCCTTAGGAAAGGCTTTAAAGAGGTTAAAGTTAACGTACTTCGAATGTCTTAAGTTTTTGAAATTGATTTCCTTTCCATCACTAAGCATATGAAAAGTCAATGTTAAATATCTCCCTGCCTCTGCTACCAAATGTTAGGATTACTATGCTCAGCTTTCTAAAGAAAAATTTAAATGATGTTTTCAGCACAAAATAAATTTGCTGAATCCTAGACATATTCTTCCATGGGACATAATGTATGTACGCTGTATGACCTGGTGCTCTCGTGGTTGGTAGTAGGCAGTCACTGAAGGGTGACTCCGTCTAAAGGCCGTAAGTGTCTAGTGGTGCTTTGTTCAAAGGAACAGCGACGTGTAATTTATGAAGGGTATTGGAGGGTTTCTTTGTTGGTTACTGGTGTTTCCAGTTTCCTGGTTTGCTTGTTTGTTTGGTTTGTCCTTAATTTCATTTCTATTGCTGAAAAGAGTCATGCATAAAAACTGGAGCATATATACCCACTAACCAGAAAGATTATACCAAGTATCCCAGAATAAGGAAGAAAACAAACGTTCATCTAGATAATTCGAGTATTGGAGCCAGCTCTTTTGGAATTGTCTTGTATTCCTACTTTGATTTCTCTGAGTACTTTGCAGTCCAAGTTGGTTATATTAAAGTAGTATCAGATTTATATTAGGTAATTGAAAATAGCAACTAGAGATTCATTTGTTTTGTTTTTGATATAGTTGAAAAGGGTTTACATATTGTATACATAATAAACAATGTGGTACATTATCTTATTTTAGCAACTAGGTATACATTTAGTGATTTGATCTGGAAGCATTTCCTTCCTAAGAAAAGAGAATGTGCTTTAGAATATGGAGTTTTAGAGAATTTTGTAAATCATGTTAATTTATTTGTAATTAGATTATAAGAGTACTTCTTCCCATTATTTTTATTTTGCTGAATGTGAAAAGGCCACTCTTACTATTGAGCAAAGTCATAACCAAGTAGCTTTCCCTGGCACATGAAAGAAGTTTGTTCTTTGGGAGACTGTTTGTCTGTAAAATGCCGTGTTCGTAGAGCTTGGTTTCTGACCTCTTCAAGTCCCCTTTGCTATAGGAGCTTTCTAAAATGGGCTCAGCACATTAGACCTGTTGTTTTTCAGTGGATGGCCTGGGGCGCCCAATGTGGGCAGTAGTACCAAGAATGAAAATAACTCAGCATGGCAAGCATTTCTGGTAAAGAAATGACCGCTTTAAGCTCTGGGCATGGTGCTTCCATTTCCACACATGTAGACACCGAGAGTTGATCAAAAAGAATGTTTTTGTTTAGGCTTTTATTAAAAAATAAAAGGATAGGAATACCCCCACAGCTTTGACACCTCACTTTTGCAACTCATATTTCTTTAAAAAAAAAAAAAAAAGTTGTTACTCACAAGTTGGTTTTGTATGTATAGAAAGGTAGAAATGCAATAAATATCAAATTTTTTATTTTCATTTTAGACATACTCTAATTTGTAATAGGAGTTTTGCTGTGGGAACAGCCTAGAATTCTTGCAGAAGTGCTGCTTTTAGGAAAATAACTTAATTGTGTTTTCTGTAATTCCTCCTTTACTCATCTTGGGTTATTCGTGTGACATAATTTTGTTTTTTGGAACTAGAATTAGATTTTAAAAATTGGAAAGAATTAAGAACTAAGGTGCATTTTTAACTATGGAATTTTATTCTTCGGTATTCTGCATTCCTTACACAGTTTTTCACCAGCAAGACTGTACTGTGTTGTCCATTTCCATCCATTTTGTTTGGGACACTGAGCACCAGCACCTTTGTGTTGACCCTTTATCCTTCGAGTGTGCATTATGCCAGTCCAGACAAGTGAATAGCTAGACTGAGGAAACAAGGCATGAGGTGAGGTTTCAGGGCAGTGGTGGACTGCTCCTGTGCCATGCAGGGAGCCCTGGGTTGGATCCAGCACCCAAGTCAACAGAAACAGCAACCGACTTTGAGTTCCTTGAGTCTTACCCTGAATGCCTCAGTACTGGATGCTTGTCAGTTCTGCAGTATTCCTTTTCTTAGATCCCCTAGCCTGATCTAAAGTAATTATAAACCAAGTTTAACTGGCTGTTAACTGTTAATAAGGAGCTACAGATTAACTTAAATTTCTATTTTGCTATAATCCTTAGTTAATGCAAACATCTCCCCTTTCATCCGTTTGGCCCTGTATATTTGGCTGAGGTAAAATAAAATGGCCAAGGGATGTAGAATGGCTCTCCCAATTTACACAGAGCCAGAGGGATTTCCTAGCCAGCAACTCTAAAACTAGCTTTAAAACCAGGTTTCTAGATATGCTAATGCATATATGTAGTTGTAAAGTGAATCATTTCCAAAGTCTTTCTTTTAGCCCTTAGCTTTTATTTTTCTCAGTCAGAAACAAGATTGACAAAATGCCATAAAGGCTTGTTTCAGATTTAGATGATGTCTGAGAAAAGAAAGTGGAAGTAGAAGGAACCACCAAAACGGTGCCCGCAGCATTTAGGGGTTAGAAGTCCCTCACAGTCATCAGAGAAGTTTCCTCCTGCGGCAGATGGGAGTGATGCAGAGACCCACAGCCAGATCTCATGCAGAGAGTCTAAATCGGAGGTCTCCATCTGGTCCTTCTTCTCAGAGATCAGGGAACCCGGTAGAAGAGGGGAAGAAAGATTGTAGGCGTCAGAAGGGATGGAGGACATCAGGAGAACATGGCCCACTGAATCAACTAAGCAGGACTCACACGGGCTCACAGAGACTGAAGTAGCAACCATGGGGCCTGCATGGGTCTCCACCAGGTCCTTTGCATACATGTTGTGGCTGTTAGTTTGGTGTCGTTGTGGGACTCCTTACAGTGGGAGCGGATGTGTCTCTGACCCTTGTGCCTGCTCTGGAGACTCTTCCCTCCTGGTGGGTTGCCTGTCCAGCCTCCATATGAGGGCTTTGCCTTGTCGTCTTGTGTCTCATTTTGTCCTGTTTGGCTGTCATCTCTTGGAGGCCCGCTCTTTTCTAAAGAGAAAAGGAAGGGGGTGTGGATCTGGGGAAGAGGGGAGGTGGGGGGGTGCTAAGAGGAGTGGAGGGAGGGGAAACTGTGGTTGGGATGTATTGTATGAGAGAAGAATTTATTTTCAATAAAAGTAATAATAATAATAATAATAATAATAATAATAATAATAATAATAAGTCCCGTTCAGGGTGAAGTAGAAAGGCTGGGTGGCTCTTTTCCTCTGGCATGCTAATGTGTTGATGTGGACCGTGCTTCCTGTGAAATGTCTGTGTGCATCTGGAAGACATAAGAAAGTCTAGAAAACTCTACTTCCTCATTTCAGGGACACTGAAGAGGACCAGGATAAGCAAAATACAAAAAATAAATAAACTAATGTTTACAACCCCACGGTGTTTTATTGTTATAGGCAATGATTCGTGTGAATACCTTCTCTCAAGTGGCAGATTTCTTGGAGAAAAAGTTTGGCAACCTCACAGTTGTATGATGCATAAATACAAAATGAGGTAAAATGTCTTCATTCCTTTCCTAGCATAATTCCTAATATGCAGTGAAAGGCAGAGGTGAAGCAGATGCAGAAGCAGATTTCTGTGCAGAATGGCATTGGGGGTGGGGATTTCCTGTTAGCTGAGCTGGCCTGGCCTGGAGCTGATTCCAGATGCAGGCTGCTGCCCCCCAGCTTTAGAGGAAGGGCTCTGGCCAGATACCTTTATCTCAGGTAAGAGGTAATGAGGATGGAATGTGTAAAAAACAGACGTGTTCTGTGGCCTAGATCCCTGACCCCTCCAGCGCTGAATAATGGGCTAAGGGCCTGTAGCGTTAGGGCACTTCTGGGACACATGGGGTGCTATTATCGAGTTGGTAATGAGGACATAGGCCAGTAAGTTAAACACACCTGGCTACCTAGTTTAAGCTGTGTGATTGGCTGTCTAACAGTTGGTTTTCTGTTTTATTTGTTTCTAATGTTACATTAAGCCATGTTCTTTCAATTTCGATTATGTTGATTTTATTTATTTTAATTAATGTTTCTTTCTCGTTTTCAGTGAAGCAAAGAATTGCCTTGTAGATAAACATATTGCATTTATCGGAGATTCCAGGATCCGTCAATTATTTTATTCTTTTGTAAAAATCCTTAACCCCCAGTTTAAAGAAGAAGGAAATAAGGTAACCCCGGCCCCCCTCTCCCCCCCCCCCCCCGCCCCCGGCCTGTCCCTTCCTTCCCCCATGCTGGTTGAGACACTAATCAAGTGGGTATCTACAGGAGGGGTGTGTTAACTGATAGTAGCGAGATGAACCTTTTCATTTGATTTTGGGAAAATTGAAGTGAAGTATGGAGCATTTGCTGTAACAGAGAGCCTGGGAAAAGGCATGGTGGATTAGGTATTGTCAAGACTGTATTAGCTTAAACATTCCTTTCTCAAGAATCAGTTCTGGTGGAAAACTTACTGAAAACCCATAGAAAGAAGACAAGGAAAAAGTATCCCAGCCCTTGTTAGTACCCTGGCATATTTTCTTTCCGTTTTGGTTCGTAATGTAAATATATTGTAATCTTTCAGTGTGTATAATTTTATGTCTTGCTTTCCCCCCTGTTTATCATAGTTCACCATATTTCTGTGTAATCGACATAAATATCTTCTTAGTGGCCACATATTACCGAGTGGCTATATGTAATTCCATATACTTCCCCCATTTTTTTTTTTTTTTTTTTTTTTTTAGTTTTTCTAGTTTTCTTAATTTTTTTGAACTACAAAAGGGTATTTCCACTTACTTTGCTGAGGAAAAACTCTACTTTTAAAATCTTTGTTGTAGAATTTCTACAATGCAAATACTGAGGGAAAGAATATAAACATTCAGTGTTATGTATTTCTTGCTCCATTGTTTCGGTATATACTACAGTTCGTCGTGTATGCCGGCCTCTTGCCTTCTGCAGCCCTCCTGACGCTGGCATTGAGCTCTGAACAGAGACAGCAATGTATAAACCTCTGCTTCTTTGCTGAGGACTTTCCCATTGTAAAAATAGACCTTGCTGTGAAAACTAACAAGGATTAATACCTCTCCCTTTGTTAATTAGTTAATTTGGGGGAAGTGACCTATCTCGTTACATCCTTCTATTTATGTCTTCCTGGCCTGTCTTCTTCAAACAGCATGCGATTACAGATAGGGAATGGCAGAGGGTGGACAATGGAGACTCAGAGTGCAGAACTGTAGAGCAGCCCATGTTGACGATGGGAATCTGTCTGTTATGAGCTTTCCTTGTGGTATGGAGCTGAGGAACGGGGTGCTTCCCAGCTAAGTGGCTGTTCACATGTGGTGATGATAATGGACCCTATATCCTTAGAACTGTTCCTTAGAATAACAATAGAAACAGTGGTGTTAACAATGTATTGTGTGGTGTTTGTAAACATATATTCCATTAATATTTAGACACACAAAATTTTGATTTCAAAGAAACAGTTGAATATTTATAGGTTTAGAATTCCTTCTGGAAATTAGTATAATGAGTTTGTCAATTGATAGTTGAGAAAACTACAATGGCTTACTCTACAGTGTATGTTACTATAATATATATACAGACACATATGTAAAATGGTATACAATGTGAAATGTTTTCATTCTTAGTGGAATACTTACGTTCGCAGCATTTTTCTAAAGATACCCAGTCAGTCATCCTGTAAATTATCAAACAAGATACATTTTAACTTAAATACATTTTTTAAAAGAAACAAGAAAAGACTGTGTCCCAGTTTTAAAGATACAGATGCCAAGAAAACAACTCATTCCAACTGCTGATCAAACATTTGTCAGATTATATTTTATATATTCTCTATTCCCACACACCATGAAGGCAGATATTGCCTATCTTGTTTTTGTTGTTGTTGAATAGAATTAAGAAGTATTAATTCCAAACACAGCAGAGAAATAATTAAGCAAAGATCACCCCCCCAAGTCTGGTGCCAAATATATATTTTATACACATATGTGTACATATATACCCATATACAACATATACATACATATATATCATTTATGTGTATATGTAAAAAATATGGTTTGGGGGGTTTTGTTTTTGTTGTTGTTTCTTGAGCAGCATTTCTCTGTGTAATAGCCCAGGCTGTCCTGGAACTCACTTTGTAGACCAAGCTGGCCTCCAACTTACAGAGATTTGCCTGCCTTTGCCTCCCAAGTGCTTAGGTTAAAGGCTTGTACCACCACTGCCTGGCTAATATATGTTTTTATAAACATTATTGTGCATACATAAAAAATTCACATGTATGGGAGGTAGAGACCATGCAAGATGGTAAAACGATCTAAAATAAAGATAAATACAAGTAACCAAAAAATTTAAGCTAAGCACAGATTTCCAGATATCTTTTGAAAAGAACACTTTCCTACTTAGGAAAGTATACCTAAAATAAAGAACAAGAAGGTTTTAATTACAAAAAGAATAAGAATAGTCAGCAAATGCCTGCTGAAGAAAAGTAAACTATTAAAACAAGACTAAATACTAAAGATACAGATGCCAAGAAAACAACTCATTCCAACTGCTGATCAAACATTTGTCAGATTATATTTTATATATTCTCTATTCCCACACACCATGAAGGCAGATAAGGCATGAATGCAAGAGCATTATCAACACAGAAAGTTGCTTTCTAATGGCAAATGGTGAAATCATTGAGAAGATTTAAAAATTGTGATGTTCATTAAGTTAGCCTTTAAATTTAGCAAAGATTAATATAGCAAGAAGTTGACACGTTATAATGGAAAACCTTCCCATTGCTCTCAATGAAGGAGGCACGAGCAAATGAAGCAAGCAAACATGGCTGACATGTGGACCATCTTGACTTTGCAGTCTTACAGCTTCAACTTAGAGGGTCACTGTGGAGAGCCTGATGGATCACACTGGGAATGTCTTTGTTTTTTTCTTCACATATTACTCCACTAATAAGCATGTCTCAGTTGTGTCAGAAAATTGGTGTCATTCTGTCTCTTTTAGGCAACTTGTGTTGGAACTTAACTTGATAAAAGTTTTAGAAGCCTACAGTAAATTTCTTAATGGTGAAATCTTAGACACATCTTCATTAAAATCAGGAGAAAATCATTGATGTTCATTACTGCTGCTTCTCTTCAACATTTTATTAGAAGCACTAGGTGAAAGAAAATGTAAAAATGTAAGGTTTGGAGAGAAGGAAACTCAGGAGTACATATGGTATAATTATGTGCTTGGAAAAAGGAGGGTAGCTGATGATAAGGTGGATATGCAAACATTACTTGCACAACTCAAATAAAGGTGTGAAAATTCAGTTACAGTCTACATAGCAGTAGCATAGAGCTGAAACTTTGAAAGTTATACCATATGAACTATCAAACAGAAAAAAGGCCAATCAGTAAATGTGGTATATCTGAATGCATAAGAACTGTGTACAATTTTGCTGAAAGACAGTTTAAAATGGTATAACTCGCTGGACATCATGGTGCATGCCTTTAATCCCAGCACTTGGGAGGCAGAGGGAGGCGAATCTCTGTAGGTTCAAATCCAGCCTGGTCTACAGAATGAGTTCCAGGACAGCCAAGACTGTTACACAGAGAAATTAAAAAAAAGGTATGGCTGAGTGGTAGATATGTCCTTGGTAAAATGGCTCAGCATTGTAAAGATACAAATTATAACTAGATTGACTGATAGGTTCAATATAATCCCAGTAAAATCCTAACTGAATTTGTTGTGGAACTGCTGGATTGATTTTACATTTTATAAGGAAGGGCAACATACCACCAATAACTTCAGCAAATCTTCAGAATAAGGATCTGTTCTTTATTATAAAGATTTGTCTTAACTGTAGTGATAAGAATAATGCTATGGTGGAGTAGAGATAAGCAAAGAAACCAAATGATTAGAATGGAGAGTCTAAAGTGACACATGCACATAAAGAGAAGAGTAAGTAGCACGCACACACATGCGCACACATGCACACACACGCACACGCGCACACATGCACACACACATGCATTACTGAAGAGTCCTGGATAAAGGAAGGTCTGTTTAATTAACTTTGCTGAAGCACTCGCTAATATTCATGGGAAAAACTGAAATTAGATCCCTATCTCATACCACCAAATAAAATAATTTCTAGGTGAATTTAGAATGGTCAACATGTTGAAACTTTTTGGAAAAAAGATAATAGGAGAATATCTTTATCACCTCAATGTAGGGAAAAGCTCTATACCAAAAAACCAAAATGCTCACTGGGGAGATAGCAAGATGATGAGTTTATGCACTAATGTTTCTGCTGTCTCCTTCCAATGGCAGCATGAAAACATTCCTTTTGAAGACAAGACTTCATCAGTTAAAGTGGTAAGTTCATTTTACTAATGAGCCAAATGGTAAAGCTATATTCAAAGGTAAATTTATTTGGAGATCAACTAATACTCTGTATATTTTATCTGTACTAAATAGATTTCAGTGTATTCTTTAGAGTACATATGAATAACAAAGTAGTAGAATAAATGTCTATGGAAACTTTTTATGTCATAAAATAGGAAATTTTGATCTCTCTAATTTTTATCCAGGAAACAATCTTGTATAGTAATTTGAAATCAGTGTGAGTTCAGTATGAATGTCAATTAACGAATATATGTAGGGAGGTGGGGAGGGACTGGGGGAGTAAAGGGAGGGGAGAGTAATCAGGATATATTATGTCAGAATAAAACACCTTTTCAATAAAAGGGGGAGGGGATCACAGACCTTTGTGTCTAGCATACTCCATGAGAGTTGAGAGTCAGACCTACCCAGCTCCAGAGTTAGCCAGAGGCTCGACTTCATGCATCAGTAAAGTTGTAGGAGACAGTGTGTACCCAAAATTATTGAAGCCATTTGGAAAATGTCTTTTGCCACACTGAGCTTTGAAAATAAAGTGTATCTGTTTCAAAATACAAATATAAGGAAATTCTGGAAGCCAGGCTAGTGGCATATGCTTGGGATCCCAAACTTGCAGAGGATGAATTTCAAGATAGCCTGGGCTAAGAATTAAGACCATGCCTCTAAGAACTAGAAATGCTTGAAAGAAGGCAACACTTTAGCTTTATTGTGTTTGCTATGTAATTTAATATTAATAATAAATTAATAACACGTACTTTAAAAAAAGGATATATAAATGTTTTCTGAATTCTCAATCCAGTGAAAATTAACTGGGGATTCAGGGGGAAAATGTTCTGAGCCTAAAGAGGTTATAGAACATTCTAGTCCTACACAAATGAAAGTGGACTAGGGTGCCTGCGAGGACTAAGCAGGGCAGAAGGAACACAGGAGAAAGGATTGAAAGTAGTTTTCCTTCTGAACAAATGATGCTTTTGTCAAGGTCTCAAGGAGGATGAGCTAAGCCCAGGGAAAAAGAGCATTATGTGCAAGAACTCCATACTGGGATCCCACAGGCACCTTTGGGGGCCGACTGAACCAAACGGTTCCTGGAGAGCAAAGGGGAAGCAGCAGCAGGAGAGGCAGAGGCCACAGTCTCTGGCTTCTGGGCGCGTTCCAGGGATCCCACATTTTATTGTGAGGACAGTTACCGGGTTTGAGCAAGGATGTTTCTGCTCAAATGTGGGGAGTAGAGGAGATGAGTGGATACAAGAGCTAGAGCTGTCGTGAGGTTCTTGGCCAAATTGAAATGACAAAGGAAGGTGTCTTAGGCAACTTGGGATTTTACTTAAGCGCTCTGTAGGAAAATGTTAATACTTATTTTGAATGATGGAAATAAAAGTTTGTTTTGTTTTGTTTTTTACTTTTTCTTTATTTCTAACATTTCTCCCAGGATTTTCTTTGGCATCCGGAAGTTAATGGTTCTATGAAACAGTGTATCAAGGTGTGGACTGAGGTCTGTATCTGAAAACAGACTTTTGTGTATGTAACCAATTTTAACAAGCCAGTGAGAAACCATTGTTTTTCCTGAGCTGTGTGGGATTGATTATTGTCCTTGGCCGACATGAATAGTTGTTACTAAGTATCTCTGCCCCATTATCACTCGGTAGATAATACTTAGACTCTCCTCCTATAAGATCCTCTGTTGCTGCTGTCACTTAGGGAATTCAAACTCAGGGGGTGACACACCTAAGAAAGAACATTCAAGAACGGGAGACCAGCAGCCGGGTGGTGGTGGCGCAGGCCTTTAATCCCAGCACTCGGGAGGCAGAGACAGGCGGATCTCTGTGAGTTCAAGGACAGCCTGGTCTCCAAAGAGAGTTCCAGGAAAGGCGCAAAGCTACACAGAAAAACCCTGTCTCCGGAGGAGAAAAAAAAAAGGCTGGGTATATAAGCCAGGAACTTGCCTAGTATGTGTTGGGCCCTCAGTTCAGTGTGTGTGTGTGTGTGTGTGTGTGTGTGTGTGTGTGTGTGGTGGGGGGAGGAGAGGAGAGAGACATCAATTGAAATTAAGACTGGTTGGTTGGTTTAAGGCTGAGCTGTATAGTGAGCCCCTTTCTTGAAGGTGAATAAACAGGAACACTTTTACAGTGTAACACACATTCTCTTGATACTTTTCTGGGGTTTCTTATTCATGAGCAGGTACTGAAGAGGACTTCCTTTCCTTGTATAATTGCATTTATGACCTAATAGAGAGGACTGGTATATTCTAGCATATAATCTGTGGAGATAGACTAGGACAGCATCTGTGTTCTTGATGCCAGAGAATCCCTTTGTAAGGCACCTTACATCTCTACAATATTCTCTATAAAGCTTTACAGCAGGCTTTGGATGAAGCTTGTATTCTTTACCAAGACACATTTGCATTTGGCATAAATAAAACAATGTTCAGTAATGACATTTTTTGCACCAGTTTATCTCCCTCATTTTTATAATAATAGTTTAAAACTGAACCACATCATGGAACAGATAAGCATTTTTAGGGTCATGTTGGGACCTAGCCACCATTTATAATTCGTTTGTTTAATCTATGTGTTCACATGTATGGACCGTAGCTGAGAACAGTTACAGGGGACCTGTATCAGTTTAGGGGACCAACCAATTCAGGGGACCAGCAGCAGCTGGTGTCTGGAGCTTAGGACAGAATGCTTGTTTATTTGTGTTTGGTTTTAGTTCTTTTCATTTGGGGGAGACTTGATAACACCTAGACAGGTGGATACTAGAAGAATGGTAGTCTAACCTGCACTAACTTTATTTACCTGTCACTTAGAAATAAACTGCTTCTAAACACTTTAGAGTGGATTTCCTAAAAGTAAGGACGTTGGATTGGATGTATTCTGTATTTTGAGGGCAGTAAATGTCTATTGAAACTGGCAAATAGGAGAATGCTGAGGTATAGCAGAGAAAGAATAGGAAAGTGGGCTAAACGGTGAAGAAATTGGCTGTTTGTATTGGATTCCGTAGGTGAGTGAAGAATCAAGCTGAAGCTACTTGGGTAAATTTTGGAAGGTTTGGTGTGGATTAAGGTGCCATTAGAAGGTATTTGCATAGGAGAAATGGAATCAGTAAAGAATTTGGAGATTAGAGAGTAAAGTCTGTAGGAAGTGAGTGATCTAGAAGTTGCAGCAGAAGGGGAAGGAAGGAGGGCAAGGGAGAAGGGGCTGAAGTGTCAGTGCAAGGAGAGGAGTCTTCAGAGGTGGATCAGCTGTGGTGAGACTCCAGATGAGATGAATGAGGCTGCAGGGCTCAGCAATTCAGACGGCACTGTGGGCAGCTAAAGAGTTGAAATGGATGGGCGATGTCCAAACTGAAAACCCGGTAATGTGAGTTTAGATAAGAGAAAGAGAAACTAGCATACAGAGGAAAGAATATTCTTGTAAGCAAGCGTGGGCCTTTAGAGGTGGTGGTGGAGTGAGCCGGGGCTGGAAGGATGGCTTTGGAGAAGAAAGATGACTTGGTACTTCAAGTCAAAGGAAGAAAGATGAAACAGGACAGGAATGATATTATGAGCTTTGAAGGAGATGACTCGTGGATCAGAGCTGCAGAGGTGAGACGGGAAGTCAGTCTAGAGAAGAATATGGGGCTATTTCTTGCACCTTAGAGCAAGATAGGCTAGGTGAAGGTGGAGAGGAAGTTGGAGGCCTGGATGTGGGAGGGCAGAGTGCATCTCCTGTCTTAGCTCTCATTTCTGAATGAGGCTGGAGGGTCAAACTGGATGCTGAGGAGGGCACGGGATGTGCTGAAGAAATATAAGACTTGGGATCCCTACTCTGAAGAATGAGAAAGGGGGCTGCCTAGGGATGAGGAAAAAGAAAAGAATTATTTTAGGAAGTATGGTGCTGCAAATTGAAGCGTCTTAGAAATGGACTACCCTCAAGAAGTGTTACCTTTAGGATGAGAAGTAACAATTGTCAATTAAGTTTATATGAGGGTTTTTTAAAATAAAATGGAGTGCTCATTTCCATTTCTTTTCACATTATTGTAATGTCAGGTCTTCAGTGTGGTAGAAGATGCATTGAACTCAAAATTGAGAAAAATGACATTTTGACTGTTCCTGCCAAGCTGAGAAATACCCTACTATTTTTTTTTGAATGGGTCCTTACTGTACAAGTTCAATATCATCCCTGCCTATCACATAGGCACTAAGAATATGTTTTAAAATGAAACATTTTAAGAGAAGATACTAAAAACTCAGTACTATGTAAATGTTATAAATTTGGCTGTATTAATATATGACTTAACTGTGTTACAAATGGTGTACCTTGCAGCTAGTGAACATTTCTAGAGAATTTTTCTCTTTTCCCACATGTGGTCTTTAATAATTATCAGTATATTTTGTTAAATACATGTTAGATTTAGCCTTCCCAACAGATTGCATTTGCTTAGGGCACTGAGCCTGTATTTTGTTTAACTCTTATACTTTGTACCCTGTAGGCTTCTATGAATACCTCCTAATTGACTGACATAATGCACTGGAGCTTTACTCTAAGCAATTTACTCAGAATTCAGAATAATAGTAGGTCATATTCGATTTCAGTAGTGTGTGTGTGTGTGTGTGTGTGTGTGTGTGTATGCGCGCGCATGTGTATTTCTAAGAACACTATAAAGAATTAACTGCATTAAGTATCTTTCCATGCAGTGTAACCATGTAGCCATGTAAGCTCTATCATGTAGTAAAATAGTCCGGTAAGGGGTTCTATAGACTGAAAGTCCATTCGTAAGGACAAGAATGGAGGAGGAGTGTGAGTGGTATTGTTTGTGTCATCCATGAACCGGATGTAGCATGGCTATCAAGTTTTTCTTCCTGTAGGACTCGGTTGCAAAGCCCCATGTGATTGTAGCAGGCGCAGCCACAGTAAGTTCTTGTCTACATTCTCACAGAGTGATCTTTGTTTTACTCTTAAGGACATGCTAAGAAAAAGCTAATTTATATTAAATAGAATTCTTGATTATATTTATATTTTAATTTCCATTTTGATTATAATTAACCAGACTGATGAATTTTAATAAAAAGGTCTGAATGAACTGAGTAAATTTAATGTTAAATCTCAGTATTATTTTCTCTCTAGAATTATATTGAGTGTTATACATTCAAAGTCTATTTTATAGTAGCTTTTTATAATTGTGAGCATGTATTTTATTAAATAATGTGACTAAATTTATTCTAGTGTTAACTGAAATGAGAACTGTGTTAAAATTACCCTGTTACAGTCGGTGCATTATATGCTTTACTTCTCTGTGCTAAGTGCTGAATTAATGCTTAACTTTCACTGCTTCTCAGTGGTCCATCAAGATTCACAATGGCAGCGATGAAGCTCTGTCTCAGTATAAGATGAACATCACCTCCATAGCACCACTCTTAGAAAAACTGGCAAAGACTAGTGATGTTTATTGGGTCTTACAAGGTAAGGAATGAATAATGAAAAAATGTCATTTTATATATACTTTAAGAGATAGGTTTTATTATATCCTGTTTCAAGAGACAAAATTACTTCTTTATGAGAATAAATTTTGAAATAATACTTGCAAGATTAGAATAAACTAGAGGATCTTGCTTTCTTTTTTAAGTTTAAGGAATAAACTAATAAATATAGAAAGCATAAAATAAATAAAAAAAATCCTCCAAGCAGCAGAGTGACTGCAAAATGCAGTAAAGAGATAAACCCTGAAGGCAAATGAGGTTTACCTCCAACTGTTTTACTTTTTGCAGAATATATTCACTGCTACGGAAATGCAGGGAAAATATTAACCATTCCTCGTATAATATTGTAATCATTAGAATTATTATATTAAATATATTTGGAAACCACACACTGTGTTTAAATTGACACCATCTAGTTTATACTGGGTATGAAAGTCACATTAAGTCAGCTCATTTCAGGAATTTATTGAATGCCCATTATTTAATGTTCCACACAATATGAAATACCTTGGATATTTTAGCAATTCAATACGTTTGTCAAAAACTCTTATGATTATTTCCGAGTTGGAAAGAATAAGAAAGGGTAGTAAGAATCTGTTGCACCATTTCTGTTCGGCTCACAGACTCATTATTAACCTTTTTATGAAAATGTGAAAGAATTAACATATGATAGTTGATGAAAATGGATGGACCTGGGTCTTGAGTATTACTTCCAGATTGTCTGAACAGACTTCCCAGAATTGGACAGGGACCACAGGGAAACGGATTGGTTATTTCTCCTTATTAGACATTCTTCCATCATCCAGTTCTAATTTCTTAAAGTCTGCATCCAGAATTTTAAACTCTTGGGGCATGCTGTGACATGAAAATGTTTGCCCTAAACAGTATACATGGGAAAGTGATAAAAGTTCTTTAAATTGAGCAAGATATTGGCTCAAAACTTGAATGTAAGATAGGAAATCATTGCCAACTTTGGCCATTTTTATGTAGAAGTAATTTATTAAGTACCTGGTATCACCTCGAGTTTAATAACAAACTATAAAATGTGGATTAACTAACATGTGTGGTCATGCTTTTCCCATTAAGCAGCTTTGCGATGTGTTGTTTCGAATGTGTTTCCAATGTGCAGACCCAGTCTATGAGGACCTCTTGAGTGAAAGCAGGAAAATGATTACGAATGAGAAGATCGAAGCCTACAACGAGGCTGCGGTCAGCATTCTGAACAGCAGCACCAGAAACTCCAAGTCTAATGTCAAGTTGTTCAGTGTTTCCAAACTAATCGCTCAAGAAACCATCATGGAGTCTTTGGATGGCTTACACCTTCCCGAATCAAGCCGAGAAACTGTAAGAGTTCTTAGATGTTAGTGGGAGGAGACTGAGTTCAATTGCCAACAGCCATGAGTCATAGAACAAGATTGCAATCCTAATTACTCATGCTATCTAAATGTACATGTAGAAATAATTTTGTTTTCTGTCACCTAAATGAAGCTAGAATAAGTAAGAAGTTTCTTATACTCCAAAACTTCTAAAAGCAGCAGCTGTGGTAGGAAAAGGAAACTTCATCTAGAGTGCCAGTCACGGTTAAGAAACTCTAAGTTCTTATCGTGCCCAAAGGACTGCTTTATGGGCTCCATCCTTATGCAAGACTCCACAGCAGTGAAGAGCACACATTTCGAGATAAAAAATCATTTTTATAACCTTATGGTTCTTATACTGCATTATTCAAGGTACAGATTAGGTTGACTGATGCAAAAACTTTATGGTAAGTGAGAAAGAGAACTTCATAGGTAAACATTTTACACACTAGAACAAAATATTTAGAGGGATTTTTAAAAAATATGTATTTAATTGAAATAGAATTACATGACTCTCGTTCTTCCCTTCTTCTCTGCAGCCCCTCACAGGAACCCACCTCCAGCCCCTCTCATGCCCCCCAAACACTTACAAGTTGATAACCTCTTTCTCTTTTATTATTATTGCTACATATGTATTTGCAGATATATAAATATATGCATATATGTGCACAAATACATAAACCCAGCATGCTAAATCTGTTTTGTTGTTTGTACATATGTATGTATGTATGGTTTCAGGGCTGGCAACCAATAAGAGGGCTTATCCCTGGGGCAGACTCCATTCTCCTTCTGCTAGCAGTCATTAACTGTCTGTAGTTCTGGTCTAGGAATGGGACCCCATGAAATGTTCCCCCTTCCATGTTAATGTGTCCATTGATTCATCCCGTTCTTGTTGATGCAGCCTTTTCTAGAAGAGACTGTTACCCAGCAGATTTCCTGGTGTTCTGGCTCTTGTCATCTTTCTACCCCTTCTTCCACAATGTTCCCAGAGCCATAGATGTAGGGGCTGTGGTGTGCCTGTGTCCGTTAGGACTGGGTTCCCCATTATCCATTCATCTCTGCACTGTGTCCAGTTGTGCTTTTCTGTGCTGGACTCCATCTGCTGTGAAGAAAGGATTCTTTGATGAGGGTAGCTATATATATCTGTGGGTAGAAGGATAAGATTTAGAATACAGTAAGAAATCGTGCTGGTCTAGCAAAGTGGTAGTAGTAGATTCTTTTCTAAGGTCTATGACCTCACTAGCTGTGAGAAGCTGGCTAGGTTTCAGTACCAGTCATGATGTCCCTTCTGTTGAGAGGGCTTAAGTCCAGTTAGACAGTTGTTGGTTAATGCCACATGTGAATGCCATTTACAGCACCTTTACGGACATCGTTGTCATGGTTCATAGGCGTTGCAGGTGGGTAGAATTGTTTGGTTGCTTCTCTCTTGGCGCTGTGCATAGTATTTTCTGGTACCATAGAGGCTAGACTGTAGGGAAGAGACTTGAAGGTCAGGTTCAGCTGAATCATCTCAGTCTTGTGCCCTAAGTGTGGGATGTCAAAAAGCAGTGGACCGTGTGTGTGTGTGTGTGTGTGTGTGTGTGTGTGTGTGTGTGTGTGTATGTGTGTGTGTGTGTGTGTGTGTACAGAAGAATTAATCACATATGTATCTTGCCATACTCTTAGAATTTAAAAGTTTTGGCATTGCATGATTATTTTGTTTTAGCAAGATCCAGCAAGGAATTCTATAAACTTAAATGTGTTTGTAAGGAAGAACTTAAATTCTAGGGGAAAAAGTAACTCATGTTACTTGTTTTAGTCCATGAGCTAGAAGTAGTGTGACTATCAAGTCTTTTTTTCCCATTAGGATTAGGTTGAAAAGCCACTTTTTATCAGATATCCAAAGGATTCATGTAAAATACATGTGGTTGCCTTCATCTCCTGCCCAAGATTTTCTGTGTTTGCATAACCCCATTTTTTTATATACATGATAGGCTTGAAGACTCTGGGAGATAGGTAAGGGCCTTGTGAGAATCTGTGAACCAGGGTTCCTGAGAATGCCACTTAGAGAACTTCCTCAGTCCAAGGGCTAAGTGATAGGATTTTCTAAACATTTGAGGACTTTGAAAGCTTATGCTGAAGTGATATCATCAGAGTCCCTCAGATACCCAGATTGTAGGTTTTTTTTTTTTTTTTTTTGGTTTTTCGAGACAGGGTTTCTCTGTGTAGCTTTGCGCCTTTCCTGGAACTCACTTGGCAGCCCAGGCTGGCCTTGAACTCACAGAGATCCGCCTGGCTCTGCCTCCCAAGTGCTGGGATTAAAGGTGCAGATTGTAGTTTTTATAATCTAGAGTTTGACCAAACCTTTAACTAGAAAGAATCTTGACAGCTTGCCTCAGTAAGTTTCTTATAATCAAACTATGTTGAACATTCCACATCTTATCTAGCAATGAATATCTTAAAATTATACTCATAAATTATTTCTAAGCTGTGAATTAAATAAAAGGCATATTGTCAATATTGTTAGCTAAGAATTGTTAATTTTTTCAGTAGTAGCTATATTACATTCTTTTGTCATGTAAAGACTGGGACTCCATGTCAACCATTCTGATTTTGGAAGTCTGCTAATTAGTATTCTTTAGTATTTGACATCTGTCAGTATTTTTTTTAGCTCATCTGTTAGCAGCCATAGGGTCTGTGAGCTTTTTGCTATTTTTTCATTCATTTGTGTTGCTGTTGTTTTCTAAAAGAACAGAACCCAGAACCATATCAGTGCATTCTAAGTAGTGAGGTGTTGATTGCAGTGTGTCGTGGTTACATTCTGAAACAAACTTCTTATTGTGACCATAACCAGAGAAGTTCAAGACACCCAGGCTAGGTCTTACAGAGTGCAGGAACACTATCACTTGAGTATGTGTCTAGGGAGTGAGTGCAGGAACACCATCACTTGACTGTGTGTAAGGAGTGAGTGCAGGAACACCATCACTTGAGTGTGTGTCTAGGAAGTGAGTGCAGAAAGTACAAGAGATTTTGGTTTTGGAGTCAAAACCTCAATATTCGCAGGAGAAAATGGACTGTGAAATGCATCACTGACAAGATAATAACCAGATGCCTCCATCTGTTCACAGAGCGCAATGATTCTCATGAACGTGTATTGTAATAAAGTTGTGAAGCCTGTGGATGGTTCCTGTTGTCAGCCTCGGCCTCCTCTCACTCTCATACAGAAACTAGCTGCTTGTTTCTTCACCTTGTCCATTATTGGGTATTTAATTTTCTATGTCATTCATCGTAATGCTCACCGGAAGAATAAACCATGTACTGATTTGGAAAGTGGTGAGGAAAAGAAGAATATTATCAATACTCCTGTGTCTTCATTAGAAATACTTTTACAGTCTTTCTGCAAACTTGGCCTGATCATGGCTTATTTCTATATGTGTGACCGTGCAAACCTGTTTATGAAGGAAAACAAATTTTATACACACTCGTCATTCTTTATTCCAATTATCTACATACTGGTTTTGGGAGTCTTTTACAATGAAAATACAAAAGAGGTAAGAATCATTTACATTAGCCCGTGTTATCCTCCTGTCTCGTCATCAAATCTCCATTAAAGAACTGTTGTCACTTATTTACAAACGTGTTTGTAGATGAAGCAGAAGGACTCTGTAATTATTCTTTACTCAGTAGACTCCTAACCACTCCTTTTAAATACAGTTACAACGTTCAAAAGATTAACAGATGCAAGTATGTGTGAAAAGATGTCATGACTCACGTTATTTTTGCCTCCTTGAAGCTAGAGAAAGTAGATTGGTTCCTTCAAGTACTAGATACTATTTATTGTCCATTACAATGTAAAAATATAATTATATTAAGAAATGCCTCTATATGAGAGAGTTTATATTTATGTATTAATTAGACATGTCCACACAAATTAGAACTTATATAATGATGTGGCTTCGACTCATGATATTCTGAATTTCCTAATTTAGAAGTGTGCCCATTGTTCGGATTATTTGCTTAAGTTGTCAACAAGGGTGTGTTATTTGAATTACCAAATTCTTCTGCACAAAAAGATAGCTCCTCTATGAGGATAACTAACTAGTTCTTCATCTCCTGTGAAAGTATGTTAAGGAAAATAAATTCTAATAATAGACCATTTTCTGTCAATGAAGTGTAAGAGAACTGTAAGATCTTTTTTTAACTCTAAAATTTTAAAATTTTGTAAAGAAGATTGTAGGATGCCATTTTTAGATCTAAAAATACATCTGTCATAGTTTCAGTGCCATTTTAAACAGAACCAGAAGGACCACCTGAACACCTCAAGATCTCATTATAGTTGTCTTTCAAATTTATGTTACATTTAGAGTAGTTTTACTGTATCTTTTAGTGAGAAATAGAGACAGTTTACCCCACCCATGATTTTTTGACAGAAACATTAGCTTTAAACACTGTAAGAAAAATGTTATATTCTTAATATGTTCTGTCCAAATAATTACTTCCCGATGGATTTTTAAAGCAGATTTTGGTTCCTTTATGCAGCCTAAAGTATTAAATAGAGAACAAACAGATGAATGGAAAGGCTGGATGCAGCTCGTGATTTTGATTTATCACATCTCAGGAGCAAGTACAGTAAGTACTTCAAATCTATGTTCAGAACATATGGGAAGAAATGTTGCTTAAGAGTCCTTCTCCTTTCCTGCCCAGCTCTTCAGTCTTCTCATGTTTCTCCAAAGTCTTTGGAAAATCTATCATTTTAAAAGAAAGATCAATTTTCTTTGAAGAAGGTGAAGCAATAATTGATTTTGTATTTATTTGCCCTTAGTACTATAGAAATAGCAGATATCTTACATCATCTTGTTGAATAGCTAATTGAAAGTTATTAGGAAGCTTTGTAAAGGACAAAAGATTTAGAATAGGCCAGTTACTATCAAAAGAAATCAAATTTATATTCTGTCCTTCACTAGGACAGATTAACTAGTTTTGCATTTTTAAAATAATTTTTACCATTTATTTTAAATCATATCTAGTTGTGTGTTTGCATTTGGGTATTTGCACATGAGTGCAAGCCCCTGAGGGAACCAGAGGAATTGGGTTCCCAGGAGCTAGAGTTACAGACAGTTGTGAGCTGCCTGATGTGGGTGCTGGGAACCGAACTCGGGTCCTCTGCAAGAGCAGCAAGTGCTCTTAGTGACTGAGCCATCTCTCCAGCCCCTACTAGTTACATTTTAAAAAACCTTAAAACTTAGAACTTTTTTGCCCTCCTTTTTTCCTTTCCCAGGAATTTTACGATCTAGACTGCCTCAGATATGGAGAGTTAAGAAAAACTATAACCTTTCTATGTTTTAACATTCCAACCATAGTTCAGTGAAAACAGGCCTTCGTGGACGAGCCTGACAGGAACATGTCATATAGGCTTTCATTGTGAGGAGATCAAACTCAGTGAAAAATATTTTAAAATTTAAAGTTAGAAACTCATTCATAATTTGTGAAGTACCAAGCTGTTTTATTGCTTCTTTGCTTACACAAAACTCATCTATAAATATTCAGTATTTGAACTGATGATGAATTCAGATAAGAAGAGCATGCTCAGAGAGAAATATTTGAACATTCCATAGCAGCAATTAGTAATGTAAATATTATTACTGAAATTTTTTTCAAAAAAAAATGAAAACCATAGTCTTCCTTATCTTGTATCTTTGAAAGTTGTTGAACTTCGGAGTTTTATGGATGTTTTGTTTGACGGCGCAGAGCAAAGGAATGAAATGTGCTCCTTTTGGAATTGTATGGTTATGCTGTCTGCTGGCAGCAGCAGTCAGATTCCTGTGGTCCCTGCAGCTGTAAGTTTGA
This sequence comes from Peromyscus maniculatus bairdii, assembly GCF_049852395.1. Classification (NCBI taxonomy): domain Eukaryota; kingdom Metazoa; phylum Chordata; class Mammalia; order Rodentia; family Cricetidae; genus Peromyscus; species Peromyscus maniculatus. The sequence goes on along the minus strand of NC_134854.1, from coordinate 21,717,629 downwards.
GGTGCAGCTAGTGAAGAAATCCAGTCAGGGGGAGATGGCTTAGGACTCCTGGCCTAAATCCATAAATTCTCTAGGAAATAAAAAGAGGTGAATATTGGAGCCTGGAAATACCTCTGGCATATGAATAAGGACTTAGTTAATAGGGGGAGGAGGGACTTGTTCTAAGAATGTGCCATTTAGAGACATAATTAATTGCTGACATATTAAATGGTGATATTTCTATCTAAGAAATTAGGTAGGAAAAATTAATGGCAGATTAAGTTCCTCAATTCAGTGATTCCAGAAAGGAATTGGATCGTAAAAAGATGAAGGCAATTTGGCATTCTAGTATAATCATTTAGCAACCCAACATTTAATACATCTTCTTAGACTGCCTCCCAATACATTCTCATTTACAATAAAAAAAAAACAACAACCCTCTTCTGGAAGGACATACTTTTCATTAGCAGATCATTTGTAATGATTAATTGTGTGTCCTTGTTCTGTTACACACATTTCAGTGTTAAAAATTACCTGTGTCTTCACTGGAAAAGCATTGTTCATGTAAGTTACAAGATATTTGTGGGTTCCATTCATGAGTAGTTGAGAGATTAACCTTATTTAAAACTCTAACAGCTATGGTATTTTCAGTTGTCCAATTGTAATGTTTTAAATATGTCAAGGAATTGTTGTTTTATAGTTTTCATGCTAAAAAGGAAAGTATTTTAAAATCCCAGAGAATTATTAAATTGTCTAGGCAGATGCTATAAACATATTGTTGGCATAAAAATTCTTTAAAAATAAGATTTATATCAAATATGCTTAAAATGCTGAGAGATACAAGTTTGGCCTCTCCACTAGACAATGATTTTGTGCCTCATTATGTTTTTCTCCTTTTTTTGAGACTTTCATGAAAAATAGTGAGGGAAACTTTTAGGGTTAGAAAATCAGCCTACCTCTTTGATGAAATTGAACTTCTGAATACAATTTCAACTCTAAAATTTTATTGTAACTTTGATATAGGAAAGATAAAAGGGACCTGTGGATTTTTAAAAAAGATATCAAGTAGTATGACAGTCAAATGTGTGTGTTTCGTTGTTTGCAGGGTCAGGGATCAGATTCACAGCTTTGTACATTCTAAGTCAGGACTCCACCACTAAGTTACTTCTCCAGCCCTTGGGTCTTTGCAACAGGCCCTCACTGGACAGCCTGGCTTGGTCTTGAACTCTATACAAATAGGCTGGCCCCAAATTCTTTATTCTCTGGCCTCCACTTCTGAAAGTACAGACATCAACCACAATGCCCAGCAGACATACATTTCCAAAGAAGCTAAGGATTATATAGTAGAAACTATTATGTTCATATTAAATTGCTTGGCCATTATAGTGATAATGTGGCCATGTAAGGAGCTGCCTTCCTTCTGAGAAGACACATGGTAAGATATTAAGAGTACTCTTGTTTACAAGTTCTTAGCTAGTTTATTTGTGTACATTGTATTGGCCTTGCAGCTTTCCTATTGGTTTGAAATATTGCACAGTAAAAAGTTAGGAGAAATGTAAGATTTATGACAGGCCAACACTGGTAGGAACTTGGAAATTTTCTATAATAGAATTGTATTGCTTAATATAAATAAGCAAGCCCAACTTTGTAGTCCCAGCCTTAATCTTGAACGGACTTGAAAGGTTGCTTTCCAGAGAGTGGTTAAGGTACTTAAAAATAGTTAACATAGGTTTGATGTCTTTTTCCCAGTACTTCAAAGCTGTCAGAAGAAGAGATATTCACCTTGAGTATGTGGCTCTGCAGCCAGGCTCCATTTGTTAGCCAAGTAGCCACTGATACTAGCTAGGCAGAGCAGAAATGGGCTGTTCAGAGAAAAGCAAATTAAGTGTGACTAATTATAATAAATTTACACCAAGTTTACATTTTTCACATTAGAAATAATGAAGACTATTGCCTTTACAGTAACATGTTGAATGATAGTTTTAAAATATTTTAGTTAAGAAACTAAAATATAGTTATTAAAAATGGATTCATCTGTTTCTTTTAGTTTATGAAGGTTTTGGAAAGCCAGTGGAGGACTTCCTCTTTCCTTCTATTGGACAGGCTGCTGTAGAGAGCAGAGGCTGCAGCCTTTGATGTAGTTGTATTGCAACTTTCATGACAGGGGCCTCTATTGTGAGTTAGTGACCATCTCACAGTAGAATGGATTACCTTGATAGTTAGTATGTGAAGAAGCACTTATGGTCTGGAGAGATTGCTCAGTGGTTACAAGTGTGAACTGCTTTTCTAGAGGGGCTGCGTTCACTCCTAACATCCCTGTCAGGCAGTTCACAACTGCCTAGAACTCTAGCTTCAGGCTGTCTAACTTATTGTTGTGACCTCCATGGGCATGTACACTCAAATGTTCACACACACACACACACACACATTTTTTTCAATTGTGTAATCACACACACACTTAAGCTTGGGTGTGATTATCTTCACCACAAACAGGAAGCTGAGATAAAACAGATCAATGACAAGTTTGAGGTCAGCCTAGACCACATAGTGCAACTCTGTCTCAAGAAGAACAAAATAAAACATTAGACAGATTCAAGGCCAGCATGGTGGTACACACCTTTAATCCCAGCACTTGAGAGGTAGAGACAGGTGGATCTGAGTTTGAGACTAGCCTGTTGTATAGAGCTAGTTCAAGGATAGCCAGAGCTACACAGAGAAACCTTGTTTAAAAAAAAAAAAAAACACCTCAAACCAAGCAACCAACCAAAGAAGAACAACAACAAAACAGCTTAGGTTCATGTATGAGCTCCAGCAGAGTACATTCAACAATGGAGTAGATGTAGATGTGTTTCTCTTTGTTAACTTCTGAGAGCTTTTTTCAACACTAAATTTCTACTTCTCTGATTCTGTGATTCTGTGTTATACTTTCATTAAGAATTTCTCATCTAATATTGACAGAAGCCATTTAGAAGAAAGAACTAATGATGAAATACAGTTAATAAAAACCATCTGATAAGCAGATCATTTCCACTGTAGTGATTCAGGAGGAAAGGTGAAGACTACGACTTTGAGAAGAGGATTTGAGTTTTCCAGTGCCTGTGGTGGATCCCGAGGCCCTGGGCATGCTAGGGAAGCACTGAGCTAGCCCTAGTATTTGAAATAGTCACTTTAAATAGCCCTTGGTGTTTTAAGTAGTCACTTAGTATAGAAGCCACACTGGCCTTGAACTCTGTATGTAGCCCAGGCTAGCCTAGAATTTGTGCTCTTCTTGCCTCAGCCTCACAAATGCTAAGATTACAGACACCACCACCTCCTGGCTTGCAGATAGGATTCTAGTAAATATAGACACATGGAGAAGGAGGTCCTAGGGATGCACTGACAGGTGACGAGAAGATAGGAGACAAAGAAGCAGACAAAGATCCCTTCAGAGAGTCTCTGTCAGTTTGGTTAGAGTAGAGGCTATGCAGAAGAGTGTATGATACATCGTCGGTTCAAAGGTTCAATCTAGGGTTTGCTTGCTTTTCCCCCTCAAGTAAAGTATCCTTTATAAAGGAAAGAGATGCATTCCAAAATGCATACACTCTAGGCCTTAAAGTCTACTTAAGGTATACACTTAAGTTATTTTATCCTACACAGAATCACTGGGCAAATTCACATTATCCTACAATGGCTCTAAGTAATGGTAGGCTAGATAGTTGCAGAATTAGCAGGTGGCTGTAAAATGGGAGCCAGCGAAGTTTAGTGTTAGAAGTGTTTTAAAGGAATGTACTAGGTATATAGTACAGATAGTAGTGGGATGACAATGTAGTTAGGTTCCTCAGTGCTTGGGAATGAGGCAACATTTCCTGGGACTGCCATACATAGATTAAAATGCGCAGTGTTTTAGCGAAAACGTAGTTCTCCAGAAACAGTGCACTGAGGACCTCTGGCACTTGGGCATGATGAAGGTGAGGAGGGTGACGGAGTTCTAAATGAGACACTTTCCCAAAAAGGGGGAGAGAGAGAGAGAGAGCTCAAAGTTATGCTTCCATATATCTTATGTGATATTTTTTTTTTCTAAGTAAACTAAATAGTATAAGCAGTCCTTTGGACATTTTCAAAAGTAGGGGGTTGTTTTGTTTTCCATCTGTTAGGAAAATATGAAATCCAGGGTAATTCCAAGCATAGTTATGCCATCACACACCGTCCCTGTCTGTTTCTGTTGACAGTTTCTGCCTGTATACATGCATGTTCGGGTGCTGGTCGCTGCATATCTCTTTCAGACAGGCTATGGGCATTTCTCGTACTTTTGGATTAAAGGAGACTTTGGAATCCATCGAGTTTGTCAGGTAAGAATGCAGTCAGTTCTCTTTTTCTTCCAACTCAATGTGCTTTTCTGTGTATCTGTTAAGAAAATATAAATATGGGCATTATGAGATCCTGAATTATAATGATTTATGAAATATCACTTTAAAGTTGTGGTTTTGTGTTTACTGTTTAGTAATTTGAGATAATTTAATAGTGATGGAAAGAAATTATAACCTAGGTGCATATGTAATAGCTCCAGTTCTCAAAGGGTCACAGTGTTGGTCTTCTTCAGTTTGGTAGAAAAGTGCACAGTTAACTGAAATGACTGTGCTTTTCCCCCCTACCTGAGAAGAGGATCAATACTTGCTGACTTCCTGCCTCGTGCTTAGCAGTTTCTAAACATTACTCAGGCCCTATTGCAGCCTTGAGATGTCCTCATGATCATAGATGGGAACAGAGACTCAGAGAGTTCAAATGCTCTGCCCAGGCTCATAGAGTCAGCAGTACAGGACTGAGAGAAGTCGGCTCATAGGCTATATTTTGTTCATAAATTTAACTGATATCTTAAATGACTCTAATGAAAGTCACAAAGACTTTTTAAAACTTGAATCATACTACTTTGTATCTTTGACACCTATCTATTTATTACAAAATGGGTAAATCGACATCAAACGAGAGATGGAATGGAAATCTTTTCTTGAGGCAATTGAGTCTACTTGTATCCCTAAGAGGCTGGTGTATGATTTCCTCCCTCTATTTAAAAAGATGACAACTGTAATTACAGGATAGCTCAGGCTGGTTCTTTCCTGGAATGTCATTCCTGTAATCATACATAAATATTTTATATTAAACTCTTCAGTGATGGCAGGACAAATGAAACTTGAGGGCTGGTAAAGTAAACTTGTAGAGTCGTTCCTTGAGTCTTCCATGTACTACTGTATTCGGGAAAGTCTGTCTTTGCTCCTCATGGATATTGGGAATGAACACCATTTTCTTCTCCATTTTTATAGGTCTTATTTCGTCTCAATTTCCTGGTTGTGGTGTTATGTATCGTAATGGATCGACCTTATCAATTCTATTACTTTGTCCCCCTGGTCACGGTGTGGTTCATGGTCATATATGTCACGTTAGCACTGTGGCCACAAATAATCCAAAAAAAGGCAAATGGTAAATAGACTGTCTTACTAATGTTAATAAATGTATTCTTTCAAAGTACTAGACTTCCTGCTAGTTGTTAAAGGCTTTTTTTTTTTTTTTAATTAAAGGATGTAGATCATTGAAACTTCTGTGTGGTTTTAGAATTTTTGTTTTAAAACTGTTTCTAAAATAATACAGCCAAGTAGCTCGTGGAAGAATATAACACTGCAGAATGCTAGTTTACGTTTATAGTATGTATTTCCCTCTCCACTAGTGAGGCAGTTTTCAGACAGCAGAGTGTGGCAGTGGTAAAGAGGAGGAGAAGCCACATGGGGCTGCAGGCTCTTCCCACGTCATACTTCAATATTGGCAACTCTGTTTTGTGTGATTTCTTACATGTGTAGAGAGTTTGAGCAAACAGTTACTTGCAAAAGCCTTCATATGTCATAGTTTATAATTTGTCTTCTACACAACTGGTTAGGAATTACCATCAACCTATTTTACATATAAGGAACCCAATTACTTACCTGTAAGGTTGTCATTTCCAAATTTCTCAGTCTCTTACTGATCATGTTCAAGTAAGGCTACAGTTGTTTCTTAGTGTGGTTTCCCCATGATCATATAATTAAAAGGAAATCTTTCTTTTAATAAAGAATATCTTAAATATTAAATCTGTATCTGGCTTCCAACTTAAATATTGCTTGTCAACATGTTTTCTGTTTAATGACTGCCATTAAAATGTTAAATAAGTTTCCAGGAAAATTTCAATGCAGCCCTTTTAAAATTCATTAGTGTCTTTGGACAGTCTATAGATTTAGAGTACAATTTCTCTACAAAACTTAGATCATTTATTAAAATGCATAAATTTGAACTTGTACTTTGAAGTATGCATATGTTAAAATGTTCCTTATGATTAAATCCTAGTCCATTAGGGAGCTTACATTTCCTGGAAGTTTATGTTTAAGCAGTGTTACCTAAGCTAGTATTTAACCTGAGCTTGAGCATTGCATTGATCATATAGTTGAAACATTCAATAGTGAATGAGTGTGAATGCATTCAAGAGGTACCTTAAAGTGTCTGTCTGCGATAGATGGGCAGTGTGTATGTGTGTGTGCTGTTAGCAACACACTGTTTTCCAGTTCCTCACAGTAGTCCTCCACTGATTTCTTTTTTTTCCCACCTTTGGTTTGTGCCCAAACACATTTATATACACTATACGCAAAGGTTATTTTGAGAAACATTCAGGGTACCAAAACATTGAACAGAGTGTCCTCAAAGCGTTTGTTAACAGAAATTTATAGTTTTGTACATTGTATATTTTCTCTTATAGGAAATTGTTTGTGGCATCTCGGCTTACTCTTGAAACTGGCTTTTTTGCTGCTGTGCATATGTTTCTTGGCATATTCTCAGGTTTGTATAGTCTTCTCAGTTTATAGTTTATAATATTTTAAAGTTCAAGTCTTCTAAGGTGTGTGAGAAGAGTTAGAGCCTTGTTTTAAGCTTCATTTTTTTTAATGACTGTAATAAAAGTGTCACTCTGTAGTTGACTGCTCTGTGGTAGAGTTCTTTTGAGACCCTACCCACTTTGTTACTACTGTTTTTGTTGTGAGAGCAATTTTAAGCTCTTCTTCTGGCAATTGTTCAAGATCCATTTTACTTGACTTTGATCAATCAAACGTTTATTGGATGTCTGTTATGAGATATACTCTAAGCAATGATCAAAATTCTCCTGACAGAATTTGCAGTTTAGTTTGTGCATTATTCATTGCACCACACTCTAACTTGATTTTTCTGTAAATGAGCAAAGTAAATTCGAGACAGTTAATAAAATGAACTTGGGTGCAGAGGGTTGGTGATGTCTTGTGTGTTTAATTTAAAAGATTTTGGTCATTTTTATACTTCTGACCTTATATCCTTTATTTTGATGGTTGAGATTTTCTGTAGATTTAGCAGAATGCAGTCTGTTATCTGCTAGTTAAATCCACCAGGCAGACATTTTACTTGGGCAGCATGAAACTCAGACTAAAATAGTTTAATTTGAATATCTATAGTTTTGACATAAACTGCAGTTGGCTCATGGTGCCACTTTTTGCATAATGCTATGTCAAGTGTAAATGCCCACTAGGTATATTTTGTTATATGTGGATTAGGGTGCAAGATAATTCTGCAGGGCCATTGGGGGAGGGGTTGTTAGGCCTTTTGTACTTATTGTCATACTTAGAAGTAAATACAAGTAAAAACATTTTTGTTTCTGCCTGGCATCCAGTTTTCTTTTTCATGTGAGATAAATAAAATAATAAAACAATAGGCAAATGTATAAAGAAATAGGTACCAACAAATACCCAACATTCTGTGAGTACATTCAAATGGAAAGAAAGTAAAGTTGATCCATTATTAAATAGTGAGAATAAGAAAACTTAACCAGCTCTGGGTCACTGTTTACTCCAGGACAAGAAAAAAAGAAAAAAGCATACAGCCCAGGTCAGCCCACTGTCTTCTCAAAATGTCAGTACTTGATAAGACTTCTTTATTGGTGACATAATAAATAAATTTCAACTAGAAGCAAAATTTTAAGTTACAAATGCATTTATATATAGATATTCTACATATATGTGGTCTCTAAGGTCATATGTTTATATTTAGTAAATTCATACCTGTTATGTTGTACATCTCCTCATATCTATATATGTGTGTGTGTATATGTATAATCCAGAAAGCTTTATTTTGCAATTTTTGGTAAGAATGAATCTACATTGTCTGCAGAATAGATTTCAATTCAGTTCTGTTTTATGTGCAGTTGAAGTTGTGGTTAAATGGATATGGTTATATTTTGTTAAAGTAATGAAATTCTTCTAACATAAAGATTCAGCAGTATCTGAAACGTTATCTTGGTGTTTTCCTTTGGGTTTTGGTAATTATTTTTTCAGTAATTATTTTGTACGCTCTTGCAGAAGGTCCAGTAATGGGACATTCCTTAGTGGAGTGTGCTGGCGTTCTTTAGTCGATATTGAGGATTTGTTTTCTTTGAAGGGCTTCATTAGTGTGCAGGAATGTACCCAAGACTTTTGCTCCTTCATTCCCACATTTTCCTGGCTGTCAGATTAATAAGAGGGTGCCATTCAATAACTGGACAGAGTAAAACTTGAAACTGTGTTTCAAAGGCTAGTAATAGCACTTAGGGATGGCTGATTGGAGTAATTAATCCAGAGGGCTCTTTCAGTTCTAATAATTATAGGTAATTAAGGACATTTAGAGGAAAATAAGTTATATTTTCACCTTAACCATTATTTTGGTTATTGATACCATATTGGCTAAAGCATTTTGGTTTTTTGTGTCTGACTAGTAAATATGAGCATTTTTCATCTATTAGATTATAACTCCTCAATAAAATGATTTTCTAATTGTTTTTTGTTTTTTCAAAATTTTGTAGTTTTAGTAGCTTTCATGTGAAGGACAAATAAATTTGGAGAGTATTAAATATTTATTGGCCATAGCTAAAATAAATTTATTCTTTAGTGGATTTCAAATAAAGCCATATTTTAAAAAGAAATTGAATAGAAGTTAAAAATGTACATGGCCTTTATATAATTCTAGCTCAACAAATATATACATTAGAATAAAATCACAAAGCAAGCATTGATGTGCATTGTCTTAACTGTCTGGATTCCTTTTCGTAGGGTGCATTTGAGAAGATCTTTTCCCTTTGGCCACTTTCCAAATGTTTTGAACTGAAAGGGAATGTGTATGAGTGGTGGTTCAGATGGCGGTTAGACCGTTACGTATGTATCTGCTTTGTGATACCTTGCTGTCTCAAATTCTACTGTTAGAAAATTATTTGTACTTTTGTCTGTTTCTGCTTAGTTTTAGAATAAAGAAACATGTTGAAAGTAAGTTAAAGCAGACTACCCACATACCCTTTTTCATTACATGCATGTCTATCAGCAGGAAAATATTTTCAATGTTGTCTATAAAGTGGCCTCTGACTGACAATTGTAATTGATAGATGACTTACATGTATCTACCATTCAGAACAGTATTCATGAGCTTCATGATGTGTCCTGAGTTTCATGAGATGTTGATGTTGGGAAGTGTGTATTAGAGAAAGACATACCCCTGAGCTGCCAAATGTTTTCAATCCACTCTCAAATCTAAGATTACTATTACAATGGGGTATTAAGCTGTGCAATATAGATTTGTTGATAGACATGCAGAGCAGCAGCAGCAACAGCATAGTGGTTTATTCCGTGCACTTAACCTGAAATACCTTTGCCAAAGAAAATGCAAACTGTCTAGCAGAGCACTCAGCCAATGTTAATTACTTTACCCTTTGCTTTTTTCTTTCTGACTTTTACCATCTTTCAGTATGCTTTCTTGATAACCATTCTCTGCCATTCCTGGGTTCTAACATCTGTGTATTTTCCAGTGTAATTTATTGCATCTCTAAGCCACATACAGATACCATGTCCCTGCTAAAGTCTCTTCCCATCATCTGCTAGGATGTGCTTATCTTAGTCTGTTGGAGCACTGAAGCAGAACATGAGAGCCTGGTTGGCTCCTGAACAACAAAGCATATTTCTTACAGTTCCAGAGACTGGGAAATCCCAGTTCATGGTGATGGCAGATTTAGTGCTGGGTGAGGGCCATGGGCAACCATGTTCTCACTAGGAGTGTTCCCTGGGGTCTCTTACAAGGCACTAACCCCACTCATAAAGGTTGTACCCTTCCTTATGTCCCAACTGCTTCCCACATACCACTTAAAATGCCAGGCTCCACATAAGAATTCATTTTCAACATTCAAGAGAGTTCTATTATTTTTGGAGGGGAGGGGGGCTGAACAACTGAGGAATACAAAAACCCAGTCCATTTCAGTGACAAATCATGTTATTCTTATTTATGTCTTTTTTTTTTTTTTTTTTGTATGTTTTCTGCTCCGCCATATTGGTTTCTTGTGCATAGTTTCCTTTTAAGCTTACGACTTGGCAGTACTGTTGCTGGGTGTGATTGAAGGGAGCTGTATAAAATGTGTTTTAATATTTTGGAGAATGTTTAGAAGAACTTGATATTTTTCAGTTGTTGAGGTTAGGGATGTAGCTCAGTGGAGCAGTTTGTGTTTCTCATGTGTAAGACCCTGGGTTCAATCCCAACACTGAAAAACATCAGTTATCTTTCTTCCCTGCCCAAAGTCCTTGAGGAGGAGCCTCTGCTGCTGTAGGGGCTTGCTCTCTTGGCTCACACTCACTAGCAGTACTGGCTTTTTTTTGACTATCAAAGTTTGTATTAAGGTTTCAGCTCTTCATGGCAACTCTAAAGTCTCAAGCTTCTAGCCCACCTACTTTTATACACACAGTTTTAAATAAGCAAGCATTGTTCTAGTGTTGGAGAAGTCACTCTTCAAAACACCTTTCCTCTCGTTTCCAGGTAGTCTTCCATGGGATGCTGTTTGCTTTCATTTATCTGGCTCTGCAGAGACGTCAAATACTTTCTGAAGGAAAGGGTGAACCTTTATTTTCAAACAAAATTTCCAACTTCCTATTGTTTATTTCAGTAGTGTCTTTCTTGGTAAGTTTCAAGATGTAAGTTCTCATTATCTAAATTTTTAACTGATAGAGAAAATTAACCTTAAAACAAAGAAATATAATTAACTGATTTAAATAAATACTTTAAAACTTTTTCTGTATTTTTTTTCTAATTGGATATAAGTTCTAAATAGAATGCACATGTAAGTTAAATATGAACATTAGCTGAGACTGTAGTGAAATAAGGATTTCAAATGTTACAATCAATTTGGGACCAATGGTACCATGTACTCTCTAATGTGAAGAGCCAGCATATCCTGGTGATGACCAGATTCCCAGATGTGCCCAAATCTCTGTCCTCCCCTTTGCTTTCTCATGCTTAGACAGCTGATCCTCTGAACAAGCGAATAAGGCTACAGAAAGCGTCTAAGCCTGCTCCTTATGGCATAGTGAGCTGCCATGTTGTGACGAAGATAATCAAACCTTGTTTCATGTCTGGGGAAGGGTCAGCTGTGTTGTGATCTGACCTGTCCATTCTCATTTTAGACCTATTCCATCTGGGCCAGCAGTTGTAAAAACAAAGCCGAGTGTAATGAGCTCCACCCATCTGTTTCTGTGGTACAGGTAATTCTCTTTCTCGATTTTGCTCTAGACAGAGTCATGCTGTATAGCCTGTGCTATGATCCTCTTGCCTCAGGCTCCCAGGTCATAAAATCATGGCGTTCACCATCACACTCAAGCTCCCAAGAATTACCTTGATTTCGAGAACTTTTCACTTCAGTTTTTATAAGAATACAGTCTTCAGAAGTAAAGAGATGACAGAAAGTTCAGACCCCAGAAAATGCTGGGAAGTTACCTAATCTCTAAGCCTGTCTTTCTTTACAGTAATAGAGATATTAAAGTCACTCTCAAAGTCTTATTATATTTCATGTTTGAAAATTATACAGCCAAGCATTTGTAACTTGGAAAATGTTAATTCCAGGACTAGGCCAATGGCTCAGGTAAAATGTTTACTATACAAAAACATGAAGATGATTCCCACATCATATAAAAGGCCATGTGTAGCAGATGTGCCTAAAGTCCCAACTCTGGGCCAGCAGAGACTAGAGGGTCCCTGGGCCTTTCTGGCCAGCCTGTCTAGTCAAATTGGTGAGCTCCATGCTCAGTGAGAGACATCTCTCATAAAAAGAAAATGAAGAGCAATTGAGCAACACACCCAATTTCAACCTCTATCTTACACACACACACACACACACACACACACACACACATACACACACACCATACATAAAACATTTAAATTCTCTGCTCATATTTGCTTTTTTTAATATTTACTTTAATTTATTTAATATTATTAATTACCTACTGTGCCAAGTACCATGTTAATAATAAAAGGCTCAGTATTAAACAAGATGACTGTCCTCAAGAAATTTATGGTTTAATGGAGATGTGGGTCAGTATATATTGATTCATTTATTTAGCAGTGTTTTGTATTCATTTAATAATCTTTTGATTCTGCACTGTTGACAGTCCAGTGATGACCAGATACAGCACATTTTCTACTCTTACGGAGGGGACAATACTTTGTAACAAATTATTATAATTACCACATAATTATGAATAGAAGTATCTCATACTTTATGAGAATATAATAAAGGGTCGTATATGACCTACCTGGAAGACAGAGGAATGGGGTCAGGGATCATGGATCATTTCCCTGAGAAAAGAAGGAAGGAACAACTGGGCAGGTCCTATAGTGAAAGGGTACACAGCACATTGAAGGAACTTAAAGCAGCCCGTTGGGACTTGAACTCAGAAAGCCAAGATGTAGACAAGTGAGGGATGGTGCCTGGAAAGGGAGCCGAGTCTGGTGAAGACTCAAATCAGAACTACAAAGCAAACGATCATAGGGCGTGATCATCAGTGTGGGGACAGTAGGTACAGCCTGCTTTGAAAGTGTGGGCGTTCTTCCTAACCTTTGTTGATGTAAAAGCGAGGAAGGAAATTGTATCTTGAAATTTAAAGGATGAGTAGTCTAGCACAGAAGGGCATGGAGAGTTTTTTGGAGTGTCCTCTCCTAGATCCTGAGTGTTCTTCAGTGCAGGGACTGTGGGATTTCGTCTCAGCTTCTGTGTACCAGCACCAAGCAGGTGAGAAATTCTCTAGACATGATTGGTAATCAAGTTTCCAAGGCTGTCTTTGAATGGCATTTCTATTGCTTCTGTAGACAACAGCACTACTTACCAATAGCTCTTTGTACAACTTATAAAATGTCATTGCTGTGACTCACAGGATGAGAGGGAACATTAGCACTCATAATATACCAGGCAGAACAATTTAGGGAGAGCAATCGAAGAGAGTGGCTGCAAGAGAATAATACCAACTCTTTTCTACTTATCCACCTCCACATGCTCACTTATCCAAAGTTACTTTTGTTGTAAGAACCACAGTTTCTCCCTTGTAGAGTAAAGAGGATGAGGAATATAAATTAAAGCAAGCATTAGTTTTATTGACTGCTTGCTTCTTTTTAAGGATATTTGTTCTACCTCATAAATGTCATCAGCATCTAAGAAATTCATATGCTATAGCAATATCCTTCTGACCATACTGCATGCTTGTTCTTAGATGTGAGCAGAGGATATGTGTGTGTGTGTGTGTATCTCATGAGAAATTGAAAGAGTGACAGACAGACAGATAAGTAGATATAATTAGAGTGCACACATATCTGAAGGAATTCCTGTAAGATTTTAACCATGTAAATAATTCCTGGTGCTTCATTTGAAAATATTTCCCAGCCTAATTCATGAGAAGTTTTGCTTTCCTCATTTCTCTCTCTCTCTGTTCCGCTGTTCTCTCTCTGTCTCTCTCTCTATCCGTGTCTCTCTGTCTTTCTCTCTCTCTCTCTCCCTTCTTCTTATATTTTAGATAGATAGATAGATAGATATAAATAGACAGACAGACACACACACACACACACACACACACACACACACACACGGGGTGGGGGGTAGGAATCAAACCCAAGGTCTGGCAGACACTAGACAAGCACATTACCATTAAGTGCACCCCCAGTCTTTGAATATGAGCTTTGTAGTTTTACCTGTCAGATTTGATAGGAATTTCCAGCTGTGACTAGCTATAAAACAGGTAATTAACAATAAAGAATGTATAGAAAATTATTATAATAGTACCCAGGAAGTTTTAATGCTAACCCAATTTTAAACATCATTATAGTCACTTGAAGTTAATAATGACTTTCCAGACTTCAGCTGTGGTAATTATTTGGTTATTATTTCTTTGACTTTTCTATTACCCTTATTTATTAAATACATGATAAAGTATAAGGCTTCAATATGACAAAGAGATGTAGTACATTTTAGGGATGGTAGATCCCAGGTAGAAATAGAGGAAGTGGCTTGTTTGGTGCTCTTCCTGGATGTCTGGTTGCTCAGCCTAAGAGATCGCATGCATATGTACCATGTTTCTAGAGTTTATGTTACAGCTGTGTTACATTGCTGATTACAGTAACACATTCTGCAGATGCGGCTCTCGGACCTTCACTTTAAGAGTGTAATGCTTATGCTGTTAACTCTGTTTCTCTAAAGAGCTCCAGTGTGTGCCTCAGTAAACACCTAACATGTTTTCATAACCATGTTCATATCCTTCATATCCACTCTTTAAAGTCGAGCTCCTCCCCATTTGCGTTGAAGATGAAGCAGACACAGCTGAATGCCTTTGCCCAAGCCCCAGAACTGGCACAGACAGGCCAGGCCGACAGCTCTCGGATGTCATTGCCCCACATGCCCTCAGATAAATCCTGCCTGAGCCTTTCTTCTGGCCAGATTATCACACACCTTCTTTCACTTCCTTTCCCTGCGCTCCCCAGGGCATTCCTACATCCTTGACAGAGGCTTAGGGTGAACAACACTCAATCTGAGTTCTGTTCAGAGATTTAAGTGGATGTTCCAAAGATAATGATGAAAATGTAGTCTCTCTCTCTCTCTTTGAAAATGTATAATGTCCTGCTCGTTTGAGGGAAGATGAATTCTAAGGACAATACTTAATCAACTGGTTATTGGGTATGAGACTATGAATTGGAAGTTTTAAAAATGCACAGCTATTCTCCCTTGTACAAAAGGATACAGCTAGAAGCCCCCAGACTAGAGACTGTTGTAGAATAACAATCCAGAGAGAAAACTACTGCATATGAATGCTGTATGAGATGTCACCTATCAGGCTTTGCAGAGGCAACCTGATGATATTCATGGCCCTGCTGCTCCCATACACACATCCCTGCCTGTGCAGGAAGGATTGTGTTCATTGGATTTCTGTCACTGTGACAAAATACTCAAGAAAAGCAACTTCAAGGAGGCAAGACATGCTTTGATTCATGGCTTAATGGTTTCAGTGGAGTGTGTGGGCACTGGTGCTTCTGGGCAATGGTATGGCGGGGCACCTTGACATGAATGTGGTCTGTCAAAGCTGCTCACCAGGGTGGCCACGGAGCAGAACTAGAGAGGAAAATCCAGGGACAGGGTATACTCTTCAAAGTCATATCCACATTGACCTTCTTCCTGCACCCATGCCCCACCAAGTATTATCCCATCCAGCCGTGGACTGATCAGTGGGTCAGTCCATTTTAGGGACTCTTCATATCCAAACCACAACAAGGAATTTGAAATATGTAAAGAGAAAGAGTGGCCATGGACCTGGAAGACACTTTCTGAATGGAGCAAAAGTAGATCAACTTTACACAGAGTCTGGAGGGGAGCAAAGGGTTAATATGTTCTCTGTTATACATAAAGTAAACATCTGTCTTACATTACCTCAAACCCACATTACTCTTCAGTATACATACAGCTCATGTGTTAAGAAACCCAGCTTGGATGCACTCTAGCCAAAATACCCTGACAATATTTATCAATTCAAAAAATGTATATCAAATTCCAGAATATAAGTAATGAAGTTACCACTTAGACTTCAAATTCTTTTAAATAAATATGTTAAATATATTTACCTTTTGGGGTTTCTCTTATAGATTGTAGCCTTCATCCTGATAAGGAACATCCCTGGATATGCCCGTTCGGTTTACAGTTCATTTTTTGCTTGGTTTGGAAAAATTTCACTAGAGGTCGGTACTCTTAATATTTTACTTTATCACAAACAGCCAAGTATGTATGCATGTACATGTATGTGTGTGTGTGAATGTGCACATCTGACATACTCCTTTTAGATCAGAGTTATGTTCTATGTAGAATTATAACTTTGAACAATCAAAGCATTTGGGACGCTTATAAACCTCATTTACCAGTAGCTGGATGTCAGTAACTGTTGGAGCATCTTCACATTACTTTAAGCTTTTCAGTTCAACTAAGATGCTTGAGTAGGAAGAACAGTGTTAACCAGATAGAAATCAAGTCACACCAGGGAGATTTTGACTTTTTGTTCTTCTCTGTAATTAAATACTGCTGGAATTCAGACCTCTTGCGTTTATTGTAGTAAATGTAACTTTTCTATGCCTGGACACTGTGGGAAGATAGTCAAATTCATTACAGTTGGAGCTATAAAAGATACAATTATCTACAAAATCAATTTAGCCATGGGGTTTGAAGCACACTCTGCAGATTCTGAGATGCTTTGTTATTTGAAATGAAATGCTTTCATATAATTCATATTACAGTTATAACGGATAAGTTTTAGAGTATGAGATCTATGGAGTTACCTTCTTAAACAGGGCAGGTATATTTCCCCAAGTTCCCTGGTCAAGCTTCTGTCATTTTCTAGTGTCTTGGTTAGAAGAGGGGCTCTGTAGGGACCAACACAGTAGGCTTCGGGACCAGCCTGAGAACCTGGTGGGTCGGAAAAGCCTCCCAGACTAAAGCATTGTCACATATTTAAATTAGGAAGAATTTGTGACTTGGTCATTGATGCTCTGTGCACACTGCACTTTAAATGTTTTTTGTTTGTTTGTTTTTTCCTAGCTGTTCATCTGTCAGTACCACATCTGGCTGGCAGCAGACACGAGGGGTGTTTTGGTCCTCATTCCTGGAAACCCTACCCTCAACATCATCGTCAGCACTTTTATCTTCGTTTGTGTGGCCCATGAAATCTCTCAAATCACCACTGACCTAGCACAGATCCTTATTCCTAAAGATAACCCGTCTCTCTTCAAAAGGCTGGCCTGTACAGTTGCATTCTTTTGTGGGCTACTCATCTTATCCTCCATTCAAGATAAATCAAGACTCTAGGCTTCTAAAATCTTAAAAACAAACTCTCTGGGCTTACTTTGCATCTGCCTGGAGGGGAAGATCATCTGTCTGGAGATATTAATGACTGTGTGAATATAAACATTTGGCAAGGGGACAGTTTTATGGTGTCCGTTAAACTCGTGTGACTGTGTATATCAGCACTGTATATATCCAATGTGAAATGCCTAAAAACAGTGAACCAGGGTGCATCATATAGGAATGCATGTAAGAAAGACTTTTCTACTGGATCTGTGTCTCCGTTCATAAGTGATTACAGTTAACATAGGAAGGCAGGGAAATGATTGATTTTCCGATAAACATATGTAAGTAATTTGATTAGCTTAGTGATGCCACTGAGTGTTTTGATAGTCCCTAAATTTGTAGTGGTTGCCCCATCTGCATCTGTACTCACAGAGCTTCCCACTTCCCTGAGAACTTAGGACTGAAGTGACCTGCAGTGATCTTGTCTGTCATATGTGCAATGATGTGGGACAGAAACACTATGTCACTAACTCACGTGTGTTCATATCCGCTGTGTGTTCCCCAATGGGACTTTCTTCCTCGCTGTGGATTCAGGTGTGTATGCCTAAATCTTTGTACATTTTGCCCCTCACAGAGTTGTTCTAAAGCTCTGTGACAAGGTTTTGTCATTGTGGGTGTCACCATTATTCTTAAAAAGGCCAAAGTTTCCTTCTAATCCAAACAGTCTCCTTGTTTCCCTAAGTTATAACAGGATAATAAAACTACCCTGTGGGTCCACTAATGTTTGCTGGCCACTAATTATGTATTGTATATTATTTCCAATGTTTGGAAAGTCCTTTATAGCCATTTTGGTATTGCCTATTATTCCCTCCTTTTTTTTTTTTTAGTATTTATCGATCTGAACCTGTACAGCGTAGTGAAGTTTCAAGTCCTTTGATTGAAATGTATGACCATAGTAGAATTTTAAGTAAACTGGTGACCTTGGATAATGAATGACTTGTTCGGTTGGTTTTTGTATAAGCTAACTGTTAAAGGTATACATTTATTTATCTGTTGTACAGATCTGATTATGATTTTTAATGTATGAAAGATTGCACTTATTTGCTTTTATTCCGTGTGTGGTAAGATGTATTTTCTGTTGACAGTGTGTAACAATAAGGAGTAATTTAAACAGTAAATAAACCTTCAGTGGATGCTTATTTTTGTATTGGGAAAATATCAAGCCTTGTGTGTGTGTGTGTGTTTTAATTCATTTTTTTATTTGTCCTCTTTATCAAACACTTAATATGTAGGGGTAAATCACCAAGTTCTAGCTGAGAATGAATAATTTAGTTATTAGGGCCTGTGATGGTAATCAGTCTTCCAACCAGGAAATTTAAGAATTATGGTTTATTTGTAGTTTTATTTAAAAGTTTTTTAATTCTCAGACCTTATATGCTACTGAAACATTTCCATTAACTGAGAAATATTTACTTGACAGAAATGTGCTTTTCTCTGTTTCTCTGTTCTTCTGCCCTTCCTTAATCTTTTGACATTTCCCAGATAGACAATTGTAATGATTCATTGCTCTGCCTCCTAGACAGCAGCCTTGTAAGCAGAGAATCGTATAGTTATAAATCAAAAACTTCCAAGCACTGTGCTCACATTATTCTTGCTCATGTAGCTTGCCAATGAGCAGAGTGCATTTTAATTTAGCTTGTACGTTTTATCACCTGAAGAAGACTCTTGCTGATGAAGCAATTGAAAGAGAAAGATGACCAGTTCTCTCTGTGGTTTGGAGGCAACTATGTCTTTCAGTAATGATGCCCAAGAGAATGCATAAGTTTTTCTCTTCTATCTGAACTCAAGCCTAAAACTTAAGTAAAAAGCACTCTTTCTTCTGCTTTATTGAGTTGCAAGACTTTTTTAGATAGAATTATACATAAGAATATAATTAAAACATAGTGGGTTTTTTTATATATTTATATTTGAAATCTGCCCTCATTAACTTGGTTTAGCATGTTCTCTAGAGAAGAGGGTATTGCAGAAGTCACCACGAGGATGGCATCTGTGTCTGGTAAATGAATTGTTCTTTCTGCTGTGGTGTAGATGCTGACTGTTGCTGGCCATGTCGTTCTCCATAAAGCTGCCTCTGATGCTAATGAATAGAGAACACAGTTCCCAAACTCAGATTGTCTCTGGTCAGAATCCCATCCAGGAAGCCATCCTCTGCCTCCAAGCTACTTTGCTACTCAATTTTCCCATGGCCCTACCTGCTTCTGTGGTAATCCTTCCCCTCGTGTCTCTTAAGAAAGACTCATTGAGCCGGGCGGTGGTGGCGCACGCCTTTAATCCCAGCACTCGGGAGGCAGAGCCAGGTGGATCTCTGTGAGTTCGAGGCCAGCCTGGGCTACCAAGTGAGTTCCAGGAAAGGCGCAAAGCTACACAGAGAAACCCTGTCTCGAAAAACCAAAAAAAAAAAAAAGAAAGACTCATTGAAATTTCAGGCTGTGTCCAAGCCCATTACTTATCTCCCTGTGGTAGGCCGTGTTGTTTGTTTTTGTGATGGTAGTCAATGATATTGATATGCCACTATTCCATCATAGCATAACACTACAATGTCTTTAATGGATACATTTTTTCCTCCACAAATCCTTTATTTTCTCAAGCTAGGAAGCTTTTAAACTTGATAAAGTTAACTTTAATAATAGGCATGTTTTTACAGATACTTTACAGGTAGATGATGGATGGTGATGATAGGTAGGTAGGAAGGTAGGTAGGTAGGTACATAGATGCATAGCTACATAGATACATAGATTCCACAGAACCCAGGACAGCAAAATAGACACTAAATGAGAGTTAATATTATCACAAGTGTTTGTGATTCCTCAGAGAGAACCCCATTTCTGAAAGTTAGTATTTTTGTCAATAAAGCAAATGTTAGAAGAACCAAATTGGCATTTTTGTGTTGCGCAATATTAAATTGCTAAGCCCTAATGTTTTTGACATACAGAAATAACCATTTCCTATTGCCCAACTTAACACCTTTGTTTTTTTATTGTTTTTAGGATCTTGATGGGTTGCTAGTTACCTGAAGATTTTATAGATAATTATTCCAAAAGTTGTAAATACTAAGTTTGGTCGTATTTGGCTTAGTTTTATAAGGATTGATGGAAACTTTAGACATTAATTTTTTTAAAGCACTGGTAAATATTTATATTCAATAAAATTTATTCTAGGGTTGTGAATGATAGGAATATCCATGAAACAGTATAAACAAAAAGCTATTTTTCAAAAGAATTGAGGCTATTTATTATAAAGTCCCCAACAGATTAATTAGAAGTAACCTACCTAAATCTTGGAAAATAAAAAGGAGATAAAGGAACATTTTAAAAGGAAGCTTGGGACTGTAAGATGGGTCAGTGGTAAGATGCTGCCATCCCTAAGAACCTGAATAGGATCCCTGGGACCCACACAGTAGGATAGAACTTTCACAAGTTTTCTTCTGACCTCTCTGTATGTGCTAAAGTAGGTGTGTGTGTGTGTGTGTGTGTGTGTGTGTGTGTGTGTGTGTGTGCATACAGGTGCACAGACACTAAACATAGGATAATTAAAAGAAAAATAGAAATAATTTTGTGTTTATTTAGAAGTATATCATTTCAGTCAAAATCTTTAAAGCTAATTATTTTTCAAATTTATCAATTTCAATTACTAATGTCTAGTGGTACTTGTATTTTAGAGAATTTCCTAATAATGAAAATTGTTTAAGAGTTTTATCTCATAAAAAATACTATTCAAAATACACAAACTTTTTTTTCATTCTAGAACTGTTACAGATGCATTAATTATCTTAACTTCCCGTGGACAGATTGAGCCTTTTCTTTTTAGCTGATGGTCAAACTCCCCACATGATCACGGTCTCTAAAGTATGAATTCTAGCACCTGAAAGGCTATGTTTGTTCTTTCTCCTCCTGCTGCTTTGTTCTTATTCTTCTTGCTTGCCTACCTCTAATTCTTTTAAAAAGTCAAATTTAAACATCTCCGTGAGACCAAACACTTTCTTTTCTTTAAACATCAATCACCTAATCCCATTATCTTATGAGACCCCATTACTTCAGTAAAAGTTGTAACTCCAGAGTGAAGATTTCACCTCTTGTGAACATGGGGTGCTCTTTTCAACTTGGGGTGCAGTAGATAAGAGAAAGCCACAGCTGTCAGCTAAGAAATTTGGGTTTTATTTCTCCCATCTTAAAACAGGATTCTTCCTTTTGTCTTGTACACCCAAAGCTGGGCTCTCATTTCTCTTACAGCCCAACCTGCTCTTGTCCAGATAAGAAGAACCTCCACCCTGCCAAACCCCACTATCACTGCCGTCCTCGTCCTCCCTGACCCCCACGTACCTGCCTTCACAATACCTCTGCCATTTCTGGTTCTGGTTCCTTCTTGTCTGAGGAGCCATTCCTCCAGTCTTGTTTTATGGGTCATCTTCACACCTTCAACATCTAAACTGCATTTCCCAAAACCCAGTTCTGACCTCTATTCCCTCTCCTCAATGCCCCTTACCCAATCACATGACTCGACATACCATCTGTATGCTGAGGACTATGAAGTTTATATTCTGCCTGAACTAGAACTCATATACATTTGCTTTCCCTGTTCATCTGTTTTAAAAGACATCTAACCATTAAAACAACATGCAAAGCTTCCGTATTACTGGCCACATCAATCACACCTCCCAGGCATTCCCCACCTTGGCAAATGGTAACCACCTCCCTCCAGAACAACAAAAATGGGCATTCTTCTCTGATGCCCTTACTCATACACATCATGTCTTACAGTCAGGAAAGCTTGTCAGCCTCCTCTAAAAATACATCCACAGTTCAGCTACTGGTCATCACCTCCAGGATGACTACTGTTGCAAAATAGAGTCAGGTCTCTCCTGGACTACTGCCTGTCTATAGCTTGTTTGGTTTTGTTTGTTCTGTTCTGCTTTAGGTTTCTTGTTGTGGCATGAGGTGGGTATGTGCATGTGTATGCACAAGTGATAGAGCCTTTTGTCCTTGGTTTTGAGAGAAACCCGAAACTTCTCACTGGTCTGGAGTTCACCAATGAGGCTAGACTAGCCTGTCTCCACCTCTCCTGTTCAAGGATTATGGGCATGCACCTCCACCTGAGCTTTGCAGTGTGGGTCCTGGATTTGAATTGTCTTGCTGACTCCCTTAGAGCGTAGGTTTCTGAAGACAGCCAGTTCTCTTTTCATTCACTGCTGTGTCCAGCTGCTGTACTGCTGCTTCTCTTAGCATATGCTTTGCTGAGGTCATGGCTCAGTCAATACTGCAAAATCACACCAAGTACTCACCCTATTTTTGAGGGAAGCCAGCAGACCTAAATCATGAGGCAGCTCAGAAAATGTTTCTCTTAGGGACAGAGAGGAAGGGCTGAAGTGATACTTTAGTTGGCTTCTATGGTGTTAATTACAGTGCTCTAACATTTTGAACTGGTAAGGAGTTTGCATTAACATGGGATCCTTTGTCTTCCCAATGGCAAACTGCAGCAAGAGCTGAGCACGGCTTCCCTGCAGTGGACAGCGTCCTTTCCCCTGTGCTTACTACCATTCCCTATTTTGTCATGGCCTTTTATGGTTG
This sequence comes from Peromyscus maniculatus bairdii, assembly GCF_049852395.1. Lineage (NCBI taxonomy): Eukaryota > Metazoa > Chordata > Mammalia > Rodentia > Cricetidae > Peromyscus > Peromyscus maniculatus. The sequence goes on along the minus strand of NC_134854.1, from coordinate 21,694,856 downwards.
CTTCGTGCAGTAGGAAATCATTTCTTTGAACTTAAATATCCATCAGAAGTAAAAAAAAAAAATTAATTAATTAAAATTGAATTTTTATGAAAACCAAAAATATTCTCCAATGTTCAATCAGAAAAATGACTGTCAAAGGAATACTACTTTAAAGACCACTATGGCTGGGTGGTGGTGGTGCATGCCTTTATTCCCAGCACTTGGGAGGCAGAGGCAGGTGAATCCCTGAGTTTGAAGCCAGCCTGGTCTACAGAGTGAGTTCCAGGACAGTCAGGGATACACAGACAAACCCTGCCTTGAAAAATCAAAAAATAAACAAATAAACAAACAAACTAAAAACAGGGCCAAAACAAGGAAATGACTATGCAAATGCAAGGTAAATAGATCAATGAACTGTATTAAAAAATGCCTGAAAATAAGTCTTAATTTTAGACTAAAAATATTTTAAAACATGTAGTTAACATTGTGAAATCCATATGTACATATATAACAAGTGAAAGACAACATCAAAACATTTTACACATTAATTATAACAAAAATTACATGCCAAAAATGAGCTTTTGAAAACATAAAGTTAACAGAAAACACTGTGATATTCTTCAACATAGTAGGATGGAATGAAACCTTACAAGGAAAGCATTGTAAATGATATAATTTGTGCCATTGTCTTTGGTAGTTCATCCAAGTGCAGACATCAACAATATGAGCTGGTTCATCTTATCTGCTCGTTTTCAGTGGGTGTTCTCATGTAATCAAGTGGTTCAAAATCCTAGTATCTGGCTCCTTAGAAGGCAATTGCTTATTAATGAGCTGGGTTAACAGAATCTTAAATGTTTCATATAGGTGAATATTAACAGTTACTAACTAGTCGGTATGATTATAGAGTGTGTGGACTTGTGAAGTGAAATTGAAATGAATGATGACATGCAAAGACATAAAACTTAAGTCCATTTTAGTTTGGTGGTTTACTGGTAATACGACTTGGTCCTTCTCTGTTGTCCGAGGGAGTAATTCAGGAGAAAGTCACGATGGATGTTTTTGGTGCAGTAAACTAAAACTAAGCACCACCACTTCTTTTTGCCTCCTTCCCTCTCCTCTCATCTTAAGTCCTACTCATGTGCATAGAAACAGCCATGGAGAAGTGTTGAGTTGAAATCGTGGTCCAGCAGTTGCAAATAGCCCATCTATGTATGAGACCTGGGGCAGGAGGACTCCTTCAGAGGGCACCATTTAAAATGAAATCATAAAGAGGTTGTATGTACCTGGACCAGAATGGTCAGTAATGTCTTTAAATAGAATAATGAGAAAGGATAAGACTTACATAATTGGATATTTAATCATATTATTAAACTGCAATTATGTCAGTGTGAAGAAACGAAAAAAACATGAAGATCAATGTAAAAGCTGACTGTATTAAAAGGACATTCAAATACAGTTTACATTAGGGGATCTTCTCATTGCGAAGATGAAATACTTGACAACGGCTGCTTTCTAAATAAATTCTTTATCCTAACTCATGGCTGGAGAGTTGAGTCGTCCATAGCAGACAAGGAAGGGTGGCAGGAGCATGCGCAGCTGGCTACAGCGATGTGCTGTCAGCAAACAGATGAATGCTGGGGCTCAGTTCACTTTCTCTTTTTCATTCGGTTGAAGACCCCAGCCCATGGGATGGTGCCACCTACATTAGCATGGGTTCCCCCCCCTCCATCAAACCTTTCTGAGAATACTCGCATAGATACACGCAGAGGTGTATTTCCAAGGTGATTCCAAAGCCAGTCCAGTTGGTAATGAAGATTAACCTTCTCCGGTATCACTTCCTATTACTGAGGAAAGATAGATAGAGTCTATGTATAATCCTGGAACAATTGTTTAACTTTGAGGATAAAAGTGCTAAATTGCTATTCCTATACAAGCCCAAATATAAGCTGACTGATGGATTGAACACACACACACACACACACACACACACACACACACACACACACACACAAGTGTGAATATGAGTATCTTGTCTCTAAATGAAAAATGACCCATGAAAAGAAATCAAAAATTGAAATCAGAATTACTATGTTCCAGTACATGAAAATTTTAAACTTAATTCTAAATTCCATTACATGAAAAATTAAAACTTAAATATGCCAAAAGACATAAATAGAAAAAAATACAACTTGTAAATTTACAGAACATGACTATTTGACAGAAATTTAATGCCCAGAGCATATAGAGGGCTCTGTTGGTGTAGAAATACCAAGCTGTCTCTAGATTCCAGTTGGTTGCTAATTCTGCACAGAAGGCCACTTCATTCACATGCCTTAATGTATATTGCACAAATAATTTAACTTGGAAGAACATCAGGAAACCAGCAAACTAAATACAGTCTTTCTATGGATCCTTCTGGGAACTGGCGAGAAGAGGCCATTTCTTCTTAATAGTGCTGTGTTTTCTCATGCTTCCCTCAACCTTTTCCAAACTAAAATTAATTAATACTAGATTATATTTAGCAGAAATTTGGGAACTAAATGGCCCATCTGTCTGTGTGAGAACAGAGATTCAATATTATTTTTCCTCCTAGGGAGAATCTTGGCCTGCCCCGAGAGTATTAAACTTGAAGTTTCCCCAAAAGATGTCGCTCCTGCCCAATATCTTATAAGATGCTTTTCTCTGGTACCCTGGGGTAGGTGAGCTCCTGCTAAAGACACCAGTGAATCCCACCTAGTAATACAAATTGTTTATGGCTTGAGATGTAGCACATGCTTTGTAATGGGATATTAAGAATACGCATTTTGTTACTTCTTCCCGTCCTTTAAAATGTATCTGTCTATGCTGCTTCCTCTTCTTGTCCCTGTGATCAAACATCCCACACGATGCAGCTTAAAGGGGAAAAGACTCATCTGACTCACCTTTGAGGTGCAGCTCATTATGGTGGGGAAGGACTAGCCTGTTCCCTGTGAGCAGGATGGAGACGGCTGCTTGCTCACAATTCAGTGGACCAGGAAGCTCGCAGACACACAGCTGGCTTCACCCACCCCTCACTCCCTGCCCAAGGAAAGTGCCTTCCGCATTCAAATGAGGGGTTTTGCAGAGTGTGGTAGTGTATAACTTTAATACCAGCACTAAGGAGGCAGAGACAGGAAGATCTCTGTGAGTCTAAGGCCCAACTGTTCTACAAAGTGAGTTCAAGGCCACTCAGTGCATAATTTGACCCTATCTCAAAACAAACAAAGCAAGCAAGCAAACAAACAAACAAAAATCAATGGATGGTGTTCTCCACTCAGGTAATCTCTCAACACATCCCTTACAGATAATACTCAAAGGGGCACTTCACTAATGCCCTAGGCATTTCTCAATCCAGTCAAATTGACAAAATTCACCCGTACAGTGCATCAGAATTAAATTAACCAAGCACCTGGATCTCTCTTGACTTTGAAGCCAATAATCTGCATTATAGTTCATCCTGCAAAAAGGCTCCATGGGAATCACCACCATATTCTCAGAACCCCAGTTATGTCACAGTGAGCTCTTCTCGTGAACGTTCAACTTCTCCACTCCAGCCATACTGGAGCACTTAACTCTAGTTTCTTTGCTAACATCTATGGACACTGTGTCTTGGCTTTCAAGTTTTACTAATAAGAACTAGAAGGAAAGCTGTCTGTCCCAAAGAACAGAGAACTTTGGTGTTTAATATTCATATCGTCCTTAGTCTTGGCCACTTGTTCTTTCTTGTCCGTTTCAGAGGATGTCGTTTTGCCTTGCCCTCATCCTTTCTGGAAACAAGGCAGTCTCATGGTTTGGGAGTTTCTGTAGGAAACAGCAGTCAGAATGAGCAACGGAGCACAGTCACATGCACTTGGCCTTAGTGGCCATGCTTGGACAGCAAGCTCTCATACCAGGCCTCTGTAGCAAGTCTTCATGGCTGCCTTCTTCACTCTCTTAACAACAACGCTGGAGCTCTCCTTACCTCTTCATTGTGTAGTGCTCTCTTTCTCGATCAATCTTATTTTTCTTTCTTTTTCTCTTGAAGTTACCATAAGTTCTAGTAGTATTTCTGCCCGTTTTCCTCCCAAACCTTCAATACTATTTCCCTTATGGAGATTGTGGTCCTGAAGACCAGATGTCAAGCCACAGCCTCAAGATGGTGGCACATCCTTACCCTCATAGCAGAACAGGGCCCTCCCGTGTGCTTACTTGCTTTTTTCTCTGACAATCTTCATACCCCTGCCTACTCTCTTCTTGCTCCTGTATGTCAGTGCATCCTGAAAGTTCAGGAAAATTTCTCTTCCTTGTGGCTTAGTTTTCTTGCCCCTCCAGAAACACAGGACATACTGGTCTCTGGAAGGAATACCCTCTTCCTTTGGTGAACCAACATTATTACCCTTAGAGGGGCTTGAGTCAGTGCCTGTGTAATGTGTCACCTGTGACAAAGTGGGCAGAGAGTAACAACACAAAGACGGGGTGAGTACAGAGCTCAGGGTGCTGAACGGCTTCTCAGTGCAGAAGTTAGACCCTGGGCTCCTTGGCCCCTTCCCACATATCCTGAAGAGAAGCTGCTTCCTTACAGGAATCAGGGAAGACCTTCCTAGGAGATGATAAGAAAAGCTCTTGGAAAGTCACATCTCTGTAAAAACTTCTCTAAAGGAAAGTGACTTCTTAGTGGTAGGGCAATGGGAAAGTCAAACTACAATTAGCAATTTACAGTTTTCACCATAAAATGTCAAGTCGTTTCCCTTATCCTTATGTGATCTAAAGGTGTATAAGTTTTCTTAGTCATCTGTAAGTTTTTTTTTGTATAGTAAAGATGATAACCATTTGTTTTTCTAATTTTGAAAATACTATCCCTAGTTTCTACTTGCTTTCTCTTTTGACTTTTAATTTCTTTATATAAAATTTAATTAAAAAAATAAAATTCTCTCCAGTGTGTCTCCGATTCTGTCTTTTTTTTTCCAAGACAGCATTTCTCTGTGTAGTTTTAGTGCCTGTCCTGGATCTCACTCTGTAGACCAGGCTGGCCTTGAACTCACAGAGATCCACCTGCCTCTGCCTCCCAAGTGCTGGGATTAAAGGCATGTGCCACCACTGCCGGTGATTCTGTGTCTTGATTATGCCTTCTCTTAGGTTCTTTTCCTTCTGTAGGTTTGTCTTGTCCAACTTCTATGTGAGAGTTTTGTTTTATCTTATTATATTTTATTTTGTTATATTTTATCATTATCCCTTGGAAGCCTGTTCTTTTCTAATGAGAGAGGGGAAGGGAGTATATTTGGATGGGAGGGGAGGTGGCAAGGAACTGGGAAGAATATCAGGAAAAAACCCTATCAGGATATATTATGTGAGAAATGAATCTATTTTCAATAAAAGGAAAAAAAGAAAACATGAAAAAATAAAATCCATATTAAAAGTTCTGTCTCTGCAAAGCTTTTTCCTATTCAGGGCTGCTCTGAAAGCTGGCTGACTCTTCTGTCACTTGGCATATGGCCAGAGCAGTAGTCTTTGGAGAAGAGTGTGTTGTCTCTAAAATTTAAAAAGAAAAAAACCCCAAGGAGTTCTTCCTTCCTTGCAGTGGAAGATGTTGGAAGTGGTGATGTATTTTTTTGTTTCGATGGACATGTCTGGGCACAATACTCATTTCTGGACTCCTAACGTTTGGCTGAAAAGCCTGGCCTATGTTATTACCCATAGTGCACAGCAGTGTGTCTTCCCAAAGTCTGAGCAGGGGTGCCACCTTTTCAACATTCTGTCCTCAATATAGCATATTAGTGTGAGAGTGCAAGCATGGAATGAATGGACAACCCAGAACTCTTCAGGCTGTCTTATAACACGGATTGAACGTTACCACACTCCAGTCAAATGAATACTGTCTATTCTATGTGAATACAAACTATTTCTGGCTGAATGGAAGGAACATATTTACTAAACCAGTGGACGAGTATATGTATCTTTAGTAGTCTGTTCTAGTGACGAAACCCTGTCTAGTACAACACAGATGATCTTGGTTATTATCTGTTTAGGTTTGCTGTATGTACTGATATTCCTTAGGATCTATGTGATATCTTGAGTGCCACAGTGTTAACTAGAGTTATAATAATGAGCTATTGTGCTTTATCTATAAAGCATCCCCCTACAAAAGGCTCATGTGTGAAGATGTGGTTCCCTGTTGGTAGATGCAATCATTGCGAGCTGATTGGATCACAAGGGCTCTGACCTAATCAATGGTGTATTCCTAATTTAACAGCATTATTGGACTGGTGTTGGAAACTTTCAGTGGTAAAACCTGGTTAGAGAAAGTAGATCACTTGAGAATGTACTTAAGGCCTGTATCTTGTCCTCAGACTTTTGTTTCTCTGCATCCTGAGAGCACCCTCCTCTATCCTACGCTCCTACCACTGTGATATTCTGCTATGTCTCAGGCCCCAAGCCATGGATCCAGTTAATCATGGGCTGAAACTCCAAAGCCAAAACAAATTATCCTTCCATTTAACCAAGTTGATTAGGTGTATTTTAACAGCGTGGAAACATGGCAAATGCAGGGACCATGTACCCAAACCTTTGGGCATTGTAGTGGCTAAACTAATATCTACCATCACCCCCAGTTATAAGAATTGTTTATAACTTACCATCACAGCCAGTTGAAGTGAGTACTACCAGGGTCTCCTTACATGGGCGAAGGATCCAATTGAAGTTAAATGTTTTAGTTAGGGTCCCTATTGCTGTGAAGAGGCACCATGACCATGACAACTCTTATAAAGGAAACCATTTAATTAGGGTTGGCTTACAGTTCCAGAGGTTTAGTCCATTATCATCATGGCAGAAAGCATGGTGGTGTGCAGGCAGACATGGTGCTGGAGAGGTAGCTGGGAGTTCTACATCTGGATCTGCAGGCAGATCTACTCCAACAGGGCCACACCTACAGTGCCTCTCAGTATGGGCCTACAGGGCCATTTTTATTCAAACCACCACATCCCGTATCCAAGTAAGTAAATTCTACTGCTACAACTCAGGGGATAAGCACTGGGTAGATTCCCGGAGCTAGTAAACTCACTTTAGCCAGAGCCTTATTTACTTAATCCCTGCATGGCCTACCCCACCTCCAGGGCTATAATGGTACTTTGCGTCTCTAAATATCAATATCAAAGATTCAGAATAAATGTCTGATTAGTTTCCCTTTTCACAGCAGCAATTGTATGAATGTCTAATGTTCATAGACCAGTACGAGGGAAAGACTGAAGAAATCTTTATGGTCAATGGGTTCCAGATCTGACCCACACCAGGTCTGGAAATTAAACAAGACATTGTGACATTGCACTAAACTATTGCCCTTAATCTCTAGTCCTTCATTCTTGCTTTCTTATCGGTAGCAGAGTGGTTCCCAGCCTTTTTCACTTAGGAATGTTGTATTTTATTAGCTGTCCCTTCTGCTCCTTCTCACCAAGACCCCAGAGCTATCTCTAAGACCTTGAGGATTACAGTAGCTTCTCAGAGTTCTGTGCCACCATCTGGCATCTATCACTGGAGGCCAATAACCGTCATTGTTAACAGCTCTCTCTGTGATGCTAACCCACGTTTCAGGGTCCCACATAGTCTCCATTGGTCCTGACTTACTGTCACAGAACTGCCTTGGCTGAGTGCTTAAAGATCACCGGAGCTATCACTCAAGTTGCTAAATCCACAAGTTATTACTCAGCTGTGTTGCTTTCCCATTGCAGGATATGAGGCCCTCTCTGGAAGTTTCCAAATGGCCACACTGCAGCTTTAAAACCTACTGGTAATTGCCCCCAGTTTCTCCACATCATCTACAGAACTATCTCTACTATCTTTATCCTTCTCAAAACTTTCAAACATCTCAATTTCCACACTTATAAGGACTCTTACCTCAGCCAGGGCATGTGATCAAATCAACACCAGTGAAAGCTTTGGCGATTATGCCATCATCTTAGGCTAGGCAGCCACGATCCACAGTCTACTTAGTAATGGCTCTTCATTGCCAATAGCACAGTGCTCTGGTCTCCGATGTTACTCCATTTTTACCACCAACATTCTTAGACTGCTCCAGCTGCCAGCCATGCCAGCTTAGGTCACCCGGCAGCAGACAGAAATAGATGGGCAAGAGATTTGCTAGGGAAAGTCCTCGTGTGGGGGAGAAAAGACACAGCAGGGGTGATCAGAGGCGCCTCAGCGCAGCTCTGACACTTGCATGCAGAACAGTGTGTATGCCAGGCTCCGGAAGGAAGAGTGACTCACAAGAAGGACCTCGTGGCACAGCAGTGTCGAGAAAGCATGATGGGGGTGATGGGGACCCTAGAACTAAGACTGTCCATCCGAAACGCCAAGTACTGAACCAAATAGGCTGGCTTACCCACCTTGTTGAGCCTAGTCATGGCTGGGATTGCTATCACAGACAGTCAGGATGTCTAATGAACTCTAAAGCTGATCTCAAGATTCAAAGTGAGAGGTTATCTGTCCACTGCCTTCCTCATAGAGCCTTTTTAAAAGACATCTCTGAGCAACACACTTCCATGACAACCACAAGAAACAATAAAGGAGCCTTTGTAGTTAATAACAATAATCCAGAATTTACAATTAAATTCTCATGCTCCATCCAGAAACCAGAAGGAAAACTGGAATAGTCATATGTATGTGAAAATTAATAATACAGAGAACATAGTATTTTAATAAGCAAAGAACTGAGGAAGATAAAGTAAAATTTAATTTTAATCTCTGGCGTAGAAAGAATAGCTTTAGCATACAAACAAAAGCAAATAAAGTTCACGTGATCTTAATATTCACAAAAAGGAAATATTTCTCTTAGTGAAGAAAAATGCCTTAAAAAATTAAAAAGCAAATGAGAAAAAATGAAAAATTAATGCACTTACTTTTAATATCCTCACATAAAGGATTCTTATTTAAAAAAAACAAGGTATTCTCCAACTCATGGTTGCTTCGATCTAAGTTTGTATTGGACAGTACACCACTCCATTCCAACATTTTGGTCTCCATTTCAGAAATAGTTTAGCTTGGAGGGTACAGTGAAGCTTGTTCAGCTTTGTTCAAAGCTAGTCATTCTATGAATATTTCCCTGATTGTCTTTTTCTTTCTGCTCTCCTCTCTAAACGTGCTACAGTGGGCTTTCCATTACACCTTTTCAAACATCATATGAAACAAAATGACTGAGTCTGTGCTATGTGGAGCAGAAGCTGGAAGTTCAGGGCCCCATCTGGCCATGATTAACAGAGCAAATTCAGAAGTTTTCCCGTAGAAGTGCTTGACCAGACCTTAGTGATTTTTCTCAACTCACCACAGTGTGCTAGTGCGATGGCCTTTCTGGTTAGGTTTTCAATATGCAGAGAAAAACTTTCTGTCACCTTGCATCCCCTAGCAGTTTGTGCCTAAATTTGCAATCCTAGTGGACCAAACAAAGCAGCCATATTCCAGATACTGGCCAGAGGAGATTTTTACACTTTCACGTTTATTCTGATAGCTTAACTTTGGGTCTTACTACTGCTATCTTTATTTATTTATTTCTATTACTCAGTAATGCTGTGATTTACTTTTCTCTTATATGTTGTGATCATCTCATTTTTAGTTCGTTTCTGCTGCCTTGAGCCTTCCATATACTTCTTCCACCATGCCAGGGGTCAGCTCTCTCTTTCCTCACGTTCTTATATTATTGGAAAAGAGCTGTGAGTACGAACAGACATATTAGGGAGCAAAAAGTTAAACTGCAGTGATGCTCATCATTTCACACATGGAGCAAGTGCATACTTCATTTCTGGCAGGAATCGAGCCTTGAAAACATCAGTGGGGTCATAGGGTTAAATAAGAAAGAAGGCACCAGAGGGCTGGCATTCCTCCCCGAGTCTCGGCATTCTGGTCATCTTTAGAATGCCAGAGGAGCCACGTGAAGTCAGCAGAGATGGAAACGCATGCTCAAGCCAGCCCCTGACCTCCACTCTCTTCTTTCAAGGACAAACCATTTTGTTGTGTATTTGTTTTTTAAGGGGACAGATTTTGATGATTCAAAAAGTAAAAAGCACTAAGAAGAAACAGTACCAAGTTTCATTTTACCTCATCTGTGCCCTTCTTGTGACTGCTACATTCCAACTCCAGGTAGCCCCATCCACTAGCTTTCTGTGTTCTTATAAATTTGTTGCATGTACTATAAGAAAATTGCTATTTTCCTTTTTAACATACTAGAGTTTTGAACTTATTCTCACCTAAAAATATTCCTTACTGTCTTTCTCTATCAAAATGCTATCTTTCCAGTGTGTGTGTGTGTGTGTGTGTGTGTGTGTGTGTGTGTAAAAGAGAGAGATTGTGAGAGTGAGTGTATGTATGTGAGAGTGTGTGTGAGAGAGTGAGTATGTGTGTGAGTGAGTGTATATGTGTGTTGTGAGAGAGTACATGATAGAGTGAGTGTGTGTGAGAGAGAGTGTTAAGATTGAGTGAGTATGTGTGTGAGAGATTGAGTGTGTATGTGTGTGAGAGAGAGGGAGAGAGAAGGAAGAGAGTTTGTGTGTGCATGTCAAAGGACAACTCTCAGATGCCATCTACTTTCGTTTATTGAGACGCGGTCATTCAGTGGCTTGGAACTATGTCTCTTAGGTTGGACTAGCTGGCCAGTTGTCTGCCTGTCTGCCTCCCACCTCACTATCATTTATGTCCATGTGTCACTACCCAACATTTTGTGTTGGTTCTTGGAACTGAACTCAAGTCCTCACAACAGAAAGACAAGTACTTGAGCTCTTGAACCATCTTCCACGGCCTTCTTTATCATTTTTTATCATTGCAGAGTATGGATGTAAGTCATTGGCATGGGTGACATACAAACTTATTGATACTGTCAATTCCAACCAACTAATATTAAAAACAGCACTGCACAAGTAGCTCTCCTTACATTTCATTTTCCACTGTTAAGTTTATCAGTGTAAGAGAAATTATCAGATGTGGAATTACAGAATCTTAGGGAATATGCATTTTTAATTTTATTCTGGGAGATTGCCCTCTTTAGGGATCCTGAGAATGTACACCTCCGATATCCATGCAGCATTGGCCTCTCCCAGCATGATAGCTTTCCCTCAACACACTGCATTATCACCTCATATTCTGTTCTATATTTAAAAGTCATTAATATTTCTCTCCATGTGAACAATTTGCTTCTGTCACTTCCCCTCTGTCTTAGTCCACGAGGCTGCTATAGCAAAAAGACTATGGACCAAGTGGTTGATAAGCAAGAAATGTATTCCTCACACTTAGAGTCTGGGATGTCTACGACAGACCCTGTCAATGAGGTCCAAATGCCTGCCTCAGAGACAGCAGTCTCCTCCCTGTGCCCTCACATGATGTAGGGGGCAAGTCAAGTCTCCGAGGTCTAGACTCTTGTAAGGCTGAAAACTCCATTCATAAAGAATCCATCTGCATGCCCTTATCAGTCCACGAAGTCCCCACCTTCTTATACCAATGCTTTCCAGGGTAAATTTCAATATATAAATTTTCGTGTGGGGTGCACAGGCATCTAGATCTAAGTACTTACTTATCCATTGATGTTCTTTTTCTTACAAACTCTTAATAATTCTTTATATAATTGGGAGATTAGCTCATTATCAGTGATGCAAAATATACTTTATTTCAGTCTGCCTTTTGTTTATTGTTTTGTTCTGCAAGAAAAGATTTTGTTTCAAAGAATAGAGTGTGTCAATCTGCCATCTTATGACTTTTACATTTGAATATTTTTGAATAAATAGGATTTCCCATTCTTCTTTAACAAAGGAAGACAATAAAGGAAAACTGACAGTCATTTAAACCTGTGTAGTGTGTGCTAGGAATCTAATTTAGTTTTGTTTCAGATGACCACTCTGTTGCCAGAACCAATTTTTAAATAGTCTATCTTTTCCATAACTGACTTCTTGTTGCTTGTAATATGAACCTAGACCACTATTGTATATGCATATTTTCATATTTTCACATTGTTTCACTTACATTTGTGCAACAGCTTCCCACAGTTTTAATTACAGAGGCTTCCAGTTTCCTTATCTCACAATATACTATAAAATGTTTCTGTTATTGGTGAAAGAATCCTTCTCCATTTTTTTTAAGTGAGAGGTCTACTAATAATTTTTATGCTTGTTTTTTTCCAATTAAATTCAAAGTTAGTCTACTTCCAAAAATATCCTAGTCATAATTTATGTATATATATATATGCATGCATATACAAATATATCCAAATCACACCATTTTTACTAATGTAGGATAAATAATATTCTTTGTTTGTTTAGTTCTAAGAGATGATAGGCCTTTTTATTTATGCAAGCCTCTTTCATCACAGTGGCATTTTGAAATTTCTACTTACATAAAATCTTTCCAGGCAAACTCATTACTAGATTTTTTCTTGTTGTTGTTTATTGTTTGGTTTGGTTTGGACTGTTATTTTAAGTGAGGACATTTCCATATCTTCTAACTAGTAATTACATATGCATATATAATTATATAATATTTATATATTACATATAGTGTTATCTTTATATTAAATCTCTATACCATTGTACTAATCGGTTTTAAAAGGATTCTTTTTTTGCTCATTTGTAATTGTTTAGTTGGCTCTCTTGCATGTTTATATTTTCTTCATCTTTATATTGATAGTTCAGCCCACGCTTTTTATTTGCTTTTATTTTCTGATCCTGATGCCTTTGCATTGTTGGATGATCATGTTGTCTTGTCGTGGTAACTCATATGTTATCAGCTTGGGTCAGAACATCTCAGCTATTCCCTCACAACACGGGTCCTGCTAAGCAAACACCCATCTGGGTTCTGTTTCAAAGTACTGGGTTCTACTGGATGAGGTGAGAGTGAAGATTGCTGTTGCCTTTCAGCAACAGTGGAGATGACCATTTCATTTTAAACTCTATGTTAATGTATTGAATCGCAGACTTTGTGTCTTTAACGTTTTCTGGCCATTTATGTCTCTCCTTTGGAGAGATGTCTATTCAGGTTGCTCATTTTGAGCTGGGTGATTGGGCCTTGTTGCTGAGTTAGAGTAGTTCTTTGCCCAGAGTGCACGTCTCTTATCAGACGAAGGAGTTGGTATTTTCCCCATTCTTCAGCAGCTCTACATTTCCTTGATGGTGCTTTTGATATGTGAATCTTAACAAAGACAATGTTTTTCCATATTTCTGAGTTTATAGATTTAAATTGAAGCCTTTGCTATGTTTTGAATTGTTTTTTAATAATTTTGTTGGTATATATGTGACAGGTTTCATAAAGACAATCACACTCAGCTGTATCGTGTGCTTTGACTGCGTTCATGCCTCATCCTTCGCTCTCTTGCCTCTCCCCTCCCATTTTCCCCCACACTCATTTCCAGCTTTGTGTCCTATGTGCATACGTGATTTAAAATGTCTGTATAAAATCTAGGATCTACAAATAAGAAAAACATGTAACATTTGTCTTTCTGAGTCTACCTTACTTTGCTTAATATGATAATCTTCATTCACCTCCATTCTCTTGCAAATGACATAGTTCTGTCCTTTGTGATGGAACAAAACTCCTCCATATACACATACCACATTTTTTTTTTCCGGAAGTGAGGACCGAACCAAGGGCCTTGTGCTTGTTAGGCAAGCGCTCTATCACTGAGCTAAATCCCCAACCCCACCACATTTTCTTTATCCATTAATCTGTGATTTTTTTTTTCAAATATGGTATAGAATATAATCTCATTCTCTCTTCTCTTCCCCCAGCCCCCGACCTCCTTTTTCAATTTAAGATCGATACTATTGTCCGACCGACCTCTAAACTAAATTCCTGTCCCTTTTACGTTTTTTTTTTTTTTTTTTTTGAGACAAAGTCTTGCTCAATAACCCAGGTGCCCTCAGCCTTCTGGTCTCCCTGCCTCAGCCTTCCAGGTGCCTAGGCCTGCATGTGTGATTGCACCACAGTAGCCTTTAACCACACTGTTTGCCTGTGGTTATCTTATCTTCCTAGCATCATTCGATAGGGGCTTTCCTTCACCACTGAATGGCTCTGGGACCTTTTCAAAAAAGTCAGTAGATAAGAGGAAGAGGGCCAGAGTTTGCAGGGGAAGCAAAGATAATGAGTTTGTAAGGGGGTCTGGGCAAAGGGCATTGTATAAACTCAGCAGATGTCATGATGGGGCCCTTGCTTTCTGTCTTTTTTTTCCTTTATTAAGAATTTTTTATTCATTTTACACACCAACCGCAGATCCCCCTCTCATCCTTCCTCCCGCTCTCTCCAGCCTTCTCCCCCAGCCCACCTCCATCCCCTCCTCTGAAAAGGGGAGTCAGCAAAGCCGGGTACGTTCAGTGAGGCAGGACGAAGCCCTCCGTCCTTCCCTTTCTTGCCTCTCCCCTCCCATTTTCCCCCCACACTCATTTCCAGCTTTGTGTCCTATGTGCATACGTGATTTAAAATGTCTGTATAAAATCTAGAATCTACAAATAAGAAAAACATGTAACATTTGTCTTTCTGAGTCTAACTTACTTTGCTTAATATGATAATCTTCATTTACCTCCATTCTCTTGCAAATGACATAGTTCTGTCCTTTGTGATGGAACAAAACTCCTCCATATACACATACCACATTTTTTTTTTCCGGAAGTGAGGGCCGAACCCAGGGCCTTGCGCACCAAGGCTGTGCAAGGTGTCCCACCATAGGCACCGGGCTCCAAAAAGCCAGCTCATCCACCAGGGATAGATCCTGATTCCACTGCCAGGGGCCCCTTACATAGACCAAGCTACACAACTGTCTTGCTTATGCAGAGGACCTACCTAGTCTAGTCCCATGGAGGCTCCACAGCTATTGGTCTAAAGTTCGTGAGTTCTCACTAGCTTAGTTCTGTTGTCTCTGTAGATTTCCCCATCATGATCTTGATGGCCCTCGAAGTCCATTATTTTGTATAACAAATATATAGTAATTAAGAAAAATCAGATGATTACCTACAGTGTATTTGGATATGAAATTAGGTCTTTAGATATATCTGGATCATTTTAAAACATCAACCTGCCAGAACTGAGGAGGTATTATCGCTTAGTTGGTATATTGCTTGCCTAGCATGCCCAAGCCCTGGATTTGATTCCAAGCACCAAACAGACCAGGTGTGGTGGTGCACACCTGTGTCCTAGCACCGGGCCTGGAGTGGAGGCAGGGGGTCAGAAGATTAAGGTTTTTCTTCCTTACATAGTAATTTTAAGACCAGCCTGGGGCGCATGAGGTTGTTTTTTAAAAACAAGGACATCTGTCCTTAGACTATTGCGTCTTTTGCCTTAAAGGTATCCTCTGGTGAGATAAGTAAGACTCACTTCTGCTGTTTGTCAGCTCTGTCATCCATGCTAAAGTTTTTTGCTTCCTCATTTCCTCATTCTTGCCTTTTGTGTTGATTTTTTCCCCCAGCGGACAGTTTGAGGTCCTTCCTTTCGTGTTGTGTACCTTCTATACACACTGTCACTGTACCCCCAAGTCCACACACACACACACACACACACACACACACACACTTCTCTCTTCTGTGTATTTTTTCTAGGCTGGAGATTGAACCCAGGGCTTCATAGACACTGTAGAAAAGCCCTTTACCAGTAACACCCCAGCCTCTAAACACAAGCTGAGACCAACTTATGTCTCTGTCTTCTTTTATGTTGTTGATGTCATTGTTTAAAATTTTATACACTATAAACATGTGGTGCTAATTTCATTGTCAATTTGGTTGCATTTAGAATAAACCCAGTAAGAGGCTTCTGACCTGTGTCTGTGAGGGCATTTCCAGGGAAGTTTAACAGAGCCTCCTGTTAAACACCCACCCTCAATATGGGCCACTGCATGCCACTGGGGTCCTGGACTAAATAAAAAAGACAAACTGGGGGCTGGTGAGATGGCTCAGTGGTTAAGAGCACTGGCTGCTCTTCCAAAGGACCCAGGTTCAATTCCCAGATTCCACATGGCAGCTCGCAACTATCTGTAACTCCAGGGGATCTGATGTCCTCATACAGACACACAGGCAGGCGAAACACCAATGCAAATGAAATAAAAAAAATATTATTACAAAAAAAAAAAAAAAACAAACTGATCAGAGAGCCAGCAGTCACCTCTTTTCCCCTCTTTTCTTGCCATGTGACCAGCCACCCTGTACTGCCAGGAATGCTTTCCCACCTCCATGAACACTATCCTCAAACCCTGAGCCAGAATCAACCTGCCTTCCTTAACAGGCTTTAGTCAGGTGTTTTTTCATAGCAATGATTAAAGTAACTGATAGAGTTCTCCATAGTACGGAAGAGTAATTTATCTTTTAAATCATTTACCTTAAAGTCTTTGGCGACAAGTCAGAATGACAAAGCCTGGCTTTCATATTTACCCATCACAAAAGGATTGGCTTTTGTATTAACCCATGGATTCGCCCTCATTGAAGACAATGCTCCACAGGGCGTCAGGTTCCTGTCCTCTGTCTTCATCTGGAGGACTCTTTTTAGCATCTCATCAGTCAGGTCTAATGATATTTAAATTCCCTCAGCTTTTATTTTTCTGGGACTGTCTTAATTTCCCTGCATTGTTTAATAGATAGTTTTGTCAGACACAGCTTTGAATTGACAGCTTTTTTTTTTTTTTTGCCAAGTTGGAGTAATTATGAAGAAAATGACAGAGAAGGTGTGGGGCGTTTACCCACCACCCCCACAGCTTCCCAGAGTTTTCTTGAGTGCGAGCAGCAGGAAATATTAGATAGAAGGATTTATAGCGGAGAATCTTGTGGAGATAAACAGATAGAAAATAAAGGATAGCCTCGAGAGGGCCTGGAACCTATTCCAACGGGCCCCGACTGTCTCTGGTCCAGGGTTTTTATAGAGACGCCAAGGGGTGGAGCAAAAGACCTCCTCCCCCAGCACAGCCAAGTGCAGACCATCTCAGACACCTGCACTCAGGCCCGTGGTCCTGATCATCCTCTATTCGGACCTGCTGGGTAAAGCCACGAGGAACCCCGGAACGGGCTCCCACAGGTCCCCCCTTCTTAATATATAAAAAAATAACTATTAATGGCTTACAGCAATCTCCATAGCTGTTACACCTCCCAGTATGGGAGTAGAGGATGATATAGATGGCATTTCTCTTTTGAATTAGGTCCAAGGTGACCACAGCAGTCTTAGCTACCTCAAGCCCTTTCTAAACCAAAAACTCTTAAGGCAACTACAAACTTAAAGAATCCCTTAGCTTCATCATCACCATTAACAGGTTAACATAAATATTGCTATACATAGTTACAATTCTTTCAATCTTACAACTCAAAGCAAACTCTTAACAGAACCATTAGAATTAGCACATATGGTGCTATATATAGTTAACAATTTTCTCCGTCTTACAACTTTAACTCAGTCATTTGAATTTTCATGTTAACAGAACATAGGAAAAACTTCGATGTATTCACATCAAACTTAAACATTTCCTTAAATCCACAAAGCCAGGGTGCATTAATATCAATAGGTTTCTGCGAACATAATTCAATCTCATAACTCCTCCTTTTCTTTATAATTTTTTAAACAAAGTCTCAAACCTAGTTAGAGGAACCCAAACTTATCTGTTTGAACAGTTCCATTTGTAACACAAAACCAGTTCCATAAGTAATTCCATTTTTACATAAACAGTTCCACAAAACAATTCATAAATCTCCAGTTAATAAAGCATATACGCATACACAAAATTGCATCTTGATTCTAAGTAGAAATACATTTCTTCGTTTAAACAGTTCCATTTTTAACCCAATTCCAGAAAACCGTTCCTAGGTCATTACTCAAAACTGTCCCATTGCAATGAAATCTCTATGGTTTGTTTCATTTAAGTCTTAAAATTCAAATGATCAATTCTGGTACTAGCCTTCCAAATATGAGAAATCCATAACCAAAATCTTTTTGTAATTTTATCTCATTTTAAGTTCAAAAAGTTCAAACAGGAAATAAATTCTGGTATCAGGCTTTCACTTCCAAATATGAAGAGACATTTTTCAACCAAAACTTTTTGCAGTTAATTTTTGTTCAAACAAGCGTCTCTGCAACTTTTGTTCTCACAGACCTTTTTAGTTATAGTAATATTTTAAACCGCACCGTTTTTGCTGTTAGCTCAGGTTTTTCTGTGCTGCGTTGATATTCCACAGATCTCAGCTGCGGATGCCTTGTGCTGGTTCTGGCGTCCGCCATTCTTAGCTTCTTAGCGGCTTCTGGAGCTTTTGAAACCATTCAGACCGCCTACTTTGCAGTCTACTAGGACACTATTCTCCTGTGTCTCAGGTGTTTTCACCATATACATTAAGAATAGACTCACACTTAACATTTACACTTTACAAACCCACATAACATGTGCTTAAGCATGAACTCACTCAACATTACACATTTTTACAAACTCACATATTAACATCTACTTATTTATACTTTATAGAACTACTTTAGCAAATATATTTCCTATTAATTCTTATATACTTATATTCATTCCATCTTATTTCTTATTTAAACTTACATTTACAACTAGCATCTTACAAACTTATTACTACA
The DNA here is from genome assembly GCF_049852395.1 of Peromyscus maniculatus bairdii. Lineage (NCBI taxonomy): Eukaryota > Metazoa > Chordata > Mammalia > Rodentia > Cricetidae > Peromyscus > Peromyscus maniculatus. The sequence continues at coordinate 21,676,328 of NC_134854.1, read as the reverse complement.
TGTCTTAAGACTACCTTAGATACTTCTTACAAGCTTATATTCTTAAAGGAACTCTATAGATCTATATTACAAACTTATATAGGCTACCATTAGCATATATCTAACTTAGCAAAACACCTAAGATTTCTTAACACAGATCTAACAAGACAATTTTTCTACAAACTCACATCTTATTTTCATTTTTCTACTTCTTACTTTTAATTATTATCACTATCTCTATTAGAAAGATTCTCTTAACTAGACAGGAAGTACGTACATCATTTCTAAAGTTTACAGTTTATAGTTAGCTTTGTTATAAAGCACTGGGATTTAGTGAGTGTTATTATAGAGTTGTGATACTTGTTGTTAGGGGATTGTAACATTCTCGGGACGAAGCCACACTCTAAAGTTGCCATTTCTGTCAGCCGTTCCAGACCGGCAGAGATGCACTGTCAGCGGTAAACGGTTTTTTAACTAGAGGCTGTCCCTTCACCCAAATTCATAATGGCTCCCCTAAGAACTTCAACTCAAACGTTTCTATCACAGCAGTACTTTTGGTTTGCTCTACTGAAAAACTTCACTTCACACTGAGGGTGAAATTACCATATTTAGCTGCTGTAAAGCTCTTCACCAAAAACTGCACAGCTATTAGGTAGTATTTTAAGGATTTTAAAGTGACTTGTTTGCTCTTATAGGTAGCTTTTTGTCATCCAACTGCCGTAAAAACTTTGCACAGCTATTAGGGTAAATAAGGCATTTTTCCAACGGTGCCCCAAACCACGAAGCACCTAGTTCCTTTCAATTTTTCATTGGAACTGACACCTAAACTCTTTGACGATTTTCCTCCTTATTTTTAAAAGCTGTATTTTAATTTTAGAGCTGACAAAAGTGTTTCAGGGCAATGTCGCCATCTTTAGCGGAAAAACTACCTTTCCCAGAATGCATTTCCCTTATATCAGTCCATAATAATATCAGTCCCTTATATCAGTCATTTCCCATAGTTCTTATCGGGTTTGAGAGTCAACTGGTTCTCTTTTACCAGACTTGCTTACAAATTCTTGCCCGGGAGGTTTGAACAAAGTTTTTTGCTTTTGGAACGGGAGATTTGAACAAGCACTTTACATTTTCAGCTATGGCACATTGGGAGGTTTCTATTCTCCTCAGCTGGCTTTAACAGGTGTTTCAACTTCATCAGACACTGGCCCCTGAATCAGAACCACACCTGCCTCATTAGCCAGCATTGAGGCTGGCATTTCTGATAGCAACTTTCCTCGGGGCTTGTGTTTGTCTTAGCCAGTCAGTGAAAAACAAGATCATGTACAACAGAGCTTTTCCATAGCACCTTCAGAGAGATTTTCTCCCACTGATTTTATTCTCATTTTGCTTGTTCCTTCCTTCCCCAGATGCAGAGCTTCAGCTATCTGTCTGCGGCTCTGTACCTCTGCTGCTTTTGGAGGTAGGGGCTTTTTCTCTCCCCCGAAACTGCCTCAAACTCTAGCAGCTTTGTCAGGTCATGCATTTTCTGGGGAGGAATCTGTCCCCTCTGTTTCTTCAGAGTCTTTCTCCCAGACAGTTCTCAGTTTGGTCTCAGATTATCCCATCTACCCCAGAAACAGTTTCCGACACTACAGTGGCGGCTTTCCCTGCTACTGAAGGTAGGGGTTTTTGTCCGTTTCTGTTTTCGGGGTCTGTGTGGTTTGCGTACAGACTGAAAATCTAACAAGGGAGGTTTTTGCCATTTCCAAACTCCCATTGGACAGGTGCTTTGCCTCATCAGGCCTTCACCTGGCCCAGTCCCCCAATGGGTTGTGTTTGCTTGTCTGGGTGCTCAAGGACAGAGCTTATGTCAGAGGCAATCACCCCTCAGGGCTATACTCCCTCATCTCAGGGAGTCAGTTGAAACAAAGCTTTTCTCAAAGAGATGCTTTCTCTGACAGAAAGAAAGCTTTACTCCTGGATAGTTCTGTTCTGCCCTGGCTGGGCTCTTTCCCCAGACAGCGTTCTGACTCAGCAGCACAACTGCTTCAGACACAGTTCAGATTTACTGTTTTCCCAGAAAGGTCCTTTCTCTGATAGGAAAGGTTTTTTCTCAGATTTCTTTTTGCAGCTGTGGACCTAACAACCCGGGACTTGTAGGAAAGTGGACAACTGTGCCGTTCCCACTGGCTTTAGCTTTGTTTTGTTCATTAGCAATCTTCCCCTGGGTGCTGCACCTTCCTGCCTCAGCTCTGTGCTCCAGGAAGTTTACAACTGCAGGAACCCTAGTATCCCCGAAATGCACTCCAACTCAGAGACGCTGGCCAGTCACCTCTGGGTTTTTGGTCACAAGCGAGGATACAATGCTAACAGTTTGCATTGCTTCAGGGGATCTTTGCATTAGGGCGATTAGGAGCACCTTTTCATTCTGAAATGCTCACTCAGAAACAAAACCCTTGATGCCTCAGCTCGGCTGGCTGTAACTGTGAAGCTTGGCTTTTTGCTTTTCTCTGGTAAAGTTTCCAGCCCTTTTGGGCTCTCTGTAGCTCTTCACCCACACTCTCCCAAGCGTTTCCCTCAGGGTACTCTGACCCACTGTCTTTTACTAGCTTGAAGAGACAGAGCTTAGAAGAGGTTTTTAGGAACTTGTCCCAGCCTCCTGCATTGCAGGGAGGATTGTTAAAGCTTGAAAACTTAGAGGTTTTGCTGTCTTAAATTTGTTGTTTTCCCTTAGAGCTAATCACAGGTGGTCCCCATACTAATATCTTCAGGTGATTCTACTCTCCTCTTTCTGAGAGAGGTTAGAGGCTTTAGTTTTTAAGTTTCTTAAGAGAGAAAGATTAAGGCTTTTTAGAGAGATTTTCCCCCCAAATTTTTCAAGAAAAGCTTTAGAGTTTAAGAGAAAGATTTTTTTTCCCCAGGAGAGAGACCAACTTTTCCCAAAACTTCCCAACTTTAAACTTTGACTTCTTACACCCCCATTTTTGCCTCAGGGAGAAATTACTTTCTCCTGCCGCTTGGACTTAGCATTTCAGCTGTCCCCAGGACAAAAGCTTCCATAGGAAACTTTTTCTTCCCCATAAGCTCCAAGAAGAGCTTTTTTACTACCCGAAAAGCCCAAAGAAAGATTTTTTCCCCAGTTTGCTTTCAAAGCCCCCAAAGTTAGAAAATTGAGTTTTTCTGTCTAGTTGCCTTACTTATTTTTTCCTACACAATCTTATACTTCTAAGTTTTTCCTAAACTATATTACTACCCTATATCTTATACTTATCACAGATAGAAATTGAGAAAGGGATAGAAGATAGAAAATTGACAGAAGAGAATTTCGCTGCAGCATCGGACATCCTTCCAGTCCGCTTTCCTTTTCTCTCGAGGATAAAACGCCTGCCTTCCCAAAAAATATATATAAAAATATATATATATTCCATAACACCGGCATGCCTTTCCACTGGCAGGGCTAACTCAGCACTTTCACCAAAAACTCTGTAATAAAACTATTATTTTCCTTTATCTTTAGTCCCTATTACTTTGTCTTAAGTCCCTGTTCATTTGTCTTTAGTCCCCCCTTTTTTTGTCCCTTTTTTTCTTTAGTCCCTTTTTTCCCCTTTCTTTAGTCCCTTTTTTTCTTTAGTCCCTGTTCATGGCGCCATTCTGTGGGGCGTTTACCCACCACCCCCACAGCTTCCCAGAGTTTTCTTGAGTGCGATCAGCAGGAAATATTAGATAGAAGGATTTATAGCGGAGAATCTTGCGGAGATAAACAGATAGAAAATAAAGGATAGCCTCGAGAGGGCCTGGAACCTATTCCAACGGGCCCCGACTGTCTCTGGTCCAGGGTTTTTATAGAGACGCCAAGGGGTGGAGCAAAAGACCTCCTCCCCCAGCACAGCCAAGTGCAGACCATCTCAGACACCTGCACTCAGGCCCGTGGTCCTGATCATCCTCTATTCGGACCTGCTGGGTAAAGCCACGAGGAACCCCGGAACGGGCTCCCACAAGAAGGCTTAGATTTCTTGGATCTGATGTTGAGTAGAAATCTCAACTTCTACGGATGTCACTAGTGAAAACTCAACAATAAATAGATTACATGGCTACTTTTAGTCATGGTCTGCCTGTATGTTCTCCATGCCTTTCCTGACTAACTAAAGTGTCTTCAGGAAAAATCTTGTCCCTTTCTGATCATTCTATGTTGGGTGTGAGAGAGGATGTGAGAGAGGGCAGAATAGTCATAGATTTAGTATGGCTCTTCAATGGAAACACAACCAAGGAGAAGCATCTGAACCTAGTGCAGAGTATGAGATTCTATAGTTGAAGACTTGCTATGTTTGTAAAAGAGTTAGGGGGTCTTGTCAGCAGCTCTATGTATTTGCATGTGGGAAGAATTAAATACTTAAGACCAATGTACAGTCTGGCAAAGTGACTACATCAACAGTGCCATTCAATAACATTTCTATAGCTACGGTCTGCCCTATAGTCTTATATACGTTACTCACTCAGATTTAGGGCTCAGCTCATTGACTTGCAAACGAGTCACAAAGAGTGATTTGAGAGATGTATACTTTGTACATGTTAGCTACTCTGCCATTCTAAGAGAACACATCCTGCCAGCCTCGTCCAGGCAGGAAAGGAAGAAATCAAGTGTCCCGAGCATCTCAGCTGAGGCCCTTCTATACATACCAATGCACTCAATAGTCAGCCGACACAAGGCCTAAGAGGAGATCCAGCTGATAGCAGAAGCATCTTCTGATTAAATGTAACCTAGATAGATGGCTCACAAAGACCTTTAAAAAGCTATTTAAGTCCACTGAAGTTTCAGAGTGGCTTTTTACATATCAGAATTGTAGCAGTAGATAACTGTGTGCCCATGAAGAAATGAGCTACACAGTATAATCTGTTGAAGGATACCCTACCTCCTGCTTCATTTTAAATTTAAAGTACTTGGAATTTCTCACAAAGTAGATTTCGACAAGCTTGTGAGTCATTCTGATGTAATGAGTGGACATGATGGATTGGATTTCTTGTTAGGAACGCTCTTAAGAGTATAATCCATGGCTGTCATCTATCAAGATGAGGCACCAGTATGTGTTGTTATGTCTCAGTAGGAATGGCATGTACAATAAATGAAGAATTCTTCTTTCTTAATGGCCACAGTGGTCTGTAAGTTCTTGATCTCAACATTCAGATATCTCAACACACACACAAAAAGGAAACAACTTTAAGTCATTTCAAATTTCCATAATTTTCAGAGCTCATAATAATGAGTGACAGCCAGGGATAAACTAGGTTATACTCTTATTTACTTTTCTAACGTGTTTACGGCTCTTGAGGTCTTTGTAAGATATCAGATGTTACACATTCACTTGAACAAGACCCCCTGGATTTCACTATCTTTATCCATGGTAGAACCTTTGAACACTGTGCACTCTCTGACCTAGGCATTACGGTAACTAGGTAATGTTTGACTATCTGTTGTAGCCCATAAAATTTGTTTCAGTACATTGACAAAAATTTGGCAGATGGCACTGAAAACCCCCAAGATGGCACATGTGCCATGTTCTTTTCCCAGGAAAGAGCCAGTATTTGTGACAAGAGATAAAAATGCTCAAAAATAACCTTGCATTATCCTTTATGCCTTCACCAACACAGTAAAAGAACCAAAGATGCACTGGAAGTTATCTTGAGTCCCCCTTTCCCTACATTCACATTTTGTAGTTGATCAGAAAATTCGAGCAATTCTATGTTCAAACCATTTCTGTCCCTTCAGCATCCTCAGCACAAAAACAGTTGATTGTCTGCCTTTCCATGAACTTCTGGCTCTTTCTCTCGGTATTCATATTTTGGTTATGTTATTTTTACTATTTTTTAAATGACTTTTTAAGTATGTGTGTATGAAGGTGCCACAGTGTGCATGTGGAAGTCAGAGGACAGCTCTCAGCAAATGGTTCTCTCCTTCTATTATGTGTGTGCCAGAAATCAAATTCAGGTCTTCAGGCTTGAGAGCAGATACCTTCACTTGCTGAGTCATGTTGCCAGCCATCAACAGTTTTATTTTTAAGAATTTATCTGGGAGGTAATTTCAAAGTTGCAAAAACTTTAAATATAGTGAACAATCCAGATATAGTTGGATTTACCAAATGTTGATGTTTTACCACACTGGCTTCCTCACTTCTGTACATGCATTCATTTACCTTTAGTTTAGTTTGTAAGGTAGCCGAGGATAAGTTGCAGACATGCAGACATGATTTTACTTTGCTTCTAAATCCTTTAGTGTAAATCTTTTTTTTTTTTTTTTTTTTTTTTTTTTGGTTTTTCGAGACAGGGTTTCTCTGTGTAGCTTTGCGCCTTTCCTGGAACTCACTTGGTAGCCCAGGCTGGCCTCGAACTCACAGAGATCTGCCTGCCTCTGCCTCCCAAGTGCTGGGATTAAAGGCGTGCGCTGCTGCTGCCGCCGCCGCCGCCGCCGCCGCCGCCGCCGCCGCCACCACCACCACCACCACCACCCGGCTAGTGTAAATCTTTTAAAAAATATTCTATTACATTATCTCTGTTTAGGTATCAAAATCAGGGATTTAGTTTTGATAGAATTCTATTATCTGATAGGTCTATAATTTGTCTATAGTTGGGACAATTCTATAAACTGTCCCAATAAAGTACCTTTTCTGATCCAGAATTCAGGTGGAGATCACATATTACCTGTGTCTTGTCCCCATTGTCTTCAGTAATCTGGAGTTCCTCAGTCTTGGACTCTAAGAGCTTGGTACTTTTGAAAGATAATACTGGTTGTTTTATTGCATGCCTTTAAGGTTACTATTATCATATTTCCTCTTGTTTATTCCCAGGCAGGCATTTTTGGCATACAAACCACAGCACCTTCACTGACTGTCACTGTGCCAAAGTCTGAGAAACACCTATTGAACTAACTGTTCACTGTTAACAAACAAGATACATTTGCCTCTTGATGGGGCATGCTGAAAAGGGTGCTTCACATTCAAAATAGCCAAAGGAGGGAAGCCACCTATGTGCTTGCATAAAAAGAAAGGAAGGAAGGAAGGAAGGAAGAAGAAAGATTCATTGGAACAAGTACCAGCAATGAGTATTATTTGTCTCAATCCTTTTCTGCACAATTTAGAGTGTAAATGGGTATTATTCATATTATCTAGGGGTGCAGGGATGGGTTAATTTTTCTCCACAGATTAAAAAGTAAAAGGCAGGAAGACTTTAAAAGGCAAAGCTTAAGTTTATTTTTTTAAGAGGACAAAATCATGTTTAAAAGATGCCCTAAGGCAGGCAAGCTGTAAACCTCAGCAGCTGGCCAGAGGAAGAGAAAGGAGAAGTGAAGGAACAGGCCATGCAGCTAAGAGTTAAGAAAGCATGGAGGTCACCTCCCTAGGGGACAGACAGCCACATGGTGGGGAGGAGAACTTTAGAAGAAGGTTAAGGAAACCTCCCCATCCTACCCCACCCCCGAAAAACACGTAGGCTCTGGCCATCACCATAAAGAGATAGAACAAAAAAGCCGTTAGGAGTGAGGGCTCAGAAAGGTGGAAGGCCCCAGCCAAAGCATATGGACGCAGCTCAGAGAGACTGTGCTGGAGGTGGGGACTGGGGGAAGGGAAAGGACCTTATCTCGTTAGAGGGCTAATTATTCCTTCTATCTCTGCAGCATGGCTCAAGGAGAGCCAGCTTTCCTGGGGGTGATCCTTAGAGGATTGATGGGCCCAACTGGGTTAACTTTGAAATGTTTTGGATAGCTTGGAATATTAAGTCTCTACCCAGGCCAAAGATTTCATCCTCTTGACCAGAAAGAATTAGTTTTCCTTTAACAGGCCTTTCCTGGTGCTGTGTTATTACGTTTTTGAAAGCAGTCACGAACTGCATGTATCCTATTCTCTTGGAGAAATAAAATAACACTCTTTGGCTGAATAACACCTGGGCAATGTTCGTACAGAGAATGGGGTTTTCATAGGCTCCCACTGCTTCAATGACCACCTCTGCCATCACTCACCATTCACAGCACAGGCCCTAATCTCTTTTCTAAACTTTAAATTCAAATATCCACTTGCCTGCTGTTCTTGGTTTTCTCAAAAGAACCTTAAATTCAAATGCATAAGACAGAACTCATACTTATTTTCTCAGCCCTGCTTGCCATCCTCCATCATCTCTCAAAACCGGCCCCTTCCTGTTCCATAACACATTTTCCAAAATGCAGCTGCTGCCCTCAACTTCCTAAGCAGCTCTTGAATCCCCTTACACTCTCCTAGTCAAAGCTGTTATTTCTCCAATTGTATGTCTAATAGACCTAACCCTTCTGTCCACACCCACTCAGCCCACTCACTGTTCACCACACTACTGTTAGATTACTTGTACAGGAACAAAAAATATGACATCACCTTTTAGTCTTAAAATCTTTCAGGTTTTAATTTTTCTGCCTTTAAATTCACATAAAATTTCGTCCTAGAGACCTCTGGGGTCTGCCCGACACCTCATCAACATCTCTTATTTGTTCCTCACACTAGCAACCCTGGAGTCTGACAAAACCCGGTGCTCACTGGTATGTCTTTTGCTTAAAGGGCATAGATTAGATATGGACATCTGCATGCTTCAGACTCTTGCTTCTCTTCATCATGAGGTTATACAGGCCTTTTGAGGTCATCATGAACTTCTTCATGGAAGCACCCTGTTCTTGCTGAGCAGCTGAGGAATCCCTGAGATAAGCATGCTTCATAGACCCAGTTACTTTCACACACAGCTGTCTGCATGATGGCACTTTGGCGTCTATGTGTCTGATTACTTGATTAGCATCTGTCTTTCCTACTAGAATGTAAACACCATGAGGAGTATTGGTGTCTATACAGGGTCACCACTGTATCCTTAGAACACTGACTGACTCAAATTAATTTATTGGCCATTTAAAAAAATAACAAGCAAATGGTAAACGTGTTCCATAGAGGCTTTCATATCACATCCATCTTAGGTTCTTGCTTTGTTTAACATATTTTCATCCACCTCTCCATTGGGATAGTCAAACATGAAATGTGATAGTTTAAATCACGGACTGTGGATCCCCAGGGTCACATGGCTTCTACTTGCTATAGTTGTTCTTGAAGGTACTGGCTTAGATACTACTTTCTAATTATTACCTTAGCTCAAACTCAGTCTTAAGACATTTCCCTTGTATTCTTCATTATCATCAGGGCAGACTTGCAGATGCGAAACTTTTAATGAACATTCTAACATAACTGTTTTGAAGTGTCTACTTTCCTTTGTACATGTAGTACCTCTAACCATCGTTAATAATTCCCTGTTGCTCATGGTCCAATCTCACTAATTATGGGTAGCCTCCAATGTCCAAGAACAGGTGATAGGCTCAGAAACAAAAACAGAAGTGTGGTGATATATTGTGTACCCCAATAAAGCTTACCTGGGGATCAGAGGACAGAGCCAGCCACTATATTAGACATAGAGGCCAGGTAGTGGTGGCACACACCTTTAATCCTATCACTCTGGAGGCAGAGATGTGTCTGGATCTCTGTGAGTTCAAGGCCACACAGAGCTACAAGAGAGAAACAGAACCAGGCAGTGGTGACACACGCCTTTAATCCCAGGAAGTAACATGGTAGGACACAGAAAAGTATATAAGGCATGAGGAAACAGGAACTCAGTCTTTTGAGGCTGAGGATTTCATAGAGGTAAGCTAGTGGCTGGCTGGCTGCTTCTCTGATCTTTCAGCTTTCACCCCAATATCTGGCTCTGGGTTTCTTTATTACAAGACCTTTTAAGATTCGTGTTACACAGAAGTTTAGTGGGAAACACAGTTAGTAGGTTCAATGTTTTCAAGGGCATGCTCCTTTAGTCCATTTTAAGGAGCTGTTTTGTAGACATGGGATCTGTGGAATTGTGGGAAGTCTTGCTGCATCTACGGCCTTCCTCAAGGACAATCAATCTTTTGTCTTGGTGACTGCACTTCAGAGGACAGACAACACACACTGGCTGGGGACATCTGAACTCTAAATCCAAGTTTAATTGACTTTCTACAAATGCAAAACACTACAGTTTTAGGATAGGCCTTGTTCTAGTCAAATGAAAAGGTTTTTTTTTTTTTTTTAACTCCAAACCCACCATACAATCATTTTCTCACGACAAGGATGCACAGGAATCTCCAGTGTATGGCAGAATGCCTATCTAAAAAGAAAAGATAAAAACACTCAAAGAAAGGGTCATTAGGTTATTAGTAACTGAAAGGAAACTTTTGGACTTCTCCCCTTAAAGTTCTACATCAGAGGGAAGATTGCTTTTTCAGGTGGATTCTTAGAGATTAAGGCTGTCAACAGGGTGTAAGACTTTGGACAATGGTCAGGGCAAAGATCAATGTTATCTCCAGCTGCATTTTCCAAATCCCTCCATAATTTTTTATCAATGAGTAACTGTACTGACTCCCAAGCCACAATTCTGTTGATCATACCTTATCCTAGTCTTGCTCACTTAGTGAGCAGAGCCCTTTGATTTCAGCAGCAGGGCTAGCAGTTTAAGCCAGTCTCTGGTGCCACAACCCCACCCTTGGACGGTCATTCTTTCCTCGGGATGGGAGCCTAACACAATACGCTTGCAGTCTCCAGCTGGTCACTCCCGAGGAGCAGCAAGAGGCAATGCACTGGTTGTCTTAGAAGAGATCTATCTTTAAGAAATAAAATAGCCTGGCATGTTCCTTCATCCTTGCAATCCTGATCCTTGAGAGGCTGAGGCAAGAGGAATGTGAGATCCAGGCCAGCTATATTGGAATTTCAAAAACAAAGAAACAGAAATCAACACAGGCCCATGTACCAAGTCCTAGAAAGATCTGAGGAGAGCAGGGAGGTAATTCAGTGACATGCTGGAGTATTCCCTCTACATGGAAGATAATTTGTCATACACAATAAAGAGGGGGGTGCTTTGGATTTTGCAATGGTATTTAGATATCATTTAGGTGACATCTGACTATTTACTAGGTAACCAGAAACTGGCCCAGAATAGAGAAACAAAATGTTTTACAGCTAGTCCATCCCTAGGAAAAGCTGCAGTAGCTTCTATGACTATAGCCATGTTGGTCCTTGTCTCCTGGCTTCTCAGCTTAGTCACCTTAAAATGATAGGTCTTTCCAAAATCCGAGAGGGCTCTGACTGACTTGTATCACATGATCAGCTCATGGATTCAGGGGAACAAAACACTATGACTCAGTCAGATCAAATGTTCATTCCCAGCTAATCCCTGGAAACAAGGCAGAGTCAATGTGGAATATTTATCATGTAGGAGAAGTGTTTCCCCAAATGAACAGGTATATTTTTTCCAAAGGAAATTCAATCTGGTTGCCAGATAAAACAATACATGTCAACTAAACAGCTAACCCTAAACACCATAGCAATTGTCTTAACACTCAAAGATGCAAGATCTGAAAATTAACGGTCCAAAGTAAAAAGGAATTATTTGGAAAATCTTATATGAACTTACCTTATCTTTACTAGGACTTAGTTCAGTTACTAATGTTAAAAGTCTTCTGTAAGAATACATTATTTGAAAAGGCCCGTAGCTGATATCCATAATAACCCAACAGCGTTGGAGTCATGAAACAGAACAAAATTGGAAGAGGAAAGTGCCAAGCCTGGAACATGAAATTTCCCATAGTGGACACTGCGGGGCTAATTTACAGCCCTATTAGCAATTGTTCTCTCTGTGTGGAACAGCCCTGGCTTGCAAACATCCAATTAGAAAGCCAAGTATACACCCTGGGCCGCCCTACATAAAATGGACATGTTCTATTCTACATCCCCAAACACCATACTTGCTCTAAAGTACTCTATGAAATACAATATGAAGCCACAGGCTCTACGGTCCACAGGAGTTGAAGCATCATTTAAATGGCTTGCTCACTTGGAACACAATTTATAAATTCATAAGAAGCACTTAATAAAAATCTCATTGAATAACCCTGCTCCTAGCAATGAATAGATTTCTACTACACAGGAGGCAATCAAATACATCTCTGAAGAAAATTTTACTGCACATTAGGCTTCATTAATATTTATTTTAAAGATCACTTTTTATTGTAACAAATATAAAGTCATTGATGTCTTATAAATTTTCAAAAATGCTTTAAGTACAAAAAAAATACATTAGTAAATGAAACATAGGTTGTAGTATTTGGTATATACTTAATACAGTCAACATGCATAACTGCTGTCAGAAAAGCTCATGCATTATTGGAGAGAAAGACAATGAGACACAATTGTGGTGTTGCTGATTATAAACTCATCGCTTCAGTCAGTTTTCTTTCTTCAGGGATACCATTTACCTGCAACCAAGATGACAATATGAGCGTGAGTATGCAGAACACGGTCCATCTAGATTTGGAACACAGGAAATTATTACAAGAAAGCCTCTCTTTTAAAATGTGTACAGTGTTTGTATTATGACTAAACTTTCTAGTTAATGTAAAACATGGTGAGTTTTGTTATACCTCCTCACACGTGTATCTCGGCTGTTGCTCATATTTGGCTGTTTATCACCATTTTTTCATTTTCTCCTTTTTTCCTTCAGGTTCTCTTCACATCACTTTCCCCCTTCATTGTCCCCAACAGATTTCTACTTTCATGTTGTATACAGGACACACACATACATATACCATACATACATATATGAAAACCTAGATTGCAAGGAGAATTTTTCTATCAATTTAAAATAATCATATTACCTTATTTTTCTCTGTTTTGTTTTAAAGGAGGTGAGGGAGGGAGGAAGGGAGGAAGAAAGGAAGAAAGGAGGGGATTAATTCTGAATTAGCACCCCTTTTCCTGAACCAGGCTGCACTGTTTTATTTTCTCCAAAGTTATAGCTTGAAAATTTCTCCCACAATAAACTAGCAGAATGGGGTTGACTGTGGGATGTAGGACTGTACCTTTTAGTGGTGGCTTAAAAGATACCACGTGGACTGGAAGGGCAGAGAAAAAGAGCGCCTGAAAGAACACCAAGCCTCCTGTCTTGGCCCTAGACCAAAGGCAGTGCTATTGTCTGCCCTTAACGGCTCTATTATCACAGCCAGGACTCAGCCCAACAACGCAGCCTCAGCAGCCAGGTCACTTGCTAAACTTCGGATGAGAATTTAAAAAGAAACAACTAACCACGTGAAACAAGCTGCTAATCTCCTTTCAGCTGATGAAGTCCATGCAGGCAACTACAGATAAAATTACCTGCTCTCTAGGACATGACCTGAGTGCCTCCCTTTCATAAAGAAAAACCCTGGCACTGTTTCATAATAATCACGCACAGATTAGCCCCTCCACATGGTGCTAGGATAAGCAGGGTGAGGGAACAGAACAGCTCAACTGTACTCATGAAAATACATGATCGGTCTGATACCCATGCATTTGCAGATGGGACAGAATAAATTGGAAGCCGAGAAAAACATTTTTTATGTATTTTTATGAATACAACAAGAATAAAGGATCTAACTGTCCCTTAGCTCCCTACCCACAAGGCCTAGCTCCACTTAGTTTTAAATGTATGAGAGGCAGAAACAGCAGTCTCTCAGAGCTATACAAAATGCTAGGGTGGTCTCTCTCCCTTGACTCTCCGACCCTCCTCCGACTGAGGAGACAATCACAGAGCACACAAGATAAGACAGTGCCCTTTAATCAGTAACACGAGCCAAAGTGCAGAAAACATAAGAAAACAAGAGGGGGGAAGGTCAGTCCTAACGAGAAGGATGAAATCTTTCTCAACAAAAATGCCTGCTCCCCAAAACCTTTTTAAAAAAACAAATTTGAAAATGAGGTTGAGCAGCCAAAGTCATCCAAGGGGAAGCCTTTTCTTATCACGTGTACTCAGCTCTAAATGCTCCTTCCATCAGGGACAGGGGAAGCAGCACCCCAAAATATCAAACAAGTGCCACCATCTACTAACACCATCCCCAAGAGCACCTATTCAAGACGTCTATTCTCTCTCCTACTAGGCACATAGATTAAAAAAAAAAATCTAGATTTTTACAAGTCTCCAAAAATATTTACAAGTTTCCTAGAGATGATTTGACTTCCACTCATTATAAGCAAGAAGCAGAAAGCAGACATCCAGGAGGGGCAGGCCGTGGTGGCTGGAGAGGAAGATGCGGCGCCTTCCTGCACCTGTCATGTTCCTTTCAGTTTTCTCCTCTTTACAAAGACAGCATGGAACTAGCAGGGCTAAAGAATTCAAAAACTGTCCTCTTTCAGCAACACATATTTATAGCTAAGTTGGTTTCTTCATCAATCTTTTCAATGTTTACAGAGCAGCACCACCCATCAATATATTGAACGGTCTGCTTGGATCACATTAGCATTTAATTAAAACAAGCAATCAAAACTGTAGGAACAATTCTGATAAACATCATCTTATAATTAAAATCTGATTAAAAAAAACTTTATTATACTTGCCTCAAATCTTTGAAAAGTTGTCAAACGAAAATCTCCTTAAATCCCCGAAAGCAGTAATAGAGAAGATAATTCTGAATGAAAATATCCAACACATTTCCACATGTGGCTGACATTTTTTGGAGACTCACTTAATGGCTTTCCTACCACAAAGCCACTATTCATACTTAGAATTCCACACTCAACTTACATTTTTAGACCTTCTCTTGCTTTTCCAAAGGAGGAACAAAGGCATTACTGGTTGCCTGGCAATTAGAACTAGGAATCATCCACTAATTAGGAGACAATTGTGAATAAGTGAGGGATGAATGAAATAATTGGCTGTGGAAAATTCTGAGGGGCACTTGAAAGAAACAAACTTAAAGAAAGCAAGTTTTGGGGAAACATAACAGCCCCAGGGAGAATTGTCCACCATCTTGTCGTCACTGGTCATGTTCGAATGGCCTTTTAAAGCGGCTCTAAAACCAGACCAACCATTTCTCATTGATCGCCCCGAAGGCTCAGTGATTAGTCACAAAGGCTTCCCTTTGTGAGAGTCAGTTTCAACCTGCTCACTTACTGAGACAAATCCTGGGTCCGTCCAAGCTAAAAACCTTTTATTTCAAGGAGAAGAATAGGGAGCACCCTCCAACCCCCATAGAAGGGGAGCTGAATTCAGTCTTCCTTAATTAGACAGGACCTCCATGGATGCTACTGCTTTGAGACCACTTACCCTTTGTCATTCTGATGACAATTTATGCAATAATCTAAGCTATTATTCTGAGGTTCTAAGTCTAATTAGGGAATGATATAACTGTTTTTCCTTCCTTGATGAAGATAAAAGTGTCATCAATTATATAGTACTATGATTATCTTTTAATATATTAGCTTCATTCATAATCATCAAATTAGCGTTTTAGTACTCACCTGTAGTCTGCTGTTGAGGAATCTGAGTCTGGTGTGGCAAGTTCCTGGAAATGATTAACACTATTGAGTAAAAGTGTGTTTTTACACTTGTAAAGAGAGAACAAAGTCACATTGAGATGGAAACCTGCATGGAGAGACAGGACCCAGATGATGTTCTCAGCCTCACTCTCAGGAGCTCAGACATGAGGAGACTGAAGTCCAAGGAAGATAAATAGCAGTCCCTGATAATGCTCATGAAATGCTCACCACACTGTATTAACCTCCCTCACAACTCTAAGACATAAGGTTTTTCTTTTTTCTTCTTGTTACATGAGGAAATAGCCTTAGAGTCCCAAAGTCCCACAGCTAAAAACAATGATTCCAGCAACTGAATTATTGTTCTGTTCAGTTTCAAACTAGGTCTAGATCATAGAACAGGTATGTATCTATGCATGCATAAATGTGTATATGTATGTACACATATCATCATCATCATCATCATCATCACCACCAGCACACTGGAACAGCTTTTAAAGCATATCACCATCTTTATTCATTATCCCAAACATGTGTTTTTTTATCTTCATCCCAAGAAAGTCCATTTTCCCAACTGGACCAGTGGGAATGCAGGAGTCACCCTTGACCTTTCTCTTTCCTTCCATTCCCAAAGTCAGTCAATCAGCTGGGATCTCAGGATATTTCTCATCTTGGTTAATCCGTTCCCTTCTTCTATACCTTCATTTCTCTTTTGGAGTTTCTGACAGGTCTGATGTACTTCATGTTCCTATTCTTCCTCCCTTACAATCTACTACGTTCACTGCTGTCAGATGATCTCACAAGACACAAATCTGTAACCAACACCTCAATATTTCCTTATATCTATCAGCAAATTAAATTTTTGGTTTCTTTAGTATGTCTTAGGCAGTCAGAAAACTATCTGTTCCTCCACACACACAAAAAAAAGAAAGAAAGAAAGAAAGAAAGAAAGAAAGAAAGAAAGAAAGAAAGAAAGAAAGAAAGAAAGAGAAGATGGCTAAACCTGCCCCTACACGAGAACCTCATCTGTTTGAAACAAAACCTGTTTGAAAAATACTCAATGAGCCCGCATTTGTCTTTGCAAAGCCAACTCTAAGTTTATTACAGCAGATACACGCTCCTTACAAAAAGTGTGTCTGTGTGTATTTGTGTCTCTGCACGTGTGCCATGGCACGGGTGTGGTCAGAAGTCAACTTGCAGATGTCAGTTTCTCCTTCCATCATATGGGTCATAAGGATTGAATGCAGGTCACTTATGCTAGGTAGCAGGTCCTTTAGCCACGAATCATCTCTCATTGGCATATATATATATATATATATATATATATATATACATACATATATATATATACACACATATACATACATATATATTTATATTGCACAGAGCAGATACATATTACTCTTATGAGTAAAAGATTCCATATGAATGCATTAAATGTTGAAGTATTATTTTAATTTAAAAAATAACATCTTAGGAACCACCTCTTTGGGACCTGGGAGATAGCTCAGTAGATTAATCACTTGCTGGACAAGCATAAGGATCAGAATTCAGATTCCCAGCCTCCCCATAAATGCCAGGTGGGTGTCAGCTTGCTCATAATTCCAACACTAGGGAGACAGAGACAAGGGGTTACCTCTGGTGAGGAGGGAGGTTATTAGTCTAGGGATCAGCAGGTCCTAGTTTCAACTGAGAGACTCGGCCTCAGTGGAAAAGATGGGAGTTCTTAAGGAAGATTCCTGACATCAACCTTGAGTCTCCACGTGCACACATGCATTCTTCATGCACCCACATATGTGAACATGCATATACATGCACCACACAGAGATACATGCAGAAAGTAAAAATAAAAAGGACCTCTCCTACATGTTTTCACTCTCTAAGCACCCCTAAATTGATGATAATTAGGCCATTTAGTATGCATTCAAACATGTGCTGACTGCCACTATAATTCTCTGCATAAGCTATTTTGTTGCCCCAAATTGCCTTATTAGTAAGAACCATCCTATTTTGTTAATAACTCTAAGAGAAGAGAAACACGCAAATTTTTGAATGGCTATAGGCAGGAATGAGATACTTACAAAGACTCAGGTAATATGTACGTATTTATTAATGTGTAGATGTATAAATTCTATGTCAAATTTTCATATTGTTATTAGTTCATGAAAATATACAATTTAGGTTGTAGGTGGAATAAAGCCCAGAGTCAACCTATTCTATGTGGTAAGGACTGTCCAAGCTTTTTGTTTCTCTTTAGCAGTGCTGAAATCACACACAGAACTCTGATGTACCAAAAGTGAACAAAGAAAGCAGGAAGCCTGCCTGCTTTGCACCCCTTGCCTCACATGCAGCCCTAAAATGTGTCTAGAAACCAAGAGTTTGAAAACCGCTGATCTGAATCATTCCTGTCTTATGTTCCAAATAAAGGGGCTGGAGAGACAGATGGCTTAGTGGGTCAAGTATTTGCCACAAAAACACAAGGACCAGAGTTCAGATCCCCAGAATCCCGTATAAATTGCTGGATGAGTATGTCAGTCCTCCTAGAATCCAGGACCTGGAGGCAGGGGCTGGAGACCAGGAATGTGGGAAGCAAATTGGCCAGCCATGATCCAGAGCCTACCCAACAATAAGCACCAAGGAACATCCTGCCTCAACCTAAGGAATTAAAAAAAGATGTCCCAGCCAGATGGCAGTTGCACACGCCTTTAATCCCAGCACTCGGGAGGCAGAGGCAGGCAGATTGAAGTCAGCCTGGTCTACAGAGTGAGCTCCACAACAGCCAAGGCTGCATAGAGAAACCCTGTCTCAAAAAAAAAATGTCCTATGTCAACCTTGAGCCTGAACACACACACACACACACACACACACACACACACACACACACACACACACACACACACACCACAGAGTAAAGAAGAAAAACATACATAATGATAGAAGTGAACACAGCACCTGCTAGGTAAGTACTGTTTAAAGCTTCCAATGTTTTGTTTGTTTGTTTGTTTGAACAGGTTCTTACTTGTTTTGTAGATCAGGCTAGCCTCCTACTCACAGACACAGGCCTGCCTCAGTTGAGTGCTGGGATTAAAGAAGCATGCCTAGCCTAAACTCCTAATCTCTTCTAAATGCCTTTTAGTGATTAAAATAAATCAGGTCCCACTTAAAAATGCATTGCTAAGGAAATAACAAAATCCACTCTCACTCAAGTTAAGGAAACTATTTGATAATTTATCCCAATGATTACATCCTCTTTTGCTATTAGGTTTTAGCTGTACTTATGCTCACAGGGTTTAGGGAAATTTTTTTTTTTTGGTTTGTTCTTTCAGAAGTTCATACAATGTATTTATATTGGTTTTGGTCACAAAGGTAGAAAAATTGATTTAGAAACCATGAAGAGATGAGCTGTGCATTTAACAATGGAAAAGCCAAGACCTTTATTACACAAGTCAAAATGCAATTACATGGGCCCTTGGGATGAGCGTGGATGAGCTTCATTGCAGATCCTCAGGCGTAACTGACATGGGTCTGTTCTACATTTGAAACTGCGCTACACTTCCCTACATTCTGTATACACTTCCTCATTCTCCATTAGCTCCAGGCACACCTAGTCTAACAACAAATTAAACCAACAGACTTTGACAAAAATCACAGAGGAAAGAGGGAAAAGCCCAGGGTCTGAGTGTTCTGACACACACAGTCAAAGACAGCAATTTCCCATAAGCTGTGGATGAAGGGTACCCTAAATTCAAAATCAGTGTTTGGAGAAGGCCACCTGTAACTCCACACCCTTGTTGGGCCTCTCAGCACATTCTTCGATGGAATGTTGTTTAAAAACCAGTGGTCAAAGACAATCAATGGCTGTTTTTCCTGAATATTTTCTTCAGCTATACTTCCAAACTTACAATCACAATGGTCTTGGGTGGCTGATGAGAAATTGTTGGTTAAAGAACATATACACTTATAGGAAATTTGGAAAAGGTACATGAAAGGGCCATTTTATAGTTGAATTAGTCTGGGGGTTTCAAACAACCAACACTGAATCTGACTGAATGATGTACATGATTTCCTGAACCTGCAAATGAAACTTTAGATGACATGTATATATAAAAACCTCCTGTGTGCAAAGAGGTTAAATAACAACAACAAAGTTGAGCTACTTGTGAGCATTCTTACCTGTGTGTGAACATGTAGGAAACTGAGGTGGGGAGTGGGATCTTGGATCAGAGGCCAGCCTGGCCCACCTGGTCTCTATGAGATCACGTGTGCCACCTAGAGTAGGAGGGTGCTCACAAAAGCACTGCGGCAGGAATACTGAATAATATGCCTACAACTGACTCTACTGGAGCTGTGACGAAGACAGAGCAGTGTGGGGTGTGGGAACATGTCCATCTTTGCAGAAAACAGACCACTAAAAGCAATTAGACGGGAGAGTGGGGCTGACTTCAAACAGAGAACCTATAATCCTTCAAAGAAAGGACCTTTATAAAGTCATAAGAGTATTTAGAGTAATTAAGTTTTTAATGGACTTATGGAAAGGTTATAATATGTAAACTGTAGCATTATATAGAAATCTAAGAAAAACTGTAATTCTCTAAATTATTAGCATTAATTATTTCCCAATTTTATTGCCATTAATTACCTGCGTCTAAATAGAAAATTGTGCAAATTAGTCATTGCACAAGCTTCATTCTTTAGGAAAGCAAAGGTAATAATTTGCAAATTAGTAAATAAGTGATTTTGGAGCGAACACAATTCTTCATTATTTGTACAATGGTTTCAAGGTAATTTACATCGTTGGCTATCCTGTAGAGTCATTCTATGAGGAAGGGGGACGATTATCAACCGATTATGTTGTTACTTGCTTGAAGACTCAAAAAACAAAGTGACTTACATAAGAGCACAGAATGGAAAGAAAATGGCATTCAGTGTGCAGATGTTTTTTAAAATAATACTTAGCAAGAAGCAGTAGTTACATTATTTGGGAAATTTGCCTATTATTTCAGAAAAAAACTTCATTTTCCCCTTTGAAATGACGGACCTACAACTCTTTTTACTGAGAAATCAAAAAGTTTGAAGAGGACAGAAGGGAAGGATACACCAAACCTAGAAACACTGTTGTAGTTTTAAATGTAAAAACCTTCATTTTAATTAAAATCCAGTCTATATTCTATAGGATACATAAAAGAGGAAGACTCCTCCATCCAATTTTTTTCAGTTTTTCCCTTTTGCTTGCTTAAGTCCAGAAGCAAATTCATTATAGCTTTAACCTAACGCAAGAGAAACCAACAGGACCTAAATCCACCAAACAACAATGAGCCCACCACTTATAGTGTATACTTACAGAATTAAAAATTTTGTAAATAAATGGCTCTGCAATATCCTCGGCAGCTGATGGTTCTTGTCAATAGGAACACTGTGGCCTTGGTCTATGGGAACAGTCAGGTTCAACTGACAGTTAACTTTCATTAAAACTTAATTTTTTATATGTGGAATTTTACCTTGAAAAGTTGGTTTTCATTAATGCTGAAGAGAAGACAAATGGAAAACACTCAAATAAAAGCTAAAATTAGTTTACTAGCTTTAATTATAAGACTTAATTGCACTCTTAGAGTTGTTGATTTGCAAAAAAAGATTTGAGTAGAGCCTACCTCCTGTTTAAGGGGCACTCAATTATCCTGGATTAGATGTTAGGTTTAGTTCAATGGATAAGGACAATTTTTGCATAGCCAGTTAAAAATGTCACAGGAAAGTGTATGGGGCATTTTCTCATGTTGTCCATTACATAAGGGCCCTCTGGGAAAATGCTTCACCTAGAAAAGGTCAGGGGCTATGGAGCTTGTTACAAAAAGAATAAGGAAGGAGATCATCCCCCTGAAGGGTAACATAGCTTCTAGACACTTCAAAATACATCAGTGTTTCTCTAGAAAACTCAGTATTTGGGATCTTCCAGTCAATGCGCTTCTCAAGGCATAAAACCAGATATTGACTACAGCCCCTAAAGTATTTCATTCCTTTATTTATTTTTAGTTTTTCAAGATTCAGCATTTTTCTCTCTCATTTGGCTACTGTTTTCAAGTCAGTACTAATCGCTCACTTCCCCACAGCATTTCCTTCAAGCAGTTGAAGAATTTGATGAAAAGTCCAAATGTTTAACTGCACCCAAACTTTATAGATAAAATCCAGTCCTATTTCATACTTCCAAACATGCCCTTTGGGGGAACTTAGAAAAAAGTTTGGGTGGAAGAGTGTATGTACCACCTACACTCTAACTGCACCCCGTTAGGATGACCCAAGAGGCTTTGCAATTCTCTAAGCTGTGAAATGGGGATTCTCAGTGATGGTCTTGCTCTTACCATGTGTGCTTCTACCAGCCTCCAAAGCCCTGACTCAGGGCTGAGCTCCACACTGGAAAAGCTCCAAGAGATTCTGAGCACCATGGTTTGGAGATGGTGTTCGATTGTCTTCAACTTAAGGACATAAAATTCTATGACTCAGAACTTCATCTTGCAGCTATGCCGAGTATCTTCTAAAGTTTTGGTTAAGCCTCTAGTTAAACACATCACCTCAATTTCAATGACTCTTTGGGTCAAGGCAATTCACACTTAAGAATTATTTTAAAATTTGATTTGTATTAAGGAAACTGCCAATGGCGGTGGGGGGAGGGCATCAATAGAAATGTATGCATTGAGAGACACAGACAACAAAGGAAGGATTAGTAAGCCTGACTTAGCTAGTGCTTGTCCTCACTATCAAGGCAATCAGACAGGTCTAAGAAACTGCCCAGAGCAGAGGGCACTAAGGAAACATGGTGACTACTATGCCCTTAAGAAAATGTTGGAAGAGAAAAAGGACATGACTGGAAAACTAGTGAAGTCTAACAAATGTCTGCAGTCTAGGCAACAGCGAAGCACCATTGTTAAGAACCTCACTATGGCGCTTTCTTAGAAAATTGGGAATCAATCTCCCCCAAGATCCAGCTATACCACTCCTGGGCATATACCCAAGGAATGCTCAATCATACCACAAGAGCACTTGCTCAGCTATGTTCATATCAGCATTGTTTGTAATAGCCAAAACCTGGAAACAACCTAGATGCCCTTCAACTGAAGAATGGATAAATAAATTGTGGCACATATACACAATGGAATACTACTCAGCAGAGAAAAACAACGACATCACACGGTTTGCAGGCAAATGGATGGATCTAGAAAAAATCATCCTGAGTGAGGTAACCCAGACTCAGAAAGACAAATATGGTATGTACTCACTCATAGGAAGATGCTAGATGTGGAACAAGGATGACTAGACTGCTACTCACATCACCAGTGAGGCTACCTGGAAAACGGGACCCCAAAAAAAGACACGGAGAAATGGACAAGATCTACATGAATAGCCTGGTCATGAGTGGGAACAATGAAGGGCGACAGTCGAGGGAAAGAGTGGGAGATCCTAGCTGGATCAAGAAAAGAGAGGGAGAACAAGGAATAGGAGACCATGGTAAATGAAGACCACATGAGAAGGTGAGAAGGGGAGGAAGCAGAGAGCTAGGGAGGCCCACGGAGATCCACAAAGATACCCCCTCAAAAGACTGCTGGCAATGGTCGCGAGACGGCAGGAACTGACCTACTCTGGTGATGGGATGGCCAGACACCCAAATAGTGGTGCCATAAACCCCATCCAAGGACTGAGGAATCTGAAGGCAGACATCCACGGCTGGGCCCCTGGTGGAGCACTGGGAGTCTAATTAGTGAGTAAGAAGAGGATTTATATGAGCGAGAATTGTTGAAGCCAAGGTTGGATAAAGCACCGGGACAAATAACCAAATGAATGGAAGCACAGGATCTATGAACCAAAGGCTGAGGGGCCCCCAACTGGATCAGGCCACCTGAACGGGTGAGACAGTCAGTTGGCTTGATCTGTTTGGGAGGCAGCTGTGCATTGGTGCCAGGTCCTGGGCTCGTTGCATGAGTTGGCTGTTTGAATCCTGGGACTTATGCAGGGACACTTGGCTCGGTCTGGGAGGGGGGAATGGACCTGCCTGGACTGAGTCTACCAGGTCAACCCCGGTCCTCGGGGGAGACCTTGATCTGGAGGAGGTGGGAATGGGGGGTGGGCTGGGGGGAGGGGTGGGCGAGAGGGGGAGAACAGGGGATTCTGTGGCTATTATGTGGAACTGAATGGTGTTGTAAAATAATAATAATAATAAAAAAAAAAAAGTAAAAAAAAAAAAAAAAAAAAAAAAAGAACCTCACTATGGCCATGGGTGCACACAGTACCACGAGATGCTAATGAGAGAAACTGACTGAAAGTAATGGTAGACTCTCCATTTTCTTTGCAACCTCCTTGTACCTCCAAGATCGTTCCAGACTTATATATAAATTATATATATATATATATATATATATATTAAACTGATCTTCCATCTCTATCTACATCATGTGAAGATTTTATCACCTGGTCATATTGTCTCTGCAATTTGAAAAGAAAAAGGAACCGTGTACTAAATGTACCCCCTTTTCAAAGCATGTGCCATGCCTCCCATTTCTACTGAGCCTACTGCTTTTCTTCCTCTTTTAATGTCCCTGTGCCTGCAATGGCTCAGAAATACCTTTGAGGTCAATGACCACACACTGTCTGTCGAAAGCAGACATCAGAATTGGTAACTAATCTCCACACTGACCTCATTTATCTTTGTCTGTTGTTGGTGTCTTAAATTTGTCACACACAAATGATCATGCTTATTTATTTATTTTTTTTACTGGATAATTTATGGTGTTAGTCTGGAGCCCTGTAAAGTATTATGCCAAAAAAAGAAAATATTTCTATGTAAGTAATAACAGTGGCAGCCTTTAGTTACACAGCTGTTGTGAGCACTCTATACCTCTCAAGTGGATTGACTTGTCTAAAATACCAAATTAATTTCTGTGCGGCCTTGAAGGAAAGCTTCGAATGTTCCCAAGTCTCACTTCTAAGTTCATATAAGTGTTTAAGCCATCACTTTGCCTGACTATCTCTGCTATCAAATCCAAGGAATAAACATGAAATCCTGTAGCAGATCAAATTCTTTACCAATGGTAAGTTTAGTACTCTCGGATGTGTGAGGCTGAAATGTTAGCCTTTTCACAAAAGGCTAATGAGCAACACGAAGAAGCAGCAGCGTCCAAGCCCACACCTGGCTAGGAGGACCATACGCCTCAATAAATGTCTCATTTTCATCTTCAAAACTCAGCTCCATCCAGAGGACCAAAATATTTATGTGTCTACTTGATACCAAAATAAAGCTTTTTTAAAAAAGCAATGATTTTCAGTTAAAGTGTAAAAGTTGAATTTTTGTAATAAAAAAGTGTTGATGAATCTAACACAATAAATTCCCTATTATCAGGCATAGTTAGAAAATGAGGTTAATCACATATTCTGGCTTATAGGGAGTTACCATAGAGACCGTGCACATATTATCCATTTCCAAGAATAAAAGACAGATAATATACACTCAACACCGAAGCGACACCGAATGTAATTTAATTTTCCTCTGATGAGTCAGGCGCACTTGATGATCCCACAGTGCCTCAGAACAATCACTGTGAACATCATCAATTATCTATGGACCCTATTTATATAGAAGTGCCACTTAATGGAGGTTTTCCATTAGCAGAAATAGGAATAATACAAAGGGTTTCTGGACTTCAAAACACATATATGTTGAAATTGTTGCAAGTTCAGTGTAATAACCTATTGTATTTGCAAAGAGCAGATCAGCATAATGGTAGTCTTGACAGGCTCTGGGAAGGCCTGAGAGAAGCAGACACTTATAAACTAGACAGAAATTTTTATATACTGATATATAAAAAGAATTTATATATCAGTAGCAACAGTGTAAAATTCTGGCACAGGAAAGTCACCATTTTTCCAGGAAATAAATATGTGTTATTCTCAACACACATGACTGGAAGGGGTATCATTAAAAGTGCAGCAGTCTCTCCCTCCTCACTTACACGGCACTAACACTAGGCTAACTGCATGATGTATACCCAAGCTCTCAAACTCACCATAGCAAGTAACTCCTGCTGTAGTCTAAAGTTTTCCATATCGTGACGCCATTACCAGAAACACTCCCAGACCTGTGCTCTCTGGAGAGTTAGCCACTCTGACCGTTCCCCACAGGTTCAAGAAGTATCCAGTGAGACAGCCCAGCAGATAAAGGTACTTGCTACAAAGGCTAGTGACCTGTGATAGACTCCTAGGACCCACACAGCGGAAAGAGACAATCAGCCCCTCGAAGTTGTCCCTAAACACCCATGAGCACTATGGCATGCAGCCCTCCCCAAAATAATAAATGTAAAAACAAACAAAAATCTTGTTTTCAAGAATATGTAATAACTTCACGTTTTGAAAACTATGAACCCTCTACACAATGTAAGAAACAGTACTTAAGTACCAAATATGATTCTGAGAATGAATAAGATTATTCTCAATTTTCATCTAAAAATTAAATAGATGGATAAGCTGTAAATTATTACAATATTCTTAAAACTACTGATTTTTCTATCTGTCCCTAATTCTAGGAAATGGTGTCTTAGATAAACCTATAAAAATAGGCCACTAGCCTTTATAAAGAGAACATGAATGTACATACATTCTCTACATTAAATATTGTGAAGCTTATATATGCACATCACTAATATAATAAATTATTTCTAAAATCCTGAATTCAAATGTATGCAAAGTTTGACCAACGCTGAAGGACTTGAATTAGTCACACACACACACACACACACACACACACACACACACACACAGCCTTAGCTTATACAACCAACTCTAAGTAGATAGAAACTTAAGAAAATATTTACAATTGCGTTAGATTTTCAGAGTGTTTTGGGTAAATGCATGGAGCCAGGCTGTTTACACTGTTCCATGGGATTACTGTTTGATCTTATTTAGCACATACATTTTACATTATGATAAATAAGGACTTTCAATGGAAAAAATATTTGTGTCCAGTATGATTCTCTCTCTCTCTCTCTCTCTCTCTCTCTCTCTCTCTCTCTGTATGTGTGAAGGAGTAAGGGACAGAAGGACAGAGAGATTTTTCTGCATATCCATACTATTCACTTTAAAAATAGGAATGAACACAAAAATACAACTGTGGCTTCTAGTTCTTGGGGCATCTCAATTTAACCCATTCTAATATAAGGTAAACAAGGAAAAAAGAGAGCTATATTCTAAGGGAATAAATGACAGATGCACTTAGCACTTCATCTATCAAAATCTACTTTCTAAGCATATAAAATCCCTCACCTTCCTTCCCCACACCTATTCTTTAAGGCACCTCATGGCTTCCTGACCATTGTCTTCGATGTATGAGCGATTTGCTCTAACTGAGCGTATGTTCATCTGGACATGGTGACACATGCCTGTACTTCCAGCACTCAGGAAGCCAAAGCAGAACCAGAAGTTCAAGCCCAGCCTGGGCTACATGAAACCCTGCCTTAATAATGATAATAATGATAATGATAGTAATAATAATAATAATAATAATAAGTTCAAAGCCCAAATCGGAGCTGCTTGTTTTGATGTACAGACACACACACACACACACACACACACACACACACACACACACACACACACACACATCTTTTATACAGAAAAAATAGTTTTGATTATAGTTCTGTGGTAGTTAAAAAAAAAATCAAACCCATTGCCTCTTAGGAACAATGTGATGGCCATGCTTTAGTCTATACCTATCTTTTAACAATGAGTTCTTCTTAGGACAAACATATGGATTATTATTAGTGTCAATTTCTCACATATTAATGTTGATACATTTTTATTACCAATGAAAAACATCTGGAAAATGATTCTCCTACATTTATGTCAGGTCAAGTCATGATATTTTGGTATGGTGTCCTCCAATAATACATAAACCAAACCAGTAACAGCTAAACGCTATGGTTTTGACAGATCCTAGTAAAACACCCATGCATGCTGACAACTGTGCCTCCACATGGATACTTACTGCTGTGTCTGCATCAGCGGCATGTTGGTGCTGTCGTAGTTGTCTGTGTGCAGGGGAGGGATGATTTCCCCAGTCACAGGGTGAAACACGGGCAGTGTAGACAGGGGCCATGCAATCTCTCTGTTTTTGGACATGTCACGAAGCTCCTTGGTAGATTTCTGAATAGAACTGTGATGGACAAGTTGGATGCTACATAAAAGAAGAAATAAAACAACACATTTAAAATGATGTATTAGCCTAATGAGTATCAGTTTGAAAAAGACACTTTCTTTAAAAAGAAGACATTATTGCTTTGGAGGTATCCTTCAAACTAGCTCAGAAAAACATACATCTCACACACCTTTATATAAGTCTCAAGTCAAACTCAGCTACTACGTTAATATTACAGCCCAAGTCATAAACTAGTTACCTATTTATTTTCTATGATTAAGATAAAATCATGATAGCTTTTATATTATTGCTTCCGGTGGGGCAGTATTTATAAATACTCACAGGAGTTTCATTTTATGGAAGGTTATTATTGTAGACTCAGGAAAACGTGTATGAAAGGCCTTGTCACCTGTCCTCTGGTTTATAGAAATGCAAATTGGGAAATCACATGATATCAATGACATGTTAATATTCTGAATCTGAAATAGTTTAGGTTTAATTTTTATCTAGGTTACCTTAGGTTTTGAGCCCTTTTTAATTTTAGTGTCTGCCCATCCTAAACTTCTCTATTTAGAAAGCAGCTTTCACGTTTGTGAAGTCAACTATGAATGATGGTGAATGAAAAGAAAGCGTGAGACACATGTACGACGGAGCATGATGGGAAACCAAGAAGTGACGGAAACAATGAGAAAGAAAATAACAGGAAAGAAGACACTTACTCTGGGGTTTGCATGTTTCTCTTTTCCCTAGAAACAAAACAAAATTTATGAATTAAATAATAGCATTGATATTTGGAACATTAAGACTATATGCTCATGGGACCTTGTGTGATGGGGAGATGCTGATGCTGTGACTCAAATGCAACCAGGCAGCATTTGCCAGCAGGTTTACAATATTGCTAGAATGAGTACACAGACAGCGATGGAATACTGATGAGAAACACACAGAAAATGGAAAAAATGGAGATTAAGAGTCAAGCTCTTGATTGAAATAAAGTCTATGACATAATGAAATCAGGCTAGATGAAGAATGGAGAATTTGTTACTTGCTGCTTTATGAGTTTTTGAGCCTTTGCTTTGTTACCCTGACTTCCAAGTAATCTCAGGAGATTATCTTAATTGACATAGATGTCCTGAAAGTACTAACTATTCATGAAGGGAAGACTCATTACTCAAATGATACCTTATTTTCATTAATTTACTCCTGGGTTATTTTTTTTAATATATTTTAAACATTTAGATTGTGTCACCCTGTTTGACAGCAGAATGACTTCAAGAAGAATTCTGACCATCACTTTTCATCACACTGACTAAGACAATTTATTTATTTAAATGCAATTACCATGTCAATAGACTCCTGTCTCTGCTCACACAAGATGGCTCGCATAACCACGGTGTCTAGTCTCAATTATTCTTGATACTGTTTTTCCATCATGAATTTATATCTAGCCTTAATCATTTCTGAATAAAGTCATTTTGGCCCCTAATTTGGTTTGCTAGACTCACAACTACTTGAATTCATTTTAAAGGGGAAAAGTACTGCTGTTTGACTTGAACCCAATTTCACTTCATTTCCAGTGTGTTTTATGAACTAGATGCAACAACTCTGCTTTTAATGGGATCGTCTATGTCGTTGTCTTAACAGGCTTGTCAGGTCGTTACTAGTGTTTGAAAGTACTCACACTCCTTCCCGTCGGCAGCACATGATATAAGCGAGTATTAGGAAGAGCACTAATGCTACCGCCGACGGTACGGCCAGTGTGACGAGGAAATCCGTGTAATAGTCTCTGCTTTTCAAAGAGTCAGAAGGGGGCTTGTACTCCCCACCATCAGGCAAGATCCCCTCACCACGAACCACTTCCTGATAGGTGGACACTTGCTTTGTTTTATCAACCTGATACAAAAGAAAATAAGTACACATCAAATTAATAGCCACAAACAGGAGCTTTTAAGATCCAGACACACCAAAACAGTCTTTGACAAATTACCTTCAAAAGCCAATTAGTTTCCCAATTACTTTACCATCCTGGTGTGTTGTTCTTTATCGGTGCTAGGGAAAGAGCGGATGAAGGCAGTCAAGGCTTTATCGGAGTCTATTTGTCCTAGCCTTCTTGCAACACAGACACATACACACGTGCAGCCATGAGATGTGTGTGTGCATGTGTCTGCTTGTTTACTGCACAGCAGAAGGCCTTAAGACCACTAAAAATAAGTTTCTTGTGATCAGCTTCTAGTGCAAATGTTAACAAACTGGCCAATGAACCAGTACACGAGGAAGGTTTGTAAGGTTACTGGAATAGGAAAAAGAAAAGACAATTTCCAGGGTACTACTCAATCTTCCTTCTATTTGGCTGACATTAATTTTAGTAAAAAGAGCAGAAGACAGCCCCCTCCAACGGTGTAGCACTACTACATTCTATTCCAGATCACGGCGTGCATGCACTCGGCCGGCCGGCGGCATGGTCGCTCATCTTGTATTTACTGATCTGCCTTCATTGTGCTACGTTTAATTCTACTGAGGTTTTTATTGAAGGGCATTAAAAAGGTAGCCACGTGAAATCTGTTTCATTTGGTGATTAAAAAAAAATGTTGGGAGAATTATTTTCGGCTTTATTCAGCATCCTCTGCTGGAAAACTGAGCTTGGTTTTCTGTCACGCCAGCCAAGCCTTTAGTACCTGCAGAGGAATCGGCACACAGCCTTCTTCCAAACAATAACTAAATAACTCAATTTCCTGGCTTTTTATTCTTGCTATTAGGAAACTGGTTGTCCAACATAATCTTATGCTTTTTTTTTTTTAAATTAGGTCCTGCTTTTACCATTCAAAAATATTTTTTATGTTTGTTGTAAGACTGTGTTATTTATGTTTATCTTTATTTTATTTTATTTTATTTTATTTTTAGGCAGGATGTAGTTTCAGCTGGCCTGGAGCTCCTATATAGAACAGGCTGGCCTCAAACTCACAGAGTGCTGGGATGACATACATGCACCACCACACCCAGCCCAGTAACTCCTTCACTGGAGCCTCCTTAAATACTAAGAATTGTTAAGAAATATTTTTGTGGAATGACATGGCACAGAAATAAATATATACATGTAAAATTAAGATGAAAATTCCCAAACTTTCCAGTTATAAAAGCCTTGCCCTCAAAACTTTCAAAAGGGAAATAATTTTTAACTTCTGCAAGTTGGACAGTGCTGCTAAACATAAATTCACGTAAGAGCACAGCCCCGAAGAGAATGCGGCTGGCAGGGCCTGCTGTCGCCTGGTTGGGGAGAGAGGAGTGTGTGGCAGGCATGGTCCCAGCTGCTCCCTCACAGCCTCAGATGATTAGCACCATGACTGAATTATTGCGCTCTGCAGTGCTAATATTTACCCAAGATTGTACATAAACCACAGTTTAAAAGAAAAGTAATTTTATGTGATTTAGGAAGGCAAAGAACGGGTATAATTTTTCCAAGATACAAAAGACAGGAGAAAAAGCACACAGGGCAAGAAGCCACAGGGAACGCCGAGCAGCGCAACAACGTGAGTAATGTGTTCTCTGGCCGGCCCGGGGCCCGGGAGGCCGCCTGCAGCCGCCTCCCTAAGACATGGGATGACAGTTGTGTTTATGTGTCAGCAGCTTTGTTCAGACGTCAGTTTTAAACTTAGATCGAAATCACTCGCCATCAATCATAAAAAGTGACAGAAGTTAAACCTAAAGGTCACCAAAGAATTAAAGGTCACAGAGAATTAAAGAATCTCAATAAGCCCAAAATATTGCATAGAGATACAAAGAAGACAGGCACTGTGGATAAACAGGAATATTATACATCTCTTACACATAAGCGTGTCAGACCACTTACATTTTTTAGCATTCAAATTCAAAACATGTTTGCAACTGTCATAGAACAAATTTAATCAATAAAAAAAAAATTAAGGTAGTTTTTTTTTTTAAAAAAAACAAACAAACTTCAAATGTTGATACATTTATTTTTAAGGCTGTGGGCAAAATACTGTCTTCCCTCAGAAACACTCCTGTCTGCTGAGCTCTGTCACCTGAGTTTGTGGAAGCCTGGGTCACAGCAGAACACAGCTTCACCTGCACTCTTCACTGTAGTCCTTTCCCTCACAGTGAGCCAGGGCGGCGCATTCCACTCACCCCACACTGGCTTCCCAGTGTATGCTGAGTTCACAGCCTCCTGCTTGTCCAAGAGCTTCATCTGGACCACCCACGAGCTAATTCAGCCTCAGCAACTAATCAAGTGTGGAGTACAAAGGTGGTGGGACTCTTTCTTAAGTGGATGTACCATCATCTAATTTACCAAATCCTTAAAAACAAGGAAGTCCACACAGTTGACAAAGAAAACCGAGGATTTAATCCCAACAGCAGTTCAGGCTCTAGTCAGATGTTATGTCCAGACACAAGACTCCTAATTACATTTGCAAAATCGAAATTTAAAAAAAGAAAAAAAAAACTCACCAGTGAAATTTTGCACCAGTCAATGTAAAATTGAGTTCGAAACTTTTTATCGCATGTGATCACAGGCTCCATTTCTTGACTGCATCTCAACTGATTCTGTGGATTTTCAACTTCTCGTAAACAAGAAGAAAATGCAACATCGGCACCAACCATGACATAAACGCTGCAAAAATGTGAAACTCTCAAGTTATCCTTTAAGAAAATTGAAAACACTGAAAAAACAAACAAAAAACAATTTACCCCTGAAAACAAGACTTATCCTTTTGAATTGAGGGATTAACCAGAACCATCTCTGAGGTGGGAGTTAGGCTTTCAAAGCAGCAGTTCATGGAGGGCCTCCTGCTGTCCATTCCTTTATTCAACCAATATTTACTGAGTGCTTAGGTGTATCCAGGACCCTTTCCATCCTATGTGAATGTCTAGAAGTTATATTTCATCCTTTTTATTGCATTCAAACCAGCTACGTGCTATATGCCCTGATTATTATATTTGGTCGACTACTTACAGATAAATTTGTTAAGAAAATAACCCTATCACTAAAATAATAGTTGTAAGTAATGGCTCTTCATTTGATTTCATCATAATGCAATTATGACATTACCCCTGTGAGCAGCCACGCTCTCTTTTGACTTCATTATTCAACTGGACATTTCTGTCAGTGTTTTGAGCACACAGACCCCTCTGCTAAGAAGTTCACCTAAGAGAAAACTGTTGTTTGGGCACCAAAGGAGGCAAACATATTTTCTTGAAGAATGCCCTTAGAATTATGGGGAAAAAAGTCCACCGAATTGAGAAAGAGGATGTTCACAATGAAGCAGCCACAGAGGCAGCTGTGACAAGGACAGTCTCAGACAGGGATCTTATCAACTTTCCAGAGAAAAGGAGAAAACAGAAAAGATTCGAGAATTAGCTACTTATAAAATCTGATAAGGCTATCAAGGCTCCAGCTGTCTTTGGGGGAAAAAAAACACCTGATCTCAAGACTCATAAAGTCCAAGAAAGCTAAAAAAGAAAATTTTGAGTAAACAAAACAAATTTGGAAGAGGAACAGTGAAGGTTTGCAAATGTACTCAAAGCTACAACATAAAGATATAGTGTGTACTACATGGAGTTAGACATACAAATCAATAAAATAGAACCCAAAATCTAGAAATCAACTCTCATATTTAGTAAATCTTGTAAATGTTGTTTCTTGTAACAAGTCTGATGGAAGCTGAATAATATTTACAATAAATGGTCTTAGAACAATTAGGTATCCACATGAAAATGAAGAAAATTTTAAGTCTCACCACCACAATCTCATGCCATAAAAACCAAGTTAACTCAAAACTGATCAAAAAAGACTTCTGGTTTTGGTCTAGCTAGCACAGGAGGTTGGCAATCACCACCATATTCTACCATTAAACAAACAAACAAACAAACAAAAAAATAAACAAACTGAAAAAAAAAAGAACAATTTTTAGGCCCATAAGATAAATAAGGCCATAGAGAAAACTGATGCTCTGGGACTTGGAGAGACCAACAGATGAATACAGAGAATCAAAGCCTCCTGGAAAAGAAGTCTGCCAGCCCGAGGGGACTGTGAGGTGGTGCAAGCGGAAAGCTTAGCTGCAGTTACAGAGCTGCTGGAGGGTCAGTGTAGAGAAACCCGAGAGTCACAAACTCCCCGGCAGTCTGGTCATCAAGGACCCCGCATTTATGTGCGCTCTCACTAGCAGACCTGGGTCCACGTCTTCGGGAAACACAATGTGTTTGTTTGTGCTGTTGGCAAAAAAGAGGGGAAGGAACAATTCCGTTCTGAAAAAGGTCTGCCTTCAGGAGAAACAGTGCAGCGCCTCAACCGCGGGGACTCATGGAGGAGCCCAGCAGACCCGAGACGGGAAACACTCAATTCCACCGCTGTGGCGACCACTCAACCCCACAATGCTCTCAGCTCCCAGGCACAGGCTCACTTAAAACTGAGACTGATTTCCAAAGCCGGAGAAACCTCTTCTAGTCCCACATCTTAACGACCTCTTAACTTACAGCAGTTCCTTTTACACAGCATCAGTCCAAATATCACAGCTTGAAAAAAAAACGAACAGAGTCTGAACCAGACCCAGCAACACTGGTCTACATAACGTGAGTTAAACAAACAAACAATAACAAAAAAACCCTCAAAGAACAATCTTACAATATTTTGAGATAACTATAAAGAATGTCATAATTTTTCCAAATTTGGGGGGGCTATAGCCAAAGCAGTCAGTTCTTAGAGGGAAATGTATAGCGTTGAATGCATATATTAGAAAAGAGAAAGATTTAAAATTAGTCACGTAAACTTCCATTTTAGGAAACAAAAGCAAAACAAAACAAGTAGGCAAATTAAATCTGAAGTACACAAATAAAAAGCAACAATAAAAATCAGAGAAGAAATGAATGAGTTGGAAACAAGACTGAAGAGGAAAATCAAAGAATGAAAAGGAAGTTTTTTTAAAAATGATAAACAGGCAAATGGGGGTATACAAGTTGTTCATATCAAAAATAAATAGTGCACATTACAAGAGAGTTCATGGCACAATAAATCAAGGGATACCACGATCATCTCCATACGTAAAATCCGATTGTGCACATGAGTAATTATGGGGAGATCCGTCTCACCTAACTAGGAAAAAGGGAACAAGTGGGGGAGACCACCATCCCCCACGGAAAGTCATCAGGAACCAGCCCTCAGTGTGGGGACAGCAGACCCACACACTGCAGTCAGACTTCCCCACACTTTTAAGGGAATAATGTTAGTTTCCTGCAAAGTCATTCAGAATACAAAAGCCAAGAGAGCATTTTCTAGATGGTGCCAAAAATCTAGCACTTGCGAGGCAGAGGCAGGGGAACCAGAAGTCTGAGGCTAGTCTCACTCACCACCCAGTAAGTTTCAGAGTATATATAAAAACCCAAACAAAATGAAGAAAAAAAAAACCCAGCAAATTGAATCTAACAATGTATAAATAAAATTATAAAAGGGGGCCATGTAGAATTTATCCCGGCTATGAAAATAAATTAATTTATCACATCAGTGAATTGCACAGAGAATCATCTTATTAATAGATTAAGAAATATCATTTAGCAAAATCAAACATTCATGAATGATAAAAGAATGGAGGGAACTTCCTAATCTCAATATGGATCATGTTTTTTGTTTGTTTTTGTTTTGTTTTAACTTTGAAAGTGTTTTTTTCTTTATTAAGAAATTTTCTACTCACTCTACATACCACCCACAGATCCCACCTCCTCCCTCTTCCCAGCCCTCCCTCCCAAGCCACCCCACATCCCCACATCCCCCAAATCAAGGTCTCCCATGGGGGGTCAGTAGAGCCCGGCACACTGAGCCTAGGCAGGTCCAAGCCCCTTACCACTGCACCAAGGCTGTGTGAGGTGTCACACCATAGGCACCGCATTCCCAGAAGCCTGCCTATGCACCAGGGATAGATCCTGGTCCCCCTGCCTGGGTGCTCCCCAAACAGTTCAAGCCAAACAACCATCTTCCGTATCCAGAGGGCCTAGCTCTCAGGAACCCATAAGGATGACACCACCTTGGATTGCTGGCAGTGGTCCTACTCTGGTGACCAGTTTAGCGAATACCCTAACTATCATCATAGAGCCTTTGTCCAGTGACTGATGGAGGCAGATGCAGAGATCCATGGCCAGGCGCCAGGCTGAGCTCTGGGAATCCAATCTATGAGAGAGAGGAGGGATTCTGCAGGCGAGGGGCATCAAGATCATGATGGGAAGAAGTGCAGAGATGACTGGCTACACTATTGGAGGCCCATGAACTGTAGACTAGTGGATCATCTTTTAGAATCAAAACCAGCTAATGATGAATAGAAAAAAAATACTCAAAGATTTCCCATGTCAATACTGTACTGGAAGTTCTAACTAAAGTAGTCAAAGAGGAAAAAGAAATACAAGGTATGCTGATTTGGAAGAAATAAAAACATCTGTTCACAGATGACAAGATCCAAAATAATGCACAAATGCCTCTCAGAACATTCATTACAGTAAGTTTACAGAATACAGCAGAACACACAGGCAAATGCACTGAAAATTGTTTTCCTATGTACCAGCACAGATGGATCTTGAAACAAAAGCACATCCCCTTGACATTAGAACCTAACAAAAATAAACTAAACAAATCTTTAAAAGTACATTCAAACTATATACGAGAAAAACAAAACCTGATGAAAGAAATAAGAAAACAAAATTAATGGAGAGCAATTTTGTTTACCAATAGGAAGACTCAGTATTGTGAAAATGATAGTTCTTTCCAAATTAATTCATAATCTCAACGAAATGCCAATCAAAAGCCCAGTGATTTGTTCTGTGAATATTGACAAACTGGTTGGTTCTAAATCTTACAGAGAAACAAAAGACTCAGAACATCAAACATAATATTGAAACAGAAGAGCAAAGGTAGAGGACTGAACTAACCCACTCCAAGACTTTCAATGAAGCAAAGCAATCAAAACAATGTAGCTGTAGTGAAGGGCCGGACAAGGAAGTGGAGCCAAGGAGAGCCTAGAAGAGACCTCTGTAAGTTGAAGACCCAGAGAAGACCTAGAAAAGACCTGTATAACTTACAGTTCACTGACCTGTAATGAGGAACACACACACTAACATCAGTCTTCTCAACAGATGGTGCTGGAACAATCATGTATACATTTAAAAAGAAAAAAAAACTACAATTGAGTCTTCATATATACCTTGTAATCGTCACAAGTGTTACCTCCAAATCAGTCACAAACCTAAGTACAAACTGCAAAACTACACAATTCTAAGAAAGTAACACGGAGAAACACTAGATGACTTTCTAGAACAAGGCGCTAAGGGTATAATTCATGAAATAAAGGAATTGATAAAATAAACAAATTTAAATTTTCTCCCCTAGTAAACAAACTTTCAAGGAAACTGTCCAGAGCCTGGGTGGAAACATCTGTTGACCTCTTATGTCATAAAAACTGCTATCAAACATAAACCAATAATAAAATGAAACTGACTTAAAGGTTTCCCAGGGTTGGGGGAGATGGCTCACTTGGCAGAGTGTTTGCCTAGCATGTACAAAATCCTGGGTTCAGTCTCTAGCACCTTATAAACTGGGCATGGCAGTATACATCTGTAATCCTGCAATCCAGGCAGTGAAGACGAGAGGATCAGGAATCCAAAACCATTCCCAGCTAATGAGTGCAAGACCAGTTTGAGACTGTCTCAAAAAAATTTTTTTAAGTAAATAAATAAATAAAATTAATTTCAAAAGAAGAAAAACCTTAATAGATAATTTAGCAAGGAAAATATACAGAGAGCAAATAAATATGAAAGGTGTCCCATATCACATATTATTGGGGAAAAACTGACTACAGCAGCATTGAGAGACCGGAAATAAACTCTGGAACACAAGGAGAAGCTGGAACTTTCCTGAATGAAGTAACACAGTGTGGTACAGCCAATGTGAAGACAGCCTGACATTTTCTTACAACATTAAGCATATTTTACCTAATGGCCCAGCTACTAACAAAAGGATCCAGCACTTAGACCTACACAAAAACACTTTTTAAATAAAGAACAAAGAATCTTTATTTATAATTGCCAAGGACAGAAGCAATCTGTATATCTTTCAGTGGGAGGAATGGTTAACTGTGGTACATCCAGAAAAATGAAATATTATTCAGCGCACGCGCGCACGCACACACACACACACACACACACACACACACACACACACACAGAGGAATGAGCTATTAAGCAAAAGAAACTTAAGTGCATGTTACTAAATGAAAGAATATAAAAAGGGGACACGCAGTACTAGACCAACTATATGAACTTGTATGGCATTCCAGATAACGAAAACTCTGGGGAGACTAAAAAGATAGCTGCTAGAGGGCAGAGACAAAAGAAAGATGAAGAGGGGAACACAGATGATTTTCAGGGCAGTGAAACCACACAGTGTGATATGCCATAAAGTGTATAGATGCCATATGCAATTTGTCCAAACCCATACAATGTACACCACCAACAATGAACCTCCATGGAAGCAATGGACTGTGGCTGATGATACATCAGTCCTGTCCATCAACAGTAACAACTTGACCACTTTGGCAAAAGATGATGATGATAACTGGAGGAGCTACAGGTGTGGGAACAATGGCATACACAGCATCTCTGTCCTTTCTCTTTGTTTCTATGAAGTTAAAAATTCTCTAGAAGTAGTTTATTTAAAAAGGCATACGGTGACTTAAATGCAAGAATTACAGCTATTAACCCTAAGAAGAAAATAGGAATAAATCCTTGTGGCCTTGGATTCGGCAATGGTTTTTTTAGCTTTGACATCAAAAGCTCCAGCAGTGACAGCAAAAACTAGATAAGCTGAGCTTTATCAAAATTAAAACATTTCATGCTTCAAAGAGCAACAACAAGAAAGTCAAGATAAGTTACAAAGGGGGGTATTTACAAATTGCATGTCTGATAAGTCACTTACATCCAGAGTATGTAAAGGAATCTCACATCTTAAAAAGACAAATAACCCAGTTAAAAAATGGTCAAGGATCTGAAGAGCCATATCTTCAAAGAAAATTTGAAAAAGAATTGTTTTGTTGCATTGCATGTAAAAAGTATATGGAAAGAGACTCAACATCATTGGCCCCTAGTGAGAGAGACATCAAATCCACAAGGAGATACCACTTAATTCCTGCTAAAATGATGATAATCAGAAAGCAAGATGAAAGCTGGTGCTAGGAAGAATGCAGAAGAATCAAAACCCTCCTAGTCTGCTGCTGGGAATGTGAACCGGCTCAAGGCTTCGGGAAGACAGCTTAACAGTTCCTCCAAAGGTTACATACAGGGTCACCAGATGACTCAGGAATTCTATTCCCATGGATATGCCTAGGAGAAATGAAAGCAGATCTCTGTGCAAAATGTATAGCTGGATTTCACAGCAGTAGTATTTCTAATAGTAAAAATGTGAAAATAATCCAAAGGCTTGTCAACTTATGAGCAAACAAATGACCACAGCCGCAGAATATTGTCTTACTCACTAATAAGACACAACGAAATATTTTTCTACAATGGATAAAACTTGAAACCAATATATTAAACGATGAAAAAGCCAACCACAACAACCACATACTGCACCATTTCATTTATGTGGAATGCACAAGGAAAGGTAAATGCAAAGAAATAGCCAAGTAAACTAGAGTTTGTCAAGAACTAAGGCTGTTGGTGGTGACTACTGATGCGGACAGGGGCGGGAGTGGAGAACTCCAAGATGGTAAAATTTACCTCAAGTTTATGTAATGGTCATCCATTCTGAATGGGTTAACTGTGTGATATGTGAATTCTACCTTAATAAAGATGTTATTTACTTAATTTCTGAGACAGATAGGATCTCATTGTTATAATATGGACTTACTATAAACCCACTATGTGGCCCAGATTGGCTAAAAACTCACAGCAATCCTCCTGCCTCAACCACCTAAGTAGCAAGGTTATAGACATGAGCCACCACTCCTGGCTTAATGCTATTGTATTTTAATGTGAAATAAACCAAAACATGATATAAAAATTCAAAACTGTGTCAATGAAAGCATGATGTCACGGCCACATATGAGATGACAACTGTCTGCCATATGGCTGTACAAATCTATTTTTTTATATCAATTTTCATTAGGGCTGAAGTTTCACAGAAGAGACAAGTTAAAAACACCAACTATATGCCTTTGGGGGAATAAAGAATAAAGAATGCACTAAGTTAAAGATCAAAGGAAAATTTAGAACAAAAGTAGATGTAAGAAATCACTGGAAAAGTCAAGTGTTCCGTGATATATTATGTTTATGAATCACTGCCTTCCTGCTTCACACAAACCAATCTCCATCCCCTTATTAACTGCCTGCCCAACACCGTACATTCTTTTTCTTGATAACTGCAAAGTATTTTCATAAACAGAGACAAATGGATGTGTTTCTCACAACTGTTAAGAGCCATCTTGCTCAAACATGACAGTGATTTGCATTTACAATTAGTAAGATTTTAGATTAATTCAGCTGAAGTTAATATAAATAAGCATAAAAAGTTTTGGTACTTTGAAATGTGTTTTTCTCTTAAATTATAAAAGCAATATAAAAACATTATAGAAAACTTGGAATATAAAAAAGAACTCATTTATATTACCATGATAACTATTTTCATTTTCCAATGTACCTTGCAGAATATTTTTCAAATGCATATATTTTAACCTAATTGCAATCATCTCTAAAATTTAATTTTGTATCCTGCTTCTGCACTTAATGTGTCATGAGCATTTTCCATATTGTAGTCTTTGTAATTATGGTTTTATGGCAATGTAATTTTTTAAGTGCACATGATTTATTCAGCAATTATTTTAGAGTTGGACATGCAGTTGCTTCTAATTTTTTGATGTTATAAATAAGATCGTAAAGCCTATCTCTGTGTATTTTCCTTACTGTTGCTGTCTTAAAAGACATGCCTAGAAGTGGAAACATTTTTATGGCAGTTGCCACTGTGCCAAGTTACTTTCATCTCTACTAGGACGATCCATAAACTCCTCAAACTTGATATGTTCTGAACTGAGCTCATCTTGACCCCACCCCACCTCCACCTGTTCCTCCTTCTATCTCCTTCTCCTCGTGATTGGCAACCCCAGATGCTCAAGTCATGAACTCCAGCACCATCATCTTTGACTCGGCTCCTTCTCTCACAGCTCAATCCATCATCAGCTGCTGACAGTTGCCCTGAAATAACTCGCAAACACAAGTGTCACTTGGTCCCATCTCACTGATACCATTTTAGTTTGAGCCGCACACACCCTACATGGGGGCAAAGCAACAGCCCTGTAAATGTTCTTAAACCTGATCTTTGCCATTGTCCTCTGCAAGCCTACTTGCTCAGTGAATAACTGAGCAGATGGAAAGCATTTATCAGTTAAAAACACAAACAGAATACAAATGCCATGATGAGTAGTCATAGACAGTAGACTTGTCTCCTAGGTCAAAAGGTGTATTTGTTGCTTCTTTTGTAAAATAAGCAACTTTGGACACATTGGCTCTTTCTAATATATAATCTTATATGAGACCATACTTAATACCAACTCAATGCTGTACATGAAAAAATTATGTCTCTCATGATGTTTTCATTTAGGTATCTTTTGGATATATATTAAAAAAAATTCTTATCAATTAAAATGAAGATAATTGTTATCTTGAACCCAACCATATGTTTTCAAATGTGTCTAAACAGTTGAGATGGGCACATATTGTCAGGACAAAGCTCTAGGTCAGTAGTTCTCAATCTCCCCAATGCTGCAACCCTTTAATACAGTGCCTCATGTTGTGGTGACCCCCAATCATAAAACTATTCCACTGTTACTCCACAACTGTGATTTTGCTAGTGTTATGAATCATAGTGAAAATATCTGATATGCAGGACATCTGATACGTGACCCCAATGGGGGTCATGACTCACAGGTTGAGAACCGCTACTCTAGATGACTATAAAGTATTATGCTTCAAAATGCCAGGAGCTTTTGTACTCTGGATAAAACTCCTTATAAACAGTTTTATTACAATTTTGAACACCTCAATTTCCCTTGAGTAGAATGTGCTTGTTGAGGCATTTAAACATTTGATGTGAGGAATCAACAAACAGGAAAATAACTGTATTCAAAACAGCAAGACAGTGATTACGATGAATACATATTTTCCATAATTGTGCTACTCATGGGATACATTTGACTCCTGATCTTGTGCCCAGAAGAAACACAAACCAACTTGAGAATATATCCATGCATGTTACATGTCACCCAGGAATGTGAGCTCTCCAGGGAGGCAGCACCGTCTTCTGAGGTGCCTCTCAACCCACTCCTTTTTCTGTATACAATTTCAATTAACTAAAAAAAAGATGTAAAATTAAAGATTTATAAAACTGTTTATAAGATATATAACCAAATGACTAAGTAAAGCCCAGAAATCAAAATTATAAAGAGATTAATAATTGCATTTTAATCTAGAGTTTTGAGTTTGTAGTGAACTT
Organism: Peromyscus maniculatus bairdii; assembly: GCF_049852395.1. Taxonomy (NCBI): domain Eukaryota; kingdom Metazoa; phylum Chordata; class Mammalia; order Rodentia; family Cricetidae; genus Peromyscus; species Peromyscus maniculatus. The sequence continues at coordinate 21,634,315 of NC_134854.1, read as the reverse complement.
CCTCATATTAAAAATAGAAAAAGAAAAAAAAACAGTTAAAAATATATTATCTTCTTAATAATAAAAAGAAGGGTATGGTTACTTCTCAGAGACCTGAAGACAGGATTATTGTAACTTCTGTGAGAATTGGTATAAATTAAAGGGAGACTGAGGGAGGAGTAGAGATGCTGTGTGGATTTACGATGGCCCACGTTTCATGGATGATGCCCTTGAGCCATCTAAAATCTGCACATCTATAAACACTCCTTCATTCTGTCTCATTTTACTCTACACTGTATGTGATAAGCCTAACACAGAAGCTTTCCTATCAACCATTTTCTGCAAAGATCCCTTTGCTTCAGGATAATACCCACCCAACTTCCATAGACTATAATGTCTTTCATGGTTCAGCCTTTGGAAGCTTCATAATTATCACAATGTTGGGGAAGTACAGACATGTGAAATCCTGGGGCTCACTGTCCACCCAGCCCAGTCTAATCAGCAAGCCTCATGCCAGTGTGACCCTGTCTCAAAGGAAGAAGGTGAACGGCTCCTAAGGAATGACCACCTTTGGCTCATTCTCTCTCTTTCTCTCTCACCGAGAAGGGAAAAGATGAGGGTAATTTCAGAGCTGAGCACCCTGGCCCAGCATCATGACTTTCCATTACCACAGTATCTGGCAGCCACTGACTTACATTCTCCTCCTCACTTCTCACTGAGGCTTCTGACACAGGCAAAACCCAGCCAGTTAGAAAGAGTATTTTATGAAATGATGCAGAGAACAAATGAAGACAGTTTCTCTGCCACTGATTGAGGTTAGATCTGCACGCTTTGGTCACCAGAGGAAATAGGTTTGACAATCTCTTATGAAAAGTGAGTATATTCTTTAATCCTCACACCCCATCATTCCCTTCATAGTCACCATTTACACCACATCACTCACCCGGGGTTGGCAGCTACCATATGCCTAGCCTGAAATACGACCCTGCTCTTCTTCCCCCAGCTTTAGCCCAGGCTAAATACATCTAGGAGTCCTCAGCCTTTGGCTCTATGTCAGGAGCAAAAGCAACACCAAATCCATGCACAGAGGCTTTGGGGTTATGAATCTGGCAAGTGAAAATGATTCTTTTCAGAGGGCTCAGCCTTCCTTTGCAGAAGCTTACTCACTTTGAAGTAAATCTTTATAATTGTTTTCTGTTTGATTTAGAAGAAGTTTGAAAGCTGTCAGCAGGGTCTGTAGAGCTGCGAAGATGCTCATCATGAAGGATGAGCTAGGATGCTGCAGAAGGGGCTCTGTTGCCTGGAATTGAATGGCACCTCTGGCCACAGATGGGCATAAAAGGGTCTACTACTAAGAGCCACTCTAGGTCCCCTGTTGGTGATGCCACTACACATACCAAGCAGAGAAAACACAAATGTCGTTAGTAGATTGTGGTTGCCATGAGTTAAAAAAAAAAAATGGTAATTTCATGAAGATCTTTATTTTTTTCCTCTAAATCTTGGAGCACAATTTATATTAAGTATTAAGAGAACACATTTATTAGTTTCTTAATTACTATTATGAATGCATACACATTATTTTAAAATAAGATTATAGAAAAGCAATATCTGAAATTCTTTGGCCATATCTACCCTTCCTTGTTTATATTTTCAATATTTCATTTTACATATATTTAGAGTGCATGACTTTTTAAATGCAAAGGCAAAAAATATATTAAGTGAATTACATATATACACTATGTATCATTTTAGAATGTATTAAGTGAATTACATATGCACTGCATACATCATTTAAAAGAGTATTAAGTGAAATATATATATACACACTATATATCAATAAAGAGAAAGAAAGGCATAGAGCTGAGAAAAGTGTGGAATTTACTTATCCTCATATGGCAATGTGGATAAAGAAACTTTTGTTATCTTAACTTTATATAACAACTAAAGAAAATATACAAATCATTCCTAGGGACACACTTTTCTCCTGCAATTGTAACTCAAGTAGGGTCTTATTTCACTGGGCCTTCCATGGAGACTCTAGAGGGACAGAGCTGGCACCAGGCACAATTTATAGAAACACTATTTTAAAAGACTTCTCCTATGCATACTTTGCAAAGGTTAAGGCTTAACATTAAATTAAAGCTCATGGAAAGCATTTCAAGTTGGGCAGGGATCTGAGACAAGAGTCTAAATAAGTGCCACAGGGCGGGCTCTCTTAAATAGCTGACAGTGGATTTTGCCTTCAAGCAGGTGTTGCGGGTCAGTTAGCTAATGACTGAACTCTCAACAAGGACTTGGAGGGCCAAAATTCTGTTCTTAATTTAGAGTCACATGCTCAGGCCCAGCTCAAAACCTCAAAATCTCTAGAGGGTACCAGAGGCCACTAACCTATTATCTACATTTTAAATAATACTTAACCAGTCATTCTCAAGCTCGGTACAGTTGGAAAGCTCTGCTTTGGGTTGGTGTCTGGTTTAGAGAGTGGCTTATTCAACCATTAGTTCAGTTCACATCTGAAAATCAGGGTCTGCACTACCGACTGGAGGAGGGGTAAGCCAGAGGAAGTATGGCCATTGGTACCCGGAGGCTCATGCTGCTGCTTCCGAACTCTTTCTGGCTGTTGTTTTAACAACCATCTTGGAACACATTCAGGGAACTGCTGAAAAAGGGGTGAGTTGGAAGAGGGTTTTCAGGGGGGCTCCCCCGCTCAACTTGTTCCACAGTTATGCTTTTTAATTTACTCACTGGGAAAGAGATCCACATTGGAACTCCACAGTGAAAAGTTAAGCTCCAGAGTTACGTTTCATATAAAAAGCCAACCAGCACTCGAGAAGAGATAAGCCCGCCATTTTCCTCAGAGCACTTCTATGTGTGCTTGACTGACTTCAAAATCCAGGGCTATAACATTCCAGATAAAACTTAATTCTGAAATTTTAAGCTGAACTTCACAGACCACCGCTTCCCCCACCCCGCTCCTGCCTACCCTCTCAGACTTCATTTATGTGTATTTGTGAGCTTTTCTGTTATTTCCAAACAAGTTCTCCATTAAGCTGCCCTGAAATCTGATTCTTCTGAATCCAGTTATCCTAGTTAATTCTAGATAGGGCCCGCATAGAAGTGTTACCAGCATTATGGGAGAAGGGAGAGTTGGAGGGGGATATGTTGTGCAAACTGATTTATTCCACGTACTGCACTTTCATAGGATTGAGTGAGAAGCAATTCTCCATCGACCTACAGATAAGGAGTTTAAAGATGGAAGTTGGGTGTGATATCGAAACTGATGCTTTCAACGGACCCAACAGGAGTGTTTTTACTCACACAGGTCACACTCTGTACTGCTTAAGAGCTGACATATGCATCTCAAATGCACTGTCTCATTTAATCCCTGTAAGAACCTTGAGAGAGAATGTCATCCCCACAGGAACAGAAAAGGAAGTTGAGGCACAGAGGGGTTCCACATTTGTGCAATGTCACCCAGCTTGTGAGTGACAAGGCCAAATTTTTGGCTCTAGTGTCACAGGAATGGATTTCAAATCCACTTCAGCCATCAGCGACCAACACATGGTGGAAAGAATGTGAAAGGCGAAGAAATAGTTTCCTAGAATAAAGCTCCAGCAGGCGGTGAGTCCTCCAGCTGAGAACTGGGCATCAATTTCCTTTGAAATGCACGGCCCTAAAATAATCAGCTTGTCTCTGAAGGTACAAAAGGCTTAGTGCTATAATTTATGATGTCCATCCTGATCTACAATTAGATTCACAGGACCTGGGTACTGTGATTGAAGGAACCATTGATACTATCTCTTTGTCAATATAGAAAATTGCTTATATGTCCATATCTTCATAATATCTATTTCTTATTAAAAAGAAAAATGCAATAGGCTATCTTCCATCTATAATAAGTTTGATAAAGTCACCATACTTAAAAATCCACATTTAAGGCAACGAGATCAAAGTTCTCTTACCCCTCCTTCATGTCATTAATAGGAAGCGGCACCCTGCCACCTCTGTCTAGGGCCGACGTGATGTTTATAGCGTTGAGGCGCTCCGGTTGCCACACATTTTTTACAGCCCCGAGAAAGTCTCCAAGAACCTCACTGGCCAACATTTCTTCCACATTCATATTTTTGATGAAGAATTCTGCTTGATAAGGCAACGGGAACTCTAGTGTTGATGAAAAGGGATATGCATATCTTTAATGAAGCAATCTCTTAAATTAAAAGAGCAATTTGAGCTTTGTGGAGTTCTGTTATAGTCCTGGCAGCAGATAGCAATACAGAGCAGTCAATTCTCCATCTGAATGGGTTCAGATGCTTAGAGTAAACAAACTGTGACCCCAAATTGTTCTTAAAAATATGTCTGATTGGAGGGCAGTGGTAGAGCACTCAGGAGGCAGAGCAGGCAGATCTCTGTTGAGTTGAAGGCCAACCTGGTCTACATAGTGAGTTTCAGGACAACCAGGACTGAATAGTGAGACCCTGTCTCAATAACAACAACAAAATTATGTCTGTACTCAACAGATATAAACTTATAAACTTTTTCATCATTAATCCCTAAACAATATGTCAACTGTTTATATAGAACATACATTGCATAGGTATAATACGTAATCTAGAGATGATTCACATATGGAAGCATATTACAGGTCATATGTAAAAAATACTTATTATTTAAAAGTTTTTTATTTACATAAAATAGTTTTTACATATGACCTGAACATATTATATAGGGGACTTAAGAGTTCTCTGATTTGGGTATCCAAGGGGATCTAGGAATCAACACTGGTAGGTACTGAGGGATTACTGTGACTTCAAAGGCTTCTCTGTAATTGATGATGTGTCTAAGAACATAATATACATTAGACACTGAACTATATGTACAATATAATAAAATCCATGGTTCATGGAGGTAATTTATAATTATAGAATTTAGCCAGATAAAGGAAGAAGAAAGAAAAGACTGACTAAGCCTGTGTTTTTAATTTACAATATTTCTGATATTGTTTGGAACATGCTAAAAATCATTGCTTTTTTTTTTTCTATGATACTGATTATATAGCTGGTGAGAATTCTAAAATTTACAATGATTCTATTTGGATTATTGTGTACTAAATGTTTCAGAAAATAAAAAAGTTCTTGTACAGTTTCACAGTTAAGTGTTTTAGTGAGCTTTTTTTTCTTCCAAAACATTCACTAAAATTCTTCTTTAAAAATTTTAAGCCAGTGGTGGTGGCACACTCCTTTAATCCCAGCACTCAGGAGGCAGAAGCAGCAGGAGTTCGAGGCCAGCCTGGTCTACAGAGTTAGTTCCAGAACAGCCAGGACTACACAAAGAAACCCTGTCTTGAAAAACAAAAAACAAATGAACAAAATTTTTTAAAATATACTTTAAATAAACCTAATATAAAATTCAGTCTGTTAATATAAGAAACATTAACTAAATAAAAATATTTCAGTTTCTCTTGCCGGGCAGTGGTGGCGCTCGCCTTTAATCCCAGCACTCGGGAGGCAGAGACAGGCAAATCTCTGTGACTTCGATGCCTGCCTGGTCTACAAAGTGAGTTCCAGAAAAGGTGCAAAGCAACACAGAGAAACCCTGTCTCGAAAAACCAAAAAAAAAAAAAAAAAAAAAAAAATTTCAGTTTCTCAAGTGTTATCTGAAATTGCTGACATTTTCCCTGATTGGTCTCTTAAAATTAAAATGTTTTCTTCTTACACAATACTATTTCTGCAATAATAAGAGTTAACTTAAAAACTATTTATAACCAGGGCAAATGAAGAGACTCATGTGGATTATAAGAGTGGGAATGTCTGCAGGTTCTTGTAGCCCCCTCCCCCATACTTTTAAGTGGAAGATTAGAGATGCTCAGAAAGATGCAATAATTTCAATTTATCTCATCTAATTTTTCTCTAAGTTAGAGACTGTGTCTATAATGTGCTCTGCAGACTTTGAACATATGGCAAAAACTTATAAAACATTAAAACTTTAGCCCCTATTTTAACATGAAAAGGTTGGTTATATGAATATTTCTGAGTTCCAAACAGATTTAACGTCTCCAATACTAATTATATTATGTACATTCTCTAATTTATTTAAACAAAATCATGAGTTTGTAAATTAATCTACTCTTGTTTAATTAATGGAAAATAAAAACACAGAATAAGCACCTGACATCTTAATGACCTCATTTCTTGGAAGACTCTTTGATATTTATGGACACAAGACACCGGAGTTTCAGTGAGGGAGCCAGCACCAGCTGCAGGGTTTTCTTCAGAGCTGTGTAGCAAGTGGTGACCACTTCTGAAGCCACAGCTCTGTAAGGCCCTACTCACAGAAAACTCTTTCCCCTCTCCTGAAGGCACTAGTTTGGCTAGATTTATTCAGTGCATAGCCTACATGTAGTCTTCTAAAATAGGATCTCTTCATTCTCTTTCTTGCAGATGAATTTTCAGTTTATACAAATGCATTTCCTCTTTACATACGACAGTAGCTTAATCTTTGACACTTTCCCCCATGCCTGGAAACAGTCACACAAATGAACCATGAAGAAGAGTTTCTCAGTGGTAAATGATATAATATTTATAAATAATAGCAAATATAGTCTTGGATAGGCCAGATGTATACAATTACTCTTTTCCCTAAATATTTTTACTTTCAGGTTTCCACAAAACCAGCCTCCACTCCACCGCTCTCCACTCTCTCCCACCCCGGGACCCCACCACTCGTAGACTCTTCTGATCCATTCAGCCCCACTTAGCGGTTCTCTTTCTGAGATCTACTGCAAGGCCTTGGGGTTGCTACCGTATCCCTCCCAAGTTCTGGACTGTGCAGCTTGACTGCTGTCTACTGGGCCAGGAACTACTGCCAGGTCTCTCTGGGATGAGTCACAGGAGCTTTCTAACTCTGGGGAAATCCCATACTTGCTATATTTGGAAATCAAAGAGGCCAAGAGAACAGTAGGCCAGCAGATTGGTGGCAGGGCTCTGAGGTGCTAACCCCAATTTAGGGATTCACTTTATGTACTCTCTTTGAGCACCATGCTGTGGAGGCTACATGACTAATTTCCCATTAGGTCACTCAGAGTAGAAGACAGCTGGCCAAAGAGCTGGGCTGAGCATGATTACCCTGATTTACAACGTTGTTATTCCTTTTTCTAAACTTTATCTGGGGCAAACAGCATGCGTGAAGGCCATGTTCAAAGACGTCCATTCTCAAGTACATATGAACCTTGTCTAGACTGGCAAGGACAAATGTGTGACTTTTTTAGTTTAGTGGTTTTCAAAGCATTTGGGGTCACTGAACCCTACGTAGAAAAGAAGTTGAGCAGATCTGCCTGAACTCCAGAGAAGACTTCTCCAATCTTCTCCTCCCCCTCACTAACACGGCTTCTAACTACTTGGTGCAGATAAGCAGCTGCCAACGCTTGCTTTTGACCCTCCAGTTGTGTAGCATTCTTACATCAGGAAGCAAGCACATGAATATGGACCCCCACGTGACATTAACACCTACAACAGGCTCTGAATGTTCACGTTCTACAGCAGAGACCAGACTCAAGAAAGAGAAAGGTCCAACTGCAGACCAGGCTCTCTTCCAATCTGTCATGTCTGACAAAGACGGTCTCTTGAGACTATAATTACAAGGTCCAAGAGCCCAAAGCCACCGTGGTGTAAATATGTGACCCCAACCATGAATCCACGAATGGGAAGGAAAAGACAATGACTCTGCCCACTTAAAGAGTTCTCAATTCTACAGGAACAGCTTAAACTAGATACAACTATCCAACCCTAATGAAGTCGAGAATCAGTCTCCCTAATCTATGGATTCCTAAAAATCATGTAGAGGGTGGGAGTGTGGAGAGGGAATGCTATGTCTAGGGCCATAGAACTAGACCTTGCACTTGTTATCATATATTAACAGCACTGGCATTTTTAACCTGGCATAGTCGTCTGCAGTTGGTACTATTAAAATACTTAAGGGAAGACCCACTAAAGGCCATTCAAGTCTTTGAGCAGTCTTTCCAGGTACATATTGCTGATCTTGAACTTAATTCTTTCTTTTAAAAAGTCTAAAGGCAACTTTTAACTCAGCTTTACTGAGTTATTATGAATTTCAAAATACTAGTTTCTGGCAAAATGCTGTTTGCCTATTTTCTACCAATAAACAGGAACAGTAATTCCCCATCAAGAATATACTATTATTTTTCTCTTTTTCAGAGGAAAAGAACTGTAACAGCTCCCTCCTGTTAGTGCCTTTACTAACAGACGTATAGAGAAGATTATCTTATAATTTTCTAATGGTACCTAAAATATTTTCTCTTTCTTTTTTAACATTTAAGCTTCAATAGATGTATCTCTGTGAGTTTGAGGTCAGCCTGGTGCACAGAGCAAGTTCCAGGACAGCCAGGACTATACAGAGAAACCCTATCTTGAAAACTCAAAATAATGATGATGATGATCATGATGATGACGATGATCCCTCAAGTTTTGGGTATGGGATGGTAATATTTTTCCCCTTTCCTCTCTCTAAGCCCTCCCAGCTATCTTCCCACGGTCCCTTCCCCTGTCCCCCCAATCTCAAGTTGGTAGCCTCGCTAAAACATTTTAAGTGTTAAACACATTTCCTGGTCTTTGCTAAAATATAAGCATAATTTTTATATTTCCTGTGTCCCCAACCTTCAAAATCCTCAAGAAATCACTTAGAGTTTGAGCATGTTACTCTAAATTGTTGGTGGATTCTAACATTTGTGACACAAAGGGCAAATTTATCTAATTAGCAAACTGTGCACCCCAACTATCTAATTAGCAAACTATGTACCCCAAGTCCCCCAATCACAGCTTATCTTCACATGCAGCTAAACTACTACTTACAATTACACCAAAGTTAAATATAAAAGGAGCTGATAATGACTCTGTGTTCTTGGGCTTAACTCACAGGCTTTAGAGCAGACTTGGAAGCAGGTGCATCTTAGTACTTCAGCACTGATGCAGCAAGGCTTGAAGACATCATCAGCATCTGGTGACGAGCCAGCCTCAGTTCGTCAGCACAGTACACCACTTTTATAAAAAGTTAGAAATGGCTTGGTTTTCTTTCCTACATTTTACTATTTCATCAGTTATAGTAGGGATGTGGTGCTTTATAATCAACAATTATATTTCATGTTTATAAACACAATGAAATCCTTCTTGTAAATAAGAAGTGATCATCGACATATTTTCCATGCTTACCTTCTGCTGACATTATATTAATTATCAAATTATGTCTTGCAGTCTCAAAGGTACGTCTGTTGTAGGCAGTTATCTATTAGAAAAGGAAAATCATGTTTAGAAAGTGAAATGCTTTGTAAAATGCAACTCATTAAAGACAAAATGAAAACAAATCATTGTTCTTTCCATTTTTATTATTTGTTGATATATCGAGACAATTCCTTTCCCTGGGCAGTAAGAACCCAGGACTTTAAGCAGTATTGTAGGAAAATAATTAATTAGCCAGGTCTATTTAACATGCTAAAACAAAAAGTTAAATAGAGAAAGATTCCTTCGTAGAAAGCCATTAGACACAGAAGGTAGTATAGATGGGTCACTAGAAGATGGATGAATTATTATGAGTGACGTGCTGGTGATAGACTAAGATTAAAACAAAACACACACACACCCCCAAAAAACCAAAACCCTAAGAATGTATGGTTGTGCTAGTAAACTGAATTTAAGAACCAAGCACACCAATGTTGCATTTAGTGCTCCACTGCACAACAATCGGTCAAAAGATTTGTCATAAATAACCTTTCAGGATGTACATACACCTCATGATGAGTAAAGCAGTAAGATCATAGTCTATAAAACTTAGGGCGCATGCTCAAAAACCACAAACCAGCCTTTTCATACAGTCAAATGTTAGTAAACACTTGCAGGGTCAGTGAGCTTACATCGAAGTCAACTCGGAAAGGACTACCAGAGACAAACAAAGCAAAGGCCATGGCTTCAGAACTCGAAGGATAATTAACTTTGTAACAGGCACTAAATGGTGCAGACACATCTGGAGTACCTCAACAAAACCAAATGACTGTGTCAAACTCTTAAGAGTCCCGGCACTAGGTTTCTGGTGGTGACTGCAGCTGTAGGTGACATCAAAACAGAAGATTGGGAGAAAACTGGCTCCGGCTACTAGGACAGAGACCCTTGTGCACTCAACAAGCACCCGAGATGTTTACATATCAACAGGAACTTAGAGAGAGGTAGGGTACAATCGTCAGGAATACTGAGAGTTAAATCAGCAAGATTCGGAAGTGGGGGATAAATAATTTCGAACCTTTGGCAATATTTGTTCTGAACAGCACACTAACCCACAGAGTTAAAGGAGTTTCTCTCTCTCCAACTTGTCAAAATTCCATTGGGGCTGCCACTTTCTTCCTGGCAGACACATGAGCAGCGGGGCGCACATCAAACCATGACCTTAATACTAGCTACCAAGCTAAGAAGGAGAGAGTGCCGAATCCTAACCACTAGACCACCAGGGATGCCAGCTACCAAACTAAGTAGGAGGTATTTTTCTAAGAAAGCAAAGGAAGAAGTTAAAAAAATAAGTTGTACTTGGGAATTTTTGTGATTTAAAAGTTTAGCCTTTACTCATTAATTTACACAATTAATATATACTAATTAGTTAATTTGCCTTACTCCCCCCTCCAAATAATCATAATCATATTTTCAGTGGAAGAAAAGATGACTGATCTTCTCCAATGTGTTATTATAGGGAGATTTGGGCTCAGAAAAGATAATGAGTATTATAAATTAATAATAATAGCCTTCCTTATTTGTCACAAATTTCATTACTGTAAAATTTGTAAACTCCAGCTTCATTTTTTTTTAAAATCACAGGTTACTGGGGGAAGTGAAGAATATTTTATATTAAGAGGAAAATTTTTATTATCTGAATGTATATCTAATGTTTAATCTTAACAGCTATACCAAAATAGTATGCTTTTTCTCACTTCTAATAAGACATTTAAGTACTGTAATGACCTCAATCAAATTTTACTTACTGCAAAGACATGAAGCACTTCAAAGCATGAGGGGGGATGCTTTATTTTTGATCCTCTGTTTCTAAAATAATGCCTAACCAATTTCACATGTTTATAATCTAAATATTTCAAATATATTGTTACTGAATTCATAGACTGATATAATTAAATAATGGTTTAAGACATATAAAACTTGACTAAATTAATAGAAGAATATATTAAGATCCTATGCTTTTTACACTACACAGATATATGTGCATTCTATAAAAGGTTGTGTTAAGTAGTCATTGGTACTTTTTAAGCATCTTATTTGACACAGATTCATAACATTTAATGTCTTAAGAACATCTTGACAGTTCTTCAAGCAGTAGTTGAAATTATGGATGTGGTTTAAAATCCCATTTACTTAACGAGATGAAGATTTCATTTACCTATTTTTCTTAAGGTCTCATTTACTTATTACAAAAACATGTAGACTTAAAACATATTGCTTAGTTTTGCTTGCTTTTGAACACTATGAAACCAGTAATCTAAATGCCACCCACATATATAGTCTTGTGGTTCATCTCCCCACCTCCCAGTTCAACATTTTGTTTAAAACTTTATCCATACTGCTGGACAAGCCTCAGTTCATTTTTGCTCATAATATTTACCATATAAACACAACATGATGTATGCACCTAGCTCTTGCCAACCGCCTTTTGAGTCGAGTTTCCAGTGCTCTGCTTTATGAACAATGCTCAAGGAGTGTGTCCGTACATGCCTTCAGGTGAGTTTTTGCAAGTTGCTTGTTGGGGTAGATACTGAGAAGTGGGACTGCTTAGTAATATAGTACACTAATATTCGCTCATGTGACACAACCCACAGTGGTCATGTCAATCCCCACATTCACCTGCAGTGTTTTTCATGCAATGATGGTAGAATTCTCATGATTATCTGAATATATATGTCCCTCATTACTGGTAAGAATAGACACCTTACTTGGGTTCATGGGTATTTGTGTGTCCTCTTCAGTAAAATATCTTCTTCTTATTGAATTGAGGATTTCTTTTCAATTTCAGGTACCCTATAGTCAGGCACATGCAATGACAGTATCTTCCCTTGTTTTATGGCTTATTTCTTAAAGAATCTCTTTTGATGACTAGTTCACAAATATAATAGTGAAAATTACATATTTTCTCTCATTAAATATGCAGTTGATATTTAAGAAATTTATTCTTCTCCCCAAGTCAGTAAGAGAGTCTTCTGTATTTTAATATAATAATTCAGTCTTTTCTTTTTCACATTTAAGACCTCATCTACCTAGATTTGTGCTTGGAGTTTAATATGAAGGCTCTAACTCTACGGTTGGTATGAAGGATCTAATTCAAATGGCTAACAATTTTTCTGAGCACTAGTTAAGAAATAGACCTTCCTCTTCTCAATGACCTGTGGCACCAACTCTTCAAACAACTATCACTGCTCCTTGTGTGGCCTGTTGCTGTCCTTGCTACTCAGCCCTTCGGCCCATCTGTCCATCTCTGTGTCACTGCAACTCTGTACTAATGACCTTGGGTTGATGGAAATCTGGAAGCCTGCAAGAGAACAGAAACCTCCTTTGCTTTCTTCTTCATTAGGGCTTAGTTGTTTCTAGCATATAACCCTCCCCATACATGTAAGAAACAGTCAAGTTCTATTTTCAAAAATCCACTGAAAACTATATTGGCATTGAACTGAATCTATAGAAATTATGCCATTATCACACTATTTCCTATTATTGAAATTACCATTTATTTATGCAAATTTTACATTCTTTGTGTTATATTTATTCCTGGTACCTTATAATTTTTGTCTCTATTGAAAATACATGCCTCTTTGAAAGATCTATTTTCTCAATACTTTTTATTCATGTGCAGAAATGGAACCACGTTTATATTTCTCCTACAGCTTATTGCTAGCCTTTCATAATATTTTAATAGTCCATAGACTTCATACTATTGACCATTCAATTTCTTTCTTTCAAATCATTGGGGATTTGATTTCATGTTCTTCCTTTCACTAGCTATGACTTCCAATATATCCTACAATAAAATATAGAGGATGTCATTCTTGTTTTGTTCCAGAATTTAAGTGAAATTTCTCTAATGTTTCCCCACTGAAAATGATGTTTGCTATTCTTTTGGGAAAAATTATCAGGTTAAGGAAGATCACTTTGATTCTTTAGTTAAAAAGAGCTCAACAGAGGGACTGGAGAGATGTCTCATCAGTTAAAAGCACTTCCTGCTCTTGCAGAAGACTTAAGTTTGGTTCCCAGTACCCATGTCAACAGTGAAACAGTTTTATCTTTTAATTATAACTTTTAAAGGAAATATTAATTTGATTTAAATTACCATTATCATTGCTGTTATGGGTTTTAACTTCTCATGTCTTATAGGTATGTTGATACTAGAAAAAAAAACTGGTGAATTATAACACCCCAATGGCTTTCAGAGTACAGGCTAACTCTATCATCACAGCTTACACAGCCCTCGGGAGGGTTACCTTAGCAACACTGATAACTTGTGCTCCTATCATCTGTCCCCTGGAATGTACCCTAACTTCTAACCACATATATAGCTCTCTGAGATCATATACTTTTTCACACTTCCCTGATTTGTTTGGATTTGGGGGTGGGGTGGGGTGTGCTTTTATTGTTTGTTTTGTTTTGTTCCAGTTCTGGAGATGAACTTGCACATGCCTGCTACCTTCTCTATCACTAAGTGAGAGCCCAAACCCTATTTTCAAATTCTTGAAGGGCTGCTTCCTTCCCTCAGGAAGGCTTCCCTGACTGTGTGAAATGGATGCCTGAGCAGCTTCTGATGATAGCAGTTCCCACAGCATTGGGTAGGCATGTGTTTCTCTCCCAGATCTTCAGCCCCTAGACCATAATGCATGGCTGAATGCATCTGCCATTCATCCTTCTAACCCTAGTCACCTTTCACAATGTTTGGTAATTAAGATGTCTAGTGAGTGACTTTATTTCAATAAGCATGAAATTTGAATAAAAAATATAGATGTGACTTGGCAATTTGGCTCAGTGGGTAAATGTACTCACTGCCAAGTCCGAAGACCTAAGTGTGATCCTCAGGACACACAGAGTGGAAGGAGAGACTCTTAACAGCTGTTCTCTGACCTCCAGAAATGCATCAAGGCACACATACACACACACACACACACACACACACACACACACACACACACACACACACAACTGAAATATTTTTTTAAATGAAATATTTTTTAAAATATAGAACAACTAAATGTCTTAAGTATGCATTTATCTTATTACATAGACTTTATGTTAATTTATTTCTTTTAATCATTTGATTTTTCAGTAGTTTAGTTTATCATTTTTAATATAAATGTTGAAACAGCAAACTTTATAGAGAAGAATACTATATGTCAAAACATTAGCAAGTATATTTCTATGTTAAAAAATCTTAAAAATCACTTCCATGTAACTTTAATTTCAACATTTAAAACAAATGATAAAACAAAAACCCATAATATTGCTCATTCAAAATAAATTACCTCGATGATAGTTGGTTTCCCCACGTTTTCAGCTGTTGGAGACCCATACAGAACCCCATCACTGTATGGTGTCCTTTGGATGTATCGAAGCCATCCAGGTCTGTCTGGGTAACCCATTAAATTTGTGTTAAATGTTATGGGATCATTACTAACTTCACCTAGATAAGGAACACAGAATTAAGACATACAACAATTATTTTCATACATGCTTCCTTGGTGCTTTCAATCAAAACATTCCACCTGAAAAAAAAATTTTTTTTGACATTTGTAGCAAACGGAATACACAAATGAAAAAAAAATTCATCTGGAAATTTTGACTTTAGTTATGCACATGCTGAAAAATATCCTTTTGGTTGTTGAATTGGTCTTGAGATCTAATTAATAAAAGTAGTAGATTTTAACAAATTTCTTGGTACTATTTTGAGGATAATACTTTAGGACAGTTTCACCAGTAAGACAACAAGTATTGTTCATAAATATCTCCCCAAATGCATTTATCTGTTAATAAGAAGCATTCACTTCATGCACTTCGGAATAACATTCATGAGTGGTCAAATAATTATGAATGTATCATAATGTGTCGTAGTTATTTACTTTTCTTATATGTAACAACTGCTGTCCAAACGGCTTAGCCATAGTTTTCTAAAACTGAAACATCCCATAAGAAAACACTTTAAAAGTAAGAAGACTCTTTTCACTATTAAAAACAGGTCTACTGTCATTTTATTAATATCAGATAAGCTACTATTCGTCATATAACCTACAAAAGAATATTTATATTAATTCTAATATTAAACATGTATTCTTCCAAAATGTAATTTTCAGAAGTCATTTTTGTTACTTAAGAGTTATAGCTTAATGTTTTCTCTTGCTATTCTTTCTGTATCTTCATTAATGTGACAGTACTTGTGATAATTCAAAATAACATTTAAAAGAATAGTGAATATTTTAATAATTGTTATTACTTCAAAGGAAAATAAATCATCATTGCATTATTATGAACTTTATCAAACTGTCTCATAAAGTAAAATCGCTTTTTAAAAACAGTTATTTAATACCTTATTTCATTCTCTTACACAACAAATGTATAGTTTTCTAAAAAAAAAAAAATCACTACACTATGTACGAAACTAAGTCAGAGTATAGAAAATCAGAATCGGGTACAGCTGCAATTATTTTTGTGTGACTAATGGCAGGTCATGTGCCAGGCAGGGACATAACACTCAAGACTGAAACTTAAGAAATATGCACTCTCTAAAATTCAAAAAATTATTTCCTTTTATAATTAAATTTCTCATCGTAAAATGAGAAAGATCCTACAACAACTAATTTTTCACAGATCCAAATCATTTTAAACACTGTTAATTGTGTTTGATTTCATATCACGCAGGTTGTGCACATTGAACAAAAAGAAATATTTAACCCTTCTTCCCTCCTGCAGAGAACCTACCAGGCTTCGGATAAGGTGGAAATTCACCCTTAAAATACTCTCTCTCCAACACATGAACAAAGAGGACCCCTGCAGACGGGTATACGTTCCGATCGGAGTGCACCTTTGAGAAAAGAGTGAACACTGAAAGCAAAGAGACAGACAAGAGTGAGAACTACCCTTGATAACAGCATCGGCTAGAGAGGGGGCTCACTATGCAGGGACTGCTGAGAAAACCAAACAACACACGAGGGAACCGTTAGTGCTTATTTGATTGAAAGCGAAGCAATTTTAGGACAAAGCAGAAGAAAACTCTTCCGACTTGTATTCAGAAACCATTAAAATACCGCACAAGTAAAATGACATACATTACATTTAGTATTTTTAATTGCCATTAAGCATAAAGACATAAATATCATTTTGATGATTTATTTTTGTTCAAAAAATATTACCAACAAAACACATATAATAAAAACCTGCAAACTTTATAATTACTACAGGTTTTTCCTTTTCTCTTTTTAAAAAGCAAATACATAGAGTACTTTTAAATAATAAATACTATTGCTTTCCAAGCAGAGGCAAGGCAGTCTAATAACTCTCACTAGAATAGACAGCAACTCATTTATACTTAGGAAGATGTGCTGGCAACTTTCTCCATGCATTACTAAAACCTTTCTTAGAAACAATTACTTTAAGCCGGGCGTTGGTGGCGCACGCCTTTAATCCCAGCACTCGGGAGGCAGAGCCAGGCGGATCTCTGTGAGTTCGAGGCCAGCCTGGGCTACCAAGTGAGCTCCAGGAAAGGCGCAAAGCTACACAGAGAAACCCTGTCTCGAAAAACCAAAAAAAAAAAAGAAAAAAAAAAAAAAAGAAACAATTACTTTATTTCATGTCTCCTGATTTTGGCATCTAATAATTAAAATAGCATAATCTATTCCATTATGATACCTCCTAAGTTAGCAGCAACAATTACACAACACAATTCTGGACAAATCATTCTTTAGGCAAAATGAGACCAATTTCATGATTCACTATGACTTGGGACATAAGATTCCAGTGCACGAAAATGGCTAAATTGGTCTGATTAGTTTCTACCTCTTGTTTTTCCTCTGATATCATCATCTCCACCAGCACATTAAAGCCATCATCCCTTGTCACCTCTGCAATGTCTTTTGGGATTCTAGCTTCATGACTGGCCAGCAGCTGCAATTTTTAGACAGGTAAACCCTATCAGCCCCGTTCTTTCCCTTAGTCACTGATGGATCTGTAAATGTGGTAATTAACCTCAGGAACCCCAAGACTGCTCACACCAGGCTCACAACTTGCTAAAAGCCCTAGACAGCCAGATTACTGAAAGTAGAGTTTTTAGTATTGAAAAAAAAGAATAAGAAGAACTCCCACAAAATTTTTCCCCCTCTGAGAAAACTTGTTCCTCTGTTCTGTAGAGAGCTGCCCCTAAAAAAAGAAGAGTGAACTAAAACATTTGGTTTGTAGTTTCATGTATCCATAACTTGACTACTAAAAACACAACTTCGAAGTCTATGGAGCAGCCAGATGTGGTGGCTCATGCCTGTAATTCTATCACTCAAGAGATCTATATGAGGATTGTTTTGGGTTTAAGACAAGCCTTGGTTATAGAAATAAGTTCAGGGTAGCCTGGATTACAGAGCAAGATCCTATCTCAAAAGAAAGTAACCACAACCAAAAAGGCTATGCAACCAAATAAATAAATAAAAGCTGCAAGATGGTTCAGCCAGGTTTGTAGGAAGACACTGATGTGTTTGGCACCGAAGTATGTAGTTTTCTCCCTTGGTGTTCTAGTTGCCAGCTTCTACTCAAGGACTATGTACTCACCTGGAGAAATGGTCACATTCCAAATAATAATCACTGAATCAGAGAAAAATTGTAAGGATGGAAAACATGAAAATCTGAATTTCTTTGATCCAGCTCAATAACACAATGTATCCTAAGTATCAGATGGTGTCAAAAATGTGAAGACCACTGAGACTCAACCCCTGCTTCCCACATGGCCACCATCCAGTTTAGGAGACCAACATCTTCTTAACTAGGTCTTACCCCAGACATATAAGCTGTTCGGGCAATATCATGAAGGGTGGGTTGACTTTGGAAAGATCTGGGAAAAAATTAATAGAGTAGTTGTTTACAAGACAGAGACAGAGTATTTGGGCATTCAGCAATGAAAACATGCAAGATGCGTGAGTGGGATATTGTGAGGAACCTATAAAGGAAGTAATTAAGCCAAATGTGTACAATCCTGGGGTTTATGTCAGAAGAAAACAAAGCTGGGAAGAAAAGAATCAA
Source organism: Peromyscus maniculatus bairdii (assembly GCF_049852395.1). NCBI lineage: Eukaryota > Metazoa > Chordata > Mammalia > Rodentia > Cricetidae > Peromyscus > Peromyscus maniculatus. The sequence goes on along the minus strand of NC_134854.1, from coordinate 21,616,025 downwards.
ATGGTAGAGAGTTTCAAACTGCTTCTGAGAAGTAATTTTCCTCGATATGACAGTTGTTAAAATTCCAGATCTCAACCTTATGTCTAAATCACAGGAATATTCAGAATGATCTAAATGAATCTCTTCTGAACTGATCTGATTTATTAATCTTCCTAGCGATGAAAACACCATGCCATGCAATACTGAGTTTTATTTTCCTTGTCATTTTTTTAATGCCTTGAGGAGAGTTCAGCATATTTAAATAGGTTTACTGATGCCTGTGGAATGAATGAATACATTCGAATACGAAGCAATGCAGAGACAGACACAGTTCTCACGCTAGGGAGCTAAACATATATGACACTTAATTTAAGATATAGTATTCTGTAGATTACTGTCCTCCATTTCCATCATAAAGTAATAGGCTCTTTTAGTGTTTGCTACGCAAAGTGATATATGTCAGCTTGTGAGGCAAAAGGACATGTTTCTCCCGTTAAACAACACTGAAATAATTCGATTTTCTAAATAGCCCTCACAGAGCCTAACACGAACCCATTAAAGGGTACCTATCATTCCATATCACCCCACCATGACTAGTATAGAGCACCTGGGATTCTGCCCCCACAAAACAAACAAAGAAACAAAACCATTTCTGCAATAGTTAAGCCACAATTCACCATGGCCCTCTCAGGCTTTAAGATGACATGCACATTTTCTTTATTCTTGTGTACGCAACTGCCGTTCTGCAATCTGTTGAACTGTACCCTTGCTGGTCAGTTGCCTTGGCAACTCTACAGTAAAGCCTACTTCACTTTAAGTATAGTATGCCATTCACTGGAGAAAAACATGATACAGATGTGTGACATATTCATCATCTAGATATGGAAAATGACTAAGCCACTATGTTTTGTTTGTGAAAATATCACTTCCTTTCTTTACAATGGGTTTAAATTATGGGCACCCACACAACATTTTCAGAGAAGAGCCCTTTCCCTACGCCTTTGTTACAAGAGGCTATTTGGGCAGTATTTACACCTATGCTTCTTTTCAAAAGCAAAATGACATAGAGAATTTGAAGCTCTGGGCTGTTGTTCTTCTAAACATGAGCTATGTCAATAATATTCATGGGGTCTGCACAAACACCCGTAGAGACTGCTTCTTGGAGTTAACGTCTGCTGCATTCACAGGTGCCTATCCACAAACAACAAACTTGATATACATTATTTTTCTTAATAATGAGTATGGAAAATGAAATGTAAACCCCCCAAGAAGCCACAGCACGAAGATCTGATCAACTCCACAATATACATGTGGACAGCACTGTGCTAATCAAGCCGAGGCCACAGGGTCTGGCTTCTCTGTGTCTCGCATGATTCTGCAATTTTGTACAGCTGCAAATCCATTACCTCTGCAAACATGCCACTGGAAACAAATAAAACTGAAAACCAGTATGTAGCTAAATCCCTGCAAATCTAGCAACATTCGTGGGCAAAACAATTAAAGCAGAAGTTCGACCCGTGGAAAATTAAAAGTATCACTGTCAAACAGAAAAGATGGCTAAGGTGATAAAGACTAAAACTTTCGAAAATACATTGCCATAAGCAATAGAATTTAATTAAAAAAAAAACAAACTCATGGCTGAATAAAGAAGAGCTGGAAATAATGTCAATATTTCACCCTCCCTAAGCTCCTATGTCTCTCATTACCATGCAACCAAAATCTTATTCACGGAAGTATTCTTTGCATGTTTAGTCACAGGGAATATAGAAAAGGTCAGGGCATTTCAACAACTCTATATTATGTGACAGTAGATAGCCAAGAATCAAATAATAGGTCTTGACAGCAGTAGCAATAAAGTGGGACCTCACGCTAGCTAAATTGTGCCCGTCTTCCTTTGCTAAGAATCTGTTAGAAATTTTCTCTCTGTGTGAAGGAAAAGGTTAAGTGTGTGCATCAGTGTGCTGCCTTACAATTACCTTAAAAACAAAAGCAAACATGGATATACTTCACAAACACTGAAGTTTGAAAGATTATGCTGCTGAAGAGGCTCTAACAGATCTTCACAATTGCTGGTACTGAAACGTAAACAGACACACATACCGTCCCATCTTTACAAAGAGTCCAAAGGACACATTCCGGACCTTTTTCTGCGTCACTAAGAACAAGGACAGAGCCATAAAGATAAAATAGACATTAGTGTGAGGTTGGAAAGTTCCAGCTACATTTAATCTTACAGCTGTCTCCCTTATGCAGTCTTTGAGAAGAATGTCATAAATTATTGTCAGTAAGCGTGTCCAAGTAGCCTTCATTAGATACCAATTATGTGTAAGTCTCATTTACACATGATTTACCAACAAATTGATAGCTTTATACCAACCACTTACATTGTCCTTTTCTCACTGTTAGGGTTTACAAGGATGGAGTAAAATCTCAGATTACCGGGGTTCAGCAATGGAGCATGTAGAGGGCTGATGCTCCCAAGGTAGCAGTGGCTGATCCGCTTTTGTAATGTTCTAAGATCATCATTTCTCACATCAGTTACTGCACACGGCTCTATTACAGAGGGGGCTGTATGGACTGTTTGGTTGCCTGTCATTTACAGACCACAAGAGCGGGTCCCAGCAGGCCAATGCATTTTAAGGTTGTGTGTTTTATGGATTCTGTTGTCTCCCTTGGCAGACGAGTTGTCAGCTGTCATTTCTCTCTCTCTCTCTCTTTTTTTTTTTTTTTCGAGACGGGGTTTCTCTGTGTAGCTTTGCGCCTTTCCTGTAACTCGCTTTGGAGACCAGGCTGGCCTCAACCTCACAGAGATCTGCCTGCCTCTGCCTCCCGAGTGCTGGGATTAAAGGCGTGCGCCGCCGCTGCCACCACCACCACCGCCACCGCCGCCGCCGCCGCCGCCGCCGCCGCCGCCGCCGCCGCCGCCGCCGCCGCCGCCGCCACCACCCGGCTCATTTCTCATTGCTCTCAGTATGTTTTCTATAGCAGCTCCTCTAGCCTTTTAAGTTTGCCATGATTAACCTACTGCAGGTTTAAAAACCAGACTAGCAAATGAGGTAGGACTGCGTGCTAAATTAAGAGAAGATACGTGCCGTTTCAGTGTGTGCAGTGCTCTGCTCCATGTGAAAAACCAGAAGCCTGCATTTGAAGCATTAGCTGCCCAAGGACCCTTTTGTGGTGTATTTCCTGGTTCTTAGCTGATGCTGTATGCCTGTGAATGGACTCTCTTACGGTACTCTGGATGGTGTCATTCCTTGAGGCAAAAGCAGCATAAACTCTGTACAATATAATACATTCAGAAATAAATAAGTGTACAATTGAAAGTCTTAATTCAATCCAGATGTTATGTAAACATGAGCTGTCAAATCAAAATGAACATAAGGTGTTATGTGAAATAACTTCATGCTTGCTATGTGGGAAACAGACTGCATAATTTAAACCAAGATTTATGGATTAAATATAACTCTTAGCAGGAGTAACCTAACCAACCTGAAAAGTACCAAGATACTATAATGAATAGCTTTCATATAAGAAATTAAAAGTGTATTTCTAAAAGCATCTAATTTTATCAGTGTGCCTTTTGTGGCCATGTGCCTTTTGTGGCCAGTCATTGGGAAAGTATCAAAAAGGTACTTTGGAGACAATTATTTAAATAAGACTATATATATATATATATATATATATATATATATATATATATATATATCCAACTGCTCACAGCATTATCTTAATGGAAAGTACTACCTGGAAAAAGTTATATAAAAATTATGAAGAAGATTTTTCAAGATACTGAAGCTATAAAGAAGGCACTGAGCAGGCACCTATCTTAATACAAGTTTAAAAAGCAAAATGTGACCTAAGCAACTAGGCATGAGTATCCTGAAAATCAAACATTTTAAGTACTAACGAGGGAAATGAGACTTCATTTTTTTCCATGTTACAGCTTTAAGGGGCTTAACAGTCTCTCTGAGACTCAGAGCCCTGTACACACAGCAGCACTGCAAGGAGCCGCCACTCACCGCATCGGAACAGACCGCACGGTGAATCCCTTCGGCTCTCTGAATCAAGATAACTCATCTCAGCATTTGCAGGGCTTAATAAATTTATGAATTCCTTCCTAATTCATTTTTAACAAGTTATTACACCATTCAATTGAAATTTAATTATTAAACCAGGTAATTACTGTAGAAAAATATTTTAAGAGATCTTAATATCCAACCAGGTACACAATGTATTTTCTCCCTTTTTTTTTTTTTAACCCCTCGTTGAGATTTATGCTAGGTTTGATCAATTCAGCTTTATAAATGTTGGCTTTCAATTGAAAGCGTTTCTCTGCTGTCAGCCGTTCACCTCAGGGTATCAAAGGCCGGCGGGCCATTCATTTGGAGGTAGGCAGCTGTTGTTTTTCTTGCAGTCACAAATAGCCCGTGCCTAAGCTGCAGGATTCATTCTAAGGACAGCATTAGATTGCCTCCTTTGCCTAAGATACAGGCGCTTCTGTTCATGTGAGGCAGAAATCATGGCTTGGATCTTTTTCTACAAAAAGGCAGAAGAATTTCTTCACGAAAATTTTCCCTCCTAACTTAAGTTACTAATTTCAATTTTCCTAAATTGGAATAATCTTGGTTATTATCTAATCAAATATATTTTTCCCTTTTGCCTGTGTGTTTGTGTGGCTTAAATGTCAATATGAAAAAGGTGCACACTATTGTTATAAGGGTGATCAATAGAACACGGGACTCGGAGAACGCCAAAAGTTGAAAAGGGTTTTAGATGTCATGCTGTCTAGGCATGCAAATATCTTTATTAAAAGACAGATCAAAGCACTCCTGACCAAGACACAGCCTTAGCCTCCTGTTCAAGCCAGGACTGGCATGGAATTGATAAGCCCTCCATTTTACTGTACAGGTGACAAAGCTGAACTCAGAGAGACGAAATGTTTGTCTCACAAGCACAGATCAGGACTAACAGTGGAGCCATGAAGTTTATCAACCCAACAACACAAAATACAAGTTAACACATTTGCTAGTTAATGCTTCTGCTACAATAAGATTGCTGTTAGGAGCTGCATAACTCCTTAACGTGGTTAATAATTTCTCTGTGATTTATAAAGAACCAGAATTTGATCAGAGAATCTAAGTTTCTCATTTCAGAGAGTTCTCTTAATCACACTGCAGAACCAAAAAAGGCGAGTTTACATACACACAAACTTTAACAAACTCAGGTAGGAAAAAGCCTGCTGAGTGGTTTAGAGGAGGAGGAGGAGGCATCTCCAGCTAGAAGCTCAGACTTAGGAGGACAGCTCCTATCTCCCGTACCCAGTCCTTTAGAGTCTGAAACTCGGCTGGAGCTAACAGCTTGTTAGACAGAACACTTCTGGCAAATCAAACAAGGACCAGAGGGGTATGTGAGAGAGGACAGAAGCCCTAAGAATCACAGTTTAAAACAAGAGGAAGAGTGAAAAAGGAAAAGATGACTATAATTTATACAAAATTCTGTGAAGTTTAAAGGAAGAATCTTTGGGGATTGCATGGGTGTATCAGAAGCCAAGGAAGGCTCCATTCCTTTGGAAAGAACAGAGGAGAAGGTACACTGCTAACCAGAGCAACGGAAGACACACATATCAGACCCATAACTAGAAAGACACAGCAAGAAGGGCCATGCCAAACAAACAAAATAATAAGGGTTATCAGAGTGAGGATTTGGAAGGACTTGTGGGAGAATCCACAGGAGACAACTAGAGAGGACGTGGGAAGAAGAACCATATGCAGTTCCAGAATGAGTACTCTGGTGTTTTTTGTTATTTTTTTAAACAAATGCCTGGCATCTTTTCACGGGAAGTTACTGCTATAAAAGTGTTATCTTCACATAGATATGAGCAATGAGATTTCTTTAAAATACACAGATGTTTGTTTCAAAAGACAGAGGCGATACTGGGAAACTTTGTCCTACTATGAAACAGATGTAGAGGATGAAGATTGCAGGTGCTGAATAGTTGGGTACCAGTTATAAAAATGTTAGTGACCTCAACTTCAAAGATACATGGAGAAACTCCTTTATTTTTTTATCTTACAGGAAGGACATTTTATGATATGAATTTGCTCTTTTCAAAATATTTTAATACTAGCATTATTATGCAAACATGTTGGTGGCCCCCAAAGTTATAGAAACCAGGTCTATTATTTAGATAATCTTCATAACCTCATACAGCCAATATTTGGGAACAAAAAAGATCTTAGAGATGAATAAACAAAAAATATGAAGTGAAAATTTACAATAGTAACTGATATTCTAAACAAACCTAATACTAAGGTAGACTTTTGCCCTAAATAAATGCACTCTTTCAAAGGTCATGCAATGTGGCTAATGGACACATTTAGAGATAGAAAAATGTACAAGGATGAACTCATCATTCAAGGGGGAACCCATCTTTCTAATAGAAATCAAGTACCAAGTAATTATTTAATAGCAAAAAACCCCATCAATTTGGTTTACAATCAAATCACCTAAAATTAGATGAAATATTTATGGCCATTTTTCTAAGTTTACATAAAGGCTGTTTCAAAGTGATATTGTTAATTGTACTTCTTAATGTTATTCAATGTTTTAAATAAACTGTTATAATAAGCACACTTGGACAATTTCTATAAGTGGCATTATAGAGACTGGATATGGGGCATAGGTTAAAAACAAGAGTGATTTTTAGTTATTTTTTTTTTAAAGGAAAATAATGGGTTAAGAATACAGGAGGATCAGAAGTCTTTTTAGACGATTAGGAAAACAAAATTTTATTTTTCCAAATTAACGTATTAAACACTCATTGACACAGGACTGACACAGAACACTGGAAGCGAGCACTGGCTCCCACATGGAGAATTACGTGTACAGCCTAAACACTCACCATCTTCCTTCCCAGCAGCCGTTTTTCTGCTGATAATAAAACTGTGGGCTTGTTTGGTCTTCCAGTTAACTGTTCCATTTATGCCACCAGCACAGCTTAATAAAAAAGCTTTTCAGAATAAAACAAATGCACACAAAGAAATGAAATTAATGTCAAATTCAAAATGACTATCACAGATACTGTTAACTTGCTCAGATCACATCTGGTCAAAGCAGCTGCTGAGTTCCAACTAGCAAACTTATTACCTGCCAATATGGGGAATCTACAAGTAAACAAGACATCGTTCCTGCCCCACAAGGAGCTCACAATCTGTGAGGATTGAATGGTAACCTCTATCCAGAAATATTGATTATGAAATGACATCAATGATATTTGCAGGTGGCCAAAAGCACACGGGCCGCAGGAAGACTGGAGGGGGTGACAATTATCTCTGGCTAGGAATTCTGCATTACATCAACCCAGAGTTGAGTTTGGAAATATTAAAGTGGCAGCGATGAGCAGGATTAGACAGGGTCCAGAGATACACCGGAAGACTGGAGGGGAGACAATTATCTCTGGTCGGGCATTCTTCATTACATCCACCCAGGGTTGAGTTTGGAAATATTAAAGTGGCAGCGATGAGCAGGATTAGATAGGGTCCAGGGATACACAGAGACTATCACAATGGTCAGTTCAAAGCTACGGGAAAGACAAAGAGGCGCCAGCCACAAGACCCGAAGGAGATAATGCTGAATACTTCTCAAACCTCAGGATACAAAGATAAAGGAGAATCACAGGTGGCTTTGAAGGCTTGGTCTAGAATGATACCGGCCAGAGATACATCAGTAAGCCCAGATGAAAGGTTAACTTCAGGAGAAAGATGAGAATCGAACTCAGGGTCTCTTAAATTTAGGGTACCAAATGGACATCCAGGTGAACCCCACCAAGAAGAGAGGGCTACAGCTTTGGTTCATAAACGAATGTAAAGGGGCTTCCCCAGGTGCAGACTTGAAGTCATTTCTCAATAGAACTGATAGCAAAAGCTGAAGTCCCAGTGCAACTCTTAAAGACACCATGCCCCCAGGGAACACATCTGGACTCTGAACCACGAGGTGATCTGGAGCACGTACACAGTCCAGCCTGGTTCTCTTCACCCCGACTGCCCATCTTCCCACCGCGTTTCCCGTGTTCACCCTCACCTTTCAGACTGCATGGATTTCGCCTCCATGTTTCTGACAACACTAGCTCTCTCCTCTCCCCTCCCTCTTCTCACCTTCTCAGAGCAGTTGCCTCTGGGTTGAGCACAGCTGCAAAATCCCTGAGGATTTACCCCATGCATCTGTCCTTTCTCCAAAACCCAAAATGCAGTTAAGAAAGAACACACAGGGGCTGAGGTGACTCAATGGTTAAGAACACTTACTGCCCTCAAACAAGACACTGGCTTGGATCCTAGCATCCAACTCAGGTAGATCATGATCTAGCCCTCCAAGGGGGTCTGGTGCTTTCTTCTCATCTCCTCGGGCACCTGCATATAGGTGGTGCACATCCACACATAACCCAAGAATGCATGCATGCGCACACACACACACACACACACACACACACACACACACACACACACACACACATTTAAAAACTAAAAAAGAAATGACTAAGATAGACTGCACAGAATAGGCAGGGATAGTCAAAGTAGAATGTGTTAACCTACACACATATATCAAAATCAGAGAATGACTCCACAAAGAGGACGCAGGGGTGTCACAGGTTGGACAACTGAATCTGAAACGCCTCATACTGCAGTGAGAGGAGACATAAAGGATGAGGGTCCAGTCCACATCCTCACGTGCTACAAAATGGCCACAGGATGAGAACTTTAGGAAAAAGACTACTCTCTTTCAAACACAGGCCAGTTCCTTGTGACCGACTGACAATGGAGTTCTAGTAAAGCTGTGAAAGAAGGAAACAAAGTACAGGGATCAAGACGTAGAAGCTGCAGGCACAGTCCCTCCGTGAGAGCAGCAGCAGTCAGTACGAGGAAGCAGTGAGCAAATGACGGAGGGCAGAGGGGAGAAACGTGGAGTCAGGCTAGTAAGGTAAACTGAGGTTCCTTCTACACACAAGCTCTAGCAAGCACGTGAGGAGAAAGAAAGAGAGAGAACGGAGATAAAGACAAGGAGCATAGGCGCTGGAGAGATGGCTCAGTGGTTAAGAGCACTGGCTGCTCTTCCAGAAGGACCGGGGTTCAAGTCCCAGCACCCACATGGCAGTTCACAACAGTCTGTAATTCCAGTTCCAGGGGCTCTGACACCCTCACACCGACATACATGCAGGCAAAAACCCCAATGTACATTTAGTAAGTAAATAAATCTTTAAAAAATTAACAAAAAAAAAAAAAAGAAAGAAAGGAAGGAAGGAAAAAACAAGAGCATAATCATTGGGACAGAAGTCGAGGAAAAGTAGAACTGTTGGGGACAGAGACAGCCACATAAAGAAAATACTTCCTGATGAGAAAGGACAACTGAAAACAAAACCATTCTGTAGAGTCCGGCAAAACTGATGCTAAAACACCTGGAAACCATGAAGTCAGAGATTATGAATGCATTTTCTTTTCACATCGACTTTTCAGTAAAATATTTAACAAACTAAATGAGAAATATCAAGTACCAGTATAAAAGGGGGGCGGTGAGGAATGGAATTCAAAATCTAGGGTCTAGCTGGCTGTGGTGACACATGCCTTTGATCCCTGGACATGCAGGTTGTTACCTGCAAGGAAATCAAGGACAGATTCCTTGTTTGAAAATAAACAAACAAAAAGAACAAACCCCCCGCAAAAACCTAGGTCATTAAAACAAACCACCTAACAAGCATGAAGTCTCATGGGAAGTAAAAGTCAGAGACTCTAGACTCTAACGAGGCAACTACTGGACTGGCATTCCGTTTGAAACTATGTAAACTTAAGTGAACTAGCTTTATCTACTAAACGGCTCATCTCATGAGTGACTTCCCTATGAAGTAGTTGATTTGTTCTATAACTGAAATGATGGATTTCTAAAGCTAGAGGAAACACATGGTAGGCATTCCCAATAACTGCCATTTTAAACAAAATCCAAATATGCTGACAATGTCCCAGGGCCCAGGCAGTACTTTACAGTACTGTCATCATTGGGTTTTAAAGGTAGTATGGCTGGTTATACACCTAGGCATCCCCTTTAGAATAAATGCCCCATGTACCCCAAACGGTTTATAGCAAATATAAACACAGCACATAGCCAAGACTCTATAAAAGAAAGTCTAGGCAGATGGGCTACACAATTTCATCATGTGATTCTCATGAACAATTATGAAGTCTAGAAGACTGACATAACATGAAAAAATATGAGATAGGAGTCCGATCTGCTTGCATGTACCAAAGCAAGAGTGACCCAGCACTGGAAACCCCTACGTTTTTACCCCCGGCTAATCTATCTTAACGGGCAGAACATCTGCGTCACTGCTGGATGGTGAAGAAGCCCACCCTACAGATGCAGGAAGCAGATGCCAAATTCTGCTCTACTTTGCAGCAGCATTTAGATTTTACCGTTTCACACTGCCAGACCCTGAGTCAAGATCTTTCACGTACTGACTGTCTCACTCAATCCTCACAAACCCAAGTGAATCTATCAATGTGTTTGAAGATTACAGAGGCTTAATCTTTAGGCACAAGGTAGTAAATCCAGCAAGCAGACGCCCTGGAGCTTGTCACTTCTCTGTGGATGGGGTAGTGAGTCATCCACAAAGTAAGCCTGGGTTGAGAGACCAGATAGCAGCACTGGGTTGATTCCTTCCTCCATTCTAGGGCAGCGTTCCTCAGACTACGCTGTACGTAAGAATCACTGCTCAGAGTTCACACACAGAACCACACATGCTGTATTTTATGACTGATTCAAAGGATTTATTCGCATAACTCTAAGTCAGTGAGGTTTTGTTCTTATACTCTTGTTTTCAGAACTTGACTAGCCTAGCATAAGCTCTGCAGTCACTCTGTGTCCGTGTCTGGTAAACTAAGGTATCGTTTCCATACTTTCTGGGTCCTCGCTAGAGACAGCCTCGTTATCTTTCACAAGATATTTTTGAAAATCTGATTAGTGCCCCAATTGCCAAGGATTAAGTCACGACAAAACAGCGGCATACATCTCATACATGCTGCTGCATCTTAAGGGCAGCAAAGCTTTGAGAATTTTTTTTTCTTTTTTTAATGTAAGAGGAAACCAAGTCTTTCTTTTAAAGTGTCTGTTTATAATATAGTGGTGAGTGTGTGGGAGCGGTGTGTATGTGTGTGAGTGGTGTGTGAGTGGGGTGTGTGTGTGTGTGTGTGTGTGTGTGTGTGTGTGTGTGTGTGACAGATACCTGTGTATGGGACTAAGCATGCTATGTTACATGTAACTTTATACAATCAATCCTCTCCTTCTATCTCATTTGGACTCCAGGGACAGAACTCAGGTCATCGCACTTCATGGAAAAGCACCTTTATCATGGAGCTACCGCACTGATCCATGCATACTCATTTTTTAAAGTTCATATTAATTCATGTACTAATTGACTGACCTCATAAAACTGAAACCTGATAAATGTAAATAAAAGGATAACAATTATGCTCTGTTCGCCAAGCAATGTTATTAACGGCGAGACAGGATACCACAGACAATGTGGTTGCTTAGACACTCAAGTCCCAAACACACCTTACAGAGAAATCTCAATAATATGGAAATAATTATTTGTTTTTAATTTTTGCTCAACATCACAGAAGCACTTAACTAATTTCTTGTGTAAAATAAATCACTGTGATCTGTACGCTGACAAATGGAGACTACTCACTGAAAACAGAACATAAAACTAATGTTTGGTAGCTTTATTTTCATTAGAAAACTAAAGCATTTGATTTCCTGTGAGAAAAAAAAAATCTTTTAAAAACTACGACTCAGAGTTTAAAAAATACTTTTCCTGTACACAACTTTTCAAGATTAAATCTAACGTGTAAAATAACGCCAGCCTGAATAGAGCAGTTATTGGACAAAGCGCAAAGGTTATACACTGTCTTCAGAAATCGTTACAGGAAGGGCTCCGTGATCATTTGTCGCCGTTACACTTCCAGGGCTGCTTTGCTCTAACTAAAGAGCGGAAAGGCGAAGAGCGGCATGGATTCTGCCTTTACACAGCATCAAGTCAGTAACAGCTCACACAATCTGCTGGGCTATCGGTGTCCACAACACAGCCAACTCTTCAATGCTTCCCCTCCAAAATAATCAGAGCCCAATGAATCTGAAGGTAGCTGGCATGCCCCCGGGTTCTCAAGAAACCATATAATACTTAAAGTTTGTCTTAAGATTTTCTGATTCATTTGGAGGCTTGTAACAGCATAATAAGTTTTCATCTGGCCAGGAGCAAGCAGTCTCTGAAGAGAGATTATTGCTCTTTCCCCAACCTGGGTAATTTGCAGACTAGGGGAGTTGGGGGTTGCTGTTTAATACAAGCAATTGAAGAGCTCTGAATAGTGACTGATTGCTGATGAGCTAATCAGAACGACAAGGGACAGAAATAATAAATAATAACTTGCTCAGACATCACTGTCCAAGTAAACAGCAGGATGTGCCAAATGAAATGTAATCTGATTAGCACACTCACCTTACAAGTGAACGATCAAGCCTTATCGAGCCTCTCTCGGGCCCCTGCTTTAGCTAGCTGTTTTCATCTCTAAGGAGACTTTGCTGAAGTTGACTGTGGAGCTCACATCCCTCAGTCTTCCCTTCTCCAACTCCCTTCAAGACCCCTTTCTCCCCCTTTTAAAAACATTTACTATTATCGTGTGTGTGTGTGTGTGTGTGTGTGTGTGTGTGTGTGTGTGTGTGATGTATGTGGGTACACATGCCACGGTGCACGTTTGGATATCAAAGGAAAACCCTGTGGAGCCAAATCTCTCTTTTCAACTGTATGTGGGTTCCGGGGATTGAACTCGGATCCTCGGCTTTCATGTCTAGCAGCAAGCACCTTAACCCACTGAGCCATCCCGCCAGGCCCTCTTCCCTTCTCTTACGCCACTTTCTTACTACTTAGAAAACTGCTTCCTAAACTGTTCCTATTGTTTTCTTTTTTCTTCCTTTGTACAAAGATCAACTGATAGCTGCTTCCTATCAGCACCCATATTTTCAGTGCAATGCTAGCTAGACCCTGAACGGAAGTGTTGACACAGATCAACTGACTTCATCCTTGCATTAACTACCTGAAATAGGTAGTATCAGTTCCATTTCACACTAAGGATAAGAAGTCTTAGGAAAGGATGATAGTTGCCACCAGTCACATGCTTCGTAAGTGGCGGGACTGGATTTTGAACCCACTCTGTGGCTGACGGCAAAGTCACTGTTACCTACTTACCAACCCTACCTCAAGATCGTTTTAAGCAAGAATGCAACGTGTAAATGGCATGTTCTCATCTCAGATACCCTTATTATCGCTAGCACATCAACTACAGTTTATTTTGCTTCTGAGAAAAAAAAAAATGCATTGCCCGATCCCTGCATTAGAAATCGTGACAAGACGGTGCATCGGCTGTGAGGGAGAAATTAAGCCGGTGTACTTTTGCATCAAAACAAAAACAAAACACAACACAGTTCATCGGCAGAAGGAAGCCATCATGTTGGTAGGAATGAAGCGGAGAAGAGGCTCCTGTGAGCCTGTCTCCTAAGCCGCTAACAGGTGCCAGAAAGGCAATTATTCCTAGGAGAAGTGTCTGCTGCAGCAGGACTTGGGAGGGAGAACTGCAAAAACAAAAACAAATGCGAGCAGAAGCTGGGCAGCTATTTAATGATTCCAGTTGACTAGGAGTTTTATCAGTGTGAAGTGAGATAAATTATGAGCCACTGAAGAGAAATAAACGGACTGCAGAAAGGGAAGAGGCAGTGCTCGGGGTGAGAACTTCTGAAGGGAGACCAGCTGGACTCAAACGCTGGCTTTTCCCCCCAGTGGTTATTCAGTGTTTCTGTGCCTCAGTTTCTTCCTCTGGTAGGGGTAGGAACAGAGCAGAACTCACATCACAGAGGCACCGTCAGCACTGAATGAGAGAATGCACATAAAACTTTTACAAGGAAAGTTAGCACAAAGTGATAAATCCACAAGTGATTTATTTTCAACTAATCTGAAGAAATATTTGGGCTTCTTTAAACGTTTTTTTATATATATTTATACTTTTGATCTTTAATGAAAAATTATCACTTCAGCTGGCATTATATGGTACTCTCATTTTTTTCTACAACCATGACGCATGAAATTTAATCATATTTCTATGATGGGCTAAGGAACATTCTAGAGGCACCTCAAAAAACACGCTTTTAAAAGCCTAGTGACCTCAGCCTCGTCAAACTCTACCCCACTGCCTCCCGGTAACCAGGCATGTCCTCAGGCATGACCCTTAGTCAGGGAGTTCTGGCGACTGAGAGTCGCCGTTTACCCTGAAGAAAGCAGATGTAATGTGAATTCCATTTGCATCTTCCCTGAGATCTCCTGAACCCTTAGGTAATTTTTTCTGAGGAAAGAATGCAACCACAGGGGAAAACAGCCCGCCATGTGCACACGGTTCGGTTTTGCAGTAATCACAATTCCAAGACCGGCTGAAAATTAAATTGTAAGATTTGAAAGAGTAGTTGAGACCAGAGGTCTCTAGCTAAGGTTTGTGTCCTTGCTCAAGTAACTTAGAAGAAAAGTTGTAGCCCTTTCTCTGCTACACAGTACCATGCGCTGCGCAGAGGGAACACACTGGGACCTTTAACAAAAGACATGTAAAATACACGCAGTGGCTGTACGCATCATTGCCGTCTTACATCCTCATGTGAAAGAGGTAGGATTGTTTTCACGTGAAGATGGCTGGTGAAAAGCACAACACAAACCGGCTACGCGAAAGCCAGAGTACGAGTGCGATCTAGTGGAAAGGGATTAAAAAGCAGTGGTTTTGTAGGAGCCACTGGGGTGCGGAAGTGAAGCGGCAGGAAAGATTTCTATTCCCACTCAAAACACAACCGTGTTACACTCTCTTCCCAGTTAGGAAGCATCTAAAGGAGAAACAGCCTTACATCAAGTGTTTGCTTGAAATTGTCATTAATTGTCTATATTATAGGAGCCATGCTTTCTAACTACAATGCGTTCAAACAGTTTCGTCAGGAAGCGATATTTTCTAAAAGTACCTTCTCACACCCCTATTGTCATCCTACCAAGGCCACTCACTGGCTACAGTATGTATTCTTAACTGTCTTTGCATCTTTCTATATTTTATTCACATGGAACATATATTTGTATACAGACATAAATATACCATGTTCTACCATACATGTGATTCCCTGTTTTTCTCTTAGAGCATACTTGCACCTGTCTACATGTTAAAACTGCAAGGTTTTCCGTCTTGTGGCTCAATCATAATTTATTGACTGTCACCGTGAATCCAACCGGACCAAACTTAGACCAGAGAGCTCGCTTTTCCAATCAGACCCCCGTCAGGCATTACAGAGACCATGGGGCCGATGACAGAAATGTAGCCATCATAACCTCCTGGCAAACAACCCCAAATTCAATCTGATCCCCTCAGTCAAATGTTACCTACCCTTCAAAGTGTTCCTTCTCTCTTCACTTTCCTACCCTACATTAGCCTGCAAGGTCACTATCTCCAACCTGGGTTTACACAGTGGCAATCTATTCAGACTCGCCTAACCTTCTCTTCACACAGCAGTTAGAGTACTCTTTTTGAAATGCAAATCTGGTCTTGTCCTGCTTAACCCCCCTCTGAGACTTCCCCTTGGTTTAACTACAAAGATGAACCTCTTTAAGGTGGTCCACTAGGTCGGGAAAGAGGGCTCCTCGGCCCCCGGGTACTGTCCTCGCCCATCTCTTTGCACAGCACTTTTTATTTACCATGCTCTGGCTGCCCCAGAACCCCAGCAGAGCCCCGGTCTCCTTCACACCTTTCCTGAGTCACATCCCTAGCATTTACTCCCCTTCACATCTGAATGTTTCCTGGGGGGAAAAAAATCTTCCACCCTTCTTCCAGGCCAGTCAAACCCTCTGCTAGTGTTTGCAGCATTTAGCTTAGTTCCAAAGAGTACAGTCTTGTGTGTAATTGTTTGATTAATCTTCACAAAGATTAATCCTGAAGAAAGGAAAAAAAAAAAAAAGCTTGATTCCTCTTTGTCATTCAATAGTGTAAAAAGCTGTATAGCCGGACCACCGATTTCCCAGAATCTGTCACAGTGTCTCAAAAATACCCAATGCACCCCTAAAGAAAGTATAAAATAATTATTCATTCATTAACATTACCAAGGGTTTTTCTAGTTTTTCATCATTACTATCAACCATAATAAACATCCACGTCTGTATCTCTGAGCACTTTTACCAGTTTATATGTAGGCTAAACATTCATAAGGAAAACTGCTAGACCACAAAAATGAAATGTATAATTCAGACTCTGATAAGCTATCTAACAGCCTACTGCAGCGCCGGTCTTTGATTAGAATCAACTGGGTAACCACTGAAAATAAAGGATGTCAAAGGTGCTACATTGATTAACTGTTGCTTGGGAGAGAAAAGCGGTATCCTTTTACTGCCTAGTGAGAAACGCGGATTTGTTAAAGGGAGAAAACAAAAATCTTAGAGCTAATGTTTCCTCTGCTTATGCATACAAAGGTAAAACAGAAGCTATATTTCTTTGCATACCGCTGAAAAAAGGGGGGGGGACTGAAACACCCCGCTATAACTGCTCTAGGAAAATTAACTGTGATCTCTTTCAAATTCAGAGTGAACCCCTATCTCCATAATAATCAAAGTGGTGACCGGATGAATGAGGGGAAAGGCAAAGAATGGGAAGGAATTTACACCCAAGCTGCCCATCTCCCAAACAGTTCTGAAACCAGCCGTTCCACTGATCTGAAAAGAAACTCTGTCCTTCCATGTCACGACAGATGCTGTGGGGATGCCCGTGGTACAGGCTGCCAAGGATCTACTCTAAATATCTGACTAGCCTAAGGTAATTAGGTAGAAAGTGAGCCATGTGAAAGATGATTTTTTAAATAATGAAATACATTTAAACCACTGACATAAATTACATTAAAATTCCTAAGTGAAGATTAAAACAAAAAACAAAACAAAAAACCCTCACCAGAGAGACCTAAGAAGAGAATGGCACAGCCTTCACTAACACACCAATGCTTCTGAGAGTGTAACAATAATCACACCAGCAACAAACGTTCGGAAGCAACCTAGTCATTGCCCAGGATAACCAAGCTTTAAAGCCTCAACATTGGGATTATTACTTTGCAGTTCAGGGACATGGGCAAGCACTGCACTCAAGGAATTGCAAGTCGCCGCCCGCGGATCAGGGAAGCTTGGACGTGCCAGAACCTCACTTTTGAGAGTTTCTCTCCCGGAAACAGGAGCTGGGCCAGAGAATGCCTGTGGCTGGCGTCCCCGGCACCTGGGAAGACAGCCACCGCAAGCGGCTGTGTGTGTCATTACAACCTCACCGAAGTGTATGGCAGCGTTACAAAATGAGTGAAAAAGAGAAGAACGCTGTTTGACAGCAAAAATCCACTCCATGTGGTGAGGATCAGGGTGGTTCGGCGGCCGGCCGGCTCCTGGCCACTGCAGTGGGGAGGAAGTCCCGGGCCTGGGGCGCAGGGAAGGCAGGACGGAGGTGATTAGCAAGGGACACAGGACTGCCTCCCTTTTCTTCACTTCTCTCCCAGAGCCGTCCAGGGCTTGCAAGGTCCCAAGTATTGAATTCAGATTCTATGAAGTCAGAAAATGCTGCTCAAAAACAGAGGTCCCGGATGGGAGTCCTCTAACCTCCTGAATTCATTTTGAACAATCACGTCTTCCAAGTTAGATATGGCTATCAAAATAAACAATCAACAGGCAGATGCACAGACACCAAGAAAAATCTGCCCCAAGACATGTTTGACTCAGCAAGAATGTGCTCCCGAGGCAGTCAGGAACCATGCTCATCCTGATAAGTGGTTCAAAAGTCACAGGCTGGAAGCTACTTTTGATACTTAAGATTTTACCGTGTTACTGAAAAAACAAAAAAACAAACAAACAAAAAAAACAAACCAACTTGAAGTGATACCACAGAGGGAAAGAGGGTTACAGTAGAGAGCCCTGTCCCACATTCCTCTGAGGAAGAGGAAGGCAGGCACCAAGCTATCTTGGGGCAATGGCCAGTATCTTGCCTGCTAGGTAACGACCCTGAAGTCCCAAGCATCCACCACCATTAAGCAGAAGTCTGCTTGAACCAAGCAAGCCGCCCCGGGAGCCAGGGCAGAAAGAAAAGAAAGTGACTTGGGAAGCTAGTTAGGACAAGGGCACTTGGTGGAGGGAGAAACAGTCTTGGCCCTTCTTAGTTTTCTCAAGTTTGCAATGCAGAGGAGAGAAGCATGAACTTGCAACATATAGGATCGTTCTTTTTTTTGTTATCAGAGGAGAAAAAGGTTTCCATGACAAGTTTGTATAGTGGCTACACCAAAATGTTCCAGTGGTCTTCAAACTCCCCACTGCAAAAAAGGTGAATGTTTCTGATGCTGTCAAGAACAGTGGAGCTGATTCTCTGTCCGGCTGCACTGTTAGGAGGGTCTTGAGCTGACTCTAGCTGCCCTTTCTTTCACTGATGCTGGTTCCGCTCTCTGAAGCAAACAGAAGGGAGTTTATTTCTATTTTTCCTCTACTCCAACTTAACATTTCCAGACCCTTTGAGGATACCCTCTAGGACAGAGCTGCCAGATCCTCACCAACCCCACAGACTGCTCTGCAAGTTGTCTAATGTGTCAACATCTCTCTTCAAACTGACAGCCAGAAATGAACACAATACTCCAGATGTGCTTGATTAGAGCAGGGTCCTATTAATTTTTATGATGTACGGACATTACAGTTAATCCCACGGTCTAACTTGGATTTTTATTTCTGTAAGTCACATCATGCCGTCGCTTCATGCTGATCTTCCCCGCTTGTCGCCACATCAGTGAATTAAGGTGCACTGGTTGCCTGCAGCACAGCACCGGGCTGGACTTAAATGCTATTTAACTCTAAATTCTGTTATCTATTGCAACAGCTATCCCTTTTCCAGCCATCCATGAACTGTAAAGCAAGCCTTCTAGATCTCTGTCAAAATCATTTGTGCCAATGTTAAACCAGTGCAGATCCAGGGCAAGGGTTTATGACCCTACCTGGGTTCCTCTCTTCTTCAGACCCAGTCACCTATACACATCTGGCCGGCGCTGGTCCCAGCTAGTCTCCGGCTCACACACCAATCCTGCTAATTAATCTGAACACCATCTCTCACATCAGCCTACAGCCTGCAAACTGCTTCCCTTAAAGCAAGATTCATTTATCTTTCAAAATAAAGTGTAAAGGATCCACACAGCTTTAAAGTACAAGTCTGTGAAAAAACGCATACACACCGAGTAAAACCCAGGAAGGAAAGAATACCAGTGAAAACGTTTATGACAGGCTGTGGAGATTGTTTGGGGTTTATTGTTATTATTGCTTAATTCATTGCTGTCTTTACTACAGTTACATGTCTTTTTAAAAAAATTACCAATGAAAATCATGTACAGAGAATTTGGCTTGGAAGCAGTCCATGTGAAATGGCTTTAGACCATTGAGAATCTCTTTCCAACCGGAAAACTCTAAGCAGAAAAAACAGTCTCTGATAGGACTTGTTGATACCTAAAAACATCAGCCTAGCTTCCTCGCTTTCTCTCTTTCTCCCCGTCTTCTTTCCTTTTCAATATTGCATTGCTATTTAGACTTAATAGTCTGATAATAAGGAAAAGAGCAGACTAGAAAACTGAATTCTGAAGTTTAGAAAAAAGTCTGGATGATATGCGCACACGGGTGAACATGTGTGTGTGTGTGTGTGTGTGTGTGTGTGTGTGTGTGTGTGTGCCCATCCATCCCTCTGCCTGCCTGCCTGCCTGCCTGTTAGAAAAGTTAAGAAATATGGGAAAACAGTATAGAGACTAAAACAGAGCAAAGTGTAAAGATTCTTTCCAGCCCAAGAGCCCGGACAGACAAACCGGTATCATCTGATTACCTAGGGTCCTGTTCCACACTCAGACTAGGAAATAAGATAAATAAATGGAATATACATTTAGATATTTAGAATAGAGACTGTGGAGGGGTAAGCTTGAAGAAAAAGGATCCGGTAGGGTATGAGCCTATGGACAATTAGTTAGGAAAAAAGAAAAGAAACAATAATTGTGGACTAATTGTAGAGAAAAACAGGATGTGTAAATACTGCACTTAGATCCACAAACAATCTCAGTATTTGACTTGAAACATTTTCCACAAGCCAGGATTTCTTCCCTGTTTCAACCTTGTCTTTGGGGGGTGACTTTCATCAATGAACACTAGTGTGAAAAGCTGGACATAGGCGATCTTTCTCTCTCAGCTTATATCCAGCCCGTTCTTATGGTGCTGATCATTGCTGTTTGCAAAGTCTGTGAGACAAGTGAAAATTCCATTTGGCTTAGAAATATAATTTTCTCCCCTGACTAGAAAATATGCTACAAAAGTAAACCAATAGCTGCTAGATTTATGGCAATAACAATAAAATGAGCAATTCAAAACCTAGTCACTCTTTAGACAAATGAAAATTTCATCTTGTTTAAAAATAATTTTCTCCTACTATCCTAGAAGCTAAGCCAACTACGGGCAGCAAATCCACAAGTTCGCATCCATATCAATTTCTCATTAAAAAGGGTAAAATGTCCAAATAGGAAGTCTACTATTTGACTGGTGAAAATTCTCCCTTTGCTTTGAAACAGAAATTCCTCACTCCTCTAGAACTTACTCTAAATATAAGATATAAATCAACAGCTTCACAGATACAGGGCAAATTGCCATAAAATAGGTAAAATGTACAAACAGAAGAAATATTATGTGCGATGTCAAAATCCTACGTGGTGCTAAAGGACTTTACCCACCCCGCTGAAAACTAAACACGGTGGTAAGGCAAGAGATTGATAGCTCCAGAGGAAACTCTTAGAAAAATGGATCAACTGTTCAGATACAAAGGACAGCCAGTACCTAGTGAAGTAAATAATGCATAGTAACACGGCACACGCTTCACACTGACCCTTGCGACAAGCTGGCACGAGATAACCCACACGGGGGAAAAACATCTTAGAAAATCTAAAATGCACCTGAATAGTACACATCAAGAGTGTTTACGAGTCTTTCTATCAGAATTAGGACAGGCTGGTTTTTCAAGTTTGTTTTGGTAACAACAACAACAACAACAAAAATCTAAAGTATCTATTTTTTTTATGTCTGTTCAGTCCACTATTGTTTTGTTCCTTCAGATAGCAAGAAAGTTTTACCTAAACATCTGTTATTGCTTTTTCCCTGGGAAAATTATGATTTGAAGCAAAGTGAAATTTTTTTCATATGTAGAACATAAAAGCCTCAAGGATATTGAACAGAATTACAGCTACATGTGAGAATCCTGAGGTCGGGGAGTCTCTGCTTGGCTTGTTGGTTTGAAGTGCTCGGGTGTTATGGCTGTTCATATGCATCAATCAGAAAATATTAATTTAATATTATTTCTTTTAAAGAAAACTGTAAAATGAATGTTATTTGATGCTCAAAACTTACTTGCTTGGAAAGAAAACATGGAGAAAATTAATTTGATCCAATATTTAATTTTGAGAAAAAAATATACGCAACCCTGTAGATAAAAATGTATTCTTTAGATACGTCTGTAAGCACAGAGGTAGTCTGCCGCACCACAGCCAGGCGACGGAGTCACAGGTGATCTTGATTGCCTTTATTGAGGCTCTCTCTGGAATTTGGACAATGAGCAGACTTACTATTATTATAAAAATACAAAGCCTTTTTTACTTTTTAAGCCAAAAACACCGGGTTCAAATTTTGAAATGAAAAATCAAATTAGTTCAAGCCTTGAAAGACTTAGGTGATTTTTTTTCACTTGAGTTTTCTTTCTTTCTTTATTTTTTTTTTTTACCTATGCTTGCTATAAATCTCACTTTTTAAAAAGCAGTGTTATCAGTGAACAGCTAGGTAAATTAACTTTGGATGAGAAACAATTGCTAAGAATCTGACAGTCCCGTCGTCAACAGAACAGCGACTGTTAAATAAACATTTTTTTTAAATCCTGGAATTAGTCTGTCTTACAGAAGAGGATAAACATTTTTAAATTCAAAAAAACACGATTGTGTTCACCTAACTTCCTAAAAAGAAAAAAAAAAAACCTTTCCCTGCTGGAAATCCGCACTAATTCATTTCTGTTGCTGGGGCTCAACACTTAATTTCTAATAAGTAGGTTCCCAGTAAATGAATGAATTTTTGCTTAATGCTAAAAACATTAATGCTTTGTATAGCGCAGGGTCCCTTCCATCTTGTGGTACACAATGGGTCAAAGTCTCGCTTTTTCCTTTAAGGAAAAAAGCTGCAGGACTCTTCCTGAAATACGCCGAGTTTTAGTCTTGAAAGACAAATACGTTTCATCTGTGGTGAATAAATCCAACTCAGTTGTAGACAATCGGATTTTTCTTTTAACTTTAACTTTGGACAAAGATTAGCAACAGATTGTCCATTTTCTCCGCGCCTAACATTTTGCGCAGCTTAGGTGGGAATCCACATTAAGGTTTTATTGCGCCTCCTTTCTCTTCAGTATTTGAGTGTTTTCTCCCTTTGCGAATTTCCCTACGTTAAAGAAAAATCACAGGTTTATATGTAACCAAGTCAAGCAAATGTTTGGAGCCCAGTCTCAGCAACCTGTTTCAAAGGTTTAAGCGTGCAGTTACCGCACCCCAAAACAGTCATTCACGCACAAGATTTAGAAAAATGTAACGACGCGACGCGGGGAGAAAGCCGAGGTCTCCCCGTAAACCTTGTAATCACCACCATCAGTCCGTAGCTGAAACCGCCAAAGCCCGCCAAGAACGCGGGAAGCATCCCCAGCTGTTTTCAATTGTTCCTGCTTTCCCCTCAGA
Organism: Peromyscus maniculatus bairdii; assembly: GCF_049852395.1. Classification (NCBI taxonomy): domain Eukaryota; kingdom Metazoa; phylum Chordata; class Mammalia; order Rodentia; family Cricetidae; genus Peromyscus; species Peromyscus maniculatus. The sequence continues at coordinate 21,593,144 of NC_134854.1, read as the reverse complement.
CTGCATTTAGTAGGGCAATGGGTGCTGTGTGCAGCCTCCCTGGCCCCCAGCCATGGTTGACCCCGGCCCGAATACCGTTTGGCTCCCAGCATTTCATGATTCTACTTCCCTGTTTGGTAAAACCCAAGAAAAACCAGGTTTGCGCCCCCGGGAAATATGCTTAAAAAGAAGGGGGGATTCAGCCTTTTAAATGTCATATTTTGGTGGTCTCTCTCTCTCAATCAGATCCCAGAAAGGGAGAAAAGATTTGTACATCTTTGTGTGCGAGAGAAAGCAGCTGGTCAGCCATGTCCTTTGGCTCGCATCTAGGCCAAGGAGTCTCAATTGTGGGGTAAAGCCCCCCACCCCAAGGGGCGATGACCCCCAGGTCTCTGCTTCAGGGATCAGAAGATGTGTCCTCCACCAGGGTGGGGGCAGGGAGGGGTGCCCGCAGTGGAAACTGGAGATGAATTCCTGCCCTGCAGGACAGGGAGGGGCCGTGGGGGTGCAGAAAGAAAGAAAAGGCCAGAGGTCAAGCCTGGGGAGGGACCCACCGGTGCCAGGAGGTGGGCTTCGGGGTGCCCCGAGAGAGGGGTGCTGTGGGGGCATCGTGCAGAGAGAGGGGCTCGCACCCTCTGGGCACGCCCTGGTACCCCGGAACCCGAGTGGGGGAGGGGGAGGCGGCGGCCTGTGGGCCCCCGAACCTCCAGTGTCGCGCGCAGACCACTAACCTGTCAGTAAGAACGTGCCACTGGTCGCGGGGCTCATCCTGCGTGTCCCCCGACCCTTTCCCGTCCAAGCACAGGGGTCTCCCAGCGCCCACCACCAGAATAATAGCATTCTTGGCCTGCCTAGGCCGGCTTCTCCCCTCCCCTCCCTTTCTTCTTTCCTCCCAGCTTGGCCAGTTCAGCATCGGATTCATGCACCCCCCACCCGGGCCCATGCTCCCCCTAGCGGCGGGCCAGCGCAGCGCGGGCTGCACCCCCCACCCATCCCCCCGGGCGCCCGCCCACGCACCCCCTCCGCCCCCGCAAGCCCGCGGAGCACGCTGGGATTTGGCGCCCCCCTCTTCGGAACAGACTATATAAGGCGAGCGGTCCGGGCTCTCGGCACACGCGTTTCCAACTTCGGTTGGTGTGTGTCGAAGGAGGAGAAGAAGAAGAATCCCGACTCCGACCCGAGGAAGCCAACCACCGGAGAAGGTCCACCGAGCGTCGCCGAGGTCCGCTGCGCGGTCCGCGGTCCGGAGAATCTCCGGACCGCGGTCACCAGTGGACCTTCGCCCGGCCAGGTGTGAGACCCCATCGCCCTTCCCGTCTTCGCAGAGGAGTCCTCGCGTGGTGAGTATGCGGTGAGGATTTTTTTTTTTTTAAAAAACGATCACACGCATACCCCCCGTATACTCGGGAGCTGCGGGAGATGAAGTAGCGCCCCGGAATATCTCCTCGCAAATCTTTTTTTTTCACGCCTTCAGTGGCCGGATCCCGAGACGCGAGCGTGGAAAGCAAGTCTTCACGGCTTCGCTTTGCACGACTCGCGTCCCGAATTGGTCAGTAGACGCATGAGCTGCGGACAGCGATGAGCTGCAGACGCACATGAGCTACGGACCGAACTGCGATGTGCTCCTCAAACGCGCTGCAAAGTGACGGCTCTGCAACTCTTGGGCGCTTCACTGCGCTGCAAACGGAGAAGCGCTTCAGTTGCGCTGCTGCAGACGGGCGCTTCATGCGCCGCGAAATACTAATAGGCGCTTCATGCGCTACCAACTGATGGGCGCTTCATGCGCTTCGGTATTACTAATAGGCGCTTAATGCGCTTCACTGTACTAAGAGGCGCTTCATGCGCCTCGCTGTACTAATGGGCGCTTCATGCGCCTCTGCTGTACTAATGGGCGCTTCATGCGCTTCTGTACGAAACGGGCGCTTCAAGCGCGGCAAACGCGGCCGAAATACGGCGATCCGCGAACTGATCCGTGCTTCACGCACTAAATTCTGAGTGCAGGAGAGTAACCAAATGCAAAAGCGCAAGAAAAATGAATTTAGAAATGCGCTACAAACTGCCGCAGAGCCAAAAAAGCCAGACCCTTGAGCTCCAGAAAAAGTGGCTTTGGAAGGACGAGAAAGTACAACTCTCTCCTCGGAGGGTGGGGGGACAAAACCCTTGCGCCTTTTGGAACGGCTCCGTTCCGTTTTCCCGAAGGACGGCTAGCTGCATGATGGTGGTATTAGACAAAATGGAGCCCTGGGCGGCAAAAATTAGTGTTGACGCCATTCCTGCTCGGGCAGTTGAGTGGTGGGGGGGTGGGGGGTGGATTTTGAAGATGGCAGAACGGACTGCCTTGTCTAGTGGTGATTGATTGACGTGACGGTGCAATTGACTTGGTGGCGCAGATTGGTGCCCAGCAACAGTTTGTGGAAACTGTCTGATTTGCGGGGTGGGTACGAGGCCGAGGGGAGGGGGAGGCTTGCTCCTGCTGCATGGAAGGAATCTGGTTGTTGGAAGCTGGTGGGAGGGGTCTGGGGAGGTGGGGGGAGGTGGGGGAGGCGGGGGGAGGAGTGCAGTCACTCTGCAGCCCTGTAGCAGCCAGTCTCAGACCTGCCCCTCCCATCTAGCCTGCCTTCTCTGCAGTGTCCACTCGGAGGCCTAGCGCCTCGCCCGCGCCCCGCGTGGCGCGCGCCTTTCCAGAACATGCTTCCACAGGCCCAACCTCCCAAGTGCTGACGCCTTAGAGCCAGCCTGCTTAGCCCCGCCCAAGGCCCGCCTCCTCTGACGTGGCCTGCCCAGCCCCGCCCAAGGCCCGCCTCCTCTGAGGTGGCCTGCCCAGCCCTGCCCAAGGCCCGCCTCCTCTGACGTGGCCTGCCCAGCCCCGCCCAAGGCCCCGCCCAAGGCCTGCCTCCTCTGACGTGGCCTGCCCAGCCCCGCCCAAGGCCCGCCTCCTCTGACGTGGCCTGCCCAGCCCCGCCCAAGGCCCCGCCCAAGGCCCGCCTCCTCTGCGGTGACCTGCCCAGCCCTGCCCCAGGCCCGCCTCCTCTGACGTGGCCTGCCCAGCCCCGCCCCAGGCCCCACCCCCAAGGCCTACCTCCTCTGAGGTGGCCTGCCCAGGCCCCGCCCCAGGCCCGCCTCTCTTAATGCTCAGCCCCTCCCAGAGCTTCTCCACTGAAGAGCCCCAGAGCCCCGCCTCCCCTCAGCCAGCCTGCGCCTGCGCAGTATGGCCCCCAGCCCCTCCCTTCAGGTTTGCCTCCACTGCGCAACTGCGCCACACAGTCTGAGCCTGGCTGTACAGCCCCGCCTCCCTGCGGGTTCTCTGTTGCGCGGTTTTGCTTTTTGTCCACAGGTGTCTAGTAAATATAAGAATAATAAGAATAATTAACAACAATAATAAATATACCTGGCATGCATAAGCACTTTTAATAAGTGCCTTGCATTATTAAATAAAATGATCCCACAATTAAATCTGATAGTGGGATATGAGAACTTCTAAGAAGACCTTGGCTGATGCCTTGAAGCATTTAAGCCAATTATTTATTTTATTAAAAATTAAATTTAAAATATTTTCATATTTAATTATTGGCCCAAGACACCCTTGGACTTACTGGAAATGATTGGATATAAAAACAGAAGCAGCTTGAACTGTGTTTCTTAGGAGTTTGAAGTGGCATTGTTGTTTTGGATGAGCCTCTAAGGGAGGAGACAGTTGTTTTCTGAGTTGTTTTTTCCTTAAAAATTCTAGGTGATTAGCTCTGGCTGGCCTGCCTACATATAATAAGTGGTGCTTGGCACTTAGTAGGCATTCATTAAAGGTGTGCTCTTGGCCAGAGTAAATTGTTCATTGTCTTGCTGCTGGCCTTCAGGCTTTTTTGAGTTTGTGGTCCTTTCTCCTGTGGTGCTTTACTGGCCTGAGCTGGGCTGTTGCCCACCTCTCTCTTACATTTAAAACTTTTTTTTAAGTGTATTTTTGAACTCCAGCAAAGTAAGCTGTAATTATAATGTGAAACAAAATTATAGTTTCCAAATAATTAGCTTTTTTCATAAAAAGCTAATTATTTGTTATTCCAAGTAATTAGCTTTTTTCATAAAAAGCTAATTATTTGTTATTCCAAGTAATTAGCTTTTTTCATAAAAAGCTAATTATTTGCTGTCCCAAGTAATTAGCTTTTTTCATAAAAAGCTAGTTTAAATTTGGGACAAGTGGATTATTAATGCTACATATTGACATTTAAAATTTGTGTGATGTCACAGAGTGGTTACATTGCAAAACATAGATTATTTCAACTGGCTTAATTAAACATCTGTAATTTACAGAAAAGCCAAATAGAAATCTCTTAATTAATGAAGAAATTAAAAAAAGAAAAAACTGGTTCCATACATTACAAACTATGAGCCAGGATGTTTTAAGGGGGAGAAATGGGGGGGACTCTTGCTCCCCGAAACTCTCACCTTCTTAGTGCCCCTCCCCTAAAGTATAACTGTCCATGGGAAATAGGTGCTTATAATTACAGCTTGAAATTTGCTTTGCTTTGGGAATTTTATTTGCATATTAAAGAGGTTCAAACCATTGGAAATAAATATATGCAAATTAGAATTTGCATTTCACATAATTCATATGATACTAAGAAAAGGACATTTAAAAATTTAAAGCAACTAAGTTGCTTAATTGTGTTTCATTTCCTAATGAGACACTTTATATGATTTTATTTACTATTATTGTCCTTTGATGTATTGGGGGAATTAAAAAAGAGGTTTGAAGAAGTCATTGTTAAGAGTTAATAATTAATCAGATGTACTTATTTATCCTATGAAGATGGCACCTCAGGTAGCTTGGCTTATGCAGTGTGACCTTTCAGTTTTCAGGAATGGGAGTCTCAGCAACCCCCACTCCTAATCCCCCCCCCCTTAAGAGGGAATTGGGGGAGCCACAGTTTTAAGTCAAATTAAAAGGAAGTCCACATGCTTCTTACCCTCCCATCAATTGTGGTCACAAATCTTAAAATGGTGACCTCACAGGCCACATGGGGCCTTTAATGTGTTTAATCAGTACTGTCTTATTAAAAAACAAAAGCAAACCCCTGAAAATCCAGGTGGGAGGGGCACGCTTCCCCAACTTACATGGGCACAGCCCCACCCCCATTTCCTTAACTCCAGTCTCTAAATTATCTTACTTATATTGCAAAATATTATATTGTTTATAAAATATCAATACAAACAATGTATTGATTGCTCATTTCCTAATGCAATTGCTGTCCTGTAATTGCCTTTTATAGGTGTTACTGCCCACCAGACCTGGCTTCAGTAAAGCCCACCCTGATAGATTGTGTACCTTCCTGACCTGGGTCAGGCTGCACCAAGCCATGCTGAGACCATTTTATGGAAGTTTTTAATTTCTGTTTTGAAATGATTATTTTCTAGATGACAGAAGTCACACTTTAGTCATCTGACTAGTGCTTATTAATTGATTTTTAATGAGAGATTAAAACAATTTAATTAAAAAATATTGCATTGTTTTGACTATGGTCTTTGTTACCAGTACACTTGTCTCTAAAGAAGTCAAGGCATCTTCTAACTTTTTAAAAACTTGACTATTATCAGTTATTGTTAGCTTTGGTAGCCTGTTATTAAAGTGATTAAGAAGAAGTGTTAAAACTATTAAAATGGCACACTAATCCCTGCCCTTTAAGAACCCTGTGTGCTCTCCTCATTGGAGAGGCCACAGGAACAGCAAAGGGAAATGGCTGCGGGGGTTATGGCAAGGGAGGGGCCTGAAAGATGGGCGGGGTGGGGGGCGGGGTGGGGAAAAAGGGGTGGGGTGGGGTGGGAGGTGGGGGTGGGGTAGTAAAGCAGGGGGACTGGACAAGGGTAATGAACAGGTGCCATGTGGGATGACAGTTTTCCTCCATTTTTTAAAAGTCTGTTGATTGAAATATTAGCTGCTTTCCATCTAATTTTCTAATTAACAAATTTTTATCTTTTTTTGTTTCATGGAATTTAATGAGGGCCCATTTGTGCCTTGATTGGTCAGAGAAGAACAACTTATTTTTAAACTTTTGTTTGTTCAAAAGTTTTAAACTTTATGTCCTTAAACTTTTATTGAACTTTTTAAATTAAAAGTTTGTAACTATTAATAAGTTTTAAACTTTTTGAAAGTTTAAACTTTCAAAAACAGAACTTTAAAACTTTCTAAAGTTTTAAGCTTTAAACTCAAAAGTTGTTAGTAAGTTCAAACTTTTAAAAAAAGTTTTTTAAACTCCAGTAAACTTAAACTTTTTAAAAAGTTTGATAGACTGTCCAATTACAAAGTTTTTTAAAACTTTCTTAAGTTTTAGCCTTTAAACTTAGAAGTTGTCTGTAAGTCCAAACTTTTTAAAAGTTTTTTTAACTTTAATAAACTTAGTTAAACTTTTTAAAAAGTTTACTAGCCGGGCGTTGGTGGCGCACGCCTTTAATCCCAGCACTCGGGAGGCGGAGGCAGGCGGATCTCTGTGAGTTCGAGGCCAGCCTGGGCTACCAAGTGAGCTCCAGGAAAGGCGCAAAGCTACACAGAGAAACCCTGTCTCGAAAAACCAAAAAAAAAAAAAAGTTTACTAGACTGTCCAATTACAAAGTTTGTAAAACTTTAATGTCTTATTCTTTACTACAATTATTTTAATTTTCCAAATTTGAGATCCTTACAAATACATGATTATTAATCACTCTGATTGCATTTAACCCTTTTTTAGGAAGTACACAGGCAGATACTGTGCTATAGTTATCACTGCACTCATAATGAAAACATTTAAACCCCTCCCCCGCCCCATCCACTCCCCTAGGAGTCCAGGCCCATCCCACCTTCATTTTACAAGCCCTTGGGTGGGCCCTTTTTGTTTTGTTTTTTAATTAATAACCTTATTAATAATCAGTTAATGGTTATAATTCAGTGATTTATTTAATTAAGGCACAACAAATTTGAATTGTACTATTATCAGGCATCATTAAAAAAGATGTCCTATTGTATAGCCCATTTCTTCCTAGGAGGCATCAATTAATATTTGTTTAATGATTGCCTAATAAGGTAAACTGACATCCCCATGTACTGTTCAATGCCATTTCTGCCCCAGAGAGGATTCTGAGGAAGTTAACTTGTGGTCACAAAAGCAATTAGACAGTCTTGGCTTTGTGATGGTGGTTGGTTGTTTGACTTGATAATTAGACCTTTAATGTTAAGGGTGACCTCTGTTGTGACATGTGGCCAAGTCTACTTGATGTTTTTCAGAGCTGATGAGTACACACACTGGTTCTAATACCCACCTCTTGTGTGTGTCCTTTCTTATTGATTACGTATTAGTTACTTTTCCCTAACATCCTTATTAGTAAAACGGATGGTGTTGGGATCATTTTGCATAATTTAGAAGTTATTTTGCATAATTCATGTCCTATTTATCTTTGACTTGGACCCTCCAATATAAAAGGACTTGTTTACTGTTATCCCCTTTCCTTTATAGTTTATGAAGATGAGGGTGCTGTTGATGAAGGTCATGTAGTAATTATGAGGAGCAGGTGACTTTTTTTTTAGGAGAAGGGTCATTTGGATGTCTGGACATCAAGAAGTAGTGTGCTTTTGATTATTTCGTGAACGATTACTTCATCCTCTTTGGAGGGCGTGTGTTGTCGACTAATTATCAACTGATAATTATCAAGGGATATTTGAAAAGTTAAACCCTTGTTTCTAGAGACTGCTGTGAATGTGTATGTTGAGTGTATGCTTTTGTTGTCATTTACAGGAACAGGAGGAGACGCCGACAACAGCGAGGGGCCCAGGGTCCTGGGCTTCCTCCCCAGAGTGAAGCGACACCTGGGAGGTCCCCTCCCGCCACCATGGCTGCGGCAGGTGGTTCCGACTGCCCGCCCCCCCCTCCCCCCCCTCCCCCCAACGACAACAACAACAACAACAGACCCAGCAGCCCTGTGTCCATCCTGGGCCGCCGCCGCCGCCGCCGCGCACAGCACAATGGAGACAACGGCAACGGCGAGGACCAGTGGGAGGACCGCCGCCGGTACCACGTGTACTGGCTCCCGTCGGCCAACAACAGACTCCGCTACCTGCCCCAGGAGGAGGAGGAGCCAGAGCCGGAGCCGGAGCAAGTTCAGATCCAGGTGCCCGGAGAGGGCGAAGAAGAAGAAGAAGAGCTCCAGGGTGCTACCGCAGCCCCTTCCCCGGCACTGCTGTTCGGCGACGACTGCCTCGACGACCTCCCCTTCAAGTTCGATGGCAACGCCGAAATGCTGAACCAGTTCCTGTCCCAGTGCCGGGCCTTCCTGGAGAAGGGCACCAGAGCTCTGGCCGACGATCGAAGCCGGGTGTGCTTCGTGACAAGCATGCTGATCGGCCGCGCCGCCCGCTGGGCCACTGCCAAGCTGGACAGGTACACTTACCTGATGCACAACTACGAGGCCTTCATGCTGGAGCTGAAGCTTGTCTTTGAAGACCCTGAGAGGCGTGAAGCTGCCAAACGCCGGATCAGACGTCTGCGCCAGGGCCCGGACTCGGTGGCCGACTACGGCAACGAATTCCACATGCTTGCCCTGGAGCTGGACTGGACTGAGCCTGCCCTCATCGACCAGTTCCTCGAGGGCCTCAGCGACGCCATGCACGAGGAGCTCGCCCACGAGGAGATCCCAGACACCCTGACCGAGCTGATCAACCTCTGCATTTACATCGAGAGAAGAATGGCCCGTGACGCCGCCGCCGCCGCCGCCGCTGCCGCCGCCGTCGCAGCCGCCGCCTCAGCCGCCGCTGACGGGGAATTTGATGACGACACTGAAGATGAAGATGATGACGACGCCCAGGCCGGAGCCGCCTCGTGCGAGGAGGGGGCCACAGCTCAAGCCGAGCAGACCGATCCCACTGAGCCCGTGGGCGGCGCCCGCATGCGCCTGTCCCAGGAGGAAAAAGAAAGACGGCGCAAACTGAACTTATGCCTGTATTGCGGCAGCGGAGGCCACTACGCGGATAACTGTCCTGCGAAGGCCTCCAAGAATGCGCCGCAGGGAAACTCCCCGGCCCCGCTGTAGAGGGACCTTCAGCGACCGGGCCGCAGCGAACAAGGTCCCCACCCCCCGAGGCTGTGACGACCCACTTTCAAGTGATGCTCCAGATCCATATCCCGGGGAGACATACCCTGTTTGTCCGGGCTATGATTGATTCTGGAGCATCAGGAAACTTCATCGATCAAGACTACGTCATCCAACACGGCATTCCTCTGAGGATCAAAGAATGGCCAATCATGGTGGAAGCGATTGATGGGCATCCTATAGCCTCGGGCCCAATTGTTCTGGAAACGCACCACCTGATTGTGGACCTGGGTGACCACAGAGAAATACTGTCTTTCGATGTGACTCAGTCCCCGTTCTTTCCGATTGTACTGGGAGTTCGTTGGCTGAGCACACACGACCCTCACATTACCTGGAGCACGCGCTCCATTGTCTTCAACTCTGATTACTGCCGATTTCGATGCCGGATGTACTCTCAGATCCCTCCTGCTGTGCTGCTACCAGTCATCTACCCACCGCACCCACCGTTCTTCTACCACACGGATGGATACCGAGTGTTCCACGTCCTCTACCCGGTGAGGTATTACTACGTCCATAACGTGTACACGCCTGTGGATGAGCATGTCTACCCTGGTCACCGGCTGGTTGACCCCCACATCGAGATGATCCCTGGAGCGCACAGCATCCCCAGCGGACACGTGTACTCATTGTCTGAACCTGAAATGGCTGCCCTGCGAGAATTCGTGGACAGGAACGTGAAGAATGGCCTCATGACTCCCACCGTCGCTCCCAATGGAGCCCAGGTCCTGCAAGTGAAGAGAGGGTGGAAACTCCAAGTCACCTACAGCAATTGCAGAGCTCAACACCAGAGCTGCGCGGCTCAGCACAACAGCGCGGCCCAACATGACAGTGCAACCCAACATGACGACGAAGAAGACGACGACGACAACGGCGCGGCGCAACACGACGGCGCGGCTCCACAACACAACTGCATGATCCAAAATCAGTACCACCGCATGACTCTTCCAAACTTGGGGGACCACGCACACCTGGCAAGCTACGGTGAATTTGTCCCTCATATTCCTGGATACCACCCGATTCCTGCCTATGCTACCCTCGCAGGTCATCACGTGACATTTGCATGGTACCCAGTGGGGCGAGATATACACGGAAGAATGATCCTCGTGCCTGTGGTGATCACCTGGTGCCCACATTGGCACCACCATCACATTCATCCGGTACCTCAGTATCCTCCCCCGCAGCCGCCGCCACCGCCGCCGCCGCCACCTCCACCACCTCCATCCTACAGTTCCTTGTAAATAACCTGTCGTGTCCCTTGGAGTCTCTACCCTCAAATTCATCCTGTGCAGCTTCTCAGTGACTGTGTGCTGCTGGATCTTCAGGCCACCTGAGGCACAAAGAAAGGCACACAGGGCTGACACAGGACAAACTGATTTCTTACAGAGGGGGAGAAGAAGAGGAGGAGGAAGAGGAACAGGACACGACTTGCCCATACCCTAGAGCGCCTTATGAAGGAAGCCGAACTTTCTGGTGCAGTGTGGAAAGGCTTCCGTGATTCTCCTGCTGCACCGCCCTTGAACTATTTGTCTTAACTCTTTGTGTGTGATTTTCTACCACTGCCATTAACCCTGCTGCACGATCTGTCAGGCCCCCCTGCCTGCTGAGACTCCATTTTGCTTCCATGCGAGGAGATGAAAGAGGCAGGCCTGAAGGAGCGCATGTTCCAGCCCAGTCTCCAGGGCCAAACACAGTTTGAGCAGTGGGACACTTTTTTTTTTTTTCTTCATGGTGAAGTTTTGCATCATCATCCTCTCACCCTTACCCTTGCATGCTTAGTTTAGTAGTTGTTGTTTTTTTAAGTATGTTATTCTCAAGTATTGACTGTGCTTTCAGAAAATTCTATCAATTGGGCCTTTAAAATTCACAAACTCTAAGAAGAAACCTAATTGGCTATTGATTCTTGTTCAATTGGATCAGAAAGCTTGTCAATCATTGTGTTTTACAGTAATTACTTTTAAATGGTGCATTTGTGCTTCTGATTTTTGTGAAGCGTCACTTCAGTTTACCTCAGAACTCAGTTCCATCCTTCATCCATTTTAATTGATTTGATCTTCAAGCTGCAGAGTGCCTAGAAATGGGTCATCATCTGCAGCCCTGGCATAGACACACGGACATTAGCCGCTAGTGCAAGCAGACATCTGGAAGTTGACCACGACAGTCAGGGAGAGCATGCTGGTGTGGGCTCACAGCTCACAGACAACATCCCTGACACACATTGGAGTGTTTTTTAAAGCTTGCCAATGACTTTTCGGCGGTGTGTTCTATGCTCTATTCCAGTATATACTATCTATAGGTGTTAGGCATTAAGGATAAGTAATCTTCAATTTACTCTATAATACTGAAATTTTGTTAAGTTTCCTTTTATTTTCTTAGGTTGTTAAGTTTCCTTTTATTTAGTTAAGTTGTTAAGTTTCCTTTTATTTTGCTTCTGTTGATCAAATTTACATTAATTGTTCCTTTTTTTCCCTTTTATTTGGCATTTCCAACAAAAATGCCTTTATTCATTTATTAGGAAGGGAAGATAAGTTGGAAAAGGAGGAGCATACAAGCAGACAAAATTGACTAATTGGCTGTGGGCCCAAATTTTTATTTTTCATTAATTAATGATGAAGGGGATGTGAGAGTTCCTATTGCTGGTCATGAAGGTCATCATGAAGGGTCAGTTTAGTTTGAACCAGGAGGCATTTGGCTGAGATACTGATTTGACATGGGCATCTGTATGGTGCAGTCCAGAGTTGTGTTTAAGTCTGCAGGTACCTCTTGGACTCCTGAACTGATCTGGCTGTCACACGTCATTGACATCCCGCATCCCACACAGTACCGAGATTGGCAACAGAGAGCACCCTGTTGGAGAGGCCTGAGAAGTCATGAAGGACCACCTGCGGAAGAGAAGAGTCTGCAGGAACCATGCTACATATTCAGCTGGAGAGGGAACACGCATCTGATGGGAATGGACGCTTTTGATTGTTTCAGATTGTAGAACATTTCTGAGTTGGTTTTGAACATTGCATTGTTTTTCTTTTTTTTCTATAGACAGTTAAGTAATTGGGGATACATAATCATTAAGAATTTGGGGTTGGGAGGGACTATTAAGTAATTTTAGGTGGGTGGGTAAGTTAGGATAAGTTAGGATAAGATAAGTTAGGATAAGTTAGGATAAGATAAGTTAGGATAAGTTAGGATAAGATAAGTTAGGATAAGTTAGGATAAGATAAGTTAGGATAAGTTAGGATAAGATAAGATAGGATAAGATAAGATAGGATAAGATACAACAACAAGTGGACACGTGTACTTATTTGTCACTCTTACCCCTCCCTACAATTATACCTTTAAGATTCTGCTCAGAGGGAACTACAGGGAAATCAACATTTGTAAGTGAATTGGACATGGATAACATTCTAGTGAAAGTTCAAAGCCATAGGAATTAACTCCAGGGGTAGATTGTGAGTAACATCTTGAGAGTTACCAGATGATAGGTATCATTGAATCTGTTGTTGGAATAAAACTTGTAATGCTGAATGATAAATATTCATGGAACTTGTAAGAATGTGATGAATAAAAGTGCTTGTTCTTTCCCTGTCAGTAGCCCTCCTCCCCTCCCCTCCCCTCCCTAGCCCACCCCTTCTTCCCTTCCCCTTCCCAATCCCACCCCTCACACAATATTACTGTAATCGCTTTACTATATTTCTCTGTATTGATGTTACAATAAAAATTCAATAAAGACTTAGTGGTTAAGGCAAATTGTGTCCTGATCATTTCAGCGCCCACCATCATCAAGAATGGAGGGAGGAGTGGTGGATGGGTCCAAGTGACAGAGGTGGGAGCTAGGAAGTGAAGGGGTTGGGGAGGGGTCAAATGGGAAAAGACAGGGTGGGGGATGGGGGTTGGGGAAAAAGTTGGGGATGGGGGTGGCATATAAACAACACACCAGTCACACAGTTCATCATCAGTGATATACCCAGAATACCCCAGGATATCAACTAATTCATTCCAGCTGTGACATTAGCCAAATAAAGTAATCACCTCACAGCAACTCCAATGACATAATCATGTATGCATGTATGACTTGAAATACTTGAGATTTATTAATATATCATAGAGGGAGGGACCTGGGAGAATGAAAGGGAAGAAGAATGGAAGATGGAGCAGGAAGGTTAAGGTTTACATGGTGGAACGCATCATACCAATCACATAGACTCTTATCAATGATATTCCCAGACTACCACAGGAAACCAATTTATTCCACTTATAAAATACATATGTAAGGAAGCAAGCAATTGATAGTGATTACAGGAACACAACAACCTTAGTATTTCTTGGAACGGCTGAGATTTACAAGTGGCGGGGGGTGGGCTGAGATTTACAAGTGGCAGGGGTGGGGGTGGGCAAATAGGATCACAAGGCAGAGTGGGCGATGGGAAGTGGGGGCAAGAGGGGTACAAGTTGAATCAATTTGGGATGGGGTTTTGTATGAAGAATGCATCAATCACAGGATCTAATAATACACAAAGAATACCCCAGCAGATAAATATATTCTAGCTGCAAAAGGCTAACATATAAACCCACCAATTAATGATAACTCCAGTGACATAACACTGGTGTAATTCAATATGATTGGAGTTCTTGAGATTTGTTCATTGGGGTGGGGGAGGAGGAACTGAAGGAAGAGTCAAGGTGTAGGGTTAGTAGTCCAGTAGGAAGGGGTGGTGTATAAACAGAGGGGTGGTATACAGGGAACACATCAGTCATGCACACACAACTCTGTAGCAATGATATGCCCAGAATAACCCAAGAAATCAACTAATGTGTTCCAGATGCAAAACATTAGTATCCATAGTAATAAAGTCACCAAATAATAGTCCATAGACACAGTAAACCTCAGTACTAATAGTATTTGAAATAATTAGGATTTACTTATTTAAGTGGAATTGGGGGGCCAGTAAGATGGATCTGCTGATAAAGGTCCTTGCTGCCAAGCCAGACAACCTGAATTGGATCTCTGGAACTCACGAGGTGGAAGGAGAAGACCAGTGACTACAAGTTGACCTTTGACCCCCATAAGCTCAGAGCCGGACAGTGGTGTTCCTCCCTCCCCATACAAAATAAATGGAGAGGGAGGGAGGATAGGGGAACATTTGGGGGCAGGGGAAAGGGTGAATGAGGGAGATTAAAGGGGAAGAAGAGAGATTGGGGTTGGGTGTGGTTTGGGATGGTGCATAAAGAATATCAATCACATAACTCACTATCACTTACATGCTGGGAACACCCAAGGGATCATCAACTGTATTCCAGCTGCAAAATATTAGCAGATATAATGAGGCCAGCAATTAATAGTGAATTGGTAATCATAAAACACTATTAAATGGAATAGAGTGGAGATGGAGGGACACTGAGGAGAGTAGAGGGGAGTAGTGAAGTAATGAGAGAAGATGAAGAATGGGGTGAGTTGAGGAGAGGGTCGTTATAGTTAAGAAAATGTCAATCGCACAACCCAGGATCAAGATACACCCAGAATACCCCAGAATTTTAACTGATTGGGATTATTATACATTATCAAGCATGAATAAAAAAAACATCATAGTTTCTCCTGTGACATAATAAATTTTTATCTTTTGTCTCAATATTACTTAGAATAGTTGAGGCTTATTGATTAGAGTGAAGAGGATAGTATAATGGGGGGAAGGGAGGGGAGGTGGGGGAGGGAAAGAAAGAAGAGAGTGGAGAAAGTGAGATGGGATTGGATGGGAAAGGTGGGGCTGGGTGTGACTTTAAGATGTGAGGGCATAAAGAACACATCAATCACAGTCCAGATCAATTATATACTCACAACCTCCAAAAAAAATAAGTATATTGCAGTTGTAAACTATTAACATATTAACAATAGTCATCAATAATGACTTCATATTTAATATTAATATAACTTGATACTTTTAAATAATTAATAAGTGGAAGAGAGGAAGGAGTGTAGGGGTGGGAAAAATGAGAATTGGAAAGGTGGGCGGTGGGAAGAGGATGGGGATGCATAACAAATATGACAATCACACAACCAAGGACGAATGACTCAATCTATGACATCTGAAAAACAACATACAACAATAAATCTATCAAAAATAGTAACTAATGAAACAGTAAATTCATTTTAATATCAATTTCCTTTGAATACTTCAGTTTTCTCAATAGTAAAAGACAGCAGGACAGTGGAGAATGTGATGGGGGGGTAGATATGTGATGGGGGGGTAGATATGTGATGGGGGGGTAGATACACATAAAGGGGGGATGGGATATGTAGCAAGGGACGAGTGTGAGATGAGGGGTGGTACATAAAGAAGATATCAGTTACACACAATGCAGTATCAATCATGTACCAGAATGCCCCAAAAACCAATATATTCCAGCAGTATAATATTAATATGTAATAATAAACCTAGTAATAAACTTCAGTGATGTAAGAAAAAAATTATTGATCTTTTCACTGGAGAGACAGAGTAGGGGCATCACAGGAAGATGGGGGAGAGGCAGCCAGACAATGATGGCTCACACCTTTAATCCCAGCACTTGGGAGACAGAGGTAGGCAGATCTCTGAGTTTGAGGACAGCCTGGTCTACAGAGTGAGTTCCAGGACAGGCTCCAAAGCTACACAGGGAAACCCTATCTGGAAAAAAAAATAACAACAACAACAAAAGCTAGAAGATGGGGGAAAAGCAAGAGAAGATTGAATTTAGGATGGGTAATGTATAAAGGCTACATCAGCCATACACAGTAAAACACTCAGGATACTCCAGGATAACAAAAAATCAACACAGGGACTGGACAGATGATGGAAAGGGTAAAGACCTTACTCTGGAATCATGAGGACATAAGTTCAAATCCCCAGAATGTATGTGCCCAAACTCACACACAAACACATCTCACACATACACACCCTAGATTTTTTTTATAAAGTTGACATAAAATTGATTAACAGTAATTGACTCCAGTAAGTGACATAAAAAGTTTGTACTTAATATAAATATTTCCTGGAAGTTTAGTAACAGGTTGAGAGGGAAGGGTAATAGGGGGTGTAAGCAGGTAAAACTTAGGGGATGAGGAATGGGACAAGATAGTGAGTGAGTGAGTGGGAAGAATTTTGGATGGGAGTAATTTATGAACACATCGATCATGCAGCCTATATATTCTACCTGCCAAAAATTTAACATAAAAGTTAAAGCCACATGTGACTCTAATGACATAATTAAGTAAAATTCATTAGGCAATGACAATTTTGCTTGCAAATTTTAAGATTTATTAATAGAGTTTAAGAAGATGAGCCAGTAAGTACAAGGATCATGGAAGATAGGAAGCACAGGAGACTAAGGAGTATACGGAAATGGAGAGAGCGAGGACGGTGAGGAATTGAAATGAATTGACGATGTGATGAGGTCAGCTACAACCCAGTATAAATACCATTCTCAGACTGCCCCCAATAAACTGATTGATTTATCCCAGCTTCAAAACTTTATAATATAAAGTCAGTCATCAATTAATAGTGACTCTAGCCATATAACAAGCTTTATTTTTAATATGAATTTTGCCTAGAATAATTCAGATTTGAGAACATCAATTAAGAGAAAAAGGCAATGAAGAGAAAGTGGAAGGTGAAGAGATAGGAGAAGTCCAATGTAGGATTAACCAGTGGGTGAGGTGGGGAGGGTGAGGTAGTATAAAGAAGACACCTGTCTTAGGTAGGGTTTCTACTGCTATGAAGAGACACTGTGACTATGGCAACTCTTATAAAGGAAAACATTTAATTGGGGCTGGATTAAAGTTCAGAGGTTTAGTCCATTATTATCATGGCAGAAATTATGGTGGCACACAGGCAGACATGGTACTAGAGAGGAAGTTGAGAGTTCTACATTTGGAACCTCTAGCAGGAAGAGACAGTGAGGCACTAGGCCTGTCTTGGGCTTCTGAAACCTCAAAGCCCACCCCCATACTTCCTTCAACAAGGCCACACCTACTTCAACAAGGCCACACCTCCTAATAGTGTGACTCTCTGTGAACCTACCACATTCCATTCCCTGGCACCCATAGGCTTGTAGCCATATCATAATGCAGAATGCATTTAGTCCGACTTTGGAAGTCCCCACAGTCTATCATAGTCTCAACAATGTTTCAAAGTTCACAGTCTCTTCTGAGACTCATTTAGTCTCTTTCTTAACTGTAAAACCCTGTAATCAAAATAAAAAACCAGATCACATGTGTCCAACATACAATGGCACAGGATATATATATATATATCCATTCTAAAAGGGAGGAAAGGGAGCATAGTGAAAATATACTGGACCACAAAGCAAAACTGAAAACCAGCTGGGAAACTCCAAATTCTGCATCTCCATGTCCGATGTCAAAACTCTCCAGATCACCAACTCCTTTCAGCTTTGTTACTGCAACACACTTCCTTCTCCTGGACTGGTTCCACCCCCTATTAGCAGCTCTCCTTGGCAGGTATCCTGTAGCTCTGGCATCTCCAACATCTTGGGGTCTTCGAGGCAATTAGGCTTTACCTTCACAGATTCACACAATGACCTCTCTAGGCCTCCATGCAGGGACACCCCAGACACATACCTGGGTGTCAGCAGCTTTCTTTAGCTGTGGGAGGAGATTCCATAACCCCTTTCTTCAATCCTTAACTCTAAAGGCAGAACCATGTGGCCAAAGCTGCCAAGTTCTGCTGCTTGCTGGGACTGGAACATGGCCCCCTCATTTGATTACATCTTCAACAACTTTCTGTTTTCAGTGGTTTCCTTCACTGCCTAAGCTTAGCTGTCCTGGAATTTGCTCTGTAGACCAGGCTGGCCTTGAGCTCAGAGATCCACCAGCCTCTCCCTTCTGAGTGCTGGAATTAACTGAGTTCACTACCACACCAAATCCTAAGCTTTTCTTTAATTCCTTTCAACTTTTCTTTAACTCCCTTTCACAAAGTTGGAAGCTTAGTTGGATGGGGTCTTGATCTGAGGTCACCACTCCCTTTATTGAACTTAGCATCAAGCTTTTAAAAATCTGTTTACACTCCCTGGTGTCCCTTTTCTCTTCAAACTATACATTTTGTATTTTTCCTTGCTCAGCTTGCTCCTTTTCATCATAGCTATGCATAAGCTTGGCCACTAATAACATGACACAGTCCACACTAAGCAGTTTTGAAATCTCAACTGCAAATACAATTAATCTAAAACTCTTCAATTTAGCCTCAGGCAGATTTTTTGGACAAAGGCAGAAAGTAGCCATATTATTCACACACACACACACACACACACACACACACACACACACACACACCAAAAAACAAGAACAGTCTCTAGGCCACATATTAAAATCCTTTTCCTCTGAAACCCCTTGAGCTAGGCCCCCACAGTTCAAATCACCCTCAGTACCACTGTCTTCGATGTTCCTACTAGTATGGCCCATTAAGCCGCTCTTAAAGTAGTCAACCACTTTTCTAGTCTAAAGTCCCAAAGTGCTCCATATTCCTCCAAATGAAAGCATGGTCTGGCCTATAACAACAATATCCCAGTCCCTTGTACCCACTTTTATTTTAGTTATAGTTTGTATTGCTGTAAAGAGATGCCATGACCACAGCAAATCCTATAAAGGAAAACATTTAATTGGAGCTGGTTTACAGTTCAGAGGTTTAGTCCATTATTATTATGGTGGGAAGCATGGTAGCAGTAGGCAGACATGGTGCTAGAGAGGTAGCTGAGAGTTCTGCATCTGGATCCACAGGCAGCAGGAAGACACAGTGACACTAGCCCTGGCTTAAGCTTCTGAAACCACAAAGCCCATCCCCAATGACACACTTCCTCCAAAAAGCCACGCCTACTTCAACAAGGCCACATCTAATAGTGTCACTCCCTATGGGCCTATGGAGGCCATTTTCATTCAAACTACCACAACACACATCACTAAACCAGTGTCATCCACCCAGAATACCCCAGAAAATCAGCTGCAACACTGAAACTCAGAAAGTAGCCACCAATTAATAGTCTTCTGTTACAACTTTGATCTTTAATATCAATTTTACTTAGAAATTTGTGATTTACTAACAAAATATATAAAATAATAGTGAGGAAGAAAAAAACATTAAGAGCAGTGGGGATATGGGAAACTAGCAAGGAAACTCATTTTTCTGCCAATCAACAATTTTTAAATGTCAGTGCTTCTCACTGTCATTCACATAATGATACTTGCTCATACGGGCAGCATGGCAGCAGGCAGGCATAGCACTAGAGTAGTAGT
The DNA here is from genome assembly GCF_049852395.1 of Peromyscus maniculatus bairdii. Classification (NCBI taxonomy): domain Eukaryota; kingdom Metazoa; phylum Chordata; class Mammalia; order Rodentia; family Cricetidae; genus Peromyscus; species Peromyscus maniculatus. Next base: position 21,573,787 of record NC_134854.1, on the reverse strand, counting down.
TGAGAACAAGACTGGATCTGGCTGGCATGGGCTTTTGAAACCTCAAACTCATACCCGGTGGCATACCCCCTTCAATAAGGCCATGCCTCCTAATCCTTCCCAAACAGTTCCACCAGCTGCTGGCCAAGCATTTATAGATATGAGCCTACGGTAGACCTTTATTATTCAAACCACCATACCCAGCTTTAGAGGTTTCACTGAGAACAATACTAGCAACTGGGCTAGAGACCATTGTGATCCTTGGGTAAGAATATGATTACTTTTTGCCCTGGTCCTAAGCATCTGCCTGAGGCTAAATTGAAAAGTTTTGGACTAATTTTGTTGGCAAAGGGGATTTCAAGATAATTGAATATTGATTGTGTCCCAGGGTTATTAGTAATTATTCTCATTAAGTTCTGTAATGAAAGGGAGCAAGTGGGGCAAAAAGAAAAACAAAATTTACAGTTTGAAGTGAAAAGGAGCACCAGGAGATTTAAGGTTAAAGCCAAGGCTTGAATTGAAAGAGATAAGGAAAAGTCTGATGTGAGATGGAATATGGGGACGAATTCTACCCAGCTAACCTTGCAGCTAGTAGAAAGGAAATGCCTAAGAGTTATGATACAAAAAAGCAGCGACAAAGGAAAGTTTATGCAAATGTGATTCAAGGAGTATGCAGACTCACTCCCAAGCAGGCAGTGATACTTGGCAGTGTTGTCTGCATGGTTCCCGCTTTAGGGCAGTGGTTCTCAGCCTGTGGGTCATGACCCCCGTGGGGTTTGTATATCCTGCATATCGGATATTTACTTCATGATTCATAACAGTGGCAAAATTACAGTTGTGAAGTAGTAACAAAATAATTTTGTGGTGGGGGGGTCACTATAACATGAGGAACTGTACTAAAGGGTCACAGCATTAGGAGGGTTGAGAACCACTGCTCTAGAGTCATGAAAGATACACAAGCAAAGGGATTGTGGACTCTTCCTCTGCACTTAAGGAAAGCTGTTCAGGCCAGGCATGTAGTAGGCGAGTTATTGCATGGAGGCCCCGAGAGGCTATTGCATGAAGTTGTTAAAGTGAAACCTGGATTGTAGACCCCAAGATATTAGAGGTGCCAGAGCCATGGGATGTGTGCCAAAGAGAGCTGCAGATGGAGAATGGAACCAGCCTAAGAGAGAGAGAAGTGAATTGTAGTTCTCAAAGCTGCCAGGGGTAAGCCATCTAAGCCCTTTGACATCAGACACGGAGCTACAGAATTCAAAATTTCCCCTGCTGGGCTTTGGTCTTGGTTTGGTCCAGTGTTTTCTCCTTATGTCCCCTTTCCTCCTTTTGGAATGGTAGTGTATATTCTGTGACATTGTATGTTGGAAGTATATAATTGCTTTTTGATTTTACAGAGGCTTACCATTAAAACATTGCTTTGAGTATCAGAAGAAACATTGGACCTTGGAATTTAAAAACTCCTTGAGGCTGTGAAAGACTATGGGGACATTTGAATTTGGACTAAATGTATTTTGCGTTATGATATGGCCACAAGCCTATGGGAGTCAAGGAGTATAATGTGATGGTTTGCATGAGAATACCCCCATAGGCTCATATATTTGAATACTTGGTCCCCATTTGATGAAACTGCATGGGAAGAATTAGGATGTGTGGCCTTATTGGAGGAGATGTGTCACGGGGTGGGAGTGAGGGGAGCAGGCATTGAGGCTTCCAAAGTCTACTTCACTCCTTGTTAGCTATCTGCTTTGTGGTTGTGACTCAAGTTGCAAGCTCTCAGCTACTGCACTAATACTGTGCTGTGTCTACTTGATGCCATATTCCCATGTTCCTCACCATGATGGTCATGGACTCTAACCCTCTTAACAGATGAACCCCAAATAAACTCTTTCTTCTATAAACTGCCTTAGTCATGGTGTCTTATAGTAATAGAAAAATAACCCAAACAGTCCATTTTCCATCATATGGAATAGTTTGTATAGTACTGTTTTGTTTTGCTTTTATTGAAAATAGATTTGTCTCTCATACAATACATCCTGACCACATTTTCCCCTTCCTCCACTCCTCAGCCCCTGGCCCCAACTCCTCTACTCCCCCAGATCAACTCCCCCTCCATTTCCTCTTAAGAAGAGATCAGGCCTCCAAGAGACAACAGCTAAACAGGACAAAACAAAATACAAGTGATAAGATAAAAAGGGAGATTATGGAATCTACTTTTAAAAAGCAACTACTTGTTTTAAATAAGATAAGTAATGAGGGCGGTGGTGGCGCACGCCTTTAATCCCAGCACTCGGGAGGCAGAGCCAGGCGGATCTCTGTGAGTTCGAGGCCAGCCTGGACTACCAAGTGAGTCCCAGGAAAGGCGCAAAGCTACACAGAGAAACCCTGTCTCGAAAAACCAAAAAAAAAAAAAAAAAAAAAAAAAAAAAGATAAGTAATGAAAATTTTTTAGTCTGAGTTTATCAGATGTTACTGGACTGGACATTGTTAATATATATAATGGAGTTTTTATCTGGATCTGTCAAATGTTAATGGACTAGACATTGTTAATGTAATCTTGACTGTATATTGCATATACTTATTGAAGATAGTTTTTCTTGTATTAGTTATAAGCTTTCTTTAATTTTAGACAAAAAGAGAGGAAATGTGGTGGTATTGTGTTCCCCAAAATATTGTGTACTCTAATAAATTTATCTGGGGTCAGAGAACAGACAGCCACTAGATACAAAGGCTAGAAAATGGTGGCACTCACACCTTTAATCCTAACATTCCAGAGATAGAAATCCCTCTGGATCTCTGTGAGTTCAAGGCCACATTGGAAATAGCCAAGCATGGTGACACACGCCTTTAATCCCAGAAAGCCAGCCTTTAATCCCAGGGAGTGGTGGTAGAAAGCAGAAAGATATATAAGGCGTGAGGACCAGAAACTAGAAGATTTTGGCTGGTTAAGCTTTCAGGCTTTTGAGCAGTAGTTCAGCTGAGAGCCATTGGGATGAGGACACAGAAGCTTCCAGTCGGAGGAAGCAAGACCAGCTGAGGATCCAGCGAGGTGAGATAGCTGTCGCTTGTTCTGCCTCTCTGATCTACCAGCATGGACCCCAATAACTCGCCTCGGGTTTGATTTTATTAATAAGTACCTTTAAGAATCCTGCTACACACAAGACAAGGCAAAAGCCCTCATACTGAGGCTGGACAAGGCAACACAAAAGGAGGAAACGTCTCAAGAGCAGGCAAAGGCATCAGAGGCAAACTCACTCCCACTGTTAGCCATTACATGTATGCAAAGTGCCTGCTGTAGACCCGTGCTTGCTGCTTTAGTCTTCGTGAGTCCACGTGAGCCCTGCTTAGTTGGTTCAGTGGGCTGTGTTCTCCTGGTGTCTTCCATCTGCTCTGATGCCTACAGTCTTTCCTCCCCTCTTCCATGGGGTTCCTGATCTCAGAGAGGAGAGACCAAATGGAGACCTCCAATTCAGACTCTTTCTCTCCACATAATGTCTGACTGTGGGTCTCTACTCCCATTTGCTGCTGGAAGAAACCTTTCTGATGATAATTGGACAAGGCACCCTTATAGTTGGAAGTTTTCCTGTGTCCTGCCCAGTTCCAAGGCCACTCAGACCCAAGTAAACACACAGAGGCTTATATTATTTTTAAACTATGGTCATGGCAGGCTTCTTGATAGCTAGCTCTTATCTTAAATTAACCCATTTCTATTAATCTATAAGTTGTCTCGTGGTTGTGGCTTACCAGTCTGTTGGCATGTTGTTTCTTCAGTGATGGCTGGCATCTCCCTCCACCTTCTTCCTGTCTCTCTGGTTGGATTTCCCTCCTGCCTCTAAGCTGCCTTGCCATATGCCAAATGGCTTTACTTATCAACCAATCAGAGCAGCACATATTCACAGCATAAAAAACATTCCACAGCACTTTCCCTTTTCTGTCTAAACAAAAGGAAGGTTTTAACTTTAACCTAGTAAAATTACATATAATAGAACAGTTATCAAGCAAGAATTACAGTTACAACATCTAGTCTATTTGTATTTGGCAAAATTAAAAAAAATATTCTATGTATCTTTTATTTGTGAGTCTAAGGATTCATATCCAACTTGTCTTTTATCATAACCAAGGAAAATTATAATTATAACTATCTAGTCTTCAACTTCATCAAAGACCTCAGAAGGATATAATATTACCTAAGTAAACAGGAAGAGTATTGTAAGCAACTTCCAAAAATCTAGAAGTGACAGAGACAGCTGGCTTCCTGGACAGTCATTCAAAGTTCCTCTGCAGTGTTGGGGATGGATGCATCTTCAGCCTATAGGCCTAGAGTCTCTCAGTTGCTTCTCCCTGTGTCCTGAAGACTGTCTGGCAGTCTCCTATGCAAAGCAGGAACCTGAAGGACCATTTCACCTTGTTTTGGCAAATTCAGTGGTCATTTTCCTATGGTTCCTGAATGTCCAGTTTATACAACATTTCATTAAACAGTACAGATAAGAACAGTTTCTTGCCCAAATGGCCAGTTCTGCCAAGAAGAAGATAAACTCCATATGATGTGTCTTCAATGCCCACCTTCTTTGAAGTAAATTGGTGCTGCCAAGGAGCAGACATGTCTCACTGTCCAAAAAGTCTAAGTTTTTAAAACATTTCAAATGCCACATTCTGTAGATATTTAAAGTATTTGAAGATTATTTACCTAATTGAAATATATCTATGTACATCTAGAAAACTTAACTAACATGACTAGAAGTTTGATTATCATAGATGACTAATTATTAATCTGTATTTCTTAATTATACATTACAATTTTAAATGAGCTGCACAAACATAATACCTTAAACAAGAGTAGAAATATACATATAGTGTAACAAAATTAACTTTAAATTTTTATTAATAAACTAAAATCCATAGCAATGTAAAATATTTCAAACAAGTTGTTGCTATTTAAAAGTAGATTCAATAATCTACCCTTTTATCCTATCACATCTATATCCTACATTTCTATATCATATCCCCCTTTGTTCTTTTAGAAAGAGATTGACTATGACGAATAACAATTTGTAATCAATGTCCTAAACAAAGACAAATATCCATAATCCAGTTTTTGGGAATATGGGTGTAGTTTTCTAGGCTACTTCCCACTGATTGTGGGTGCTGGTAGTCTTATGGAAACACAAAGAAAATTTTAGGATGATGATCAATTCCTGACTGGAGTAGTCTGTGATGCTGTATTCTCTGAGCCAGTTGCCTTGAAGCTGTTCTGGATGTTGGATCATCTGGAGACCTCTCAGGGGGTCTTCCTTGATCAAACCATATTAGCCAGGAAGCAATCCTTAGGTTCTCATCTTCTGTGGAAACAAATGCAGAACCTCTTTTCTAAAGCAACATATCCTTAGACATAAATTTTGAAATCAAGATACCTTTAAAGTATATATATATATATATATATATATATATATATATATATATATATATATATATATATTTAACTCAGCAGCTTTTACAATCAAATGTCTCTCTGCAGTTAAAAAACTGAAAGAGAATATAATCCAGACTCTGTGTGTGACTTTTATCTTTACATGGCTTATTTTTAAATTATTTTTATTTTCTCTCTAAAGACTTTGTTTTTTTTTCTCTTGCTTCTACTATTACCTGTTTCTCCCCACCTCCCCTCTCATCTGGATCTATCCCCTTTCATTTTCTTATTAGAAAAGAAACAGACTTCTAAGGTATAATATATAATATACTATAATATAATTACTATAATATAATAAGATAAACTAACACACGAGACTTGGACAAAGCAAACAGAAGGAAAACAGCTGAAGAACAACTCATCTTCACACTCAGGAATCCCATAAAAACACTCACTGTGCAAAGGACATATAGGGTAAATACATATGTTTATTTGTGTGTGTGTGTGTGTGTGTGTGTGTGTGTGTGTGTGTGTGTGTATGTGAAATAAAATTTAAAAATAACAAGATATTAAAAAAAAAAAAAAAAGGAAAATCCCTGACATGACATTACGAGACAAGGCACTTCCAAAGATGCCATTGAGTTTGTTTTCTGTTGGCCTGGCCATCTACTTTTGGGCATGCCCTAAAGAGTTTGTTTCCCCAATGAGACTCCCTTGGAGGAAATTAAGATTTCATTTGCAAATGGTTATCAATCATTTGCAAGTGATTATCAACTGGAGATTGTTTCTGGGTTAGGAATGGGAGCATATGTCCACTTTTCCTTTCAGCTCTAAAACTCCATTTTGTACAAATCAGTGCAGTTCCTGTGCATGCTGCCTCAGTCTCTGTGAGTTCAGATGTGTGCCAATACTGTTGATGTAGAGGGCCTTGTTTTCTTGGTCTTCTTCATCTGCTCTGGCTCTTAGATTATTTCTGCCTCTATTTCCATATCATTCCCTAAGCTCTGAGGGGAGAAATTTGATGGAGACATCCTGTGTAGGGCTGAGCGTTCCAAAGTCAATTACACTTTGCAAAGTATCTGGCTGTGGTCTCTGTGTTTGTTCCCATCTGCTGCAGAGGGAAGCTTCTCTGATGATGGCTGACCTATGAGTATAACACAATGTCATTGGGACTCATTTTATTGCTATGTTCTTTCTGTTTGCTTTGTTTTGGTTTTTTTTTTTTTCTTTTAAGTACAGTAGTTTTTGGTTTTAACCTAGGTCCCTGAACTATCTAGCCTCAGGTTCTTGATTACCCAAGCACTGTTGGATATGGGTTCTGTCTTATGGAGTATGCCTTAAGCCAAATTAGATATTCATTGGTTACTACAATAAGCTTTGTGCCATCATTGCCCTAGAATATCTTGCAGGCAGGACACCATTGTAGATCAAAGGTTTGTGGCTGGGTTGATGTTTATGCTTTTCCTTTGGTAGCATGCAGGGTACCTTTCTCTACCAAAGATTCTAAAACATAGGGGTGAAGGCTCTCTGGAAGCACTGGCTGTACTTCTCCATGTTCAATGAGGTGTATAGGTGTTGTCTTCAGCAATGGGTCCTTGTTGTCAGTTTGTGGAGAGAAACTTACAGATTTGTCAATAGCCTGAGTTGTTTAGAGGTTTTCATGAGACACTTTTGGATGTGTCTCATGAAACAACCCAATTAGAGGTAACCCAATCCTAGGTACTGGAAGCTACATTTGGTCACAAGACATGTCCAGTTGGAGCTCTTGTCTCCCCCATTATTTGTCAATTTCCTTTAGATCACATTTTATATATATATATATATATATATATATATATATATATATATATATATATGGAAGCTTATGCTGTATTATTTTTCCACACTATCTCTCAAACAGCTCTGAATTTTAACTGTATCTCCCCATATTCCTGCCCTTGTCCTACTCTTGCCTTCTCTCTACTTGATCCTCCTGTTCCAGTTCTATCCTTCCATACATCCATAATTATCTATCCTATAACATTTCCTAGGGAGATTTATATCCCCACCCCAAGTCCCTTACTCTATACCTAACATTTGTGGTTCTGTGGATTGTAGCTTGGTTATCATTAATTTAACAGCTAATCTTCACATTTAAGTGAATAAATAGTTTTAGAATACGTGTTTATACTGTAAAAAATGTGTCTCTGTCTCAGGTACCTTCTGATTAGTTAAATAAAGAGCTAAATGGCCAATATCTAGGCAGAAGAGAGAGAAAAATGGGGAAGAGGTATCTAAGTGCACAATTTTGCCAGTAGACTCGGAATAAATTGGATGTATCATACTAAGAGGAGGTAACCGAGCCATGAAGAAGAAAGTAGATTTTAAAAAATGGGTTAATTAAGTTATGAGCTAGTTAGTTGCAAAAAAGAATAAGCTAAGGCCAAACTTTCATAATAATAAGTCTCATAAATAATAATAAAAGTCTGGGTCATTATTTGTAGGCTGCCAGTCCAAAGATTGCCCTACAAGAAAGCTCACTACAGCATGCCATATTAATCTTCCTGGGTCTGGGTTACTACACTCAGGATGATACTTTTTCTAGTTTCATCCATTTATGTACATGATTTTCATGATTTTATCCTTTTCTAAACACCTGAATAGTACTCCATTGTGTAAATGTACCAATTCTTTATCCATTTTTATATTGAGGAATATCTAGATAGTTTCCGGTTTCTGGCTATTATGAATAGAGCAGCAATGAACATGGTTGAGCCAGTGTCTACGTGGTAGGATGAAGCATCTTTTGGGTATATGCCCAAGAGTGGTATAGCTAGATATTGAGGTAGATTCCCATCTTTCTGAAGAACTGCCACACTGATTTCCATAGTGGCTGTATAAGTTTGCATGCCCACCAGCAATGGAGGAGTGTTCCCCTTACTCCACATCCTTGCCAGCATCATTGATCATAGTCATTCTGACTGGCATGAGATGGAATCTCAAAGTAGTTTTAATTTTCATTTCCTTGGTGCCTAAGGATGTTGAACACTTTTAAGTGTTTCTCTGACATTTGGGTTTCCTCTTTTGAGAACTCTCTGTTTAGAGAGTTCTATGCCCCATTTTTAATTGGGTTGTTTATTGTTATCTATTTTTTTTAGTTCTTTATATATTTTGAATATTAGCCCTCTACTGGAAGTGTGGATGGTAAAAATAATCTTTTCCCATTCTGCAGGCTGCTGATTTGTCTGAGTAATCATATCCATTGCTATGCAGAAGCTTTTCAGTTTCATGAGGTCCCATTTATTAATTGTTGATTAATAAAAAGTGCTAGGCCAATGGTATTCTGTTCACAAAGTTTTCTCATGTGCTAATAAGTCCAAGGGTACTCCCCATTTCCTCTTCTGTCAGGTTCAGTGTATCTAGTTTTACATTGAAGTCCTTGATCCATTTGGTGGTTGGGTTTTGTGCAGGGTGGTAAATATAGATTTATTTTCATTTTTCTACATGCAGCCATCCAGTTTGACCAGCACCATTTGTTGAAGATGCTGTCCTTTTTTCCAGTGTGTTATTTCTGGCTATTTTATCAAAAATCAGGTGTCCATAGGTGTGTGGATTTATGTCAGAATCTTCAATTCAATTCCATCGATCCATGTGTCTGTTTTTGTGCCAATACCGTGCTGTTTTTATTATAATAGAGCTATAGTACAATTTGAAATTGAGGATGATGATACCTCCAGAAGTTCTTTGATTATCCAGGGTTGTTTTAGCTATTCTGGTGTGTGTGTGTGTGTTGCGTGCGCGCGCGCACACACACACACACGCGTGCATCTATATAAAACTGAAAATTTGTACTTTAAAGATCTGTGAAGAACTGTGTAGGAACTTTGATGGGGATTACATAGAATTGCTTTAGGTAGGATTTTAGTCAGTGTTCTGTTGCTGTGAAGAGACACCATGACCATGGCAATGCTTACAAAAGAAGTATTTAATTGGGACTTGCTGATAGTTTGAGAAGTTTAGTTAGTTCTCATTGTGGAGGTGGGGAGCATGGTGGCATGCAGGCAGACATAGTGCTGGAGAGGTAGCTAAGAGTTCTACATCTGGATCCATAGGCATCAGGAAGAGAAGAGCTTAGAACAGGCTTTTGGAAACCTCAAAGCCCACCCCTTATGACACACTCCCACCAACAAGATCATATCTCTGAATCCTTTCAAATAATGCCAACTGACTGACGAAGTGTTCAAATCTCTGACTCTATGGCAGCCATTCTCACTCAGAGCACCACAGGTAAGGTGGCTAATTGTACTATTATAATCCTACTGCTGATCCATGAGCATGGGTGATCTTTGCATCTTCTGGAAGCTTCTTCAAGTTTTCTTCAATGTCTTCAAGGTTTTATCATTCAAGTCTTTCACTTGCTTGATTAGAATAACTCTGAGATATTTTATATTACTTGAAGCTATTGTGAAAGTTGTTTTTTCCTTGACTTCTTTTTCACCACATTTGTCATTTGTATATAGGAGGGTTACTAAGTTTTGTGAGTTAATTTTGCATCTAGCTATTTGCTGAAAGTGTTTACCAGCTCTAAAGTTTTCTGGTGGAATTTTTCAGATAAGTTATATACTGTCATATCATCTGCATGTAATACTTTGACTTCTTCCTTCCAACTTTATTTCCCCTTGATCTTATTCAGTTGTCTTATTTCTCTAGCTAAGACTTCAAGCACTATATTGACTAGGTATGGATAAAGTAGATAGCTTTCTTTTCTTCCTGATTTTCATGGAATTGCCTTAAATTTTTCTCCATTTAAGTTGATGTTGGCAATAGGCCTGTCATAAACTGTCTTTATTATCTTTAGGTACATCCCTTGTATGCCTAATCTATCCAGAGTGTTTACCATGAAAGGTTGTTGGATTCTTGTCAAAGGCCTTTACCACATTCAATGAAATGATCATGTGGTTTTTATCTTTCACTTTGTTTATGTGGTGCTTTATATTTATGAATTCATGAATGTTGAATTAACTCTGCATCTCTGGGACGAAGCCTATTTGATTGTAGTAGATGATCTTTTTAATGTGTTCTTGGATCCAGTTTATAAGTATTTTATTGAGAACTTTTGCATCTTCTCATAAGTGAAATTGGTCTGTAATTATCTTTGTTGGTTAGGTCTTGATGTGGTGTGGGTATCAGGCTAATTGTGGCCATGTAAAACAAATTGGGCAGTCTTCCTTCTATTTCTGTTTTGTGGAAAAATTTGAGGAGTATTGGCATTAGCTCTTCCTTGAAAGGCTGATAGACTTTTAATGAACAAGAGATTTTTACTAACCATTTCTGTTTCTCTAGGGGTTATAGGTCTATTTAAATTCCTTATCTGATCTTTATTAAACTTGGTAAGTGGTATGTATCAAATTATCTATCTCTTAAAATGAGCTTTATGATTCTTTGGATTTCCTTGCTGTCTGTTTTTATATCCCCCCTTTCATCTCCAATTCTCTTAATTTGGATATTCTCTCTCTGCCTTTTAGTTAACTTGGATAAGCGTTTGTCAATTTAGTTGATTTTCTCAAAGAACCAACTCTCTGTTTCATTGATTCTTCTCATTGTTATTGTTTTGACTTGGTGTTTTTTTTTTGTTGTTGTTATTATTTGTTTGGTTTTGGTTTTGGTTAGTTTTATTTGTTCATTTCTATTTTACTGATTTCAGCCCTGAGTTTGATTATTTCTTTTCATTTATTCCTTTTGGGTGTGATTTCTTCTCCATGTTCTAGAGATTTTTCAGATATGCTTCAATTCTTTTCTTTCTGTTTTGACAGATTTTTCATTAAGTCACACGTTGTTCAATTTTCATTAATTTGTAAGCTTTCTGTTGTTTCTGTTTTTGTAATTGCTTCCATCCATGATTATCAAATAGGATATAAGGTGTTATGCTGTGGGATATTGCTGTGGGATGTTAATGTATGTCCTGTGGGAGCCCTTCTTGGGTTCCTTGTGGCGTTACCCAGCAGGTTTGCATAGAGGATGATTAGGACCATGGGCCTGAGTGCAGGTGTATGAGATGGTCTGCACTTGGCTGTACTGGGGGATGGTCTGTATGTCAAGTTGCTCTGATTGGTCAATAAATAAAACCTGATTGGTCGTGGCTAGGCAGGAAGTATAGGCGGGACTAACAGAGGAGAAATAAAAGAACAGGAAGGCAGAAGGAGACGCTGCCAGCCACTGCCAGGACAAGCAGCATGTGAAGATGTTGGTAAGCCACCAGCCACGTGGCAAGGTATAGATTTGTAGAAATGCGTTACTTTAAGATATAAGAACAGTTAACAAGAAGCCTGCCACGGCCACACAGTTTGTAAGCAATATAAGTCTCTGTGTTTACTTGGTTGGGTCTGAGCGGCTGTGGGACTGGCGGGTGACAGAGATTTGTCCTGACTGTGGGCAAGGCCGGAAAACTCTAGCTACAGGATATCTTTCTGTATGATATGAATATGTGTTGCTCTGATGGGTTGATAAATAAAACTGTATTGGCCTATGGCAGGGCAGGATAAGATTAGGTGATACATTTAAACAAAAGACAAGACAAAGAAGGGTATATAGTCAAAAGTTTTCTCCGGTCTCACCTGGCCCCATGGTCTTCCATTTCTCCAGTCCTGCCCAGCCCTGAGGTCCTATGGCTGTTTTTAAATAATCATTCAGAGGCTTAATATTATTTACAAACTGTGTGACCTATGGCAGCCCTCTTGTTAGCTAGCTCTTATGTCTTAAATTAACCCATTTCTATTAATCTATGTTTTGCCATGTTTTCCATGGCTTTACCGGTCTGCTGGCATGTTGCTCCTTGGGCAGCTGGCGTCTCTCCAGACTCCTCCTTTCTCTTTCCTGTCTTTCTCCTTGGATTTCCCACCTGCCTCTAAGCTGCCTTGCCATAGGCCAAAGCAACTTATTTATTAACCAATGAGAAGAACATACATTCACAGCAGACCAAAAGATATCCTCCAGCACTTTCCCTTTTCTATCTAATAAAAAGGGATATTTTAACTTTAACACAGTAAAATTACATATAATAGAACAGTTATCAAGCATGAATTACAGTTACAATATTTAGTCTATTCATACTTGACAAAATTAAAGAAAATGTTTTATCATCTATTTTATATTTGTGAGTCTAAAGTTTCATATCTAATTTATCTCTTATTATAACCAAGGAAAATTATAATTATAACTATCTAGTCTTCAACTACATCAAAGACCTCAGAAGGATATCATATTACCTAAGTAAACAGGAAGTGCATTGTAAGCAACTTCCAAAATTCTAGAATGACAGAGACAGCTGGCTGCCTGGACCGTCACTCAAAGTTTCTCTGCAATGTTGGGTCATCCATCTTCAAGCTATATGCCTGGAGTTTTTTATTCACTTCTCCCTGTGTCCTGTAGAATATCTGGCAGTCGCCTCTGTGAAGCAGGAACCTTAAGGACCATCTCGCCTTGTTTTGGCAGAATCTAGTGTTCGTTTTTCCAAGGTTCCTGCATGTCCAGTTGATATAACATTTTGTCAAGCAGTCCAGGCAAGAACAGTTTCTTGCCCTAATGACTAACTGTTGCCATAAGGAAAGCAAACTCATATGGAGTTCCTTTGATGCCCATCATCTTCTTTAAAGAAAACCGGTGCTTCCAGGAGCAGTCATGTCTCACTGTCCAAAGTTGGGTTTTTTTTTTTTTTTGTTGTTGTTGTTTTTGTTGTTGTTGTTTTGTTTTGTTTTTTGGGGGGGGTTTTTGGTTGGTTTTTTTTGTTTGTTTGTTTGTTTTTTTCAGACAGGGTTTCTCTGTGTCACTTTGACGCCTTTCTTGGAACTCACTCTGTAGCCCAGGCTAGCCTCAAACTCACAGAGATCCTCTGTCTCTGCCTCCCTAGTGCTGAGATTAAAGGCATGTGCCACCACTGTCTGGCCAGAAAGTCAAAGTTTTTAAAGTATTTTTAATGCCATACTCTGTAGGTCTTTGAAGTGTTTGAAGATTACCTTCCTAATTGAAATATATCTATGTATACCAAGAAAACTTCACTAATATGACTATAAATTTGATTATCATAGATGACTAATTATTAATCTGTATTTCTGAATTATACATTACAATTTCAAATGAGCTGTACAAACATAATACCTTAAACAAGAGTAGAAATATATATACAGTATAACAAAATGAACTGTAAATTTGTAATAAACTGAAATCTACAGCAATATAAAACATTTTAAACAAGTTGTTACTCTTTAAAAGTAGATTCAATAATCTACCCTTAATCCTATCATATCTATATCATATCCCCATTTTTCTTTTAGAAAGAGATTGAGTATAACCAATAACAATTTGTAACCAGCCCCTAAAAAAGGACAAACATTCATAATTCATTGTTTGGGAATGTGGGTGTAGTTTTTTAGGCTACTTTTTGCTGATTGGGGAAGCTGATAATCTTATGGGGATCCTGAGAAAATTAAGAATTATAGTTAAGTCTTGGCTGTAGTCTGTGAGGATGGATTGTCTCAGCCAGTTGCTTCGAAGCTGATTTTGGATGTTGGATCATCTGAGCCATGGTATCACTGGAGACCTTTCAGGGGGTCTTGGCTGATCAAACAATATTAGCCTGGAAGAAATCCACAGGTTCTTATCTTCTGTGGAAACAAAAGCAAAACTTCTTTTCCAAAGCAACATATCCTTAGACACAAATTTTTAAGTCAAGATAGCTTTATAATATACATATTGGTTTAACTGAGTAGCCTTTACAATAAAATGTCTTTCTGTAGTTAAAAATCCCAAAGACAATATAATCTAGACTCTCTGTGTGATTTTCATCTTTATGTGGTTTTTTTTTCATATTAGTTTTACTGTCTCTTTAAAGATTTTTTTTTTAATTATGTATTTTTATGTAACTTTCTATCCTCCTTTTCTTCTCTCTTCCAAGCCTATGTATATTTTTATACATAATGTAAACCATTTAAAGGTTTATTCCATCTGAATCTATCTTTTACGTATCTGTAACCCTTTTCTGATCATTGCAAACTGCAGCATGGCTAAAATTGAAGTGGCAGCCCTGGCTGCTGACTCTGATCATTTCAGCTTCCCAACATGGCAGAGGTATGCAGAAGAGTCATGCTTACCCTGCCAGCTCTGGGGTCCATGCTGCCATCAGGTAGCATGCAGCTTGCCCATAAACCCTTTTTATCTGTATGAGTAAAACCTAATCCATCATGCATCATAGTGAGCAGCTTGGAGATAGCTGTGTACCAAGGCAGGAATTCACCATGCTGCACTCAAGCCTGAATGCTGCAATGTCTCCTGGCCCGCATGAGACATAAAGTAGGAAGCTGGTTTTGGCTCCATTTTAGAATCTCTTATTAAGTTCTCTCAGGTTTTAGGAGAAAACTTGAGTCAACACATTGGGCAACCAAATGTAGTTGAAAGTTTTCTCTGGTCTCAACCGGCCCCACTGTTCTGCATTTCTTTGGTCCCACCCTGCCCGACGGTCCCATGGCCACTTATAAATAATCATTCAGAGGCTTAATATTATTTACAAACTGTATGGCCAATGGCAGGCCTCTTGCTAGCTAGCTCTTATGTCTTAAATTAACCCATATCTATTAATCTATGTTTTGCCACGTGTTCCATAGCTTTACCGGTCTGCTGGCATGTTGCTCCTTGGGCAGCAGGCTGTCATCTCTCCAGACTCTTCCTTTCTCTTTCCTGTCTCTCTCCTTGGACTTCCCACCTGCCTCTAAGCTGCCTTGCCATAGACCAAAGCAACTTATTTATTAACCAAAGGGAAGAACATATTCACAGCAAACAGAAAAACATCCCCCAGCACAGGTGGAGTAGAGAGAGAGAGGCCAACTTGCCGCCCAAGGAGCAACAAGATGCCAGCAGCCTGGTAATGCCACGGCCACATGGCAACATTTGGATTAATAGGAATGGGTTGAGTTAAGTTATAAAAGCTAGCTAGCAAGAAGCCCGACCCATATGCCATACAGTCTGTAACCAATATAAGCCTCTGTGTGTTAGCTTGGGACTAAGCAGCTGCAAGAAGTGGGTGGGAGAGGACAGGGCTGGGCAGGACCGGAGAAACTTCTGGCTACATTATGGCGCCCAACATGGTAGCAAGAATTTCCACCCAAAACCTGAGAAAGCTTTAAAAAGAGATCTAAAAATGGAGCCAAGAGCAGCTTCCTAGTTGTGTCTCTGAGGCAAGCAGTGATACAGAGATGCCACAGCATGTGGGCTTGTCCTACAGCATGGCAGATTCCTGCCGCAGTACACAGAGGTGTCTCCAAGCCACGTAGTGCACTGCATGGTAGATTTAGCTTTTGCTACTACAGACAAAAAAAAAAAAAAGGTTTCTGGAATAGACACTGTTTGATGGAGGCATTGACTCACTGTTTCCCAGAGTTGGCTGTGAGCATGGCTCTCCCAGAGCTGGAGGTCAGTATTCCTCTGCCATGTTGGGAAGCTGAGGTGGGAGGAGCCAGAAGCCAAGGCTGCCGCTTCAGTCCTAGCCACAATGCAGTTTAAATCAATGGTCAGAAAATGATTACAGATTCACAATAAGACGTTTTCAGATGGAATAAAACTCTAAACGGTTTACAGTGTGTATAAAAGGTATGTAAGCTTGGAAGAGAGAGGAAAAGGAATATAAACATTATATAATTAAATAAATAGTTTTAAAAAATAAAGTTTTTAAAGAGACAGTAAAAGTAATATAAAAGTTAAGCCATGTAAAGATGAAAATTACACAGAGCGTCTGGATTGTTTTGTCTTTGGGATTTTTAATGGAGAGAGACATTTGATTGTAAAGGCTTCTGAGTTAAACCAATATATATATTTTAGAGGTATTTTGACTTCAAAATTTATGTCTAAGGATATGTTGCTTTGGAAAAGAAGTTTTGCTTTTGTTTCCACAGGAGATGAGAACCTGTGGGTTTCTTCTAATATGGCTTGATGCACCAAGACCCTGTGAAAGGTTGATAAAGCTTCACTGACTTTATCCCTATTATTCTTAGATTTGGTCTTTTCATTGCATCCAGATTTCCTGGATGTCCTGTTCTGGGTTGTTTTTAAGATTTAACATTTTCTTTTATCCATTTCTTCTATTGTGTCTTCAATGCCTGAGATTCCCTCCATCTCTTCTGCTCTGTTGGTGAGGCTTGTCTCTGAGGTTCCTGTTACAGTTCCTAAATTTTTCATTTCCAGATTTCCCTGTTTGGATTTCCTTTATTGATTCTGTTTCCACTTTTAGATCTTGAATAGATTTATTTAATTCCCTCCACTGTTTTCATCGATTTCTTTAAGGAATTTATTCATTTTCTCTTTAAGGACCTCTGTCATATTCATAAAGGCTATTTTAAGGTCTTTTTCTTATGCTTCATCTATGTTTCAATACTCAGGGCCCACTGTGGCAGGTTTGTTGGGCTCTAGTGGAGACATAATTGTACTGATTGTTTTTACACTGGCCTTTAGATATCTAGGTTTGAAAAGACTGTAATTCTAGGTACTGATATATGGTCTTGTCTTTGTTGGGTGGGTGTTTTCCTTGGATTCTGTTGTCCTCTACGGATCTTAGGAGTAGGTGGTGGCTATGTGTTGCCTGGAGGGGGTTGGTAGTAACAAGCCACTAGAGAAACTTCTCACCACTACTGAATCCTCAGGCCAAAAGGGAGATGAGATCCTGTCTCCATGAATCCTCAAACTGAATGCCTCTGAGTCTTCAGCCAAAAGAGATTGAGTTCCTGTCTTCTCCTACCTTATATTCTTTCCTCTGCCCAGCCATATCACTTCCTATCTCAACCTTCCTAGTGCTGGGATTAAAGGTGTGTGCCACCACTGCCTGGTTCTATTTCTCTTTTAGATTGGATGAATCTCATATAGTCCAGAGTGGCTTTGAACTCACAGAGATCCAGATGGATCTCAGCCTCCTGAGTGCTAGGTTCAAAGGTGTGTGCCACCACTGCCTGGCATCTATGTTTAATCTACTGGCTGGCTCTGTCCTCTGATCTGCAGGCAAATTTTATGTTTTGTTTGTATTCTTCTGGGATCTTTTTATGTGTGGCCACTGGGAGTTCTGAGTAAAATGTGACTCTAAGTATTAGGGCCTGATATTTAGGCATGTGGATGGGCTAGAAGGGAGGTGGGGTGAGGAAGTTTATACAAAGGAGAAAAGTAGGGTGTTCCACCAGGATCTATTTATTCCCCTGGGAATAGGGGCAGAGTGAGAAGCCACAACAAGTTGTCTGCTACAGAGTTGGGGATGAGACTGGGGGACTGGATTTGGAGGACAGAGAGGAAGTGAAGATCTAGCTAGCCTACCTGCTTGCTCCTTTGTCTGGCTTGGCTGGAGGGTTTCCAGAGAATGCCTGCTACAGGTGGGGGCTGAGATAACAGGATGAGTAGAGGGCATGGTTGAGGAGAAGATCTTCCTAATCCAGTGGAGATGGGGACAGAGGAGAGGGGAGGCCGCATCAGGTGATCTGCTACAGAGCTGGGGATGAAACTGGAGGCTGAATTTGGAGGAGAGGAGGGAGAGGAGAAGATCTGCAGTTAGCCTGCCTGCTTCCCTGGTCCAGAGTGCAACATACAAATAAAGAGTAAAAACATGAACTGTGGTTGTTCTCAAATAGAAGGCTGAATGGCGTCGTTGTTTTTGCATTTAGTTTATGCTTTCTAAATTTTCCTTAAAAATATGTGTCTAAATAAAACAGCACATTTTAAGAGATGACTATATTAGACTTTGTTCTCTTTCAACTCATTAGCATTCAGAAATGTTATACCAGGCTCATGGATTCACAGAGAAGCAATTACAAGTTAAAATATCAGACTTAAAACTGAAAATCAAAAATTATAGATGACATAAATATACAGAGTGTATAAGAACAGACAAATATACAGGCTGTATAAGACTGTGCATGCACACATGCTACAGTAAAATGTCCAAATTTAAAGCTTCATACATTATTTCTTCTCTCATTTTTCCCTGCCAGCTGCTGACCTTCAAAACCACATATCATCGAGGTATGACTCATGAGAATTGGTGTGAAACAGAACATGTTGCTGCTAGAAGTTGTTCCCTCCTTAGCTATCTTAGGACTACCTGGCAGTACTATATAAAGACAGAGCAAACATATAAAAATGATTAGAAATTAATCCTGTCAGCACTCTTGAGAAAACCACAATTTTGCTAGTAATCTGCGACAAAAGAATCACTACCAAGCATTCATTTTGTAATAAGACTTCTTGCCAAATAAAGAATACATTGTCAACATTAGAAAGTGAAATGTCTTCTGACTCTCCCAGACACCCAGTGTGGAAGACACAGAGCGAGGTGGACTCCAACAGAAGGTCCGTCAAAACTCCCTTAAACTATATGTAAATCATGTTATTAGAACTAGCATTTTATCTCTTTTGATGCTTGGGGACTTTCCTATAAAAATGCTCATGAAGTTAAGGAAAGAAAATAGTCCTAAATATCATGTTGACATTGGGACAATTTTCCAAATCTGGCAAAGGTAATAAGTAAAGCATTAGTAGTTTCATTTGCTATGAAAATAAAATGGGAAAATTTTGAAGAACAAACTAAAAGTTGGGCACCATGTCCCTTCAACAACACACTTGGGTGATATCGTCCCAACGGTTATTTAGGGAAATGGACCTCAGAGTGCAGCACATATTCATAGTCACATGAATGCCTTGCTTGACCAGTCCCATGAAGTTTCTGATGTTGAGGATATGGACTAATGATTATGGTTTCTAACAAATTCCCAGGAAATGCAGAGTCTGTCAACTAGGAACCAAGATTTTAGAGTGCTGAGGGAAGATGTCTACCTAGACTTAATGAATAATATTTAAGTTCTTTGGCATTGATTTATAGTCTATTTATAGGCTTTTGTCTAGTGAATGCAGAAATCATTTTTGCCAGAGGAATATTATTACTGTGACCTATAAAAATTTAACAGAGCCGGGCGGTGGTGGTGCAATCCTTTAATCCCAGCACTCGGGAGGCAGAGGCAGGTGGATCTCTGTGAGTTCGAGGCCAACCTGGGCTACCAAGTGAGTTCCAGGAAAGGCGCAAAGCTACACAGAGAAACCCTGTCTCGAAAAACCAAAAAAAAAAAAAAAAAAAAAAAAAAAAAAAAAAAAAAAAAGAATTTAACAGTGTTTACGTCTTACCCAATTTTATCAAAACTTGTGCATGTGTGTGTGTGTGTGTGTGTGTGTGTGTAATACATTCTAAATATTTCTCAAATTGTTTTTAAGATCTTCCTGGATGCCTCACAAATGAATGAGTTCAATAACACTGTCACTCATGTTCATATTATATTTGCATAACAGTCATATTTGTTACACTTTGTGACAATTATAGCATAATATATTGTATTGAATTGTTTTGCTATACATTGGTGCTTTCTTGGTTGTTGTTATATCATTTTTTTCTGGTCAGGATCAAACATTGGGCCATGTACATACCAAGTTCTACCACTGAGTTAAATCACCAATGCCCTGGATGTTGTTTTATCATTTTGACCAAATAGTGTACACAGAGCATGCATACAAGAACCGAATCTGTGACTCCCATTAAATTGCTTTGGAGTTTCCAAGGATATTTCAATAAACTTCTTTTTCTGGCACCAACTTAGGATGTCTTTTAGTTTTCAGGAAACTTTATCAAGGACATATCTTCTATGATAATTATTGTTAGTCCAAAATGATTTCCTTTTTCCTTTCTATTTTCAATGAAGAAGCTTAGAAAACAAACCTTAGTTTAATGTGTGGAAGAGTGTAACATAATTCATAAGAACTTGGTGGCATCCCCATTACATATTAAATGTCACTCTTTAGCATAGAGAAATAACAACAGAGTATGGCAGTCACGAATTTATCTATGTTTCCAGGAAGTCATAAATTGAGAAGAGATTCATAGTTACGGATTCAATTCTCCATGTAATAATTTCCTGTGAGTCTTGGGGAATCATTGAGCTCTTTTGCTCTTTTGCACTGTTTGCCAAGTTTTGTAATATTTGCAAAGATTTGCTATGGTAATTCAGTGGAGTTGTAGGCAATGTTAATAAATCAGACAATCTAGTGGAAAAGCACTAATATATAAATACAAATCTTCTCAGCTGTGATGGCACACGTCTGCAATCCCAACATCCAAGAGGCTGACACAGAAGGATTGCCATGGATTTAAGGCCAACCAGGGCTACATAGAGAGCATCAAGCTAGCCAGGACTGCAGAGTATCAAACATGTGTACATGTATATATATATATGTACATCTTAAGAATCATGATGAGATGTTTTTTCACATACATTAGGATGCCATACACACTTGCACACATGGCTTTTTTCCCCTATGATATCAATAAGGAAGGAGATACCAGAGCCCGTGTACATAGCTATTAAGGATGTTAAGGAACACAGGTGTTATAGAAAATGCCGTCGTATGTTTCTTATTTGACTCACTGCGATGACAAAATAACGACAAAACATAACTTTACCTTGAGGAAGAAAGGGTTTATTTCATCTTAGAGTTTGAAGGTACAGTCCATCATGATGGGGAAGTCATGGTAGCAGGGGCATGAGGCAGCTGCTCCTGTTGCAGTTACAGTCAAGAAACAGGGAAATAAATGCTGGTGCTCAGTTCATTTTCTTTTCTCTTTTTCTTTTTTGCTGCCCAGAGCTGAGGACTGAACCCAGGGCCTTGTGCTTGCTAGAGAAGCAATCTGCCACTTAACTAAATCCCCAACCTTTCATTTTCATTTTTTATTCATTTTTGGACCCCAGTCCAAATTTGCATGTCTCTGAGTGTTATCCAGTTCAGCTAGTAATTGGTGAGACTTTTATGGGTATAATTTCTGACATTCTTAGGAGACACAATCTCACAGCAAACTCCCTGACCCCTGGCTCTTACAATCTTTCTGCCCCCTCTTCTGTAATGAATGATCCCTGAGCTTTAGGTACAGGAGTTGTATTGTAGATGTGTCCATTGGGACTGGGCTCCATAACTCTGCATTCTGACTGGTTGTGGTTTTCTGTAAGAGTCTCTGTCTTAGGCAAAGAGAAGTTCCCTTGATGAGGGGTGAGGACTGCCTTTATCTGTGGAATATTTAAATTTTACATGGAAAGTGTAAAATATGAAGCTTCACACATTCTGTTCCAAATGTCAAGTCTAACTGTACAGAAGTTCATCGAGTTGTACAGGCTTGGAGTCTGGTTCATTTTGGTTTGTGTTTTTTTATTTTATTTTGTTTACATGATTCCACATCTATAAACAATATACATTAGGCAAAGTCACAGAAACTAAGTAGGGTCATAGGCACCAGGGACTTTTGAGTAAAGGGAAAAGGAGCCCTTTAATGGGCAGAGCATTTGCTTTGGAGGATGAAACATTCTGGATTTCACTACACAGCAATGAAACACTTGATGCTCCGAACTCTTCTCTCAAAAGTGGTTAGAACAGCTCATTTTTGTGTAACATGTTTGCTTGGTTTGTTGCTGTTGCTGTTGTTTTTAACACAGTCCAAAGTAGAAAACGTTTACAAATCTTCCTTATGAGATTTTCCTGTGGCTTTAGAAGGCAGCTGAAGGGACGCAGTTTCAACTCCCCAGAGCTTTGGGAGACAGTCTGCCTTCCTGTAAGCTCAGGCTGGCTTCAGCCTTCCCGCAGAAGCATCCCACAGTGCTGGGATCCACGTGTGCATCACTAAGCCCAGTTTCTTTTTATGTCTTAAACGTCGCCTCAGATATATCATTCCTGTGGCTATGAGCACATTCCCTATTGTGGTGGACAAATCCTAACCTAACAACTGATAATGACTTATTTATATTCTTGAAACTATGTCTGTCAAGTTGTTAGAGGCACGTGAAGATAAAGAGACATCTTGTTCGAACACTGGAGGAAGGAGCTGGGGTGAGGAGTGTTTGTGAAGAGAGCAGGCGTCAGCTAAAACCTGCCTACTCCGGAACTGAACTCTGCACCGTGCCCCATTTCCTGCTGCCTGGGGGAGGGCGCTGTTAGCATCGACAAGGGACCACTTCTGTGTGGAACCTACACATTCCTCCCCAGGAGCAGACAAAAGGGACGTTGTGAGTTGGTCCCTTGCCCAGCCCTTTACCTCCAGTTCGTAAACACCCTCAGTTGAAAGCCAGACGTTCACCTTTGGGGAGTTAAATTCCTCACTGATTATTTCTTCTCATTTCTGAATCTTTTTCTAGTTCAGTGGAGAAACATGACAATGAACAGAAAGAGACCTGTCACTCCATTTCAGGGTTGATTCAAACACGGAGCATTCACTTCTCAGCTCTGCTGGGTAAAATTTTCTTCAAACAGTCCTCTGCACCCCCCCCCTTCCACCGCCGTCAGGGTGGGGGTGGGGGGAGAGGCTCCATTCTTAATTTTATGATTTTTGTATACATAGACTCCCCTGAATATGGTTACCATGGAAACCAAAGAGTAAGTAATCTAGTAACTTTAGCAGAAGTGCTCACTTGCTATATTGCATAAAGCTGGAATAAAAATCTGTATTTGCCAGGGGAATACAAGCTTTTCTCTTGTAAAATTGGCTATTTTTTTAAAATCAGGTGTTCCATAACCCTTTAAGTATATTCCCAATATGGGAGAAATATTTTCTGTATCAATGACACAGGAATATGCTTATTATTCTGACATAGTAGCATAACAGTGAAAAAGTTAAGTTGACATGGTTTACATTGTCCTTTCTGCCTACATCTTTTCCACTCTTACGTCTTAAAGCTTTAAAATGGCATCTATATAAATTCTTGTGAGGTGTTTGTCTCTCTTATTTTTAATTAAACATTGAATTTCTTCCATACAAGTTAGATACACAATAAAATATAGGGAAGAAAAGACAAGATGCGACATATTACATTGACACTTGTAGTTAATAGGATGGGGCCATCCTTGCCCTTCAAACGTTTGTTCGTAAGCAT
Organism: Peromyscus maniculatus bairdii; assembly: GCF_049852395.1. Taxonomy (NCBI): domain Eukaryota; kingdom Metazoa; phylum Chordata; class Mammalia; order Rodentia; family Cricetidae; genus Peromyscus; species Peromyscus maniculatus. The sequence goes on along the minus strand of NC_134854.1, from coordinate 21,550,447 downwards.
TTAACCTGGTTAAGATTGCTGAAGCTTTCAGTAACAACTGTAAAAGGAACTGCACACTTCTTTACTTCAATGACCCTTTTTACTGACTTCTTCAGCAACAGAATTTAGCTGATGAGATGCTCTTACGTTCTCTTGGAGGTGTTTATTCCCCTTAGCTGGTATTTAGTGTTCTTATAACTTGGGAATTTTTATGACTTGGGAATTAATAATAGCTATTATTATTAATTGAAGAAACCAAGGATATCTGTGGTGCCACAGTGTTATTGTTGCAATCATGAGTGAGGTCAACGCCAGAAAGATGCAAAGCATGAGGTGATATTTGCCTGAAGTTGGGCGATGCTGGGTGATGTTTGGGCATCACTGGCTTTTTTTTTTTTTTTTTTTTTGGTTTTTCGAGACAGGGTTTCTCTGTGTAGCTTTGCGCCTTTCCTGGAGCTCACTTGGTAGCCCAGGCTGGCCTCGAACTCACAGAGATCCGCCTGGCTCTGCCTCCCGAGTGCTGGGATTAAAGGCGTGCGACACCAACGCCCGGCAATCACTGGCTTTTTATACCTCCCCTTTTCATGGCTTAGATTTTATAAATTAGGCAGGGAAATGAGAAGAACAGTAGTGTGCACACACAGGAATGCCCGGCAATGAGTGACCACAGGCGTGTTTCACATGTGAGTTTGCATAGCACCCAAACAGTAAGTTGTAAGACAGTACATTTCAGAGGTGTGAGAAGCCAGAGGACTGGGTTCTAGGACAGCACATGGTGGGAAGGTGACACATTTGAGGGAACTCAAAATATGAAAGCTAAGTTGGTGTGGTAAACACTGCCCTGGGGCCATCTCTTGGCTCACAAAGTAGAGTCTCTAGCAATTAACTTCTGTCTTTTCTGGCGGGGAGAGAAAGGTACACTTTGTAAATTTACATCCAGCTTTTAATTAAACAGATGGATTTTCTTCTATCTATTTCTCCTGCATTGTCTTCAGGTCCAAATAAGGAGTAGGCTGATGACCTACTTGGGGGTGGTACCTTTTCCTGCTATTCCCCTCCGTTCTTCTTGATAGCACCCCCAGATGCTGCTTATACAATTGTTTCTTAAAGTGATAGGGCAGAGGGTATATAGTTGAATATTGCAGAGAATTGGGAAATGCTATAATCAGAAAAAAAGGAAATCATTGACTTATGTAAGCCTACATCAAAAATACACTCTTTATAAGATAGCTAGGAATATGTAGCCATTTTCTCAAATTGCCAATAGGATGTGTTTACCCATAACAGTATGTCAGGAAATGATATTCATTATCTCATGAAACCTTTTCAACTCTTCTGTAAATTAAGTGCTGTTATTTTTTCTCATTTTAGCTCTGAAGAAACTGAATTAGAGGGAAAAAAAGGAAGTAGCTGGCCTTAGTCAATAGCTAGTTAGTGAATCTGGGCATTCTGATTTGAGAACTTGTTTTCAACATTGTTTTCCTGTGTCCTCTCTGGTAGGGTCAGATCAATAAAGCTATTTAAGATTCTCTGAGCCTTGTTTACAGTCTTCTCAAAAAAAAAAAAAAAGGAGGGGGGCAATTACCAGGTATCAAATATAAGGGACATTGACTTGTATACAGAATCTCCGAGGAAATGTAAGATCAATTTTTAAAAAAGCCAACTTGTGTCTTCCCTCCTTTAAAGGGGACGAAGGGGCATTACTGGACATCTTCAGGGGGTGGCAAGGCAGCTGCCCAACATTCTGTCCCCGGACCTGAGTCCACGGGCTTCTCATTTCTCCCGTCTTTGACCAATTGCAAACAACCAAGAGCAATGGCTGCTGTCCACATGACGGGTGAGCTTTGTCCTCAGAGATTGAACTGATGCTGTGACCTCTCACAGAATAAGCTGGTGGAAAACTGATGAAAGCTTCTTGCTGACTAGTTACTGCTCCCTCCCGTGGGATTCTTGAACTTGCCTTTGAGTCACTGTAGCATCTGTGGCTCTCTCACTAATGAGCGAGGGCCAGTGTCTGGCACATGTCCATTTAATATTTGTACGAGAGCTAGGATCCTTTTCTGTTTTATGCTACAAACTTACTTTTCTTCTTGTATTTGCACCCATCTCTGAGGCGTTTTAAACTTAGCTTTATTTTTCCTTTTGCCTTATCTGGGCCTTTATCATCTCATACATATAGTACCAGCAATGTAACTGGTGTAAAAATACTTCTGAATAAATGCATGAGTACCCAAAGTTTAGGATCATGATTGCAATAGTTATTGTCAATAATAAGAGTATCTAAATTTGAAATGTCAGGAAGACACAGGACTCTAGAGAGACTACTCTTTCAAACCTGCTTGAGAAGTAGTTTCCATGATGTTCTTCTCATCAAAGTATTTAATATAATATTTACACTACTTATTTTAGCAATAACAATAATTGTTCTTGAACCAAACTGTACAGACTTTATAAGGCTTGATACCTCATAGCATCTCCTGGTGGAGAAAAATCTCCTCATTGATTTAGACAGCACTTGGTGACTCTCAACAATTTGTTCACTACTAAAGTTTATGCAACTCAAATCCAAATTAGCAGTGAGTCACCAATCCAAGTCAATCCTACTATCAAGCTTACAAATTCAGAAGCAGCTGAATGGATTATTAGCTTTCATTACACATATTATCAATGAGCAGCTACACCTAATATCTTCCAATCTGTTTTTCAGTAATGAGCTCTCTTCAGATTTCTGAAAAATATTTTGTTCATTTTTCTATAGCTATATAATAAAAAGTGTAGCTGGGCATAGTTACTCACACTTGCAACCCCAGCACTCAGGAGGTGGAAACAGGTGGATAAACAGTAGAGCCAGCCTGGGCTATAAGATATTTTGTCTCAAAACAATTAAATAAATTTAACAGGAAAAAAATTTACATTAGCATTTCAACCAAGAATACAATCAACATATATCCAAGATGGCACTTTTAGTATTTCAAATAGTGAGAATATTGATAACAAAACAATTTTTGAATAAATAAGGGTAAATGCTGACTTCTTCTTCTCTGGTAAGAGAACCAGTAGTGCTTAATTTTCTTTAAACTATGTAAGTCAAAGATGGCTTTGCCAAAAATAATGTTGAAAATAAATAGTTTTTTGGGGGGCACAGTAGATACATAAGAACATTGACACATAACTACATGTTATCTATTAAAATAAAAGCACCTTTCATGACCTTGAAAGTTTAGTGAACATGTCAGAAATCTCAGCTGATTATGCTTTGATTTTTATTATATTTCATTTGTTTACCTGGGGAGTGGAGCTATACATACATGCCACACGAAGGGAATGGATATCAAAGGACAACTTGGGGGAACACTTTCTCTCTTTCTACTCTGTGGATTCAGGGGATAGCACTCACGTCGCCAGTCTTGGGGGCAAGTGCCTTTAGCCACAGAATCATCTGCAGGCCCTGATAGTTTTGCTGATGTTGCTCTATTTACTGCAAATGCGTATGACTAAACATATCCATTGAAACTATGATATGTACCGTATTTGTAGTTTGTCTTTATAATTGTTGCTGTGCTTGAGTTTTCTGGGGTGTAGTATTTGTTGTTGGTGCTGATAATGTAAAAGTGGTGCTTTCGGGCTAGTCTGAAGATCCTCCAACAAATTAAAGACAATGCTACAAAGACTATGACTTCTGTGTTAATGTGTGGACTGTATATAGCTCTGTTTTGGTTTGTTTCTCATTTTATTGTACGTTTTTGTTGTTATTTGTGCCTGAGGTTGCCTCTCCTGCCTGTGGCAGGTGGCAAGGAGTTGGAGGGGCACATTTCCTTTACCCTTGCCATCCCCTGGCATATGAGGGAGGGACAGGGAAGCTCTCCTGCTCTCAAACCCACAGGCCTGGCCCACCATGTAGATGGACTTTTCTTTTTGGGCTGCCAGCTCACAAAAAATGACAGAGACTTATTATTAATTATGAAAGTTCGACTAATAGCTTAGGCTTGTTTCTAACTAGCTCTTATAACTTAAATGAACCCATTTCTATTTATTTCCTGCCTCATGGCTTTGTTAACTCATCTCTGTATTGCCCATGCTGCTTGCTCTGCATATCTTGGCATCTCCACCTTCTTCTTCCCAGCATTCTCTCTGCCCTGAAAATCTTGCCTAGCTGTTGGTGAGCTTTTTTTTAAACTAGTCAGAGTGGCACATCTTCACCATATACAAAAAGATTATTTCACAACACCCCTGCCAACGGAGTCAGCTCTAGTGCGCTGCCCAGGTGAACTGCCGTGCCTGCTCTCCCATGTGCTGCAGCTGGTGGAGGACAGGGCCATTTCTCCTACCCTCGTGGCCCTGGGGTCAGCTCTCTCACCTGCTGCGGGTGGCAAGGGGGGAGGTGGGGAGGTATTTTTTTCCTCACCCATGCCACATGTTAGACGAGGAGGGAGTGGGGTCAGTCCTCCTAATCTCATGCCTTACTGTAAGTGTTAAAAGCCCTTTACTAGTAGAACAGTGTTTCCATTATATCCACAAAGAAAATAATGCTGTTTGCTTAATAAATAGAAGAAATTAAGTATCACAATAGTTGTCAATGTCAACATGGAGGGAAACAATTTATTTCATTGGGCTAGGCAATACCATCATTTCATATAAAATTTTCAGTTTTTTTACTTGAATAAGATCAGACTATGCAATATCAGTACATTAGTGAATTGATTTTGAGAATGTTGTCCGACATTTAAATGTATAATCACAGAAAATTTTAGTAACATTTTATTTATACAATGCTATCATTTGATTTATTATCTCAATGAATGTCCCATTTAGTTATGATCTGATTAAGAATTGTAAATATATTTAAATAACATATTTCCAGCATTTCTAATAATGTTTGAGCTCCGTTCCAGCTGCATGAGTATTAAAATTAGAATGACACAGGAATTACCATGGTCCCCTGCAAAAATGACACTCAAATTCACAAAGCATACACTTTCCTTCCCACAAATGTTTTTGAGAAGCTGGATATTCCCACATATGGAAAAAGAAGAAAGTTGGATTCTTTCTACCACATAAAAAGACTCTAAATATAAGAGTTAAAAACCATAAATCTCTCAGAAGAAAACAGAGAAGAAATTTTGCCCTATATATGACTGGAGAGTGATTTTTTTGATATGAAACTAAAAGCAGTAAAGGGAACATGCAGATAGATTAGACTAGTATCAAAATTCAAAAACTTGTAATGTATCAAAGGGCACTAGCAACAGAATAAAATGGCAACCATAGAGGGGAAAAATTGTTACAAAGTATTTACAAACATTCACAAACTATGTTTAGTAAAGGGTTTAATATATAGAAATATCAAAACTATAATCAACAGCAAAAATCTGAGTAAAAAATTGTCTAATATTTGAACAGACATTTCTCCAAGAAATATACCCAAATGGCCAATAAGTGCATAAAAGGAGGTTCAGCATTATTAATTACAAGAGAGTCAACACAAGACCATGACCTACCACTTTGCAACCACTTAGACTATCATTATTAAAAATAGTAAAATAATGTCCACTGACAAAGTCACGTAGAAACTGGGACCCATCTGCAAATACAATATGGTTCGACTACTATGGCAACCACTATCAGGTTCCTCAAAACAACTACACCTAGAATGATCATATGTTGATGTAGCTGGAGGCTTTTCTGTCTCAAGGCTGAGTGTAAATAATCATTCAGAGGCTTAATATTATTTATAAATGCTCTGCCTATTGCTCAGGCTTATTACTAACTAGCTCTTACAACTTAAATTAAACCATTGCTATTCATCTATGTCTTGTCACATGGCTGTGACATTACCAGTCTGCTGGCATCTTGCTCCTTTGGAGGCTGGATGTTGTCTCCCAGACTCCACCCTTCTTTCTCCCAGTATTCAGTTTGGCGTTCCCACCTAGCTATATTCTGCCCTGCCATTGGCCAAAGCAGCTTTATTCATCAACCAATAAAAGCAACACATATTTGCAGCACACAGGAGGACATTCCACATCATGTTGCAGTACTTCCACTTCTGAGCATATATGCAAAGAATAGAAAATAGGATCTCAAAGACCTTTCCTAGACTCCTGGTCAAAACGGCACCATTCACAATAGTGGAAAGGCAGAAATAATCCAAAAACCCATCAATGGACAGTAAATGAATGGACAAACGTATGACTGTCATCCTGCCTGGAAATTCTGACACAAGCTACAATTTGGATGAACATTGATGATGTTATACTGAGTGAAATAAACCAGCTATAAGTTCACTTACAGGAAGAACCATGTACAAAGTTGTAGGGATCATACAGAGTGGTGTGTCAGAACTAAGAGGTGGGAAGGAATTCAAGTTACTATATAGTTGTAGAGAATGACAGTTGGAGAAAATGAAAAAAGTTATTGAGACTGGAATTGATGTCATTACACTATAATACGAATGTGCTTACTGCCACAGAACTATATATTCAAAATGGTTAAAATGATAAAACTTGCCGGGCGTTGGTGGCGCACGCCTTTAATCCCAGCACTCGGGAGGCAGAGGCAGGCGGATCTCTGTGAGTTCGAGGCCAGCCTGGGCTACCAAGTGAGTCCCAGGAAAGGCGCAAAGCTACACAGAGAAACCCTGTCTCGAAAAACCAAAAAAAAAAAAAAAAAAACATTGGAAGTTTTGTCCTAAATTTTTTGTTTTGTTTTTTTGAGACAGGTTTTTTTTTTAAATTAATTAATTTATTTTTTTAATTACACTCATGATATTAATCACATTTGTGGTATTCATAGATTACATTCGCAGTATTCATTATATATATTTAATTTTAAATGTCGAATGTCATTTCTTGAAGGGGGTAGGAGGTCTTAATTACAGGCTTACAGCACAATGGGAAGACCCCGGAGGGCAGAAGTTCTCTACTGATGTTTTACAATCTTGCATCTAAGCTGTTACAAGATGTATATAACTACTGAATTAAATTTATCATGCCCAATAGAATAAAAGATTAACTAACTGTAGTAGCTACTTTTGTTGCCAGGGAGATAGGGTTTTTTATGAGTTCAAGATCTGATTTTGAGGAAACAAAACACAGAATTTTCAGAAAATGATTTAGTCATTTGATTGAGAAAAGAATATATTTTTGGAGAAATGTCCTTAGTGAGGTGGCCCTCAACTTACCTGTCATGGATCCTTTGGGGACAAATGACCTTTTCACAGGAATGTCAGATATCACGCATGTCAGATGTTTCCGTTACAATTCCTACAGTAGGAAATCACAGTTACAAAGTGGCAGTGGACATGAAGTTGTGGTCGAGGGTCAGCACCACATGAAGAACTGCATTAAAGGGTCGCCACGTTAGGAAGGTTGAGAGCCACTGGACTAGTGGTTAAGAGCAATGGCTACTCTTTCAGAGGACTGGAGTCCACAAGGACACTTGTCATCACATGTAACTCCTGTTCCAGGGGATCTGATGCTCCTTTTGGCTTCTGTGGGTACCAGACATGCACACAGTACAGAGACATGCGTGCAAGAAAACATACATACACATATAATAATAAAGTAAACAAGAACACATTTACTGGTGAGCAATGACTGCTTACACATAATGACTGCATTATACATAAATAAAAGAGATAAGAACATTTTATAATAAACAGAATAAGGTAATGCACTTCACTACTGTGAAGTGAAAAACTTCTGCAGAAACAATAAGTCACCACAAATTACAGGAAATCATTCTGGTGATATACAGAATTTCTGCTAAATCTTCAGATTACATAGCAGATAAAAAATAATTTCTCATTTCCTTTGTTAAAAGCAGACTAAATATCTCATGGTCAGCTTATATCTTAGCCAGGATAAAATAAAATTTGACTTCGTCTTTGGCAGGAAAGGATATTAAAATATCTTTATAAATAAACCAATTGAAATGAAAACTGTAGTAACAATTGGACATATCTCACCTTTCCCCCACTTTCAGATATTATATGAAGTGGCAAATGAAATTCACTCTCCTCAAAACTCTACAACCTGCTGCAATATGGGAATGTGGAAGGTGGTGAGCACATCTAGGCTCTTCATTGCCAGTACATGCATGAAAGAAAGTTGTATATCTGTTCAAACTCATCAAGTTTCAGGATTTGGCAATATAAACCTGTAATCCCACCACTTAGAGGCTGTAGCTGGAAGACTGTAAGTTCAGGACAGTCTGCACTATATAGTAAGAAACTTTCTCAAAACATTTTTTTTAATTAAAGAACAAATACAATTTAGCAAATCATGTACTGAAATGAAGTGTATCTTAGTTCATTAGCATTATATCTCAACAAATTGTTTAGAGACAGTTAAAAAAATCAGAAAAGCCCCAGATATTTAGATATACTTAAAAACAACTCATTGACCAAAGAAAACATGATAATTAAAATCTAAAATATTTTGAACTGAAAAACAATGAAGGTATTTCATATCAAAATTATGGGAAATGCAACTATAGCAATGCTTAGAGATGAGTTTATGTATGCAGGGTTCTTTGGGAGAAGGGTGAGATGGGGTTTGCCATGTAGTCCAAGTTGGCCTTGAAGTTTCAATATTCCTGCTTCAAACTCTCAGGTTCTGAGGTTGAGGTATAAACCACCAAGCTTAGCTCAAAGAATACAGAGTTGAAAAGATTTAACTCTACAGGAAGAAACTAACTTTCTTCCTTCCTTTCTTCCTTCCTTCCTTCCTTCCTTCCTTCCTTCCTTCCTTCCTTCCTTCCTTCCTTTTTTTTTTCCCCAAGACAAGGCTTCTTTATATAACATTCTTGACTCTTTGACTCTCCTGGAACTCTCTCTGTAGACCAGGCTGGCTTCAAACTCACAGAGATCCGCCTGACTCTGCCTCTGAGTGTTGGGATTAAAGGTGTGCACCACCACTGCCTTCCAGGAAGAAACTTTTAACACATTAAGATTTTACCTCTGGAAACAAAAGAGCAAGTGTTAAACCAGAGGAAACAAAAGGGCACAACCACAGCAGACAATGATGAACTGAAAACATGAAGGGGCGGGGGGGGGGGGGGGGATTAACAAAACACCGTTTGAAAACATTAACGGAATGGGTAAACCACTCAATAGAGACCCGGTGTTTGTTAATTCTCCAATGAGAACAACTCACCCAAAAAGATGGACTATTTGGCTCTGGATAATTCTATCTAATGCTCTGAGCATGACCAAGACAACTCTGTGTGTGTGTGTGTGTGTGTGTGTGTGTGTGTGTGTGTGTGTATGTGTGTGTACCAGTGAAGATGAGATAAAAGCATTTGAAAAGTCCATGCACTGAAACCAGATAAATATAAGCATAATTTATGAAAAGTTAGCCCAGGGAGATTACAGTTACTCTTTCAATGTCACTTTGCATCATCATTTAATAAAAGATTTTTAAGATTATCTACCACCTTAAAAGTTAAACTCATATTTTGACTTGTGTTTTACCTTGCTCTTTAATGAATAGAGCCCAAGCACTTGTAACGCTCACATTACTTTGTAGATTTTTATGAGAAGTAACTCCCAGAATTGTCTTGTGTTTCTTTTGTTTCTGAGGGGAAGTTACCAGTTTCACATCTAACCCGGAGATTAATTCTACTCTTACTTTACTCAATCCTTCCCTCAAGTGCCTATAAACAGATCGTTCCTCAAAAGATCAGTGCTTTGCATTTGCGAGACAAGTGAGCTACATCCCCAGCTTGCACGGGCTTTTTGAATGAGTTTTCAATTGCTGATACTAGGAGATAATTCTTTATAAGCCTTCCATATTTCTATATTGTTTTATGACTAGAAGCTGGAATCACTGATTTCCTGTTTTCTGAGTTATCTTTTTCAGAATGCTTGTGTGGCAAGCAGCCTTGGAAGATGCAGTATTTCCTTTCAGAGTAAAGGAAAGAGTTGCTCAGAGCCAGTGGAAAATATCTTTGGGCTTCCCTCCAGCTCTAGGGTCAGGAATGTTGAATGTGTAAAAGACACCTAGGGTCTGGCTTCCTGCCCTAAAGTGCAACTTTGTGAATGTGCGGATGTCACCTGGCCAGTGTCATGTGTAAGTGAGTGTTGGAATTAAGTCACTTTCCATCCCAGGAGCAGGACAACAGGTCTGCTAGTACTGCCGTGCGCTCTGATGAGTCCGTCCTGGATATAGAATCTCTGGTATGTGGTCAGGACATGTTTCCTTCTTGATAACAGTGATTGGTGACCTCTTTCATAGTTTTGTCACTTTGTAATCTCTGTAAAAGTGGCAGGGACTCTTCGTCACCTAAGACAGCAAAAAAACTTTGCTTGTTCTTCTGTGTAACTATTTGTGCACATACATCAAGTAAGAAAATGCTTTCCTGTCCATTGGGAAGAAAACTGGCCCTTTGCATGTGGGTATGGGGTTCTTCACTCGACTTTCTCTGTGTCTGAGCTTGTAGAAAGGAGGCTCAGAGGTTGCTCTCAGATCTTCTGATGGAGAAAATCCTGTGTCTCCTGTTTGGTAATTTCAAATATTTTTCTACCTCCAGAGGGAATTAAAAAAATTAGATTATAGGTCTTACAAAAAGAAAGAGCTGTGTTGATTGGTTTATATATATTAGCAAAGTATTATGTAAATCTAATATTCCTAGAATTTCTGTAAGAGAAACCAATTTTTTATATATGTTCACATATACAATATATTACATATACATAGATTTATATACACAAATTTGTGTTTACATATATAATATATACAATACATATAAAGGTTTATAGATATCAGACTTAAAGATCCTTTCTGAAGAAACTTAATACAGAAGCAATTTCATACAAGAATTCTAATTCACGCAATTATGGTAAAACCTGAGACAAGTCCAGCTGTACCTATAATGTAAGATTAAAGAAAGGGCCTTCACTCTGCCATTCTGTACATCTTGGATCGGAGAATATGAACTCAGAAGATAAAACTCTCTCAACAGACATCTTTCAGTACATTTCCTTGTAAAGACATTCCTTTAAGCTGAACTAATGGAACTAACACAGGAAATCTTGAAAAACTAAACCCACCATGTGTGCAAATATATTTCTGAAAATATTATATCATGATGGAATGAACATAGAGACATAGTATTGATTTTTAACTAACATTATTTTGATCTCCAATGAATTGCTTGTCTAAGAAGAATAACTTTTTTGCTTTTTCAAATGCAGATAAATCTCTATAGTAAAATATTTTTCACAAGCTAAAGTTTGGACCTTTGCCAAAAGTTCCAAGTCTAGAGATTTTCTTTGCATTTAGGAACTGTGTCTGTGGTGTAAACTCACAATGAACTTTTCTTCTGAGTCAGACTTCAGACAAGGGAAAATATACCAAATAAACACAGATAATTTAGTATTTCCTTTCCTTTTGAGGGGGGGGAAATTCTCAGCTCCCTATCTGTACCAGATTTTTATAAAGTTTGCACATAATGGTACTTCAATGCTCAGGAACAATATAATCTCCAGGTTCTCAAAGACAAGAGAAAGAACAGGAAGATAGAAGAGGAAGTCACTTGAAGATGACCGTGAAATTAGCAGTGTAAAAGGTGAGCCAGAAAAACTACATAAACAGATGTCTATGAAAACAGCAACAACAAAAAAGCAAAAATAACCCCAAAACAAAAAACAAAACCAAAAAACTACCTTTGCACATAAACACACACAGAGAAAAGGCATGGTTACAGATTCAAACAATAGCCACTTCACCAAAGTTCATTAATGAAGAGAAGACTTGTGTACAGTGATCAAGGAAGACATGGCTATGGACCTCTAACCTCCACATGCTTACACACATAGGCACCCATGCAAACACATGCACACAAACACATATACCACACACATACACAAGCACACACACACACACACACACACACACACACACACACACACACACACTTATCTGTTCTATGATATTTTGTTTGTATTCTGACAAATAAAGCTTGCCTGAAAGATCAGAGAAGCAGACCAACCAGGCACTAGAGAGTTCTTACCTCTGCAAAATCTTAGACTGAATGGGGTAGATGCTGTCTCCACCTGCCTTATATTCCTGTCTCCACCTCCCCAGTGCTGGGACTAGAGGTGTGAGCCACCATGCCTGGCTGTTTCTCTTTTGGAAAGATTCAATCTCCTGTAGCCCAGGGTAGCCTTGAACTCCTGATCTTCCTGCTTCCTCCTTCCAAGTGCTGGGATTAAAGGTTTGTGCCACCCTTGCATATAGATTTTGTAGAGGTTAAGACTCTCCATTGGCTGGCTGCTCTGCTTCTCTGATTTTTCAGGCAAGCTTTATTTGTCAGAACACAAACAAAATATCATAGAACACTGATATTTGATCATCTTAAAAGCAGGATGTGGGGGTGGCAAAAGATGGTAGATTTATTACCCTGAAAAAGTGTTTCCAATATGAACAGGTGAAGCATAGACTCTCCTTCCTTGCTTCTTTTCCCATTTACTATAATTTTTCCTGAAATGATTCATCTTGTTTATGTCAGAAATCCCTCATAAATAGGATAGCTATTCAGATCATCCTTGGTGAAATGAGGTAAGTTCGAGAAACACAAATAAGTGGTATCATGCTTGTCTGAGAGCGCCAAAGGGGAATGAACAGCAGCTTGTCACTGAGTGAGAGTGTGATCATTAGTAAGTCTTGCAGCTGTAATCGAAGAAACAGAAGCAAGACTGAAGAATGTTCATATCAGATTTGAAAGATGCCCTAGGACAAAATTTATCCCATAAGGATAACGTGGTAGTAGTTTGAATGTAATTGTCCCTATAAGCTCAAAGCGCATGGCACTATTAGGAGGTGTGACTTTGTTGTAGTGGGTATGACCTTGTTGGAGGAAGCGTGTCCCTGTGGAAGCAGGCTTTGAGGTCTCATATATGCTCAAGCTACACCCCGTGTCTCAGACCACTTCCTGCTGCCTGTGTAAAATGCAGAGCTCTCAGCTGTCTTCCCAGCACCGTGTCTGCCTGCACATCAATCACCATGTCCCACCTCAGCTGTCTCCCCAGCACCATGTCTGCCTGCACATCAATCACCATGTCCCACCATGATGATACTGGACTGAACCTCGGAACCGAAAGCCAGCCCCCAGTCAAATGTTTTCCTTTATAAGAGTTGTCGTGGTCATGGTGTCTTTTCACAGCAATAGAAACCCTAACTAAGACAGATAACAAGTCTGATAAGGTGTGAACACTGTCAGCTCTGGAGAGTGTGGTAAAAGACACTCACTGAACCTCTGCTAATGTGTCCTGTGATTTTTTTTTTCTTTAGAACATCCAACAAAGTTTGATAAGAACAGGGGAAAAAAAAAAAGAGCCCTGAACTATCAGGCTAATAAAAAAAGCAGTCTTCTCACTCAATGTGAACATGATCAAAGTTGATTTTTTTTTAAAAAAATGTCCAAGTTGAATCTTTGTGAGCAAAATATCAGCTACAAACCACTTACAGGAGAGAAGGTTAATTTTGACTCATGACTTAAGAGATTTCAGCCCTGCATGGAGAGGAATGCAGGGGGTAGAGAGGGTGCTGGAGACTTCTTACTTCTTGATGAACCTAGAAACAGAGAGGAGTCACTAGTGGCGTCCAGGCTATTGCCTCTAAATTCTTGCCCCGGGGATGTAGTTCACCAGCTAGGCTCCACCTCCAAAGGGCTTCACAGTCTTTTAAGACAGTGAATCCATCTTGAGAACAAATGTCCTAAATATTAGCCTGTAGGGCGCATTGCTGATTAAAACTGTAACAATCAAATTATCAAGAAAGAGGAATCATCATTCCCAGCATTAAAGAGTTTCAAAAGATATATTGAGCGTCTATACAGGGAGTGATCCAATGTAGGAAGTGATCCCCAAACATGAAATGGAAAAGCTTTAAGGTGCTGTATTGTTTCTGAGCAGTGGGACCACTGCAGCCAGGGACTCTCAATAAGTACTTGGAATTTCCAAGACTGTCAACTGTCAGTTCCCTAACATACACACTGTAGCAAAGCAAATGCTGCCCTGCAGTAATATCTTTCCAGAGGGGGGATTTGAAGGAATAATAGTCACAAAACTGGATTTTTTGAGATGTAGGACAAACATTTCATGCTATCAACCTAAATAAGAGAAAGAGAGACAGAGAGACAGAGAGAGAGACAGAGACAGAGAGACTTTCTAAACAATATTTATTGGGAACAGCGGAACACAGAATAGGGGATGTTTGTGTGAAAACACACAATAAGCACATTCAAGGAAATTTAAGCAAGGAATTCTAAAAGTCAAAATGAAGAGAACGACATATTTTTGAAACAATAATCACTGACCACAAGGGTTAACTACAAGAGTATTCCAGACCAAGGGAGGACTGACCATGGCTGGCTGATACCCTTTTTACATATGATTGAGGGGCCTCTGTAAACTTCTGGGCCTGCACTATCTCCTGTCAAGGCTGTTATCAGGCATTCTTGCCTAACAACTTCATCTTAACCCTCTGGCTTCATCTACTTTGTTTTGGAGAGGAATGACAGAGGCATCTCCATTTTGATTCTGATAACTTTGCATATTTCTTTCCCTGTGGCAAGTAGCTGACTCTAACCAGTACAGTCTTGTCAAAATGTAGGACTGGTGGATACAGCAAATTATTTTAATTACTTTATCTGTTGCCAGACAAAGACGCCATCTGTCCAAGGGAGCCATCTATCGTCCGTCCTTAATAGGAGTATTTATTCAAATGAGCAAAGTGGTTTTTTCTGTGCAAAACCCGTTTACTGAAATTCCTCAAATGAACAGTACAATTTACAGCTTCATCATCCTGCTGTCCTAAGTTAGAGCTCTCTGGAGCAAACATTGGGAGCATAAAGCTATCTAAGTCCTCAGAACCTTGTGTGTGTGACCCATGCTATAATGTATCTGATGAGATAGTATTGCCTTAAGATTATTTACCCCACAGAAATCAGGTAATGGGGTTCAGAGGCAGACGTTCCTTCTGTTGCATCAGAACACACTCTTTCCGAAGAATGATGTTATCCCCTCACTGAGCTGATGTTCCTTTTTCCATTTCCTTGCAAAATGAGTCCTGGTTTTTAGATTAGAGTTAAAAGAGATTTTGTCCGAGTTTCGATCTCTGGATACATACCACTTCCAAAGGAAATAGCTTTCTGGCCAGTACTTCCTTAACCTGTTTGCATTCACATCTAGCAAAAATTCCTCAAGCTCTGGGGTCCAAAACAATTTCTTCTGACTTTGACATTTTTTACTTATTTCCTCAAGAAAATAGGCCGAGAGAAATTTCACATCTTAAGATCTCTTAGAAAAGCAAACAGGTTGACGACTTTCCTTCAAATGGAACTGGGAAAGCATTAGTAATGAAAAGAGCACTAGAGATGACAGAATTACATTGACTATGCTCTAACATTTGCTTGTTCATTGTTTCAGATGATAGCAAGTACTTTTGACAATGAGAATTCAGTAAAGGAGTTGGAATAAAAGCCTGAAGCGTATTTTTTTCTAAGTCCAGGAATGAATTAAAATGGAAAAATTAAATATTAAATTTCACTCACTAAATATTTTTAAAAGCACTTTTTAATGTCCCTCCCTCATCTCTCAAAGAGTTTTTTAACTTGACAAGGTAGGTTAAGAGCTAGACACATAATGCAGCTATATAAAGAATATGATCACACAGTGCAGTGTCAGAAGAAATGCCTTACCACACCAATGTGCAGAGACCTCCAGCCTAGGAAAGTGCCTGGAATTTAGCTACATTCTTTCCGGTAGTTTTAAAAATTACATGTTATAAAATCCTGTCTTCCATCACATAATATAGAGGGGATATGAAAAGAATGCAAGATACTATCAAGTCCAAAGGGTTTGGTACTAAACAGGAAGATACTTAAAAGTGTCAGGGGACAAAGAAGTAAACGCCCAAAAGGGAAGACAAAGCATGCTGTTGACACTCTGTAGTGGCAGCAGCTGGTTCTCAGGAGACAGACACGAGGACTCCGAAGACAACAGGAAGCACTTATGCACAAAATTCTGACCATGAGCTTCGCCATCTCCAGTGTTTTCGATGTGGTTTGTCCGGTGCTGGAGATGGAACCCAGAGTCCTGCACATTCCAGACGAGCACTCCACGCCCAACATTTCCTCAGCTCTCTATCTATTTTTAATAGGAAAATGCATAAGATGCTGAACATCAGCGCAAAGCCTCAAGCAGTTTTATGAAATACAAGAAACACTTGCATATGAATATCACTCCCTACCATCAGGATGTCAAATTATTATAAGTGCACATTCCTCTGGAGGCAGAAAACCTGCATGCCTCTATGCCATGGGCCTCATAAGAGCCACATCCCTTTTATTAATGCTATGATATTCTTGTCAAGGCTTCTACACTGACTTTGTCACTCTGTCAATTTTATTTGGATTACAATTCAAAGTTTTCCCCACTCATCATTTTGATAAGAAATATTGCATTGAGCTTTAGGACATTAATATGCATTTTCTCCCACCTACACATCACCTAAAACAATGTATTGTGAAACAAATGTGTTTTGCAATGTTAGGCATATTAAAAAACCAAGAGGTATCCTGCAGGGAAAATCTTTGCAGATGAGAGAAAGCGAATCATCAGCTTACACTTTATATATCCCTTAGCGGTATATTAAGAAATGTGTGATTTAAATGCATGGACTTGAACTATAAGAAACATCTCCCATCTTCCCCTTAAAGATACAGCAAGTATTAAATAGGATTCAGCCCTAACTTTTGATTGTTGTTGCCATTAAGACTCATTCTAAAATTCAGCCTAAAAAAGGAAGGAAATTCTGATATGTGCTAAAACATGGATGGAACTTGAGGACCACATGCAAAGTGAAAAGATAAACACTAGATATTTGTTAAAGACATAAGAATAGTTTTAGTAAGTCAAAAATTAGTAACCACGTGCAAAAAAGACAAAAACTTGAGGTTAGAGAGAAGGATCAGTGATTAGGAGTGCATACTGCCTTTGCAGAGGACTTGAATTCACTATCAGGTTTCATGTCAGACAGCTCACTGTCACCTTAAAGTCCAGATCCAGGAGAACCTAACACCTCTAACCTCCCTGGACATCTACACTAACACGCACACCACACACACACACACACACACACACACACACACACACACACACACACAGTGGAATGATGGTTCTTAGGGCCGGGTCATGAATAGGGGAAATTGTTTTTTACAGGAAGAGAGTTCCAGTTTATAACATTAAATAATCTCTGGTGATTGTCTGACTAAAGATTTGAATATCTTAAAACTACCAAACTGTGTGCTTAGACATGGTGAAGATGGTACGTTTAATACCATGCATTTTTTAACCACGATAAAGGGTGGAGGGATTCTAAAACCTTTGTGTCTTTAGTGCTATGAATCTTTATTACACCTAGGAAGAATTAGGAGTATGCATAAAAATTTAAGAAAGTAAAATTCAGTATTGATGTTTTGCCCCCAGCAATTTTACCATTATATTTTCTTGAAATAGTTATTTGTTTTATGAGCCTTGTAATTCCATTTTCAAGGGTGCACTTGTAGAACTGATTTAGACTCATGACAAATTGAATTCTTACTAAATTTACAGACATTCTTTTAAAAATCTAATATAATGAGGTATTTACAAGTTTAATTTATGATATTAATAAGAGTTAAGTAGCCTGGAAGACTGTGTTTAAATATGACAATTTTATTGCTAGGAAGAAAACTGAACATTTTAACTTAAGATGCTAAACATACAGGAAAATTTAATGAATTCAGTCTTTTAAGAAAATTTGTAAGGCTCTAAAATCTTCCTTTAAAATGGTTAAACTTCTCTACACTTTTAAAATAATTCAGACTGTATTATGACTTAAAATTGAAGACAGCTTACCGAATAAGGGACGTGCATGAAAGAAAATTTAGCTGCCTCTCCTAGTGACCTTTCTATGTAAGAAAGATGTCCTCGGGGAACGTAAGAAAACTCCACTTTTTGCTGGAACTGTGGCGTATGCGTGTACGCAACGCCAGTTACTCCAGAGGTCAAGGCAGGAAGGGCACAAGCTCAAGGCACCAACCTTTGTGAAGGCCAGAAGGCCTGCTCAGGGCTAGTGCTGTCCTCCAGCACCTACGACATCCTGGGCGTAATTATCGCTTCAGAAAGACTTTTCCAGGTCTAACACTGATGATAATACTCAGTGACAAACATTCTCTCCCTCCCCAAACTCTGCTCAGGCTCCTCTGAGCCTTCTCTTGACTAGGCCCGAGCCTTGGCCCACTTAGACAAACACTTGGATCAGAGTCTCTAAAAGCTCCAGGCTGTGTCCTGAGGATGACTCCAGGCTCGCTTGAAGTGCTTGCCGAAGAAATCTCAAGGCTGCCAAAGGAATTTACTGAGGATATAAGGAACTGTTCCAGTACACCCTTGAAGACAGGACCAGTGTCCCAACACCTGTACAAAGATGGGAGCCAGAATTCACCAGTTATTACACTCGGGGGGCTCCACTCCCCCCTTACTCCCATAACTTGGAAGTCCTCCACTCTCCCCATTGGCCTTCCCTCACCAGCACTTTTAAAGGGCCAGTGACCCCTTTGCAACAGAGGCTGAATTCTATTCATGCTGGACCCTTTCTCCTACTGTAATGATTCAACTGCTCTTTACCTTTTTAACCATTGTCTATCTGTGTTCATCTTTCACAAAGGTAAAGAAAGAAACGAGAGTTGGGTTGTGGCTAGTTAATAACTTAGCTGCCACTGATGTGGTGTGAGCAAATTAGGGACCCTCTCCACAGAACAGAAATCCAACTAAAATTCCGCGGGCTGCCCAGAGCTCGGAATAAGCATGTCGTGTTTGTCTTACTTCTATTGGGCCTGTCTCAGGAAGTTTCACCATAGAGACTTTACTCAGTTCTTTAGTTTCGGTTGATGCCCGCACAGAAGGTCTTCGGGTTCTGGGGCACGTCTGAAACTGTGCAGCCAAGTGTACCAGGAGCCTAATTCTCGCACTTCTCTGAAGTAGAGGAACTTATAATTTTGCTCAGGTGCAAAAGTAGTTTGAAACAGACTCTGGCTCTTCAAGATTTTCCCACAATCAAAAATAGATTTTCTTTCCCTTTTAAGCCGTTTGCAAAGCACCCTGCTTAGTCCATGTGCATTTAATAATTTGGGGAGGGGGGAGATAATAAGGATGACCTGGCATGATGCCGTTTTAACGAGCCAGTGTTTCTGGGTAGGCGCTGAGCTTTCGTGCACATGCGGTACATTTTTAAGTGAGTCAGAAATCACTTATCGATCCAGCTCTGTGTGTTGATTGCTGTGTTAATATTATTGACAATTTAAAAGAAGAACAGAAGGCTAGGACGTGGACTTCAAAGGGTTTCTAACTGCCTGTTTGGAATATGGAATGCTTCTGAGCAGACAAGGCCCGACTCGGTAATGTGCTGCAGCCATCCGTGCATCAGCTTTGGGGCACTAGGTCACTCTGTAGGGGGAGAGGGGAGGAAATGAGAAGGAGGCTATAAAAATGAAATTGCCTCCAAAGCAATCCTGTGACCAACGGTCAAATGGAACATTTCAAGCAGGCACTAGAGAAACCTATCCAAAATTATACCTCTTACTAACCACAGGTTTTGAGCCAACTATCAGCTCAATGAAGAATTTTCAGATTAATGGAAAAGCATCACTGCCCTCTTTGCAGGACTGAAAATACAGATGGATGAGGACCATATTGTGTTGACGAGCCAACTCTGACCCACATTCTGCAGCAATCTGCCCCAAACAATCAAGACTTGGCCAGGGACTGACAGTTTCTCCTGGTTTTTAACCCCAGCTTCTAACTTAGGACCAACCAGAGAAAGCCAAATATGCCCACAAACACATCCACAAACAGGCCGTGCTCACTGTCAGCTTCTCCTTGCCAGCATCCCACAATCAAAGCAGACACAAATGCAGCAATTGACAGATGAAATCAATACTGTCTCTGGTTCCCTCCCTAGAAACCCGCGGAGCCGCAGGACTGGGTGGGGGATAGTGGCAACTCTTACTACAGCAAGGTCCAAGGACATTGCCTTTTTCATTTTTAAAAAAGGTGTATTTATGTATTTTTTCCTGCATGTATGTCTGTGCATGCTGCCTACAGAGGTCAGAAGAAGGTCATATCTCCTGGAAGCAGAGTTATAGATGGTTGTGAGCCATCGTATGGGTGGTGGGAACGAACCCTGATCTTCTTCAGGAACATCAAATCCTCCTAGCCACTGAGCAATCACCCCAGCCTGACATCGCCTTTTAATATTCTCATTTCAATGGTCTTTTACTTTCCATTTTATCCATGGGGCCCCCTAAAACCATGCTGTACTGCCTGGTGCTACAGACCAGCCCTCAACCAGCTCACTACCAAGGAGGCCCTGGTATTTAGGTGCTCCTGTGTGGTAGAGAACTCAGAATGGGAGCTGAAGTCTGCTCTTGGTGTGCTCAGTGTCTCCGCTGTTTTCCTTTTGACGGACACACGTTGTCACTGGCTCCCAACTGTGTGACTTTGGTGGGACCTGGCAATTCTTTGCTATCTTTTGTGTTTCTGTTTTGCTTTGCACTGTCTGAGAGTATTTGCCATAAAAAGGAGAATCGCAGGTCCCGTGCAGACACAGAGCCTGTAAGTGAGTTGTTCTATCAGACCTCATACAAATATGACTTGACAGATCTCATTGGACCTGCATCTGCTTGGACAACTCTGTTTGGTTGCCCTAACTGGATGAGTTTCTCCTTCCACCTTGGCATTTCTCTGGAGAGCTTGGCTACATTGAGAAAGAGCACTGTGTGTTTTTCTGCCTTCAGGGTTGGGGGTAAGGGTGCAGATGATCAGGCTTGAGGTAGGTGGTACAAGGATCTCATTCCCACAGACTATTACCCAGCTCTCTCTAGCTCTAAATCTTCTCTCAAGGAAGGCTTTCCTATGTCTCCTGTTCTAATTCTTGTGCCAGTCTCTCAAATGGTGTATTTTTTACCCAGGGTGATCTGGGCTTTCTGTGGGCACTCTGGGGGAACATTTGACTTCACTGGTCACTTGGGAAGAGCCTCTGGAAAGAAAAAAGGATGACATTTCTCCAGCCCACAGGGTAACATTTCTTCATTGCTATGCAGAGGCCTCTAAGCAAAATTCTGAGCCATAAATTGCTTCACCAGGAGGCTGTGACTAAAGGTAATGCACAGTTAACGCAAAAATGAACTAGACGTATGTCTGGTAAATTCTCCCTTCCTGGTCCTCCAGTCTCCCCACCCCCTCCTCTTTACTTCTGTTCTGCCATGCACTGCACCCCAGATCCTTAGCCTCTTGCTAAGCTGACAATGAGCCCTGACATACACTACCCTGAAGACCCACCTGAGACATGCATGGAAAGGAGAGAGAGAGAGAGAGAATCTTTAGATTCAAGGTGCTATGATTTAGAATTTCTAAATTCACATAAAACCAGCCATAATTAATAGAGGAAATAAAAATTCTTTTTGGCAGTACAGCTTGGGTTACTTGACTTGTACATGTGTTGCTCAGGCTCAATAGACCGTCAAAGTCTCCTTGTAGCCCTATCTAAAATATCTCCAGTAAAACTGACGGAACGGTAGTTGATTTAGGCAAAGACAAAAATAGTGGGAATGCAGGAAACCAGGACAGAGTAAGGAACACCTTGGGTAGTATTTGCAAGCCAAGGATGGGCCCCTGCAAAAGCGGCCTTTCCTGTCAGCCCGTGAAACAGCTACACCTGAACTTGGACATCTAATTCAAAAGCAGACATGAGAGCATGGCAGAGGCCCTGCTTTAAACCACACCACCTAACAGGAGAATCTGAAAGGCTTTAGAACAAAAGGAAATGCAACCAAAATTAAATGTGTGGCACTACAGGTCACACAACTAACACAGACCATGCCAACCAACCCCTACGGACAAAGACACTTTTAGTGTTATAAACTGATACTTGCTTTGTCTTCCAAGATGAAAGTCAGGATGAAGACAGCTCCTGTCATTCAGGTCCACGGCAGAGACCCAGGGAAGTCTAAAGCACCCACCACCCTGCCTTGCCCTTGAACACTCAGCTCGACGAGTGGCAGGCATGGTGGTCGGTCTCGTCAGTTCTTGCAGAATGACGCTACTCTTCCTCCATCAAGATGTCATCTTTGTCCAAACTCTTCCTCGTGGCAATGTCCCATACACGTTATAGACAACTCACATACTCTCATTTTTTTTTCCTACCTCTCAATCCGTCACTATATATTTGGGGCACTTGACTGAAGAACAGGTCTTTTGCCCTGATAACACCCCTGCTAGTTGAAAAGAAGACTTAGCAATAAGAACACAATAGGAAATGCACAGTAGGAAGGTTCTTTCTTGAGATTCGAGATGATTCCTGATTCACAGTCAAGGCATTTCTATGCTAGACAAAGCTTTGCCTTCTCCACTGTTTTTCAGATCTATCTGATATAAGGATTGTCGCACTGTATCTGGCGCCTTGTGGGATAAATATCCCACTGACATTAGAAAGAAGGATCAATGAAGTTAAGTGGAGCCTATGATACATACCTTTATTCTCAAAGTCTGCCCCCAAATCCCTAAAAACCCAAAGCAAAGGGAGAACTCTAGTCTGTAATTCAAGTGTTTGTATCAAAGATCTGGCCTCACAGACATTGTGGTACATGTTTTTAATCCCAGCACTCAGCAGGAACAGCCAGATGGTTTCTGTAAGTTTGAAACCACCCTGGTCTACATAGTGAGTTCCGGGCCACCCAGAGCTACATAGTGAGACCCTGTCTCAGCACAAACAAACAAACAACAACAATATACCCAAATAAACAAACAAGCAAAAAATCTGGCCTGGCATGGTGATACTCTTCTGAAATCCCAGCACTTGGGAGGCAAAGGCAAGAGAATCAGGGGTTCAAGGCTCTCCTCTGCTGCATAGTGAGTTTGAGTTTAAGGCCAGTGTGAGCTACATGAAAACTTATCTCAAGTGGAATACTGCCACTCTCCAAGTTAAAAAAAACAAAACAAAACAAACAAAAAAAAACAACCTTACAAGTCAATGTGTGTATGAACTCAGCACCAACAGTATAACCTAACCCAGATATCCCGTCAGCCCGACAATGGTTTTTGAAGTTGTATGTCACCACAACACCTCACCATGACTGCCTTTCTGGAGGAAGTCTCAGCACCTTGGGGTGAAGTCTAGACTTCTCCCGCCAGGCGGGCAGGATCTGGCTTTTACCCCCATTATTTCAGACAATCTTCTCCCTTGTTTACTACTATTTCATGACAGCAGCCTGCCATCTGCTTTCCACAGATCTTGGTTGCTGCTGTCGTAAGTGTTCCAGACACTTTCTCAGCCTCATTCTTAACGTGTCAGACACATCTCTGTTTCTCCTCAGCCAAGCTTCCTCTGACCGATGTCTCCGAAGATGACACTTCCAGGTGTTGTTCAGCTCAATGTGTGTGTCTTCTCCACATGAGTTTTGAAAAACTACATCTTGGTATTTCTCCATGGTCTACTTCAGGGCCAGCAAACGTTTTCCAGGAAAAACCACATAGAGCATGCGTGTGCTTTGTGGTCCATATGAAGTCACAACCACTCAGGCCAGCCACTACAGACATAAGCAAATGTAAGCAGATGGTACCGCTGTGCTCCAAAAGAACTCGTCTGAGGGCAGCAAGCCTGATCTGGCAGCACTGGCTGGAGCAGCATCCCTTCCTCCTACCACAGGGAAAATGAGTCTTCTCCAGAGACAGTCTCCCAGATAGATTATCCAGCCCCAAGTGGTCAGCCTTAAATGCATGTGTATACAAGCCATGTTAAATAGACTCAACAGGATGTGTGTGTGTGTGTGTGTGTGTGTGTGTGTGTGTGTGTGTGTGTACACAATAGTAATTAAAGATGACACCATGGATTTGAGGAGGGGAGTAGAGGAAGAATTGGAGGGTGAAAATAATATGAATATAGTATGCATGTATGAAATTCTCAAAAAATAAAAATAAAATTTAAAATTCAACATCTATCTTAAATATAAAAAAAATTAAAACCATTTTACAATAAAGGATTCAAAAATATGACCATTGCATTATGGGAAACAAATAAGTAAAATTATTATTTTTGAAGTTTGGAGGATTAAAAAAAAAAGCAAGAGAGAAAAGCTGTTGTGACCCTTAATTAATATCAAATTTCATCTACCTGAATTTTCTTCTTTGACATTTTAGTTTGTTACTTTGTTATCCTGTTCCTGGTTTATCAAGTTGATTTCATTCAGCTCAGTGTTTCATTGTCAAAGTATCAAGGCCTACATGAAGCTCTTTGTTCCATAGGAGTTTAGCTATACTTTTGCAAGGTTTTTGTGGTTTTTTGTTGTTGTTTTTTTTTTTTTGTATTTTTTTTTTAATCTGACATATTGGTGCTTTTACTTTCATTAAGAAATCCTTTTCCTCTTGGAAGTCACGTTGAAAAGTGTGTCAAAAGCAAGTTTGCACTCTTTTCTTTGTTATTAATTGTAGATTTTCCACTTTCCTGTCAAGGAACATGCTACATTTACCATGAGGTTTTCTGATTTTACACTCCTGCTTCAGATCAATGTTTGTAATTGCTCCATGAGTGGGAGAAAATTAGAAAGGTTTGAGCTGATAGATGTGAACTACACATATGTTTAGGCACATTGATAATTATTCTGCCAAAATCCTTGTTCTTAGTTATTTGATAAATAAATAGTAGTCGTTGTTGCTTAAATCAGACCTAATTTCCATCCCTTCAAAGCTTCCCTTTCATCCAGTGCTTTTGGCTTCTACCCCATCATTGAAGTTATGATCTTCTGCCTTCCGTTGGGACCTAACTATTACATCTTTCCCATCTTACTTTCTCCCTTTGATTCTTCAAGTCAGTATTAGGGTTGATTTTTATTTCTTCAGAACAGGATCCTATCTTTTCACAGAAAAATTAAACCAAAAACATTAGTCATTTTTGTTTATGTTTCATCCAACTTATTTTCAATTTATTCTTAAGCATATTTTATTATTTACTTCTCCTTTTTCTTTTTTGTGTAATTTAAAAAAAAATTGTTTCCCCCTTAAGTCACTTACTCTATTATATAGACCTAATCAGATTTAAAGCTCTGGGGGGAAATGTCGAATGAGACAATAATCACTTTGTTCCTCTTCCCAACTCTTTCTTCTGCCATTCTCAGCTTTTCTGAGGCCGGAGACTGCTGGCCTGAGCTAAAAAGCAGAGCTAGGCAGGTAAGATGTCCTACCCCAGTAAAACAATCTGGGTCTTTAAGATCTCCTAGCTGAATGTACAAAGAATGGGTTAATGGAGGGTTCAGGAGAAGAATTTCCCCCTTCAAAAACTATCTGCAATAAGATGCTTGTGTCCGGCCAGTTTCCACACTGTTGACCCTCTTCCTGTCAGAGGGCTGTGTCCATTCCCTGGTGCCCTATTCTGGGGCAAAAGGCCAAGCATTCGTTGGCCATGATTAGAGTTGTTTAAACCGTAACATCTGCTTGTAATTAGTATATATCCTTCCAAGATCCTGATGTATGATGGATTCTAATCCTCACTTTCCAGAGGTATTGCACATGTTTTTCTAATTTATGTTTTCATAGATATTTCATAAGATTTATGGAGGGTTTTTAAATTGAAAACATGCCTACAATGTACTTTCTCATGCTTAAATTTCTATTGAGTTCTTTTTATTTTGCATTAATTTATATAGAGGCTACTGAAAAGTTTATACATAATATTCCCTAGTATTTGGAAGATGTGGAAAAGACCCCAAAATTCAATCACCAATAATCTGTATGCTTGGGAATAATCATAGCTAACAGATTATCCTAAGTATATTATTCCAATTGTGATTTTATATCTGTTTTTGTAAAACTAAAATGGTCTATTTGCAAATGATTCCTTGCCATTACATTTAATATTCCTCAATAATATGATTTTTGTAGCTATTTAATATTTCATCTATAATTTTCAAAAATTATTTTCAAATGTATCAGTAGAGTTATGCTGATATTTTTATCTTTTAATATTTGTAATATTATGAACATATGCACTATCTCGTTCTTAAATTTATGTTCAACTCCTTTTATATTAAATTATACAGAAGTTGTTATATTGTGTCTGTTTTTTTTTTTTCCCCACACACAAAAAAAGCCTATACCTAACAAACTTATTGGAAAATAAACCAGACTCAGAATACAAGTATCACATGTTTTTTCTCAGATGAGGAATCTAGGGAGGTTTTTTTTGTTTTGTTTTGTTTTGTTTTTGTTTTAAAGGACATTAATGTAAAATGGAAATTGGGAAAGAGGAAGGTACCAGCAGGAAGGTCAGAAGACCAGAGGAGATGATGGGAGGGTGAATATGATCAAAGTACATACATACAAGTACCACACTGTCACAATGAACCTATTGTTGTCTGTAGCTAGAAGTCCAAGTCTATTAACATCAGTATTACTGTGCGCATACATGTGCTATGGCTCTCTTCTCGCCACTTTCCACTGCTCCAGAAGTCCAGCTCACCTAACCTGGTTTGGGCAACAATCATCTTCGCCCTCTGGGTCATCTCACCGACCCTGTAGTTGGACTGTTATATACAAGGATTCTACTACTTTTGTAAATCATTGGAAAGTAAATTGAAGATGCTGTGACTAGTTTTCTCTGAGTTGGTGTTTGTTTCCTAAGGAAAATAATTTTTTTTAACTGTAGTATAACTTTCATGATCCAGAAGTCAGATGTTTCCACACATCAAATTCATGATTCATATGAAAATTTATCTAATCACCAATAATGTTCTTTATAGTGTGAGTTTGATTTTTGGATCAATTTAATTTTTTTTCTTGAACCAAGAAGAATATCTTAGCTTTTCTTGACCTTTTGGTTTTAAAGAAGACAGGGACCTTTCGTAAAATATCCCTGAAGGCAACTTTGATCTTTCCTCAAAATAAGATTTGTGTTCTGTGCTTTGGTAGCACATCGTTGAGGTGACATCCATCCCCAGTGCAGTATATGGAGAGGAATGTGAGGTTCATTTTCTCTCAGAACAGTGATATCATGTAGATAAGGTGATACCTGCAAGTTTCTCCACTGTAGGGAGGTCTTGTGTCCTTATGTCATTAACAAGTAGTTGGATGATTGGCGGCAATGGAAATGACCTGATACTCATCAAACACTTCAACATTTCTAGGTTATTACAAGTCAGTCACTGTATTTATGAATATTTACTATGAGGCAGGTTACTAATTCTCTATTTACTTACATTTTATATTGGAATCACAAGTTCTATTTTATTAAATTGACTATAATCATTATTTATTTTACTATGTAACTTATCCCAAAGTTAACCATAGACTCTATAGAAAATGTCTTCTTTTATCTTTTAAGCTTCATACCAGACTCTTAAATTAGCTTTCTTTCTTTCTTTTTTTTTTTTCAAGACAGGGTTTCTCTGTGTAACAGAGTCCTGGCAGTCCTGGAACTCACTCTTTAGACCAAGATGGCCTCGAACTCACAGAGATCTGCCTGCCTTTGCCTTCTGAGTGCTGGGATTAAAGATGTGATCCACCACCACCTAGTGAATTAGCTATATTAATGCATTCTAATCTTTGTTTTTTGTTTGTCTTTGTTTTTGTTTTTTTGATATAGGGTTTCTCTGTGTAGTTTTGGTGCCTGCCCTGGATCTCACTCTGTAGACCAGGCTGGCCTTGAACTCACAGAGATCTGCCTGCCTCTGCCTCCCAGGTGCTGGGATTAAAAGCATGCACAATCTTTTCTTTAAAAGTGTCTAATCAGAAAGTTCTGATCCTAATAAGGAATTTTCTACATTACAAAATCATTCACAGATAAAAGAGAAGATAACGCCCATTGCCAATTCCATCTCTTGATTTTTATCAGCTCTTACCATAGTAGTACGTGGGAAAGCATCCAGGTTTGTGTGTGTGTGGTTTTTCGGTTGTTATTATTATTGTTTCGGTTTTCACGTCTGGAGCAGAAGGAAGACATCAGTGGATTCAGGAACTGTGGGTGCACTATCGGTCCATCCATGAAGCCCTGACACGTATCCCACAGCAAACACCTGCATCACTCCCAGCGAAAGTGACAGAGTTTCTAAGAGTTAGTGGATCCTCTGTCATGTTCCCCTCCACAGGCTTTCATTTTGAAAATGTTCATGGGCTTGTTCTTTGATTCATTAATGTGTTTATAAATGTCCAAAGAGAACATCAATCTCCTGAAGGACTTCTGATTGAAGAGGAGTCCTGACCTGACAGATCTGTGAAGAGAGTTCCTAGTTGCTCATCATTCTCCCTTTTCCAAGTGTTTGAAGCCTTCCTGACTGTGTAAGGGGGTGCTTTCCTATGCAGCTGCCGTCTTGATCCCTCACAGTAGGATTTTTAAAATGTGTCTACTTATCTATTTTATATATGTATTTGTGCAATTTTCTACGGAAATTTCTATATAAAATTTACTTATTTTCTGTATAGCAGCATGTGCATGCAGTGCTGGAGGTGGCCAGGAGAGGTTGATAGATCAGATCCCCTAGGACTGGAACTACAGACAGTCAACAAGCTACCTTGTTGAGTGCTGAGAACTGAACCAAGGTCACTTAGAAAAGCAGCCAGTGCTCTTAGCTTTGAAGCTATCTCTCCAGCTCCTCCCATAGTAAGGTCTTTATTTGTTATTTAAATGTCAGTCTAGATAAGCCTGTTAAAGCTGCCTTAGAAGCCGGTTGTGGGTGATGGCACACGCCTTTAATCCCAGCACTCGGGAGGCAGAGGCAGGCGGATCTCTGTGAGTTTGAGGCCAGCCTGGGCTACAGAGGGAGTTCCAGGAAAGGCGCAAAGCTACACAGAGAAACCCTGTCTCAAAAAACAAACAAACAACAACAACAACAAAAACTGCCTTAGAACCAAAGTTTATTGGTTACTGTGCTACTATGGAAATTTGTCCAGCAATCCCCACTGCCCCTCAGCACTGGAGGGCAAGGGTTGTGGTCCATGTCTCCACTGAGGCTCTTTTTACTCTTCATGAATTGCTGGAATGGATGCCAACTTTGTGGTGGAATAATTAATATTTTTTATTCTGCCTTCTGAACAGTGAAAAAAATGGGATCTAATTGTTCTTAGTAGCTTTTCTAATTTCCTGAAGTCTGAAATACACAAAAGCTAGTTCCAAAATGTTTTAGTCACACCACTAAAAGTATAAACCTATTAACAACAACCGTGTTCACATGTTTGTCTGTTTTTAGATAAAATTTAAGTACTGGGCTAGGTGTGGTGACATACTCCTGTAATGCAAAAGGCAAATTGGTAGTGGGGGGATTGTTACAAGTTAGCGGCAAACCCAGCAGACGTAGCAGGTTCCAGGCCAGATAGGGCTACACAATGAGGCCATGTCAAAAAGAGTTTTTAGGTATAATAAGCCTCATGAAATCTTAGTCTCCACTAGACGGAGTTTTAACAAATACAAATGTATTTATAACCATCACACTACCAAGAAAAAATTTCCACTAATGTAGAAAGTTCCCAAAATGCCTCTTCCCAGTGTAGAGAGCAAGGAAAGACTTCCCTTTTACCTTCTCAAGATTGTTATTAATAAACAGATTAAAAGGAAGAAATACACTTAGTAGAGGTCATTACAAACTTAATTATTTCATGGCCCAAGTGACTCAAAGTACCCCTTTCAGTAGAGGAGAATAAGACAGAGAAATGTACTTTAAGAACAACTCCTAAGTTTTATGAGAATCCAGTGGGCTTGGAAAAACATATAATGATGTTGTTTCCACAGAACAGACAATGGATTGTAATGATTCTCTTTGGAGAACGGAACCAAGGCAAAAGACAATGGTGTATAACAACCGTCTGTTCAGGTGTGTTGATGGGCTTGGGTCATTCTCCTACAATGTCAGTTTAGTCAAGAGGATTCAGGGAAGGGACTAGAGGTGATGATTTCTCCCTTACCGGCCTTGGGTCTTAAGCAGAAGCAGAGCTATCAGAGGGAAGACTCTTAGCATCAGCTTTGTTCTAAATTCCTTTCGTTGGAAACAACTAGGGTTGAACGTTTGTCAGCAGCCATCGATGGACTCCTCCTCACACATACATCGAGCCAGGGAATATTCGATATTTTCAACACTCTCTGTTTTTGTGTTTTGTTTCTTTTCCTGAAACAAAACTTGGGAGAGGTGTAGTCACACAGCAGCCGGGCTTGCACCTTTGTCTCTTCTCTCTTTTAGCACCAATCTTCGAGATTCATTCACACAACCACGTCCAAGTATCAAAGGAGCATTCACACCCAGGCCTTCCTTGTTCGGTCAAAACCATGGCTGTGGCTTTTCTTAAGAATTTTGTCCCTGCATTTCCCCAAGGCTGCATCCTACAGTTGAAAGAGAACAATACCTCCTCTTAGGTAGTTTTACAAATGCTAACTATAGAAAGTTTGATACTAACAGTTGCTTCCTTGTGAGTACTGTTCATGCTCATAAGCATCCTAAGTGGCGTTCATGGCACACAGGGCTCCCTTAGCTCACAATCTAACAACTTCACAGCATTCAAAACTCCAATTTAAGGCTAGTGTCAGCCAGACTTCACCACTGTGCAAGTACCTGGGAGAAGCAATTTGAAGGAGGAAGGATTCACTTGGACTCACAACTTCAGTGGGTTTAGTCCACAGGCATCAGGCTCCATCATTAGAACTTAAGGTGAACAGAACATGGGCAGAAGGGGTGTGGTAGAGCAGAGCTGCTTATCTCAGGATGCCATGGAACAGAGAGACAAGAGAGGGTGCCAGGGATAAGAAGGAGGCCCCAAGAACATGCCCTAAAGTGACCTATATCTTCCACCGATTAAGTTCCTAAAACTTTCAAAAATAATGTCACCCAAGACTTGAACACCAAAATCTATGAAGAACATTTCATATTCAAAGCACATGACAGAAGCTAATTAGGTTCCTTGAAGGGGCGGGAGGCTACTTCAAAAGCATCCTGTTCCTTCTTCCAAAGGCCAATTATAATTCAGCTCCATGCCTACCTTCAGTGTTGCCCCATCCTTATCATGTCAAAGAAACTGGTTTGTATCTGTATGAGTATATAATTCTTCCCTGTTTTCAGTGTTGTTATATAGTCCTTCAATTTTTTTATATCTCTCTGTCAAAAAGAAAATCAGAAATTCTAAGACATTCGTATGAGGAATAGCTAAATTCACTGTTGTGCACTTCAGAAAAACATCTGCTCGCATGCAAAGGATTAAGGGCCTGAAGAAGAGGGCCGGCTCATCAACTAGCAAAGAGTGACATTGAAGAATTAGTCTGAAGAAATGGAATGTGTCTTATACACAGGTACGGAGGATGGAGAATGGTTTGTGAAGACAGTCTACCCAACCAAGGGCAAAGACAGAGTTTATAAATGCAAGTCCAGGGAGTTTCATCAAAAAGTGACTCGTCAGCTGAAAGAGAAACCTGGCTTCTTGCTTTAGGATTAAGTGGCTGTGGGCGTATACTGATTTCTGTGACCCAGGTCTGTCGGCAGATGTTAAAAACTGCTGGGGGAAAAAATCAGATGAATTAAGTTGAATCAATATAGAATATTGAGTAAAAATGCAGCCGATGGTTTTTTTTTCTTGCTGATTCTAGTCAGTTCTCCAAGAAAAACAAATTCACTGATTTTTTTTTCCCGCTTTGTCCCTTCTTTTTCTATCCTGCCAAGCTCAGGGTCACCTAGCAAGCCCATCAGTTCATATCCAGAAGCTTAAAGATGAATAACAATTTCCTTCATTGCTTTGTTTGCTTTGGACAAGGTTTAGGAGTGAGTTATTACATGCATCCATGTCATCATAAACATTTTAAGTGTAATTTGAAAGAGATAAAGGTAATTAACACTCACAATCCATAATAGTTCAAAATTTTGTTGCCATGTTAAAAATATTCATATATTTCTTTGTAAAATTGTTGTTTGAATTAGAAATGTTATGCAATGTGCCTATAGTCTTCCAATCACAAATTCAAGTTAATTTTTTTTAAAATATGTATTTATTTATTTTATGTATATGGTGTTTTGTTTGCATGTATGTCTGTACAGAACAGGCATCAGATCTCACAGGTCTACAATTATAGACAGTAATTATGAGCCACCATCATGTGGGTGCTGGGAACTGAACCCAGGACGTCTGGAAGAGAACCCAGTGCTCTTAATGACTGAGCCATCTCTCCAGACCTCAAGTTAAATTCTTACCTAAGACTACTGCTATTGTCTGATACTTAAATGTCTTAACTTTCTTGAACTACAATTCCTTACCAATGATCTTCAGATAGCTTTCAAAGGAAACAAAACTGATACAACCATTTCTATTTTTGTAGAGTTCTAAAATTTTCCATTGTCCTAATGATTAGGGGTTTTGCTTTGTTATGCTTTCTTCCTACATCTATCACCAGTCAAAAGAATTTTTCAAACTAAGCATCTGAACAAGATAAATGCTTCCTCAATAGTGCATGCTATCTCTGGAATCCTTCTTTCTTTGTAATAATAGAAACTCACAGAGATTAATTCATTATTGTATTTAGATATTACCAATCAATAAAGTTATATGCCCAGTTGAAAAAAACGAACCCAACAATATTAGCCAAATAAATGTTCAAATAGGGCTACTGTCATAATTTCTTGAAGCCATAGATGATGTTAAAGTCAAATTTAGATTAGTAGTTTAAGGGTGGATGTGAAATGAGTTATTCTTTAACATCAAGAAGGATTCCAGTTCTTAATAATTAGAGTGAGAAAGATCACATTAACTCATGCTTTAATATAAATATGGATGGGTACATGTAGGTGCACATGTATACAGTGCTTAGGAAATTACAGATATGTCTTTGCTAATCCAGCTGAGAGTGCTGAAAGTAGTATGAAGTTATGAAGCCACCCAGACATGTATCATGGTTTTAATACCATTCTCAAATAAAAGCAATCAGTGTTCCTTAGAGAAACGGCTGCCTGGAGCTGACAATGGACAAGGTGAATGAGGAACATCTTATGAGGCCATGAACCATGGAAGTGGTCAAAACCCAAAACTTCTCCTCATTTCTCAGTTACTTTTCTTCTATTTGACCACACAGCTATATAAGAGGAAGGCTCTCCTTTGGCTCACATCTTCAGAGATTTTCATCCACAGTCCTTGGTGTTGGTGATTCTGGGCTCATGGTGAGGCACATCACGACTGTGGAAAGCTATTTGCCTCATGGAGAACCCACAGTGACAAGAAGGGGCCAGGAACAAGATACTCCTAAATATCTACACCCAGTGACCTGCTTCCTCCAGCTTGGTCATGCCTCCTAAAGCCTTCAGAACATCCCAGAAGAATATCAGCAGCTGAGGATCAAGATGATTCTAAGTTTCTTACTTTCAATCTTCCAGGCAAGAATGTTTATGTGTGCCTCTCAAAATGTTCTCCCGAGACCTCTTGTTGCAATATTGTAATATGAATTCTTTTTGCAAACAATGCATTCTGGGTGTTAGCTTTCATCTGACTGACAGTAGAATAGTAGGTCTTCTATTGTATACTCAAGTAAGCCTTGCCTTCAAACTGCAGGTCTCATATATATTACTTTTGCTCAGTAAGGGAAAATGTGTCTCATGAGGTAAACAGAACTGGACAAATACGTGAGCACCATTTTGGATCTTGAGAGATAAAACTGCCCTGCAGTGAAGAAAGTCATGAACAGCATGGACTCGGGATGTTCCCAGGACTGAAACAACAAGGGTGCTGTGGCAGGAAAAAAAGCAGAGGAACTAAAATGCAGGAAGACCAGCCTAAGTGGGAAATCTTAAACATTATAAATAGTACTAATAAAAAAGGTTTTAACTTGTAGTTCTCATAATGTATATGTAAGGGGTCTGTTTGCTATAATTATATCAATATAGAAACGATTCCTGTTTCTTGGCTGTTGGGGTAGTTACAGACATCAAAGGCTCTCCCCTGACATTAAAGTTCTGTCCAATATTGGAAGCATTCTGGAAAGAAAGTTGTTTCCTTTATGCAGGAATGCACATTCTGTGGTGCTGTGGGGGGATTTAATTCAGCAGAAGGAACTTTCACCGGAGCGTGACAATGTGAGAACTAAAGACAGCAGACTCTCACTAGAGCGAGGCTGGTAGCGCCACGGAAAATCGTGCTAGCTCGGAGCAGGACAAAGCCAGCGCTCCACAGAGTTTCGGTATCCTTGGGAACCCTTTCTGACAGGACCACCCAAGGATTATCTAATTCACAGGAGGAAATGCTGTTGCTCCATCTACTAGTTAGCTTTGATTGGGGCCCAGTTCCTGTGAAGTCCCTGTCAATGCTATAGATTTTTTTCCAGTAGAGGCGCAAATGATTTCTGTCAGAAAAGATCACCCAAAAAAAGTTATAGTTTTGTTGCCCTGTAGGATATTAATCAGTTTTGTCTCTTACTGAGTAAAACTTATTTCACTATGTCTTTTCTTTCCTGGTTTAATCTTTCTCTCTCCCTCTCTCATCTACACACACACACACACACACACATACACACACACACACAAAAAAAGACACTCAGTGTGTATATAAGCAGACATGCATATCTGAACACTTCTCATATATACATAATAAATCTATAATATACATTTATATAAATATAATATGAGATATACATATGTTTATTTCTTTACATAAATTTTCTTTTCTACTTAGCATCCATATTAATAATCAAATTCATCTTTGACATATTCTGGTCTAAATTTATATAAGAATTATGCATTAGCTGGGCAGTGATAGCACACACCTTTAATCCCTGTACTCTGGAGGCAGTGGCAGGTGGATCTCTGTGAGTTCAAGGCCAGCTTGGCCTACAGAGCTAGCTGTCCTTCCAGGACAGACAGGGCTACACAGAGAAACCCTGTCTTAAATAAACAAATAAACAAAAAAAACAGACAAAAAAATAAAAACAAAAAAGAACTGTGCATTAATATGATGGTTGAAATTTCTCACTTGCACTTCTGCAGACAAGACTTTCCACACACTCTTCAAGCCCCAAGTCACTAGAAATCATGTTTCTCCATACAACCATTGTCTTAGAACTACATTACTCACCCCCAAATCTGCTTCTTCTCTGATACTACATGATTCCTCATTTATTTATGATTATTAGGTGGCTCAAAATTGTATCAGATTTTACTTTTGAAAATTTGCTTGTCCTTCAACTTCATAAACAGCTGAATAAATATATTGCACATGTCACAGCATTGAAGCTTATATAAGGTGGAAAAGTGCTTTTTCTTTTTTACACTTTTATTTATTCATTTTGTTTTTTATTTGTTTTGTAATTGTTTTTGAGATAAGGTCTTTCTATGTAGTTTTTGGCTCTTCTGGAATTCACTATGTAGAACAGGCTGGCCTAGAACTCATAGAGAGCTACCTGCTTTCTGCCACCCAAGTGCTGGGATTAAAAGTGTGTGCCACCACACCTGGCTTATACTTTTATTTTGGATGAGAGTATCACACTATGTCACACATGCTGCCCTCAAACTCATGACTCTTCTATCTCTACTTCCCAAATGCTGGAACTATGTTCATGTGAACACTATGCCTAGGTTCATTTTTACGTTTTATGAGAAAGCCATTTTGTTATCAGTATTTACTCATTTCTCTTCAAGCATTATTCTCAAAGCAGCCACAAAATTTAATCTGTATGTCTAAGGGAGGAGAATAATTATTAGTATTAGCATTACTATGAACACTATCAAATTTTAACTCTGTCCCTTTTGTGATAAATACCTATCAGGTATAGAATTATATAACTTGCAGCAAATAAAAGAAATAAGACTATATTAAAATAATACAAAATTTCAAGAAATAATCCAGATAGGAAAATCGTATTGAACTGTTTGGCGTTGAACTTATGGTTTAATGGTACAATTGTTCACTGGATAATTGCATTGAACTGATTTGACAGCTCAGTCATCCTAACAGAGTATCTCAAAATGAAGGTCACCTTTGAATCTCTCACAAGTGCTCTGAGACAAGAAAACCAATAAAAGTATCAATTTTGGTGTAACTATGGTTGATGGTGGGACAACCCTAATTGTTATTACTCAGTCAACTTTCTGTGAACAGACATAGAAGTGTACATCCAGCATAGAGAAAAAGCCCTTGATTCTTTGGCTTATGTTCATTTGCCAGGATTTTTACCCAACTTCTGTAATTTACAAATAGCCTTCAAGAGCCAGGAAATACAGTTGAAATGTAAATGAAGGACTTTAGACTCCACATCCAATGTTGTTATTGTTGTTTTCTGTTCTTGTTTCTTTTTCTTTTCCCCGAAAGATGTGCGTACCCGTGTTCAGTTCATCCTGTCATCATAGTATTTCCGACCGGTGTGGTGGTATTCTAATAGTACTGAAATGTGATTTTGATTGTATGTTAATAAATAAAGTTGCCCGGGGGTCAGAGCTATTAGAGCCATAGACAGAGCGTGGGGGGTGGGGTGGCACACGCCTTTAATCCCATAGATCTCTGTGTGTTCAGGAATACAGCCAGCATTGGAGACATATGCCTTTAAGACCTAGGGGGCTGTACATTCAGACAGTGATGAGGCAGTCACGTGTTTGGGTTTTCAACCAATGAGAAGGCAGAATGACTGGAAAAGCAACTTATAGACAGGGAATAGCTCTCTTTCGAGAAGCTGGGACACCGCAGGAGGCAGGGTGAGATTTTAGCTCTGAGCTCTGACCTCTCGGCTTTCTCTTTTACATTGTTTCTGTGTTTCTTATTTAATAAGACGGTTGGTTACATCTACAGACCGGGGTTTAGCAAAGCTTGTTTTTAGAATGGATAGCTGTATTGTCATTTTCATTGATACAGGGTATGTGTACATATAGTACATATAAGTATATGAACATACAGCTTATGCTTGATTGTTCATGCCATAGAACATGTTAAAACAAAAAATAGAGGCTGTGATTGGAAAGAGATAGGCCCAACTGTAAAGAAGAGAATGTGTACTTTCATTTATGTGTTTTATGAAAAACTAAATGTCATAAAACAGACAACAGAAAAAATATTCTATGTATCCTCTGCCAAAAATATTCATGCTATTGTATTAGTAACATTTTTGTTACCATGACAAAATACACAATTCATAGACCCATAGATTGAGTCACTTATTTATCCGAGAATGTATAGATGAAGACAAATCACTCTAAGAGACTCTCTGGGGCGGGGCCAGGGGCTCAGGAAGGGAATGCCGGGGATGGAGCATTCACCCATGCTAAGCAAGCTCGCTATCACTAAGCTACACTCCCAGACCCCGAAGATGGATCATTATATTGTTTGTTTTCAGTATTGTTGATTAAGTAAACAGTAAAATCTGAACAGTTCAAATATTCAGCCTTAAAAGTATGAATTCTATTTCGTTTTGTTTTTTCAACCCTTTAAAGTCCCCTTTGCCCCCAAATAATTTCCTCCACTTAAGTATTAACTGCCAAACCATTAGTAGCAAAATAAATGTGATCTGACTGAATAATTTAACATGTTAGGTAAAACCAAAAAAGAAATGGAAATACTTCCAGAAAAATTAAAATATGTCTCTTTCTATTAGCATAGTCATTTCAATCCTGTTCAGAGACCGTCTCAACTTTAGAGGGAGATGGTTTCTATGGTAACTGAAGAATAATCTCTGATGAGCCTTAAAACAGAGTCCTTGCCTCTCACAAGTGGGCATCACTTCACCGCTCTAATGCTTAATGGAGGACATGAGAATCTGCTTTGGTTGGAAAGAAAAACTGGAAAAAGGGCGGTTATGCCATTGCACAAAGTCGGGAAGACAGCGGTTGTAACAGGACTAACGTATATTTCAGCTGTTTCAACCTTTTCAAGATATTTTTCCAAGGGAGGGATATTATATCAAACAACCAGAACTGGCAGGAGGAACTCTGAAACTAATTTCCTCAGTCTGTGCAGACTAAGCAATGACTTTCTGTGGTGAATGCTTTTTCTAAATGATTTCTTATGTTCTATAAGACCCAAAGTTGGGATGTTGCAAAAATGTAAAATGTATGTTTGCTTTTTTTCCTGTTGTCACTGCTGTTGTTTTTCTTGGGATGGGGTGAGCTTAAAGGAACATGCAGGTCACAGTAAAGAAGGGAAAAACACTTGCAAACTATTGAATTGAAGAAATACATCATTTCAAAGTCAAAACAAAGCAAAAAAAATCAACTCATAAAATTAAAAAAAGAAAACTGGTATTACTGAAAACAAATTACCACCTTACTTGAAAATATCTCTGTATAAAACAAATAAATCTACCCTGTTCCAAAACTAAAATCAACAAAAAGGACAGGCAGCTCCCTGGAGAGAAATCTATTTCTCGTGGTTGTGGCAATGCATACCAAGACAGCAGTTAGACTTGAGAGGCCCCTGGCTACAGACTTATTATCTTGAAGATATTTAGTTGGATCCAAATCAAACAGATATTTATAATGGACTCAGTCATGTGCTCTAGTGTTCAAACCTAGCAAACCAAACTGCTATTACTGGAAAGCCAATACAAAATTCAAGATAATTATTAAAAATGTTGGATGAAAGATGCTTTTATTTCAAATACCTAGAACAAAATGTTAGACCATATGTTATTTTTGTTGGGTCTCATAACAAATAAAGTACAGCCTGGATTTAAGTTCTCCATTATCCCTTCATCCAAATGAT
Organism: Peromyscus maniculatus bairdii; assembly: GCF_049852395.1. Lineage (NCBI taxonomy): Eukaryota > Metazoa > Chordata > Mammalia > Rodentia > Cricetidae > Peromyscus > Peromyscus maniculatus. The sequence goes on along the minus strand of NC_134854.1, from coordinate 21,511,746 downwards.
TTCTGGAGTGTATAAGCTGAAGAACTGTAAAAGATGGCCTTGGCATGGCATCTATGCAGTAACAAATAGAACAGACCAATAAACAACAAAAGGAAACAATAATTGGGATTTGGTTACCACAGGGCTATTAGTATTTAAAGGAATTAGATCAACAGTCATGAAGAGCTGTTATAAGCTGTGGTGATTTGAATAGGTATGATCTCCATAGACTCATGTGTTTGAATGCTTGGCCCATAGGGAGTGGCACTATTAGGATGTGTGGCTTTGTTTGAGTAGGTATGGCCTTGGTGGAAGAACTATATCACTGTGGAGGCAGGCTTTGAGGTCTCCAATAAGCTCAAATCATGCCCAAGATGACAATTCACTTCCTGTTGCCTATGGATCAAGATGTAGAACTCTCAGCCATGGTCATGATGTTTCTTCACATAGAAACCCTAACAAAGATAGAAGTCAAGAGCATAATGTAAGAAATACAAACAAGATCTGAAAACTACCAAGGAACTCTCAGCATAACAACTCCATCCAAATTCTTGCATCAAAAGGCTTAATTAAGCCGGGCGGTGGTGGCGCACGCCTTTAATTCCAGCACTCAGGAAGCAGAGGTAGGCGGACCTCTGTGAGTTCGAGGCCAGCCTGAGTCCCAGGAAAGGCGCAAAGCTACACAGAGAAACCCTGTCTCGAAAAAACAAAAAACAAAAAACAAAAAAACAAACAAACAAAAAGGCTTAATGAGCCCCAACATGGCTTCCATGAGGAAGACTCAGACCCATTTTCCCTCTTGGGCTCTTCTCTGTAAAAGTTTCAGACTGTAAAATAATTTTACATTTGCATTTACATTTTCCCTATCCTATACATGACAAATAGACTTCTGGCCCTCCCTTTCCTAGAGGAATTTTTTTAAAAAAGGCTTATAATTGTAAATGCTTTCTCCATCTCTTTGAGATATACGGTTCTCCTAAAAGAATAGAATATCATTCTTGAGGACCTCAAAGCCATTTCTTTGAAATGTAATCATTGGGAAGTTTAAAGCCTCTGTCACCCATGCTCTACAAGAAGACAGAATCCTAGCTTTAATAATTGCTAGCTATGAGGCAGAGCTGGCCTAATTGCCTTACAGACACAAAGTCTCTCACTCACATTTAGTAACTTGGAGCTTCCCAGACAAAGCTTCAGGCCCTGCTGACTCATGCTCTTACTCCTTCATTCAGTAATGCCCTTTGCACAAATTAGATGAGAACTCAGCTCTTTTCCTGACAGTCAGTAATTACTAATAAGTTTTTAAAATATTTTTATTAGTTTTACTCATTTCACACGTGAGTATTTTGTCTGCATGTATGTGTGTGAACCATGCCCATGTTTGGTGCCCATAGAAGTATTGTGGAATATTATCTAAACTATATAAAGATGTGTTACATTTATTTATGTTTCAGAATATTACTCTAGCTATGTAAAGATGTCTCGCATTTGTTTATGTTGCATTTGTTTAATTATGTAAAGATGTGTTGTTGTTTTACCTTGCCTGCCTAAGGCACCTGATTAGTCTAATAAAAAGTTGACTGGCCAATAGTTAGGCAGTTGGGTGATAGTTGGGGCTGGTGGGCAGAGAGAATAAGTAAGAGGAATTCTTGAAGAATCTCAAGAGAGGAGAGAATGAGGGAGAAAGAGAAGCAGATGCCAGGGGCCAGCCAGCCATACACACACACAAGAAGCAGGGAAGTAGGGCATACAGAAGAAAAGAAAGGTAAAAAGCCCCAAGATAAAACAGAGATGAAGAAAAACAGGTTAAATTAAGTTATAAGAGCTGGAGGGACAAGCATAAGATTGAGGATTCATAACTAGTAGTAAGTCTCTGTGTCATGATTTGGGGTTGGTGGTGCTAAAAATCCTGCTACATAGAAGTCAATAGAGGGCATCAGATCCCCCTAGAACTGGAGTTACAGATAGTTGTGAACCACTATGTAGGTGTTGGGAATCAAATCCGGGTCCTTTGGAAGAACAGCCAGTGCTCTTAACCACTGACTCATCGCTCCAGCCCCCTAATAAAATGTTTTTTAATCTGTGATGAAAGTTCAGCTTGAATTTTGACAGACCCGAAGAAAATAGTTTACTCTTGGAGATATGTATGTTCAAAAAATGACCGTGAATAAAATGCTGAGGTACCACATTGAATAACTGAATGTGTATTGTTCCAAATAAGAGCTGCATGTTGCTATGTGTAATATAACAGTATCTCATCTGACAAGGAGTTCCAGTTGGTGGAGCAGGAAGGGCATACAAAAGGGGTGGGACCTTAAGTAGATTTGAACAAAAACAATTAAGAGAATCACATTTGCATTAACATGGACACACGTGACTCCAAAAGACAGAAGTATGCCATAATATCTCAGTGAAGTCCCATGATCACAAGAGAAATCATGTCTGATTTCCGTCTCATATTTACATCATCAAGATTATACAATAGTGTCATCAGACATTCATTACAATGAGAAGTTCCTTATCATTTAAATAGGAAAAGACTATATGGGAGCTAAAAGGCAGCTGTACTAAAGACTGCTTTCTCAATTTTCTACTCAGTCTGTTCATGATAATTTTATCGCAGCACAAATCCAGGGAGGATGGATGGTTCCACATTTCACAGACGGTTACACAGGGGAGAACAGCAGAGGAGAATATATGGCTTGGTGTGTGACTGCTAGATAATACAGATTTGTCACAAGCAGAATCCATTTTAGAAAGATTTGAAAAAACTTGTGGAACAAAATACTAGCGGAGTAAGACTTAAGAGTGAGAAGATGCTGACTTGAAGGCTCAAACTCGCCCACGTACACCAAGTCAGGACTGCAGAGTTGTGTGAGGCCATAAAGCCATCCAAAGATGAAATTGAATAAGAAGTTCATGTAATAAAATAGTAAGCTCCCAGCGAGGTGTGGCGGCTCTCACCTACAACCCCATCACTTAAGGGTTGAGGCAGGAGGGTTCGGAGTTCAAGACTATGATGGGCTGCAGAGTGAGGCTGAGTTCAGTCTAAGCTACAGGAGCTTCTGCTTCAAAGAGTGGGGCACAGGTGTGGGGAGACAGTTCAGTGGGTAAAATGCTTGCCGTGCAAGCCTGAGGAGCGGACTCTGGATCCGCAGCATGCAAGTGAAAGCTGGAAGAGGCGGCACTGGGCGAGAAAAGGCAACCCCTGAAGCTTATCGGTCAGCCAGCTAGCCTAATCAATGAGCTTGGAGCTGCATGAAAGTCCTTGTGTGAAAAAATAAGGTGGTGATTGATCAGAGAAGACACCTGATATCACCTCCACATACATGGTACACATCTGTATGGACATTTGTACACTTGCATCCTCACACATCCACATTCACAGGGAGGCAGACACATATCACACAGTCATAAAAATAAAACAAAACACATAACTTTGCAAAGGAGTTTCATAAAACGCAAAGAGAAAGAATAGACTACCTCAGTGGACAGATCAATGCATCTTCCAGCAGTTAGCAGTGAAGTATCTTTTTACAGAAGATGGTGATAAATATAGAGACTAACTGGTCAATGTGCAGAGAATAATAGAGCGTGGGGTGCCCAGATCTAAATTACACAGCTACATCACAGCCCTTCTACCAAGGTTTGAGGATTCTCTCAGCAGAGGGCGTGGAAAGAATTTAAGAGGCAGAGGTAGGAGACATCTGTTACCCAAAAGTATTTGCCACACACAACAGGGCCACTGTACACGTGACTTCACCGAGACTGTAACTTATGCCCAAGGCCTGCACAAGCTCAAGACTGCCAAAACCTTAGCACGGATGGGGAGGAGGTTCAAGGAGTTTCAGGCTCAGCTGACAACCAGGCGGCAGCTGATGGCTTCTGGGGATAGAGCGAGCCAGCTCTATTCGGGGCTGTAGTCTCCGAGAAGCTACCCATGTTCCAGTGGATGGTTCCATACACATATAGTTAGCACTGAGTGGACTCAGTAGGTTCAAAAAATAAATAAAAATGAAGTCACAAGGGTCAGAAAGTGATGGTAGAGAATTAGGGGACTTGAAGGGTCAGAAAGAGGATGGATTTGATCAAAACATTATATGCATTATGAAATTTTCTAACAGTAAAAAGGATAGATATAGAAAGAAAGATGATTCTGAACACAAGAAAATCAGATAGGATGAGTCATCTCATATATACATACACACACAAACATACACATATAAAACAGGTATTTCTGTGAGTTAAATCTTAATTTAAAAAATGGAAGAATGGAAGGGCTAGAAGTGTAGTTGATTTGTAGAGCATTAGCCTAGCATGTATAATATCTATAATATCCCCCAAATCACAGGAAGAACAGAAAAATGCACATTAGGAAAAAAAGAAAGAAAATACTCCCAAAAGACTAGAATTTTTGAGTGAAAGAAATACTTAATTAGCAAAAAAAAAAAAAAAAAAAAGTCAGCCAAGCATCAAAAGAGACATTTTCTACTATACAATAATAAGCAATGTGTCAAGCATTCTAGTACAAAATCCAGATCCCTTACATGTAGCCACACATGCAGTACCCAGGTGTTCATAGCTTTAGACCACACAGTTCTACACAACGTCTTTTTTTTTCCTACCGGAGAGACTCCATTTAACATTTCTTATAGAGTTGGTTGATCTGTGATTAATCTTCTCTCATATTTTATATACAGAAAAGACTTTTCTCTTTTTGCTTGGTCTTAATGTATACAAGAAAACAGCAGCGGATGGGCCGGGGGGATCTGAGGAGCCTACACAGCTGCCCAGCCTGAGGATTGGAGGCTCCCTTGTGTCCCTGATGACAGGTAACTGCTGCCACCTCCCTGGCTCCCTGTGCAACTGCTCGGACAACCCTGTGTTCTCCAAGGTTGTGGAAGCCACCAGCCTTGGGTCACCCCAGCATGTGGCACAGGTAACTTCAAGGAATGGCCCGCTGTTCAACTTTGGACACACCGAGCGACTGCCCCTTCCATCAAGTCTGCCATGAGGGAGCGAGTGGGGAGAACTTGGTGCTCATGTGGGCTACATCAGCAAGCTGGGGCCTGTGCACAGAGCTGCCTGAAGCAATGGCTGTTCTAACACCAGCTACTATGAGCTGTGCCACACTGAGTTTGCAGCAGAAAAGCAGCTAAAAGGCCCAGGACCCCACACTGAGAAGTGGACGTTGTGCTGTGACATGGTATGTCATGTTCATCACACCACTGGCCGCCACGTCAGGCTGGGTGTGCCTGCATGGGGCCCTAGACCACCTTGGTTCTGCACAGTCGGTTGGAGGCCATGGGGCTCAATGACATCACCATCGCCCTCTGCACCATCTATGCACTCTGGACGATGGCCTCTTTCCGATACCATTGCCAGCTGTACTCAGGATGGAGGAAGACCAATCAGAAAGTCCACCTGAAGATTCTGGCAGCAGGTGACTTGGGGATGTAGGTGGAGTTTTTCACCTGGACTGCCAGTGAGCTCTATCCTGCCAGCTGGCTCCCAAATAACCACACAGAGACTTATTATTAATTGTAGATGCTTGGACGATAGCTTAAGCTTATTACTAACTAGCTCTTACAACTAACATGGCAATACCTTTTCTTAACACAGCATGTTCATCTTCTGCTTCCTCTGTGTCTGGCAGGTGACTCCACCTTCCTTCTTCCTCGAGCTCTCTCTTCTCAAGTACCACCTAACTTCTACCTGCCTAGCTATTGACCATTTAGCCTTTATTAAACCAATCCAAGTGACAAATCTTCACAGTGTACAAAAGGATTATTCCAGAGAATTTTCCTGTTTGTCTAATTAAAAAGGAAGGTAAAACTATATATAACAAAAACAGTTATCAAGTAAGAATTACAGTTACAATATCCAGTCCATTTGTATTTGTCAAAATTAGATAAAATATTCTATTATCTATCTTATCATTGTAAGTCTAAAGTTTTATACCTAATTTACTTATTATAACTAAGGAAAACTTTAAGTCTTATTAGTTAGTCTTTAATTCCATCCAAGACCCCAGAAGGGTATAATATTAACTAATGACAGAAACAGCTGGCTGCCTGGACCATCACGAGAAGGTTCCTCTGCAACATTGGGGCATCTATCTTTGGCCTACAGGTCTAGAATATCTGACAGCCTTTTTTGAAGCAGGAAATTCTGAAGGACTGTCCTACCTTGTCTTGGCAAAGTTTGGCAGTCACTTTCTTTTGCATCCTCCTGGTCCAGTTTGGACAGTATACTGTCAGCAATTGAGACAAGGGCAGTTTCTTTGCCCAAATGGTTAGCTTTTGCCACAAAGAAAGCAAACTACATATGGAATTTCTTTGACATCTATCATCTTCTTTGAAGTAAATTGGTGCTGCCAGGAGCAGATGTGTCTCATTGTCAAGAAAAGACTTATGGTATTAAAACATTTTAAATACCATATTCTGCAGATCTTTGAAGTGCTTGAAGATCACCTGTCTAAATATATCTGTTTAACCTTGAAAACATATCTAATATGACTACAAGTTTGATTATTATAGATGAATAGCTACAAACCTCATTTCTTAATTATACATTACATTTTTAAATGAGCTCCATAAGCACAATACCTCAAACAAGAGTAGAAACATACTTACAAGCCTTTAAAGAGACAGTAAGGTAATATAAAAAATAAGCCATGTGGCTGGGCAGTGATGGCACACGCCTTTAATCCCAGTACTCAGGAGGCAGAGCCAGGCAGATCTCTGTGAGGTTGAGGCCAGCCTAGTCTACAAAGTGAGCTCCAGGACAGGCACTAAAACTACACAGAGAAACCCTGTCTTGAAGAAAACAAACAAACAAACAAACAAAAAAAGCTACGTAAAGACGGAAATCACACAGAGAGTCTGAATTATATTGTCTTTGGGATTTTTAACTGCAGAGAGATTTGATTGTAAAAGCTACTAAGTTAAACCAATATGTATATTTTAAAGGTATCTTAACTTCAAAATTTATGTCTAAGGATACATTGCTTTGGAAAAGAGGTTCTGTTTTTGTTTCCACAGAAGATGAGAATCTGTGGATTGCTTCCAGGCTAATATGGTTTGACCAGCCAAGATCCCCTGAAAGGTTTCCAATGATACCATGGCCCAGATGATTCAGCATCCAAAATCAACTTCAAGGCAACTGGCTCAGAGAATACAACCTCACAGACTTTTCCAGTCAGGACTTGACCATAATTGTTAATTTTCTCAGGCTCCCCATAAGACTATCAGCACCCTCTATTAGCAAGAAGTAGCCTAGAAAACTATACTCACATTCCCAAGAAATGAATTATGGTTGTTTGTCTTTGTTTAGGTTGTTGGTTACAAATTGTTACTAGTCATAGTCAATATCTTTCTAAAGAAAAAGGGAGGATAGGATATAGATATATAGAAAAAAGGGTAGATTGTTGAACCCACTTTTAAAGAGCAACAACTTGTTTGAAATGTTTTACATTGCTATGGATTTTAGTTTATTGATGCAAAGTTAATTTTGTTATACTGTATATATATTTCTACTCTCACTTAAGGTGTTATGTTTATGTAAATCATTTAAATTATAATGGATAATTAAAAAATACAGATTAATAATTAGTTTTCTATGATAGTCAAACTCATAGTCATGTTAGTTAAGTTTTCTAGGTATACACAGATACATTTCAATTAGGTAGGTAATCTTCAAACACTTCAGACCTACAGAATATGGCATTTAAAATGTTTTAAAAACTTAGACTTTCTGGACAGTGAGACATGTCTGCTCCTGGCAGCACTGATTTACTTCAAAGAGAAAGATGGGTGTCGAATACACTCCCTATGGAGTTTATCTTCTTGAAAAAATAGCCATTTGGGCAAGAAACTGTTATTGCTTGGACTGCTTGACAAAATGTTGTATCGACTGGACATGCAGGACCCATAGAAAGGTGACCACTGAACTTTGCAAGGTGAAGTGGTCCTTCAGGTTCCTGCTTTACAGAGAAAACTGCCAAACATTCTACAGGACACAGAGAGAAGCAACTGAGAGAGTCTCTAGGCCTATGAGCTGAAGATGGATGCCCCACGTTACAGAGGAACTTTGGGTGACTGTCCAGGCAGGCAGCTGTCTCTGTCATTCTAGATGTTTAGAAGTTGCTTACAATACACTTCCTGTTTACTTAGGTAACATTGTATCCTTCTGAGGTCTTTGATGTAGTTAAAGACTAGATAGTTATAATTATGTCTCCTTGGTTATGATAAGAGATAAGGTAGATATGAAACTTTAGATTCACAAATATAGGATAGAATATTTTCTTTAATTTTACAAAATACAAATAAACTAGAAATTTTAACTGTAATTCTTGCTTGATATATTTAATTTTACTAGGTTAAAGTTAAAACCTTCTATTTATTTAGACAGAAAAAGGGAAGTGATGGGGTGTGGTGGTAATCTAATTGTACTGAAATGTGATTTTGATTGTATGTTAATAAATAAAGTTGTCCGGGGGTCAGAGCTATTAGAGCCATAGCAAGAGTGTGGCGGTGGTGGCACACGCCTTTAATCCCATAGATATCTGTGTGTTCAGGGATATAGCCAGCATTGGAGACATATGCCTTTAAGACCTAGGGGGCTGTACCTTCAGACAGTGACGAGGCAGTCACATGTTTGGGTTTACAACCAATGAGAAGGCAGAACAAAATACTTTAAATAGACGAACAGACAGGAAAGAGCACCCTCATTCGGGAAGCTGGGACACCGCAGGCGGAAGGGTGAGATTTTAGCTTTGAGCTCTGACCTCTCGGCTTTCTCTTTTACATTGTTTCTGTGTTTCTTATTTGATAAGATGGTTGGTTACATCTATATCTGGCGCCCAACGTGACAAGAATCCATTAAAAACCGCTTGGCTTGGCGGCGGGTCCGCTGTCCCGCAAGGGCGGCAGACCGGGCGGCCGGCTTCCTAGTCCGAGCTGCCGGCTACCTAGTCCGAGCTGCCGGCTTCCTAGACCGAGCGGCAGCTTCTAGCCCCGGCCTAGGTCTGTGAGCAGCTTGCTTAAAGCCGGTGCTACGAACAACTCAGACCTGCCCTGCCGAACAGGGCCCTGCCTGTAAAGCCAACGCACGTGGTCAGAGTTTAGGGAAGCCAGACCCAAGCCTTGACTAGGCACAAAAGGGAACACGTGGCTGCATTTAAACTTTAGCCAGCTACGCTTTCTTGTTCTCTCTTTCTCTTTCTCTCTCTTTCTCTCTCTCTCTCTCTCTCTCTCTCTCTCTCTCTCTCTCTCTCTCTCTCTCTGGATTTACACCTGGGACACTAGGTGGCTGCTTTGAAAATCCCCTCGGATTTCTACTGTTCTACGCAGATTTGGTAAGTCATAACATATCAGATATTTTAAAGGAAGCTATCTAAAAGAGAATTTTTTCCACATTAAAAAACAAATGGGTTTTATGTGTACATTGGAAGAAAATTGGTTTTTGTTCGAAATTTTGGGCAGTCTGATAAAGGAACAACTATATAATATTAGTATTGGTGGAATTATGCAGCTTATCACTATAGTAATCCACATTTTAATATTTAAAAAGATAGTCAATTTAAGTGCCAGGATAACAGCTTTAGAAGAACTTGTTAAACCTGTAAAAATTCAGACAGAAGAAATTAACAGTGAAGTTGTTTCAAGTCGGGATCATAAGGTTGCAGAAAGAAAGCCTGTTTTCACACAGTCACCCTTAATTTATCCTGTAACTGTACAGCAGATGCCTGATCAAATGATGGCTACACAAAATAATTGGGCTCCAATTGAAATGTTGGATTTAAAAAGGCTTAAGGAGGCAATAGTATCTTATGGCATGCATTCCCCATATGTAAAGCAAATGTTAAACTCTTGGTCAACATATAATAGGATAATACCACAGGACTGGCGGGACCTTGCACAAGGTGTTCTGGAACCCAGCCAGAGACTTCAATTTCTGACTTGGTTTAAGGAGGAGGCTAAAAACATAGAAAAACAATGGAGGGATAAAGGAATACAAGTTTGCCAGGATCAGCTTATGGGAGAAGGCCAATATGCTTCAGCACAAACACAATGTTTATATGATGTCCAAACCCTAATTTTATGTCGAACGGCAGCCTTGAATGCATGGGACAGAGTTGAGGAACCAGGAAAAAAATCTGAGTCATTTACAAAGGTGAGGCAAGGCCCAAAAGAGTCTTTTACAGATTTTTTACAAAGACTGGCTTCAGCAGTAAAGAGAATGGTCTCGGATTCAGAAGCTGGTAAGGCAATAATTGAATCTTTGGCCTTTGAGAATGCGAATACAGCATGCAAAAGAATAATCAGGCCATTAAGGGCAAGATCTGCACCTATGGAAGATTGGATTAGAGAAACAATTAATGTTGAGGTTGATGAGCATGATGATACGTAGGTAGGAGAAGTAATTTCAAAAGGTTTGAGGAATGTTAGATGTTTTGGATGTGGAAAGCAAGGACATTTGAAAAGGGACTGTAGACAGGTCATTCCCAGAAACAATGTTTCTTCAAGGAACAATGGCAACAGAATGCCCCTTCCTTCTGGAGTATGCAGAAGGTGTGGTAAGGGAAAACACTGGACCAACGAATGTAGATCAACAAAGGACAGACAGGGTAATCCTTTGCCTCAGTCTTCAGGAAACTCCCAGAGGGACCTCGCGCAGGCCCCCAGTGCAAATCCAGTTCAGACCTTTCCTGCAGCCATAGAGGAAATGCCTGCTCTGGAGAGCGATTAAATAACCAAATGCCTATTGGAATAAATCATGCTGGTCAGGATGATGAAACAGAGAGAATAGAAAATTCAGCAGAAAAAATAAAGAAAATTTTTTGGCAAACTTCTATTAATGAACAAAAACCAAAATTAACGATAAAAATAAATGGTGTTTTGTTGTCTGGTCTGGTAGACACAGGTGCGGACGTTACCATAATTGCACCAGAATTTTGGCATCCAACTTGGCCTCTTCAGGAGGTAAACGTTCAACTGTTAGGAATTGGGACATTATCTCAGGTGAAACAGAGTGCAAGATGGCTCGAATGTATAGGTCCAGAAGGACAGAGAGGAAAATTAAAACCATATGTGGCTAACATAACTATGAACCTGTGGGGTCGAGACTTGTTGCAACAATGGGATACTCAGATTAACATCCCTCCAATCTCAGAAACAAATCATAACCTAACACATGTTACTGAGAGAAATATTAGAAGATATTATTCTAATGAGTGGTCACCAGCCATTCATATTATACAAGAACAGGGCACTGATAACTGATGATCTTCCAAAGACACCAATAGCTCTACCTTTAAAATGGTTAACAGACAAGCCTGTATGGGTCCAACAATGGCCTTTAACAACAGAGAAACTCCAGGCTTTAGAAGAGCTGGTAGAAGAACAGTTAAATGCTCAGCATATTGAAGAATCAAGTAGCCCTTGGAATTCTCCTGTCTTTGTTGTTAAAAAGAAATCTGGTAAATGGAGAATGGTGACAGACCTTAGAGCAATTAACAAAGTAATTCAGCCAATGGGCTCTCTACAATCTGGGATGCCTTTGCCTGCTCTGTTACCAAAAGGATGGCCTCTCATAGTTATTGATTTAAAAGACTGTTTCTTTTCAATACCCTTACAAGAAAAAGACAAAGAAAGATTTGCTTTTACAGTGCCTACTTACAATAATTCTCAACCGGTTAAAAGATTTCAATGGAGGGTCCTCCCTCAGGGAATGTTGAATAGCCTAACTCTGTGCCAATATTTTGTACAACAGCCATTGGAAGTGATACATAAAAAATTTCCTAAATCTATAATTTATCATTATATGGACGATATTTTACTAGCTGACTCAAATGCAGATACTTTAGAAATAATATTTGAAGAAGTAAAGAAAATTTTGCCTCGCTGGGGATTACAAATTGCTCCTGAAAAGATACAAAGAGGAGATTCTATTAATTATTTAGGATATAAAATAGAGCTACAAAAAATTAGACCCCAAAAGGTGCAAATTCGGAGAGGTAGACTACAGACTCTTAATGACTTTCAAAGATTATTTGGAGACATTTCTCATCTACGAACTATTGTTGGGGTAAAAAATGATGAACTGAGTAATTTGTTCAAAACCTTAGAAGGTGACAAGGACTTAAATAGTCCAAGAAAATTATCACCTGAAGCTGAGAAAGAATTAGCCTTGGTAGAAAAGAGAGTGCATGAAGGACACGTGGATCGTATTGATCCAAAGCTGGATTGCATTTTGGTTATCTTACCTTCTAGGCGTTCTCCTACTGGAATATTAATGCAGAGGGAAGATATTATATTGGAATGGATATTTTTACCAAATAAACCAAATAAAAAATTTAAAACTTATGTGGAAAAAATCTCTGACTTGATTTACAAAGGAAAACTGAGACTTCGTCAATTAGCAGGCATAGACCCAGCAGAAATTGTCGTACCATTAACTAAGGAGGACATTGAAAAATTATGGACAGAAAGTGAACCTTGGCAAAGAGCTTGCAGTAATTTTTTGGGAAAAATTAACAGCAAATATCCCAAAAGCAATAGAATTGATCTTATAAAGAGAGCTGATTGGATCTTTCCTCGAATTGTACGGCAAAAACCCATATCTGGAGTTCGTACATTTTATACAGATGCCAACAAAGAAGGAAAGGCAGGTTATAAATCAGAAAATTTAAGTAAAGTGGTTCAAAGTCCGTATAATTCAGTTCAAAAATCAGAATTGTATGCTATTCTGTTGGTATTAATGGATTTTTCAGAACCTCTCAACATAGTAACTGACTCTCAGTATGCTGAAAGAGTGGTATTACATATTGAGACTGCAGAATTTATCCATGATGCTTCAGAATTAACTTCATTATTTATTCAATTACAAGATACAATCAGGAAAAGGAATCATCCTTTATATATAACTCACATTCGATCCCATACTGGTCTGCCAGGCCCTCTAGCACAAGGCAATGATGAGATTGATAAATTATTGATAGGAAATGTGCTGGAGGCCTCAGAATTTCATAAAAAACATCATGTTAATAGTAAAGGTTTAAAAAAGGATTTTTCCATAACCTGGCAACAAGCCAAAGAAATAGTAAAGAAATGTCCTACTTGTTCCTTCTACAATCAAACGCCATTACCAGCAGGATGTAACCCAAAGGGTACTCAGAGAAATGAAATCTGGCAGATGGACGTGTTTCACTTTGCAGAATTTGGAAAATTGAAATATGTACACCACACCATCGATACTTATTCAGGATTTCAATGGGCAACTGCTTTGAGTTCTGAAAAAGCTGATTCTGTAATCACTCATTTGCTAGAAGTTATGGCCATCATGGGTATACCTGCACAAATCAAAACTGACAATGCTCCATCATATGTCTCTGTTAAAATGAAACAGTTTTTTGCTTATTACAATATAAAACATATTACAGGCATACCACATAATCCTACAGGTCAAGCAGTTATAGAAAGATCAAACAGAACTCTAAAGGATATGCTAAATAAACAGAAATGGGTAACAAAAACCCCCAGAAATAGACTGCATAATGCTCTTCTAACTTTTAATTTTCTGAATGCCAATGAGAAAGGAACAACAGCTGCAGAGAGACATTGGATAATAGAAAAAAACTACAGAATTAAATCAGCCTATATACTTTAAGGATGTGCTGACCTCAGAATGGAAACCAGGGTATGTATTACATTGGGGACGAGGTTTTGCTTTTGTTTCTACAGGAGAAGATAAGCTGTGGGTACCATCAAAATTGATAAAGGTTCGATTTGAACAAGAGAGACCTCTTAATTGAGGAGGTGATAGTTCATCAATCAGCATGAACATCCAATTTAAACTAACTTGTACCAGTAACACATTCCTTTTCATTTAATCAGATAATAACTTGCCAAAAAGGAACATCCCCAAAATTAGTCTTGGGGGAAGGTTTTTGTGTTTGTCTTTTAGGAGAATGAAGGTTAAGGAATCTGAAGAACACTGGACAAATGAGACAACTGAAGAAAAGGGACAAATCATCTATCCCTGTGGGCGCCATGGGTCCTGGCCCCCAACTGGGAGTGGCTGCGGTCTTGCTTGCTTGACCTTGATCAGATGTCCTCCCTATTCAGATTCCCTGCCGGTATCCACCCTTCTGAATGCTTAAGGGAAGTTCCTTGTGTCCTCCCTATTCAGATTCCCTGCCGGTATCCACCCTTCTGAATGCTTAAGGGAAGTTCCTTGTTGTGTATCCTGCATTTTGGGCGTTAACTACTTAGATGCAAGAATATAGAACATTGGGTCTGGAATGTAGACCATTGACAGCGAACTTCTGCCCTCCGGGGGTTCCTCCATTTGTGCTGTAAGCCTGTACGTATTTAAGGTTTCTTCCCTCTTTCAATAAACGGCATTCGACATCCAATCGTACGAATGACCCGCTGTCTCTTGTCTCTATTTTTTAATCCACAGCCCTTCGCTCAGACATGGTAAACGGGTATCGGTAATGCGGGTGTTACCGCTACATATCCCAAGAAACAGAATGAAACGGTGTATTATCTAAAAAATTTTTATGTCTTCCTAAATGTTTGTTTCTGCTTTTCTCTAAAGATTTAACACTATTGGTTTTCTAATAGTCCCAGTTCAATTAAAATTTAAAGCTGACTTTGGAGTTGGAGAATGGCTCTCTCCTTCTTTAAAATCAAGCATGTTGTTAAAAGGAAAATGCAAACTCCCTGTATCATGCCAGAATAAGAGCCATCTTCTGCTATGGTACAGGACAAAAGCAATTTAATTAAGGGACTATTCTATTACTAATCTCAACTCTTTGATTCTATTCTGATTCTTTAAACTTTTCTTAAAGTATGAATTTTATATCAAAATTTACAAGATTAACATATAAAGATATATAGATATATATACATTTTAAACTTTGTTAAGATATGAATGGTCATATAGAGTACTAACTAATTCTAGAAAAAAGGCTAGCTGCATATATATGTTTTTTGTGTTTGAGTCTCTTATCAGTTTTCTGCAGGAAATCATGGCCAGGCCTAACATCAACTGAAGTCTCCAGAAAGAAGATGGGGCCCCACAACAACAACAATTCCACGTGGACAATAATGATATCATTAAGCTGACAAACATCATCCACAGATCAGCTTTGAACTACAAGGTGCTCAGAGCATTCTTTCAGGATAAAGAAAACTTCGCCCATACCCAGCAGGAAGCAATTTTAAGACTACATCGCCCACATTCCCAAAGAGGTGGTGTGGGGTGGGTGGTTTTTTGGTCTTTTTAATGGGTTTTGGGTCTGGGATAATTTTCAGTATTTAGGGGGGCTGGTTACAAGTTATTGTCAAGGGTTAAGAAAAAGGCTAAGCAAAGGAGATTAGATTTAAGGTTCTTGTTTAAAAAAAAAGAGAGAGAGAAAGAAAGAAAGAAAAGAAAAAGACAATTACTAATACTTTACATTGGATTGAATTGTTTTATATTGTATACAAATTTGAAACTGATATTGTTAGAAAATGTTATATGTATATTTCTAATTGTATTTATACCATTCATTTAACAATGTAATACAAATTTCTGATCTTTGAATGTTATTATTACCAACTACTAGGATATAAAGAAATGAAAGTTAGTAGTTAGACATTACAATAGAACTTGTAGTCATATTAGATATGTTTTAAAAATTGAGCAGAGATGTTTTAGACAGGTCATCTTCAAACCCTTCAGAGATCTACAGAATATGGCATTTAAAATGTTTTAATAACTTAGAAAATTTTTCTTTTTTGAGACATGTCAGCTCCTGGCAGTACTAATCTACTTCAGAGAAAATATGGGCATTGAAGAAACTGCATATGGAGTCAACTTTCCTTGTGGCAAAAGTTAGCCACTGGACAACAAAATATCCTCGAATCAACAGGACAAAATGGACAGACAGAACATGAAACAATGGACTACTGATTCTTACCAAAACAAGTGTGGTTATGGCTTTATCAAAAGGTATCTTCTGAGGCCAGGACAATATGGCCCCATCCCTGAAGTGGCCTTCGCATCCGGAAAAGGTACGGTGCCCTTTTCTTCGAAGGCAGCTTAACAGGCAGAGGGCCGATGGCTTCTGTTGTGCAATGGAACAGCAGCTGAAAGTTCATGCCTCTCGAAAGTAGACTGGCATTTAATAGAGGGATGTGGAGAAGAAGGGGATGCTGAGATGAAGCCATATATACACAGCCAAGAATGGACAGCTGAATTAAAAAACTGTCAACAATTTCCAGAATTTAAAATCCTGAATCATGACAGGACACTAGTGGAATTCAGGTGTTTCTGGTACATGGACTGCTCTCACCCAATGTGAGATTGAATTGTTGACCTTGTGTACATCCTACTTCACAAATGAGTCTGTCAGATACACTAAGCCTATAGGCTGAAGATGATGGCCCAACACTGCGGAGAAACCTCAGGTGACTGCCCAGGCAGCTGGCTGTTTCTGTCAACTCACAAATTTTTTGGAAGTTGCTTGCATGCACTTCCTGTTTTTTATTTTTGTTAGCTAATATTATTTCCTTCTTGGGTCTCTGGGGGAGTTGAAGATTAGTTACTTATGGTTGAAGATTAGTTACTTATAGTTGAAAAATTAATTAGGATAGAAAGTGCATTAGTTACATCTTGGATTTACCAAAATAGGATAGATAATGGAATTATTTTCTCTGATTTGTCCAATACCTGTTTAGGTATTTATTATTTGTATATATTGTATATAGTTATTGTACTTTTGTATATAGTTTTTCTTTTGTTAGTTATAACCTTTTTCTTTTTTTTTCTTTTTATTAAAATAGAAAAGGGGAAATGTGGTGGTAATCTAATTGTACTGAAATGTGATTTTGATTGTATGTTAATAAATAAAGTTGCCCGGGGGTCAGAGCTATTAGAGCCATAGCAAGAGTGTGGCGGTGGTGGCACACGCCTTTAATCCCATAGATATCTGTGTGTTCAGGGATATAGCCAGCATTGGAGACATATGCCTTTAAGACCTAGGGGGCTGTACCTTCAGACAGTGACGAGGCAGTCACGTGTTTGGGTTTACAACCAATGAGAAGGCAGAACAAAATACTTTAAATAGACGAACAGACAGGAAAGAGCACCCTCATTCGGGAAGCTGGGACACCGCAGGCGGAAGGGTGAGATTTTAGCTCTGAGCTCTGACCTCTCGGCTTTCTCTTTTACATTGTTTCTGTGTTTCTTATTTGATAAGACGGTTGGTTACATCTATAATGGGGGGAATGTCTTTTTATATGCTGTGAAAATATGTTGCTCTGATTCGTTGATAAATAAAGCTGTTTGGCCTATGGCAAGGCAGCTTAGAGGCAGGTGGAAAATCCAAACAGTTAGATAGGAAGAGAAAGCAGAGGCAAAGCAGATGTCAGCCCACCATCTAGGGAGCAGCATGTTATGGCACACAGGTAAAGCCACAGAACACGTGGCAACATATAGATGAACAGAAATGGGCTGAGTTTAAGTGTAAGAGCTAGTCAGTAGTAAGCCTGAACTAATGGCTGAGAAGTTTTAATTAATATAAGCCTCTGTGTGTTTACTTGGGTCTGAGTGGCTACAGACTGGGCAGGACACAGGAAAACTTCAGCTACACATACAGATTCATATTCCAAGACAGAAGAAGAGTTGCCCACAGAGATAACAAGCTTTTCCCCTTACAGCCCATCTTGGTCAATGCTGCATCCTGAAACTTCGTGTGTCCTTGGTTGACACTGGCTTTCAACCCTGTCTCTTTAACTTGGTGACATCCTCGGCCTCTATTCAGCTTCATACTTTCTATCCTGCAAATTGAGAGCTTTTTTCCAGACACTGAGCTTGCTTTATTTCTCTACTCTCCAGTAGAAAAAATAAAATGACATCCTGGTCATAAATAAAATTAATCAGTAAATAATAAAAATCATGTATTTAAAATATTTTAAAAAAATACTATAAGCTGGGCATGATAGCACATACTTCTGAGGCAGGAGGTTGCTGGGATTTTGTTGTCAGCCTGGGCAATATAACAGTTCCAAGCTTGAATTGCACAATATAGCAAGTTACTGTGTCAAATAAATAAGTGGATAAATAATAAAAAGAATGCCACACCTTCTAATAGTGCCACTCTCTGGTGGACGAGCATTTCAATCTATGAGCTGATGGAGCCATTCTTATTCAAACTACAACCAGGTGCACGTATGAATTCACTGCACTAGAATGTACAAGACCTATGCAAGCTCCAGCTGGACAGAATCCTAGAACAGAATGTGGAAGGCAGACACCTGGTAGGTGGACCACACACCAGGGCAGGCATTGCTCCCTAGACTAGCTGTGTGGTACAAACTGGACTCGTGAGGAAAGGAGGAGAGGGAGGAAGATTCTCCAGCTTGGGTGGGAAGGAATGGGAAGGTTGAGAGGGTGGTGAGGGGAGGAAAGTGGTGGATATGTTTGAAATAAACAGCATGAAACTCTAAAAAATTAAAAAATTTTTTAAAGAAAATGCTACTTTAAGCAAAGAAAAGCTGAGGGGGGAAGTTACCAAAAGACCTTAGAGCTAATGAATGTTAGAGGAAATTTTTCAAACAAGAAACATAGTAACAGATGGACCAGTGATGCACACAGGGAAATGAAAACTGTCAGAAGCAGCAAATCAAAACATGTGAAAGAGAAAAAAAATAAATAACAGAACTGTAAAGAAAACAAGTACACAGTAGTAGAAATTATTTTTGTGCCTAGGCTAGACTCAAAATCAATACATAATCAAGTATGACCTTGAAATTCTGATTTTCCTGTGTCTACATGTGGAGTGCCGGCATCACAGCCAAGAACCAGTCTTAGTTTGAATGAAAATGACCCCCATAGGCTGTTTGAATACCTGATTCCCGATTGATGGAACTGTTTGAGAAGGATTAGGAGGTATGGTCTTGTTGGAGGAGGTGTGCCATCTGGTTTGGGCTGTGAGGTTTCAAAGGAATCACACCATTTTAAACCTCTTTCCTCTGCATCCTGCTTGTGGTTTGAGATGCAAGCTCTCAGCTGTTCCTGCCTTCACTCCACCATTATGGACTCGAACCCTCTGAAAATCCAAGCCCAATTAAACATTTTCTTCCATAAGTTGTCTTGGTCATGGTATTTTATCATGGTAACAGAAAAATAACTAATACAACCACCATGCTGGGTTTAGTAGTAGAGATATATTAAAGAGCATTTTCCTTTATTATTCTCTAAGTGTATGGAGTGATCTCTCACCTCGAAGGCAGATTATTTGCATAACATGGACCCCAGATTTCTGGTACCTGCTCTACCCACTCACTCAGCTCTTCTCCCCAGCCTGGGTAAGTGTTTTTCCCTTGGAGCTCAGTTTCTCTCTGT
Organism: Peromyscus maniculatus bairdii; assembly: GCF_049852395.1. Taxonomy (NCBI): domain Eukaryota; kingdom Metazoa; phylum Chordata; class Mammalia; order Rodentia; family Cricetidae; genus Peromyscus; species Peromyscus maniculatus. The sequence continues at coordinate 21,492,372 of NC_134854.1, read as the reverse complement.
CCTCTCTCATTTGATGAAAGTCATAACTGGTTAAACAGGCAGTCTCTCTGTGCCCTTTCGGGGGGCCTCATCACATGAACAGGGAACTGGCCACTGTCATCCTGGGCATTTCTCTAACAAGTTTCAGCACTTGGGGACAACCTCATGGTTGAGACTCTGTCCCATTTACTTACCCCTTTCTGTGGTGTCTTCCTGTGTCCCATTTCTGTCACTGTCTACCCTCATGATCTGTAAACACTGCTTCCTCACACCCAGATACAATATTAGAATCCTCACCCCGCCCCCCATTCACAGCCTCTAACACTTGGACTTGGAAGGAAAAATCCTCCCCATGTCTCTCCTACCTCCTCTTTGCTCTTGTCCTAGGAGTCACCTTCTGTAGATGTAACCAACCGTCTTATTAAATAAGGAACACAGAAACAATGTAAAAGAGAAAGCCGAGAGGTCAGAGCTCAGAGCTAAAATCTCACCCTTCCTCCTGCTGTCCCAGCTTCGCGAAAAGAGACCTACTTCCTCTCGGTTCGTATTTTTAAAGTATGTTGTTCTGCCTTCTCATTGGTTGTAAACCCAAACACATGACTGCCTCGTCACTGTCTGAATGTACAGCCCCCTAGGTCTTAAAGGCATATGTCTCCAATGCTGGCTGTATCCCTGAACACACAGAGATCTTATGGGATTAAAGGCGTGTGCCACCACCGCCACACTCTTGCTATGGCTCTAATAGCTCTGACCCTGAACACACAGATATCTATGGGATTAAAGGCGTGTGCCACCACCGCCACACTCTTGCTATGGCTCTAATAGCTCTGACCCCCAGACAACTTTATTTATTAACATACAATCAAATTAATATTTCAGTACAAATCAAAATAATATTTCAATACAATTAGATTACCACCACATTTCCCCTTTTCTATTTTAATAAAAAGAAAAAAAGCAAAAGGTTATGACTAACAAAAGAAAAACTATATACAAAAGTACAATAACTATATACAATATATACAAGTAATAAATACCTAAACAGGTATTTGACGAATCAGAGAAAATAATTCCATTATCTATCCTATTTTGATAATTCCAAGATGTATCTAATGTACTTTCTATCCTAATTAATTTTCAACTATAACTAACTAATCTTCAACCATAACTAACTAATCTTCAACTCCCTCAGAGACCCAAGAAGGGAATAATATTAGCTAACAAAAATAAAAACAGGAAGTGCATGCAAGCAACTTCCAAAAAATTTTGTGAGTTGACAGAAACAGCCAGCTGCCTGGGCAGTCACCTGAGGTTTCTCCGCAGTGTTGGGGCATCATCTTCAGCCTATAGGCTTAGTGTATCTGACAGACTCATTTGTGAAGTAGGATGTACACAAGGTCAACAGTTCAACCTCACATTGGGTGAGAGCAGTCCACGTACCAGAAACACCTGAATTCCACTAGTGTCCTGTCATGATTCAGGATTTTAAATTCTGGAAATTGTTGACAGTTTTTTAATTCAGCTGTCCATCCTTCTTGGCTGTGTATATATGGCTTCATCTCAGCATCCCCTTCTTCTCCACATCCCTCTATTAAATGCCAGTCTACTTTTGAGAGGCATGAGCTTTCAGCTGCTGTTCCATTGTACAACAGAATCCATCGGCCCTCTGCCTGTTAAGCTGCCTTCGAAGAAAAGGGCACCGTACCTTTTCCGGATGCGAAGGCCACTTCAGGGATGGGGCCATATTGTCCTGGCCTCAGAAGATGCCTTTTGATAAAGCCATAACCACACTTGTTTTGGCAAGAATCAGTAGTCCCTTGTTTCGTGATCTGTCTGTCCATTTTGTCCTGTTGATTCGAGGATACTTTGTTGTCCAGTGGCTAACTTTTGCCAGAATGAAAGTTGACTCCATATGCAGTTTCTTCAATGCCCATATTTTCTCTAAAGTAGATTGGTACTGCCAGGAGCCGACATGTCTCAAAAAAGAAAAATTTTCTAAGTTATTAAAACATTTTAAATGCCATATTCTGTAGATCTCTGAAGGGTTTGAAGATGACCTGTCTAAAACATCTCTGCTCAATTTTTAAAATATATCCAATATGACTACAAGTTCTATGATAATGTCTAACTACTAGCTTTCATTTCTTTATATCCTAATAGTTGATAATAATAACATTCAAGGATCAGAAATTTGCATTACATTGTTAAATGGATGGAATAAATACAATTAGAAATATACATATAGCATTTTCTAACAATATCAGTTTCAAATTTGTGTACAATATAAAACAATTCAATCCAATGTAAAGTATTTAGAACTAGTAATTGTCTTTTTCTTTTCTTTCTTTCTCTCTTTTTTTTTTTTTTTAAACAAGAACTTTAAATCTAATCTCCTTTGCTTAGCCTTTTTCCTAACCCTTGACAATAACTTGTAACCAACCCCCCTAAATACTGAAAATTATCCCAGACCCAAAACCCATTAAAAAGACCAAAAAACCACCCGCCCCACACCACCTCTTTGGGAATGTGGGCGTCGTATTCTTAAAATTGCTTCCTGCTGGGTATGGGCGAAGTTTTCTTTATCCTGAAAGAAAAATTTTAGGTTAATTGTCAAATTCTAGGAGAGGTAACTATATCCTTCATTATCCAGTCTGTGTATAATGCCAAAGTTGAGGGTTTATCTCAAGTCCTTATTCAAGTAGTCTTTGAGACTGGATCATCTCAGCTAGTCATCTCAAATTTGCTCTGAGCACCTTGTAGTTCAAAGCTGATCTGTGGATGATGTTTGTCAGCTTAATGATATTATTATTGTCCACGTGGAATTGTTGTTGTTGTGGGGCCCCATCTTCTTTCTGGAGACTTCAGTTGATATTAGGCCTGGCCGTGATTTCCTGCAGAAAACTGATAAGAGACTCGAACACAAAAACATATATATGCAGCTAGCCTCTTTTCTAGAATTAGTTAGTACTCTATGTGACCATTCATATCTTAACAAAGTTTAAAATGTATATATATATATTAATCTTGTAAATTTTGATATAAAATTTATACTTTGAGAAAAGTTTAAAGAATCAGAATAGAATCAAAGAGTTGAGATTAGTAATAGAATAGTCCCTTAATTAATTTTGCTTTTGTCCTGTACCATAGCAGAAGATGGCTCTTATTCTGGCATGATACAGGGAGTTTGCATTTTCCTTTTAACAACATGCTTGATTTTAAAGAAGGAGAGAGCCATTCTCCAACTCCAAAGTCAGCTTTAAATTTTAATTGAACTGGGACTGTTAGAAGACCAATAGTGTTAAATCTTTAGAGAAAAGCAGAAACAAACATTTAGGAAGACATAAAATTTTTTTTTTTTTTTTAGATAATATATACCCATACACCGTTTCACTCTGTTTCTTGGGATAGATGATTTGTCCCTTTTCTTCAGTTGTCTCATTTGTCCAGTGTTCTTCAGATTCCTTAACCTTCATTCTCCTAAAAGACAAAAACAAAAACTTTTCCCCAAGACTAATTTTGGGGATGTTCCTTTTTGGCAAGTTATTATCTGATGAAATGAAAAGGCATGTTTTATTGATACAAGTTAGTTTAAATTGGATGTTCATGCTGGTTGATGAACTATCACCTCCTCTAATTAAGAGGTCTCTCTTGTTCAAATCGAACCTTTATCAATTTTGATGGTACCCACAGCTTATCTTCTCCTGTAGAAACAAAAGCAAAACCACGTCCCCAATGTAATACATACCCTGGTTTCCATTCTGAGGTCAGCACATCCTTAAAGTATATAGGCTGATTTAATTCTGTAGTTTTTTCTATTATCCAATGTCTCTCTGCAGCTGTTGTTCCTTTCTCATTGGCATTCAGAAAATTCAAAGTTAGAAGAGCATTATGCAGTCTATTTCTGGGGGTTTTTGTTACCCATTTCTGTTTATTTAGCATATCCTTTAGAGTTCTGTTTGATCTTTCTATAACTGCTTGACCTGTAGGATTATGTGGTATGCCTGTAATATGCTTTATATTGTAATAAGCAAAAAACTGTTTCATTTTAACAGAGACATATGATGGAGCATTGTCAGTTTTGATTTGTGCAGGTATACCCATGATGGCCATAACTTCTAGCAAATGAGTGATTACAGAATCAGCTTTTTCAGAACTCAAAGCAGTTGCCCATTGAAATCCTGAATAAGTATCGATAGTGTGGTGTACATATTTCAATTTTCCAAATTCTGCAAAGTGAAACACGTCCATCTGCCAGATTTCATTTCTCTGAGTACCCTTTGGGTTACATCCTGCTGGTAATGGCGTCTGATTGTAGAAGGAACAAGTAGGACATTTCTTTATTATTTCTTTGGCTTGTTGCCAGGTTATGGAAAAATCCTTTTTTAAACCTTTACTATTAACGTGATGTTTTTTATGAAATTCTGAGGCCTCCAGCACATTTCCTATCAATAATTTATCAATCTCTTCATTGCCTTGTGCTAGAGGGCCTGGCAGACCAGTATGGGATCGAATGTGAGTTATATATAAAGGATGATTCCTTTTCCTGATTGTATCTTGTAATTGAATAAATAGTGAAGTTAATTCTGAAGCATCAGGGATAAATTCTGCAGTCTCAATATGTAACACCACTCTTTCAGCATACTGAGAGTCAGTTACTATGTTGAGAGGTTCTGAAAAATCCATTAATACCAACAGAATAGCATACAATTCTGATTTTTGCACTGAATTATACGGACTTTGAACCACTTTACTTAAATTTTCTGATTTGTAACCTGCCTTTCCTTCTTTGTTGGCATCTGTATAAAATGTACGAACTCCAGATATGGGTTTTTGCCGTACAATTCGAGGCAAGATCCATTCAGCTCTCTTTATAAGATCAATTCTATTGCTTTTGGGATATTTGCTGTTAATTTCTCCCAAAAAATTACTGCAAGCTCTTTGCCAAGGTTCACTTTCTGTCCATAATTTTTCAATGTCCTCCTTAGTTAATGGTACGACAATTTCTGCTGGGTCTATGCCTGCTAATTGACGAAGTCTCAATTTTCCTTTGTAAATCAAGTCAGAGATTTTTTTCCACATAAGTTTTTAATTTTTTATTTGGTTTATTTGGTAAAAATATCCATTCCAATATAATATCTTCCCTCTGCATTAATATTCCAGTAGGAGAACGCCTAGAAGGTAAGATAACCAAAATGCAATCCAGCTTTGGATCAATACGATTCACGTGTCCTTCATGCACTTTCTTTTCTACCAAGGCTAATTCTTTCTCAGCTTCAGGTGATAATTCTCTTGGACTATTTAAGTCCTTGTCACCTTCTAAGGTTTTGAACAAATTAGTCAGTTCATCATTTTTTACCCCAACAATAGTTCGTAGATGAGAAATATTTCCAAATAATCTTTGAAAGTCATTAAGAGTCTGTAGTCTATCTCTCCGAATTTGCACCTTTTGGGGTCTAATTTTTTGTAGCTCTATTTTATATCCTAAATAATTAATAGAATCTCCTCTTTGTATCTTTTCAGGAGCAATTTGTAATCCCCAGCGAGGCAAAATTTTCTTTACTTCTTCAAACATTATTTCTAAAGTATCTGCATTTGAGTCAGCTAGTAAAATATCGTCCATATAATGATAAATTATAGATTTAGGAAATTTTTTACGTATCACTTCCAATGGCTGTTGTACAAAATATTGGCACAGAGTTGGGCTATTCAACATTCCCTGAGGGAGGACCCTCCATTGAAATCTTTTAACCGGTTGAGAATTATTATAAGTAGGCACTGTAAAAGCAAATCTTTCTCTGTCTTTTTCTTGTAAGGGTATTGAAAAGAAACAGTCTTTTAAATCAATAACTATGAGAGGCCATCCTTTTGGTAACAGAGTAGGCAAAGGCATCCCAGATTGTAGAGAACCCATTGGCTGAATTACTTTGTTAATTGCCCTAAGGTCTGTTACCATTCTCCATTTACCAGATTTCTTTTTAATAACAAATACAGGAGAATTCCAAGGGCTGGTTGATTCTTCAATATGCTGAGCATTTAACTGTTCTTCTACCAGCTCTTCTAAAGCCTGGAGTTTCTCTGTTGTTAAAGGCCATTGCTGGACCCATACAGGCTTGTCTGTTAACCATTTTAAAGGTAGAGCTGTTGGTGTTTTTGGAAGATCATCAGTTATTGTGCCCTGTTCTTGTATAATATGGATGGCTGGTGACCACTCATTAGAACAATATCTTCTAATATTTCTCTCAGTAACATGTGCTAGTTTATGATTTGTTTCTGAGATTGGAGGGATGTTAATCTGAGTATTCCATTGTTGCAACAAGTCTCGACCCCACAGGTTCATAGTTATGTTAGCCACATATGGTTTTAATTTTCCTCTCTGTCCTTCTGGACTTATACATTCGAGCCATCTTGCACTCTGTTTCACCTGAGATAATGTCCCAATTCCTAACAGTTGAACGTTTACCTCCTGAAGAGGCCAAGTTGGATGCCAAAATTCTGGTGCAATTATGGTAACGTCCGCACCTGTGTCTACCAGACCAGACAACAAAACACCATTTATTTTTATCGTTAATTTTGGTCTTTGTTCATTAATAGAAGTTTGCCAAAAAATTTTCTTTATGTTTTCTCCTGAATTTTCTATTCTCTCTGTTTCATCATTCTGACCAGCATGATTTATTCCAATAGGCATTTGGTTATTTAATCGCTCTCCAGAGCAGGCATTTCCTCTATGGCTGCCGGAAAGGTTTGAACTGGATTTGCACTGGGGGCCTGCCTGAGGCCCCTCTGGGAGTTTCCCGAAGACTGAGGCAAAGGATTACCCTGTCTGTCCTTTGTTGATCTACATTCGTTGGTCCAGTGTTTTCCCTTACCACACCTTCTGCATACTCCAGAAGGAAGGGGCATTCTGTTGCCATTGTTCCTTGAAGAAACATTGTTTCTGGAAATGACCTGTCTACAGTCCCTTTTCAAATGTCCTTGCTTTCCACATCCAAAACATCTAACACTCCTCAAACCTTTTGAAATTACTTCTCCTACCCATGTATCATCATGCTCATCAGCTTCAACATTAATTGTTTCTCTAATCCAATCTTCCATAGGTGCAAATCTTGCCCTTAATGGCCTGATTATTCTTTTGCATGCTGCATTCGCATTCTCAAAGGCCAAAGATTCAATTATTGCCTTACCAGCTTCTGAATCTGAGACCGTTCTCTTTACTGCTGAAGCCAATCTTTGTAAAAAATCTGTAAAAGACTCTTTTGGGCCTTGCTTCACCTTTGTAAATGACTCAGATTTTTTTCCTGGTTCCTCAACTTTGTCCCATGCATTCAAGGCTGCCGTTCGACATAAAATTAGGGTTTGGACATCATATAAACATTGTGCTTGTGCTGAAGCATATTGGCCTTCGCCCATAAGCTGATCCTGGCAAACTTGTACTCCTTTATCCCTCCATTGTTTTTCTATGTTTTTAGCCTCCTCCTTAAACCAAGTCAGAAATTGAAGTCTCTGGCTGGGTTCCAGAACACCTTGTGCGAGGTCCCGCCAGTCCTGTGGTACTATCCTATTATATGTTGACCAAGTGTTTAACATTTGCTTTACATATGGGGAATGCATGCCATAAGATACTATTGCCTCCTTAAACCTTTTTAAATCCAACATTTCAATTGGAGCCCAAGTATTTTGTGTAGCCATTTGATCAGGCATCTGCTGTACTGTTACAGGATAAATTAAGGGTGACTGTGTGAAAACAGGCTTTCTTTCTGCAACCTTATGATCCCGACTTGAAACAACTTCACTGTTAATTTCTTCTGTCTGAATTTTTACAGGTTTAACAAGTTCTTCTAACGCTGTTATCCTGGCACTTAAATTGACTATCTTTTTAAATATTAAAATGTGGATTATTATAGTGATGAGGTGCATAATTCCACCAATACTAATATTATATAGTTGTTCCATTGCCAGACTGCCTAAAATTTCGAACAAAAACCAATTTTCTTCCAATGTACACATAAAACCCATTTGTTTTTTAATGTGGAAAAAAATTCTCTTTTAGATAGTTTCCTTTAAAATATCTGATATATTATGACTTACCAAATCTGCGTAGAACAGTAGAAATCCGAGGGGATTTTCAAAGCAGCCACCTAGTGTCCCAGGTGTAAATCCAGAGAGAGAGAGAGAGAGAGAGAGAGAGAGAGAGAGAGAGAGAGAGGAAAGAGAGAACGCACAAGAAAGCGTAGCCGGCTAAAGCTTAAATGCAGCCACGTGTTCCCTCTTGTGCCGAGTCAAGGCTTGGGCCCTGTTCGGCAGGGCAGGTCTGAGTTGTTTGTAGCACCGGCTTTAGGCAAGCTGCTCACAGACCTAGGCCCGGGCTAGAAGTTGCTACCCGGACTAGGACGCCGGCAGCTCGGACTAAGAAGCCGATCGCCGTCGGCCGCCGTGTGCTGCCGCCGCCGCCTGCCACTTTTGCGGGAAAGCGGACCTGCCGCCAAGCCAAGCAGTTTTTAATGGATTCTTGTCACGTTGGGCGCCAGATGTAGATGTAACCAACCGTCTTATTAAATAAGGAACACAGAAACAATGTAAAAGAGAAAGCCGAGAGGTCAGAGCTCAGAGCTAAAATCTCACCCTTCCTCCTGCTGTCCCAGCTTCGCGAAAAGAGACCTACTTCCTCTCGGTTCGTATTTTTAAAGTATGTTGTTCTGCCTTCTCATTGGTTGTAAACCCAAACACATGACTGCCTCGTCACTGTCTGAATGTACAGCCCCCTAGGTCTTAAAGGCATATGTCTCCAATGCTGGCTGTATCCCTGAACACACAGAGATCTTATGGGATTAAAGGCGTGTGCCACCACCGCCACACTCTTGCTATGGCTCTAATAGCTCTGACCCTGAACACACAGATATCTATGGGATTAAAGGCGTGTGCCACCACCGCCACACTCTTGCTATGGCTCTAATAGCTCTGACCCCCAGACAACTTTATTTATTAACATACAATCAAATTAATATTTCAGTACAAATCAAAATAATATTTCAATACAATTAGATTACCACCACAACCTTCTGTCACCCTTTCTTCAGGACCAACCCCCTCATTGGATTAATCATGGGCACTTCTGACTCAAAGCTAGACTCCACCTCCTCTCACCCCCCTTCTCTAGTCTCTTTCCTCCCTTGGACTTTGAGATGCTATTGACCCTCACTCAATGCCCTTGGGCAAAGTGGCTCAGGACAAAATGATTTCTAGTCTCCTAGCTGGGATCCAAAAGGCCTCCCATAATAAGGTAAATTTCAACAAACAGGGGTGTTACCCAGAGGACAAGTGAAACTCTTGCTTCCTCCACGACTCACACCAAACCAGACACTAATTCTCAAGAGGACCTGATTGTCCTCAGCTCTCTCTTCCTTTCCCAATCAGCTCCTGATATTAGGAAAAAACTTTCTAGGTGATGGCCCCCAAACTCCTCAGAGAGATCTGTTGAATATAGCATTTAAGATCTTAATGGGCAGGAGGAGCAGGAAAGAAAGAAAGGGCTTCCTGTGAGAGACAGAAATGTCAATTTCTGGGAGCAACCCTGAGGCCACCTCCAAAGAAGACAGGGCACCAACAGACTACCAGGAACTTACTTCAAGTGTAGAAACACTGGTCCCTGGGCAGAGAACAGCACTTCACCTTATTTGCTGCCAAGACCTGGCCCAAACTGTGGACAGGTAGGACACTGAGGGGTCAACTACCTCTTTGCCTCAAATCCCCCAGGTGCCTCTTCCACAAGAAAACATCTTGGATCTTCTGGGCCTGGTAGCTAATGATTGATGCTGCCCTGAGACCTAAACCTTCAACAAAATCATCAAGATTACCACGGAGGATCCCAGGGTCCAGATAATATATAAGTTATTGTCCTTTTTAATTGATATAGAGACTGCTTGGTCCATATTTCCCACTCACTTCAGTAAAACTTACCCTTCCCTGATCTCCATGTCTCCATGATGGGTGCTGATGGCCAGCCCCAGGACTACAGGGTCCTCACCTCTGTTCCCTCTGAGGCCAGCTGATCACTCTGAGGAGGATCACCTTCCTCATTAATGCCTAGTTGCCCAACCTCATTACTGGAAACATAGCTAAATTATGTGTTCCTTTTCCTTTTCATCCAAGGCCTTCCAAAATTTCCCTTCCTCTCCTAGCTTCTGAAGACAAATCCACTCTGTTTCAGCTTTTTTAAAACACAAATTGAGTATATTTTCCTATTTTGTATCAAGTAACTAAATTATGCTGATCCCATGGAAGAAACCACAGAGTTGCTTTGACTGGTCAAAGTTGCTGGAGGAAAGCCACGTGGTTGCTGTTTAGAACATGTTTTTCTAAACAATAATTACTTGCACACATACGCACAGTTGGATCCAAGTTACATACACATCCATACAGTTAAAGCTAGCTTACATTCATACATATAGTTAAATCCAAGTCACAAACGTGTCCAATACATACACACATATGTGAATATCTCCATTTTTAACATAAACATTTTTAACATGAGTTTGCAGAATCGTCAGCTAATTTTAAAATGAAAACCAACCAGAATTAACTTTTAAATTCAGTATTTGCAGGTATAAGAAACCGCAGCAAGCATAGCTCACATTCCCTGACCTTCTACAACCTTCCATAAGACCCCTTCTGACCTTCTATAACCTCCCATGTACCCTCAGTTCGTTCAGACATTTACTTCAGACAAATTTCTTTCTGCCTTTTTTAAGCATAGAAACTCTCAGCAAAATCTTTCTTGTGATTTCCTGCAATAGTTGAGAATATATTGTAAAGCTACAGTATTTTAAACAAGAACAGAAATACATGCATATACTCTAACAAGAGTAACTCTAAATTTGCGTCATTCAACATTGTACCAACAAGAAGCATCTGAAACTAGCAGTAATTTTTCTTTTTTTTAATCAATATAACATACCCTTTTAAATGATGACAAATATTTATAATCTACTGAATCTGAATGATCAAAGCATTATAACACAGCCACTGTAGCTTAAGAACCATACATAGGCAGTGAGGCTCCACTCCATCCTGGGAGCCAACCTTCCCTCAGGTTTAATGGGCAGCCCCCAGGGCAGGTCCTGGGAGACCCACCCATTCGCGTGGGACAGAAGTGGACAGCGGACAGCATGGGGACAAAAGATTGTTGTGAAACCCAGATTCTCAAGTGCAGGAGGAGAGCAGCAGACTGAAAGTGACTCCAGGCCCGGGCGGGGCCCCAGGCCTGTAGGCCACTCCTCGGATGTGACCCTGAAGGGACAGTTCTCCCCCAGCCCCCTGGCCGGGTTCAGACATGCTCTGAGCTCCTCAAGGCCTCTGAGCTGTAGCACAAAGTCTCTACCATAAGGCTCCCCGCGCAGGGGCCTGACTTCGAACCTTTTGGGTCCAGTCCTGCGGTGCTCATGGCCGGTCCCAGAGCCCAGCCGCTTGGTCTGGCTGACCCTCACCCAACCTGTGGCACCACATCAGTGCGCTCCCGGACCTGCTGCTGTGTGTTCCCTCACAGAGCAAGAAAGCAATGAGGGGGGCACTCTTAGTCTGTCCTAGACCAAGCAGAGGGACCCTCCGTCCCATTCCTCTGGCCATCCGGCCCCAAAGGCTGTCATCCATGCACAGCTGCCATCCGGAGTCATGACGCACATACGAGCCCAGGCATAGAACACTCAAACATGTGGCCACATTTCTCGTGCAGTCACACATTCATATAGGTAGGGCATTCCAACAGAAAGGCAAACAAAACTTTTTACAACATACAAGACAACAAAACAGCTCTCCTGGAGCCTGGAGACCAAACCAAAACCAAAAAGACGCCAGCCTCGTGCTGGTCCCATGGGAGTGACCCATGTCGTCTCTACAAATCAAATTCACATACCTGCAGGCACTTACAAAAGGATATCCAAACGCAGCGGTGAGAGCAGAGAGCCCTGAGCCCAGGCAGGGTAGGGTCTTTATCATAGCAGAGGTTGGGGTGAGAGGATTTCCAGGGTTTTCAGGACCCTGATTGGCAGACATTTATCTAGGGGTATCCGTAAAACAAAACAGGTGTGTACTAGACTCAGCGACATCCGGCTACCTTATCTAAAGGTTGGAATGCTTGGGATGTCAGGTACTTCCTCATCCCTGGGTGGATCCCTGGGTGGTGTCAGCTTAAGGCTTTTCCTGGGTCTGGGTGCTGCCTGCCAGTAAGCCTGTCACAGAAGCTGTGTCTAGGCCCCTGAGCCTGTCACAGTGGCTGTGTGGTCAAGCTGTTTTGGGGCCCCTCTACAGTTGGTAGCCAGGCAGGAAGTGTAGGTGGGGCAACCAAACTAGGAGGATGCTGGGAGAAAGAAGAGTGGAGTCACCAGCAGATGCAGAAAGAAGCAAGATGGACAGGTCGTACTGAGAAAAGAGCATTTGTAATTAATATTAAAAGCCTCTGTGTGGGGATTTGGGAGTAACTGAAGCACAGGAAACCACCTACGCTCTCTGAAGTGTATTATAGTTTCTACATACCTGGGAATCTGGCAGAAGAGTAGTTTTTGTTTAAATGAAGAGTACATCTTATTCTCAGTGTTTGAAACAAATGAGTAAAATGTAGTTGTATTAAGGACCAGAGTAGACGTCATTGGGCAAAGGCATTATGAAGAAAGAAGTGTTTCAAGTGTAACTTGAATCCGCTTATTAGACAGAAGCTCTCTTAGGGAACAGAAAGTGGACTTGGCTTTTCATTCTTAGTGGATTTTATTTTACTCAAGCTACGACCTTTACATGAAACAGAAATTCTTTTATTACTTAAATCATTTATGTATATCCAGTAAATTATGAGCAAAGTTTTCTTACATTACATACAGAAAATATTTTGAAAGGCACATTTTGTATACTCTGAGACTTTTGTTTTGGTTTTATTTGTAAACATATTTGATGTAAACAATTTACTACTGCTAATTTAAAATATTTTATAATTGTCCATTGCCTTTTATGTCATATTGGGACAGACTTGGCTATATTTTTAGTCATCTGAAATATACTTTAAGGTTTAGTTTTAGGTGATCCAAAGGAAAAATATGTTTTACCCTTGAATATATATTATTCTCAGCCTGTATAAAAGTTTCTCTTCGATGTAAATACTACCTAAGAAACAGAACTTTAAGATTTTTTTTCTGCCGGGCGGTGGTGGTGCACGCCTTTAATCCCAGCACTCGGGAGACAGAGGCAGGAGGATCTCTGTGAGTTCGAGGCCAGCCTGGGCTACCAAGTGAGTTCCAGGAAAAGGCCCAAAGCTACACAAAGAAACCCTGTCTCGAAAAAACAAAAAACAAAAAAAAAAAAAAAAAAAGATTTTTTTTTCCTACTGGCCACCTGTCTAAGTTATTTTGTTTCATGGTCTTTAGGGACTGCCATTTTCTCTTCTGGATCTATTTTAAAAAATAATTTTAGTACTAAGACATACTACTGGATTCTTCTTCTCCTCCTCCTCCTCCTTCTTCTCCAAGTATATCCTTTTCTGACAGTACAACTTCAAGAAGTTACTAAATATTGTTCAGTTGGAGCCCCTGGCTCACCCCTGCATGGTCCTGGAAGCCTGTTCCCCCACCCACTCAGAGTCTCCAAACAAAGGAAAGGCACCAAAGAGCCCAGCTCCACATTCTTGGTCGCTATTGCAACTTTCTCCCCTGAGGTGCCAAGCTGCTCAAGTCCCCACCTGATCACTCAGCTTTGGACCATCCTTGGGCACAAACTCAACTTGTGGTGGTCACATCATCACCCCTCACCTACAACCTGCAAAATCGCCCTACTTTAGTTCAGGGGTGTGGCCTTGTTCTCTGGGACCAGAGATCCCACCCTAGAGTTCCTTTGCTCAATGTACCTGTTGTTATACTTTTTCAGTTCATCTTGATCTAGCTAATTGCACTGGTGGAAAAACTTATTATTGAGGGCAGAAAACCATTAAAGATCTAAGAACTTTTGATTGGTTTCAGAAAGGTAATGGATTGAATACTTCTAATTTTGTCTGGAAGTCTGGCAGTTATGTTGTACATTTATATTTTAAATAAAATATTTTGGAGTTTTTAATTTTTTGTTTTGTTTAGTTTTTTGATTTTGTTTTTCTAGACAGGGTTTCTCTGTGGAGTTTTGCGCCTTTCCTGGAACTCGCTTTGGAGACCAGGCTGGCCTCGAACTCACAGAGATCCACCTACCTCTGCCTCCTGAGTGCTGGGATTAAAGGAGTGAGCCACCACCGCCCGGCTTTTAATTTTAATGAAAGGAAAGTGCATACACTTTCATATTCCATAGTGGTAATTATCATGTCATAAATCGAAATTGTGAATTATTTATTAGGGTCCTCACAGACAGTTATTTCCATGTGGCACCTGATTCCTTACCCTACTCCCTTCCTCAACTCACCCTATACACCAAGGAAGAACTTGAAACTCTCTTCCAAGTCCCACACAGAAAGCAGCAGGCTATGGTGCTCAGGTCATGAGTGGAATAAGTTTGTAGCTTCAGGAGCTGATACTAGCCCAGTCAGGGTGGGCCAAGGTTTAGATCTGTTCCAGCGGACATCCACTCAGCTGGCAGACACCATCCAGGAATCAACCTTGGCCCTACAATGGCACAAAGCGCAGCTCACCTCCCTAGCCTCAGTTGTCCTACAGAACTGGCAAGCCCTCTTCTTGCCGGGCAGGAGAGGGGACAGGAGGACTCCTGTCTTCTCCTCAGTGACCAATGCTGCTGCTGTGCAAATCAGTTTGGCCAAGTGGAAGAGAAGGCCAAAATCTTAAATGAACCCGCTTAAAACTTACATTAGAGCCCCAGGGCACAGCTCCAATGAGGGGCTCTCCTTTGGGGCTCCCTGGGGCTCCTGGCTCCTCCATCCCTTTGTCCCCTTAATATCCATACTTTTTATGTTTGCTCCCTATCTCTTCAGGTTCTCTCAGGACAGAATTGGTAAAATAACAAGTAGATCTAAAATACAAGTACTTATATTTTAGTGCTTTCAAAGGGATTTTTCAGATACGTAAAATCTAGAGATCAGTGTTATGTATTAGTGCTTTGGGGAAGATTTTAGGGAATTGAGAAAGTTAAATGACCAGTATAGCCACACTGATTCATGGGCTGTGTACAGGAGGCCTGCCCTGATCTCAGGGAAGCATGCAGGTGTCAGGTGACTAACACATCAGTAACGGGCATAGGTGATAGATACAACAGAAATGGAGCTCTGCCTGCGAGGAGCTTGCCTAGATGGCTTGGCTATGTGGACTGTGAGCAGACTTCTGCTGAGTTCTCCCCTTCCAAAGGCCCGCACTGCAGAGCCAGGGCCCAGGAGCATGGCACATGGAAGAAAGCCAACCTGTAGGCAGAAACAGTTGCCATTGCTCCTTGCCTTGGTGCCACAGCCACTGCTGGGCTGGTGGGTGGGACAGGAACATGTGGAAGCTGCTTGTTGTAGCCTGGCTCTTGAAGACAACCCTGAGGGAGGCACAGCCAGAAAGAAAATTTTTGACAAGTTTACCAGCTACCTGGCTTGTGAGCAACCCGACTCACTTTTCAGTAAAAGCAAACAAAACACAGAAAAGTATCACTTGTCTCTCACTGAGATTCACCAGGGCCTGGAAAAATTGTACCCAGCTCTTGCTGTCTCATCCAGAAGAAACTTGGGACAAATGGCTAACTGTGGTACCTATTAGCATACCCAAGCACATGGTGGCTCCAGGCTCTCTCAGCATAGTCAATACCTGTTCCAGAGTCCATGCTGGAATCCTGGTTCCTACCCTAAACTCCTCCAGCTCATGGGCTTCCCTTCCCCGCAGCTTCTCATTCCTACATAACCCTGCCATTTCAGCCATGCACTTTCTTTTGGCCCCCTCTCTGTTGTCCCCCACTCCCACCCCCAGCTGCCAACCCCACTCATGGTTCAGTTCGCTCTGTTGTCCATGTCCAGGGAACTATTTTCTCTCCCTGCTCTGGACTCCTTCAGCTGCCTTTGGCTGTACTCTTCCTCATATGGACAATAAAAATCTTTGCTACAACCATACCTTGGATCTCTAATGTCCTCACTTTATGGCTTGCAGGCCACAGGGCTTCTTGCAGCTGATCCCCAGACAGGAAAGGGAATTAGGAAACAAAGGACTTTTCAAAATGCTGATGGGATTGTTAAGAGACACAAGTCTATCAAAGAAGCCATTTTCAAGGTGTGGCTCCACTGCTGTCCTTGAGGAAGCTGGCCATACTAAAGGAGGAAGGGAGCGCCTATTGTTCATGTGGGGGGGAAGGTGCACGTACCATATAAGGGCTGTCCAGGGACAACAATGCTCCTCTCATATCTCCTTTGCATTTAAAAGTTTCCTGCTCCACATGAAATAATTCACAACCCTGACATTCATTACAACCCACTGGGGCTTGTAAAAAGGTCCCACAGATGTCTCAAACAACATTTAGAAAAACAAAAGGGGGAGCATTTCCCTACCCTCACTAGTCCTCTGAACAATGCCTTACAGAACTTCATCTCACTGCTGCTCCAAAGCCCTTGTTTGCTTGAGGAGAGGTTGATAAAACCAAAGGCGCTTATGAGCAGATGTCATGATGGGAAAATGGTTTGACCTATTACTCATGCTGATGTGGGGGCACAAGGGTAGCTTCTACCTTCCCCTAAAAGGTAAAAGAGTCACTTTTGGTCCAGTGAAGATCCAGATTCCAGGTGTGAAGAAGTCTGGCGTAGAAAAATGACCAAAGGTTGTTTTTCTGAAGTGTCTGGTAATCATATCTATGCAGGTAAGTCTGGTCAAGAGACAAGCCTACTGGACATTTATCTCCAGGCCACTGCCTCTTCATCCAGTAGCTTGGTCACATTCTTCCATACCAGTTTAGAGAAAATGAACGGCCCCTCTCCCTATTTGGGAGGGTTCTATTCTAATCCTCTGGAATCCCAATGAACTCCTTTCAGCTCTTTAGCAATTTAGACAGGATTTAATATGCAACATGGATTACCAAGACATGTGTGTCAGCAGCTCCATAAAACAAGAAGGTGTATTTGGGAATTAACTGTGGCCCACCTCCTGGGTATTTGACCAATTATGCCAGCATATCTTAGAAAAGGGCTTATGATAAGATTGATTTTCTTATTAATACTGCAAAAACAATAATCAATGAGCTTCAAGGACTTAATCTCTTTAACTTATTAAAACATTGCTTTTGTTTTAGTTGAGCATAGCTCTTATGTTCTTCCTTCTTATATACTTTATAGTCTGGTGTCCGGCATTGCAATGAATCATCCTTGGAGCAAGTATGAAGATCCATCCGTCTTAAACATCTAAGAAATAAGAAAGGGGAGATGTAGGGAGTAGAGGAAGACCTGAATAAAGATATATTGCTAATCTGGCCATGCCAAGGGATTGAAAGACTTCAGGCACATGGGAAATTGACAAAGCCATTTTCCTATATGGGAATGTCTCAAGAGGGATAGCAAAGCTTTCCTTGGGGGAATGTGGGCAACAGACACAGCATTCTAAATCAACCAGTCTTAACTGACACAGGACACCCCATGTGTGGTGATTTGAATAAGAATGGTCCCCATAGGCTTATATATTTGAATGCTTAATCATTAGAGAGTGGCACTACTTGAGAAGGCTTAGGAAGTGTGCCCTTGTTGGAGTAGGCATGGCCTTGCTGAAGTAGGTGTGGCCTTGTTGGAGGAACTGTGTAGACGAATTTCTAAACAGTCTTATTAAATAAGAAACACAGAACCAAATACAGAGGTGAAAGCCATAGAGATCAGAGAAATAGGAATAGCTACCAACTAACCTTAGCTCACCAAATTGCCGTAGTTTCCCAAGAGAACCAGCTTCTTCCTGTCTAACCTGCACCTTTATTGCCTTTCTAATGTATCTGCATTTGAGTCAGCTAGTAAAATATCATCCATATAATGATTAAATTATAGATTTAGGAAATTTTTTACATATTACTTCCAATGGCTGTTGTACAAAATATTGGCACAGGGTTGGGCTATTCAACATTCCCTGTGGGGAGGACCCTCTATTGTTACATCTTAACAGGCTGAGAACTATTATAAATAGGTACCATGAAGGCAAATCTTCTCTGTCTTTTTCTTGTAAGGGTATTGAAAAGAAACAGTCTTTTAAATTGATATATAAGAGGCCATCCTTTAGGTAATAAAGTAGGCAAAGGAATTCCAGATTGTAGAGAGCCCATTCATCGGATTATTTTGATAATTGCTCATAAGCCTGTTTCCATTCTCCATTTACCAGATTTCTTTCAAATAACAAATACAGGAGAATTCCAAGGGCTGGTTGATTCTTCAATATGCTGAGCATTTAACTGCTCTTGTACCAGTTCTTCCAAGGCCTGCAGTTTCTCTGTTGTTAAAAGCCATTGCTGAACCCATACAGGCTTGTCTGTTAACAATTTTACAGGTAGAGCTGTTGGTGTCCTTGAAAGATCAGCAGTTGTTGTGCCCTGTTCTTGTACAATCTGGATGGCTAGTGACCACTCTTTAGAATAATATCTTCTAATATTTCTCTCAGAAACATATGCGAGTTTATGATTTGTTTCTGAGGTTGGAGGGATGTTAATCTGAGTGTTCCATTGTTGTAATAGATCATGTCCCTATAAGTTCATAGTTATGTTAGCCACATGTGCTTTTAATTTTCCTTTCTGTCCTTCTGGCCCTATACATTCGAGCCATCTTGCACTCTGTTTCACTTTAGATAATGTTCCAATCCCTAACAGCTGAACATTTACCTCCTGAAGAGGCCATGTTGGATGCCAAAATTCTGGTACTAAACTGTCCAAGAAAATGTCATTTATTCATATTTTTAATTTTGGTCTTTGTTCATTTATAGATGTTTGCCAAAAAAATTGCTTTATGGTTTCTCCTGAATTTTCTGTTCTCTCTGCTACAGCTGTTCTATCACCCCAAGCAGCCTGGTTTATCCAGTAAGCATTTGGTTATTTAATTGCTCTTCTATGATGTTAGGAAAGGTCTGACCTGAATTTTCTACATGAGGCCCCTCTGGTAGTTTCCCTAGGACAGAGACAAAGGATTACTTTGTCTGTCCCTTGTTGACCTACATTTGCTGGTCCAATGTTTACCCTTACCACACCTTCTGCATAATCCAGAGGGAGAGGCATTCTGTTGCCATTGTTCCTTGAATAAACATTCTTTCTAGGAATGCCCTATTTACACTCCCTTTTCAAATGATATTGTTTTCCACACCCAAAACATCTGACATTTTTCCTCAAGCCTTTTGCAATTGCTTCTCCTATCCACATGTCATCATGGTCATGAGAATCAACATTAATTGTGTCCCTGAGCCAATCCTCTAAGGGTGCAGATTTTGCCTTTAATGGCCTGATTATTCTTTTGCATGCTGCACTCACATTCTCAAAAGCTAAATATTCAATTATTATCTGTATAGCTTCTGAATTTGGTATCATTCTATTTACTGCTGAAGATAGCCTTTGTAAGAAATCCATAAATGATTATGTGGCATTCTGTACAACTTTTGTGAATGATGCAATTCTCTTTCCTGCTTCCTCTATTCTGTCCCATGCGTTCATGGCTGCCATGTGGCATAGAATTAAGGTTTGGTTATCATATAAGCATTGTCTTTGTATATCAGCACATTGTCCTTTTCCAAGAAGCTAATCCTGGGAAATTTGCACACCTCTAGCTCTACATTGATTTTCTTTTGTCTTAGCCTCATCTTTAAACCAAGTTTTCCACTGTAACTGTGCTCCGGGTTCCAGGACACCAGTTACCAATTATTTCTGGTCCTGAGGTCCTATTACAAGTTGACCACGAGTTTAACATTTGCTTTATGAATGGAGAATGCATGCCATAGGATACTATAGCTTCCTTAAATCTCCTTAAATCTAACATTTCCACTGGAGTCCAGTTAGCTTGTATATACCCTTGAGCAGGTAGTTCCTGTATGGCTACCAGATAAATTAAGTTTGATTGTTTGAAAACAAGCTGTCTCTCTGTAACCTATAATTCAATCCTGAAATAATTTCACCTTTAAATTCTTCTGTCTGAGTCTGAAATTCTCTATAATTCATTTTAACAGGTTTTTCTAAAGCCTTTATCTTGGCACTTAAATTGACCAACTTTTTAAATAGTAAAATAAGGATAATTACACAAATATGTATAACTAATGTTACATACATCCCATCAACATTAATTATCCTCTCATGTAATTGTTCCATTTTCAGATTGCCTAATGTATTATCAGAAACCAATTTACTTGTACTGTAAAGATATTTCCCATTTTTTAATGTGGGAAAAATTTTTCCCTTTTAACTAGTTTTTACCTTTAATATATCTGATATCTTAATTCACTTACCAAATCTGTGTAGAACAGTAGAAGTCTGAGGGAATTTCAAAGCAGCTGCCTAGCATGGTTGTAGTCTGAGATGGGAATTGAGAGAGAGAGAGAGAGAGAGAGAGAGAGAGAGAGAGAGAGAGAGAGAGAGAGAACTACTACTTACCAGGAGAAAAAAGAAAAAAAAGCTAAAAGCTAAAGTCTAGCCATGTGCTCTGGCCTGAGCCATTTCAGGCCTGAGTCAGGGGTCTATAAACCCACAAGCAGTCCAGCCACCTGCAGCTCCGGCCTCTTGTAACTCCAGCCACATGAGTTGGAGATCTGACCACAAGCATCTCCATCTTCATGTAGCTGGATTTCTTGTAGCTCTGGCCTGGCCAGGGGCCTGTAAACTCTGGCCTGTAAGGCCACCAATGGTTTTTTCATGAATTCTTGCCATGTGGGCACCAATTGTAGATGGATTTCTAAACAGTCTTATTAAATAAGAAACACAGAACCAAATACAGGGGTGAAATCCATAGAGATCAGAGAAACAGGAATAGCCACCAACTAACCTTAGCTCAACACACTGCCGTAACTTCCCAGGAGAACCAGCTTCTTCCTGTCTAACCTGTGCCTTTATTGCCTTGCTGTTGTGCCTTCTCATTGGCTCTTAGCCCAGCCACCTCACTTCCTCATCACTGCCTGTCTGTACAGTCCTCCAGGTCTCTATGGTTGGTACTGGGATTAAAGGCCTGTGTCACCACACTTGGCTGTGTCCTTGAACGCACAGAGACTCTGCCTGCCACGTGATCAGATAAAGGGTGTGTGCTACCACCGCCTGACTTTTATTTATGACTGGCTATCTATGTCCTCTGATCTCCGGGCAAACTTTATTATTAACATACAAATAAAATATCACCACAGAACTGTGTCACTGGGTGTGGGCTTTGAAGTTTCAAAAGAACAAGCCAGGCCCAGTGTCGCTCTCTTCCTGCTGCCTGTGGATCCAGATGCAGAACTCTCAGCTATTTCTCCAGCACCATGTCTGTCTGTATACCGCCATGGTCTCCCACCATGATGATAATGGACTAAACCTCTGAAACTGTAAGTCCCAATTAAATGCTTTCTTTTATAAAAGTTGCTGTGGTCATGGTGTTTCCATGTGGCAATAGAACAGTGAGTGAGACACCATGCAAAATAAAAAGTGCATATGATTAAAAATAAATGGACCATTTACCAGACAGCATTTTTATGCCAAAATGGGCTTCTATATATTATAGATCATGTCTTCTGACTGCATCCATATTAAATTAGAACTCAATAATGAAAAATATTAATACATTAAGGACAGCCCTAAATTATTTAGAAATTAAATATCATAGATGAAAATAAATATAGATCAAAACCACAAAAATAAAAAAATAAAAATATGAACTAAAATCTAAAAATTTTAAAAAAACAAGATAATAAAATCCATAAGACAAAATTATGGGAAAATGCAAATCTTTAAATTCTTACATTAGAAAAAGAAAGGGATGAGCCTTGGTATCAAATGCTCATAATCCCAGCTATTGGTGACATTGGTGGAAATAGGAGAAAAATATTCAAGGACAGCCATACATAACATAACAGCATTACAGTAACACTAAAAGTCTATGCTGAGGCCCTTTAAGGAAATGTATTTCCTCCAAGAGCAAAGAACCGAATCTTCATCTGAGTGGAGACATGTCATTATCTCCTTCCTGAAGAGTTAATCCAGTCAGGCCAGTAAATCACCTAGTCAAGAGATCACCTTTTAAGAAGGCTAATTCACCTTAATCCATGCTAAAGAAGTGGGAGGAGTTAATTATCCCTTGAAAGAGATATTGTACTTTTCCTTCCCAGGTAACTCACACTGGTTATATTCCCTACAAGGCCACCATAAGGCTCTGTTAGATCTGTCTGCCTTTCTGAGTCCCACCTCTTCCTTTTTGATTCTTACATTTTTACTTTTTCAGATACTGGCCTATGCTGGGGCATGCTCCCTTAGCACTTTGAGACTGTCTACTCACCCACCAATGTGACTGTCTGTCCACCATGTGGCTGACCTCCAGTGTAAACTATGGAAGCCTAACTCCAGCGACATGGGTTTTCTCTTCATCTCTTTCCTCTCCAATATCCTGAAGCTGCAGAGATCTCCAGCGTGCTTGTTCAGCTACTTTTCCCTCAAACTCTAGCATAGTTGTCCTCAAGCACCCTTCTGAGTCAGTTTTAAAATGTTTTAATTAATTAGACTGAGAACCCTGAGAGGGAACTTCAATTTTTAATTTCCCTGGGAACACGTGATACCCAATATGGGCTACCCAAAGTTTCCAGTAACAATGAGATCCTGTTCCCACTGTCAAATATAAATGTATGAGTGTGTGTGTGTGTGTGTGTGTGTGTGTGTGTGTGTGTGTGTACATATATGTATATATATGTGCATATATATGTATGAGTGTGTGTGTGTGTGTGTGTGTGTGAGAGAGAGAGAGAGAGAGAGAGAGAGAGAGAGAGAGAGAGAGGAAAAAGAAGAGAAAGAGAAGTAAGGAAAAAAAGAAAAGAAACACAGATTTAAAAAATCTATAATTTAAGATTTCCCATTAATAGGCTTGTGGTAGTTTGAATGAAAATGGCCTCCACAGGCCTATAGGGAGTGGCACTATTAGGAGGTGTGGCCTTGTTGGAGTGGGTGTGGCCTTGTTAGAGGAAGTGTGTCACTGGGGTTGAGATTTGAGGTTTCAGATGCTCAAGGCAAGCCCAGTGTCATTCTCTCTCCCTGCTGATCCAGATGTAGGCCTCTCAGCTATCTCTCCAGCACCATGTCTACCTGCATGCTGCCATGATTCCCACAATGGTGATAATGGGCTAAACCTCTGAACTGTAAGCCAGCCCCAGTAAAATGTTTTCAATATAAGAGTTGCTGTGGTCACGGTGTCTCTTCATAGCACTAGAACCCCTAACTGAGACGAGCCTGCTAAAGGAAAGTGCAATCTAATAAGCGTAAAAACAGTAAAGCAGAAATTAAAAAAAAAAAAGAAAAAAGTGAAGTCAGAGTCCAACAACAGAAGCATGGGAAAACAAAGTTTTCAGCACAAAGGGAATGAAGTTATGTCGTTTGTTGAAAAATGAATGTCACAGGAGATGATCAGATTAAGCAAAGTAATCCAGTCTCTGAAAGACGAAGAGCATATGCTGGCTCTCATTTGACGTCTCTCGGCTTCATAGGTCACATAAAATCATGCTTGTTAAAGTTCATTGAAATTGTCTGGGAAACAAGAGGACAAAAGTGAGCTGGTGGGGGGGGGGGGAGAAAAGGAGGCCCAGGAAGACCCGGGCGACAGGGAATATACTCAACATACGATATGCAGCGACAAGTAATTAAAAAAAAAATCAATAAAAATTAAAAGCAGGGGAAAAGCCTGTTTTCTAATAAGATTAATGTAGTCAAACTCCAACTACACTGAACAATAACCAAACTATGGGCTAACTCTTATTATCAAGACCAAAAATTGTGAAAAAAAATGCCAGCAATAATGTAACCACTGAGAGAACAAGATATTCCTTTAAAACATGTTATAATAATTCTAATAACCTAACAAATTTTCTACAAAGACATAAATTGCAAAACAAACTGAAGAAGAAATAGAAAAATAGAATTAGTTGAGGATGTTTCTACTAGACAGACAGGAATTCAGAGTTGGCAGTGTGGCTATGCTTGGGCACCAGTCCACTGCATGAGGCTGTGGGATTCCAAATCAACAGCGAGAGATTTCTCTTTTTCCAAGCCCCACAGATTTACAATACAGACTCATGGAGCCAATTAGCCAAAATTCCCTATATTTGTTAAGGAAATTAAAATTCCAATTAAATACCTTCCCACAGAGAAAATTATACAGTGAAAAAAATTGAGTAAGGGGGGGCAAAGGGGGAGCACACAGATTGTAACTACAGATTGGCAAGTTGGCAAGTCTTCTTCATTCAAACACAATAGAACCATCTCTTTAGAAAATACTTAGTTCATCTATAAAAAACCACTAGACTTTATAAGCAAAATTAGCAACATAGTGTGAGCCACATCAAGATACTTTAATTATATTAATCTGGGCTAGCAATAAACAAAGAAAATTAACCTTGATAAAACAATACCATTTATAGTGATATCCAAATGAAGAGATAATTAAGAATAAATTTAGAAAACTAACTGAAACCTTAAAATTTACTGGGAAATGTAACTAAAAAGAACTGACCACTGGAGAAAAGCCATTAAAGAAATCCTAAATTAGCAGGTATTTGTTAACATACTGGAAGACTAAATGTTCAGGTTCAATTCTCTATAAGTTGATTAATAGACTCAATGTAATACAAATCAAATCTACAACTATACTTTTTATAAAAATTGCTGCAACTGTTTTAAATTTCCTAAGAAAAAACAAAAGACCCAGAGAGTTATTTTAACTTTTTTTTTTTTAAATTAAGAAGTAGGAAAAGGCCAGCTAAGATGTCTGAGCAGGTAAAGGCATGTGCTGCTAAGCCTGATGACCTGAGTTTGACCCCAAAGAACTATGAGGTAGAAAGAGAGAACAGACTCCATATGTTGCCCCCTGGCCTCTTCATGTACCCATGCACATATAACATATATTACAGATTCCAAAGAAATGAAAAAAGGTAAAAATGAATAAATAAAATAAAAATAAAAAATATGAGAAATGAAGCTACTTGATTTCAAAACATCAGAAAGTTGGAGCACATAGCCACATATAGATGGGCAAATCAATGAAACTGACAGAGAATACAACCCAAAATTTCCCCTATGGGATTAGTATCTATTTGATTATCTCAAAGTTGCCAAGAAAATTCAGTAAAACTTGACAATAAATAATGTTTTACTTTTTCAGGTAAAACTTAAGTCATACTTTACTCTGTATACAAACAAAACAAAACCCTAAGTTGAACCTAATTAATCCAAAAAAATCATAGCCATAACTTAAAAAAAAAAATCTAAGTGACCTTGGGATATTTTTCTTAAGAAGAAAATGGCCAAGTATGAAGGCTCATGCTTTTGATTCCAGCTCTGGAGGCCAAAGCAGACAGATCTCCATGTGTTCAAGACTTTCATGCACATGCCATGGCATGCATGCTGTGCTCTCCACCCTCCATATACAACACAAACAAAATAAAATAAATACAGTAATAAAGTCCATTGTCATGCATTAGGCTGAAAGGCCATGAGAAGACTTGGTCTCCAGTGTAGTATGGTTTGGGAATATTAGCAGATGGGCCTTGATCAGAGGAAGTTAGGATACTGGGACTCCAGATGGGTATTTTGTCTCTTTGTTTCCTGCCCACCTTGCAGTTAGAGGATTTTTCTTCACAGGCTTCCAGCTCCATGATACAATGCCTCACCACAGACTTCAACCATGAGTTGAAATCTCTAAAATCAGAAGCCAATTTCAAAACACCCAAATTAAACAATAAAAACAAACCCCTTTCCTCCTGTAAGTTGATTCTGTTAGGTACTATATCACTGCAACAGAAAGCTGAAGAATGCACACAGCTATCTCACAATTCAGCAATTTTCTAATATTTCATATACATTTAAGGGACATGGCATCTTAGGCAGTGTTGTATTGCTGTGAAACCACACCATGACCAAGGCAACTCTCTTTTTTTTTAATTAATTAATTTTTTTGAGACAGTGTTTCTCTGTGTAGTTTTGGTGCCTGTCCTGGATCTTGCTCTGTAGACCAGGCTGGCCTTGAACTCACAGAGATCTGCCTGGCTTTGCCTCCCAAGTACTGGGATTAAAGGCGTGTGCCACCAACGCCCAGCTCCAATGCAACTCTTATAAGCTACACCATGAACAAAACAACTCTTTTTTTTTTTTTTTTTGGAGCCTTTAAGCTCAAATATTTGAGGCGGCTGATATTGGCCATGTGCCTCTTTTCCTTCTTCTTCTTCTTCTTCTTCTTCTTCTTCTTCTTCTTCTTCTTCTTCTTCTTCTTCTTCTTCTTCTTCTTCTTCTCCTCCTCCTCCTCCTCCTCCTCCTCCTCCTCCTCCTCCTCCTCCTCCTCCTCCTCCTCTTCTTCTTCTTCATTAATGCCTAATGCTGTTTATTGAAGGAGGGAGGAGGTCTTAAACACAGGCTTACAGCACAATGGGAGAACCCCGGAGGGCAGAAGTTTGCTACTGATGTTTTACAATCTTGCATCTAAGCTGTTAACACCCAATATACAGGATACACAGACAAGGAACTTCCCTTAAGCATTCAGGAGGGTAGAACCTGGCAGGAGATTAGCATAGGGAGGATATCAAAGTCAAGGTCAGCAAGCAAGGCAACCATTACCCAAAATGGGGGTCAGGGCCCTACATTTCTCCCCTTTTACCAAAAATGAGCCTCTGACTTAGGTTGCGTGGGACGTCAGCTCTTATAGTACAAAACATTTCACTGGGGTTTGCTTCTGGTTTCAGAAGTTTAGTCCATTATCATGGCAGGAAGCATGGTGGCTTGCAGGCAGGTGTACACAGTACTAGGGAAGTAGCTGAGAGTTCTACATAGGATCCCCAGGAAGCAGGAAGAGAGACTCTCAGCTTGGAATGGGCTTTTTGAAAGCTCAAAGCCCACCCCCAGGGTCACTTCTAACAAGTCCTTTCAAGTAGTGGTCCTCCCTAGAGAACAAGTATTCAAATGTGTGAGACTATGGGGGCCTTTCTCATTCAAGCCACCACACACGGCATGTCTAATAAAAGACTTTTATTGGAGTCTAGAGAAGTTGCTTAATGGTTAAAAGTATTTACTGCTCTCTCAGTGGACCCTGGTTTAGTTCCTAGCACCCGCATCTGGAAGCTCACAACTGCCCATAGTTCCAGTTCCAAGAGATCCAACACCCTCTTCCGGCCTCCATGCTCACCTACACACAGATAGTGCACATAACCACCCTCCCACATACTCAATAAATAAATATCCCTCCCAAATCTTTATTTTTTTAGAAAATTTTTTTTTACAGGAACAAGAGTAGGATACAAACATGAATTATCATTCTCATCTAAATCTAAAAACATACCAAATGTCTATTGATTAGGATAATGATAAAACTATGATAAATCTATACATACAATACTGTTCCATAATTTAAAAATAATAATAATAGCATACCAAGCAACATGGTTTAATTGCAAAAATGATGTATTAAACCCAAAAAGTCTGACACACAGAAGTGCGTACCATATCATTCCAATTTTACCAAATTCTGAAAGAGACAGAATTAACCTATAGAAGCAGAAAAAGAAATCAATGAGCCCTTTGGTTTTCAAGACCAAATCTGACTTCAAAGAGGCTCAGGGGATCCCTTTAGACTAATTGAAACATTCTGAGTCTTGATTACACTGGTACCCAGTTGTATACATTTGTCAAGATTCATTAAACTGTACAGTGAAAATGTGTGGATTTTGTTGCACATAAATTATGTCTGTGTAGACTTGATTAAGACAGTCTATTTGAGGATATGGTCCACTTACATAAAAGATGACTTGAAATAAACTCATAGGTAAAGTAATTGTGAGTGGAAAAATGTGGTGCTAGACTTAAATACAGAGAAGCATCAATTTTAATATACTCTAGCAATTTAGTATCTATATAAAACAGTCATTTTGTTATTAATATTGAACAGACAATTAACAGTAAGACAATTCAGTAAGGTAGTCAAACACAAAATTAATATCCAAATTTTCATTGCTTTGCTATCTACAAATAAAAAATTATAATGCAACCATGTTAAAATTAACAACCCCGAAGCAGATACACTTTGAAATTCATATGCAAAGAAGTAAAAAGAATACATGTGGGAATATTTCCGGATTCCACTGTGGAGCATAAGATATACTTGAAGGAAGTAAGACAATTGTGCTGTCATCCAACAAAACCCCTCAAAATTATGAGGTTTCAGCTATTTGGCCGTGGATTTCCTGGAGTTGAGCTGGTCTAAGAGGAGCACAGCTGGGCAGATTTGCTTCTCTGTATCATTTTCAGGGTGGGCTCAGCTGTTACTTCGCATTATGGCAGCCAGGAGAAATCTGCCTCCCTGGGACCTGAAGTCCAGCTGCAAAATGTTCCTCTGATGGCCAGGCTACATGTGCGGAAGGGCAGCCTGGTGACTCAACAGCATTTCAAATGCAATTGTCAGGCTGCTGTGTGGATCCATTACAGTGTGCTTGCCTAGCATTTGTGAGGCTCAGCGCTGCAAAAATTAACAGCAATGTATTTAAATAATAACAAAGCTGATTCTACTCTGTGACTTCTACTAATACATCACCAGGCAAAGAAGTCTACATGTCTATAACTGACTTCAATGAGAAGTGAAAGAGTTTTTCCTCTAATAGGGGATTAGAAGAGCCTCTAAAGTCATGTGGATGCATTATGTTATGTGTGGGATGTTTGCACTTCACAAAATACACTAAAGTCTTCACCCCTTAAAGTGATGGGCATAAGAAATGAGTTTTTTGTGAGTTTACATGATAACACACAGAGAAAGTCCTATGATGAGATTTGTGTTTTTATAAGAAAAGGAAATGCTAGGGATTGTAACTCAGTGGTAGGGTGTTTGCCTAGCATACGTATATAAGGACCTGGGTTCAATTCCCCAGTGTAGGGGGGAAAATGAAACAGGGCATTGAAAGTGGACTTGAGGAGAGGGGAAACCAAGGACTCTTTTTGTTTTTGTTTTGGCTTTTTCCTAGACAAGGTTTCTCTGTATAGCCCTGGATGTCCTGGAACTCGCTCAGTAGACCAAGCTGGCCTTGAATTTACAGAGATTTGACTGCCTCTACCTCTCAAGTGCTGGGTTTAAAGGTGTGCATCATCACTGCCCAGAATGAAACCAAGTGCTTTTAATGATGTGACCATAGATTGAAAAGTTTCCATGGGGTATGTTAGTCAGTCACTCAATAGTGCTTTCCAAGAAGACACAAACTTGGTGATCTGAGAAAGCAAATTAATGTTTCAATCTTAAAGGAAAGATAAGAAACAGATCTTCACCAGGGGTTGAATCTGTTGGCATCATGAACTTGGACTTCCCAACATTGGGAGAAAATATGTTTGTCATTTTTTTTTACAGTACCCTAAGTGAACTAAGGCAGTCTGATCACTACAGAGATAGGTGAAAAATTTGGCCAATAATATAATTCACTAAAAGGCACCTCAATTTTGGTCAAAAAGCATCGGTCACTGTGGTGGCTTTAAGTAACTCATACAAATACTTGGAGATTTCTCAGGTAAACAGGTGACTGATCTCTTGAGATGAATCTGGGAAGCCAATGTCAGGGAGCAGAATGTTCAAGAAGAGAAGCTGCATGACTTCTGAGGCTTTGTGAGCTGAGTACCAGGCTGGAGAACAGAAAAAACCCTGCTTCAGTATAGATGCAATGTGATTATCACAGTGCTAAATTAATTTGCTAATTTGCAGAATGTGTTAGTACACATGTTTTGGCTCGAGTGACTAAAACACACCTAATCGCACTTACATTTATGCTTACCTTTCTATTTTAAAAATCATTTTATATAAAATCCATAAACAAGAAAAAGATTTTTTAATCTTTCATCACATAGCTCAACTTTCTAACCATATGAATCATACTAGTTAGGAATAAAAATAAAACAATTGTGTGAGAGCAGTTTCTACCATTTATTTTACGGAGCAATTATAAAGGCTTGGCTCTTGGTGCTAAACAAAAGCAGTAAGAGCTGAAGAGAAGCAGTGCACAGCTCACTAAATCTCAGAGGACTTCCGATATTTGTGCAGAACAGGTACGTGGGATTCTCCTCTCTCCAAGTCCCTCATCCTAACAACCTGAAGACAGAACATCATTCAGGTCTTGAAAGGCGGCCACTTCACCCACAAACAGCAAAATTCAGACAGCAAAATTCAGCACACCAGAAGTCAACTGGCTGGGATATGCGTGAGAACAAATATGACGATTACACACAAATATGCGTGTGCTGTACAGAATCAAGGCAGCTGCAAAATAGCATCCGAAACAAATTGATACAGAGATCACATAATCTAGGCTTGAAGTAAACTGCTTAGCAACAGAATGTGAGTTGAGTGGGCAGAAGTTGACAGTATCTGTTGAATTTCTGAGAATTAGAGTAAAGGCATTGTGTTCTGTGGTAGAACCAGCAATGCTGTCATTAGATGGAGCTTGGTAATGCACTCTCATACTGAATGCAGAGGCTACAGCTTCCTGGAAGAGTGGCAAGACATTTTGCATCTGTTCATGCCTCTAAAACAAAGGATAAAGACATATGCAGCTCCCTCCTATTCTTTGTTCAAGAGCTCTCTCCAACTTGAAATAACTTCCCCGCTTCCAATACCACTACAAGGGCTTCCTGTATTCAACATTTGCTCCCAACCCTTTTGATTGAGTTTATTCCACTTACTCAGTCTCTCACGTTTCAGCACTTTTTACCAATTGGCAACATTTGATGTTGCTCTATACATATGTCTGAGGTTATCAATGTGTTACATAATTTGCGTTGCTGGGGATCAAACCAAAGATGTTATGTATGTTAGTCAGGCCCCTTGCCACTGAACAATACCTCTAGCCCTGTATTTCATAATTCTGATAAAACTTTGAATTCCTGAAGATGAGAATCCACATTTTTATCTTGTTCGCTACAGTTTTCAATTAGTATCTATCATGCTTAATATGTAACTCAATACTTAATGTCCTCAAGAAATTACAGGAGAAAACCCCCCAGCCCCCACCCCGGCATGCTCCATAGCACACAGACAAAAAATAGTAATCATGCTTTTCCAAAGTGAGACCGTGAACTATTTATTCTGAAAAAAACCTCAAGGTCACTGGTAGAAATACAGTAGAAACCAAACTTTGAATAAGCTTCTGTGGATGCTTATACAATCTAGTGAAGAACTATTATAAGATCTATCATGTCCATAGACATTTAAGCTAATAGATATTTAAATTTTATAAGTAATTATTAAATATCTATTTATTTATTAGATCATATAGAGGGTAGAAAAAAGTTAAATGAGAGGCTGGAGTAATAACTCGATAAAGTGTTTATGTTGCAAGCAAGAAGACTGAGTTCAGTCACCAGAACTCATGTAAATCCTGGTAGAGACAGGTGGATCCACGAGGCTCCCTGGCCAAGCTTCCTTGCATACTTCACAAGGCCCAGGCTAATGAAAGACCTTTCAAAAAACAAAGTGGGTGACATCTAAATGGCATCTAAGAAACAACAGCCAAATCTGTACTCTAGTCTCTTAATGCATGTGCCCACAAGTGCACATGAGCATACCACACACACAGGGGGGCAGGGGAAGACGAAAAGAAGGAGAAGGAGAGGGAGAAGAGGAGGAGGAGGAGGAGGAGGAGGAGGAGGAGGAGGAGGAGGAGGAGGAGGAGGAGGAGAAAAAGAAGAAGAAGAAGAAGAAGAAGAAGAAGAAGAAGAAGAAGAAGAAGAAGAAGAAGAAGAAGCAGCAAACAGCCACATGGCCCTATCAATAAGAAACTTAATATTTGGCATATGAGAGGGAATAGAGATGGACATCATCCCATTATATAATGCAGAACAGGACAAGCATCATAAAAGATGTTTTTAAAAAAATAATTTATGAGTGAAATGCAATTTTATATAAAGCTATGGGACAGACTAGAAACGAGATTAACCCCAAACATAGGATCTGCTTCCATTACAGGATGTCACTAAGTTCTGGGCTATGTAGAAGAGTTAATGGAGATGTAAACAGGCAACCATGCTGGAATCTCCCATAGTACCACAGTGTTGGGAGAATAATTCCTAAAGAGAAAGGAGCCTAGACCAAATCAAAACACAGGAACTATCCTGCAGACATTTGAAACCAGAAGCTGATTGATTCTACCTGAGCTATAATCCAGCCTGGAGAATTGCAGCAATCAGTCCCACTCAGTTCCTGCATAACAGGAAAAGAGAGCTAACTGTCCCTGGAAACAATTAACATCAGTGGCAGCCTGTGTTAGTTCATGTATAATCTCTAGCACATAATAAAAACTTGTAAGACAAAGAAGCAGAAAATTGTTGCTGAAAACTAAAGGAAAACATGAAAATAGAAGCAGAGAGATGGTCAAGGTGATCGGTAATCAACATATAACAGTTTTAAAATAAATTAATTTTAATTAGCATAAAATAAGATAAAATGCATAAGAAAAAAAGAAGAATGTTAATGAAGAGCTAGACTCTAGACTAGCGGTTCACAACCTTCCTAATGCTGCAATTCTTTAACAGTTCCTCATGTTGTGGTGACCCCAACCATAAAACTATTTTTATTGCTACTTCATATTTGTAATCTTGCTACTGTATGAATCCTAACGTAAATATCTGTGTCTTCT
Source organism: Peromyscus maniculatus bairdii (assembly GCF_049852395.1). NCBI lineage: Eukaryota > Metazoa > Chordata > Mammalia > Rodentia > Cricetidae > Peromyscus > Peromyscus maniculatus. The sequence goes on along the minus strand of NC_134854.1, from coordinate 21,459,652 downwards.
GATGGTCTTAGGTGACCCCTGTGAAAGGGTTGTTTGACCCCAAAGGGATCACAACCCACATCTTGAGAAGCTCTGCTCTAGACTCAAGCAGCACCTACAGTTTCAGCTGCTTAAGAGTCTGAGACAGAAGGAACATGAGTTTGAGTGCATTCAAAATCATAGAAGGATACCACCCTCTCAAACTAGAGAGTGGGAGCAGGAGCATGGGGTGTGGTGGAGGAGGAAGGAAAGTTAATAAAAAACGGAAAGTGATTCTCTATACAAATAAGCGAATTGGTATTACAAAACTGAAAAAGTACAACGTATGAGATCAGCGTTGAATTGACTGGGTAAAAGATGGCAGACCACGAACACAGGTGAGGAGAGGGTCAGGACCCGCCGAGAGCCCAAGCAGCTGATTGCAGGGATGCTCTGGGACCTCCGTGGGAAGGAAGTGGAAACAGATCCGGCAGAAACTCAGCCAGAAGTTTAATGTACAGAAAGTTCCCAAACGGATGAAAGGCATGAAACTACAGATTCCAGGACCTCAAGAAACTCCAGGAAACTCGAAGAAAATAATACAATAAGCACGGGTAGTGAAACTACGGAAAAGAAAAATCAAGAGACTTCCACAAGGAAGGTATAGACGAGGAGCCATTGCATTCGAGGTGTGACCAAGAAACTGATAATTGCCTTTTCAAAGTAAACACTGGTAACAGGGGACAATTAAATGACATCAGTAACAGCTTAAAAGGGCGGAGGGAATATGGCTCAGCGAACAGAAGACCAGATTTGGTTCCCAGCACCCACATAAGTCACAATTGCCTGTGACTCCAAACCAAGTGATGTGATGTCTTCTTCTGGCTTCTTTACGTATGTGGTGCACATAAACCCATGCACACACATTTACATACACATACATAAATCAAAATCTTTTAAAAATAAACTGAAAGGAAAAAATTATTTAAAATTTTCTACGTGAAAAAAATATTCAAAATGAAAGCAAAATCGAATATTTGGAGGCAAAGGCTGAGATAACTGTCAGCACATTCAGAATACAAAAAATACCAAAGGAAGTAATTCAGGCTAAAATAGGCTGAAACAAGACAGAAGCATAAAAATACAGAAAAGCAGAGAAATAAAATGTCAAAGACATAATAGTTTAAGTCAATAACACAAATGTCTTCCAGGCTATCTAACAAATATAGAAGGGATGTCTGTGATGATCATACCATGAAGGGCAAGAGAGTTATATATGTAGTTTTAAATCATGGAAAGATTATTCATATAAAAATATACCTAAAAACCAAAAGACATAAAATGAGACAATTTTTAATGTTTAGTGTGTGTGTGTGTGTGTGTGTGCGTGCGTGTGTGTGTGTGTGTGTGTGTGTGTGTGTAAATGTGCACATGCCACAGTGCATGTGTAGAGGTCACAGGACAATTTATGGAAGTCAGTTCTTTCTTTCCACTGTGCTGGTCCCAGGAAGCAAACTCAGTCACCAAATTTAGTGGCATGCACCTTTATTCTCATTCATTATTCCACATCACCAGCTGATATTTATATATCTATATCATTTATATGTATATCTGCATCTAGGACAGATTATTGAGAAATTGTATAAAATGAATTAAACAAGGATTAGCAGGATTAGCAAAGAAGATAGCATATAATGGCGGGAATGCCGTGTATCCCTAAATTCATGATGTTTAAATTTAATGCTAAATGCAATCATTTTGAAAAGTATAACTTTTAGAGGATCACTCTGTAGGCCTATGGATGTAGCTCACCGGTAGAGTGCTTGCCTAGCATGTGAAAGGACCTACGTTCTATCCCCTATATCTCAAAAATTAAAAATAAAAATATAAAAAATGACTAGGTCATGAAATGTCATCATTAAAGGCTTAAGGAAGCCTTTTCCTTTTCTTTCCTGAGCCACACACGCATGTAGCAAAAGGCTCCAGGTATGACAAAGGGCAAGCCTGCACCAAACACTGCATTCACAGGTCTCTAGATACTGAGCAAGTCCCAGCCTCCAGACGTATGAATGCTGTGGAATATTCCTTTACACTGTGTGAATACTTGTTGCTGTGATTGGTTTAGTAAAGAAGCTGACTGGTCAATAGCTGAACAAGATAAAGTTAGGAAGGAGAGCCAAACTGAGAATGAAGAGAAGAAGGGCCGAGTCTGAGTTGCCAGCCAGAGGCAGAGGGAGCAGGAGATGAACACACCATGTTAATAACGGTACCACCACATGGCAGAGCGTAAATAAGGAATGTGGGTTAATTTAAAATGTAAGAGCTAGTTAGTAATAAGCCTGGGCTATTGGCTGAGCATTTATAATTAATATAAACCTCAATGTGTTTATATGAGAGCGGATGCGGGACAGAAAAACTCTGCCTACATATGAAGAAAAATACTGTTTATAATTTCCCAACATTAAGGCTTTTTTATATGCTACAACTATATCAGCAATTGCATTGAGCATAGAATAAAAGTAATAGTGCTCACGGGGCTGGGGCAAAAGGGTGGTGACGTCCTGACCAACCTGCGCTGAAGAGTGAGTTCCAGGCCGGCGCGGGTTACACAGCAAGAGCCAGTCTCACAACAAAAAATAAACGGAAGTCAATTGTGACAGTTAGAGATTTTTCAACAGCGCAAATACACACATTCTATTCATTACAAAATCACCACAAGATATGAAAATTGATGATCTGAAGGACAGTTATTGATCAATACATGCAATGTAAACAGCAATGGAGGCCGAAGGCAGTATGGCTGTACGCTGATAAAGTGAGCGGTGATGTAAGCAATCCTGCCAGGGTGGAAGCTGCGCATCTGCTGGAGCCAGCGATCCCAAGAGCAGAGTGTTTTCGTGTCTGGGGACACTACGTGCACGAACATTCCGGGGCAAGCTTTCCAGAAAGAATAAAGGAGAGAGAAAAGAACAGAAACGGTTTAAGGAAGCCGTAACAAAGACTTTTCAAGTCTTGAGAAAATGTGAATAATCAGGTCCTTGAGGCTCGAAAAACTCAAAAACCAGATGTAATCAGAAAATCTCCCATTGAAGGCCTATTATAGTGAAACCATCAGAAATAACGAGCAAGGGAGGTTCTTAAAAGAGCAAGAGAAAAGCACCAAGTCACGTGTGACTGAGTCCTTCACACAGACTTTTCAACAGAAACCTTCGAGGCCGGCAGAAAACAGGCTCAGCTAGCGGGGGAGGGGGGAGCACCAACATGAATACCCCATCCCACAAAGCGACAAGCTAACCTTCAGAGAGGAAGAAGAAAGGCTGGATGTGATGATGCATGACAGCAAATCTGAACACTTGGGAGGTAGAGGCAAGGCGACCACCAACAAAGGGCTACAAAAGAGCCAGAGGACAATTAGCGCAAGAGCAAGCCTCTGCTTCTCAGTGGTAGCCTTGACTACGAGCGGATTCAGCTCCTTAATTAAAAGATACAGCCTGGATGGATGCATTTAAGATGCGGTGATATGCTTCATACCAACAAAAACAACTTCACTGCTAAAGACACAGCAGACTAAAAGTGGAGGGACAGAAAAAGAGAGGAAGGGGCAGGCAGGCAGGGAGGGAGGGAGAGAAAACGATAGGTCAGTATTTCTGATGACCATATAAGGGAAAATTATCCTACAACGGCTACATTTGGCTAGATATACACCAATTGTCCCAGTGCTCTCTACTTGAGAGGCTGATGAATGAGTTCAAGGCCAGACAATCAAATTCTACAGCATATAGAATGATTGCATGCCATAATCAAGTGGGTGATGCAAGGAATGCAAAGGTGATTGACACACGTTCATAAACATAATATAGTACAGCAATAGAATGAAAAGTAAAAACCATGTGACTAATAGAACCATCTACAGTGCAAGAGGGAAGTCAGTAACCAGAGCTGATGAGCCATTCCGTATCCCACCGTCCTGGTGGCACCTTGCCTCTCATACCCCTTCCGTAAAGACAGGCTCACTCTGTTAGCATTTCTCATTCCTTTCCATTAGCTAAGCAAAAGCTGGAAGTGATGTGCTTTAGCTGATGTAGGTCTAGTAGGACAGTTACAGTGAATTTCAGCTCAAGTTCTAGGACTCTGCTGGATGTTCAGGGATTTAGACACCAAACGTGGAGGAAAAGTACAAACTCCAAGGCCACAAAAATGTATCCACAGTGATAAGGCCGAGGTGTTTGCCATTTTTGACATCACAATTCAGAAGTTCAAAATGGCCTTGACCTTGATTGACCAAAACAGAAATGGTGGCTCTGACAAGAAGATTTTGGCAGGATGTACCTCTTCACTGGGGACACATCGGACAAACGCCGACCTGGATGCCGTGATGGATGAGGCCCCACGCATTGCACCATGGTTCTCAGTGTTTAGAGTCAATGGCACAGATCGTAGAGACGTCATCAGAAGTGCTTCAGCTTGCTTTGATAAAGAATCAAGGGACACTATTCAGGAGGATTACTGGAGGGCTACCGAGAGCCATGATGACCACTTTGCCGACAGAAGGTAGTGTTTGATTAGTCTCACCTCACACACATTCGTGGAGATAGAGATGACTGGAGAACTTAAAATCCCCGACAGATGCTCTTTGCTGCCACTTGGGGCAGCAAAGTTTGCTGAAAGTTCCTCTTGAGACCTACTGCGTCCTAAGCTGTGCAGCTTTTTCTGTTTGTGTTTTCAGCCAATTTGGGCGCATGCATGTCTTTTCCATCACACTAGAAATGGGACAGGACCTTTTGTAGGGATGTTAAAGTTAGTGGTGGTTTTCCTGCCTCTGAATAACTGTAGTCCACACCGTTACAGTTTTTTTTTTCTTTTTTTAGAGAAAGCTATTCATTCATTTTCCCTGAACTATAATTAAACTTTATGATTACAAAGAAAATGAAATTAATGGGAAAATGGATAGATTTGGAAGGTGTTATATTAGGTGAGATGACCCAGACTCAGAAAAAATGGAGTCAATTTCCCCTCATGGTCAAAATTCTAAAGATATTAAACCTAAAGAAATGCATGTTCTCAAACAAAGTGAAGGCCGTGTGTGATAGGAACCTCACAGCATAGTATCAGGATACAGGATAGGATTGGGAGTCTGACAGCAATAAAATAGAAAATAGGAATGTGAAAACAAGAAAAGAAGAGCTCAAACTACCTACAATGTAATTTTAACTATGGCAATACCTAAGGATTCCAGTTTAAAAAAACATTGCAACTAATGAATTTTGTAAAGTTCTAGGACACAAAATCAACATTCAAACAGCAATATCTTTCTATATACCTGGAAAAAAGTTGCTGCAAAAGGAAATAAGAGAACAACCTCACACACGATATTGAGGAAAAATGACTTCAGTGCCTGTGGTTAAGTTAAACATGGAAACAGATGATTTCTACAATGCAAACACTGATGGAAGAACTACAAAAGATAAAGTCAAAATGTGCTTCAGAGACACTGCGAGCAAAGCAGGAATATTACCATAACAATAGCCATGCCGAAGGAGACAATATTCAACCCAGAGATCAATCCATTCTTGTGGAGCAAATTGACTTATAACAATGTCAGCAAAATCCTGCATCAGAGAAAGCAGAAAGTATTCAATAAATGATGCTGGAAAAACGGGAGAAATTAACCCCTTTCTCTCTCACAGCTCAAAAACCAGCTCCCAAAGCTTCAATGATATAAGTGTAAATATTCAATCTATGAAATTACTACATGAAAACATAGAAAAAATACTTTGGTGCCTGGATATATTGATGACTATTTTAGTCATTGTGAAGAGACACATTACCATGGCAATTCTTTTTTTTTTTTTTTTTCTCTCGAGACAGGGTTTCTCTTGTGTAGCTTTGCGCCTTTCCTGGAACTCACTTGGTAGCTCAGGCTGGCCTCGAACTCACAGAGATCCGCCTGCCTCTGCCTCCTGAGTGCTGGGATCAAAGGCGTGCGCCACCACCACCCGGCTACCATGGCAATTCTTATAAAAGAAAGCATTTAATTGGGGCTTGCTTACAATTTCTGAGGTTTAGTCCATTATCATCACGGTGGGGAGCATTGCAGCACACAGGCAGACATGGTGCAGGAGAGTACCTGAGAGTTTTACATCCCGATCTGCAGGCAGTAGGCAGAGAGAGATACTGGGCCTGTCTTGGGCTTCTGAAACCTCAAAGCCCACCCCCAGTGACATACTTCCTCCTACAAAGCCACACCTTCTCCAACAGGGTCACACCTCCTAATCCCTTCAAACAGTGCCACTACCTGGTGACCAAGTATTCAAATCTATGAGCCTATGGGAGGCCATTCTTATTCAAACCACTATAATGACTTTGAGATAAGAAGTGCCCCCCCAACCAAGAAACCCCACAGCCAACAGAAACAAAAATGGACAAATGGGATTACATCAGACTAAAGCTTCTGCACAGTGAAGGGACCAAGGGACAGATAGAGACAATCTGCAGAATGGAGCAAAGCATTTCCAAACTACTCCTCTAACAAGGCATTAATATTCAGAATGTTAAGGAACTCAATTCAAGAGCAACATGCACATAAATAATAGAATTTTTAAAGGACAACAGACATTTCTTGAAAGAAGAAATACAAATTGCTAATAAGTTCATTAAAAATAGTTAATGTCATTGGCCATCACACAATTCAAAACTGCAATGAGCTATTACCTCAGACCATTATGGAGAAGACAAAGAAGTTGTCTTGTAGAGATGACTAAGAAGTTACGAACTGTGAGAGAACACACTATTTCCAGCACCCATGCCAGGCAGTTCACAACCACCTGTATTCCAGGGGACATATCTGGCTTCCATAGGCGCCAGCACACACATGCACAAGCCACCCCCCCACACACACAATAAAAGATAAAATAATTTTTTCAACACAAACACACACACACACACACACACACACACACACACACACGAAGCTGGCAAGGATGTAAAGAAATGGATACCCTCATATAATGTTGGTAGGAACATTATGGGAAAAACATGAAAGTTTCTCAAAGACATAGAAATCAAACACCCATATGATCATGATCTGTAGTTCTATCAGTAGGTATATTAATGGAGGAAGTGTCACCAATAAATGTTGAATGGACATCTGCCCTTCAATATTATTAGTGCCAATCACAATAGCCAGGATAGGGAAACAGCCCAAGTGTCCATCAGTGAGTGTTGAGAAGCTGTGGGACAGAAACATGATTAGATATCATTCAGCTATATCAAATATAGCTTTTTTTTTTGCTACAAAATAGTCGTAAGATGCTAGTGAAATAAATAAAGCCCTCAAAGGCAAATACTACATGCTTTCTCTCATATGGAAGCTAAAACAAGTTGATCTGAATGTAGAATAGTGATTCCTACAGACTTGGAAGGGAGCTGGACAATAGGTACCTAGTATAGATGTAATTCATGTTACAGATACTGTGAAGAATGGAAAGAGAGGAACTCAGAGGCTGAAACACAAATGAGTGAAGAAGAGAACTCCCTGGATTTTTTTTTTCAAGACAGAGTTTTTCTGTATAGCCCTGGATGTCTTGGAAATCACTCTATAGACCAGCTTGACCTCGAACTCGGATGTCTGCCTGCCTCTGTCTTTTGAGTGCTGGGATTAAAGGCGCGTGACACCACCACCTGACAGCCTCAGATTTTTGTCAATACATGATGTGCACAAGTGATGAAATATCACACCAAGCCAGTCATTATATAAAACTTCTTCATGTTAATTATTTTTAAAAAAAGAAAAAGCAAAGATACAGAACAACTTAGAGAAAACCCAGATTCCCCACATGTAGTCTTGGCAGCCATCTTGGAAGCATAAGGCAATGTCTACCAGAGAATAGAACTGACATAATAGAAATTGAGAACAAAATTCTTAAGAAACACTAATATTTTGCCCAAAATTTGTAGGTTGTAAAATTTAAATATACTAAACTGTTAAATATTTAACCAAGTACATTTCATAGTGATATTACCTATCTTCTCATCCTGTAAAATTGATCTTCTATACACTTTAAACAATAGCTCCATATCATTCCTGCACCCCAGTCCCTAAACACTTCCATTGTTCTTCCTCTCTCAGGCATTTTGAACATTCTAAGGCCTTCATACAAGTGAAAAGATATGTTGTCTTTCTGAGATTGTCTTATTTCTCTCAGCAGAATGCTGGAGAGTTTACCCATTTGTAGCATGTGTATTCCTGCCTCTTTCAGTGTATGCTTTTTTCATATTTTAACTAAAAGGAATGAAGTTTCCATGGACATGAGCATACAATATCTCCTTAAGAACACACTTTCTGTGTTGGGGGCAGGGGGAGAAATAGAATTGCTGGATCACATGGTGATTCCATGGCTCTAGTTTAAAACTCTTTGGTGCTAGGAATTGAATTCAGGACCTCACGTGTGTTAAACACATGTTCTATCACCTAGATAAGTGCCCACCCCTGCTTCTAAAATTCTGATCTCCTTTTTTTTTTTTTTTTTTTGGTTTTTCGAGACAGGGTTTCTCTGTGTAGTTTTGGGACCTGTCCTGACTCTCACTCTGTAGACCAGGCTGGCCTTGAACTCAGAGATCTGCCTGGCTCTGCCTCCCAAGGCCTGGGATTAAAGGCGTGTGCCTCCATGCCCAGCACCACTGTACTATTTCTAGCAATCGCTCTTCAATTTTTTTATTCTCACCAAAAGAACACAATGTTAAGACTTCATTACACTCTTACAACACCTTCCTTCCCTCCATCCTCCTCGGTTTTTGTTGTTGTTGCTTTTGCTTTGGTTTCTGCCATGCTGGGGACTGAACTCAGGACCTGCTATACATTGAGCTATTTCCCCAGCACCAGACACCGCCCTTCTTATGTTCATTTTATATGTGGTATGAGACAAGGATCCCATTTGTCTTTTCCTCCACATGTATTTCTAGTTTTTCCTAGCACCATTTATTTTTTTAATATGACTATCCTTCATTAATTGTCAAATAAATCCATTGAGTATCCATATTTGATGGTCTCTATTCATCGACTCTGTAGTATTACCTCATTCTCCTAGTCTATCTCAGTGTCAATATTATACTATCTCAGTTACTAAAGCTCTATAGCAATGCCATATCTAGAAGACAGCATTTCACTACATTCATCCACACCTTCCTGAAGGGTTTTACGGTTAATGGTTGCTGAAAATTTCCCTTTCTCATGTACATAACCTCCCACCTCTGCTCATGAAAGCAATCATAGCTAAACATGGTGGCTCACACTTGTATCCACACAAAAGTAGCAGGAACAATGACACTCATAGTAGAAGTAAGAGAGGAACTTGTGGTGAAGAATTGAATGTATATGTAATTGAAATTGCAAGAGAATAAACATTCTAGAATCAAATTAAATGGAAAATATTACTTCTCTGAACATTTGAGATAAAGCAAAGCCAGTTCAAATTGAAATATTTTTAGCTATGAGTGATTGCCTTACCAAATCAGAGATATCTCAAAATAAATATCTTGATGCATTTGAGAGACTGAAACGAGAAGTGTGAGAGCAGACTTAATGAAATTAATTGCTTCATGATAAAAGCACTTAAGCAAATAGGAATAGAAGGAACATGCAGTCAACACTGTACTAAGTGAGAGAAAGACTGAAGGTGTCTTCTCTTTACCAGGAACTAGGGGAAGATAAACATTCTCTACACATGTTCTTGTGCTCGAAGGCTTAGGTATATAGGAGAAATAAAAGGACACAGAGATAAAAGGAGGAAGAACTCAAATTATCCTCTGTGATTTATTATTCAATGATATAAAGAAATAAAGATCATGGCAGATTTTGTGCCATGGAGAATACAAGAGCAGTTCAGTAGCAAACAAAAAATTATTTGAAAACCAAACAGGATCTACAAAGCATCAACCTAACTCACCAAAAGAAAGAGAGAAATGAGCTAGAATAATAGAATTGGAAACAAGGTGGGTGACTTTACAACAGACAGCTGTGAAGTCCATCAGAACCCCCATGAAAATGTTGAAAGTTCATATTCAAAAAAGTTGGAAAATTTAGAGGCCCTGGATAAATTCCTTGATACATATAACTTACTAAAATTAGATATAGAGGATATAAACAACTTCAATGAATCTACAATGACTAGCAAGATTGAATCCATAGCAAAGAGCCTTTTCATGATAAGAGGTCCTGGACTAAAGAGATACATTGCTAAATTCTGCCAAACATTGGAAAAATAACTAACATCAAAGCTCTTGTGTTAGTTACTTTTCTGTTGCTGGGAAACAAAAACAAACAAAGGAAAACCGCCATGTCCAATACAACTTATGAAAGAAAACATTTAAAATGAGGCTTTCAGTGACACAATTTCTCCAATAAGGTCACACCTCCTAATCCTTCTCAAGCAGTTCCATCAACTGGGGACCAAGTATTTAAACATAGGAGCCTATGGGGGGGGCATTAAAATTCAAACCATCATTGTTCCCCAAACTGTTTTCTAAAATACAATGAAAAAGAATATTAATAGCTTTTTCTATTAATATAGCATTATCTTAACAGTACAACTGGAAAGGGGAAAGAAAGGAAGGAAGGAGGGAAGCAAGAAAGCAAGGAAAGAAAGGAAAGAAGGAAGAAAGATCTGTAGACCACTTCTCACACTGTGGTCGTCAATGAGAATGTCCCCTTTGGCTAATATGTTTGAATGCTTGGTTGCTAGTTGATGGAATTGTTTGGTAAGGATTAGCAAGTGTGGCTTTGTTGGAGGAGGTATGTCACTGGGAGTGGGCTTTGAAGTTTTTGAAAGCCTTCATTATTCCCAATTATATCTCTCTGCCTCATGCTTGTGAATCAAGATGTAAGTTCTCAGCAAGCACCCCCATTGCTAAGTCTGCTTGTCTGCTGCCAAGAGTCTACCATGACAGTTATGGACTCTAACCCTCTGGCTCTGTATGGCCGAAGTAAACTCTTTCTTTAAGTTGCTTTAATCACAGTGTCTTATCACATAAATAGAAAACTAAAACACATATTTTCTGATGAACTTAAAAAAATTATCAATAAGATAATTTCAAATATAATTTAACAATTCATTAATACTTTCCTATGGCATGATCAAGTTGTCTTCATCGAGGGATGCAAGTTTAGTTCAATATATGCAATTAAAAAATATAATACACCAATCAAAAAACATAAGAATGCAAATCACATGATCATCTCAACTGTGGTGATTTTTTTTTTGTACACCCTAATAAAGCTTATCTGAAGATCATAAGGAAAAGGCAGCCATTATATCAAACATAGAAGTCAGGAAATGGTAGCACATGCCTTTAACCCTAGCATTCAGGAGGCAAAGATCCATCTGGATCTCTGTAAGTTCAAGGCCACACTAGGAACAGAGCCAGGTGTGGTGGCACATGCCTTTAATCCCAGCACTAACTATGGAGGTCTGGAGGTCTGTACAGACAGACAGGAAGTGATAAAGCTAGGCAGAAAGAGGAAGTGATGTAGCTGGGTGGAGAGAGGAAGTAAGAGGGCAGGAACAGAAAGGCATATAGGCGTGGGTATACAAGAAGTAGGTCTCTCTTTGGCTAAGGATTTCCAGTGGTAAGATCGTGGCTGGCTTCTTTCTGCTTCCTTGATCTCTCAGTTTTTACCCCAATATCTGGCTCTGGGTTTTTATTAATAAGACCATTTAGCAATTTGTCTTACATCTGGCACCCTAATGTTTTTGGCATGAATTTATGAAAAAGCCACTGGCCTATGGCCTTACAGGCCTCCATCTCAGGCTTGAGTTGCACATGGCCAGAGTTTCTACCCCAAGTAGGCCAGAGTCTCTTTGGCTTCTTCTCTCCTGGTGGGTTGTGGGCTCTCTCTGGATCCCCATTTCAGACTGCTACCACACTAGGAAGCTGCTTTGAAACTCCCTCAGACTTCTACTGTTCTACACAGCCAGCAGACTTGGTGAGTAAATTAAGATATCTTAAAAGGAATTAGTTAAAAAAGAAAATTTTCCCACATTAAGAAAATGGGAAACAATTTTACAATAGAGGGAATTTTGTCTCTGTTTGATAATACATTAGGTAGTCCAAAAATGGAACAATTAAATGAGAGGATAATTAATGTTGATGGGATATGCATAACATCAATTATAAATATTATTTGTTTGGTCATTTTTGTTTTAGCATTAAAAAGGTTGGTTAATTTGAGTGCCAAGATAAAAGTTTTAGAAAAACTTGTTAAAACAAATCAGAGAAATTCAGACTCAGACAGAAGAATTTAAAGGTGAACTTATCTCAGCATTGGATTATATGACTACAGAGAAACAGCCTAAGGTTTTGAAACAGCCAAACTTAATCTATCTGATAACCTTGCAGGAACTGCCAAATGATGTTCTTATTGAAAGGCTTGTAGACACAGGTATGGACATAACAATGATCACACCAGAATCTTGGTGTCCAACTTGGCCTCTTCAAGAGGTAAATGTTCAGCTGTTAGGGATTGGAACATTATCTCAAGTGAAACAGAGAGCGAGATGGCTTGAATGTATAGAGCCAGAAGGAGAGAGAGGAAAATTAAAAGCCATATGTGGTTAATATAGCTATGAATTTATGGGGACATGATCTATTACAACAATGGAATACCCAGATTAACATTCCTCTGATCTCAGAAACAAACCCTAAACTAAAATGTTATTAGAAGGTATTATAAATAACAGTCACTGGCCATCCAGATTGTACAAGAACAGGGCACAACAACTGGTGATCTTTCAAAGACACCAACCTTTAAAATGGTTAACAGACAAGGCAGGTGGGTGGTGGCGCACGCCTTTAATCACAGCACTCAGGAGGCAGAGCCAGGTGGATCTCTGTGAGTTCGAGGTCAGCCTGGGCTATAGAGTAAGTTCCAGGAAAGGCGCAAAGCTACACAGAGAAACTAACAAAAAGGGTTAACAGATAAGCCCATATGGGTTCAGCAATGGCCTTTAACAACAGAGAAACTGCAGGCCTTGGAAGAGCTGGTACAAGAACAGTTAAATGCTCAGCATATTGAAGAATCAACCAGCCCTTGGAATTCTCCTGTATTTGTTATTAAAAAGAAATCTGATAAGTGGAGAATGGTAACAGACCTAAGAGCAATTAACAAGGTAATTCAGCCAATGGGCTCTCTACAATCTGGAATTCCTTTGCCTACTCTGTTACCTAAAGAATGGTCTCTTATATATCAATTTAAAAGACTGTTTCTTTTCAATACCCTTACAAGAAAAAGACAGAAAGATTTGCCTTCATGGTGTCTACTTATAGTAGTTCTCAGCCTGTTAAGATATATCAATGGAGGGTCCTCCCACAGGGAATGTTAAATAGCCTAACCCTGTGCCAATATTTTATACAACAGCTATTGGAAGTAATACATAAACAATTTCCTAAATTTATAATTTATCGTTATATGCATGGTATTTTACTACCTGATTCAAATGCAGATAACTTAGAAAGAATGTTTGAAGAAGTAAAGAAAATTTTGCCTTGTTGGGGATTACAAACTGCTCTGGAAAAGATACAAAGAGGAGATTCTATTAATTATTTAGGATATAAAATAGGTCTACAAAAAATTAGACCCCTAAAGTTGCAAATTAGAAGAGATTGATTACGGACTCTTAATGAATTTCAAAGATTATTTGGAAACATTTCCAGTTTATGGACTGCTGTTGGGGTAAAAAATGATGAACTGAGTAATTTGTTCAAAACCTTAGAAAGTGACAAGGACTTAAATAGTCCAAGAGAATTATCAGCTGAAGCTGAGAAAGAATTGGCTTTGGCAGAAAAGAAAACACAGGATGCACGTGTAAATAGTGTGGATCCAAAGCTTGATTGTATTTTGGTTGTTTTACCCTCTAAGCATTCTCCTACTCAGTTTTTACCAAAATATCTGGCTGTGGGTTTTTTATTAATGAGCCCGTTTAGTAATTTGTCTTACACTCAACAGATGCTGAAAAGGCCTCTGACAGAGTTCAATAGCTCTTCATGATAAAAGCCCTTAAACATTCTAGGAATAGAAGTAACATATATAGGACATGTTATTTATAATAAATGTAAACAATATTGTACTAAATGAGGTACAATCTGACAGCATTTCCTCTACATTAGGAATGAGGAAAGGACATCTATTCTCTCCACTTTTGTTTATTATTGAAGTACTAGATACAGAAGACAAATAATAGAGTACAGATAGCCAAGAAGGGATAAGGCAAATTATCCTTACTTGAATACAGTATGACCCTGTCCTTAAATGGGCCCAAAGACTAACTATATCTATATTTATATGTAGATATATAAATATATATTTATAAATATATAGAGATACATAAACTATATCTTATGAACAGTTTCAGCAGAGTAGCAGGATACAACATCAACATACTAGTATCAATTGCTTTTCTATATATGGATAATGAATTTGCTGAGAAAGAAGTTAAGGGCAAAATATCCCTTTCATAATTTCTATTGAACAAAGGGGAAAAATCAGAATAAACCTAATGAATGAGATGAAAGAGCTCTACAATTAAATATTTTTTAAGTGAATAATTTGGCTGGGAGGTGGTGGTGCATTCCTTCAATCCCAGTCCTTGGAAGACAGAGAGAGGTGGATCTCTGTGAGTTCGAAATTAGCCTGGTCTACAGAGTGAGTTCCAGTACAGCTAGGGATACACAGAGAAACCCTGTCTTGAAAAACCAAAAAAAAAAATTTTAAAAATTTAAAAAAGTGAATAATTTGAGGAATACACCAGGCAAATATAAGGAGATGGCTCAGTGGATAAGCAGTTTCTGCACAGCTTGGGTGTTAGACACTAAGTGCTCTCCCCAAACGCCTGTGCTGGTGACACCGTCCTAAACAGAAGGACTCTGACCAAGTGAACAGAAAGAGTGTTACTGGGTAAACAGAAGCCTAAATTCAGCGTTCCTCGGGAATTGCATACGGTGGATTTCTGTTTACCTGGAAAACCAGTAACCCCCTTAACCTGCCCTCACAGATCAACCTTGGGCAAGAGCATCTAGTTCTCGGCCACTCTGAGCATCCAAAATCAGCTCAAAGACCCCCACCCCCCACCCCGCTGCCATATAAAATCTGCTTGCTTTTCAGCCAGCCTGCTTTTCTTTGTCACCTGCCTGCCGAGGGTCTGGCCCCTCCTAACAAAACCAAACTGCCAATTTGGCCCTCCTGGGTACAGATCATTTACCTATGCTGGCTCCTGCCTCGCACTATATTCTACACCAAATCTTAGAGTCCACCTCTCTTGGCCATTTCTCTCCTTTTTTTTTTTTTTTTTTTTTTTTTTTTTTTAATTTTTCGAGACAGGGTTTCTCTGTGTAGCTTTGCGCCTTTCCTGGATCTCTCTCTGTAGACCAGGCTGGCCTCGAACTCACAGAGATCCGCCTGGCTCTGGCTCCCAAGTGCTGGGATTAAAGGTGTGCGCCACCACCGCCCGGCTGCCATTTCTCTCCTTAACCTGTCCTACCCGCTCATCTTCAGTGCCTACTCAGTAAGTATCCTCTCGGAGCTGCCTGCCCTGTCTCTCTTCAGCTCACTGGAACCTGTTTTACAAAAGCTATACCGGTGTGCCAGGTAGCTCCCTCTGCCCTCCTGAGGGCCCCATCGCGGGAATGGGACACCTCTACACTGTGATTCAAGTCTCGTTGTCCTTGGGGACAGCCTCAGACTGAGATTCTGTCCCACAGCACTAATTATTTCCCTTCCTGGCTTTATCCGTACACGTACACTATCGGAATACTCCTGGCAGGACTCCTATTAATGGCCCCCCTTCTAAGTGTCCCCGACCTCCTCCCTTCCCTGGGCTTTCCCTGTAAAGATTGTAGTCTTGCTCCCTGGACCCGTTCTTTCCTTCTCTCTTTCTCATTTTTTTCCCCTGCCTTCTCTAATCTCCTTCCCTCCCTGGGCTCAGATACCATTAAACCTCACCTCATTTTTTACTGCAATACAGCTTGGCCTCAATATAACCTGACAATGAGTTTCAACGACCAGAAAATGACAGATTCGATTTCCAAATTCTCATAGATTGTGACAACTTCTACCACCGCACCAGCAAATGACCTCCAAATCATTTATCTCTAAGCTTTCTTTGCTTTCCATTTCCAAAAATCCCTTATCTCCGAGCCCTCTGCTCTCTCCTTATCTCTAAACTTTCTTTGCTCTCTGCTCCGCTCCCTCCCTCTGATCTCTGGGTTCAGTCTTACAGAGATGTAAGGATCTTCTGAGTATGGAAAACACAGGGGAAGTTGTCAAATGTTATTTTCCTCCAGAAACGCTGACTCTGGAGACAGGACTTGGCCTGCTGCTCACTCTAGGCCAGGCAAGTTTGTTTAAAGGTTTCCTTCAAAGCCTCTGCCTTGGGCCAGGCTGGCCACTGACTGTGACAGGGAGAAGGAAAACAAATGGAACAGCCCAACAAAGACCTCTATGCACCTAAGGACCACTGAGAGTTTATTATTGCTTATCTCATGGTATTTAAAAAAATTTAATCAAGAGAAATGTATATTTAGTTCTCTGAATACTTACCCCCCCACACACATCTTTTCTTGGTTTTGTCTACTAAAATGTTCCCTCATTCAAGGCCATGGATATCTTTGAACCTTTCTTTATCTCACAATTTGTAAGACCATTAGAGAGTAGTTTAAAAATTCTGTTAAATCCCTAGCAGGAAAAGTTACCCTAAACTTGTAACAGAAAGGGTTAATAGTTAAAAAATTTGTGTATAGGCAATCTTATTTTGCTACAGATTACCATATGGGTAACTTCAATTCAACTCTTGTTTAGGAAAATAGATACTTTTAAAAAGATGGTTTGTTTTATTTTATTTTCCCTGGACTAAGAAGGCAATGTCAGGCCTCTAAGATATTTTGGAAAAATACAGATTTTTGTGTGATAATTTTTGTCCTAAGAGTAAAAAATAACAGATGAGAACAAAACCATGAACAAAGTTTGTGGAAAATAGGACTTACTAACAACATATGTTTGATGATTGAGGTTTATAATTCCTAAGGTTATAAAGGTGTATTCCAGGTAACAGAAAGAGACTTAAAGGTGTATGTCTATCCCCTTATGTCTTGACTAACATTATTAAGCTTTAACTCTTTGGAGAAACTGACTTGCATGAAAAAACTGGTATTTTGTAAAAGTACTATAAAAGAATCAGGAAAATGAGGTTCCAGTACTCTCTGTGGACTGTGTTTATGGTTTAAAGTTCCTTTTGGTACTAAAGGACCTCTAATTTAAAAATTATAAATTTTAAGTCTTAAAATTACTAGATAATGGCCCTCAAGGTCCTCAGAGAGATCTACAGAATATTGTATTTAAGGTGTTTGATGGAGGTGAGGACCAGGAGAAGATGGAAAGGGCTTCTTGTGTGTCTTAGTTAGGGTTTTATTGCTGTGATAGACACCATGACCACTACAACTCTTATAAAGGAAAATATTTAACTGGGGCTGGCTTACAGTTCAGAGGTTCAGTCTGTTATCATCATGATGGGAAGGATGGTGGCAGCAGGCAGACATGGTACTGGAGAAGGAGCTGAGAGTTCTAAATCCAGATCTGCAGGCAGCAGGAAGTGAGACACAAGGCCTGGCTTGACCTTCTGAAACCTCAGAGTGTGTCACCCCCTAGTGACACACTTCCTCCAACAAGGCCACACCTCCTAATAGTGCCACTCCCTATGAGCCGATGGGGGCCATTTTCATTCAAACCAACACCCTGTGAACAGAGAAATACCAGTTTCTGGCAGTAGCCTTTAGGACACCTCCAAAGAAGATGGAGCACCAATACACTGCACATCCATGTAAAATGCCTCAAATGTAAAAACACTGGTCCCTGGTCAAAGACCTGTACTTCACCTCTCTTGCTGCCAGAATCCTGGTGGGGTGGTGGGTCTATAATTCCTCTCTGCCTTGCCATGTCCCACAATTTCCTCCTCCATAGAAAAACATTTCAGGTCTCTGGGCCTGGTGGCTGAAGACTGATACCCTGCCTTAGGACCCCAGCTCCCAACAACCATGGAGCTTCCTAGGTGACTGTCCAGCTAGTGGGTAAGTTTCTGTCATTTTTAATTGATTTGAGAGCTACTTGGTCCATACTTTCTGCTCACTCAAGTAAACTTACCCTTCTCAAATCTCCGTGATGGGTGTTGATGACTGCTGGCACCATCCCAGGGCTATAGGTCCTCTTCTCTGTTCCTTCTGGGGCTACCTGATCACTCTGAGGTAGTGTGTGGGGGGTCACCTTTCTTGTTATGCCTAGTTGCCCAAACTCAGTGGGCAGGGATATCATGGCTAACTTACACTTTTCCTTTTCTTTTCATCCAACTCCCTCCAGATTTTCCCTCTCTTTCTAGCTTCTGAAGGGACTCCTTGTCCACTGGCTGACACTAATGCTTTAGCCTGTCCTACCCTCTTCCAGACTCTCGCTGACCCTAAAGCATGGAGCACCTCTCCCCCTTTGTTATCTTCCTGGATCCCCCATTAAGATCCTACTCCAAGACCCTCCCTCCTATCTCTGCTGCTCAAGGCCATAGCTTTTTAAAACCTATCCCACAATATCATCTTAATAAGGTATTCTCAAACCCGTTCACTTGCCATATAACAGCCTTATTTTGCCTGTCTTAAAGCCTGATGGTTTGTTCTGCCTGATCTAGGACCTCAGGATTACCAACAAGGCAGTTCTTCCTCCCCACACAGTACTGGCTGACCCTTTCACTCTATGCTTCTCCGAGTCCCTCTTCTATATCTCACGTTACTGTGCTAGACCCCAAGGACACAGTCTCCATCATTCCTCTAAACCTAGATCCACATGGCCTCTCCGTCTTCACCTGGGAGGACCCTGACACTGAAACAGCTTCTCAGTTTACTTGGACTGTCCTCCCCCAGGGGTTCTGAGATAGCCCCCATTACTTCAGCCAGGGGCTGACCACTGACCTCCTTTCTCTCAACTTCTCCCCAGATGCTTAATTCAATATGTAAATGATTTTCTAGTATGCGGCCCCTCACTCTTGCTGTCAGAACACACTACTCAATTTCTCAACTTTCTAGGAAATAAAGGACACAGAGTCTCCTCTTCCAAAGCTCAGCTTTCTGTTCTTTAGGTCAAGTATCTAGGTTTTCTGTTATCCCCTAACTCAACTTTGGTCTCAGATAGCATCTGAAGCCTCTCAGACCTCCAGTCACCAAAGAAGAAATTCTCTCCTTCCTTGGGCTGGTGGAGTACCTCAGAACCTGTATTTCCAACTTTGCTCACCTTGCTCTCCTATGAAGCAGCTAAGGACTCCCTAACTGAGCCTCTGGATCCTACTAACACTGTATTGCTTGCTTCCTCTCACCTCAGAGACACACTCCAAGAGGCCCCTGCTCTGGCTCTCCCATACATTGACCAAATATTATCCTGTATACTATAGAAAAGTGGGGAATTATTCTGGGGGGGGCTTGGGACAACTGAGAGAACCCACCTTTGCCTCTGTTGCCTATTGTGGGAATTTGCTCCATTTGTAGGTTCAAATCTCAGTTGCCTATCTTTCCAAACAGCTAGATAACAACAGTTAGCAGATGGCAGTCTTGCCTATGGGCACCAGCAGCAGCTTCCCTTTTAGCCATAGGGCCTCCACACTCAATCCTAAAGCTAATAGAAGCCTCTTATCTTCCTAAGCAGGTGGCAGTTATTACACTTTTGAAGTCACCAGGTCCACATATAGCTTTTGGAAATGTTTTTACTAACAAGACTGCTAAGGAGGCCAGCCAACACCCCTACTCACTTTCCTCTCAGCTCCTTCCAGATTAACCCCTACTACTCTGGCTCCCAGTGGCAGGCCCTCTGGGCTATGGAAGCTGTCAATGACCCTAAGATGGCTCTTACAGCAGGTACTACTTCCCTGACACTCAAGCAAAGCCCTTCCTGACAGCTGATCACAAGACTTTTCATATCGGGTCTCAACCTCTCTACCACTTCCTTCAACCTCTCTCCTACTCTAGCCTTTCTGTCCTTCCCAAGACCATTACTCCATCTGCACACAAACATCCCCAAAGGGGACCTCATGACCCCCTCCTTCCTTAAACCGACACCAATCTTGGGGTAATTGTCTGGCAGGTAGATTTTATACACATGCCTCCAAATAAAAGACATAAATCTCTTCTTACTATGATAGACACTTTCTCAGGATGGAAAGATGCTTTCTTTACTATGGCTGAGACTGCATCAGTGATCTGTTCCCACCTCATGAATGGTATCTTGCACAAATTTAGACTTCTTAGGTCCATCCAATCAGATAATGGCCAGTCTGTCCAAGTGGAAGAGAGGATTAGAAACTTAAACTAACTTACAAAAGATAGCCTCCAGAGCCCAACTCCAAAGTAGGATTCTCACTATGGTCCTTTCTGGTACCCTGGATTCTACACCTCCTTGGCCCATTGATTCCTATACTTCTCATAATAATGACTGTTCCTTGTCTCTTTGACTTCCTTCAGGAGAAAATTACTGAAATAACCCAATGTTCAGTAAACCAGATAATTTTGATGGGGTCTACTCAGGTCTCCTACCATCACCTGCCAACTTGAGCCCCTGCTTTGGACTAGCATTTCAGACTACCTCCATCCTCAAACACCCAATAAGCATGAAGTAGCAAGAGGCCTACTATTACTCCTGTATCATCAACAAAAGTCTGGAATGCTAGGTGCAAAGTTGCCCCCAAAATGGCCATGTTGGTGACAATGTTCTAAACAGAAGGACTCTGACCAGGGGAACAGAAAGATTGTTATTGGGTAAACAGGCATCTAAACTCAGCATTCCTCAGGAACCTCAGAAGGTAGTTTCTGCTTACCAGGAAAACCACTATTTCCCTTAATCTTCCTCCAAAGGTGAACTACCTCAGATATCTAGTTCTGGTCAATCTGAACAGCCTGTATCAGCTCAAAGACCTATCCATGACCGTCACCCAAAATCTACTTGCTTCTCTGCTCTTTTGCTTCTCTCTATGCCCAGAGAGGTAGCATTGGCAGTTTCAGTCCCAATGAACTGTACTTTCTACCCACACAGTGGTCTAGTTCAGTGGTTTCATTGCACCCTTGCTTACACGGGGAACCTGTCCTCAGTTTCCAGCACTCACATAAAAAGCTGTGTGTGGCAGTGTGCAGCTCTATTCCCAGTGCTAGGGGGCAGAGGCAGGAGGACCCTTGTTATGATATGGTACGCAAGAAGTCTTGGAGGGTTGGGCCAAGGTACCCTGGTGGGTGAGGGAGACACACCATGCAGATGTGGCAGCAGGATGCTGTGTGGAGCGGTGAAAAGTCACTCATACCATGCAGACACATGTACACATGGAAAGTTTATTTTGGGGGAAGGGAGAGGGAATGGAGGAAAGGAGAGACAGAGACAGAGAGACAGAGAGAGACAGAAACAGAGAGAGGGGGAGAGAGAGAGACAGAGAGAGAAAGAGAGAGAGAGAGAGAGAGAGAGAGAGAGAGAGAGAGAGAGAGAGAGAGAGAGGAGGTGCATACCTCGTGGGAATAGAGACAGTTGTGGGGTAGGAACTTGTGGGACGGACCAGCCTAGCTTGTCTAGCCAAAAGTGAGGCAATGGGTTCCTAGTCCTGTTGTCCATGGTCTGAAGAAGGCCCTGGCAGCAATTGAGGTTCTTCTGTGCCCATCCATCTTCTTTGGAGAAAATAAAGATGCCGTCAGGAGCCAGCATGTCTCTCTATCATGAAAAGCTTCTTAATTAAACATTTTAGATGCCATATTCTGCAGATCTCTGAGTATTTGAGGACTGTCCATCCATTAGGTATGAATGACTGGCTATCAACTAATATTCCCTAAGCCTCCAATATGTTAGCAGCTTTCATAAGACTAGGATTTGCTGTCTCCTGAGAAGACAAAGAGTGACAGAGAAAGGTCTCAGAGTTGAATGAGACCAGGAGAAAAGGGGCTGTGAGTTGGGGTGTGGCCCAACTCTTGGAAAAGGACCCTCTGAGAAAAGGACCCTCTCAGGGGACAAGAAACTCCATCATAGGATATATAGTTTGTTTATCAAATATCTTATTTATCAAACATATGTCATCATTTATTTAAATTCTCTAGTGGTGTAAATCTCTAAGTTAGTTTTTGTTAATCTGAACAGATAAATTTTGCAAGACAAGGAGGCTTACATTTTTAAGCCTGAATAGACTTTGAGTAAGGAGAGACATTTTTAAGCCATTGGCAGTGATATCTGCATCTATTACCATTTTTAAGGCCCTGTAGTTTTGGCCTGATTTTTGAGTACAGCCAGATTTTAATCCTGAATTATTTATATAGAAATAATTATTTCTAAAGGTCATATAATAACTCTTTGGCTCTGCATTAAGAAGGTCAAGTGTCTTATCTTATTGCAGAACAATTTTAGTTAATAAATCTACCAATTGACAATTTGGGGTCCAGTTTCCTGGTATATCAATGGGCATTAGGTAGCCATTTTGTCCCCATCCCTTTAACTTAGCCTTTTTAGCCTGTTTTGGGAGCACGGAGCACAGGATGACATATTCTCTTCCATAACTGCTTCAAGCTGAAATGAGGTGCAGATAGTCAGAGCCCAGGGAGGTTAAAAGGCTAGTCACATGTAAGGAGGGCATTTAGGCAATGGAGTATTAATCAGAAGCACCTGATTTGATCCAGCTGGAAACAAGAAGCATTCATATTGCCTGGCTTGGTACATATCAGCTTTCAGCAAGTCCATGTCTTACAGGTTGATGTCAGCAGCCAGTGCCTGGATGTATCAGTCAGCCAAATGGAAGCCCACTGAAACAGATATAGACCAGAGACAAAAGTTAAAATTTATGAACTTATTTGGAACTTTTATGCCCATGGTCTTAGTAATTGGGAAGGGGAGACCAAGAGAGAGAAAAATATCATCCTTAGGAATAGACAGGTGAGAAAAACTCATCTAGAATTCTTTTGACCTCTGTGAAGTGGATCTAAGTTTCATGATTTCTTTTGATCCTTTGAAGCTTATATGAATTTTTATTTTATAAAAGAATATAAAGAACAGTTAATGGGTATCTGTAAAACAGCAGTAGACTCATACCTATAAGTTATTTATACCTAAAATCCAAAATCCTGAGGTTGTGACCCAAACAGCATCAGAACTCTATTAATGTCAAAATCTAAAATTTTGAAATCTTAATATAGTAATATCACAGAAGGGAAAAGTAATCTAAAGCATTTAAATCATTTATTTATGTCAAGAGACCTAGTAGCTTTAGGACAAGTAAGGTTTGGTTTAAAAAAAAATGAGCTGGCAAATTGGCCATATCACCAGCATGTGGCACCATGGATGCCCAAGAGCCTGGGAGAGAGAGAGAGGAAGGGAGAAGATAGGTCTCTGGGCCCTGCTCACACAATGCTGGAGCAGTCACAGAGGACTGCCAGGCTGAGACCTGAGGCTGGAATCCTCAGCCCCATAAAACAGTGCACGGTGCAAGGCAGAGCTTTTCTGACCTTCCCTTGCATGGACAGACTGAGTGCTGGGTGCCAGCTATGGTGATATATTGGGTACCCTAATAAATTATCTGGGGATCAGAGGACAGAGCCAGCCACTAGATTAGACATAGAGGCCAGACAGTGGTGGCATACACCTTTAATCCTATCACTTGGGAGGCAGAGATCCATCTGGATCTCTCTGAGTTTAAGGCCACACTGGGAACAGAGCCAGGCAGTGGTGGCACACTCCTTTAATCCAAGCACTTGAGATCTCATGCCTTTGCATGGAAAGCACACACACCTTTAATCCCAGGAAGTGACATGGATGGGTAGAGAGCAGTATATAAGGCATGAGGAGACAGGAACTAAGCAGAAGTTCACCTGAGACCCTCAGGAGTGAGGACTCAGAGTCTTTCAGTCTGAGGATTTGTGGAAATAGGATAGGCTGAGAAGTTGGCAAGGTGAGGTTAGCTGTGTCTTGTTGTTTTTCTGATCTTTCAGCTTTCACCCTAATATCTGGCTCTGGTTTTTTTTTTTTTTTAATTAATAAGACTGTTTAGCAATTCATGTTACACCCCACCCATGCTTGCGCCATGGCAGGAAGTGACTTTTTTGCTGCCCTTAGTAAAGATGGCCCTTGACCACCCACATGATTGCCCTTATCAAATATGGTGACTGACCACATGGTCATGTGGTTTATTTTTGTTTGTTTGTTTTTTGTAAGACAAACGGAATAGATATAGAATACATTAATCTCAAGCATTCAAAATCAGTCAGAAACACAGTTATGTGGCCACATCAGTCACACATTTCCATTCACGCATACGAAATAAACTTTTAACAGAAAGAATCGGAATGAGAAGGTGTGAACAGTGGTAGCTACAGGAGGGAGGAGTGGATAGGAACAGAACAGGAGAACGGGACATTTTGAGCAAAGGCATGTGGTGGCAGTAGGCACAGAAACAAGAAGCAGGCCATATGGGTGCACATAGTAGGCTAGAGCTAGGAGAGGAACAAGCAGGACAGAAAAGCAAAGAGAGAAAAGGGGGAGGAGTAGATGTTTCCAAGGTGGCAGGAACACCCTACCTTAAGAGATGCTAAGCTGTAAGACATGTTAAACACTAGCCATGGTGGAACATGGTGGGAGATCAATGGGTAAGCAGCAGTCTCCATGAGCGAGGTAGACAAGATCCAATAGCTAAAGTCTCTTGCATCCTAGAGGTTAAGTGAAGATCAATTAATGGCACAAGCCACTCAGTGGTCCATCAACAAACACAGAGTAGGGACCAGGGGCGTTAGCCAAAAGGACGCATGGTTACCCAGTAATGTGGCGTACAAACAGTGCAAAAGGTGAGAAACCATGGTCCAGAAGTCAATCCTCAGTCATGAAAAATGGCCAGAAGAGAGGGGCTTACCGAGAGGATGAGGGTCCCAGCGATTCTCCAGTTGGAAGGTACAGGGTCCCAGCACTTCTCAGATTGTCGGTGGGTAGGAGAAAATGCCAAGGGGAACTTGGAGAGTCATGCAGCATCAATGTTGTGATATTGCACATGGGAGGCCTTGGTGGGTTGGTCCAAGGTGCCCCAGTGGGTGAGGGAGACATGGTGGAGGAAGCAGGGCTGTGGGCTGAGGCATGGAACAGTGGAAAGTCACTCACACCATAAAGACACATGTCCACATGGAAAGTTTATTTTGAGGGGAGGGGGAGAGAGAATGGAGGGAAGGAAAAAGGAGAGAGAGAGAGAGAGAGAGAGAGAGAGAGGAGAGAGAGAAGAGAAGAGATGCACATAGAAAGAGAGAGGGGGAGGAGGAGTTATCTCTTAAAGTGGGCTTTATGTAAGATGAAGTCAGGACTGGGCAGGCCAGGTTATTATCTGCTTATTGGCCAAGATCCAAGAAGTGAGTCTGAATGCTAACATTCCTGGAGGCTCAATGGCTAGCCAGTTTAGGCTCTTGTCAAGTTCCAGGTTCACTGAGAAACTTTGTCTCAAAATAACTCCAGATGATGCAAAGACCACCCATGCTTCTGAACTAACAGAAATAATATTGTAATAATGGCTATATTATCAAAATCTATCTACTAATTCAGCACAATCCCCATAAAATTTAAATAACATTTTAATGTGTTATTTTTTCATTTCTGTTACCAAATACTTGTCAATAACCAACTTCAGGGAAAGAGAGTTATTTCACTTTATAGTTGGAGAGGATACAGCCTGCCACGGTGAGGGAGTCATAGTATCAAGAACAGGAAGTAGTTGGTCACATTACATCCCAATCACAAAGCAGAGACTGCGAAATGCTATTGCTCAGATCACTTCTTCTTTCTATTTAGGATGTAGCCCCACCCAATGGGAGGTGTTACCTGCTGTCATAGTGGAACCTCCTTTTTCAGGTAAATGTTTCTGATAACACCGTCACAGGCACACCCAGAGATGTCTTTCCATAAGACACTAAATTCTACCAAGTTAACAATCAAGATTAACCCCTACAATGTTTGTTCAAGACAGAAAATCAGAAGAATAATAGTTTTAACATTATCAGAAACACAAAAGTCCAAAGGACTCAAAGCAATCCTAAGCAGAAAGATCTATTCTGGTAATATCACAGAATCTGACTTTTTTTTCTTACCCAACATAGTATTTTTATTTATTGTTTGGGAATTTCACACAATGCACCCCAATCACACTGGCTTTACAATCCTCTTAGGTCATCTGGCACACCTTTGTGCCCCACCAAAAGAAAACAGACAAACAAACCACTACCACCACCAAAAAAACCCACCAAGTCTAATTTATGTTGCCCATATACTCACTGGAGAACCGTCAAAATTCCAGTAGCCAACGCCTTAAAGAAAACTGGTTCTTCCCCACTCCAACCCCACCAGAAGCCATCACACTTTTATCACAATTTTTAAGGACTCTCTTCTTGTCTAGACTGTTTCTTTTTTTGGGGGGGGGGTGAGGGTGTCACAGAAGCCTTCTGTGTCTTTCATTCTCAGTCATGAGTCTGCAATCATCAATACCACTACAAAAGAAGCTTCTTTGACCCTAGCAGTTATATCAGCATGGATCAGGACTGTCACATGACCTCTGGTGGTAGCTCAGATTCCTTTGGCAGCTAGGATTATGGACATCAATGTGGTCTCCATTTGCAACATGGACCACTAATATCAACATGGTTTCTGT
Organism: Peromyscus maniculatus bairdii; assembly: GCF_049852395.1. Taxonomy (NCBI): domain Eukaryota; kingdom Metazoa; phylum Chordata; class Mammalia; order Rodentia; family Cricetidae; genus Peromyscus; species Peromyscus maniculatus. The sequence continues at coordinate 21,432,986 of NC_134854.1, read as the reverse complement.
CTGTAGTGCAGACCTCTGGCAGCAACACACACCCTGACCTGACTCTAAATTATACCAGAGCCCCATTAATGTAAACAGTATGTTAAAGACACGAAAGTAAGCACCTTAACAAATACAACAGAAGACATAGAAAGAAATACATGAGGCTATCATCACCCAATTTTTGACAAAAGTATCAAAAGCACACATTGGTGAAAAGACAGCCTCTTGAACAAATGATACTGGGAAAACTGGATATTCACAGGTAACAGAATGAAACTATACCCTTATCTCTTACTTTGCACAAAAATCAATTCAAAATGGATTAAAGACTTTACTGTGGGACCTGAACCTCTGAAACTACTTGAAGATAAAATACTTCAGGATGTACACAGAGCTAAAGAGTTTCTGCAAAGATTTTTCAGTAGCTCTGGAAACAATTCTAAGAACTGACAAATTGGATTGGATGAAATATAAAAGTTTCAGCAGAATGAAAAGACAGTCCACAGAATGGGGAAAAATCTTTGACAGCTATACATATGATAAAGGATTAATATCTAAAAATCTTTAAAACCTCAAAAACTGAAACACTGTCAGAACACAGTCCATGAATGGAACTGTGTGAGGTTTCTGAGATATTTTGAGAAAACTCCAAGTGAACTCCAAGACAAGAATCTTATAATCATTATTCCTCCATAACTTTTCTCAGAATGTGCTTTCATGCCTCTCACAGGTATAATAATATGGGTGGATTTTACTTTAGATCATCTTACCCATTGTTATTCAGAATGATGCTTCAACAAACATGGGTTATTTTCCATGACTATATACAGACTAAACTCATGTGAACTTTGCTCATGACCTTGCTTAACCCTCAGAATACCCTCATAATATAAGTTGCCTGATTCTCTGAATAAAGTTGGCTATCTGCCTCATTTTTAGACTCAGCTCTTTTAGGTTCACCCCATCAAATAGAGTGGTAACAAAGCACCAAAAACCAAATCAACGAATCAACAAATGAGTGAGTAAATTGAACAGAAACTGGTAGCGAGAAGGTTTCTCCAGTACCGCCTGGCCATGCAGTCCCTCAGCCACTTATAAAATAATCACTCAGAGGCTCAATATTAATTACCAATTGCATGGCCTATGGAAGGCTTCTTGCTAGCTAGCTCTTATAATGTAACCCATTTTCATTAATCAATAAGTTGCCATGTGGCCATAGCTTACCAGTACTTTTACATCTTACTTCTCCTTGTGGTGCTGGCGTCTCCATCCTCTCCTTTCTCCTCTCACTATCTCTCTTGGATTTTCCCACCTGGCTCCATCCTGCCCCACCATAGGCCACTTTATTTGGAATATAACTAACTTACTACAAGAACTTCAGTCCATTAATTATACATGTACACTCAGTTTTTATTTTACTTATAATAAATATGAATACTTGATGGATAAAACAATAACTCTCCAAAGTGAAGTTACTGCTACTCAGATCCTTTATAAGAAAGAAAGATTATCATTAACTGATAAAATAAGGTCTATGGAATTATGTGTTTCAGAAGAACATAAAAGATTGCATGATTCCATGAAATCTTTGGATATCTTACAACAGAGGAGGTTCACTCACTGGAACAGAACCTAGATGCTCTTCTGCAAGCCCTAGAAGAAACTCTCAGTAAAAATGACAAGGGACTTAATAAGCAGAAGGGCTAGGCCATGCAACTCATAATATCTCCAGATGGCTCTCATACAAGCTTATCCTGTCATCATTCGTGAGAGGCCAGCAGATGAGCCATATGTGGATGTATGTTGCAACCTATTCCTATGAGAGATTCAAAAATATTAAGGAAGTGGTGGTCACCTATGATATACACTCAACATATATAAAAACAGATGTTAAGTATGTAGCCTACCACAAATAGAATCATACCAGATGATTGGAATCAGTTAATCTCGGCTGTTTTAGAATATAGCCAGCAGTTACAAAGGAAAACCTGGTTGAGAGAGGAAGTGAGGATCCTAGAACAACAGGGTAAGACCAGAGGCTTTGAGATCTCCTAAGATCAAATTCTTGGTGAGGGACATTTTGCTGATAGAAATGTACAAGCCATTTATGATGAGCATACAATATCCGTATGCCATATAGCAGCTTTAAATGCTTGAGAAAAAATTCCAGTACCAAAAAAACCAACTGAGCTATGCAAAAAAATTTTCCAGGGTCCACCAGAACCTTTTACTGAATTTTTACAAAGGCAGTATCAGATAAAGAACTAAAACAAGTATTAACTGAGTCCTTGGTGTTGAACAATGCTAATGCAGAAAGCAAAAAGAATACATTAAAGTCAGGTCAGCACCTCTCGAAGAACGGATTCAATAAATAACTGCTGTTGTGTCTCTTAACTATGGTAATGAGGCTTAGATAGGCTTAGATAGGAAAGGCAGTTTCTAGAGGTGGAAGGAGACCTCAAAGTATCAAATGTTTAAGTGTGGTAACCAGGTCATACTCTAATAGGGAACAAGGACTTAAACAGCCCACGAAAATTATCAGCCAAAGCTGAGAAATGGCTCTAGTAGAAAAGACAATATGAGAAGCACATGTGGATCATGTGAATCCAGAACTTATATTCATTCTGGTCATACTCCCCTCCAGACACTCCCCACATGGATTTTGATACAGAGGGAAGATATTATATTGGAATGGATATTTTCACCATGTAAACCAATAAGAAGTTAAAGACTTATGGAGAAAAGATCTGATTTGATTCAAAAAGGAAAATTAAGACTTCACCAATTGATAGGAAAGGGCCCAGTAGAAATTATACCTTTAACTAATGAGGACATTTCCTCACTATGGAAAGAAAGTAAATACTGGTAAAGAGCCTGCAGTGAGTTTTTGGAAGAGATTAACAACCATTATCCCAAAAACACGAGAACAGAATTCATAAAGAGAACTGAATGTGTCCTTCCTCACATTGTACAACAAAAGCCAATTTCTGGAGTCCTCATATTCTATACTGATGCAAATAAATCAGGGAAAGCAGGATACAAATCAGGAGACTTAAGTAAAGTGGTTCAAAGTCCATACAACTGTGTATGAAAAAGCAGAACTGTATGCTATTCTTATGTAATGGTCTTCACAGAGCTTTTTAATATAGTCATTGACTCTCAATACACATAGAGAGCTGTTTTAAATATTGAAACTGCTGAATTTATTTCTGATAATACAGTTAACTTCATTATTTATACAATCTCAGGAAATCATCAGAAATAGGAAACATGATATATATCACACATCAGATCCCATACAGGTCTGCCAGGACCTCTAGCACAAGGTAATGATGAGATTGATTAGTTATTAATAGGAAATGTGCTAGAAGCCTTGGAATTTCATAAGAAACACCATATAAATAGCAAGAATTTGATTCTCCATCACTTGGCAACAAAGCCAAGGAAATGTAAGAAAATGTCCTACTTGTTCCTTCTATAACCAAACTCCATGACCCACAGGAAGCAATCCAAAGGGTATACAAAGAAATGAAATTTGGCAGATGGATATATTTCATTTTGCAGAATTTGGAAGATTAAAGTATGTACACCATACCATTAACACCTATTCAGAATTTCAATGGGAACTCTTATGAGTTCTGAAAAGGCTGATTCTGTGATTGCACACCTATTAGAAGTTAGGACCATCATGGAAATTCCTGTACAAATTAAGAATAACAATGCCCTATTATATGTCTCAAATAAAATGAGACAGTTTTTTTTCTTATTACAATATAAAGCATGTTACAGGTATACTACACAATCCCACAGGCCAAGCAGTCATAGAAAGATCCAATAGAACTTTAAAGGATATGCTAAATAAACAGTAACAGGTAACAGTGACTTCTAGAAATAGATTATGTAATCCTTTATTAACCTTGAGCTTTCTCAATGCTGATGAGAAAGGAACAACAGCTGTGAAGAGACAATGGACAACAGAAAAACTTCTGAGCTAAATCAACCGGTGTATTTCAAAGATGTGTTAATCTCAGAATGGAAACCAGGATACATTCTACATTGGAGAAGGGGTTTTGAGTTTGTTTCTGCAGGAGAATAAAAGCTATGGATAACAACAGAACAAATAAAAATTTGATTTGAACAGGAGAAACCCCTTGATAAAGAGAAGCAAAAGCTCATCCACCAATGTGACATCTCTACAAGTAGTAAGAAAAATTTAATAAACAAGGGTTGGGGCAGGTTTCTGGTTTTTTATTGTTGTTGTTTTGATTCAGGTTAATAGGAATACCTATCTTCAAGAAATCATAGAGCCAGGCAGATCTCTATGAGTTTGAGGCCAGCCTGGTCTACAGATCAAGATCCAGGACAGGCACCAAAACTTCACAGAGAAACCCTGTCTGGAAAAACAAAAAAACAAAAAATAAACAAAAAACCAAACCAAACCAAAACAAAACAAAACAAAAAAGGCCTTGGACACCTAGAAGTCTACAGCAGAAGGGCAGAACCTATGGGTACCAATATACTCTACAGGGTAATATCTTACTGCTTAACATCAATATCTGTTTAACTCTAGAATAGTTGTGGTCCCAATTCAATTATAAATCAAGCTGTCTTTGGAGTTGGAATGTGGCACTCTCCTTCTCTAAACCCAAGTATGCAGTGTTGTGCCCAGTTCGTAACCCCCAGAGAGACCACCAAGGATGAGCATACCAGAATGCAAAAGCAAGGTTTATCTGGTTCAAGTCATGACAGGGAACTCAACTCAAGACATCTCAAGTGAGGCAGAGAAGAGTTCCTCTTTCTTGGGGAAGTTAGTTTTTATAGGCAAAACCTATAAAATTTCTTAGAGGGGAGGGGGTTAGTACGGGTCCATCCTTGATTGGTCCAGTTTTTCCCGGGCCTGGACTTTATCTTATTCTAGCTTATCTGTTTGCCCTGTCAGGAGTTTTACAACTCCTCTCCGGGGTCTGGTCATGTTATCTCCGGAGAGGGGCATCTCGTGGTTAATTGGTTACCATCAGACATCCTGACTCTGTTCTTTTGTTTCTGGGGCTGGTGCCATCATTTCTGGGGACTTGAAACTGGCCTGGGTCTATCTATATTGAGATATCTTTGTCTAAGGCCCCCTTTTTGAGACAATAGAGTGAGGGTCTTGTTGTGCCTAGATCACAGTCCCCAAAGCCCCCACTGGAGACTTTAGGTACAGAATGCAAAAGTAAGGTGTTTTCTAAGTTTACAAGCCTCCAGGGAGGCTCTTCTAAATCTCTCACTCACAGCAGGGAGGTTGGAAGGAGCTCTCCCCTTTCTTTGTGAGGCTAGTTCTTAAAGGCACAGACCATATAATTTATTTTAACCTGCCTCCCTTTTTAGTCTTTTGGTCGAATATCCTGACTGTGTTTTCCAAAGTCCCTGTAGCAGATACCTGGGGAAAAGGGGTCTAAGTTCTTATCTACATTTACGAATCCTGGTTTAAGCTTCTCTTTGTCTGTAGGGGATAGAGTGGGGGGTTTTACTGAGGTATCACATGTAGCACAAATCTTAAATGGTCTTATTAATAAAAACAAACCCAGAGCCAGGTATTGGGGTGAACGCTGAAAGATCAGAGAAATAGCGCAAGCCACAGCCAACCTCACCTTGCCAACTCCTCAGCCTCTCTGCAGCAAACTCCCTAGGCTCAAACTCCAAACACCCCAGAATTACCTGCTTTCACACGTTCCCTGGTGCAGAAAGCTGGTTTTTTGATTTCTTTCCTCTCCTGGTGGGTTTTGGCTTCTTTTGGGCCACTGTCATCTGAATCGTCATTGTCAGCAGATTTGGTGAGTCAATTAAAATTTCTTAAAGGGAGGAATTAGTTAAAAGAATTTTTTTCTCAAATTAAAAATGGGAAACATTTTTACAATGGAGAGTGTATGGTCTCCATTTGATAATATGATTGACCTTCTGAAAATGGAACAAGTAAATGAGAGGATAATTAATATAGATGGGATTTGCATTGTCAATTATAAATATTATTTGTTTGATCTTCCTTGTTTTATCATTTAAGAAGTTAGTTAATGTTAGTGCCAAGATAAAAAAAATTTAGAAAAAATTGTTAAAACTGATCATAGAGAAATTCAGACCCAGACAGAGAAATTTAAAGGTAAACCAATCTCAGCTTTGCATTATACAGTCACAGAGAAACAGCCTAAGGCTTTTAGACAGCCAACCTTAATCTATCGAGTAACCATACAGGAACTGCCAGAGGATTAAGGCTATGTATGAGCTGATTGGACTCTTATGCAAATGTTGGATTTGAGGAAATTCAAAGAAGCTATAGTGTCATTTAGTATGCATTCTCCATTCATCAAGCAAATGTTAAACTTGTGGTCAACTTGTAAGAGAGTTATTCCTCAAGACTGGAAAGATTTAGTTAGAGCAGTCTTAGATACTAGTCCCCAGTTACAATAGAGGACCTGGTAGAAAGATGAGGCTAAGACCATTGAACAATATAGGGCTAGAGGTATGGAAATTTCCCAAGACCAACTTCTTGGAGAAGGCAATTATGTTGATATATAAAGATAATCTTTATAAGATGACCACACCCTAAGTTTATGCTGAATGGCAACCTTCAATGCTTGGGATGGAATTGAAGAAGTAGGAAAGAAAATTGAATCATTTACAAAAGTTATACAGGGCCCAAAAGAAACCTTCATGGATTTCTTACAAAGGCTGTCTTCAGCAATAAATAAAATGATGCCAAATTCAGAAGCTAGCTCTGGCTTTTGAAAATGATAATACACAATACAAAAGGATAATTAGGACATTAAAGGCAAGATCAGTAACCTTAAAAAAATGGATCCAAGATACAATTAATATTGAATCTCATGACCGTGATGAAACTTGGATAAGAGAGGTGATTTTGAAAGGTTTGAAGAAAAATAGTAATGTCAGGTGTTTAAATTGTGGTAAACAAGGTCACCTAAAAAGAGACTGTAAACAGGATGTTCCTAAAAACAATGGTTTTTCAAGGAACCACAGTAACAGAATGCCCCTACCTTTTGTATTATGCAGAAGGTGTGGTGAAGGCAAACATTGGCCTAACAAATGTAGATCAACAAGGGAAAGGCAAGGTAATCCTTTGCCTCTGTCCTTGGGAAACTCCCAGAGGGGCCTCATGCAGGCCCCCATAGCAAATTCAGTTCAGACCTTTTCTGCCATCATAGAAGAAACCACTTCTCAGAGCAACTAAATAACCAAATGCCTATTAGAATAAACCAGGCTGTTCAAGGTGATAGGACAGCTGTAGCAGAGAAAAAAGGAAATTGAGGAACAACTATAAAGCAAATTTTTTGGCAAACTTCTATAAATGAACAAAGACCAAAATTAAAAATATGAGTAAATTACTTTTTCTTGGAAGGTTTGGTAGCAAATTAGGAAAGATTGATTATGGACTCTTAATGACTTTCCCAGATTATTTGAAAATGTTTCCAATCTATGAACTGTTGTTGGGGTAAAAAATGATGAACTGAGTAATTTGCTCAAAGCCTTAGAGGGTGAAAAGGATTTAACTAATCCAAGAGAATTATCACCTGAAGCTGAGAGAGAATTGGCTTTGGTGGAAAAGAAAGTACAGGATACACATGTGGATCATGTGGATCCAAAGATTGATTGTATTTTGGTTATTTTTTTACCCTCTAAGCATTCTCCTACAGGAATTTTAATGCAGAGGGAAGATATTATATTGAAATAGATATTTCTATCAAATAAACAGAGTAAAAAATTAGAAACCTATGTGGAAAACATCTCTGAGTTAATTTTAAAAGGAAAATTGTGATTTCATCAATTAGCAGGACAGATCCAGCAGAAATTATAGTACCTTTTATTATTATTAATAATAAAATTGACAAATTATGGTAAAAAAGTGAACGCTGGCAAAGAACTTGCATTAATTTTTTGTTGGGGAAAGAGTAACAACAAATATCCCAAAAGATATACCACAAAGATGACAAACTCCACCTAAAGATCAGTTTTGGACTGCAAACTGCTCAGGACAATTTTGGGATAGCTAGCTGAGATGATCCAGCTTCACAGACTGCTTGAACAAGGACTTGAGACAAGCCCTGCATTTTCACATTATGCAGAGACTGGACAACAAATGATATAGCTACCTCTCCCAGGACTTGACAATTAACTCAAAATTTTTATTTTCAGGATCACCTAAAGATGGTATTGCCCCCAGATAGCAGGAACTACTTTGAAGAAAACAATGCCCATATTCGCAAGAGGTAGGGTGGGTGGTTTTTTTTTGTTTTGTTTTGTTTTGTTTGGTTTTTTTTTTTTTTTTTTTTGCCTTTCAATGGATTATGGATAATTGCCATTGTTTAGGATGGTTGGTTACACTTGTTAATTGATAATGGTCAGAAAAAACAGCTAAACAAGGAGATTAGATTCAGGGTTCTGGTTTGAAAAAAAAAGAAAAGAAAAAAAGAGGATATAGATAAGAAGTAGATTATTGAATCTACTCTGAAAAGAAAAAGGGAAGAATATAGATATGATAAGATAAAGAGGTAGATTATTGAATCTACTTTTAAAAAGCAACTACTCATATTCTACTAGCCGGGCGATGGTGGTGCATGCCTTTAATCTCAGGACTTGGGAGGCAGAGCCAGGCAGATCTTTGTGAGTTCAAGGCCAGCTTGGTCTACAGAGTGAGATCCAGGAAAGGCGCAAAGCTACACAGAGAAACTCTGTCTCGAAAAACAAAACAAAACAAACAAACAAACAAAAAAAGCAACTACTAGTTTTAAATATTTTACATAGAATTGGATTTTTCATATTATATACAAATTATATATATTGAAACAAATTTGATGTTGATTTTGTTAGAAAATATTGTACATATATTTCTAATCTTGTTCAAGGTGTTGTACTTATACAGTTCATTTAACAGTGTAATGCAAATTGCTAGTACTTGAAAGTTATTATTACGAACTTATTAGGATATAAGAAATTTAAGTTGATAGTCATTACAACCAAACTTGTAGCCATATTAGATATGTTTTCAAGGAGAAACAGAAATATATTTTAGATAGACAGGTCATCTTCAGACACTTCAGAGATCTACAGAATACAGCATATAAGATGTTTTGAGAACCTAGTTTCTTTTTTTATGACAATGAGACATATCTGCTCCTGGCAGCATCAATTTACTTCAGAGAAGATGATGGGCATTGAAAAAACTCCATATGGAGTTTACTATCTTTGTGGCAAAAGTTAGCCACTAGGCAAGAAAAGACCCGTACATGAACTGTTGACAGTATGCTGTCTAAAATGAACAAGCTTGACATAAAAGAAAGGACTGCTGCACCTTGCCAAGACAAAGTAGGACAGCCCTTCAGAAAATCCTGCTTCACAGAAGAGTCTATCTAATATGCTAGGCCTATAGGCTGAAGTTGGATGCCCCAATATTGCAGAGAAATCTAGGGTGACTGTCCAGGCAGCCAACTGTTTCTGTCAGTTCTCACAATTTTTAGAAGTCATTTGTTTGCACTTCCTGCTTACTTAGGTAATATTATTTCCCTCTTGGGTTTCTGAGGGAATTGAAGATTAGATAGTTATAGTTTTCCTTGTTAACAAATTCAGAAAAGAAACTCACTAAAGATGTGTAAAGTATATATAAGTTTGAAAGACATCAAAAGATAGTTTTCAGTTGGTAATACAAGTTAGGATAGAACATGAATTAGGTACAACATTTTGGACTCGACAAAACAGGATAAATAATGGAATATTTTCTCTGAATTTGTCAAATGTTAATGGATTGGGCATTATTAATTGAAGTAATTCTTTACTTCATATATTATATATAGTTATTGTACTTATTGTATATAGTTTTTCTTATATTAGTCATAACCTTCTTTTGTTATTTTAAACAAAAAAAGGAAATGTGGTGATATATTGTGAACCTCAATAGAGCTTGCCTGGGGATCAGAAGACAGAGCCAGCCACTAAATTAGACATAGAGGTCAGGCAGTGTGGCACATACCTTTAATCTTATCACTCAGGAGGCAGAGATCCATTTGGATCTCTTTGAGTTCAAGGCCACACTGGGCTACCTGAGAGAAACAGAACTAGGCAGTGGTGACACACACTTTTAATTCCAGTAAGTAATATGGTAGGACACAGAAAGGTATATAAGGCATGAGGAAACAGGAACTCAGTTTCTTGAGGCTGAGGTTTTCATAGAGGTAAGCTAGTGGTTGGGTGTTCTGCTTCTCTGATCTTCCAGTTTTCACCCAATATCTGGCTCTGCATTTTCTATTAATAAGACCATTTAGCAATTCATGTTACATAGTATAATGTCTTTGAAATTCATTTATGTTAAAGATATTTCCTTGCATACACATAGCATTTTGTTTATCTCCTCATCCATTAATAAACACTTGGAATGAGTTCCATCCAATCCAAAGTTCTTGTTCAATTCACAGACAACGAGAATACTACTTGCAGGATCTGATTCATGAATAGCCTCTCCAGTGAGGCTGTCCAGATTTTTGACAATGCTCAAGGTTGTTGCAATGGGCTACAATCAGTACCTGTTCTCCTTAATTGTGTAAACCTTTTCTTCCTCCAAGTATAGCAGAGCTCTGGCCTGAAAATCACTAAGAAGGCTAGACTTGTGATTCTCATGAATCCATGTTGAGATAATATTGTTGTACACTGTGAAAATGTGTCTCTGTCAGTCCTTACCTGTCTACAGCATCTCCTGATTGGTTTAATAAAGAATTGAATGTCTAATAGTCAGGAAGGAGAGGATAGGTAGGACTTCGGGGAATTGATAGAAACTCTTGGAACGAATTTCAGGTGGAAGATTTGCCAGTCAGTCATAGAGGAAGTCATGTGTATGGTACTGAAGAGAGGTAACAAGCCATGTGGCAGAATGTAGATTAATATAAATTGGTTAATTTTAGTTTTAAGAGTTAGCTGGGAAGAAGCCTAAGCTAAGACCAAGTTTTCATAATTAATAAAAAGTCTCTGCATTGTTATTTGAAAGCTAGTGATTTAAAGAAATACCCACTACATTTGGCACCCAATGTGGGGCATGTATATTCAAGCATAAGGCTTGGGAAAGCTCAGAAAAGTCCCAGAGATGGAGCCTGAAGTGACTTCCTAGCAACCACATTCTCTCTGTAGTCCTGGTGCTGGCAGCTTACAGAGGTGAGGGTCTTTTAAGAGGCCATGCTGTGCAGCCAAGCTATGAGTAGGGGCTATGAGAAGCTGGCATATTACTTGTTGGGAGATTAGGTAGATAGGCCTGGCCCAGTGTGGGACCAACAACTTTCCAGAGCAAGGGCAGGTAGGCATAGCTTTTGGCTGTTGCCTGTCGGCATGAGGTTTGGCTTTAGTGGAAGGGCAAGCAACCCAGAATCAGTGGAGTAGCCTGTTGGAACAACCCAAAGGGGGTTTAGCCAGCCACCAGCAGCATGTGCTAAGCAGAATCATAGAAGGAGCCTACAGATGCACAGAACAGCAAAAGAAACTTTTTTTCAGAGCCACCTTGCACAGATGCCACAGTCTCTCTGGCAGTCTTTTGAGTGTTGTCTGTGGGCAACTGCTCAATCCTGTTGGGTTGATGGAGACAGGGGGTCTGGCCCTTTAAGGCCTTGGCTCATGCAGTCAGAGAATGGCATCAGGCAAGCAGAAAGCCAGGTCCAGATCCAGAAAACCTCTGAACAGGTACAGAATGACTGAAAATGTGCTTAATTGTCAATAGAGTAAAAAAAAAAAAAATGAATATAGACATTAAGAGGGAAAAATAGTTTGAAAATAATAAATTGAAGTTTTTAAAGAGAGAGTGAAGTAACATAAAAAAGAATAAGCCATGTAAGGATAGAAAATAACTTAATAAATAAATTTGAACCCTATATACTGCTTTATTTACTTTAAAATTTTTAAATGCTATTGAACAAAAACAACAGCTACTGAGAGACATTGGGTTGTGGGAAAAACTGCTGAATTAAGCCATGCTATATATTTTAAGGATGTCTTAACTTCAGAATAATAGTCAGGAAATGTGTTGTGTTGGGGGAGAGGTTATGCCTTTGTTTCCACAGGAAACAAAAAGCTATGGATTCTTTCAAAATTAATAAAGATCGGATTTGACTAGAAGAGATCACCTGAAAATCTTAGCTGCAGACATCAAGAAAGAATCCAGCCCCAAACAAAAACAAACAAAAAACCTAAATGACAGGTAACATATATGCTGATCTCTTTACATGGGAACAGCTCTGAGACTGGATAAGACAAGATTAATCTTGTTAGCTACAGAGTCCTCATGACAATTTGTTTATGCAGTACAAATGAACTTATAAAGTTTACAGCTGCATTTAACCTGCTCAAACATAGAGCAGAGAATCATCATCAGCTGATTTGTGTGCATCACATATTCCATACTTTAAAAGTTTGTGTGTTTTCAGAAAAAAAAAATGACAAGGCTTCAAAGAAGACAAGACAAGTAGACCAGGTGATCCAGTCTCACAGAATGCCTCCATTGTTGTTTCCTCAAAAATCTGCATCCAGAACTACATCAAAGTGTCTAGCTGAGATGGTTCACCCACACAGTCTACTTCAGTCAGGATTTCAGTTAAGCTCTGCACTTTTCCCATCACACAGAGACTAGACAACAAATGATACAGCTAGCTCTCATGGACTTGGTTATTATTCCAAACTTCTCAGGGTCCTTTAAAGACAACAGAAAGCAATTTTAAGATCACAATGCCCACATTCACAAGAGATGGGATAAAAGGTTTTTGCTCATTTTGTAGGTAATAGATGTTTGTCATTGTTTAAGGGGATTAGTTGCAAGTTGTTATTGGTCATGGTCAGGGAGAAAATAAAGCAAAAGAGGTTAGATTCTGGAATTTCTTTCTGAAAAGAAAAACAAGGGGGTTATAAGAATATGATAAAATGGTGGATTATTGAATCTTCTTTTAAATTAAAAAGCAACTACTAGTCTCAAATATTTTACAATGGTATGGATTTTTATATTGATACAAATTTAAGGTTACTTTTTATTATAATATATATATATATATATATATATATATATATATATGTTTCTACTCTTGTTTAAGGTATTGTACCTATGCAGTTTATTTCAAAATGTAATGTAAAGTTCCAGGCTTGAAAACTATTATTACAAACTATTTAGGATAATTAAGAAATGCAGGTTAGTAGTTAGTCATCTATAGAAATCAAACTTGTAGTCATGATAGGTATGTTTTCAAGGTTAAAAAGATATATTTTAGGTAGATATGTAGTCTTCAAACACTTCAGAGATGTAAAGAATATGTCATCTAATACGTTTTACTAACAAGGTTTTTCATGACAGCAAGATACAAATCTGCTTCTGGTAGGACCGATCTAATTCACTGAAGATAATGGGCATCAAAAAACTCTCTATAAGAGTTTGCTTTCAATGTGGCAAAGCTAGCCACTGGGCAAGAAACTGTCCTTGCCTTTACCCTTGACAGAATGCTGTCTAAACTAGACAACCAGGGCACAAAGGAAGTGGACTGTGAACTATGCTAAGACAAAATAGGAGAGTCCTTCAATATCCCTGCTACAGAAAAAAGCTGTCAGATAAAGTCTTAGGCCTTTAATCAGGAGGTGGATGCTTCAATGTTGCAGAGGAACCTTAGGTGACTGTCCAGGCAGCTGTCTCTGTCATTTCTATAATTTTGGAAGTTGTGTACTCTGCATTTCCTATTTACTCAGGTAATATTTTATTCTTCTCAGGTCTCTGATAGGGTTGAAGAATAGATAGTTATAGTTTTACAGTTTTCTTTATTACCAAATTCAAAAAAGAAACTCACAAAAAATATGTAAAGCTTATAAAGGTTGAGAGACATAAAAGCTCAAGTTGTTTATCTAAGAAAATGTTTTAAGGATTAAAAAGATATTTATTTTGGTAATACAAGTTATGATAGAAATTAGGTTAGGTACAAAACTTTGGACTTACCAAGATAGGATAGATAATAGAATACTTGCTCCAAAGTTTTCAAATACAAATGAACTGGATATTGTGAATGTAATACTCATCTCATAATTGTTCTTTTGTATATAATTTATTGATGTTAGAGAAAGAGCCTTTTTTGGACTAAAAGGAGGATATGTTGGGAAAATATTTTTGTACACTGTGTGAAGATGTATCTCTGTCCTTCCTCATCTGCTTAAGATACCTTCTTATTGGGTTAATAAAGAGTTAAACAGCAAATAGCTAAGGAGAAGAAGATAGGTGGGACTTCCATGGAGAGATAAGTCTGGGAAAGAGTCTGAGGTACAGGATATTCTCCAGCCAGACATAGAGGAAGCTGGACATATGGTATTGCTGAGAGGTAATGAGCCATATGGTAGAATGTAGATTAATATAAATGGGTTAATATAAGTTCTCAGAGCTAATTGAGAACAAACCTAAGCTAAGACCAAGCTGTCATAATTAATAAAAAGTCTCCATGCCATTATTTGGGAGCTGGCAGTCCAAAGAAAGACCAGTTATAGATCCAGCTGCCTCTGGTGTCTCTATCTGCTCAGTATGGGGTTACAAGTGCACATCATCATTCCTGGCTTTTCTACTTGGGTTCTGAGGATTCAACTCATTTCCTTGAAAATGTGAAGTAAGCACTTTATGGCCTGAGCCCTCTCCCTATCTGCCTGATTTTTCTTTTTGTGATAAAGTCTCATCTCATAGGCCAGGATGGCCTGGAACTCCTTGTGTAACATTAGCTGGCCTTGACCTAATGTTAATTCTCCTGCTCCAGCCTCTCAAGTGCTTGGATAACAGGCTTGAGCCATCATGTGTATGTAACCTTACAATTTTATATATATATATATATATATATATATATGTACTTTTTGTGGCATTTCTATTTTATTTTTTCAAGGGGTGTAGAATTTTCCTTTTTGATTTTTTTCAAATGTTGTTAAGAAAAATATGAATTTTGTTTGAGGAAATATTTTTAAAGCCCTTTCATTCTGTATTATTTCTTGTTGATTTTTTTTTGTTTAAATGATGTGCCCATTGATGATAGTGTCGTATTGGTCTCCAATTGTTTTATATTTGAATCTATGATTGCCATAATAAAGAGCTGAATGGCTAATAGCTCTGCAAGAGAAAGGATAGATGGGGCTGGCCAACAGAGAGAATAAATAGGAGAAATCTAGATTCCAGTGAGAAGCAAGAAAAGAAGAAGGAGAGGAGGACACCAGGCACCCCCCGCCCCCGCCCCAGCCATACAGCCAGCCATGGAGTAAGAAGGAAAGAAAGGCATATAAAATAAAGATATGTAAAAAGCCCAGAGGCAAAACATAAAGTGAAAACTGCCTGACACAGTGCAGGGCACCAGCATTTCAGAGCTGTGGGTTGAAAGAAGTTCCTGGTCAAATGCACCTCTGACTGGGCCTGCAAAGTTTAGGCTTGGCTTTCATGACCAGAGAAGCAGGCAGAGCCAGCCACCAAAGCTGTTGAGGAAGTCCTAGTCATGACATTTAGCAGTTTAAAGGCTCACATGGTCAGAAAAGGATAGAGATGTGCAGTAAGACAGATCCAGATAGAAAAAAAAAAAAAAAAACCTCTGAACAAGTTTAAAAATGTGTGTCGACTTAAGAAAGAAAGAAAAAGAAT
Organism: Peromyscus maniculatus bairdii; assembly: GCF_049852395.1. Lineage (NCBI taxonomy): Eukaryota > Metazoa > Chordata > Mammalia > Rodentia > Cricetidae > Peromyscus > Peromyscus maniculatus. The sequence continues at coordinate 21,417,349 of NC_134854.1, read as the reverse complement.
ATAGAAAGTTATAAAAAATGAATAGTGTAAAAATATTAAAGTTTCTAAAGAGAGAAGTAAAGTAATATAAAAAGAGTAAGCCATGTAAAGATGAAAAATACACAGGTAGTCTGGATTCTATAGAGTATTGTGTTGATTTTGAATTTTTAGAATGCTGATGAGCTAATGACATCTGCTGAGAGACACAGGACTGAAAGAGGGACTACTGAAATAAATCAGCCTGTATGTTGCTGGGGGGCTTCTCTCCAGGTTCCCCAAGCCCCGCAGTCCCACAATCCACATATAAAATAATCACTCAGATGCTTATATCACTTATAAACTGTATGGCCGTGGCAGGCTTCTTGCTAACTGTTCTTTTATCTTAAATTAACCCATTTTTATAAATCTATACCTTGCCACGTGGCTGGTGGCTTACCAGAGTCTTTACATGCTGCTTCTCCTGGCGGTGGCTGCAGTGTCTCTCCCCTCAGCCTTCCACTTCTCAGAATTCTCCTCTCTCCTTGTTCCACCTACTTCCTGCCTGGCAACCTACTTCCTGCCTGGTCACTGGCCATCAGTGTTTTATTTATATAGAGCAGTATCTACAGCACCTATATATTTTAAGAATACTTTAACTTAAAAATGAAAGTAAAAAATGTATTTGTCAAATGGGAGTCAAAAAATGCTTTGGGGAAGAGGTTATGCTTTTGTTTCCGAGGGAAATGAGAGGCTGTGGATTTTTTCCAGGTTAATATGCATCAGCTTTGATCAGAGGAGACCTTCTGAATCTTGACAGGTGATAGACATCAACAAAGGTTAGAGCTAGTCTTCCCTGGATTTGGACATTATCTCAATTTTCTCAGGGACCCCTGAAGATGCCTTCACCCGCAGACAATAGGAAGCAGTCTAGAGAAAATGGCACCCACATTCCCAAGAGGCTGGGTGGGTGGTTGTTGTTTATTTGGTGGGTTGTGAATGCTATCATTTAGGGGAATATAGGAATTAGAATGCAAAGACAACTATTAATCTAAGACATTTTGCATTGGCATGGATTTTGGTATATTGATACAAATTTAAAGTTATTTTTGTTATACTAGATATATGTTTCTACTCTTGTTTGGGATATTGTGCTTGTGCAGCTCATTTTTAAAATGTAATGTATAATTAAGAACACAGTTGGTAGTTAACTGATAATAATCAAACTTGTAGTCATGTTAGGTATGTTTAAAAGGTTAAACAGGTATGTTTTAGAAAGATAGATGATTTTTCAAATACTTCAAAGATTTTCAAACACTTGAGAATATGGCTTTAAGATGTTTAATAACCTAGGGTTTTTCATGATAATGAGACACATCTGCTCCTGGCAGCACCAATTTACTTCATAAAAGGATGATGGGCATCAAACATCATATGGAGTTTGTTTTCAACGTGGCAAGGCTAGCCATTTGGAAAAGAAACTGCTCTTGCCTTTACTGCTGACAATATGCTGTAAAGACTGCACCAGCAGGACACAAGACAAAGACTATTGAACTTTGTCAGTCAAGGAAGGACAGTCCTTTGAGATACCTGCTTTATAGAAGAGTCTGCCAGATATTCTGCAGGACACATAGGAAAGCGACTGATGAACTTTGCCAAGATAAGGTTGGACAGTCCTTCAAATTTCTTGATTCACTGAAAAGTCTGCCTGATATTCTAGGCCTAGAGGCCAAAGATGGATGTCCCAACATTGCAGAAGAACTTTGGGTGACTTCCCAGCCAACCAAATGTCTCTGTTGTTAGATAATATTATATCCTTTTGGGTCTTTGATGGAGTTAAAGACTAAATAATTAGAGTTATAGTTTTCCTTAGTCATGATAGAAAGTAAATTAGGTATAAACCTTTGGAATCACCAAAATAAGATAGATAATGGAGTATTTCCTCTGAATTTTTAAATCCAAATGGACTGAATATTTGAAACATATTCTTACTTGATAACTATTTTTGTTGTATATAGTTTTACTATGTTAAAGTTAAAGCCTTTCATTTTTATTTAGACAAAAGGGGGAAATGTTAGTTTATGATGTGTTACATTTGTTTATGCTGTGGAATGTTTATCTAATGATGCAAAGCTATGTTACATTCTTTTATGTTACATTTGTTTAACTCTGTAAAGATGTGTTACTTTGCCTGCCTAAAAATACCTGATGGTCTAATAAAGAACTGAATGGCAAATAGCTAGGCAGGAGAAAGGATAAGTGAGGCTATCAGGTGGAGAGAGTAAATAGAAGGAGAAATCTCGTCTTGAATGAAGAGGAGAAGGAGGAGTGAGAAAGGAGAGGAGGACACCAGAGGCCAGCCAAAGAGTAAAAAGGAAAGAAAGATAGATAGAATAAAAAAAGGTTAAAAAGAAACCCAGAGGCAAAGCATAGTTAAATGAGATAATGGATAGTTTACGTTAGGAAAGCTGGCTAGAAACAAGCCAAGCTAAGGCTCAGCACTCATAAGTAAGAATAAGTATCCATGTGTTTATTTGGGAACCAGGTGTCAGGCTCCCAAAGAGAAAGAAGTAAAAAAAAAAAAAAAACAACTTAAGTATGTCTTTTCTGAGGAGATGGAGTTTTTTGTAACTAGCATATGATTGAATCCTGCTTTCCTTAATGCATTTAGCCAGCCTATATATTTAGTTACCAGATTCAGTCTATAGCTAGTAAGTTATTTCTGTTATTTTGCTTTCTGGTTGATTGTATATCTTTTGTTCATTTCTTTCTTGCTCGCTATTTTCATTTCTGGATGTTCTGTACCAGTTAGTTTGGATATCATTCATGTTTTCATGCTGTAACTTATGTTTGTTTCTAGATGCCAGATTACCTGAAGCATTTCTTACAATGACACTTTAGTGGTGATGAATTCCTCCTTTTTTAAATGTCTTGGAAAGACTATTTCTCCTTCATTTCTTTTTTTTTGTGATCATTTATTTACTCTTTGCTGAAGTTCTAGGCTTCAGTGACCATTCTGTCTCTGTGTCCTATGTATCTGAGATATAGTTCCCTGATACCATGCCCAGATTTCCCTTCATTGCTGACAGATCAATTTGTTGGTCAGAGTATTCCTAGCTGGTAGGTTCATTTTACTTTCAGCCATCTGTATTTTGTCATCTGTTTTGTTTTGTATTGTTTTGAAGTTCTGTTTGAGGCTGGCCTAGAGGTTGCTATGTAGATGAGGCTAGCCTCAAATTCAAAATCCTGCTATCTCAGCCTCCTTCCCAACCCCACCAATGCTGGGAGTACAGGTGGGCATCACTATTCCTCGCTGTAGAGAACATTAGACACTCCTGTTCTGAAATGTTTCTACTCTGGAATCTGGTGTTAGTTTAATGGTGATCTTCTTACATGTGACTTGATATTTTCTTTTCTTGCTTTTAGAACACTTCTGGGGGATTTTGGCACCACGGATATAATGTATCATGGAACTGGCTTCATTAAAGTGCATCTAACTGGCTTCTTTTATTCCTTTTTTTAGTAAGTGTGCCAACAGTGGGTTTCTTAGTGATATTTTCATGCATGTGAATCAGTGTGCTTTGCTTACCTTCATGCTTGCCCATGCCCTCTCTTGTCCCCCTGCTGTGGGATGTTCTGTATGTCCTGTGGGAGCCCTTCTTGGGTTCTTTGTGGCGTTACCCAGCAGGTCCGCATAGAGGATGATTAAGACCATGGGCCTTAGTGCAGGTGTCTGAGATGGTCTGCACTTGGCTGTGCTGGGGGATGGTCTGTATGTCAAGTTGTTCTGATTGATCAATAAATAAAACCTGATCGGCTGTGGCTAGGCAGGAAGGATAGGCGGGACTAACAGAGAGGAGAAATAAAAGGACAGGAAGGCAGAAGGATGGACTGCAGCCGCCGCCATGACCAGCAGCATGTGAAGATGCCGGTAAGCCACCAGCCACGTGGCAAGGTATAGATTTATGGAAATGGACTAATTTAAGCTATAAGCACAGTTAGCAAGAAGCCTGCCATGGCCATACAGTTTATAAGTGATATAAGCATCTGAGTGATTATTTTATAAGTGGATTGTGGGACTGCGGGTGACAGAGATTTGTCCTGACTGTGGGCAAGGCAGGAAAACTCTAGCAACATCCCCCCACACCTCTTTCTCTTCTTCTTCCTCCAGGACAGCATTTCTTCTGCTTTCTTATCCCTGAATTATGATTCTGTAATTCACAAAGTCAGTTGTTTATAGATACAGGATTATTTGTGGGTTTTCTGTTCCATGGTCAGCATGTCTGTCTTTGTGCCAGTTCCATGATGACATTATGGCTCTGAAGTTTAATTTAAAGTCACAGGTAGACATGTCTCCAGCATTGCTCTTTTTGTTCCAGATTGCTTTGGATAGTTATGAAATTTTGGCTCTATAAGAATTTTAGGATGTATTTTTTTTCATTTTACCAATAACATCTTTGTATTATGATGGGTGTTACATTTAATCTGTAGATTACATTTAGAAGAATGTGCACTTCGAATATGTCCATATTGGTCCTCTTAGTCCATGAACATGGGAGGTATTCCTCTTACTGTTCATCTTCTTGTGTTTGCTTTGATGTTTTCAGCATATGGATTTGGTAGTTGTTTTGTTTGTTTGTTTATTTTGGAGACATGCTCTCATTATGTAGTAATGACTGTTCTGATACTCAATATGTAGACCAGATTGGCCCTAAACTCATAGAGATCCACCTCCCTGTGACTTTTGAGTGATGGTATTAAAGGCATGTGCCACCATGCCTGGCTACATGTAGGTTTGTTTGTTTGTTTGTTTGTTTGTTTGTTTGTTTGTTATTGTTTTGGTTTTTCAAGACAGGGTTTCTCTGTGTAGCTTTGCACCTTTCCTGGAACTCACTTGGTAGCCCAGGCTGGCCTCTAACTCACAGAGATCCGCCTGCCTCTGCCTCCCGAGTACTGGAATTAAAGGTGTGCACCACTACCACCCGGCTACATTACTATACTTTCAGGGACCATTTCTATAGTTCGTTACATGTAGGTTTTTAAAAATTATTTCTTTTATATTTGAGATTATAATATAATTAAATCCTCTTCCTTCCAAATACCCCCATATATTCCCCCTTGTTCTTCTTCAAATTCATGGCCTCCTTTTCGTTAATTCTGTTATATACATACATATTCCTAAATACATAAATACAACCTGCTCAGTCTATATAATTTCACTTGTATGCATCTTTTCAGAAATGACCACTTGGTATTGGATAATTAATTAGTATGTTCTTCCCTTAGAAAGACTATTTCTCCCACTTTCAGCCTTTCTTAGTTCCCTATATTTCTTTGTGTATATCTGATAAACATTTTTGAGAAGCACAGAATTGTGAAAGACTGTCCTACCTTGTCTTGGCAAAGTTTGGCAGTCACTTTCTTCTGTGTCCTCTTAGTCCAATTTGGACAGTATACTGTCACCAATTGAGGCAAAGGCAGTTTTTTTTTTTCCCAAATGGCTAGCTTTTGCCATAAAGAAAGCAAAGTCCATGTGGAGGTTCTTCGATGTCTATCATCTTCTTTTAAAGTAAATTGGTACTGCCAGGAGCAGACATGTCTCACTGTCATGAAAAGCTTTAGGTTACTAAACACCTTAAGGTCTTTAGTCTTAGAAGTGTTTGAAGACCATCTATCTATCTAAATATATGTGTTTCACCTTGAAAACATATCTAATATGACTATAAATTTAATCATTATAAGTGACTATTAACCTGCATTTCTTAATTATACATTGCATATTTAAATGAGCTACATAAGCACAATACCACAAACAAGAATAGAATCATACTACAGTATAACAAAATTATTTAAATTTGTATCAATAAACCAAAATCCATACCAATGTAAAATATTTTGAAATTAATAGATGTTTTTTGGATTAAAGTAGATTCAATAGCCTACCCTTTTATCTCATCATTTCTATATTATACCCCCCATTTTTTCCTTTAGAAATAGATCTTTGAATTTAACTCCTTTGGCTTTTTTTTCTGACTATGATGAGTAACAACTGGTAACCAACCTCCCCTAAATTACTGACAAACATCCATAACCAATCTTTTGGGAATATGGGCATTTTTTTTCTAGACTGCTTCCTGTTGTCTGGGGGCTCTGGCATCTTTGAAGGACCTTGAGAAATTTTAGAATAATGATTAAGTCTTGGCTGGAGTAGTCTGTGAGGCTGGACCATTTCAGCCAGCAGCCTTGAATCTGTTCTAGATGTAGAACTTTGAGGAAGCTGCAACAGAGACATTTTGACATGCTGAATCACCTGGGCCATTCATTTTTATTGGTGTCTTGTCTCCTTGCTCTGAAAATACATAAACTTTTAAAACTAACATACATATCTGCATTAATACAAGTATAGACTGTGTGTGGTACACAAGTCAGCCAAAAATGATTTTTTGTTCTATGTTTGAGCAGGTAAAACATACATCACATGTTTTATAGTTTTTTCTATGTTTATTTTTTTTATGTCTGTAGCCAAGAATTTCAAGGGGTCTTCCTTTATCAAATCTGACCCATATCAACCTAGAATGAATTCGCAGCTTATCATTTCATGTGGAAATAAAAGCATAACCTTTCCCCCAACATAATACATTTTTGATTTACATTTTGAAGTTAAGACATTTTAAAAATACATAGGTTGATTTAACCCAGTAGCCTTCATAATCCAATATGTCTTAGCAGCTGTCGCTCATTCATCAGTAGTCAAAAAAATTCAAAGATAACACAATAACATGCAGGGTTCACACTCTCTGTGTATTTCTCATTGTTACATGGCTTATTTTTTATTTTGCTTAACTCTTTTTTTAAGGACTTTATTTTATTATTTTTAAACTATTTTTATTCTATGACTGTGTATATCCTACTCCTTTCTTTCCCAAGATAAAATTGTATATTTTTATATAAAATTATATAAAATGTATCTTTTTGAACACATTGCAACCTGTTTACAGGTTTCTTTCATTTGGATGTGTCTTTACTGTGTATCTGTAATCTTTTTTTTTCTGCATGAGCAAAACTTAAACCCTTGTATAACTTAGTTCATGGCATGCTGGTGGCTAGCTCTTCCCCCTTCAGTTCCCTGGGATTCTAGCCTCATGGCAGAGGTATTGGGGAGCCATGCTTACCACTCTAACTCTGAGAAGTTTTTGGAATAATTTGAGAACCACTGATACTATTTCTTCTTTAAAGATCTGATGAAATTCAGGAGTGTTATGTCCAGACCTGGGCTTTTTTAAATTGGGTCTCAGAGTACTGGGATTACAGGTGTACCCTGCCATTCCTGATCTCTTCTTTCTTGTCCATAATTTCATTTACTGAGGGTGTCCCCTCTTTATTTTCATTAGTTTAGCTAAAGTGTTATCATTGTGTTTACCTTTTTAAAGAACCAGCTTCTATTTAATTGATCCTCCATGTTCCTTTAATTTCTGCCATGGTATTTATTATTTCTTTCTTTCTAACTTTGGGTTTAATCTGTTATTACTTATCTAAGATGTTGGGGTATATCCTTAAGTCATTTGAGATCCCTCTGCTTTTGTTAAATATTGGCACAAAAATAAACTTCATCACACATTAATGTAAAGAATAGTAAAACATTTCTTCTTTCTTTAAAGATTTTCATAAGAATAGGTTTTACCCACAAAGACTTATTATTGCCTTTAAGTAAACTGCAAAATGTTTTGTTTATATGTGTGTGGTGGCCTGAAGTTGGTGCTGTGTGGCTTCTTCAACCATTCTTCACATTATTGTTTGAGACAGGGCCTCTCACTAAACATGGAACTTATTGACTTGGCTATGAAGAATGGTCAGGGAGCCCTAGGGAGCCTCCTGCCTCCATCTCTCTACAACGGGGAATGTAGATGGCACACTACTGTGCCTGGTTTCTTATGTGGGTGCTAGAGATCCAAACTCAGGTTCTCTTGTTTATGTGGTTAGTACTTTCCAAGATGAAGCATCTCCCATCTCCTGTAAATGTAGTTTGTTGAGAGCACCAATTTAAAGTATTAAAGATCAAGTAAAAAAAATGCTACAAAAGAGATTTTGTAAGGACTGAATATAGTGTTTTATCTATGCCTAAAAAAGGAGAGAGAGAGCACTTTAGAAAGTAGTGATAGACTGGGACCTTATGCCAGTAGTGGAATAGCACCTAAACGCAGCACAATACACCCTGGGTTCAATTCCCCACAGCACCATCAAAACAACTGAAAAAAAAAAAAAAAAGCCATCCAAGTACTTCATGCATAGCTTTCAGTGATAGTAGGAAGTGGTATGCTTAATGTGTATTTATTGACGTAAGTATAGCCATGCCAAGGACCCCAATGCCTCAGACCCATGGGAATGATAAAACCTTCCACAGCTTAGATTCAGATGGATGGCAAAGCCTTCCTCCAGTCCAAGGCCATGTTACAAATAATTGACCTTTAGGTAACACACTACCTTTAGGTAAACCACAACTTCCTCCACCAAGATGACCCCAACCTAAAACTGCTCCTCTATGGAGACCTCCTACTAAGATTAGAATGTACCTCCCACTAGTTCAGCTACAAACAATAAACCTGCCTTCTGTCTCAGAGGTATATAATAAACTGGTTGAGTTTCCAGCGTGCTGGCTCCTCCATCAAACTACATTGTCCATCCAATCTCAGCTTTTCTGTGTGTGTGTGTGTGTCTGTGTGTGTGTCTGTGTCTGTGTCTGTGTGTGTCTGTGGTGGTAATCTAATTGCAGCCGCTATGACCAGAGACGCTGCAGCCGCTGCCATGACCAGCAGCATGTGAAGACGCTGATAAGCCACCAGCCACGTGGCGAGGTATAGATTTGTAGAAATGGATTACTTTAAGGAATAGATTTATGGAAATGGTTAATTTAAGATAAAAGGAAATGGTTAATTTAAGATAAAGGAACAGTTAGCAAGAAGCCTGCCACGGCCATACGGTTTGAAAGCAATATAAGTGTCTGTGTTTACTTGGTTGGGTCTGAGCGGCTGTGGGACTGGCGGGTGACAGAGGTTTGTCCTGACTGTGGGCAAGGCAGGAAAACTCTAGCAACATGTGTCTGTGTGTGTATGTATGTATGTATGTATGTGGTGTGTGTGTGTGTGTGTGTGTGTGTGTGTGTGTGTGTGTGTGTGTGTGTGTAGTTTCTTCATTACCTATCATTCCAGTTGTGGTCAAAGTCACCCCCACCAACCTCCCCAAACTGCTTCCTTTTCATTAACACCACATCTGTATTCCATAACCTACAATTAAAACAAAACCCATAGAAAGATCATGCTGGACATTTACCATACAGAGTAGAGCTAGTGAAACAGAGACTTGAGATCTTAGGTACGTCAGAACAAACATCATGGTAAGTAATAAAATTTTCATCTCTCTTCTAGTCCATGTTTATGCAGTGAGAGGTCTGAACTAATGACCTGTTCTCTGGGTCTTCATTAGCAGTCTATGTGATCTTAGTGGGCTATGCCTTTTCACTCCCCCCCTTGTTGCAGGCAAGGCCAGCTGGTCCTCCAAAGAATTTCCAAGGCATGCTGAAAGGTCTGCTTTAGTAAATTATTAAGGCCTCAAGGCCTAACAATTCTACGGAAAGGTCATTTGTGCCAAACGATGTCTTAATGGCATGATTGTACTTGATTGGAGTTAGAGAAAAGGAAGTAGACTGACATTTCTGAATGTGCTTTTGAATACAACACTGACTGTGTAATTGCCTGTCACATTCCTTTTTAGATGAATAAGAGAAATAAATTATCGGTGTTCAATAGACTCTCTTTTGAAAATAATTTAATTTAATCATTGTTGTATGATGCTCCTCCAAGTTAATCAACAGTATCTTTTCAGTTACATTCATGTACATATGGAATAGTGAAACAATAGATCCCTAGTTACCATCAAGTGAAGTTTCCTACTTTTAATAGAATTTATTCAGACTTTGTACAAAGTGTATTTGCAAAAAAGATCATTGACTCCAGATGACCAGTATTAAAGGTGCCGGTGTCAGCAGGACCTCTCTGGGATTCTTGGTGGGCTTCACATCAAGGAATTAAATTGAATTCATCAAGGGACTGATTTTTTTTTTTTGCTCATATCTTATCTTCCCAACCAGAATCTAGAATACTATACTCATTCATATCTCCTATGGTATATCCCTGGTTCTTCATGTTCTAGAGAGCGATAATGTAAAAGTATATGATGCATGCACAAATACAAACTATTTCTTTTTCCCCATCTCTAGCCATGTTCAGCCCTGCTTCCTTCAGTTCCCAATTTTCTCAGCAGTACTGTAGAATCTAGTTATAAAAGGGAATCATAAGCAGAAAAAAAAAACTAACCTATCTAAATACACAACATCGCAGGCAATGCTATGAGAATATAACGTGTACTAAGTCAGGTGTTGCTAAACTAAGCACAGAATACATTTTTTTCTTATTATACTTTATAGTAACATCACTTTGATTGCCATAATTATTGAGTTTAATTTCTGAATCATTGGTCTACTGGCAAAATATGAGTTCCAAAAGTGATTCTCATACAAATAATGAATAAATACTTGTGGCATCTATACATGGTGATATACACATATCACCCATATCAGCCCAGCATATGAGAGGCTGAGAAAAGAGGATCATGACGCAAGGCCAGCCTGAGCTAAATATTGTTTCAAGGTAGACTGGATATATAATGTGATCTTATTTCAAACAGAAAATTGAAAAGCAAACAAAAATTTTCATATGTACATTAAGTCATTAATTGGAGAAATGGCAAGATGGTAAAACATGTTTAAAGATTATTTAAGAAATGTTATCAACACATTGGACAAGGTGACATTTGCTTGTAATAACAGAGCTTAAGAGGTTGGGGCAAGGAAGGCAATGGAAGTTCAAGGCCAGACTGGGTTACACAGCAAGACCTTATCAGACAGACAGACAGACAGAGACAGACAGAGAGGGACAGAGACAGAGAGAAAGGGAATAGATAAATAAATGAAAGAAACTTACAGGTGTTTGGGGAGCCAGGAGATGGAGAGTATGGTGTTAAACGTAAATTAGGTAAGGTTTCACAGGACAATGAAATCATGTTCTCTGTGATTCTAGTTTCTATCAGATAGAGATATTAGGAAATATTAACAAGGTGGATCATAACTGTCATTCCAGTAACTTCCATGGCTAAAGAGGATTGTTGGAGCCCAGGAGGCTGAAGTCAGCCTCAACAGAAAAAAAGTAATAATGAGAGGAGGAGAAAGAATAAAATTAATCAAGGTGTGTGTGTGTGTGTGTGTGTGTGTGTGTGTGTGAGAGAGAGAGAGAGAGAGAGAGAGAGAGAGAGAGAGAATATAACATGTCACTCATACTCTCTGGCCTCTAGTCAAACAGTAAAATGGGGTAAATCCTCAATGGCCTACATAACACTGAAATATCTGGCTGCTTTGTTTACCATCTCCAAGTTTTAGCAACTTTTCTTTTTACAGTTTTGGAACTTGAATCAAGGACTTTCTGTATGATATGCAAGCTCTCTACTGCTAAGGTTTATTCTCAGCCTTCTTTTTATTTTTTATTTCAAGACAGTCTCACCAAGTTGCCCAGGTTAGCCTTGAATTTATAATTCCCCCAAATTAGCCTCCGTAGCTGGGACTGTTTATTAACACTAATATATCCTATTATAAGTAACAGAATACCATGGAAAATAATACCTGTGAAAGCTAAGGCATGAGGAACATAACTTGAATGCCAGCCTATATACACAGAGACCCTTTGTCTCAGAAACAAAACAAAACAAAAAATAACAAGACAACAGCAAAATAAAAACCCAGAGGAAAGAAATGTGAGCCTCAAGAGGATGGATCTTTTTTTTAAACCCATCAACATGGTTCTGTTACTGACCTGATATTAATAGCGTAGACAACATGCTGCCATTTCCTTAAACAGCTGTCTGATGAGAGTCTTCATGGCGGATTGTCAATGGCTTCATTTTTGCTCTACTCACATATATGGCAAAGGATGTTTCGGGGTCTCTACTCCTTCAGACAAAAACACAAATGTCATCATGGGTTCTTCATCCTCATGTCATCATCTAAACCTAAGCACCTATAAAAAGGTCTACCTTGTCACATGATCCTGTTAGGAGTTAGGCTTCTACTTAGAGAAGCACAGTATGTCTGGGCAGACATTTTAAACACAACCCTCTGTACTGGGACAAAGAATGGGAATAAAGGGGCCATAGACATCCCTCTATAAGTTTTCCAAGATGACTAATAATGAAAAAATATATATATACTGTCAGCAATCAAGATTAGCAAGCCAGTATGAGATGTTTCAATGAGATTTCCATTTGGTTTATGACCCTGGAATTACATATTTTTTTGTTAATTGTTCCAACTTATTCTGCATCAAGTAGGTTCTAGATTTTACTTTGAAAATCACAGATTTTGATAATCTGTGAGGTTATTTAAATACCTAAAATGCTGATTAGGAAACTGAAGAATTCATTAGAAGTCCATTGTATTGTCTTTGTGTAAGCATATATTGTGAACAAAAAACACTGTTGGTGACTTAAAAATTTGAGGAAGAATTAGACATGATGTTTAGCATTACAGAAAAAAGACACAAAGACAGAAAGACGAGAGAAAGGAAGAAAGGAAGGAAGGAAGGAAAGAAGGAAGGAAGGAAGGAAGGAAGGAAGGAAGGAAGGAAGGAAGGAAGGAAGGAAGGAAGGAAGGAAGCGGGGGAGAAGAGAATTTGAGAAGTTCTTATATTCTTTTGCTTGGTAAAATAAATGTATTTTGTCCTAGGAAGGATAGATATTAAAGTTAATAGGTCCTCATTTTCACATTTCATCTTCTTTTTTTTTTCTTATTTATTTATATTTTCCCTGGGACACTAAAAAGGCAATTTTGTCTAATTCTACATGATCAGCATCATTGGTAAATATTTATGTGTACCTATATATACCAGTTATTATTTCTTCCTTGTGTTTTCAATTCAATTTTATGAGGTGGTCTAGGCCACAGTGTAAGTTGTGCAGCTCAAATTGCTTCTAATTAGAGTATCAGCCACATTCGCTTTTTAATAGTGCCCTTGGGCTATTTGGTTCCATTAGTGTTTTTAAAAAATGGGCCAACATAGAGAAAGAAGTCAGACTATGTTATGTCTATGGTTTTGTACAGTCCAATGAGAAGGGCTTTCTCATTTTATTTCTTTCTACTTTTGCTTTGGCATGTGCCCATCGATAATAATTTGCAAGACCCATCTTTTGGATCAATACAGCAATATATACTTAGTGATCACTCTTTCTTCCAACCTGCTTCTTAATATTAGAAGAAATGGTTTCTTGGAGTGGTGGACGTCTCTGTTGTCAAAAGCTGTTGGCCAACTTCCAGGTCAAGGCCTATTAAAGGAAGCTTCTGAGAAGCCAATGAATTTAAATACCCTGGAGTTAAATTAAAGAGCTCTATTCAAGTAGACATCAGCAAAGGTGGTAGTCTTTCCATGAGCCCATTAACAATTCATGAATCCTCAGGAAATGCTGATGAGTTAATTCAATCACCATAGTTAAAACAAATGTTACTTAGATTCTGCTAGTTTTTCTTCTTCATCTACAAAATTTAATTTGCTTTTTTAAAAGTCATTAAGAAAGAAAGAGGGTTTTGGAATTACACTAGGCTAGTTCGTGCCCCAGGCTCACTCCTTATTAATAGTGTTAGCATGATTATATAACCTCTCTGTGATTCAATTTTGCTTGATTTCCACAAAGTAAGGAAAAGAGAAGCCTAGCTCATGGAAGTATTATAAGAATTGATACAAAGCTAATATGAGAGCCAATATCACATTCTTAACTCAGTTTCCAGTCTATGCATTGCTCTTAATAAAGGTTGGCTATTAATTAGTGGCAGGCCACTGAGTGATGACGGTGAATGTACATGCCTTCCTCCTTTACTCTTTCCTTATCCTCTTCATTGTTTCTCCTTAAATTGTGGTAGAACTCCCCTACCTTCTGCCTCTCACTGACTCCTTCCATAGCCATCTCTTCTAACATGCCCATACAACTCTTGAAGTCACTGGTTCATGGGGCATGAAGTAGCTGAAGCATAAAGTACCAGATTAACGTATATAGTGGTTGTTTCTAACTCCTGTTTTTTTTTTTTAACAGAAAGTATATTCCCACAGTGGGAACAAGGTAAGGCAGGGATTCTTCAGCTGTTCCACTCAAGACTTTTTCTGTGACTCCAGGAATACAGTTATATAAGAACCATATAGGAATCCAACATTCACTGATCATAAATCACAATGTTTGTTTGTTTTTGAGACAGGCTCTATCTTGCTGTGTATCCCTGTATAACCTGGCTCAGTATGTAATAAAACTGGCCTTGAACTCATGGCAATAATCCAATCTCAACCTTAGGACCACTGGTGTTCCAGGAATGTTCCACCATGCCTAGCCTAAGGAACTTATTTTAAAAGGCAATGGATAGCCCAGACCTCACTATGTACTTGGACTTATGGCAGTTCTCCTCAGACTCCTGACTTTTGGGATTACAAGAGTGTGCCACCATGCCTAGTCTAAGAAATTGTTTTAAAATAATTTTCTGGAGTTTGTATAAATTTTACCATTTATTGCAGATTAAATTAAATTTGCATACAAATGAAGTGAGTGGAATGGGAGGATAAAATGGCAAGGGGGCAAGGGAAGGATTATGTGGAGGAACTATTAACACTAAGGGCCATTTGAGGGGTCGTATGGCAACCTACTACAGTAGAAGCTTCTTAAAATATATACGTATATGAAAGAAATCTAAATAGAATCACCAACTAATGAAGGAGACAATAATCCAACTAAACATCTTTCACCACCAAATGAGACATCCAGTGCCAGGAATGAGGTACATCTAATTGAATCGTTGGCCAAAGGAGCCCCGGGGACACCCTCAACAACTCAGGCTATTGCCAAGGATACTTGTTGCTCTCCACCAACTGATGGTAAGAGCCTATTGCTGAAGACAACACTCAGATAACTCACTGGACACAGGGAAGTTGAGTTGATGCCTACTACAGCCTTCTTCACCCCTACTGAATTACTGAATGGTGTTCATCATACTGGAAGGTGCTCTGCATGCTGCCATAGGAGAAAGATGAACACCAACCCAGCAACAAGCCCTAAATTCTACAATGGTGACCTGCCTACATGATGTGCTGTTGCAATAGAGGCACAAACATTGAGGGAGCAATCTCTGTTTGGAATTAAGGCCCACTCCATGAGATGGAACCCATGCCTGGCACTGCTTTGAGTGAGCGAGAACATGAGATTGAATAGGTCATGGGCCAAGGGGAAAACCAAATACTATCATTCTGTTAAAGGAACCCAGCAATAAAATGACTCCTAACAACATTCTGCTATGTCCATCATAGATCAGTGTCTCACTCAACATCATCAGAGAAGTTCCGTCTTTCAATAGACAAGAACTAACACAGAGATCCACAATGGGACAAATGTGCAGAGAGTGAGAGACCTTCAAACACTCAGTCCTAAATTGGATGTCTTCATCCAATCCCTCCCAGCAGGACCCAAGGAACTATGTAGAGGAGGAGGCAGAAAGATTGTGAGATGTCAGTGGCCATGTCATAGGAGCTGCAGTCAGCAATGGCGCTTATAGAATAGAGCCCACCAGATAGCAAAGCTCTTCTGGGTACATCTGGGAGGAGCACAGCCCAGGGCATTGCCTCCAGAAGGGCCCTTATTTCTGCTTGCTTCCTCCTGCTTGCTGCTGCTGTGTTCCTGCTGTATGTGGCATGGTGTGAACACTATGTGGAGGGATCCCACCGTATCAAGTATAGTGTGATCGCTTCATGAGAAGCTTCCACTCAGTGGGCAGTTTACTTGCAGATCATAATGAAGATGATTTTTGTAAGAGCAATGATGCTTAGTTGAATCAGTGATTTAATTGAAATTTCTGAGTCAGCCTAAAAGATCCAAGTGGCTAAGACAGTTAGTGAAGATGATTAGGGAAATGGTTTAGATTATCCTACCAATTGCTCCAATAAGAAATACCAAAAAAGGCAAAAATAGGCTAAAAGTCACATTTCCCTTTGTTAGACGTGAGATTTTCAGAGGCTTGAAAATAAGAACAAGGGAGCTTCATGCATTATAGACCCATGAATTCTGCTTGTGGAAAAACGGGCTGATGATCCAAGAAAGCAATTACGTCCCTACACCAGGATTAGGCCTGAGTTTCTTGGTCATGTAGCTTATAGAATTTATTAGGCTTCAGTATGCACCTTGAAAAGGCAAAGTTATGAAAGAAAATTAAATGACCCTATTTTGTGTAAAGAAAAATAGAAGGTTAGTTAGACCACTTGAGTAAAGTTTTGCAGAGTAGAAATAGGATTGGAATCTGTTGCACAGACAGCTGCCTGCCAGTGCAAAAGGAACTGGCTGAAATATACTCAGCTTGCTTAAAACTTTGTTAATCAATTACGAAAGGATGATTGCTTTGGGATGAAGATGCTATGGTGGGGAAATTAATACAAAGAAAAATATTTAACTACTTGTGGGCTTCTAAGAAAAATCATACTGTGATTTCCTGTGTAAAGAAGGAATTTAATTTGTTTTTGCAAAATATGTAACTTGTGGTTGTGAGGTAATCTCTTTTGCATAGAAATTTTTGTCTTAGGTGGTATAAAAGGGATAAAAGAAAATAAAAAGAGAAGGAGGAGAAAAAGAAGAAGAGGAGGAGGGGGAGGAGGTAGAGAAGGAGAAGAAGGAAGAGAAGGAGGAGGAGGAGGAGGAGGAGGAGGAGGAGGAGGAGGAGGAGGAGAAAAATGGAGAATTAAGCTTTGCCTCCTCAGGTAAATCTCTTGTGTGTATGTATTCTCCTGACTCCATTCCTCCTCTCCAGTTTCTCTGACCTGCTGAAGCTTGTTCTCTCTACAGTAAGAGCCAAATGAGATGGAGGACACCGAGGAAACAGGGTCTTCCAGGTACAACAGGCCTGATGTACATCTGACCACACAGAGACTGTGGCAGCCGGCACAGGACCTGCACAGATCCAAGCCAGGCGGTGTCCCAGATCTGAGACAGGGAAGTGGACCCAAGCGCCCATCCCTAACTAAGAAGCTCTATCCAACTGACAACTTTTTGGGAAGAAAAAGATAGTTTTCTCCAATGGAATAGACCACTCTTAGGGACAGGCCCAGGCCCAGCAGTAGTTGGCTAATGCAAGACAAACTCAGTGGTACTTTTGAGGGTTGTTTGTTTATCTTATTGGTTTCTTGCTTGTATATTATGGTTTCTGATTTTTTTTTTTTTTTTTTTTTTTTTTTTTGGTTTTTTGAGACAGGGTTTCTCTGTGTAGCTTTGCGCCTTTCCTGGAACTCACTTGGTAGCCCAGGCTGGCCTCGAACTCACAGAGATCCGCCTGCCTCTGCCTCCCAAGTGCTGGGATTAAAGGTGTGCGCCACCACCGCCCGGCTTGATTTTGTGTTTTTATAGGTTGTGTGTGTGTGTGTGTGTGTGTGTGTGTGTGTGTTTCTTGTCCTTTTTCTTTTTTTTTTTTTCTGGGTTATTTATTTTTTTATTTGCCTGTTTGTTTTCTAAAGGATGAGAGAAAGAAGATGTGGAGTTTAATAGGAGGCAAGGCAGGGAGTATGAGGAAGAGATGAGAGAGGAGAAACCATGATCAGAATATACTGCATGAAAAAAAAAAGTTCTACTAATTAAAAAATAAACTACTGGGCAAAACCAGAAAAAAAATTCTGGAACTTCTATAATTTTACTATTTATTAAAGATAAAATAAATCTGTTATAAACAAGATGAATGTGCTTGTTTAGTTTTACACATAGAATTAAATCTTGACAGAATATTTGATACTGAAGAATGGACATCTTCAATGTGTTTCAGAATTTATGCGTATTTTATAGTCATCAATGCTGAGAACACAGTTTCCATAAATATATAGTATACAACAACAGAAGTGTGTTTAGGGCCATTTCAGAAATTGTTGCAAATTCTGCCCTAATCTCAAGTTAAAACTCATTTAGTAGTAGTAGTTGTTATTGTTGTTTTTAAGTGAAACTCAAATGAGCAGCTCAAATAGTGATTTAAAACTCAAACCGTAGGAAAATATTCCACGTTTCTGTTTTCCATAATTAAGCCATTATGTTTCTATAAGAGCAGAAAACTGTGTATCACGAAAACGCTGAAATTCCCAACTCTGAACTCAAGTGTTGCAGGCAGCAACGGTTGAGACTGTTGATGCCGCACGGTGGGGTGGAGTCCACAGGGCAGAGCTGTGTGTTCAGAACACGGCCGAGGTGGAGTCCTGGGATGCAGCTTGGGCCAGGCCAGGGCTGCCATAAGCAGCCTAGGCTCATTGCTGTTCAACTTGGAGTGTGCTTTTGGTGACTGTATGTTCAGAAACCTGCGACTCCTGTCGCATTGTTAGGGACTCCTACATTCCACTATGCAAGCCCCATGCAGTTGTGACTCACAGCTTCAAAACTGTGAGCAACAGTTACCTGATTAGTGTGAGGTTTGAAGCTGTTTACAAATATGTGTTGGGAAGTCTTTGAAGATTTGTCATGTGCACTGATATTATATGTATTATATATATAGTCTATGAAAGTAGTAAACCACACCTTGGGGCGAGGGATATTTGAAAACCCTGAGTTTTTCCAAAGTCCAACTGAATGGGTAAAAACCCAGCCTGTTTTCAATTAGGCCTTTCCCTTTCCGTCTTCAGTAGTTGTTTAGCCCACCGAGAAGTTAAGCCAAGGGGCCTCTTAGGCTGAGAGCCACAGTGCTTAGATGTTTTCAAGTGAAAGATTAAGCTCTCAGGGTCCTCGAGAAGGAAGTTTCAATTGAACAAAGATTTATGTTTCACAGAGACAAAGAAATGATGTGAGCTTCCTCAAGCCCGGAGGCAGTTGGGAGCATGGTTGACAATTAGAACTTAGTAATGAGGATTTACAGCTTCTTTTTTCTTTCCTTAAGTACAGGGCAGTCCTCATTCTAACGTCTGGCACTTTTAAAGTTTCTGCAAGCACCTTGGGATGAATAGGCTTTGGGATTGGCAAGAACAGATAGCCTACTTCTGAGGTTCCTTCCAGGGTAACTTTTCTTTTAAAGACTCTACAGGAAGGCAAGAGTGTTGCTTTGAATTGTTCTGTGTTGAGTGGGAGCCTCAGTGACAACATTAAGAGATTAGACTACCATCTAATCACACTATTTTGGATTTGGGGAGAAGAATGCAAACTGGGCCCAAATTAAACAATCTGTGCTCTGGGGGTAGTAGACTTAATGTGGGATGCCTTTGCAGTATTTTTAGACTGTGTTCCATGAGGCCTTTAGATGTTCACATTCTTTGTAAGGAAATAGTTTCAGGGACCAGTTCATGCTGGGGGAAAAGGTTCAGGGTCACCTGAACTGGACCTTGAATATCAGCATTGAATCATGCCATCTTTGGGGCACTCATGGGAAACTCTGCAGGGGCACTTGAAAAACAGTCTTTCCTAGGAGGCTGAGTGGTTGGTCAATAGCTCAAGTAATCATGAGTAAAGAGAACCTACCCACATAATCCCATTGACCTCCCTGTGAGTGAAAGTGTACATGGCCTCTGATCACTGCATATCCATTCCAAATTTGGTAGAATCTTCAGAAAGTGTAAGTAAAAAAATTTTTAATTATTTTTTTTCCAAGACAGGGTTTCTGTGTAGCTCTGGCTGTTCTAGAAACTTGCTCTGTAGGCCAGGCTGGCCTTGAATTTAGAGATCCGCCTGCCTCTGCCTCCCTAAGTGCTGGAATTAAAGGTGTGTGCCACCACTGCCTGGCAAAACTTGTCATTTTTCAATCATCCTGTTGTCCAGAGAACAAGGATTCTTTATTGTGCGTGTCCAGGATATATCCATACAGTGTACAATGAAGTCACGATTGTGTGGGGTTGGATTCAAGTATTTGCCATTTTAAAAGCTTCTCAGATGATTCCAGTGAATTGAAGTGTGAAGTCAGTGTACTCCAGCCTCAGAGTGGAATTACAGGGGAGAATTCACACATCACCATTCCCTGGAGACATGCTGCCAGAGAGTCTTGTTTTCTTGTCCTGCAGTAGGGAAGCAACTTTTATAAACCTTACAGAAGTCATACATTGTATAGCCATGAATGAAGTAATTGGAAACAGAGAAAAAAAAAGGAGAAATATCAAACCTACAGTCTCAGAACAGAAGAGAAGCTAATTTGATGTCGAATGATCCAACTTAGACACTGTAATAGAGAAGCACAAACATTTCAGGTGCCCTAATTCTGAATCTACAGTCATTTCCTCTCTAAATTATCCTAGGCTTCAGAGAAGCCACAGCAATTTGGACTACTATCAACACCACATGTGTTTTTGTTTTTTTGTTTGTTTGTTTGTTTGTTTGTTTTTGGTTTTTCGAGACAGGGTTTCTCTGTGTAGCTTTGTGCCTTTCCTGGAACTCACTTGGTAGCCCAGGCTGGCCTTGAACTCACAGAGATCCGCCTGGCTCTGCCTCCCGAGTGCTGGGATTAAAGGCGTGCGCCACCACCGCCCGGCTACCACATGTGTTTTAAAGGATAATAAGAGATACTAGAAAAATTTCATTGGTTTCCAGGATATATGGTTGGCTGAGAATAATGTATAGTTCCTCCTGCCCCTGAATGTGCAGGATATAAGAATTTACCAGGATCAGTAGTCTATATTTTTGATACTCAGTGTATGGCCTAGCACAAGAAGAATTTGGTTATAGATACAGAGAACTAGACAATTAATAAGATCTCAAAATGTATATCTACTGTAAAAATTGGAACACATTAAATGATATTGTACATCTAATATCTGAATCTGACCCATATTTAGTTATTTAATTTAATATTTTGCTTTCTGTCTCCTAGAAGAAGGCCAGTGAATCCTGTTATTATAGTGCACACTGTCCCCACATGAATTCTCATGTGAAGAGTTGGCTGGAGCAACTAAAGGGACAGAGAACTGCAGGACTTCTGGATAAGATGGAGGGAGGGCTGCCTCTGTAAGAGTGATGAAGGAGAAAGAGAGCAAGAAAACTGGAATTGGGCATAGTGGCATATAATCCCTGTAGCCTCGAATCCTAGTACTTGAAGGCCATCCTCAGCTAAATAACAAGTTTGAAGCCAACCTGGGCTCCTATCTCAATCAATCAATTATTCAACACTATTCCAAAGAGAGAAATAATGGAGAAGCTTCAGAAACCCATGAAAGAAGTGCGAGAGTTCTGGAAAAGACCAGATGCAGACATGCAGTTCAGAGAGAAGCAAGCCAAGTGTAGCCTCAGCCTTGCAGTTCGGAAGAAGGAGAGCAAACAGCAGCTCCCAAATTTCTCTCTTCCAGCAGATAAGATTCGAGTCCTACCCTAAGGGAAAAAAGGCCACAGCCCTTGAGGATCAAAGGAGGAACAATATTGTGATGTGTTGTGTGACTGGAGGGTTGCAGCTGGGTACCACCTTCACAGATGACCTATTATCGAAACTGAGCTACCCTGGGAGTCTGAGATCAGGGAACATCCACAGGTCAGGGAGCCTTAAATTGGCCTGTCCTTAAGAGGTGGGTGACCCAGATAGGCAACTATAGAGAGTAGGCAGTCCAGATACAGCTGGACCAAAGGGTCCGGGCAGCATGAGGCTGATTCAGACTGGGTTGTGCTTTGGACAAGATACAGTCCTGCTTTGGGTGGCCAAGAACAGAGCTCACCAACTAAGAACTACCCTGGAACTGGACAGCTCTGAGCTTTAGGCCAGAGGGTAGATAAAATCCTAGTGCCTCCTACTTGTCATTTGCTGCTAGAAGCCTAAGAACTTGGAATTTCCAGGAGTACATGATACCAACACCTGTCTCCATCCAGCAGGGAAACTGATACTCAAGGAAGCCTTGAAGGGACAAAAATCACACTTTCCTCACTTACTGACCTCAGTGCTCCAGGTCATCTCCACATTCCCAATGCCCTTGAGAAACACCTCCCTCATAAAACAGCCATGCTAGAGGGAATGATCTGAGACTCTCAGGAAGGAGAGACTCCGTCTAGCTACACGAAGCAGTCGGGTGTGGTCAAAAGAGATCCCTGGTATGTCAAGAAGGAAAATCACCACTGCTATCCCAGGACTGATTGACAGCCATCGAATACATACTCAACAACACAACACCATAAGCCAAGCAAAAGATGGGTCCCCTAGGTCAGCTGACTTCATCCAGTGCAGGTACTAACAGGCAGTCTCTGGTGTTCAGGGTCCCAGAACGAAGGTGCTCCAACACTTATTTTTCTTTACTTTCTTTGAGGGATATCTTCTCGGTTTTGTAAATTTGGTTTTTGTTTTCTTAGCTTATATCAAACGTACATAGTAATGGGCTTTGTTATTACATCACCATACATTCTTACAATGTATTTAATCATATTCACCTCCGTAATTATCTCTATTATCCCCCTCTTCATCTCATTCCTGATGACCCCTTTCCTCTTTCTTACTAATCTCCCTTCTATTTTTATGTCTTCATGCCTATGGTGTGTGTGTGTGTGTGTGTGTGTGTGTGTGTGTGTGTGTGTGTGTTTCATCCGGTTTCCTCACAGGAGTGTGGACTAGAGGTTATTTGCAGAAGCATGGGTACCATATCAGTGACCTTCAAACACAGGAGACATTTAGAACCCCAAATAGAAATGATTGGATAAAACCCTCTAACAATATATTATAATTAATCCATTAAAAAAAAACACAAAACAAAGAAAAAAAACGTTAAAATCCATAAAGGAAAAAAGCCAAGCAACCTACAAAAGCTGAGACATGAAGAAAACATCTGACCTCCTGTCAGCAACACCCAATGCCAAGAAAGCACAGAATGCTGGATTTCAAGTCTTGAAGTCAATAGCTAAGTAAGAGTACTATTTGGCAGTGCTTTCAGAATTGACAGAGAAATAACATCTCACAACAAGCACAGTATAAAGCAGTTTATGAGCATGGAGCTGGTGTTGCAGATGATACCTAAAGAATACTATACATAGAAGGGGAATGAAGAGTTTCAATCACAACAGCAAAAAAATAATAATAATAATCCCCTTGATGTAAAAATCTCACATGAACAACATAATAGTGAGGACAGGAAAACAAGAACAACTGAAGTACAAAAGCAGTAGTCAGCAAAAGATATTAACTATCGGAGCAGAACCTATAAAATTATAAAATTTGTAAATTACTAAATTATAAAAGAACAATATATAGAATCAACCAAAGAGATGGTTCTTTGAAAATAAAATAAAATTGACAATCCCCAGCCAAACTCATTTTTAAAAAAGAGAGAAGATCCAAATTAATAAAATCAAGGATGAAAACAGATTACTACAATACAGGGATCCAGCCCCAACCTGCCAAAGGGGTCTTGGAGGGGAGAGTGAGGAATTGAGAAATAATAGGAAGAAATATAGATGTAGACAGAGAGAAAGACAGAGATGTAGGATAGCTTTGGGAGGGCTCCGGGTCAGTACCCAGCCACCTCAAGTTTGTTCATGATGGGCTTTTTATACATCAGCAAGGGGAAGGGCAAAAGACCCTTTCAAGATCAATGTACAAAATATGAACAAGTGTAGACCCTGCAAAATACCTAGTAACCCTTTGGCCAAATCATCCCATTATGCAGCCCTGCTGGGCAAAGCAAGTTCAGACTTTCTGACCTTGAGTAAGGCAGTGCGCACTAGGGAGCCTCCATGGGCCCCCACACTACAGATGCAGAGAATTATTACAGAATACTTTCAACATTTATATTACAAAAAGTATAAAACCCAGAAGAAATGAATAAATTACTAGACACCTACGACTGACCAAACATAAATTAAGATCTAAGGGACTTAAACAGGTCCACAGCCATCAACAATGTGGAGCAATCACAAAATGCCTCCTAAAGAAGGAAGTCCATGCCCAGAGAAAGACTCCCTGCCAAAGTTTACTAAAGCTCTGCAGAAGAGTGAACACCAGTTCCTCAAACTGTTCCATAAAACAGAAGGGAAGGAACACTACCACACTCATTCTACAAGGCCAAATAATGATAAAAGAGGGGAAAACCAAACCAAAATAAAACAGATCAATTTCCCCAATGAACATAGATGCAAATTTTTCCAGTGAAATTCTTGCCATCAAATTCAGAAACATATTAAAAAGGGTGCACACCATGACTAAGTTGGTTCCATTCCAGGAGTGTTAGATTGGTTCAAATACACAAATCAATAACTATAATTAAGCACATAAATAGACTAAAGGACAGAAATCACATCATCATTTCAAACAACACACACACCAAAAAAGATCTTTGGCAAAGGTTAAAACTTCTTCCTGATAAAAGCCTTGAAAAAACTAGAATCAAAAGAAACATCTCAGCATAATAAAGGCTGTGTGAGACAGTTAGAGCTCGCATTATTCTAAGTGGAGGAAAACGGAAGAGTACTCCCCCTAAGATTTCCTACACTGGAAATCTTAGCTAGAGTGATAAGACAAGAGAAAAAATAAACGTGAAACAAACAAGAAATGAAGATACCAAAGTGTCCCTGTTTACAGATGACAAAGGACCTCAAAGGGCCTTAAAGATTCCACTAGAAAACTCATAGCCCTTAAAAACACTTGCAGCAAAGCAGTGCAATACAAAAGTGAGACACAAAAGCCAGAGCCTTTTCTATATACCATTAACAAACTCTGACAAAGAAACGGAGGAAAATCTCCATTCATAAGAATGTAAAACACCTAAGAGTAAACCTACCCAAGAAAGTGAAAGATCTCTGCAATGAAAGCATTAAGACACTGAAGAAAAACCATGGAGACACTAGGAAATTGAAGGACCTCACTTGTTCATAGATAGGTAGAATTAATTTTATGGAAATGGATGTATTACAAAAAGCAGCCATTTACAAATTCAATACAATTCCCATAAAAATCCCAAAGGCGTTTCTCACGGAACTAGAAAAAACAATCATAAATTTGCACACATAGACCTGAATAGCAAATGGTGAAAGTAATCATTAATAGAAAGATCAACATTGGAGGTTCCACAATATCAGATTTCAAATTATATTACAGAGCCATAGTAACAAAATCAGGATGGTGCTGAAACAGACATGTGAACCAATGGAATACAATAAAGTCTCCAGAAATAAACTTGCAAAGCAACATTCATCTAATTTTTGAAAAAGGAGCCGGGTGTTGGTGGTGCACGCCTTTAATCCCAGCACTCGGGAGGCAGAGGCAGGCGGATTTCTGTGAGTTCGAGGCCAGCCTGGGCTACCAAGTGAGCTCCAGGAAAGGCGCAAAGCTACACAGAGAAACCCTGTCTCGAAAAACCAAAAAAAAAAAAAAAAAAAAAGAAAAAGGTACTAAAAGTATATATTGAAAAAACAAACAAAACCCTCTTCGAGTTCTTTAACAAATGGTTCTAGGAAAACTGGATTCCTCGGGTAGAGAATGAAACTAGATCCACAGCTCTTTCATAAGAACCAAAAAGGGCTTTTGGCTGGTTAAGCATTTGGCCTGGTTAAGCTTCAGGCTTTTGAGCAGTAATTCAGCTGAGACGCATTCCGGATGAGGACTCAGAGGCCTCCAGTCTGAGGAGACAAGACCAGCTGAGGATCCGGCGAGCAGTTAAGAAAAGTTACCTGGAGACGAGCCCAGCGGCGGCAGCCGACAGGGATATTCAGGCCCGGCAGCAGCCGGCAGAGACATTCAGGCCCAGCAGCGGCCCACAGAGGTAGACGGGCCCAGCGGCGGAGACAAGCAGACGCAGGTAGGCCTGTGGCGGTGGCCCGCGGAGGTAGACAGGCCCAGCAGCAGCCCGCTGAGGTAGACGGGCCCAGCAGCAGCAGCCGACAGGGACATTCAGGCCCAGCGGCAGCCCACAGAGGTAGACGGGCCCAGCGGCGGCCCGCTGAGGTAAACGGGCCCGGCGGCAGCGGCCTACAGGGACATTCAGGCCCGGCGGCAGCCGGCAGAGACATTCAGACTCAGTGGCGGCCCCCAGAGGCAGACAGACCCAGCGGCAGCTGACAGGGACATACAGGCCCGGCGGCGGACCGCAGAGGTAGACAGGCCCAGGGACGGAGACAAGCAGACACAGCTTGGAACAGGGACGCCCCTAACCCCAACATCTGGGGAAGAAGCTATCTCCATGGGTCAGAACCAGAACGAATCTGAACACTCCGTCTGAGGACAACCCAGGGCCCAGCTGCTGATCCTGTGAAACCCAACAACTTGGAGGTGTTGGTGAGACTACCCTGCTTAGCTGAAACCCATCTGGGAGAGGATTCAGATGCCTACAGTTTAAAGTCTGAAGAAACAAGATCAGCTGAGGAGTTGACAAACGAACAAAACGTGACCTGGGAACACAGAAGAAGGCGCTACCCAGACACCAAACCAGATCACCAGAATCATAAGTATATAATTCACCGATCGAAATCAGCTGCCCCTGAAGAAATAGCCCAATAGCACCAATTTAACCAAGAACCCCTACTAAACCAAGACTAAAAATTAGAACAAGAGAGGCACTCTCAGACACAGACACCACCTGCACCGCACAGAGGAAGAGATGAGTAGACACCAGTGCAAAAATACAGGCAACAACATAAAGACCTATATGGCAACATCAGAACCTAGTGATTCTACACCTGCAAGACCTAAACATACCATGACAGAAGAAACAGAAGAAATCAACCCTAAAAATGACTTTAAGAAGATGATAGAGGCCCTTAAAGAAGAAATAAAACATTCCCTCAATGAGGAAATAAAAACTTTCCTTAAAGAGGAAATGAAAAACTACCTTAAAGAGGAAATAAAAACTTTCCTTAAAGAGGAAATAAAAAACTCCCTTAAAGAGGAAATAAAAACTTCCCTTAAAGAGGAAATGAAAAACTCCATTAAAGAGGAAATAAAAAACTCCCTTAAAGAAATGGAAGAAAAAACGAACAAAAAATGGGAAGAAATCAAATCAAGCCAAGAAAAAGCAATTAAACAGATGAAAGAAACATTCCAAGATCTGAAAAATGAATTTGAGACAATAAAGAAAACACATGCTGAGGGAATGCTGGAAATAGAAATCCTGACTAAACGAACAGGAACTATAGAAACAAGCATAACCAACTGATTGCAAGAGATGGAACAGAGAATCTCTGACGCTGAAGACACGATAGAGAAAATAGATTCGTCAGTCAAAGAAAACACTAAAGACAAAAAAGTCCTAACACAAAACGTCCAGGAAATTTGGGACACCATGAAAAGACCAAACCTAAGAATAATAGGGATAGAAGAAGGAGAAGAATACCAACTCAAAGGCACAGAAAATATATTCAACAAAATCATAGAAGAAAACTTTCCTAACCTAAAGAAAGAAATACCTATGAAGATACAAGAAGCTTACAGAACACCGAATAGGCTGGATCCAAAAAAAAAGTCCCCTCGCCACATAATAATCAAAACACTAAACACACAGAATAAAGAAAAAATATTAAGAGCTGCAAAGAAAAAGGACCAAGTAACATATAAAGGCAAACCCATCAGAATAACACCAGACTACTCAATAGAGACTATGAAAGCTAGAAGATCATGGACAAACCTCATGCAGACACTAAGAGACCATGGATGCCAACCCAGACTATTATACCCAGCAAAACTCTCAATCACCATAGGCAGAGTAAACAAAATATTCCAGGATAAAACCAGATTTAATCAATACCTGTCCACAAACCCAGCCCTACAGAAAGCACTAGAAGGGAAAATCCAGCCCAAAGAAGCTAAACACATCCATGAAAAATCAAGCAATAGATAATCCTACACCAACATACACCACAGAAGGACAACACAACCCAACCAAAAAAATAACAGGTATTAACAATCACTGGTCATTAATATCCATCAATATCAATGGTCTCAACTCACCTATAAAAAGACACAGGCTAACAGAATGGATAAGAAAACAGGACCCATCCATATGCTGCATACAAGAAACACACCTTAACTCCAAAGACAGACACTACCTCCAAGTAAAGGGCTGGGAAAAGGTTTTCCAAGCAAATGGACCTAAGAAACAAGCTGGTGTAGCTATCCTAATATCTAATAAAATAGACTTCAAACTAAAATCAATCAAAAGAGACCAGGATGGACATTACATATTCATCACGGGAAAAATCCACCAAGATGAAGTCTCGATTCTAAACATTTATGCTCCAAATACAAAAGCACCCACATTCATAAAAGAAACACTACTAAAGTTTAAAACGCACATCAAACCCCACACATTAGTAGTGGGAGATTTTAACACACCACTCTCACCAAAAGATAGATCTACCAGACTGAAACTTAACAAAGAAATAAAGGACCTAACAGATGTTATGACTCAAATGGACCTAATAGATATCTACAGAATATTCCATCCTAACACAAAAGAATATACCTTCTTCTCAGCACCCCATGGAACCTTCTCAAAAATTGACCACATGCTTGGACACAAAACAAATCTCAACAGATACAAAAAAATTGGAATAACCTCCTGTATCTTATCAGACCACCATGCCTTAAAGTTAGAACTCAATAACAACAAAAATTATAGAAAACCCACAAACTCATGGAAACTGAATAATGCCCACCTGAAACATCAATGGGTCAAAGAAGAAATAAAGACAGAAATTAAAGAGTTCCTAGAATTCAATGAAAATGAAAGTACAACATACCCAAACTTATGGGACACTATGAAAGCAGTGCTAAGAGGAAAATTCATAGCTCTAAACGCACACATAAAGAAGATGGAGCAATCCCATACCAATGAATTAACAGTACAACTGAAAGCTCTAGAACAAAAAGAAATAAACTCACCCAGGAGAAATAGACGCCAGGAAATAATCAAATTGAGGGCTGAAATCAACAAAATAGAAAACAAGAGAACAATACAAAAAATCAATGAAACAAAGAGTTGGTTCTTTGAAAAAATCAACAAAATAGACAAACCACTAGCCAAATTAACCAAAAGGCAAAGAGAGAGCACCCAAATTCACAAAATCAGAAATGAAAAGGGAGACATAACAACAGACAATGAGGAAATCCAGAGAATCATCAGATCATACTTCAAAAACCTGTACTCCACAAAAATGGAAAACCAGAAAGAAATGGACAATTTTCTGGATAAATACCACATACCAAAATTAAATCAAGACCAGATAAACCATTTAAATAGACCAATAACCCCTAAAGAAATAGAAACAGTCATCAAAACTCTCCCAACCAAAAAAAGCCCAGGACCAGATGGCTTCAGTGCAGAATTCTACCAGACTTTCAAAGAAGAACTAATACCAATCCTCTTCAAAGTGTTCCACACAATAGAAACAGAAGGAACACTACCAAACTCTTTTTATGAGGCTACAATTACCCTGATACCCAAACCACACAAAGATGCAACAAAGAAAGATAACTACAGACCAATCTCCCTCATGAACATTGATGCAAAAATACTCAACAAAATATTGGCAAACCGAATCCAAGAATACATCAAAACAATCATCCATCACGACCAAGTAGGATTCATCCCAGGGATGCAAGGATGGTTCAACATACGGAAATCAGTCAATGTAATACACCATATAAACAAACTGAAAGAAAAAAACCACATGATCATCTCCTTAGATGCTGAAAAAGCCTTTGACAAAATCCAACACCCCTTCATGATAAAGGTCTTAGAAAGATTAGGAATACAAGGAACATTTCTAAACATAATAAAAGCAATTTATAGCAAGCCAACAGCAAACATCAAATTAAATGGAGAGAAACTCAAAGCGATACCACTAAATTCAGGAACAAGACAAGGCTGTCCACTCTCCCCATATTTATTCAATATAGTACTAGAAGTTCTAGCTAGAGCAATAAGACAACAAAAGGAGATCAAAGGGATACAAATTGGCAAGGAAGAAGTCAAACTTTCACTATTTGCAGATGATATGATAGTATACATAAGTGACCCCAAAAACTCTACCAGGGAACTCCTACAGCTGATCAACTCCTTCAGTAAAGTGGCAGGATACAAGATCAACTCAAAAAAATCAGTAGCCCTCCTATACACAAATGATAAAAGGGCTGAGAAAGAAGTCAGAGAAACATCACCCTTTACAATAGCCACAAATAATATAAAATACCTTGGGATAACACTAACTAAATAAGTGAAAGACCTTTTTGATAAGAACTTTAAATCTCTAAAGAAAGAAATTGAAGAAGATACCAGAAAATGGAAGGATCTCCCATGCTCATGGATAGGTAGGATTAACATAGTAAAAATGGCAATCTTACCAAAAGCAATCTACAGATTCAATGCAATCCCCATCAAAATCCCAACACAATTCTTCACAGACTTGGAAAGAAAAATACTCAACTTTATATGGAAAAACAAAAGACCCAGGATAGCTAAAAGAATCCTATATGATAAAGCAACCCTTGGAGGCATCACCATCCCGGACCTCAAACTCTACTATAGAGCTATAGTAATAAAAACAGCTTGGTACTGGTATAAAAACCGACATACGGACCAATGGAATCGAATTGAAGACCCTGACATTAATCCATGCACATATGAACACCTGGTTTTTGACAAAGGATCCAAAACTATACAATGGAACAAAGAAAGTATCTTCAACAAATGGTGCTGGCATAACTGGATGTCAATATGTAAAAGATTTACAAATAGATCCATATCTGTCACCATGCACAAAACTCAAGTCCAAGTGGATCAAAGACCTAAACATAAATCCAGTTACACTAAACTTAATAGAAAAGAAAATAGGAAACACTCTTGAACGCATTGGCACCGGAGACCATTTCCTAAATAAAACACCGACAGCACAGACCCTGAGCACAACCATTAATAAATGGGACCTCTCGAAACTGAGAAGCTTTTGCAGGGCAAGACACAGTCAATAAGACAAAAAGACAGCCAACAGATTGGGAAAAGATCTTCACCAACCCCACATCTGACAGAGGATTGATCTCCACAATATATAAAGAACTAAAGAAACTAGACATCAAAGCACTGAACAGTCCAATTAAAAAATGGGCTAAAGAGCTAAACAGAGAATTCACAAAACAAGAACTACAAATGGCTGAAAGACATTTAAAGAAATGCTCAACATCCTTAATCATCAGAGAAATGCAAATCAAAACGACTATGAGATACCACCTTACACCTGTCAGAATGGCTACGATCAAAAACACCAATGACAACCAATGTTGGAGAGGATGTGGAGCAAAGGGAACACTCCTCCACTGTTGGTGGGAATGTAAACTTGTACAACCACTGTGGAAATCAGTATGGCGGTTTCTCAGAAAATTAGGAATCGAACTACCTCAAGACCCAGCCATCCCACTCTTGGGCATATACCCAAGGAATGCTGATTCATACCATAAAGATACATGCTCAGCTATGTTCATAGCAGCACTATTTGTAATAGCCAGAACCTGGAAACAACCTAGATGCCCATCAATGGAAGAATGGATGAAAAAAATGTGGTACATATACACAATGGAGTACTACTCAGCAGAGAAAAAAATGAAAGCATGAAATTTGCAGGCAAATGGATGGAACTAGAAAAAATCATCCTGAGTGAGGTAACCCAAACCCAGAAAGACAGTTATGGTATGTACTCACTCATTGGTAGATTCTAGATATAAAATAAAGAACAATCAGACCACAACCCATAGAACCATAGAGGCTATATATATATAGCATGGAGGTCCCTAGGACGACTGTGGCATATAATAAATTTCAGTTTTACTCAATTATTTAAAAAAAAAATAGCCAAATGAATGGAAACACATGAACTATGAACCAAAGGCTGAGGGGCTCCCAGCTGGATCAGGCCCTCTGAATAGGTGAGACAGTTGATTGGCTTGATCAGTTTGGGAGGCAACTAGGCAGTGGGACCAAGTCCTGTGCTCATTGCATGAGTTGGCTGTTTGAAACCTGGAACTTATGCAGGGACACTTGGCTTAGTCTGGGAGGAAGGGACTGGACCTGCCTGGACTGAGTCTACCAAGTTGATCACAGTCCACGGGGGAGGACTTGTCTTGGAGGAGGTGGGAATGGAGGGTGGGCTGGGGGTAAGGGGAGGGCGTGGGAGTGGGGAGAATAGGGGAACCCATGGCTGATATGTAGAACTGAATGGTATTGTAAAATAAAAAATATATATCACAAAAAAAAGAACCAAAAAGGATAAAAACTCTTAATATAAGACCTGAAGATTTGAAATTCCTATAGGAAAACAGGTAAACACTTCAAGATATAGACATAAGGATTTTCTGAACAGTGTTCTCAAGGCACAGGAAATAACACTAAAAACTGACAAGTGCAATGACATGAGATTCACCTTTTGGATAGCAAAGGAGATGCTCACCAGAGAGATGAGACAGCCCACAGGATAGGACAAAATATTTGCCAACTGTGCATCTGTAGATGTAACCAACCGTCTTATTAAATAAGAAACACAGAAACAATGTAAAAGAGAGAGCCGAGAAGTCAGAGCTCAGAGCTAAAATCTCACCCTTCCTCCTGCTGTCCCAGCTTCGCGAAAAGAGACCTACTTCCTGTCGGTTCGTTTTTTTTTATAGTATGTTGTTCTGCCTTCTCATTGGTTGTAAACCCAAACACATGACTGCCTCGTCACTGTCTGAATGTACAGCCCCCTAGGTCTTAAAGGCATATGTCTCCAATGCTGACTGTATCCCTGAACACACAGAGATCTTATGGGATTAAAGGTGTGTGCCACCACCACCACACTCTTGCTATGGCTCTAATAGCTCTGACCCCCAGACAACTTTATTTATTAACATACAATCAAAATAATATTTCAGTACAATTAGATTACCACCACATGCATCAGAGAAGGACTCATATCCAGGATATACAAAGAACTGTAAAAGCTGAACACCCTCAAAAACGAGTCAGTCCATAAATGAGTGAGCTGGCGAAAGGAAGGCCCCCTAAAGCAGCATTACAAACAGCCAACTTGGAAAAGTGCTCATTACCCTTAGTCAGCAGAGAGACATAAATTAAAACAACCTTGTCATTTTCTTGTCCCAGTCAGAATGACTACCATCAAGAAAACAATCGACAACAATGGTGATTGGCAAGGACACAGGGAAAGATAAACTCTCCTTTTAGGTAAATATATTTTTTACTTATTCTTTGAAAACTCCACACACGCATATGATGTTTTCTGATTACATCCAACGCCACCATCTCTCTTCAGATGGTGATTTCTCCTGAGATCCCTCAACATATCTGCCTCCCAACTTCACATCCTTTTAAAGAAATTATTAATAGCCCACTGAGTTCAATTAGTACAGCCTATCCACTGTGTCATAGACAACTGACCAGAAGCCCCACCCTCAAACAAAAATGACTCTCTCTTTTAGTAGCCATCAGCTGCCAATAGGTTTTCAGTTTGGGATGGCACCTCAGGTGCTGTGATACTGATTGTCTTGATCTTGTGCAGGTAGCCACAGCTGCCATGAGTGATGAGTGCAATGGCCATGTCATGTCCAGAAAACAACATTTGACAGCACTCATGCCCATCCACAAGCTCTTACATTCTTTTACTCTCCTCCAGTATGTTCCCTGAGCCTTCAGTGAGAGGAAGCTGCTATAGATAATCCATCCAAGACTGAGCACTCGTGGTCACTTATTCTCAACACTTTGTCCACTTACGAATCTCTGCATTAATCACTACTCAATTAAAAGAGACGCTTATCTGATGCAGGTTAGACCAGCACTAATCTATGTGGATCAAAATAGATATTTAGAAGGTAGTTTGACAACATGACCGTTAAGGCAGAAGAACAGGTTCCTCCCTGGGACCTATGACTTCCCCAAGACACCAGCTTTTGACCAGATTCACAGTAGCAGTCATAAAATGTCTCCAGCAGAATATATATCAAACCAGGAAGCTATTGGCTGCTCCATAGCTGACACACCATGATCGCAGCTCTGGACACATCTTGCATGGCAGGTTAGCAAGCAAGGGCTGGTGCTGGATGAGACTACTCATATATTTTCTCATCCAGCAGCCTATACAGTACCTTCCAGCACTATGACAGGTAGGCAACAGGCGGGGGATTTTCTGGTCAGTTCAAGATCGATTGCTCTATGTCCTATAACCAAAATATGAGGTGTCTTTGGTGACAGCATCTTACCATCTGGTTATGGTGGGTGGCCAAGAGAAATAGCAACAGCTTGTAATGTTTTGGATGCCTCTGAGACCTGCTTGACCAGTAACTTGTACAGAGACATCTGATGCCTGGAACTGAGATTTTCACTTAATAGGCTATGTCTTCTTTGAGCAACATTAGCCATACCTGCAGGGTACCTGTGTTCAAACCTCTTCTTTAAAAATAATTATATATATTACATATAATCAGAGGGCCTGTGATTCCCTGGAGTTAGAGTTATAGTTAGTTCTAAGCTGCCTGACTTGAGTACTGGGAACCACACAGTCAGCTTCTGCAATAGCAATAAGCACTTTGACTGCTGAGCCATCTCTCTACTCCCCTTAAATGATATTTTTAAACTAAGTAACAAAACTAGTAGGTTCCCATAAGTTTTCTTTGTACATTCTAGTTTTGACTAACATATCCTGTACCCCTTCCTCTTTCCTACACCCCTGCCTGATCCTGATTTAAACTCTTAACTTCCCTATTTTCCTCTTGTTCTTTCATGTCATATGTGTTATACTAATCCTTCTAATTATAGTTTTACTTGTGTTGCAAGATAATATGCTTCCATATAGGCAGGAGTATCTAGAATTCAACTCTAGCCTGAGATATACAGAAAGAATCTGTCTGAAAACCAAAATTGAAACAAAAATCAGTGCGTCAAAATTAAAGATCAACATGGCGAAAATTTGAGACATGAAATATTGGTACATTGTGATAGATATTCTCAGTTATTGGTTTGACTGGATCTGGAGTCAACTAAAAGGCAAGACACATCCTAAATGTGGATGGCACCTTCCTGTGGCAATTGAGACCCAAGGGAGAAGGAAGAGGGCTTTCACTCCTGCTTATGATGTTATCTATTCTGTAGCAGTCACTGAAGCATTCCTTTCCCGGGATTAACCTTCTTCAGACTTCAGCTTCTTCAGACTTCCAACATAGGATGATCACCCAAATCTGTCTAGGAATCCCCCTAGACTTTCAGTATCAGATTGGAACTGCTGAGGCATCCAGCCTCATACAACTCAGCAGCTACTGGAATCCTGGCCTTTCCAGTGAGACACAGCCATTGCTGCGCTACTCAGACCATTTTGTGTATACCAATCTGATAGGTCCCCTTTTAGTATGTATTCATGCTTCCCACTCTGCTCCTTTAGAGGACCCTAACACATTCATGATATTTGCAATGTCTAAATCTAAAAGCAATCAATAAAAAAGCATAAACCTTAATTAAGTAACAGACCACTCTTATCTAAGAGTTTCTTTCATTGTAGAATAACACATGGGTCTAAAGTCCAGTTGTAATTAATGAGAGCTATGGACCACTAACTTTTAAAAATCCAGCAGTTACCTACTGGGCAGCTTTATGTTGACAACAGGAGCCAAAAAGTGCCTTTGGTTCTATGACAACATACCAGATTGGAAGGGCTTTGCTATTCCTGCCGCTGTTGTTTGGTTCTTGAGGCAGTCCCACATGTAGCTCAGGTTGGACCTGAATTTGGTGTGTATGGAGGATGACCTTGAACCCCTGCTCTTCCATCTTCCAACTCGAGTACTAAGATTACAGCTGCATGGTGCCAGATGGTCTAGATCGGTAAACTTTTGATGGTGGAAGAGGTGAAATGCAAGTACCTGAGACACTGTACTGACATTCTGTTAAGCAAGAACAGGTGTTTGTGGATGGAGAACACAAAGTGTCTGGCACTGGGAATTGAAGGGCACTGAAGAAGCCAGTGGGACTACTGTGTAAACATCTAGATACGGTTCGCCATTTGCTTGTTTTTCATCATTCAGCTCTCTACTCAGTGACCATGAACTTAGGAAGTTAAGGCACTAACAAAACTGCTTCTAAAATATGGACATATATGTGTTATTCATATTGTGTATTTAATCTCTTGTATAGGTATGGTAAAACCACACATGATACGCTTTGTTTTGTATAGTGAACAGTCTCCAGAGAAACAGTGAAGTTCAATATCCTTTCAGAACATTTTTATTATCAATGAACTAGAAAATACCACCCCCAAAATGTGATCATATTATTTAGTTATTCCAAGAATTGATGGCCTAAGACCAACCCAACCCTATAAGATGTAGCTACCATTTGGGACAGATTTGACAGACAGTTGCTAACATCTAACATTTGACACACTTACTGTCTAAATAGGTAACCAGGTCAATGGACCTAGGGAGATATTTTGCAAGTAGTTCATCTTGTAGGGGAACATTATCATTTTCAAACCATGTGTTGTATGGCAAAGTTCTGCTGTTTTCTGGCACAGGTCACAGAACACCCTACCTCCCTGTCAAGAACCAAGAACAAGAACTTCTGGAAGAAAAATCTTGGCTTTGCTCATAAATAGTCCCTTGGTCCATCTCTGTTGGAAGTGAGTTGGCCAGGTACCTCCTTGGAGGCCTAAGTTTGTACAAGAAAAAAACTTGTCTTTCTACTTTGACAATTACTTACCTTCAGAACACATCAATCTGGCTTTTTTTTTTTTCTCAAAACAGAGTATGTTCATTCCAGAATGCTACCTACATGGCATATTGATTCATGCTTCTCTTTCCTCTCCTTCCCTCCCTTCTATTCCCATTCCCTCCCCTCTTCTCCTTATCCACATCACCCACATGCTTACCTTAACTATAGAGTTCAAATGAGAATTAAGTGTTCTCTGGCTCAAATTCAGTGGATCAGCTTTCAGCAGAACTATGAACTGACTATATTCACTATCAGAGGTGAGATGAGTCTGAGCTATGCAGAGCCAGCTAAAATAATATTCTGAAGTGGAGTCAGAATGAAAATGTCACCCAGAATCACAAGGAAATAATTATGTGGCTTTTTGCCTTGCATTAGGAAAGTAAGAAGTCAGACGTGCATTTATCAGCACAAAGGTCAAGGTTAAAGGAGCTTAAGCATTTATATTCTTTCAAAGTATATAACACTTTTACTTTATAGGACAGCTAAGCAATAAAGTGTTTTTAAAAATTAAGGAAGCAATTTCTGTAGCACCTGGAGCATTTGTGAAACTGTAGAAGTGAAACCCAGCAGTTATTTATGTATAACTTACTTTCCCCAACAATTAACCTTGATTTTGAGCATCTCTAGGGACTATCAAACATATAAGTTTTATTTTCGTTGGGTCAGAGATGTTACTAAATTAGCAGAATACTTGTCCAGCACACATGAAGGCTGGGGTTCAAACCCCAGAACTCTTATGCTCAGAACTCCATAAACTGGAGATTATGGGACACACCATCACCCTAGTACTGGGAAGATGGAAGTGGGAAGATCAATAGTTTGAGGTCACCTTTGGCTACTTAGCTACATAACTAGTTGGGGCCATCCTGAGATATTTGAGAATATGTGAAGAGAAATAAAGAGAGAGGCAGAGAGGGGCAGGGAGGAAGGGAAAGAGGGAAGAAAGGGAAAGAGCATGCAATATTTACCATCTTAATCTTTTTAAAATGTAGAGTGTAGCGCTGGTAACTGTATTTGTACATTACTATACAGCAGAGCTTTTAATCTGAAACTCTATGTGATTGAACAACTTCTCTGCCCTCTGCTTGCTGCCCTCCCAGTCTACCGCTACTCTCCTCCCTCTTCCCACAGCTCTGCTGTTTTACATATTTTATGGAGGTGAGACATTTTAAGCATGGATGGTGGTGCGCACCTCCAAGCCCAGCATGAAGTTGGTGAAAGCATGGGGGTCAGGAGTTGTGGAGATCGTGTCTCAAGCAGAGAGAGAAGAGGGAGGGAGAAAGGAAACAAGGAAGGAAGGGAGAGAATAGGATGTTTTAGAGTTTGTCTCTTTGCCCCTTTCCTGTTTTGCTTGGTATAATGCCTTTGTGGTTTTTCCACAGGTAGGTATCATATAGCAGGATTCCCTTCTTTTTGTCTGTAAGGCTGAATAATAGTCAACTATATGAGTATATAACATTTTCTTTACCAATTCATCTATTGACAGGCATTCATTATTTATCTTTTTGGCTATTGCAAATAATGCCTAAATGTACATGGGTGTACAAGAATCTCTTGTGCACCAGCTTTTGGATATATACACAGAAGTGTGCTTGATGGGCTATATACATAACAGCTGTGGTATTTTATATTCACACCACATATGCACAAGAATTCATTTCTGCATACCTTTAACAATACTTGTTATTTTCTGGTTTGGTTTTATTTTTTTTTAAAATGGCTACTCTAGAAGGTTTGAGGAAATATCTTTGTGCTTGGATGTGTATTTCCCCAACGATTAGCAATGTTGAACATTTTTCATAAGCTTTTTGGTGACCCTTTTTTTTAACCTTCACTGAAGACATGCTGATTCAAGTCTTCTGTAGTTTTAAACTTGAATTAAATTTTTCTTTTCGGGTTATGGTTCTTTATGTATTTTGAATATTAACACTTACTTCAGTAAATACATAGTTTCAAATATTTTCTCTGATTTCATAGTTTGTTTTTTTATTCTTCTGATTGTATCCTTTCTTGTAATAAGTTTTTAACTTTGATATAGTCCTATTTGTTTTCCTATTTGACTAACTTTTATTTTTTTTTCTTTTGCTTGTACCTTTATGTATGTCCAAGACATCATTGCCACGTTCAATGACAGGAAATACATTTCCATTTTTCTTCTAGGTCTTTTCACAGTTAAAGGTTATGTTTAGATCTTTGATCTATTTGAAGTTAATTTTTGTATACAGTGGAAGATAAGAATCTTCCTTTAGAAAAAAAAAAACCTAGGATAGCTAAAACAATCCTGTACAATAAAGGAACTTTCAGAGGCATCACTATTCCTGACTTCAAGCTCTACTATAGAGCTACAGTAATAAAAACAGCTTAGTATTGGCATTAAAAACCAACATGTGGATCAATGGGATCAAACTGAAGACCCTGACATTAATCCACACACCTATGAACACCTGATTTTTGACAAAGAAGCCAAAATTGTACAGTGGAAAAAAGAAAGCATCTTCAACAAATGGTGTTGGCATAACTGGATATCAACACGTAAAGAATGCAAATAGATCCATATCTATGCCCTTGCACAGAATTCAAGTCCAAAGTGGATCAAAGACCTCAACATAAATCCAGTCACACTGAACCTGATAGAAGAGAAAGTGGGAAGTAGGCTTGAACACATTGGCACAGGAGGCCACTTCCAGAATATAACACCAGTAGCACAGACACTGAGATTGACAAGTTAATAAATGGGACCTCCTGAAACTGAAAGCTTCTGTAACACAAAGGAAATGGTTAGTACCAGCCTACAGAATGAGAAAGATCTTCACCAACTTCACATCTGACCGAGGGCTGATCTCCAAAACATATAAAGAACTTAAGAAACTAAGCATCAAAATACCAAATAATCAAATTTAAAAATGAAGTACAGATCTAAACAGAGAATTCTCAATAGAAGAACTTCAAATGGCTGAAAGACACTTAAGGAATTGCTCAACATCCTTAGTCATCAGGGAAATGCAAATCAGAACAACTCTGAGATACCATCTTACACCTGTCAGAATAGCTAAGATGAAAAATACTAAGGATAGCTTATGTTGGAGAGGATGTGGAGTAAGGGGAATACTCCTCCACTGCTGGTGGGAGTGCAGACTTCTACAGCCACTCTGGAAACCAGTATGGTGGTTTCTCAGATAATTGGGAATCAATCTACCTCAAGATCCAGCAATACCACTCTTGGGCAAATACACAAAGGATGCTCAATCATACCACAAGGACACTTGCTCAATTATGTTCATAGCAGCATTATTTGTAATAGCCAGAACTTGGAAACAACCTAGATGCCCCTTAACCAAAAAATGGATGAAAAAAAAATGTGGTACATTTATACAATGGAGTATTACTCAGTGGTTAAAAAAAATGACACATGAAATTTGCATGTAAATGGATGAAACTAGAAAAAAAAATCATCCAGACCCAGAAAGACAAACATGGTATTCACTCATAAGTGGATAGAAGATGTAAAGCAAATGATAACCAGGCTACAATCCATAGCCCTAGAGAAACTAGGTAACAAGGAGGACTCTAAGAGGGACACATAAATTGCCATGGGAAGGGGAAATAGGTGAGAACTCCTGGGTTACCTGGGGGTGAGGGGGCAGTAGAGGGAGGAGATAGAGGATGGGAACATGAGGGATTGGGATGGTTGAGTTGGGGGTAGAGGTGGAGAGGGAGAGCAATGAAAGAGATAGCTTGATAGAGGGACCCATTATGGGGTTAGGGAGCAACACAGTGCCAGGGAAAATGCCAGGAATCCATAAGCATGACCCCAGCTAAGACTCCCAGCAATAGTGGAGAGTATGCCTGACCAGGCCTTCTGTAATCAGATTGGTGACTACCCTAATTGTTATCATAGAACCTTCATCCATTAACTGATGGAAGCAGATGCAGAGAACTGTGGGGGTGGGGGCCCCAAAACAGCTTGACCACACAGCTACCATGACAGGTTTAGATGACTAGACACAGCCTCTGTGACAAGCTTACTGAAAGGCAATACTCGCAATCAAGGAAAAGTCATAAGCTGACCCCACCCAGAGAGGGCCTACATCTAAGGGGAAATACCTGACATTCCAAACATTCCCAGCACACACTTCTAACCCTAGACAAATGTCAGCCAATCAGGGTCCTGAACCATGGAAATCCCCTCACTCCAACCTCTGCTATGATAAAAACCCCACCCTGCCCAGGCTCGGGGCTTTCTGCTCTCACCACTGCATCGGACAGAGAGACCAAGCTCCGAGCTTGAAATAAAGGCTCTTTGATTTTACATATGTGATTCGGTTTCTGTGATGGTCTTTTGGGGGTCTCCATGATCTGGGCATAACAGATCCACAGCCAAAGCATTGGGCCGAGCTCCAGAAGTCCTGTTGAAGAGTGAGAAAGAATTGTAGGAGCCAGGGGTGGCCAAGATTATGACAGGGAAACCCACAGAGACAGCTGACCTGAGCTTGTGAGAGCTCATGGACTCTAGACTGAAAGCTAGGGAGCCTGCATGGGACCAACCTAGGCCCTCTGCATGTGGGTGACAATTGTGTAGCTTAGTCTGTTTATGGGTCTCCCTAGCAGTGGGACCAGAATCTGTCCTTGGTGTATGAGCTGGCTTTTGGAACCTGTTCCCTATGGTGGGATGCCTCTGCCTCGCTCAGCCTTAATGCAGGAGGAGTAGCTTAATCTGCCTCAACTTGATATACCATGTGTTGTTGACTCCCATGGGAGGCCTTGCCCTTTCTGAGGAGTGGATGGGGGAGGCCTAGAAAGGAGGTGGTGGGAGGGAACAGGAGGAGAAGGAGGAGGAGAAACTGTGGTTGGTATGTAAAATAAATAAAAAATTAATAATAAAAAATGTAGGAAAAATAGAGCAAGAGTTTACACTTAGGGTTTGAAGGCAGAATGTTTTCTTCTCTTTTTGCTGTTTGGTTTTTGTTCTTGTCACTTTGAGTAGATTTGTTTCTTTTTCTGTTTAATGGTTTTGAGAATTTCATATGTGGGGACTGTATTTACATCAACCTCATCCTTCTCTCCTTCCTCATCCAACTCCTCCTGTGTCTCTGTCACAAGTGCAGGGTGTCTTCATACTGTCGTTGGCATGTATCTCTACAACCTACCAAGACAATCTGGTGCTTCTCTTCTGTTTAGAGTGGACCACTTGGGAACAGATAATCTACCACTGAGCTCATTCCTGGAAAAAACTTGTTCTTTCTCTCTCAGCAGCCATCAGTCGCCTGTAGTTTTTCATCAAAGGGTAGGACTCTGTGAAATGATAGCATCAGTGGACATGCCAATGTGGGTGGGAAAAAAATCATTAATCTTGCTTGCTTGGATTCATTTTTGCATTGTTCATTGCTTTACGTACAAAGAATAAATTATAATCCATCAATCTTGTATCCAGAAATTTTGCTGTTTAATACTTCTAATAGTTTTGGTGGATTTTTCAGGAACTGTAACATACAAGATGATATAACTTGTCAATAAAGATTGTTTTACATATTCAAAAAAGAAGAAAAGTACTAGTTTCTTTAATTCAGTGAGTTTAGTGCTGTGTGTAGCAGTTTTGTCCCACATGAAAACCTTACAGAAGCTCAGTGACATAGAGGATGTTAAAGGGGATGTGAATTGACAGAAAGTTTTAGGGAAGTAGAACATCCCCTTCTTGAGTTCAGGAAGTAAACAACTCCAACCAGATTTGCTAGGCCTCTCCTGGTCAGAGTAAGCAATAAAGATCTCAAGATTCACTACCAGGCAAGGGAAGCTGTGAAGACTCTGAGACCAGACCAGCTGCCTGAAGGAAGTAGGAACCGTTCAAGACGCCTGGGAGAGGTTCAGGCCGAGTCCCCGGGAAGGGACGTTCTCCAGCCTGTCGTGCTGCCTGGCCTGTGCAGTGTGCTTTCAGCTTTCCAGTTTTCATGCGCTATCACTCACGCTGCCGTGCGCTTTGCTAATGCTACTATCATTTGAGTTATTTCTGCTTCTATGAGTAACACTAATAAAACTCATTGGCTCACCACATTAAAAAAAAAAAAAAAAAAGAATCTTCCCTTAGGAGGTAGAGGCAGGAAAATCTCTGTTAGATTGAGGCCAGCCTGGTCTACATAGTAAGTTTGGAATCATCCAGGGCTGCATAGTGTGACTCTATCTAAATTATAATAAATAAGTAAATACATCACTCGAATACAATGATAAAGCTTATTTTCTGGTTTTCCATTGTATTCCATTGCTCTATGTTTTTTGTGAGTATTGCAGTATTTTGGTTACTGTAGCTTTACTAGTTTTAAAATTAGGAAGTATGAAGCCTCCAGATTAAGTTTTCTTTTCATGGTGAGTTCACACTTCAAAAAATTATATATATTTTTAAAATTTTTTTCTTTTTGTTCATCTTCTTTTCTTCCTTCCTTCCTTCCTTCCTTCCTTCCTTCCTTCCTTCCTTCCTTCCTTCCTTCCTTCCTTCCTTCCTTCCTTCCTTTCTTTCTTTTTTTTGGTTTTTTGAGACAGGGTTTCTCTGTGTAGCTTTGTGCCTTTCCTGGAACTTGCTTTGGAGACCAGGCTGGCCTCAAACTCACAGAGATCTGCCTGGCTCTGCCTCCCGAGTGCTGGGATCAAAGGCGTGCACCACCACTGCCCAGCCTAAAAAATTATGTTTTTTGATTGTGCATACATGTGTGTGCAGGTGTGCACACACAAACATATGCACAGTGCTCAAGGAGGCCAGAAAAGGGTGAGTTCTTGGCATGGAACTCAGGTCCTCTGGAGGAGAAGTGTTTGTGCTCTTTCTTGGCTGCTGAGCCATCTCTGCAGCACCTTGTTTACAGTTTTCCAAGTGAACATGAAACAATGAAGATCGGCTTTATAGCAATGTTCTGTGTTACCTGTTATGCACTGATCAGTATGAGGAATGAGTTCCCCACTACAATGAAGCTAGGCTCTACCAACTACTGCATTACAGTGAGATTTATTTGCAAAATATTTATTTAAATTTTTTAAAAATAAATTTCACATGTATTGGGGTTTTGCCTGCATGTATGTCTGTCCACCACATGTGTGCCTGGTGTCTTCAGAGGCCAGAGGAAGGCACTGGATCCTCTAGAACTGGAATTACAGATGGTTGGAAGCCCTCATGCAGATGTTGGGAACAGAACCTGGAACCTCTGGAAGAATAACCAGTGCTCTAAACCTCTGAGCCATCTTGGTAACCTGAAAAATACTTATGCATAGTAGAAGATGAACATTGTTAACATGTAGCTGTTACATATGTACAATATTGAGATATACTAAAAGGCAATAAGACAAACACAACACAGATAATTTATAGAACAAAATGGATCTTGCCCTTTCCAAGGACATGCCTTCTCAAAGAATGCCAAAAGCTCCCTAGGAATGCTTCTTTTGGTGTGAACCAGTCAGTACTAATTATACTAGATTGTTTCTAAATGCCAAATTTAGTTCCCAAATGTGTGAACATCATCATTATTGAGGAGACTTTGGGATTTCCTTTGAGGTATGACTCATTTAGCTGAAAATTTGGGACATATTTGTTTAAAATTCATACACATTGAGAGATAAATACATTATTTAATTTATGTGGAGAAAAAAATTTGTCTCTGAGGCATCTGAGAATATCACTGCAAAATAACAAACCTAACTAGGTATTCACAGAGATCATCTGTTTGCAAGTACCTTACATATTCTTTTATAAATTTCTAATATGTGAAATCAGACTAAGAATTACTTCTTTGTATATTAACATATTCACTATATCCCAAGAAAGAATACCTTAAACAAAGTATAGATATATTCAAGTTACAACAATTTGTAAACCCAGTAGAGAGTGAAATTATTGACCTAATATTTTGACAT
Source organism: Peromyscus maniculatus bairdii (assembly GCF_049852395.1). Lineage (NCBI taxonomy): Eukaryota > Metazoa > Chordata > Mammalia > Rodentia > Cricetidae > Peromyscus > Peromyscus maniculatus. The sequence goes on along the minus strand of NC_134854.1, from coordinate 21,372,746 downwards.
ATACATGCAAGCACATTCTGCAGGTCTAATTTGTGTTTATTTATTCTATGTACACTCTCAACAATGGAAAGAATGTGAATTATTCCACTTATAAGTAGCTTAACAATTCTTACACTGTAATATGAATTGGCCTTGACTCATACATCTAGTACTTGAAAAGAACCATTCAGTGACAGACAGCTGTATTTGACAAGACAGTTGATTCTAAATAATTGGAATTATTATTGTTCCATATCTCCATTTGCTTATGGAGTGGATTTCATTTCAGATTGACCTGGGAATCTGAACGGTGGTAGGGACTAGAGATGGTGATGATGCTGAATCTGTGCAATTGTTGACCCTTCTTGATGCTCAGAGGAAAAATACATTAAATCCTGTAGACTCTTCTTTGAACAAAATATCACCAGTCAAAATGAGGATACTCCTCATCTGGCTCTTTAAGCAGTAACATTTTAGTCTGTTTGGTTCATGGGGGCCCTGGTAAGGGCTATATGCCAACCTCTAGCCATTATTTCACTGACAACCATAATGGAAGTCTACTTTGTGCACCATGCCCTCCCCCAAAATCTTGCAGTTCTTATGTGACTTTGTGTTGAGTATCAAATAGTCTTTTGCTAGAAAGGTGAAAATTCACGCAAATGTATGCCATTCTAGGATTTAATTTTAATTTTTTTTTTGTGTGTATGCCACTGGTAGTCATAAGAAGGTCAGAGGGCATCTTGTGGGGCTGGTTTTACCACATGGGACCTGAAGATGAGCTGAGGTCATCAGGCTTGGTGGCAAGAACCTTTACGTACTGAGCCATCCAGCTGGCCTGCTCCTACGGATTTTTGTAATCAATGTATGATGTGTTGAAAGCAGACACTCTAGATGATAATGAATTAGAGTAGTACAAACACCCTACACTTTAGAGAAGTTAAGAAACATTGCCAGATCCCCTTGCTTTAGTCTATACTCCTGAAATTAGACCTCAACAGACCAGACTACAAATCAAAGCAGAGTCATTCATGAGAATCACCATGTCCCAAGGTAAAGTTAAGATGATCTGTACTTCTGAGAGATCAGGGCTAGACACGTGTAGGTTTTATGTGTAGGTTAACATGTTCTGGACATGTCATGTGAATGGCACTGGGTAATGCATGGCCATTTCTGAGGCTTCTTTAGCACAGCACAATGCCTCCAGTCTCTGTCTGTGTTGTCGTATTAGAGCAGTTCTCAACTTCCTCTTATGCCCAATAGCTCACTGTGCAGATCTGCTACATTTTATTCATCATTTGACACATTTGCATTGTTTTTCTTTATTCAGTTTTATGAACAGTGCTGCAATGTATCCAGAGATGGTGGATGTGTTCAGAAATAAAGATGGAATCCATTCTTTTTTTTTAATTTAATTTAATTTTACAATATAATTCAGTTCTACATATCAGCCACAAATCCCTTGTTCTCTCCCCTCAGCCCCCCTCCCCTTCCCCCCAGCCTACCCCCCATTCCCACCTCCCCTAGGGCAAAGCCTCCTCTGAAGACTGAGATCAACCTGGAAGATTCAGTCCAGGCAGGTCCAGTCCCCCTCCTCCCAGGCTGAGCCAAGCTACCCTGCATAAGCCCCAGGTTTCAAACAGCTAACTCATGCAATGAGCACAGGACCCAGTACTACTGCCTGGATGCCTCCCAAACAGATCAAGCCAATCGACTGTCTCACCCATTCAAAGGGCCTGATCCAGTGGGGGGCCCCTCAGCCACTGGTTCATAGTTCATGTGTTTCCATTGGTTTGGTTATTTGTCCCTGTGCTTTATCCAACCTTGGTCTCAACAATTCTTGCTCATATAAACCCTCCTCTGGAATCCATTCTTGATTCAGAAGTTCTGATGTCTAATGCTGAGATGAGAACATTAGGCTTCAGTAGAACACTATGCAAGATTGAAGTCACTCTTTTGATGGTAACAGAGTCTTTCATTGCTTTTGCTTTGTTTTTTGTTTTTGGTTTTTTGTTTTGTTTTATAAAACATGATCTTGAACATTCCATGCTGGTGATGAGCTCACTATGTAACCAAGAATGACCTTGAATTTTACCTCCCCAGTGCTGCTGGTGTTATAGGTGTCCTATAGGTGTGTCCTGCCTTTATCTCCACAGTGCTGAGGTTACAGGCCACCACCACCTATTAATGCCATCATGGCCTGTTGATGGAGTAATAAGGGTTGAAGCCAGGGCTTTGTGCATGCAGGCAAGCAATCTATCAAATGAGCTAAGTCTCCAGCTTAAGTACTACTGCTGTCTTAGTCACTGTTCTATTGCTGTGAAGAGGCACCTTGACCAAGGCAACTTTATAGAGGAAAGCACTTAATTGGGGCTTGCTTACAGTCTTATGGTTTTGGAGGTTTAGTGTAGATGTAACTAACCATCTTATTAAATAAGAAACACAGAAACAATGTAAAAGAGAAAGCCGAGAGGTCAGAGCTCAGAGCTAAAATCTCACCCTTCCGCCTGCGGTGTCCCAGCTTCCTGAAAAGAGACCTATTTCCTGTCTGTTCGTCTATTTATAGTATTTTGTTCTGCCTTCTCATTGGTTGTAAACCCAAACACGTGACTGCCTCGTCACTGTCTGAATGTACAGCCCCCTAGGTCTTAAAGGAGTATGTCTCCAATGCTGGCTGTATCCCTGAACACACAGAGATCTATGGGATTAAAGGCGTGTGCCACCACCGCCACACTCTGTCTATGGCTCTAATAGCTCTGACCCCCGGGCAACTTTATTTATTAACATACAATCAAAATCACATTTCAGTACAATTAGAATACCACCACAGTTTAGTCCATTATCAGCATGGCGGCGAGCATGGTGGCACTCAGGCAGACATGGTGGTGGTGAAGGAGCTGAGAGTTCTACATCCAGATTCTCAGGCAGCAGGAAGAGACACTGGGCCTGGCTTGGGCTTTTGAAATCAAAGCCCACACCCAGTGATGCACTTTCTCCAACAGGGCCACCCACATAATCATTTCAAATAGTGCAACTCCCTAAGCATTTAAATATATGAACCTATGGGGCCATTCTTATTCAAACTACCAGTTTCTTTTAAAAAACGGTTCATATTTGATAAGAATGGAAAATAAAGCCAGGCGGTGGTGGCTCACGCCTTTAATCCCAGCACTTGGGAGGCAGAGGCAGGTGGATCTCTGTAAGTTTGAGGCCAGCCTGGTCTACAAAGCAAATTCCAAGACAGGCTCCAAAGCTACACAGAGAAACCCTGTCTCAAAAAAACCAAAAAAAAAAAAAAATGCAAAATAATTTTTTGCAGGCTGGTAAATTCTTTGCTACTGGAAAGCAAGCTGTCTTGGCTTTCATTTGCATGTTAATTTCAACATTTTAAAGTATGTATTTTTAAAACCCTTTTTCTTGCCGTGGCTCTAGGGTCTGATGGGTGTATTCAGGAAAGAGTAGGATACATCATTGCCATGCTTTTGTTTTCTAGTTCTATGGAGGGCATTCTCTTCCACGTTCTGTCGATGATCTTCCATCTGCGTTCTCACTATGTGAATGGCTGACTCCAAAACATCAAAACATCTTCATCTCCTGTTGGAACGAGAATGTCACTGACTCTGAGACATTTCAGCCAGTTGTTCGGAAATTTTCTGAAACATCAATGGAACCAGTAAATATTACTATACTCTCTGATTTAAATCACTTCTAAGAGACAAAAAAAAAATGTTTTGCGTAGCCTGGAATTTAGAGGAAAATCTGGAGCTGGGAAAATTCAGAACTATTAACTCTTGGGAAATTTTTGCATATTACATTGCCTAGGGTTTTTCCTTTCTTCCCCCCCCCCCTTTATTTTTCTATGGTCTACTCAGATCACGGAAGAGAGGTCCTCAGGAGAGTGATTACAAACGCACTCAGCATCATCTGGATCAAGGAAGATAGGGCCATCATGGTTTCTGATCCCTCCTACTCATGGTAGGTAGCTCCATCATATATATATATATATATATATATATATATATATATATATATATATGATAGCCTTACTCAACAGGGCTTGCCAAATGCTGTCAACCAAACAGACTCAAATATCAGCTTCATTGCTGAGTTATTGTTTCCTGGAGAGAACCCTCCAGAGCTAACTAGTTCTCACTGCAAAGACTTTCATTTGGATGAGCTGGCATGGGACTCTGGAATTTGAATCTGGTTAATCTCTCTAAGTGAGTCTGATTTTCACCCCAGATGCAGAGCCCATGAATACTGTAGTCTTATCAAGCAAAATAGTTTGCAATACAATTTGTTTTCCTATCTATCTATCTATCTATCTATCTATCTATCTATCTATCTATCTATCTATCTATCTACATTCCCCAGGCTAGCTTCAAACCAGCAGTATAGCCCAGGTTTGCCTTGACCTCCTGGTTCTCCCATCTCCAATTTCCAAGTACTGAGATTGTAGATGTGAATCACTATAACTGCCTTAATTAATTTTTTAAGGTTTATTGTGTGTGTGTGTGTGTGTGTGTGTGTGTGTGTGTGTGTGTGTGTTGCCTGCGTCTGTGTCTGCTGTATATGCCATGTGTGGGTGGGTACCTATGGAGACTGTGTCATGATCCCCTGGAATTACAGGCAGTTGTGAACTGCTTGGTGTGGGTGCTAGGAACCAAACCTGGGTCCTGTGGGGAAGAGCAGAAAGCACTTAAAGACAAAGATTATTTTTACTTTTAATTGTGTGTGGGTGTGCGCGTTCATGCATACACATATGAGTGTCAGTGCCCTTGGAGGCCAGAAAAGAAAATGGGATTGCCTGGAGCTGGTGTGAACTGCCTGACGTGGGTGCTGGGAACCAAACTTGGGTATTCTGCAAGCCCAGCGTTGAACTGTCTTTCCAGCCCAATTATGTTTTCCTCTTTATATTGCTTCCCATTTATCCTCCAGAAAGATAAAGAAAGTCTGGTTTACTATTAAGTTATCAAAACTAAAATATTCTAGTGAGTTAAATACTGATAATCAAACTCTCTGTGACAGGGAATTAAACACAAATAAGCTTCTTATGAATGAGGAACAAAGAGAGGCATTACTAACCTGCTGAATAGAGACTCCATACGCCATATAATTGCTTTATTTTGACCTAATATAGAAGGCAGTTTGTTTTATCTAAATTTCTAAATCTCATTACAAATTATTGAAAAATTGCTTGTATATTTGATTTCTACATAGTAAGTTTACAAGCTAGAGATCTACCAGAAATGTCACATGCTATTTTTATTTGTCTCTTGGGGAATTATGAATTGTTTGGTCTTTATATTTCTTAAATAAATTAAAATTAGTTTTTTTTTTTGATTTTTTGAGACAGGGTTTCTCTGTGTAGCTTTGCGCCTTTCCTGGAACTCACTTGGTAGCCCAGGCTGACCTCGAACTCACAGAGATCCTCCTGGCTCTGCCTCCCAAGTGCTGGGATTAAAGGCGTGCGCCATCACCGCCTGGCTAATTTAGTATTTTCATTAAAACATTTAAAATTATATTGCTTTAGTGTGTGTGTGTGTGTGTGTGTGTGTGTGTGTGTGTGTGTGTGTGTGTGTGTGGTGGGGTTGCACATGTCTCATGGTGCATTTGTGGATGTCAGAGAACAGCTTGCAAGAGCTGGATCTCTTTTTCCAGCATGTGAGTCTGCAGACTGAGATCAGGTCATCAGGCTTGGAGACAAGTGTCTTTACCCACTGCAACCTCTCACTAGCTCTTTCTTCCTCCTTCTCCTCCTCCTCTTCAATTACTTTTTGTTAGCATATTAAGACACGAGTTTCACTCTGACATTTCATACATATATGTAGTATCCATCCTCCTCTTATTCATCCCCTTCCTCTTCCCCAATAGTCTTCACCCCTTCTGATTTCCCATTATCTGTGTCCACTGGTTTATATTTTAGGCTTTATGCACCAAATATATTGCCAAGAAGTCATGTTTTCCATAACTTGAGACAATTTCACTTAAAGAAAATAAAGCAATAATAACCTTGTGACTTGAAAATCCCACAGAAAGCAGTAAAAACAACTTTAATAAGGTGATGATAATGCACAAGTATTTTGAAAACTAAGCTCTAGGTAAGTGTGTAAGTTTCTGGGTCAGCACTCATCATCCTACAGCATCCAATGTCAAACTGAAGCTCTGTGTGAGGTTTTTCCCAGGAGCATTTGCTTTTCATAGGATCAACTACATTATATGATAAATGACTATTTATTTATGCATCTAAGTACCTCATTTGGCCTTGATCCCACTCTCCTTTGGGAAAGCACGTGATAGCCTATTATTTGGTATGTTGCTGGCCTTGCTTAATTTTTCAGGCTCTCGAGATGAGACTTCTGAATTTGGAAAATATGAACACTTGGCATAAATTACATTAGAGCATACCGTATGCACAGATACGTGATCTATTATGAGCCAATGATTCAACCTCTGTAACAATGAAATTATATTATTTAGGTCCTAGAACAAAGCAAAACCATTTCACAGTTCCCAAAGTTCATCCCCCTTTCCTTAAAGGTACACCTGGTCACACTTACATCCTTGGAAAAAGATTATTTTATTTTACTTTTTAAATTTTTCACAACCATGGAACTTAATCATCAACTATAAGCTTAACTCATATCAACTCAACTTTACTTCTACTGCATTTTATTCTCAGTATCATAGAATACAAGTTTAATTTCTATTGAGGATGAAACTAACAGTTTTCAACTGTTTATCATGCCACTTCTCTATAAACAAAAGAAATAAGACACTTAATTATTGTTTATGTTTTGTAAAAATTCAATATGATGCTGGCTGTGGTGGCCCAGACCTGTAATCCGATCCCTAGGATGCGGGAGGCAGGAAAATCACAAGTTTCAGGCCAACATGGGCTACAGAGTAAGACCCGGGTCTCAGAGACAACGACAGAATTCAGTACTGCAAAGCCAGCACTGTCTTATGTTCTCACACGGACAAGTGCCAGCTAGTGCTTAGGATTTTCATTCAAACGTCTCCTTGTACAAGGGACAGACATCCAGCTGAATTGGGGTCCAGGAGATTACCAGAACCAAAGTCGGAAGCCCCCAAAGCTAGATTCCATCCATCGCAGAGAGTGTGGATCTAGTTGACATATCTAGAGCTCTCTGTAAACTGCCTACGTTCACTAACACATTGTTACTATCTCTCATTATATTTGGGATTGTTGTGCTCAGAAAATTATACTTTATAGAACAATTCAAACCTAGAATTTAACAGTGTTCTGCTCAATTCAAACAGGACAACAAATTCTCTAGATGACTTTTTACCTTATCTATGTATATTCATTTTTAGAAATCTAAAATCTTATATATTTTTTGAAGTATTTTTCCTTCCAACAACACAAATAAGCCTAGACAGACAGCATATGGTTGTCTCAGGTAGTCAGAATCTATACATACACTAGCATAATCAAGAAAATTCCAAATTTCTAAGAACAATAACCTTTCCAGATATGATAACAGTACCAAAGCTGCTCCAGGACCAGAATGAGAGAGCCATCAGTTAAGGATTCACTGAATAAGGATCACTACTTGTTTATCATGTGTATAATTCAGACATTAAATGATAAGCCGTGTATAGCATTATGATATTTTCAACCTTCATCAGAAATAATGTCTTAAAATAATGGTAAATGAAACCTAAGCAACTTAGTGAGGCCCTGCCTCAAAATAAAATAAGAAAAAGGGTTGAGGATGTTTGTTAGTAGTAGAGAACTTGCCTTGCATGTTCAAAGCCCTGAGTTCAGTACCCAATACTGAAGAGCAGTCATATAAGCATGGGGACTACTTGATAAAAGTCTTTAGTAGACACTAGAATTACAGCTGCTAAAGAACCTCTGCACTCAGCTGTGCTAGCACATAGCTGTAATCCAAGCACGCAGGATGTTGAGGAAGGAGGATTACTGTGAGCTCCAGGCCAGCCTGGACTACACAGTGTCAGGCCAGCTAGGCTACACAGCAAAACCCTGTGTCAAGCAAAGCAACACACAGCATAGTACCATGGAAGCCTAGTGTTGAAACACTCAATATCAGCCCCAGCATGCTAACACTGAGGAGGCTGAGGCAGGAAGCTAGCCTGGGATTCAGAGAAAGGCACAGTCTCATCAAAAGAAAACCACCAACCAACCAGCCAAATAAAGTAACAAGAAGAAAACTATGGAAAAGTATACTAAGAAAGTCAGAGCAAATTTATTGTTGAATTATTTCTGAAATCTGGTAAGTATGTATACAAACAGTGATAGAATCTGTTAAAATGTGTTAACATGTGAATTTTGAACGAAGTGGGACTATCATAGAGCTTTTCAAGGAGATTTAATTACTTGAACTATATTGGAATAGAATAAAGTTGCAGAAAATCCTTGACTATTTGCAGACAAATAGAACTGTTCATTTACTTTAATAGTTAATTCACCAAGACTAACACAGCAGAATAGAAATCCTGAAATCCTGCTACTTATTCCTTTCCTCTAATTCTTTCAACTAGGAGTGTCTTTCCTCTATGGCCCCTGTCTGTTGTGGGCAAAGAAGAGTGATGCTATCACACGGCTCGACAACTAGGCTTAGCATCTTGAGAGTAAAAAGGACGCCTGCATCTGAGTTGCACTGAAATGTCTTCAATTGGAATCTCAATTTGACATTAGCTAACTATTCTCTCAAGGAAGGATGATGTGTGTCTCCCATTATTGCTCGTCTTAAAATAACAAATGGACTGTTGTGGGATATTGGATCGCACTGTGAAACCTGAGACTGTGTCAATAAAATCAACCTTGAATCAAGGGACAGAGTCAGCAACTAGTTGACAGGAATTAGCCATAGAGAGTATGGAGGAGCCAGGAAGATGGATAGAAAGATACACAGGAAGTGGGGCGGGGCTTGGAGTTTCATGGTCTTTTTGGTTTGGGACTGCTGGAGAGATGCTTTCTTGTTGGGTCTCTGGCCAAAAAGGAAGGTCAGATGGTTGCTTCTTGGCCCCTCTGAGCTAGCAGTTTTCACCACAACATCTGAGTCCAGAGTCTTTATTGGTAAACAATGATAGAGACTTAGTTAAAAAACTACATTTGGTGGCAGCGGCAGAGCCAGGGCTGGCGGGACTGGAAATCCCACCAGGCCACGGTCTGAGTGGTGGGGCACTGACTGTGGGGCCGGATGCAGGGCCACAGCCAGTCGTTAAAGTATCAGTAGGTTCAGGTGTAGCTACTACGTCAACAGGACAGCAGTGGAGTGACAACATTCCAGTCTTTTTTTTTTTTTTTTGGTTTTTCGAGACAGGGTTTCTCTGTGTAGCTTTGCGTCTTTTCCTGGAACTCACTTGGTAGCCCAGGCTGGCCTCGAACTCACAGAGATCCGCCTGCCTCTGCCTCCCGAGTGCTGGGATTAAAGTCGTGTGCCACCACCGCATGGCAACATTCCAGTCTTAAGGAAGACAGTTCAAGGGCAACTTGGAGGGAGAGGACCCCAGTTACAATTCCCTCAACTAAACTGCAAGCAGTAAAGCTGACTTCTGTAGTCCTGGATAAACAGCCCACATTTGTCTTTTAACATTGCACCTTACACTCATATAAAACTGAAAACCAAGAGCCTGTGAAAGCCAGGCGTGGTGACGTACAACTGGAATCCCAGTACTTGGGAAGTGAGGCATGAGAATCTGGAGTTCAGGGTCATTGTTAGCTACTTACAGAGTTGGATGCCAGTCTGTGCTACAAGAAACCCTGTCTCCAGAAACCCAAAACAACAACAAAGGGACCCATGGAAGCTAAACGGAATGGGTATAGCTGCTTTCAATCTCAACCACTGAAGCAGTGATTGTAGTAGGAACATCCTGTCAGCCTAGTGCTGTGGATATCATTCTATATAAATAAAACACTGATGGCCAGTGACCAGGCAGGAAGTATGTGGCCAGGCAGGAAGTAGGTGGGACAAGGGAGAGGAGAACTCTGGGAAGCGGAAGGCTGAGGGGAGACACTGCCAGCCGCAGCCATGACCAGCAGCATGTGAAGATGCCGGTAAGCCACCAGCCACGTGGCAAGGTATAGATTTATGGAGATGGATTAATTTAAGCTATAAGAACAGTTAGCAAGAAACCTGCCATGGCCATACAGTTTGTAAGCAATATAAGTCTCTGTGTTTACTTGGTTGGGTCTGAGCGGCTGTGGGACTGGCAGGTGACAGAGATTTGTCCTGACTGTGGGCAAGGCAGGAAAACTCTAGCTACAGCCTAGTCCAACAGAACTCCTGTTTGCCAGTTCTGTGTGGGCAGCCCAATAATGTGATAAAAGGAGAGAAGGGGGCATCATTGGAGCTTAAATACTTCATGCACCCACTCTAGTTTATAATAACAACTCTAAAATGACCCTATGGGATCCCAAGAAGTTCTACAGCTTATTTCCTGCAGTAAAAATAAATATGCAAAGCTCTCCCGGCCATGTTTAGGCTGAAAAGACAAGATACTTGCTATGTTATAGAGCTGGAAAAGATGAGGTAGAGGTAGAAATATTCAATGGCAGGGTCAAGCAATGAATATAGGCAGAAAGCCACAATAAACCATTGTTAAATGTGTTTGGGAAGAAGAGGTGATCTTAATAATTTTATAGCTGAGATCCAAAATCAGTGTGATCTGCATAAACAGTAGGGAATATGTATAAAATGCATAATGAAACCCATCATTTCTTATTCTTACTAAATAAATAACGTAAAGAAATAAAATTGAGTCTGCTCTTAAATACTGCTAACATTGTACTTTGAATTTGGGAATGGGGATTTTATTATTATGCTATTTATTTATTTTTGAGACAGGGTATTGCTATGTAGTCCAGGTTGTTTTCAAACTCAAGATCGGCCAGCCTTAGCCTCCCCTATCCTGGGATTACAGGCCTAGTACATTTAATTGACAGCACTACTTCAAAGAAGTACTTTTTGGTCTACAATGGACTAAAAGATGTAAATCTAAACTTCACTTAAATGGAAATGGCATTATCAACAGGTGGACATTTAAGAAGACATTTCACATTTAAAGCAACAAAGCACTGTGGTATTTACCAATGTAACTAGGCAGTTGTAAATATGCTTTGGGTAAGCTAACTTGGGAAGCCTGCTTGAATAAAATATCCTGTTATAAAAGTATGTGGGAACAACCTGCAGGAAATGCTCTTCCCTGCCTTTGCCTTCTCTCTGTAGAGTTTAGTGGTCTATAGACCTCTAACTTTGTCCTTCCTTCCTTCCTTCCTTCCTTCCTTCCTTCCTTCCTTCCTTCCTTCCTTCCTTCCTTCCTTCCTTCCTTCCGTTTCTTTCTGCTTCATGAACTTCTGCTAGTATGTAACCAGTTAGGTATCCTCTTGGTCTCGCTCTGGAGCTTAGGTTGGCCTCAGCTTGGAACTATTTAAACTAAACTGGTCCTCTAACTTCCAGCAATCCTCCTGCCTCAACCTTCTGAACACTAGCATTCTAAATATGAAGTACTAGACCTGGATCTCTTGTTATAAATCAGGATGGGATGGGTGGTCTTCAGTAATCACGTTTCCCTAGTCTCTCTCTCTCTGTGTGTGTGTGTGTGTGTTTGAAGACAAGGTCTCACTACACACTCAGTCTGCCCTGGAACTCATTGTGAAGCCTGTACTGCCCTGATGATCTTGGTGTTTCAGCCTCCTGACTTGTGGGATTACAGATGAGTCAATATGGCCATTTATCTTCCTCTAGTCTTTATTCAGGCTTCATCTCATCTTAAAGTGGCAGTAGCAGAAAGTGTTTCTCTTACACACCACGCAATGTCTTTGCATAACTCAGCTATCCATTAACAATACTTCAAGAAGAAATTGAGAAAACCTTTCAGAAAAATAGCATACTGTGTTAAGTCATTTTTCTCATGTAAGAAAATGCCTGACCAAAGCAACTTCAGAAGGGTTCCTTTTGGCTCACAGTTGACAAGGGGACAGTCTGTCCACACAGGAAAGGCTTGGTGCCTAGGCTAAGAAGCCATGCCTCACATTGCAGCCACATTCAGGAAGCAGAAGCAGATGAAGGTCGTGCTCAGCCTGTTTCTCTCTCCTGCTGACTAAACTCTGTAACCTACCTCATTGCTGATGTTGCCCACATTCAGGTGGGTCTTTCCTCTCCAGTTCACTTTTTCAGGAAATATACTCAGACACACCCAGAGGTATTCATTATTATTATATAGCTAATCAGTGAATACTATCACAGACTGGTATTGATAGGATTTTTTTCTACTGATCGTGTAGTCATTTCTTCCTAGTCTGTGTATTAGTGGTTGCAAAAGTAGTCAACAGTGTTCTGTGTGAGGTTTTTTTTAAATCTTGTTATTTTGATCCAGGGTCTTGCTATGTAGCCCACGCTAGCTTTGAACACTATCCTCCTACCTCGCTCTCCTCAGTGCTGGGATGCACAGCATACTGGCTTCTACAAGCTTCTAGACATGAAAAGTGTAAATGCCAACTGTAGATCCACTTTGGATACTTTGCATGGTAACACTGAGGTTCACAGCACCCTTTCCATAGGCAACACGTGAACTAGGTGTCTCTGATCTCTGCTACAACAAGAAGCTGCTGAACTACACGGACCTTTATAAAGTCAGTATGCCTCTCATGTGTGATCCAATGGGGATTTCTGAGATGGGATGTTCTGTGTCTATTTGTATCTGTCCAATGGGGTGGCCTCTAGCCACAGGTAGCTAGCTGCTTAGTCTTTTCATTATGGCTGCTGTGGCTAAGGAACAAAATGTATTCAACAATCACATTCATTGGGTAACTACAGGTCTGGAAGATCCTTCAAATATTCTGTCAGTTATTAGAGGTATGAGCCCATTATGGAGAATCTAAGCGCCTTCATATAGCGGCACTTTGTTTAAAAATCCTATCATTTCTTCAGTATCAACTTTTTCAAAAGTTTCAAATTTCCAGAAAATGAAACCCAAACCAACCGGTCTTTGGTTCCTTTTTTGGATGATTCATCTTTTTGCAGAGAGGTGTAAGACCGATTTTATTGCCAACTCTGCCTCCTCTCCTACAGACAGAATTCAGTGATTAGATGCGGCGTTTATTTAGGCTATTCTCTCAAAAAACCTGGTTTGCATGCCGCAAATAAATGACAGAAACTTTTCCACTGGATTATCCCAGACAGCACAAATGTTCTTTCCCAAAGTGGAGACTGGAACCACAGCCCCCTCACATTGCCAGTTACATCTGTTGATGCTTTTAGAAGCGGCATCCACTTCACAGACAGGGAATGCCAGCTTCTTGGTAAGGACAGAGAATATGGCGATGCTTAAAAAAGGGAAGAAATGTCTGGCTGAAAATCAGATCTATAGAATTAAGTAGCTACAATTTTTTTTTTTTACTTTCACAGCACACAGAGTCTTTGTGTCCACTGGCCTGGCCATTTTCTAGTCATTATCTTCTAGGCAATGCAATTGTGAATACATCACAAGCTCCAACCCTCCATTTTTCTATCTGTAACATGTGGTGATGTTTCAGGCTACAGAGATGGCTCAGTGGTTAAGTGCTTATATTGTTCTTCCACAGGACCTGAGTTCAGTTCCCAGTGCCTACACCAAGTGGCGTCTCTAACTCCATTTTCAAGACAGCTGATAACTCTCTGGTCTTCATGGACACCCGTACTCACGTGTACTGTACATATCATCCCTTGACACATAAACACATACAAATAAAATAAATCTTTAAAAAGTGTAATTATATTTTGTTAGAAAAACTTTGTTTTAATTAACTACTACAGAATATTATTTCATTTCTCTGTTTTTTAATTGCTAATTTATTGTGGCTTACTTACAAATTAAGCTTTATGATTTGGTATGGCAGAATAAGCGCGCGCGCGCGCACACACACACACACACACACACACACACACACACACGCACACATGGTCCGGTATTATTTTATTTTATTTTACTATATTTTATTTTATAAACTAGGGGTAGGGTGGGACTTGGGATGTATCCTTGAAAACAATTCTAAGGTAGGATAGAAAGACGGGGAACATTTCTGGAACATGGAAGGGAAAGAGCCACTCATCTCAGAGCTGAGGCCACTTGCTAGATGAGAGACAAGACTTCCAGCACAATTAGTGACATTTGCTGTCAAGGCCGCAGGTACAGCACACACACACACACACACACACACAATCTTAAGTTAAAATAGCTGTGAAACAGGCTTAAAGCTAGAAGGCATATGACCTTCGAAGGGCCTCATTCCATTTCCCAGGCATTTTCTAGGAATCTCAAACAAGACTATTAACTTTGTTTACAGTAAAGATAGCCTATCTTCCCAAATTCAGGAGATACAGAGTGTTACCTTATCAGTTGAAACCTGGAGGGCACCCCTCTGGGACCACCTTAGTGTCTCATTTAGGTTCCTTGGTCACCCTTTGGAGACAGTGGTTTCAAAACCGACATGAATGGTATGTACCAGCAGAGGTATATATTGGTATATACGGGAAGGACAATAGACTCTCAGAGGAGCCTACGTCTGTCCTCTGGAGTGTGCCTTCATCTTATCCCAAGTACCTCTTTCTACTCATTTGTGCGCTTAACGGTCTACTCTAAAATGCCTTCAACAAGCTCCAACCCTGCTCCATACCATCTAAGATTGTTTTCTGCATTTAAGCAGAGGTTGAGATTTTTGAATCTAAATGACTAGGGATCAGGTCAGGCTGAAGGGCGGCCACATTAAGTCCTGCTGTTTTTACATCTCCAGACAATGGCTGGATTTGTAACTCAGTCTGTTCTCAAACTCAATTCTGTCTCGGTGTTGGGATGACTTGTGCATCTTACACATACATGGCAAAACACACGATTTTGTCTCTTCAGAAGGTGTGTTCCTCCCCACCGGCCTTTTGGATGGGTTAATGATCTATATTGGCCATCAAGGTCCATTTAGTATGTTGGAGAGTGGTATGTAACACTTCATGTATTTGGGAGGAGAGGCTGTATTGAGAGTTTACAAAAGAACGAAATCAGGGATCGTGAACTGGAAAACTATACAAGAAGAAAGTCCAAAGTCCTTTTCATTCCTTTCCTTCTAGCAACGGGGCCTTGAGGTCCAGCTGGGTCATGCCCGTGGAGGCCACACTAGAGCAGGGCCTAAGTCTTGGCCTTGTAGGCCAACCAAGGCCCTTGCCCGGCCTCCCAGGCCTGGGGTTAACTATTGACTTTGTGGGGTCCACAGCACCTGACAGTCCAAACCCAGGCCTGGAACCCACCCTTGCCAGGCCCCGACCCGAGGCACCGTCCTCGCCCGGCGCCCCGGAGCCCCCTCGCCCACGGCCTTGGGGGTGGGGCGGCCTGGCCTCGGGCCGCTGCTTTTCGCCCTCCGTTGGCCGCCAGAGGCTCCCTCTCTCCCTCTCCTGGGATTTCGCGGCTGGGCTCCCTCTCTCTGCGGCCCTAGAGTTAATCCCATCCGCCGAGGTGAGGCACCTGTTACCCCGGGGCCTTCCTCAGCCCCGAGGCCCTGTCCCCGCTCCAAGTCCACCGGGCCTCGCGGGCCTCGGGGCCCGGCCCGGGGGGCCCGCACGTGGGCCGAGCCGCGTCCCAGCCCCAGGCCGCAGCCCCGGGTGCTAGCGCGTCGGGCCCCCCCACCCCGGGCCGGGCCGCCATGGCGTGTGTGTGTGTGTGTGCTGGGGTGTGGGGGGGAGCGGGGGTGGGGAGCGCAGCGCGCGTCCCGGGGCCGCCCCGCGCGGGGAGGACGCGCGTGGGGGCCGAGGCGCGAGTGCAGGCGGCCGCCGCGCGCGCCGCGCCGTGACGAGCGGGCGGAGGGCACACGGTCGGCGCCGAGCCCGCACGTCCGCCCCCCCGCGGACGGACGGACGGACGGACGGGCGGGAGGGGGGGGGCTGCCGGAGGAGTCCGACCTCCCGCCCGGCGGGGCCGGGCCGCTCGGTAAGGGGGCGGCGTGCGGGCGGCGGGGCGGCGGGAGCGCGGGGACGCGGCGGCGGCGTGCACAAAGGCGGACCCGCGGGCGGGCGGGCGGGCGGGGGTGGGTGGGCTGCGGTCGGGAGCGCCGGGGTGAGAAGCCGAGGCGCTATCCGTGGGATCTATTGTCTCCCGGCACCCCGGGAGGAAAAAACAGGGGCACCGGGTGCTCATCACCCTCTCCTTTGCTCTCTCGGCTTAACGTGGCCCGGGGAGCTCGTCCCTGCCCGGTGCCACACACGCTGGCAGCCGCCTGGCAGCCGCCGGGAGCCGCAGCCCATGTGTTAGGACTTCAGGTGCTTCTTGGCCCAAAGCTAGACTGCGACCTCCTACCGTAGCGCTTGGCGTCACCTGCTCTCCCGGCCCTGCCCCGGGGCCGAGGGATTGCGTCCCGAAGCAGGCTTGGGAACCGGCTGCCTCTCAAGTTGGTGTTATTTATGTTTGTCTTTTGTGAGGGCAGGTTTTTTTTTTCAATCCCCGGCGGCCCCTTCGCCCCCGCCTCCGCCCCCTCGGGCTCGAACTGGCGGGGGAGGGACCGGGGTGTGCGACTAGGGGAGAGGGGAGGGTGTGGATGGGTAAAAGGACATTGTCAACGCTTTACAAAAAAAGAAAAAAGAAATAAAGGAAAAGAAAACCCCCAAAACAAAACAACAACCCCCCAAACCACAGGCACCACACTCAGAAAGCCTTTTTTGTTTGCCTGCATGGGCCATGCATGCATGCTGGGCCAGGAGGCGAGTTTGGAGCTGATTTGAGTGAAAGTGTGGGCTTCCTCAGCTGATGGGGTGTGAGGGTGATGGGGTTCGGTCTAATATTAAACCAAACCAAGCCAAACCCAAATGAAACATGTTTAGAACTGCAGTGACTGCCTGAAGTGTGGGACTGCTGCATATTGATGGAAAATCCAGCTGTGGGCTGGAGCACAGCAAGCATGCATGGCCTTTGCATTTCGTTTTGTTCACTCTCCACCCCTAGCTTGTAGTAAGTTAGGGGCCAGAAGGAATAGACAAACCAGGGCTGTGGAAGGAAGTGTCATGGTATACTTGATTTCTGATTGTTGCGTTCTCATGCATCTATTCCCACGAGACTACATCCCACTCCCTAATTAATATTAGCCTCTTGCCTAGGAAACTTCCAAACAATGCTTAGAACAACTTGTAGTGGAACTTCATGGACATTCCAGAACTTACTTCTGCCTGTTTTGTCCTGGAATTGCACTGAAATTTTTACTTTGAGCATGCTGTGGTTGAGAATATTGGATCAGAGCCCCCAAATAAGCCTCTTTGGCATATTTTAGAGTTTGGAAACATAGACTCCAAACTTTTCCCTGTCCTGCACGATTATGGAAAATTCCCAAATTAAGTGGCCACTTTGAGGACTTTTTGAGGAGTGTATGAGTTGTCCATTTCTTTCATAGTCATTCACAGAAATACCCAAACTTAGGCTAAAGCATTACTGCCAAGTGTGGGGGAGGGGTGGGGTGCAGGTGGGAAGGGGTAGGGAGGAGGAGGAGGAGGAGGAGGAGGAGGAGGAGGAGGAGGAGGAGGAGGAGGTGGTGGCATTTTTAAGGATCTCCAAGTTATGTTTGAAACACTTTTGTTACCAAAGACCAATCAGAATAACTTTTTAGTTTCTTAACCTTAATGTCCCATTTCGAAGTAATGTATTTACTATGTGGCAAAACCACTTGGAACATAAAGTGTGTGTTAAATGTTGATTAGCTGACTAAATAGGAATTCAGAGAAACACATGAATTCAGAAACTCGTTCTTTTCTATTACAGACGAACCTCTAGCCTTGCTTTGAAAAAGCCATTTTGTGTAACTTTTGACTGTTGAATAAATTGCTAACACACCCGTTGGGATCATCACTGGAAAAGTATGCCACTCGAGAGGTCCTTTGCTTGACCCGGTACTGGGGGTTAGGAAGAGAGGTGTTTTTCTTTTTGTTGTTTTTCCCCTTATCATTATGAGCATTGGCTCTTCACCCTTGAAGTGAAAATGTTGAAAGCCGAGGCTTCAGGTGAACGCACCACGCTCAGAAGCGCCTCTCCTCACAGGAATGCATACAGAACAGAGTTCCAGGCACTGAAAAGTACTTTTGACAAACCCAAGTCAGATGGGGAACAGAAAACAAAAGATGGCGAGGGCCCCCAGCAGAACAGGGGGAGGAAATATGGCTCCAATGTCAACAGAATTAAAAACCTATTTATGCAGATGGGTATGGAACCCAATGAGAATGCTGCTGTCGTTGCCAAAACGAGGGGAAAAGGTAGACCTTCATCCCCTCAGAGAAGAATGAAGCCCAAAGAATTTGTGGAGAAAACGGATGGCTCAGTGGTTAAGTTGGAGTCCTCTGTTTCTGAACGAATTAGTAGGTTTGACACAATGCACGATGGCCCTTCATATGCTAAGTTCACAGAGACTCGAAAGATGTTTGAGAGAAGTGTGCCTGAGTCAGGGTACAATCATCGCTATTCCCCAAAGACAGAGAAAGCCGGAGGGACTGAAGCACAGGATGACTGGGGTGGCTCCAAGTCCAACAGAGGCAGCAGTGATTCCTTGGACAGCCTGAGCCCCCGGACTGAAGCTGTCTCCCCAACAGTGAGTCAACTGAGTGCAGTATTTGAGAGCACCGAGTCTCCGGGTGCCATCATTTCTGAGAAGGCTGACAGCAGTGACTTCTCAGTGACCGGGCACTACCCTCTGAATTTACCATCGGTTACCGTTACCAACCTTGATACCTTTGGCCACCTCAAGGATTCGAATGCAAGGTCTTCAAACAAACAAGCTGTTGATGCAGAGGATGCCCAGCAGAGCAGCGCAGCTCCACAAGTGGCTCAGAAAGGTGCCTCTCTAGCTTCGTTGCCTAGTGAAGAGCTCCAGCCGAGCAAGGAAGCCGAGGACTTCCCATCTCACCAAGAGACTCTGGGCAGCACTGACAAAGATATTCCTGAAGAACCCTCTGCTGAAAACCAGGCAATGCCAAAGTCTGATATACTCTCACCACAGAAAGAAGCTTTAGAAGACGCTGAAGCTAATGTGGTCGGCAGTGAGACAGCAGGGCAGCAGAAGAAAGACCTTACAGGTGGTGATGTAACCTCTCCTGATGCTTCTGCATCCAGCTGTGGCAGAGAAGTACCCGAAGACTCAAATAGTTACGAGGGTTCCCATGTGTACATGCACAGTGACTATAACGTGTACAGGGTGAGATCCAGGTATAACTCCGACTGGGGGGAGACAGGCACTGAGCAGGACGAAGAGGACGACAGTGACGAGAACAATTACTATCAGCCCGATATGGAGTACTCCGAGATAGTTGGGTTGCCAGAGGAAGAAGAAATCCCAGCAAACAGGAAAATTAAGTTTAGTTGTGCTCCGATTAAGGTAAGTATGCTTTTTCAGATTGTTCCCTAAGTTTCCTTTCAGCCTTGGGGCCTATGCAGGATAGATCTGACAACTGCTTGATTTTGTAAGAAATTCGAGGTTGTGGCATGCACCTGCTGTGGGCTGATCTCAGAAGGGTGGCACTGGGGAGGTGGGAGAGGTTACCGTGCTGATCGGTGGGCATAAACAACCAGGGAGAAATAAGCGAGTTGAAGAAGTTTGTGAGATACATTTCAGTGGAGTGGTCCGAGCAGCCGGAACAGTGAAAAGCAGGAGGCTTTGAAATACAACGACTTCTACAAGGGGTTCTTAAGATTACCGATCAATAATCACATCTGACTCTACGTTCTAAGATACAGGGTATAAGAGGTACGACGGGGGATTTATGCCAGCCTCGAAATCATTTTCTTTATTTGCTTTAATGTGTCGGAGTTATTCCTTGCTTCAGGGTAAGTGGATCATGTTGCTGAACTATTTTTTTTTTCTTTTTGCATTGCTACTTGTTTGTGAACATTTGCTTTATGGAACTGTATTAGCTGACAAATACTTTGCAAAGCCGTGACTGTACACAACTTCGATTTCAGAAATTGTTATGTAGCTTTACAGTGAAGTTTTGTGAAAGGAAGCATAGTTGACTTGCCATTCATGGGTTTATTTTTACCCCTTAAAAACTGGATAAATGCCAATTGAATTCAGATGTTTTATTCTAATGATTTCTCTTAGCTAGCATTTGGTGTAGAAGAAGAGCACAAAGTGTCTCAGGAGCGGGCGCTGGGATGTAATAAGTGGCAGTGGCCGTAAGGGCAGGAGGCTGTGGGTGGAACATCAGAATCCCCTGGAGTGCTTCCCCCCTCCCCCCTGGAGTGCTTTCCCCCTCCCCCCTGGAGTGCTTTCCCCCCTCCCCCCTGGAGTGCTTTCCCCCTCCCCCCTGGAGTGCTTTCCCCCCTCCCCCCTGGAGTGCTTCCCCCCTCCCCCCTGGAGTGCTTTCCCCCCTCCCCCCTGGAGTGCTTCCCCCCTCCCCCCTGGAGTGCTTTCCCCCCTCCCCCCTGGAGTGCTTTCCCCCCTCCCCCCTGGAGTGCTTTCCCCCCTCCCCCCTGGAGTGCTTTCCCCCTCCCCCCTGGAGTGCTTTCCCACCTCCCCCCTGGAGTGCTTTCCCCCTCCCCCCTGGAGTGCTTCCCCCCTCCCCCCTGGAGTGCTTTCCTCCCTCCCCCCTGGAGTGCTTTCCCCCCTCCCCCCTGGAGTGCTTTCCCCCCTCCCCCCTGGAGTGCTTTCCCACCTCCCCCCTGGAGTGCTTTCCCCCTTCCCCCCTGGAGTGCTTTCCCCTTCCCCCCTGGAGTGCTTTTTCAGAGTGGACTTGCTCACCAGCTCTGTCCTCAGAATCTGGCATCATCTCTGGGGAGCCTGGGGAGTTGTGGAGCAAGTGTGTTGTTTGATGCCACTTTCTAGGTATTGCTGCGAGCATGCATGCTGCAGAGATGATAGATTTGGAATTCGATATCATAGCTTTGTCAGTTTGCTCCTCAGAACCTAAAGTCACTGTCCATTGTTTTTGTTTTGTTTTTTTTTTTCTGTCCCATGAACTTGCACGAAGCTGTGAGGTAGAGAACTTACATGGAAATACCCACAGAAATGCCTGCCACTGCTGGGATTAGCCAGTATTATTTTGACATAAAGCAGTATTCTATGAAATTCTGTCTAGATGTTAGTAAGGCAGAGTTTTACTTTATTAGTATAAGGTGACGTCCTAGGTCAGAATGGCCACATGTAGTTTGCCTGTGTTTAAAATGAACCAGAGGCACAGCTTTAGCTTGAGAGTAAGCTGTGTTTTTGTATGTTTTGATACTTTCTTGTATTAAGTCTCTCTGCTCACCTGTCCTTGGGGTGGTTCCCACTTTTAGGCATCATCTTCAAAGGTATTCTCTCCCCAAGCCTGTCCAGTGAGCTCTCAAATTCCCTATTCAGCTGTCCTTTGAACATCCTCTTTCTTCCCCTTAGGAAGGAGCCAGTAAGATGAAACTGTTTCACACTGAACAAGAGATGCATAACTGAAATAACTCTTCAAAGAGTTTGTTAATCCCAGCCACTGACTGCTGAAAGCAGGGGACTAGCAGATTATGAAAATTTGTCATCTAGAGTGTTAGCCATTGAGCCTTGTGGGACATCAGCCTTATATTTGGGTCCTCTGATGCTCAGAACGTAACTGCGTAGTAGTTTGTGTGATGGATTTAAAAGGCTTTGTCATTTAAAGTCTTCGTATGGGAACAAACCAGCTCTTTGGGTATGAAAATGTCAAATTCAGACGTTCTGGTTTCTGGGTTTCCTGAAGAAAAGAACGACAATGTGTACATTTAGCCCATTTAATAAAGAATGTGGGCTGTGGTAAGATCGGAGTCACTGAGGGCATTTGGCCTTCCCTGGGCAGTTAGAGGGCCTCGTTGGAGTGGTTTAAGTGTGCGAACAGAAGTGCCGTTCTTATCTCCTCTGTAATGAAGAGGACAATCACTCTTTCTTGTTGCTGTCCTTGTTCAGCATGACAGTGGAGACACTTGGACCTTTGAAAGCTGCTTTCTACCGAGGATGGAGATGTGGTCACTCCCATTTAAGGTTTTATTTGCTTCAGAGAGTGGTAATTGAAAAACGAAATCCCCCAAGTCCTTCTGTACTTTCACCCTGTGTCTGTCATGCCGCCAGCTGCAGAAGACACTCCCTTCTGTAAGAGCAGCCCTTCTGTGACGGAGTAGTCAGTTCTTGCCTACATTTTCTTTACAATAAACTCAGGTTCAACAGTGTAACAAAACCGTACCCAAATGTCTGGTGTCTTTGAGTCCTTGGATAGTTCTTGGCTCTACCTGATGTGTTGTGACAGGGATTCAGTACGTTATTTGAAACAGAATGCATTCACCATTCACTGTATATGTTTGCTTATCTTCGTAAAGCTTTCTTTAGGCAATGGAAAGTTAAGATCAGAGTCCTTTTCTTTGATATTTAAACACTTGCTCTTTGAGAAGCAATAGAGAGCATATTCTTTTCAGAAATAATGTGTGGAAGTTTTGCACTCTTGATAATCTTTTTCTTTACTAGGCTGAACATTCCCAACACCTTTAGTGCATCATTAGTCTTGTGTATGAGCTTTGTGCGTGTGATACTGTCTCTAATGTCTAGTTCAGTTTTCTTATAGAAATTTTGAATAAAATGTTACCTTAAGAGCTCATAAATATGGACCCAGAAAAAACAAGCAAACAAAAATAATAGTTGATCTTTGCATCATATTCCTTGTATTCATTAGTTATTTGAAACGGGTCAGATTGACTGAGACATAGTGGCACATGTCTATAATCTTAGGACCGGGAAGGCTGGAGCAGCAGAGCTGAAAGTTCAAGCCATTGAGATACATCGTAAGAAACGGTTGCAGTATCCTCCCCTCATCCAAACAATCCGATTGGATTGCCGGCTAACACTTCGTGTGATTTCCCCATCCTTCACAGGCACAATTGTTTCTAATTGTACAGATTGATGTATTCAATGGGGCCATGGAATATCAGAATAGGATTACTAATAGGAAGTACAAACCTTACCTTGAAGATATGGGGTGGGAGAATGTTATGACCTTGTTAATTTGAGGTATAGAGCGATGTTTTAATTTTCAGAAACTTCTCAAAACTAAGGAATTTAATTAAAGTAGATGTGCTTTCTATCAATAAAGGCCAGCAAAAGTAACCTTTGTCACTTTTTTTCTATCATTTTAGAACATTTACTGAGCCTGAGCCTCTAGTATGTGTCAGAAAGACTATGAATAAAACCCATGAGAGCATTTGTCCCAGGAAAGGGATGGATGGGAGGTGGGCATCCCATTAACACGGCTTTTCGGTCTCATCTGCTGTGTGGTGACCTTTGTAAGGTCATCACAGCCTCATTAAGGAACCCTTTCTTGTTACTAGAAGCCTTAATATTCTTTGGGTTTGTATTCTTGAAATAGCATCCTCTGAAAGAGGAGGTTTTCTGAACTCCCAGCAGTGTGAGATTGCAGAGTTGATGTTCCCGTGCATTGTGTTACCTGCTTGGAGTGTTTCTCAAACTGTGCTGCACTTTAGTGATCCTGTCTGTGAAGGACAGGCAAGGGCGGAGGTGCTCTTTTCACTGTTACAGGAGCTCTGGAGGATGGCTCTCAGTGGGTTTGCTGCCTCGTGGGGCTCAGTCACTGACCTGGGCAGGGAGTGCGTTTTGTTCAGTCCTGATGATGCTCAGAGCAGAGTTCTGAGACCCACTTTCTGTGTCTGTGGAGGCTTTAAGTTTCAACAGTGCTTCTTAAACTGTAATATGCATATGAATCACTCGGAGATCCTGTTGAAATGCAGATTCTGTTTCTGTAGGTGTTCCCTGAGAAATTACCTCCATGCAGTGATTTAATCCAGTATGGTGCAGAGCCGTTGCAGAGGTGATACAACAGATCCAATCTGGAATTCTCAGCTCAATTTAAAACCCAGGCCCAGAAGCAAGAGGAGAGCCGTGGAGTAGGTTGATACCCTTATGATAAGATGCAGAGGGCGGGGCACTTAGCTCCGAGGTGGAGTGCTTGCCTACCTGCACTTGACCTTCATGCTACCTACTCCCTGTCTCCTGGCTCGTGGGTGCTGTGTTCACCTGTCCTTTCTTTCTTTCTTTTTTTGTGAGTCTTGCTATGTAGCCTGAGCTGGCCTTGTCTAGCTCTTTAACACCAGCCCTCCTACGTTGATGGCAAGCATCTGAAGACCAGAGCTGATACTGGGACCGAAATATCAATGTACTAAAGATTCGCTGGTCAGTATTGATATGGGACAAGCACACTGGGTATAGTTGTGACTTTGCAAGCCTGATGAGCCACAGTTATTATTTTTTTGTTTTTTGTTTGTTGTTTTCAAGACAGAGTTTTCTCTGTATAGACCAGGCTGTCCTGGAACTCAGAGACCCACCTGCCTCTGCCTCGTGAGTGCTGGGATTAAAGGCGTGTGACATCAACCCTTGGCCAGTCACAGGTTTTATTTGCTTTCCTTTGGGCGATTCCCACCCCACCCCCCACCTACCATTGCAGAATAATGCCAGTTGGCATGTGTGCAGCCAGCAGCTTTATAGGGAGGTGACAGAGTTGCTCAGATGACATAATGATGACTTCATGTTTTAGTCCCTTCAGCCTCTTTCTTTTTGTCACATTTCCTATGTGCTCTATTTTTATAATATCAGGTGGTTACTAACTTACCTATTTTAAATATATTTTCTGAATTTTGCCTTTGCACTACCAGTTTACATATTCATTATCTGCACTTACCCAGGCCTGTGGTGCTTCTTTCTCATAAGCTGTTTCCCACATTTGATGTCACTTAGGACTTTCATTCAGCACATTTGTTTTCTTTTATTTTTTTTGTGGGGGGTAGGAGTGGGCAGTGCAGGTATTGAACCCGGGGACTTAGGCATGCTAGTCGAAAACTACCAATGAACTAAATCTTGAGTCTCCATGTTTCCTTGACCTCTGTAGTATAATTTAGTATTTTAAGATACTGTAGCAAACTTATTCAACAGTAGGTCTGGACGGGAATCTAAGAGTTCATATTTGCTTTTTTGTTCCTATTTTGTTCTTGGGATAAGATCTACTTAGGTAGCCCTCCCTAGTTGGCCTGAAACATGTTTTGTGGCCCAGTGTGGTCTTGAACTCTTGACATTTTTGCCTCAGCTGTCTGAGTGCTGAGATTACAAGTGTATGCCATCATATCAGAGAGGTTCTGCATTTTTAACAAGGCCCTAAGTGGCATCAGTGCTGTTGGTCCCCAGACCCCTCTTTGGATTTCGGGGTGAAACAGTGTTCGGCTCCCAAAAGAAGCTGGCCATAAGATGATCAGGGGTCTGCGCCTGGGATGTAGCTGTGCTAACAGGTTGTGTGGAAGAGGATTCTTTGCTGATGAAGTGAGACTAAATTCCAGTTATGTAAGTTGCTCTGTTTCCGGATGCCGAAGTGGATTATGATCTTTGCATTCAGAAGGAGTTTGGGTCATTCAAATGCCACATCCTAGACCCTCCTGTGGCTTTTATTATAAAGGGACAGGAGGAGGAAGTTCTTGGTTGGCTTAGAAATTCCGTTTCTTTCATTCTTTGGGGCATCTAAATCAATAAGCTTCTAGAGGAAAATATAAGCATTGTCATCTTAATTAGTTTGTTTTTATTTGGATTACTTTGAAGGCATAATATTGAAATTGGATTTCCTCTTACATTTTGATGTTTTATAAAGTGACTATGATTCGTAATGAGGCAAATGAAAAATGTCAACTAATTGAATATACTATGCAGAATCAAATAATATATGTAAAAATCAGTCCCTTGCCTAAAATTCAAGACTCTTTGTTCTTGTTCACTGAACGATTATCATTTGTTTAAAAAGAGATTTTTTTTTCCTACAGCAAATTATGTTTGCTGTCGCCTTGCATTTTACAGCAGAATTTGAGGTTTTTCTGAAGCATAACTATTTTGTCTTTGCTCTGAACCTCCTTACATGAGCATAGGTTGCTGGATTCGTGAGCTTTAGAAGTAAGATCCCAAATTTGGGGAAAATAACTGTTAATGTTAATACATAGTTTACCTCATTAATCCAACTACCTTCTCATATGAAGTGATTTGATTTAAGTCTTATCTGCGTTCGATTTTTCCTGACATCTTCATTACCACACACAAAACGATAGCTTAGGGATTTGCTCAGAAAGCCAATTAAGTTCTGAGCAAACGAACGGGCACTGCTCGCCTAGACTCAGAAAACCATTTGCTGCTTTTATGCTGCTTTATACTTTTCTTCCTAGTCACTTTTTTAATTTTCCCCGGCGTTAATCTCTTCACCTTGGTAACAGAAATTTAGAGCTGCAACTGCTTAAAGTAATGTAAGTTCCTAGTCGCTCAAGGAAGCCATCGTTAGCATTTTGCCAAAAGATGATCTTCAGCTTGAATAATTCTTTTTTTGTTTGTTTGTTTTGTTTTGTTTTGTTTTTGAGACAGGGTTTCTCTGTGTAGCTTTGCGCCTTTTCCTGGAACTCACTCTGTAGCCCAGGCTGGCCTCGAATTCACAGAGATTCGCCTGCCTCTACCTCCCGAGTGCTGGGATTAAAGGCGTGCGCCACCACCGCCCGGCAAGCTTGAATAATTCTCATGGGGAGTTTATTCTTTGGAGGGGGAAAAGGAAAATTAAAAGGAAGGGCATGCTGTGTGTCTGTGCACTTGTTTTTGTGCATTGAATGTTGATTTGCATTTTTGTATTGAAATAATTCAAATAGCTTAAAAATCCACCATTTCTAGTATAGAATCCACTTTTTTTTTTTTTTTTTTTCCGAGACAGGGTTTCTCTGTGTAGCTTTGCGCCTTTCCTGGAGCTCACTTGGTAGCCCAGACTGGCCTCGAACTCACAGAGATCCGCCTGCCTCTGCCTCCCGAGTGCTGGGATTAAAGGCGTGCGCCACCACCGCCCGGCTAGAATCCACTTTTTACAGTCTTGTGTAACTATCCCTAATATCTAATTCAAAAATGTTTCTACAACCCAGCAAAACAAACTCAAGCCTGTTGTTAATCATTGCCAGTTTCTTTCCCTTGACCCCTTGGCAAACAGTAATCTGCTTCCTGACTGCATGGCTTTGCCGCTTCTGGACATGTTGTGTACATGGAGTCAGGAGATGCTTTTTAAAGAATGTTGGAGATACCGTGAACATGGCATGTTAAATTAGAGAGGATGGCAGGCTACAGGGGAGCCTAGACAGCAAACACAGGAAGACAAATACTGTCCGCCTTTTAGTGCAGTTTCATCAGACAGAGAAGATTCAGGACCTAGGAAAGAGTAGACGGCAAGGTGGATGGGGAATGTATGATTATATGGCAGAGGGTGACTGGGATAGCTCCCTTGCTTGTCCAATGCACTTCCCTTTCTAGGGAGAGGTGTTTCAAAGCAAGGTGTTGCTTGCTAGTGCCATCTAGTTTGGAACTCCCTAGGCAGACCAGGTTGGAGTGATGCCTCTACCTCTGCCTTGCAGTTGCTGGAATTAAACTTGGGCACCAGCTTCCTCAGCGTGCAGTCCTGTTCAGGTGCTCTAAAGGGCTGCTGTTGACACAGGAGTGTGTGATTCAGCACAGGGTTTCAGAAAACCCGCTTATGCTAATACTGATTTCCATCAGTATGCTTTTTTTTTTTTTTTTTTTTGGAAGAAGGAACCCTTTCCCTAATGATTTGATGGTTGTTTCTTCCCTACTGTGCTTTGTTATTGCTTTCAGTATCTTTTATGTTGATTGGAATTCTTTATGGGCAAACTTCAGTCTTTACTTAAACACTTGTCACTGTAGATTTCATATGCTTACTTGTTGCAGGAAGGCAGCATTTATGTATTTATTTTCATGGAAACCTACCATATATATTGCTCTTAACCCTTATTAAGTGATAATGATGAAAATAGCTCTGAGAATTAATGTCTCTAGATGTGAACAAATCTGCCTCTTGAGGCTTTGGATTTCTCATGTGTAATTGAAATTTCTAATTTGTGGGTTTTACTAAGATCATTGCTTATGATAAACTTTTGTAATTCTCTGGTTGTATCTTAAATGTAACTGTAGTGGACAATAATCAGATACATTTGTGGCATTATTTGAAAAAGGAAATTTAAGGGTATCTTTTGTTAAACTGTTAAATGAATAGCTTATATTATATTGCTTCTGATTCTCATTTGCATCATGGCTTCTACTAAAATCTTAAAAGTGATTAAAATATTCAGTTGAAGGAAGTCATTTTGCTAGAGTGGATTTGAGAGCAGTGTGGCTTTTGAAAGTATGGGTTGACTATATATTAAACCCCTGCTGAAGAACTAAGAAGAAAGAAAGAATTTTGGGTGATCTAGTTGCTGACATATTAATTGCTTCCACTCACTTTTGTTCTGGAAATAGCTTCATAGCATACTTCAGCATGATTGAAGTATTGATAATTTTTTTGCACAGTTCCTAAATTTTCAGCCTAACTAGCTGTTTCTTTCTCACAAAGCAATCTGCACAAAGAAACGAAATAGTTCATGTGTGAAGATACTCAGAAATTCTATATCCTAAGAGCAAGTTTTGTTTGCTTATTTAGTGTATGTCGCTGGGATTTTAAAAGATGTATTTGCAGTGTTAGAACCAATCCTTATATATCTATCTGTGGGTGATGGAGGATAAGTTATGCATGAAGTTCTCTGTAGTGTGCTGCTGTGACCTTCCCAGCTTTGGACTACCCTGACTGGGTCGAGGGAGTGACAGCACAGGTACAGAAAGCTGGGACCTGGTGCACCCTGCTCTCTGGCAGAGGTGTACCAGCAGTGGTCCGGAAACGGCATTTTACATTGCAGGAACAGAGGGGAACAAGGAGGTGGGTGCTAATCTTGAAGGAGGCCTCTGTAGGGGAGCAATCTCAGGTAGGAGTTGTGGCCGTTTGTGTATACAGTGTCAACATGTCAGTAATACACATTCACACAGGACTTTATACGGTTCCAAGAACCTATCTATTTTTCCTTAGCTGTGACCCTTAAAACAAATGCAAATAAGTCTTACAAAATAAGACTAGATGCTTCACACTTTAAGACTTGCCTGTTAATCCCAGCACTTGGGAGGTAGAGGCAAGGATTAGTTATTTAAAGTCATCTTCAGCTACATAGTTAGGTTAGTGTGCATGGGAGACCCTGTCTCCAACAAAAACATTACAAACATCCTCATCATCAGTGATCAACAGTGAAAGGCTGTAGCTGGCAGGAGGCAGATACAGTCAGGATGCTGAGGCAGAAGGCAGAGGGATTGAGAGTAGGAGGCTAGTCTGGGCTATTTAGCCACACTTGGTCTCAAAAAGGGTAAAGTCTAGACTAGAAATGAAAATGTATGAAGATGTGTAGTATATTAGTTGCTTTTTCATTTCTGTGATAAATACCTGACAGAAGCAATTTAAGAAAGGTTGACTTTGGCTCCTGGTCTCGGTGTGGTCCATCGTAGTGGGAAGGCATAGGGGGTCTCGGTGTGGTCCATCATGGTGGGAAGGCCTGGGGTCAGGAGTGATACAGTGATGGGCAGTGGGATGTGTATGGTTAGGAGCTCCTCAAGTGGCATATTTGTAGGCAGGGTGCTCAGCTGGGACCCGAAGAAGGCATTGCCTTCAAAGGTCTACCCTAATGACTTCTACCAGCCAGACTCTACCTCCTAAGTGCTCCACAGCCTTCAAAGCAGCACAGACTCAGGACCAAGAATTCACAGTATGAACCTAGACAAGAGGAGGGGGTTCCCTTTAGATTCATATGTTACCAGGTTGGACAAATAGAGTTGAAGAATGGTAATTGTCCATTTATGTTGCTCTAATGGAGTGAGTTCATTTAGCTCACGAGTCTAGAGACTGGAAAATCTGAGAGCATAGTGGTGGCATCTGACAAGGGTCACATGACAGGGCCAAGGTGAAGGGCACTTGAGCACATGCCATAGGGCAAAATGCACCAGTGCAGTCACTTTTTATGACCACAGGTACTCTCACTGTACCACAGTACAGTCCCTCGGGGAAGGCATTCAATCCTTGGACAGCCCCCTCTCTATTGTAGTTACAATCTCTACATGGGAGGGTGTGCCCAACCCTTGCAATAGCATGAGTCAAGTCTGCCCTGACTTAAGTATGTGTATATCACACTAAGTTAATATTTAAAATGAACCAACATCACATACAATTTTGTGTGTGTGCAGCATCTAGATTTTAAAAAAATTACTTAAGATAGATTTTAAAAAATAAAATTATTAATAAATTATTTTAAAGCCCTTGGTACTGTGAGTTCGAGGCCAGCCTGGTCTACAGAGTGAGTTCCAGGACAGCAAAGGCTACATGGAGAAACCCTGTCTAGAAAAAATAACAACAAAGAAGATTTATAGCAGGGAGGTGTTAGCACACACCTTTGCTTCCAACACTCAGGAGGCAGAGGCAGGCAGATCTATGAGTTCCTGTAAAAGCCATAGAGTGTACCTGTGGCCATGTGGGTGAGGCTGATAGGTGAGAAAAAGAAAGCCTGTTCTACTGAGCCAGATCCCTACACAGGCTTTCTTTTTCTTACCTACCAACCTCACCCACAAGGCCACAGTTACACTCTATGGCTTTTTCCTCACTTCTCTGTGTTCGCTGCCTTCTGGCTCAGTGATTGTTTGTCGGGATCACATTGTAATGCTATCTGTGTTAGTAGAAAGTAAAAATAACTCCTATTTCCAGTAACGGGAATGGTTGAATTTGTCATGATGGCTACATAATGTGTTACAGGATAATATTGTGTAGCTCCTCATTTCTTTATAGGGTTTTAAAATTTATTTATTTTATGTGTATGCCTGAGTGTATATCTGTGTACCACAGGCATGCCTGGTACCCACAGAAGCCAGAAGAAGGTATCAGATCCCCTGGTATTGGAACTACAAATAGTTGTAAGCTTCTTGGTGGGTGCTGAAAATCAAACCCAGGTCCTCTGCAAGATCAGTAAGGGCTCTGAATTTCTGAACCATCTCTCCATGTTCTCTAAGATGATTTCAGAATGAGGAATCACAACAAACAGTATAGTTACATACTTATGTATTTTTAAACATTTTTTTTATTTTTGAAAAAGTACATCTAGATTAAAGATTGTAGATCATGTAGATCAAACTCTTAATTCTGGTATCTTGGTAGAGAGAATAAAAGTGAGTGGGAAGAATAAAGGTGATGTTTAAAAATTGTCTGTACTCTTTAAGATTTACTAAACTCCCAATAATGAGTGTATGTTGCCTCTTACATGGACTGGGCATGTAGCTCAGTTGATAGAGCGCTTACCTAGCATGTATGACCTCTGGGTACAGTCATAAGCATGTGGTGCAGGCCAGTGATCCCCAGCACTCTGGTGGTGGAGCAGCAGGAAGATCAGAAGTTCAAGGTCATCCTTGACTGTATAAAGAGTTTTAGGCTGACTTAGACTACATGTGATCCTTTCTAAAAATCAAACAGGATCCAGTGAGACGGCTCAGCAGGTAAAAGCTTATCATTTAAACCTGAAGATCTCCATCCCTGGATCCCACACAAAGGTGGAAGGAAAGAACCAATTACACACACACACACACACACACACACACACACACACACACACACACACACCACTTATTTCATAGAAAATGGTGATAGGTAGATCCAGTTGGATCAGCAATAACAGTTTAAAGAACTTGACAAAAGTAATTTAACAATTTTTATTATTTTAACTTTATTAATTTTTATTTTGTTTATGTGTATTGTTGTGTGCATTGGTGTGTGTGTGTACACGCCATGGCCACGATGAATCTGAAGGTCAGAGAACAACTTGTGGGAGTTGTTCTTTCCTACTATGTGGGTCCCAGAAATTGAGCTGAGACTGTCAGGCTGGACAACATGTGCCTTTACATGCTGAGCCACCTTGCCAAGCAAAAACACTTAAGAAAAATTTAATAGTTAATTTTTAGTGTAATTTTCTTTGGAGGACTTATCACAGAAAATAACTGGTTGAAGATATTAAGAACATCAGTAAATTTCCCATGAACCCCAGATTGCACTCAAACTCAAAATCCTCCTGCCTCAGTTACTCAGCTGTATCCTCAGTCCAAGGCAACACTAACAGATACAACATGTAAAGTTTTAACTTCTCTCTGGGAAATGATTACTTGGTGCTGAGGTTATTTTTGTGGGTTACCACATCCAGCTAAATTCATTAAGTTTGTTTGATTGTGGGACTAAGGATTGAACTTAGGGCCTATCAAAGAAAGGCAAGTCCTCTACTATTCAGCTATATCCGCAGCCCAAGTTCATAATATTTAATATTTGATCAAATTGATCCCATGTTTGTGGTTAAGCTTTTCAGGTATTTAGGTAGATAAGACTTACAGATTAATGGTAGCCCATGCTTGTTGTATTTATAGTTATGTTAGTTAGGTTTTCCAGACTTACAGAAATATGTGTCAGATGGATAGGTAATCTTCAAATACTCCATAGACCTAGAGAATATGGCATTTAAATGTTTTGATAACTTAGAGGCTTTAGTATTTTTTAAATGATGACTATACCATTTCTGTAGGCATTAGATGTTTCCCTTGAGTTCAGCTATTGCGTTAAGATAATCCTGATGTGTCATTTAAAGTATTTTTTGGAAATCATGTATACTACTTTTGAAATGCAACAAACCTTAATGAATAATCTTAACTAAAGATAACAAATACATGTTTGGTAAAGTCTAACTCTGAGTTCATGTTGATTTGCAGGGTTACTGAGCTCAGTGAGCCTCCTGGCTAGAAAGGTGAATGGAGATGTCAACTGCAGTGTCTTGCTTACATACAGCCCTGTGGAAAAGAATCACACACAACAGTTGAAAGCAGGATTTTGAAGTCTAGGCCTCCACAGAGTCCTTTGGACCGTGTTTCCTGTTTTACAACACCAGCCAATATGTAGTTTCCTGTTGTTTCTAACAAAAATATTGGCTGAGAGTAGATTGTTTGATGTATGAGTGGACTGTATAGTAGTATATAATATTTTTAGTTCAAGTCAGAGAGTCACTTCCTCTCATGTATTGGACAGCTTCCACCTTTGAAAAGTTTTAGCAAATAATGTTGCAGCATATAGATGATGAGAAACACATATTTGTTGTGTAGCAGAGCTGTGAAATTACAAATTTAAAGTATTGCTTCTGGTCTAATTGGATTAACTGATCATTCTGATCTTAGAGTTTAAGTAATCTGGCATTTCATGAGTTCTAGTGAAGTCCTAATTAAATCATCTTACCGTGTAATCAGAAATTTATCATCATTTTTCATTAGGTGTCTTTAACCTTTTCTAAACATGACTAGCAACTTCTTTTAGTATTCCTTGGAATTCTGAGTTTGTGATAGTGATTCTTGGCTGGTCCAACATAAATAAGTAGATTTTTAAAGACCTCTTCCTCTAGGAAGAGGCAATACTAACAGATGCAACATCTAATATTTTAACTTCTCTCTAGAAAAATGATTACATTGGGAAAAGGCTTTTTAATTCAGGGATGACAATACTTTTCATGATTCTGATTTTGAATAAGTTTCTATGAGTTCGTCTTCTGTACTGATTTGAAGCAGTGGTAACTCTCTTGTATGCCAAGGTGAGCAGAGCCTGTGTCTTCCATGGAGGTTTTGATGAGTGCAGAACTTTGTATTGCTGCATGCCTCTTAGGGTAGTGAGTAGGGCCTGTAGGGAATGGTAGTGACCCCAGGAAATGGACTGTTTGCAGAAGTACCTCCTGGGAACTTCAGTTTGGAGTAACCCGATTTTTGGCTCTTGTCATAAGAAATTCTTATCTGAAGTCTAGAAAGGGGCACATTGATTCCAGGTGATCCAGTAGAACCATCAGAATCCATTCTTCTTGTTGGAGGAAGGTGGAAATAAACCTTGCATAAAATGAAAAAAAACTTAAAAAATAAAAATATTGAGATGAGTATTTTTGAAGGCATTATATTCTGTGTTTAATTTGAGTTCACCAGAGCAAAATAACCAGTATGTTGCACTTTCTCTCCCTCCCTCCCTCCCTCCCTCCCTCCCTCCCTCCCTCCCTCCCTCCCTCCCTTTCTCTCTCTCCCACCTCCCTTATGAATGCACAGAGAAACTTACTGTAGAGAATTATCTGGCTCACAAGATTATGGAGTTTGGCAAATCAGCCTACAGGATGGGTGTCCACATTAGAGGCTGATGTTGCCACAAAGTTTAAAAGCCATTGGCTGACTAATTCCTTGTTGGCTGGGAACAGAATAGTATTGTTCTATTATTCAGGGTTTTCAACTAGTTGAAAATGCCATCACAGAAGGAAATCTTACTCCAAACACTGCCACAATCAGGCATGGTGGCAAAATATCTATAATCCTAGCACTTGGGAGGTAGAGGCAGGAAGATCAGGAGGAGTTCAAGGTCATACTTGGCTCCATAGTGAGTTTGAAACCAGCCTGGACTTACACAAGACCCTGTCTCAAAACCTAAGTAAATAAAATAAAATGAGTACGCCATTACAGAGACATGTAGAGCAACAGAACCATGTTGGACCAAGCACTTTGGCATCAGGTTTCAGCCACAGAGTTAGCCATCAGTCTGTTGTATGATCTGTTCTCTGAAGCTGTTCTAGGGAGAACTATGGATTTTCCCATGCATTTGAATGAGGAAATTGGTTCTATTGTCCTTTATTCTTGGAAAAACTTCCAAAGAAGGGAACTTCCCCATGAGTCCTAGTGCAAGATCACATGTTTGCAGCCAGATCCTACCGAGTGGTGAGCCTCGATGCCCCATACTTGAGTCACACTGTACTACTGAGGCTGGTCTCCAATTCCTGGGCTCACGTGATTCTCGGATCTCCCCTCCTTAGTGCTGGCACTAAAAGTGCTCGCCACAGTGCCTTGTTCTGTGGTTTTCTTACATTTGTTTACACTCTTATGGCAGGAACTTTGTATGTTTAGTAGTGTGTCCCCAAAACTATCACAGTAGGCACACAGTCCATATCAGTTGCTCTTCCTTTTCTATCCCTCCCCTCCCCCACTGGGGGGGCCAAGTTGGAATGATTCTAATAGCATTTGTCATGTACGCTGGTTGTATGATTTATTTATAGGCAACATCCTTCAAGTTAGCTGCTGAGGAGGAAGGCTGAATGATTCCATTACAGATCGCAATCTTTTCTAGCCATAGCCCTGCTTGACTCAAGCTGTGTGCTCTCTTTCATTTGGGAAATCTCCATCTATTGCCCTGTAAGGTAATGACAGTTCATAAGTAAGAGGAATAGTCATTAAAGTGTGGTTGTGTATGATATGGCTGTGGAGGAATAAGGGGGGTATTCATTTTGCCTTAACTTTATTTCAGCTTTGAGTGATCACTCAAGCTTGTAATTAGTTGTGAGAGAATCTGAAAATTGAGGCTACCTCAGAAAGTTGTAAAGGTATTTTGACCTCCAGTAACTTGCCAGAACTTTGATAACTTAAATATGTGACTATATTTGTATTCTTACAATGGAAATAATTGAAATTTAATTAAAGACTATAATTGAACTTGGGCAGTGGATTGCAGGAGTATCCGAAGTTAGAGGGCAGCCTGGGCTAGTGAGACTGTCACAAGAAAACAAAACAACAAAAACAGCCTCTCCAAAGGCTATCAATTATGTCTGTGCCTACAACGAGGTTTCTGTTGTTTTTGGTGATTGGAGAGGTGTTTCCCTTTCTCCTTCACTCGCACAGTATTGATCTTAGAAGTGTGTGCTTTTGACCCTAGAGCTTTGCTGTGGACATTGGTGGTTGGCTGTCCCATTCGCTGATCAAACACTTTCTGAGTGTGAGTTTGTTTATCTAGAAAACAGGTGTGTGTTTTATCAAGTCTCTTTCTATGTTTCGTTTTCCCTCCATCTTGAGGTTGACTCTCAAGTAGCCAAGGTTGGCCTTGAACTCCCGAGCCTCCTGCTTACATGTCCTGAGCTGGGATTGCAGGTACACACCTTCATGTCTGGCTTTTCTTGATGGTTTATAAATAGTGGTAAGCTATATGAGAAAACTAGGCCTTGAAATCCTTCCTTCCTTTCTTGTTTTGCATGTGTGTGTGTGTGTTTATGAATTATATTATCTGGAAGACATCTGAGAGTTGTTATTAAGATGAAATATGAAATGGCCTTGTTTATTCATGAAAATTTGTATACATACAAATTTTCTTCAGGCAGAATTGGCTTTTAATAGCACCCCAAGGTAGCACCCCAAGGGTTTCTGTATATTTGATTTTTGAATATATATTAACTTTATTTGGGATTATGTACATTTTTGGAGACTTTTTTTTTTACAGCATTCTTGAGATGGGCGTGTTGGTGAATGCTTGCAATCCTGATATTTGGGTGATAGAGGCTGGAGGGTCAAGAGTTTAAGGTTACTCCACTGTGTAGCCTGGGCTACTTGAATATATGATGATAAAAACTGTAAAAGTCAGTGTTGTATTCCACCTAGACTTACTAAAATAGACACCGTCTTCTATGGTCTTCTAACCCTAGGCCTCCCTTTCAATGACCTGATACG
The DNA here is from genome assembly GCF_049852395.1 of Peromyscus maniculatus bairdii. Taxonomy (NCBI): domain Eukaryota; kingdom Metazoa; phylum Chordata; class Mammalia; order Rodentia; family Cricetidae; genus Peromyscus; species Peromyscus maniculatus. The sequence continues at coordinate 21,336,331 of NC_134854.1, read as the reverse complement.
TTCTTAGTCTACATTGCTGCATCTGACTGTCTTGTCTAGGGTCTGCACTGTGCCAACCCCCATACAGCAAGTGCTCTTGCTAGAAGCTAAATCTCTGTGGGAGAGTAGGCACCAGAGCCAAGTTAGCATGCAGTGGGAGTGGCACTTGGATGGAGGTGTGCTGATTCCCGGGAGTGCAGAGCAAAGGCACCAGGCTTCCAAAGGCAAGCTAGAGAAAGCCTCTGGGAGGAGGCGAGGCTCTGTGCTAAAGGTTCAGTCAGTTTTAGCAGCTAAAGAGACAGAGGAGCACAAGAGGAGAGAAAATGTTGTCTTTTGGAGATCTGAAGAACTAGTTTAACATTGCGCATGCACTGTAGGGCCAGCCAGACCAGGACGTGCCTTTGTGCTGAACTAAGCATTTTGTCATACTTTTCTGAGAATGTGTCATTTACTCAGGGAGTTTTGAATGTGGGCAGGACTGACTAGAATTAGAGAAAGGACACTGTTAGAGAATGGAAGATGGACTGTATGGGACAGACGTGAGCTGGGCATACAGCAGTCCTAGTGAACAGGCTGCATTGTTGAATGTCTGTAAGAGTTGCAGTCTAGACTGCTAAAGAGCAAGCTAAGGCAAACTGGGTTAGAAAGATGGTGAGAAGTGCTATTTTGTATAAAACTAACTTTTAATGGAGGCTCTTTTGTGGGTAGTTGAACCCAGGGCCTTGAGTTTGCTGGGTAAGCACTTACCAGTGATCCACATCCTACTAAGTGAAAAAAGCTAAGAACAATGATTTGAAAAGTGGCCCTTCAAAGACAGTTTGGAAAAGAGGTTGGAAAACTTTGAGAATTACCAAGGCTTAACAACCGTGCTGGTAGATTGGTAGTCCATTAGAGTCAAGGACTGGAGAAAACGAGTGGACCCAGACAGGGAGAAACTTCTTCTCATCTGGAATGGGAAGGGGGTGCAGACATCCTGACAGCATCCTTGTATTTCTGGTAAAGTAGGATAGTACTATTGGACTATAGTAAATATGGACTTAAAATAGAAACTTGGCACAGTGCCCAAGGTTATTGACAGGTTGGGAACCAGAGATCCTGAGAGCCATGCTGTGCTTGCCTCTGTCACGCAGAGGTTTAGTGTGTACACTCACACTGAGGAAGTGTGCCTTCTGCACAATTCCTTTGCATCATTAACTGGAAGACTTCCCTTCTTTATTTGCAGATCCCCAGGCACCCCACCCCCAGCAGCATTTCCCCCTCCTCTCTATAACACTAGAACTATAATGAGCCCAAACAACCCCCTAGGGCGGTGCATGTGAATATTAGTTTTCAGAAGCAGTAAGCCAAGACAGTTTCTTTTCTGTACAAGTTTTTGTCTGTACTCAGACATGGTTTCCCCATGTAGCTTCAACACACCATCTTCCTGCCTTAGCTCCCAATGCGAGGAGGACATGTATGTGCTGTCATATCCAGCTTGATGAATCTTAACTCACCCTGAGAAGTGTGCTAGCAGCAAATTTAGATGTGTTCTTTTCTGCATATTGAGTGAGTTTCAGATGCTGTATCAGTTACTGGTTGTTGCTGTGATAAAATACCATGACCAGAAGCGACTTAAGAGTATTTGTGCTAGATGTCCATCATGGTGGGGAAGGCATAGCATTGGGAACAAGAACCCGGGAGATGACATCTCATCTGCAGATACCAGTACACACGCACGCGCGCACGCGCGCACACACACACAGGATAAGGTAATTGTAAAAAGCAGCGTACATATTAAAACAGAGGTAGCGAGTTGTGGTTGGTGGTTAGGGATTCATGGAAGATCCTGATGGGGAGTACTGCCACCGTCTCCCTTCTCTCGCACTGCTCCACGCCCACCTACAAGGTCAAGCCCAAGTGCAGGGTCTACAGACTCTCTCAGTCTTAGCATTAGGCACACATTTGACTCCCAGAATTACTGGTCTCTTCAGGGTGTCTCCAGAACTTGGCTCCAGTTATAATGGGTTCATACCTCCAAACGTCCACAAAAGCACGGGGAAGCTGAGCATAATGGCATATGCTCAGTACCACACTGTAGCCTTCACGTGGCTGAGGCAGGAGGGCTGCCCTGTGTTAGAGGTCAGCCTGGCCTACACAGTGATCACCAGGCTAGGCAGCGCTGTATTAAAAAATGCAAAAACAAATAAATGGATAAAAATTTGAAATACAAAATAAGAAGTCTGAAATAGCTGGTGTAGCTGCCCATGTCTGTCATTACAGCTGATGGAGCAAAATGAGAAGTTAAAAGTTCTCATCAGCTTTATATACAACAAGGCCAAGGTCAGCCTGGGCTAATAAGAACCTGTTTAAAAAATAATGATGATGATATAAGAAGTGTGATAATAATAATGGTAATATAAGTCATGTAGTACATTAAAAATTCTATAATAAAAGCTAAAGATTTTAAATCTAGAGTATACTTCTAGATATGAAGACCAGCTAAGCCAGCTTTCATTTTAAAGAATCCAGATATAGAATTGATATCAATTCAATCTTTTTGATACAACTTGTACATTTATAAAGAACAATGTAACTAAATAACACCAAAGACCCCGTTAGCAGGCAAGGGCCAATATGTTTGAAAACAGTAATGATCCCTCACCCTTATAAAAACAGATATCAAGACCTACTTGTGGCTACTTCTATGGTGGAAAGGCTCAATTAAAAAGTAATTGCCAGTTTCTTTCATAATAACACACAAAATGAAACTTCCCATTAATATTAGCTAACAACTATCCTGACACATACCTCAAGTGAAATAATGACAAAAACCAGGTTATTGAAGACTCCACCACACATTCACCAATGTGGGTGAGTCCTGAAGAGAGCTGCTGCCCCCACACTGCCCCTGCAGACACCTGAAGGGGCCCAGAGAGGAAGGGCATTTGAGGAAGCTGCAGGCAGCTCATGCTGTAGTTCTCTAGAGAGAACGTGCGCCTGGCTCTTGTGCGGGAAAGTATCGCTAGCACCTGAATGATTCGCTGTGTGCCTTCTGTGTGCTCACTTGGATGAGTAATTTTAGTATGTGACCAATAGGAAAGAGACTAGTGTCCGTTAGAGTGATTGCTTGCATTGAACTGGGTCATCAGGGAGGAGTTACAAGAATGTCATCTGTGATGGGTCAAATGAGAACAGCCCTCATAGGCTCATGTCTCTGAACACTTGTCCCAAGGTGGTTTGAGGTGGTTGCAGAACTTTAGGATGCGGAACCTTGCAAAGAAGGTACATACTTGAGAGCGGATATCTTCACTCCACCTACAGTGTGTGTGTGTGTGTGTGTGTGTGTGTGTGTGTGTGTGTGTGTGTGTGTACACTTCTGGAGGTCAGAGAACAACTTGTGGGAGACAGTTCTAGCCTGTGTCTCCAGGGACTGAACTCAAAGGGTCTGACTTGGTGGCAGGTGCCTCCCCACCATGCCAGCTTGTCAGTCCCTGTATTTACAAAGAGGTTGGACGCTGTCAAGCCATATGACCTGTTTATTAGGAAAGGTCCTAGGGCTTTCGCCCATCCACTTTTGTTATTTGTTTTCCCTTGGGACTGGTGTCACCTAGCTGTGAAGGGGGTGCTCAGGACTGCATGTATATCCATAGACAAGCAAACCAGCTCAGTGGGACTTGAAATGTGACTGGGAGCTAAACCAGTAAAAATTAACTTTGTCTAAAAATAAACACAGGGATATGCACAGACTTTTTGGTGTTGTATGCACTGATATGCACTTATATATATTTCTACACACACCCCCCCCCTTTATATGTGCCATTCATAGACTCACAATGTTCTGCATTATGCAGGAGAATGTTAGTGTTTTAAAGACAGATATGTTAGTAAACTAGAAAACAGATATAATTTGCCATGATTCTACTTGAAATGTGCAAATTTAAAAGGAGCTTAACTCAGAAAAATTTGTTATAGTTCAGTTTTTAGCTAAGCCTTCTCCTCTGAAAAGTCAGAAATATGACCAAAGTGAAGTTAAAATATTCTGAACTATTTGCAGAACTACCAGTGAAGCATGAGCGAATCAGAGTGTTTAAGTCATGAGTGAGTTTAGGTAGACAGGCAGCGATGAGACCAGAGGGAAGTGGGAGGCATTCTCCTCCTTTCTCAGCTGTGGAGACCCAGTTCCAGGTGGCAAGAAAGAGGAGCACTGTTTTGTGTTTCTGTTGCTGGGAACCAGTGGTCTTTACCCCAGAGGAAATGGGTCTTTTCCCTCATGGCTGGACAGTTGTTTTTTTTTTAACGTGGGACGCTCATGTTTAATGGTAACGTTAAAAAGAACTGAAATTTACCCTGGTGGACTATTTAAAGCTTTATGTTAATTCACCTGATCCCTATTCGATGGAGTCATTCCTCATTGCTGGAATCCCCAGCACCAGGGCCCTCAGCACTGAACTAACGCCAGTGTGGTGGACCGGTGCATGGCCTGCCCAGGCTGGTTTGAGCCTGCCTCTGGACTCATGTAGAGTTCTGGCTGTAGCCTGGGCTATCCTCAAACTTACCATTTACTTCTTAACTGTCTCCGGTTACCCTGGTAAAAAATATTTTTAATAGTTTTAACTTTAAATTTTGATTGACTGCCACGAGGCAATACAATCAATTTGGGATAAATAAAGAATATAAAGTTATATAAATAAAGAACATTTCAGTTTTTTTTTCTTAAGAATGTTCACTTATAGGCCTGCCTCTGAAAATTTTTGTCCAATGTTTTATATGGAAGACTAGAAGCAGATTGTTAGCTCCATAAAATGCAAGTAAGTTAAGAGATGACTCCTGAATAATTTGCATGTAGAATTCTGTTGGACAACAATGTGGCCTTTTGCTGGGTCTGTATTCTGTGCCCAGAGGAGAGCAGTGGACCAGAGCAGTGATGTATATGAGGCTCACTGACTGCTCAGAAGCATAATTGAGTCACAACAGCACACTGTTAGCAATTTGATGTCAGATCCTTGCTGAGAGAGCGATGGCCTTTGTTGAATCTCTTCTAATGAGACCTTTCAGGATCTCCGACTGTGGCATGAATTTGAGAGCTTCTCATCTGCTGCTGAAATCTAGCCTGAATCTTATCATCCAAGTAGTTCTCTCAGGTTTATAGAAAAGAATGTTTTTCCAGCCTCCTTTTTTCTTTTGTCAAAAAGATTTGGCCTTTGCATTCAGAACAGGTTCAACAGAGTTAGGAAAATATGTCAAAACAGCTATAATCAGCAGTTCACAGGACTGTGAATGTGTCATGTGTACTCTGTAATTTATGATTTTAAAGCACTTTCTCCACTTTTTTAGGTTACTTTTTAAAATTATTTTTTAAAAATATATTGCCATTTTGTGTGTGTGTGTGTGTGTGTGTGTGTGTGTATGAGAGAGAGAGAGAGAGAGAGAGAGAGAGAGAGAGAGAGAGAGAGAGAGAGAAAGAGAATGGTGTAGGTGCATGCATGTGTACATGTGTGCATGTGTACAGCCAAGGAGCATCTTTCTAGAGTTGGTTCTTTCTGTCCACTGTAGATTCTGACTGGGAGCATCAGGCTTGTAGGTAAGTGGTCATACCTGATCATCAGCCCCAGGTTACCTTCTTAGTATTCATGTTTCTGGAATAATGAATATGATTAAATGTATATTCATTTTTAAAATTCATTTGTTTGTGTGTGTGACTTGGTGAATTTCTGTGCCCAGGGAGACTGGAGGGTATCAGTTCCCCTGGAATCGGAGTCACAGGTGGTTGTCAGCTATTGGATGTAGATTCTGGGAAACAAAACTTGGTTCCTTGGAAGAATAGCAAGTGCTCTTAACCATTGAGGCATTTCTTTAGCCCCAATATAATTTTTTTGATTAGCAATGTTTCTAACAATATTATATATTAAACTTTGAATATAATTCAACTTTAGGACATATAGATTTTGGGTTCATAGATCACGTATGTTGTTTATGTGATATTGGTCCTTAGCACTAAAAACTTAGTTCTTTGTTGAAAACGTTTGGGAAACTTTATACTTGGCAAAAAACCAAAGTAATGAATATTAAGATATTTTTTGTTTTGTTTTATTTTTCGAGACAGGGTTTCACTGTGTTGTGTAGCCTTGCAACTTACTCTGTAGACCAGGCTAGCCTCAGACTTACAGAGATCTCCCTGCCTCCACCTCTCCAGTGCTAGGATTGGCTTTATTTTGCAATTTCCAAATCTGCCAGCATTTCCTCCCTTATATTGGGGTTAGATCCGACCAGCTGAGGAAGGTTTAGAGAAAGACAGAGCAGAAACAGAAAAGGGAAAGAAGTTGGTCATCTGAAAGCACTGTTCCCAGGAAGAGCCACAGGAGACAGAAGAAACCGAAAGCGTCAGGCTGACAGAGTCCTCTACTCCATGTAAAGACTCAAGTATAAGAACTCATTATCAGGTTGCAGAAGGTGGCCTGTTTGTGAAATCCACCTGCTACGAAATTTGGAATGTTAGCACCGATGACTCCATTTTAATTCTTTGTCTGGTTTGTTGGGGGCCTAGTGGAGTTTAGATGGAAACAAAGGTCTCCTATAACTTTTATATTCAGTATTTACTGATACATAGGATTTACCTAATACTCCTTTCTCAGGGAACCACAGAACTACAGATCATGAGGATACATTCTAAACCTCCACCTTTGGCCTGTTCTTTCTTGTGATGTTTGGCTGCTGTGAGTTTGGGAACGAACTCTGGGAAAGTATGCGGTGTAGGTTTTAGGACAGAGGAAGACAGAATTCTTCCTTTGGACGCCCCTCCAAGCTCAGTCCTCACCTCTCCTGCCACAGAGGTTGGTGCTAGGAACACACAGACTTGTAGTGAGGCATGGGGCGCTGTACTGCAGTGATTCTTTCTTTTCCTTTTTTAGGATAGTCGTTGGCTAAGAAAAGTGAAAAGTACAGTAAGGCGAAGCAGCTTCAGCTTTGAATAAAGCTAGATGATATTGGCACAAAAACCAGTTTTGCAAGCTCATTCCAGAAATTAGAGCCTGTATTTTAACTTTTTTATTTTATTTTTTTGAGCATCCCAAATCAGCTTGGAATCAGTTTTAACATTGTATTGTCCATCCCAGGATAACAATACTGTTGAAATATTCTATTTTGTTTAAATATTGATAAAAGTGAAACAAATATTTTGGGAAATGTTTACATTTGGGAAAGATGCTTTGAACAGCAATTTCACCCTCCAGAGAAAGCCCATTTGAGTAATTAAGTGTAAATTAAAGCAATTTCCCTCAATAGCTAGGTTTAAGCGCTGCTGTATGGCTACCAGCGAGCACAATGGGAGTAGACGCTGCTCCACATTCCTGCCCATGAGCTCCTGCTGGTCATCATTAGCTAAGCAGGTCTTGTGGGCCCCGGTTCCTCTTTTGTGAGATGCAAAGATTCTATTATCGGATCCCTCCGAAGTCAAGTTTCCTCAGCTCCATCTCTAAGCGATGCTTCTTGTCCACAGTCCACCTTTTCCTGGAGAAGCTTTATGGCTGTCAGGCTTAGGTGGGCAGCATACTTCCTCCTCAGTGGTGCTTGGACAGCCAGGGAATAGGCGTGTGGTTCTCAACCCCTGTACCTTCTGTCTTAGTTCATATACAGTGTTCCTTCTCACATCATTTCTAAGTGGGTCTGAGTGGGATTGTTTGATTTGTGCAGGTTTATGAACAGAGAAACCTGGGCAAAGATAAGTTTAAAATACTTTGCACTGCAAGGATACTAATATGTTAATAAAATCTTCCACTAAGTATACAGAGAATGTTTGTGTGTGTGTGTGTGTGTGTGTGTGTGTGTGTGTGTGTGTGTGTGTAGAATTTTAAAGATAATGTGACAATTCAAATAAGAATTTTGAACTGCTTGTGGAAAATATTTCCAAATAGTAAAATGCCACTTTTTAAAAAACATGGTTTATTTAATAAATGACCTGCCTGAGACAGACAGTGATGGCACATGCCTTTAATCCTAGCACTTGAGAGGCAAAGGCAAGTGGATCTCAGTGAGTTCGAAGCCAGCCTGGTCTGCAAAATGAGTTCCAGGACAGTTACACAGAGAAACCCTGTCTCGAAAAATCAAACCAGACCAAACCGAACTGAACCGAACCAAACAACAACAACAACAACAACAACAAAAAACAAATAAAAACCCCCAAACAAATGACCTGTCCTTGGTTATTAATTGCTTCCTTGGCTTTGGGTAAGTCATTTCTCCTGTTCTTAGAACTGTCAGTGAGGAGTTACATGTACAAAAGTAAAAACACGTTCCCCTTTCTTTTGTCTTCATGCTTCTTGCTTTTTTCAGTTAATATTATGACAGTTAATAGCCATGTAAAGTCACACCATGTGAGGGGCATTTTAACAGTTTCTTAGTGTAAATAAGTTGATAGTTTATCTTCTCTTTATTCAGTATTATATCCCCCCCCCCCCGCTTCTTTTTGCGTTGTTTTCTGTGTCCTGATACATTTGTGCACATCTGTAAGCACTAGGGTTTAGATCTTTCCAAGTGCTGCCTGGAAGCCCACCCTGCCTGAGAACTGGTTTGTGTTCCTTTTCTAGCAGTCAAGGCTCCTTGAGCATCCCTCTAGGATGGAGGAGCCAGTGTGGAGGGGTCACAGACAGCACTGCTGCATTCTGGTACCAAGTTCATGATAGTCAAATATCAGTTGACTCAGCTTGGAGCCTGAAAATTAGTATTCACATCCTCCATTTCAAAGTCGTAGACTTTTTGTCTTTATCTTTCTTTTCTTTTCTTTCCTTTCTTCCTTTCTTTCCCTCCTTTCATTCCTTCCCCCTACTCGTTAAAGATGAGTTCTCATGTAGCCCAGGCTACCTTCAGGCTCCCTGTGCAACTGATGGTGACCTTGAACTTTTAAACCCTTGCTTCTGCCTCGCAGTGTTGAGTTTGCAGATGTGCGACTGTCTGATTTATCTTCTGCAGACTTCCTTAGCATTACAATCATATGGTTTCCTGGTTCACGTCGATTGCAGCACAGCTCTCTTGTTGTCTCCTGCCATCAGCATGGAGGGTAACTCCTCTTCTCTATGCAGCTTCCGTCTCAGAGGCTTCCTGTGACCCACTTATCCAGGGGTAGTTTCTTACAGAAAGAATGTTTTACAAGTCTCTTGAGATAATTCTCCTAATTAGAAATCAGAGATGAGAACTTTTATATAATCAGCATTGTAATTGAGTGAAAAAGAAATTCAGACTTGAGAGACAGTGTTTGAATCATCTTTCTGAGACAGCTGCAGTCACTCACCAGCGAGAGACCCAGGCTTCAGCTGTAAACAGACATGGTAGTATGAGCTAAGACAGTGTGTTGGTTGGCTTACAGGAGGTCTTGAGTGTGAAGTGTCTAAAGTAGAGTGAACTTGAGGAAAACTGTTAGTGCCCTTCCCCAAATGCATGCAGTTTTCTGTCCTTGGTCCTTGAGGGAACATGGAGCCAAATTTCTGGTCCCCACTGTCATTTCCCTATACTTTAGGACACTTTGGTATAGGAGAAGATTATAGTAATCGACATGCATTTCCGAGATTATAGACAGCTGTCCTCTGTTGGCTATTCAGGTAGATTTGACACTTCCCCAAATGTCTGCTGAGGAAAACGTGCTGACTGTGACGGCACCATTGTCACTACGAGAGTGGATCCCCAGTTTACCCCAGCGGTTGCTACGCTCACAGTCTCATGTTTTTTCTCTGTCATCTTACTCTATGTTGGTTACTTGAATAGTTTCTTCGATAGGTCTTGTTTCAAACTCACTTAAATTATATGAGCTAGAATATCAGAAGTGGTCCCGATTCTCACTGTTCTTGATGAAACCCATTTGCAGTCTACTCTGAATTTCTGTAGGCCATGAGAACCGACAGTGAGTGCCTTCCAAGGGCAGAAACAAACACCATCGAGTCGATTGGTGTTTTCCTAAGCAAGTTCTTTGTGGGGCTCCAAACAGAAATAGGACATTGGATTGGTGTTTTCTTATATAATCTTAGATAAATATCATGACACAGATTGGACATACCTCTATGTTATTTTTAATTATCTTTTAAAGTTTTTTTTACACATATTTGTTTATTTTGTGTGTGTACATATATCTGTATATATGTGCATGTCGTGATTTATATGAAGGCCAGAGGACTTCTTGGGGAAGTCAGTCCTCTTCTACGATGTCAGTTGTAGGGCCCTTAGGCTGAACTAACACCTTTATTCACTGAGCCATCTCTCTGGCCGTCACCTCTGTGTTTTAAAAGAGGTATTTAAATGGTTATGTTTTTTCTAAGCAGGAAAAAAGTAAATATTTGTTAGACAAATATATCATTATTTGTTTACTGGTACAGAGCTGCTAAGCCAAGGACTCATTGATACACAGTGAGGTTGAATCACTGGAGCATGGCGGGAGAGTAGAGAGATGGATTTGGAGTGGAGCATAGGGGAGAGTAGAGAGATGTTGGATTTGGAGTGGAGCATGGGGGAGAGTAGAGAGATGGATTTGGAGTGGAGCATGGGGGGAGAGTAGAGAGATGTTGGATTTGGAGTGGAGCATGGGGGAGAGTAGAGAGATGGATTTGGAGTGGAGCATAGGGGAGAGTAGAGAGATGTTGGATTTGGAGTGGAGCATGGGGGAGAGTAGAGAGATGTTGGATTTGGAGTGGAGCATGGGGGAGAGTAGAGAGATGTTGGATTTGGAGTGGAGCATAGGGGAGAGTAGAGAGATGTTGGATTTGGGGTGGAGCATAGGGGAGAGTAGAGAGATGTTGGATTTGGAGTGGAGCATAGGGGGAGAGTAGAGAGATGTTGGATTTGGAGTGGAGCATGGGGAAAGTAGAGAGATATTGGATTTGGAGTGGAAAGGCTCAGGGTTGGTACTTGATCTGGTACTTCCTAATTGTGTGACATGGCATGTCTGTTTGCAGCCTGGGCTGCGTTATCTAGGAAAGGGACTGTGATGCTTTTTTACAGTTGGTCTTGGGAATTAAATATGCGTGTATGGACACTTTTGGAACAGAAAAGCATTGTTCATATCTGGAGTATCTATATTGATAGATATATTATCATGGCAGTATGCTGGGCAGTGCAGGTAGCCTTGTGTATATATGGTAAGTACTTGTTGAATAAGTGAGCAAGAAGAACAGCCTCGTGCAGATTCACTTCTCTTTATTGTTTTTGGGTTTGAGACAGTTTTGTTCTGTAGCCCACGTTGGTGGGAACTCACTGCATAGCTTAGGCTGGCTTCAACCTTGTAGCAGTTTTCTTGCTTCAGCCTCCTGAATGCTAGGATTATAGCTGTGTGCCAAGGTGCCTGGTTTAGAGTTTCCTTTTAAATGTACATGTTAAAGTCACCCCTTTGTGTTTTATTTCTTCTGGGTGCTCCGAGCCTTCTAGTAAATAGATTTTTGGCAGAAGCAAAGTATTGCAAATAACTGTTGCTCAACATTCCAGTGAACTGTAGAGCACTTTAGTCAGCCAAACAGGCCAAGTGTCTGAATTATTTATATTGTTAAACAGTTGACATAAAAGCTAAGTGTATTAGTCAGGGCTCTTCTCATGGACAAAACAGTAGATCGTATATGAAGGAAATTTATCAAATTGCTTTATCTGATCAGAGGCTCCATAGGGTTCAGTCTTCCAGTACCACCTAAACCGTGTTAGTTTTGAACCTGCTCAGGAGTGTGAGTCATAGGAGTTTCCTCCTTCGGCTCCCAGTTAACCTAGCCCCAGCTTGTTGGATGGAGAAGCCTACTTTCAACGTAGATTGTGCCTACTTCCTTGGAAACACCCCCACAGACACGCACAGAAATGTATTTTATACTTTTTCTAGGCATCTCTCAATGTTGACAGCCACAATATTAATTATTTATTAGGCATACTATTTAATCAGTTATGGAGATATCGATTAGGCAAATACTATGTGTTCACACCCAGGGGATTGTCAGGATGTATCTCAGCAAGGCTAGCTCACCACCCACATGTGCTCTTTTCTCTTCCTCCCCCACTTTGACCTGCTCTGATGACTGACAGGTTGTATCTGTGCAGTTTTGTTCTCCGTCCCTCTGTACCACCGGTGCTTGACATGGTGCCTCTTACATACCAGCCCATGGAAAGAAAAGACAAAAGCCATGGGTTGCAGTATTGGTACAGAACAGAATTTGACATATAAATGTGATGGCCATTCTCAGTCAAACTCGTCCGCTCTGTCATGTCCTGTGCTCAGTAACTTATTGGCGGTAACTCAGTTAATCCACCCGTGGTACCTACCGCAGTCAGCTGTTGAAATTCCCCGTGTGGCATACGACCAGCAGGCGACTGTGTCCATGCTGTCATGTACCATCTCCTGTCCCTCTCCTCAGCAGAGGCCGTGAGTATAGTGTAGGCGCTACTTTTCCTTTAAGTGCAGTTCAGTTGCTGGGAGCTCATCCTGTTGCATCCCTGTGTGATGCTCTCCACTCTAACTCATCCCTGTCAACTCCAGAGACTTCTTTTTACTTGTTCTGTGAACTGAAGATGACGCTCTGCAGATCCAGCTTTGAAGTAAAAATGAACCAGTGCTGTCAGCCTCCGGTCATTAAACAGTAACTCAGAATCCCCTGGAATGTCTCCATTTACTTTATCTTTTCCCCTTAAGCCTGCTTTTCTTAAAAGACCATCTTGCAAAATCAAGAAATAAAATAATATTGATAATCATAGCAATATTGATTTTAGATTAAGGACTTTCAAAATGGAAGACAATATTTTTTTTTAATTATCTAGGAAAGATAGATATTTTATGATTTGGAAATTTTAAAAATTAATTTAGGAGATGATGAGGTGGGACCCCTTCAGGTTTCTTTCCCCTGGCAGGATGGGAGCTGGCCTGAGTGGACTGGCTTCGCTGAAGCACCCGCCAAGATGACCGAGCCACGGTCCGGCCCCCGCTGCTCTAGGCCGCACTGACGCTCAGAGAGAGCACAGGAAATACGAGTTAGGGGCCGGGGAGACTTGGCTGAGTTGGGTTTCCAGGTAAATGGAGGAGGGGTTAGGCAGAGGCTTGGTGCTCCGGTCAGCTTTGCAGCCGCTAACACATTCCTGTGTGAGGCACATCGGCGTCCGTCAGTTATTGTGAATATGTGTATCTTAAGCAATAAGAGTCCACTGCTCAGACTCCCTGGGCAGTCCAGGTGACGCATCTCCTGTGCTGTGATTGTTCTGAAGGCAGGGTGGCTCTAACCACTGTGAGAAGCCCCTAATAAACCAGTCCCGAACGAAAAAAAATTAAGTTAGGAAACTAGAAAGAGTGTGAACTTTGGCAAAATAGACCTCACCCAGCTCCTCTCCTTCCTAGGAGAAACAGACCCCTGACAGGAACATACATCAATAAAGCAGAGAAAGCTGGAAAATGTGATGGTTGATGTTCCACATACTGGCACTGTGTGACAGAGTCTCTTTATGTAGTCCAGGCTGGCCTCAAACTGGCAGCCGTCCTCCCTCAGCCTCCTGAGTGCTTGGACCACAGGTATACACAGCTCACTTCTCAACCCCTAAAAAGTATGTTGGAATTGCTTTGATGCTGCGTATGAAAGACCCACTCCTTTTTTCAAACCGAGAAGTAGCAAGAAAGTATAGAAGGTGAGTGAGGGAGAAAAGAGATTTTAAAAAATGAAGATTTTAGAAGCTGTTGCAAAAATCCCAAAGGACAAACCTGTTTAGAATTGACAAGAAAAGGATGAAGCAGAGATCAGTTTTGCTATGAAGAGATGCTGCGGTATGCATACTTAGGCAGTGTGGATGCAGATGCAATGTATCTCTACACGTATCTTCAGTGTGTGTGTGTGTGTGTGTGTGTGTGTGTGTGTGTGTGTGTGTGTCCCCATGTGCACCCACATGTGGTGTATACATACATATGCAGGTATGCTTACCGATGCTTGTGCCTCTGGATGTCGGAGGTCAGTGTTAGGCCCTTTCCTCTATTGCTTCTTCCTTGTTTTATTTTTTTGAGACAGGGTACCATTGAGTCTGATGCTTGCCAGTTCATGTAGACCAGCTTGTCAGCAAGTCCTGGAATCTTTTCTTCCTGCCTACCCATCACTGGGATTATGGGCTCAGGCCACTGTGCAGGGCCTTATCTATGGGTGATGAGGATCTGAACTCGGGTTTTTTTTTTTTTTTTTTTTTTTGTTTTTGTTTTTCGAGACAGGGTTTCTCTGTGTAGTTTTGGTGCCTGTCTTGGAACTTACTCTGTAGCCCAGGCTGGCCTTGAACTCACAGAGATCCGCCTGGCTCTGCCTCCTGAGTGCTGGGATTAAAGGTGTGAGCCACCACCACCCGGTGACCACCGCCGCCCGGTGACCTCGGGTTCTTACTGTTACTCAGCAAGCACTTATTCTCTAAGCCATTTCCCTGTCTGTGCGCATCTGCATCCCTGGTGGCTGGATCTGTATTTGTACATGTCATAGGAAGTCTCACTGATAACTCTGAACTCCTCCATTACTTTCTTTAAGAAGACAAGAAAGTAGTTTTGCATATTCCAGAAAGGAGTGTGGGTAAAGTTTTCCAGAACATAATTTGATATTGAAATATTGTCAAGCTTCAGTAAACTGTTACATTTTTTTTCCTTTTTGTTTGCTTTGTTTTTGTTTTGCATGGAATGACCTGTTTCCCTAAAAGTAAAAATCACTTTCATTTGTGGTGCTAGGAGGTTTGTGGTCTAACAACCACAGAGAACCTTATTTTAATTTAGGTTTCAGATTCTTCAACCAAATTATAACTTTATGCGTCTTCAAGTAATCTAAAAATTCATCTTGATGATGAAACACTGTTAACTGTTGTTGTTTTGAGACACGGTTTTACTATGTTGCACACGTTGGCCTCCATCTCGGGATCCCACGGCCTTGGCATGTGAAGTCTGTCTTCTTTCCTTTCATGTGCATATGATGTTTGCACACATGTGGTGCATGTATGTGTCAATGTTTACTTTCTTGCCTGGTGACTTAGGGTTTCTTTATTGCTGTGAAGAGACACATGACCATGACAACTCTTATATAGGAAAGACATTTAATTGGGATGGCTTGCTTACAGTTCAGAGGTTCAGTCCATTAACATCATGGTGGGACATGGTGGCATGCAGGCAGACATGGTGCTGGAGAAGGAGCTGAGAATTATACGTATTTGATACACAGGCAACCACAAGTGAACTGAAACACTGGGTGTGGCTTGAGCATGTATGAGAGCTCAAAGCCTAGCCCCATAGGGATACACTTCCTAGCAAGACCATACCTACTCCAGCAAAGCCACACCTCCTAATGATGCCACTGCCCATCAGTCTACCACACCCGGGTATGTCTACAGGCCAGAGATCTGTGTGGTGTCTTCTTCAGTCTCTTCTCTCTTCTTGAGACAAGTCTCTCACGGAGCCCAGAGTTTGCCTGTTTGGCTAGACTGACTCCCGTCTCAGGACTCCCTTGTGTGCCCCCTCCCGCCCAGCTCTGGGTCATAGGTGCACACCACCATTCGTAGCTTTTCTGTGGGGCCAGGGATCTGCATTCAGGTCTCCGTGCTTGTTCTACAAGGATTCTACCCACTGAGCCATCTCACCTCTAGGTCAACTAGGAAATGAGAAAATGGATTGAATTTTCGGAGAGGCAATGTAGAAGCGGTTAGAACCAGCAGGTACGTGGCTATTTAGTTCTAATTTTGTCACTTTTTGTCATTTATTTACTGTGTGTGTGTGCATGTGCGTGCGCGTGCGTATGTGTGCGCACATGTGAGCCTGGGCATGTGTGTTCCATCACTCACATGTGGATGTTAGAAGATCACTTCAGGAGTTGGTTTTCTCCTTCCACCGTGTGGGTCCCAGGGATGGCACTCACGTAGTTAGGCTGCATGGCAGGCACCTTTATTTCTTGAGCCGATTGACCTTTTCTGATCTTTACTTGCTTGCATACAAATAGGAATAATTTCAAGATAGCTTTGTAGGCTACATAAAGTGAATAGAAAGGGCTGAGATCCAGTGTTCACTCAATACCAAGTTTGTCTCTCCCTTCCTCTTCTCAGTTGTGTCTTCTCTCTGACTCTTAGTCCCTTTCCCCACTGAGAGGTGTTACCGCTGAGACGAGCTGTGGAATTCTGAGCACACATTCATTCTGTATTCGGCACCAGGAAACGGCTTCCTCCGAGACTTGGACTGGTGAGTGTGGTGCCGGCACCTGTCCAGGAATACGACAACTGTAGATACGAAAAGACGGAAGGATGGAGGCTGGGCGGTCGGCTCAGTGTTTAGAACTCCTGCTGCTTTTACAGAGGACCAGAGTTCATGTCCCAGCTCCCACATAGCATTGCTCACAAGTGCCTGTAATTAGCTTCAGAGGGACCTGATGCCTCTGGCTTCCGTGAGCACCCATGTGGATGTGTGTGTACACACACAATAGACACATGTCCATAAATAAAAACATAAAATCTTTTTTCAAAAGCCAGGCAGACTGGACCAGTGGTTCAAGATGTTTATTTTTGTAAGTAAAGCACGGAGGAACACAGCCACACTCATTCCTGTAAATTTGTCTGAAACTGCTTTTACAGGACAAATACAGCAATGACTCCAGAGACTGTGTGGCCCGCGAAACCTGAAGTAAGTTTGCAAGTCCATGCTTTATGAAATGTTTGCTGGCTGGAAAGCTTGGGGTAGTTTTTTAGGGAATATTTTCATTTAACAATCAAGCCTGGGTTGGAATGCTCATGGTTAAATATAAATGAGCCCATCTTCCAGCTCTTTGGAGTCTGTTGTCTTGGTTCTGTATGAGCTAAAGTGATGTGCAATTCTAGACCTTACTCGTCATTCTTGGGCTGTTCAGTTTGTCTTACAAATTCTTTGTGAATTTTCTCAAAATTTCAAGTTTACTAAAATTGAGATTGCTGATTGAGATAATTTCATAAGCATTTTTATTTATAACATCTTGTCATCTGTTTTCATCTCTCTGGTACAAGCAGGAGTCATTAGACACCTCCCTGGAGGGGTATAGCTGTCTGTTGTTGGATTCTCTAAGTCTCTCCTTCAAGACTGTTGGCCCATAGATCAGAATGTAAACAGAGACTTTCTGAAACTTGTTTCTATAAACAAATGCTTTGTGTTTTCACATGAGGATTTCTAGCCTCTGCCACTTGGGAGCCGTAGAAATTGTGGGAATATTCCTTAGCACACAAGGTAGTACGTTCTTGGAAAGGCAGAGAGCAACATTTCCTGAAATGAGTTAACTTTGGTCAGACCCATCATTTCTTTTGCCCTCTCAGGGATGTTTTGTAGGTGTCCGCAAGGAGACATCTCAAGTCAACAGCGCTGTGTGGCAGCTTCCCTGGTGTCTACTGTCAACTGGCCATCTGTACTGAAGTACTGGGGCCAAGGCATGAATAGCAACAGGATGAAGAAAACATTTAACAAGTACATTCGAGAAATGAAGCGAGACCTTCATCTGTATGACATTTAAAAGAATCCACGAATCAATGTTTCTATGTATGGCAGGCAGCGATCACTTAAAACAGAGGTCAGAAAATTTAGATTTCGTGGCAATTTGGGGGAGACAAAAATCACTGAAGGCCAAATCATGCTACACCCTAGTAAAACTGAATATTTGTTTTTAACATATAGTAATTCTGTCTTCTGAGTGTCTCTGTAAAGCTTACACTTCTCTCTACCCATAGCAGCGTCTTGGTGGCCCTCCATTCTAGGCTTTTCTGCTTCCTGTGCCCTCCTCTTCCTCCTCAGAGCCTCCCCTCACCTCTTCTCCACATCTTCCTACAGGTCTTAACATGAAGTCATGTCCAGGAACCTTTTTTTTTTTTCCTGACCTGGTAGTACCTAGCACCATGTGCTTTCCACATTCATTAAACTTGTCATGTGGAATGGGAGAAACAGTTTGTGACTGCACTAGAAATAATGTACTACTGAAAACAACAGACGGTTATTCTTTGTTGCTTCAACCCCATTAATGACTCTCTCAATTGGCCCGTTTCTGCTTGGGGGAAGAGGGCCTCTCGGTTCCTAAACCTGCAATTACAAGTTAGCTTTGCCTCAAACCAGAGCTTTGACCCCAGTGATTAAAGGCACTTTCTTTGGCAGATTTGTTAATTTGTACAAATTCCCAGTTTCACAGCAGTTTTTAAAAATACATTTTTTCTAGTTCTTTGAGAAATCCGTGCAGTTTTTTTTAAACTCATACTTCTTTTCCTCTCTCAGATCCTCACCACCCAGCTCGTGTGCCTGCTCGCTTGTTCTCCCTCCCTGTTTACCTGTCAAAACAAAATAAAACAAAACAACCCCAACATAAAAAACAGAAAAAAGAACAAAATTTGCCCATTTTTCATTTTTTTTGTACTGCTGGGTTCTCTCATTTTTCCCAAATAAATTATACTTGCATTTGTTATTAATATTTTAGATGCCTCTGAAGATTCTGAGAATTGCTCCAGAATTTTGATGAATTTTATGATTTCAGGGACTAGGGACAATGCTAAAGAGGTGTGTGCAGTAGATAGCACATGGGAATTCCTGGTTAAAATTTGGATTCCCAGTCCAGATTCTCTGGCTGGTTCCAGTGTAATGGGCTGTGATGTCTGTGTAGCATGATCAAGTACTTTTTGAAAAAGTTATGACATTGAAGAGACAAACTTGGTCTTGAAGATCTGTGGAATTCTGTCCCTTACATGAGTCTATGTGTATCTGTCTTAATGACATGAGTGTATACATATATATCTTTCCTTTCGTAAGATAAGGATATACGTGCAGGAAATGATGGTAAAAGCATTCAGAAATGCCTGCTCCCTCACTGAGTATTCTCATGTAAGTCATTTAACTTCTCTGCTTGCCTTTCCCCTGACAAAAGGGTGATTATCCAGCCCTAAGATGGTGAGCCTTTTTGACATGTACAAAAGACAGGAACTCCTGAGGTCAAGTGAACACAGCCAGGGTTATCTGGATAATTAAGTCTGAATGTCT
This sequence comes from Peromyscus maniculatus bairdii, assembly GCF_049852395.1. NCBI lineage: Eukaryota > Metazoa > Chordata > Mammalia > Rodentia > Cricetidae > Peromyscus > Peromyscus maniculatus. Next base: position 21,317,397 of record NC_134854.1, on the reverse strand, counting down.
AGAAGAGACAGAAAAGCCCCTACCATTTTTTTTTTTCTGGCAGAGGGACATATTTTAGGGAGAGCATTTAACTAATTAACTTTGATTCATTGCACTTGTCCCAGTTCACTGAAAAGCTGCCGTCTTTGTTTCATATGAAATTGCCATGAAACTGCCACTGGATAATTTTATTTTATGCCCAGTTCTTAAATATCTTCTTGTTGTTAAACCACAGTCAGGAGACAGTGGTCTTCATTAATGTTTATCAGTTAAAAGGGCTGAACTCTGACATGCGCCTGTATTTCACAGCCAGGAGACAGTGGTCTTCTATTAACATTTATCAGTTAAAACAGGCTGAACTATGACATGTGCCTTTACATTTGGAAATGTGCTTTCAGATAAGAAGCAATAAACATGTTACTGTATTTTGGTCAAACAGTTTAAAATTTTAAATAGTTTCTTAGTGGCAGATGTTGGCACGGAGGAAGCACCGTGAGCAAAGCAGGTGACTTGCTGACAAAGATGTTTGCTTATGTACTTATGCACAGGCTTACTTCTTGGGTTTTGTTTCACTAGTTTGAATATTTTAACCTTTCCCTTTTCAGTTAGTAGCTCACATTGGTTCCAGAATCTAAGTATGATGCCGAGACTACCAGAGATCCTTAAAAGGCTCACACTGATGTGTGACAGTGAGCCCACAGATTTGAACTTCACTCAGAAATGCTGAATAATCTACTGGGGTGACAGACAAAGTCACTGAAGCAGAATGCACTGGACAGCGAAGGGAACCCCAACGAACAAACGGAGGGCATCGAGTTTGGCACTGTATATGTTGCTGTCTCCAGTTTCCAGGGATAGTATTGCTTAAGGAAATGGTTTTTTTTCCCCCAACAAAGGGAAGCTGTATGAAAGTACATGCTTAAGTATCCAAACACTTCCTTTGTCTGGTGTAGGTATAGAGAACTTGGGGAAGAGGGTAAGGTTAGGCCCTGCCTTTCGGAGGACTATTAGAAACCTTAGGGCTTGTCACAGAGGCCCATAGTCAAAGTCAACCTCAACACACGTGTATGGTATCAGGTGTGGCTGAGGGACCACCATTTTATGTTACTCTGTCCGTTTCAGTCAATGTTTCTATGTAGTCTCATTTCTTCAGTTTATTTTTACAGTTTCATTTCTTTGTTTTCAGCGGGGAAAAAAAAGTCACTTACATACTCTTTCCATAGGCTCCAGTATATAAATGGTGACTGTCAGATTTCCAGCACACCTTACTTGGGGTCATGAGACACAGTGGCCCATTGGTCATTGCTGTAACTCAACTTGGCTTCCCATGTTCTGAAGACACCACTTCACTGTATTGACAGTGCTCGATTTTATCATACCGTGTACTAGTTGTTTATGCAGAATACAGGGTCAGGGAAGATGTCTGTTTACTCTCTTCAACTATAACCCTCCTAGGAAAAAGACATGGGAGTTTGGTTTACCTGAAGTAGAATGGAGCTGAGAAAATCTGCCCTTAGGAGCATTCAAGCCTAAGAATTATATATATATATATAATTTTTAACTTTTGTTTTCATTAATAACTACTGGAATATGCTACAGTTTAAAAGAAGAAATTCTTCAATACTAAGGGAGAATAATAAACACATGAAACATGAGAGCAAAATCATATTTTAAAATAGAAATGGATCTCAGAGGGCTTCCCCTCTCTGCAGAAGCTTTCCCCATTTCTGTAAATGTTTTCTTCCTCCTCCTCTTCCTTTTTATGGTCCTGCCACATATCTCTGGCTGGCTTGGTATAGTCTATGTAGCTCAGACTGGCCTCTAACTCTCAACAATCCTGTCTCAGCCTTCTGAGTGCTGTGGGGACAAACTTGTGCCACACACATGGCTTCTGGCCAGTTCTCACGAGAGTGAACAGAATCCATACAAAGTGCTTTGCCTATGCGTGAGCTTTGCTGAGATACTTGGTCTAACTATAACACTTTTCTTTGGGAGTTTAAAATCCATATTTTTTGTTCATATCCTTCCTATGCCTTTGGTTTTCTAAGCTCATCAAGTTCTACAGTCACTTACCCACAGAATGAAAAGGTAGAACAGTTAGGTGAGCCTCAGGAGCGTTACTGTGCTTGGAGGTTAGTTTTTATTCTTATTATTTGTGGTGCTATGTTTGGAACATACAGCCTTGAGCATCCTAGTCAAGTTCCCTATGACTTAGCCATATCTCCAGCCCTCTTTTGACAGATACACATGCAGACAAAATACCCACGGACATTAAAAAAAAAAAAAAAGAAAGGTAATACATTTTATTGTTGGGTCTTATTCTGGTTGAAGTCATGAAATAGAATTGGAAGCTTAGGTCAGTTCATGAAGGGAATGAAATAAAAAACTAGTGTCCACGGCACTGGAGTCAAGTGTGACCCTTCATGATAGAAGAATGTTGTACTATGGGAGTCCTAGGGATCTTGTCTTCTATGTGTAGTTGTTACCTGAGTTCATGGTACCTCTGTAATGTTACCAGGGATCCCCTGTCTGCTTCTAGACTTGCCAGCCTGTGCTGCTAACACTGTGAATTTTGAAGGTTAGTGATTCTGCCAAGTATTTTGGGAGAGTAGTGATGAATGGTGGAAGCCAGAATTTTAGGAAGAGAATATCAGTGGACAAACAGAAATAGGACTAGATTGGCAAGTGTGGATAGACCTGAGTTCCCAAGAAAGGAAGTTGTGTTTTTTTCTGATATGTATTGTTTATTATTATTATTATTTTAATTTTAATTTTTATTTTTTTAAGCACTAGGAATCAAACCCAGGGCTCTGTGCCTGCCAGGGAGTTCCTCCCTCACGGAGCCACATCCTCACCCTAGTGTGTATAGGCTTTGGATTTCTTCTCTTATTGGAGGTTGTATGTACTTCCTTATTACTTTTCTCCTAACTATACATTTACATTATTCATAAATAATACATGATTATTAATTTGTACTTTTGTATTTAATTCCTTTATAAACACTGTTCCCTTGAAGTTAGAAAGAATTTGTATTGTTATTTATGCCTCCTGTATCTGGCTAGTCTTGAACTCACATTACTATCTGAGTGAGACTTCTGTTGTCTGACTTGGTAGCCCTGGCTGGCCTAGAACTTACTAGGTTGACCATGCTGGCCTTTAACTCACAGAGATCTCCCTGCCCCTGCCTCCAGAGTGCTGGGATTAAAGGCGTGCGCCATCATGCCCTGCCCTAAGTAAAGTAATGTGAAGGTTTTTTCTCACTTTCATCCATCTCATTCTGAGAGAGCACCTATGCACTCTATTAATAGGCCTCCTACCATTTCTTTGTAGAAAGTTTATAAGCAGATACGACTCATTTTTAGAGTAGAAACTGGCTTAGTGGTTTGGCTATTATTGTTAGATCCTTATTTAGGTTAATCTTTGACCAGCCAAAAGTGTGGATTGTGAGTGTTGATGGAAGGCGAGACTTAATTTGTGCTTAGTGTACAAACAACATCAGAGCTGGTAAAGCCTGTAGATCCAACAGTTGCCCAGACCTCAGTACATTTTGTACTTTTTTTATGAGTTGGTTGGACTTTTTGTGCAGGATGGATCCTCATGCCCAGGCCAATGTAACTCAACGTCTTTGCCTCTCAGGATCTGTGGTGTGACATGCTCCATTTCCACAGGAAAGTTTATAATTCCCAGGTGCCTTTTCTTCATTTATCTCTTTCTTGCGGAATTACTGTTCCAGTCATGTCTTTACTCTAAGGTCCTAGGCGAGTTCTTGACCAATGGTGGATGCACATAAAATGCTTACTAAGTGAATATGTTCATCTTGTTCAAATCTTTGTTTGTTGCTCAATTGTTGGCATCATGGGAATAAACTGATGAGTACTGAAATAGAACCAATGGGCATGTTGATCAAGAGCTCTGAGAGAGGTAGTTCCTTGTCATCCCCGGGGCAAAGCCAAGCTCTGAGATCACACGCCTTTCTCTAGTCATATCGATCATGCATTCATTTCCATTCACAAAAACTGAAAGCTGGCTAAAATCCCAGATTATAACAATTTCTTTTCTTAATTGACTTGGTAATTTTCAAAGAAAAGCGGGTTGGTTTTTTTTTTTTTTGGGATTGCTGCCCAGATTCTCTTTAGGACTTTTAGCAGTATGACTTAAAATACCAAGGATGACTATAGTTGCTTATTTTGTAGATCATAAAGTAGGAAAAGTAGTTAAGGAACAACTACCACAAAGTTAATAGAAGTAGTTAATGGACAACTATTTGGAGGCAGGAAAACCTTTATTGATATCTGAATTAAATCCAGGGATTCCTTTCATCATCACACTGTAAATTTAGTTTGTCTATCAATGAAAAATGCTGTCAAGAATAAATAGTATTTCATTTCACCTGTGCATAGAACCATTACTTACACGCTCAGTGTTTAGTACTCACCGTAGGCTGGAGTGAGTCTGAATTCAGATTCTGCAAGAAAGTAGCCACTTTGAAGGCCTGTCATTGCTTAGTGTGACATAGTTGGTACTTCTGAGTCTAGTGTGCTGGGCAGAAGTACTCTCTGGAGAAGAGGACCATGGTGGTAATTGGGAGGCAGTAGTCTTATTGTGTAGCCCATGTTAGCCATGAACTCATGATCCTCCAGCCTTAGCCTCCCAAGATCAGGATTATAGATATGCCTAACTTGCCCATTCTAGCTTTAGAAAGTACTTTAACTTTAAGAGTTATATATGTTTATCAGTTACAGATTCAAATACCCATTTTTATATTTAGTTTCTAAATTCAGTTTGTCAAACACATTATTTTGTTATAAGTTTATAAAATTTTAGTGGCTTAAGTGTTTGAGTACTATTTGGCTACATTTTTTATTAATTTTTTTCATTTATTTTACATGCTGACCAGTTTCCCCTCCTTTCTCTCCTCCTGTTCCCTGTCCCCCCTCCCTTCCCCCCTCCTCCCCATCCACTCCTCCTGGGTCTCCATTCAGAAAGGGGCAGGCCTCCTATGGGGGAGTCAACAAGCAGCTATGTTAATCTTAAACTACCTACATTTTTATGAATTTATTGGTTTCTTTCAGTATTTTCGTAAGAACTGAGCTAATCTGGGGCCATGAGTTGGCTCAGCAGGTAAAGGTGCCTGCTGCCAACCTCAGGACTCAGGCGACAGAAGGTGAGAATCGATTCCTACAAGTTGTCCTCGACTTTTGAGTGCACACATGCTCACACGTGCACATAAAATAAACAAATAAATGTTCATGGAATCATTTCAGGGGGTCAGATTAAACTTAGGATGTCTTCGAAACTTTGTCAGCACCGAACTGAGCATGAATCTAAGCCAGTTTTTCAACTTTTAATTTTCATTGGGATTATAAAGCATTATTGAGCTGTCATCCTAAAAGCAAATTCTTTTGTTATAAGTATTTAGAACATGACTGATTTTTGTTCTAAATATCAGTTTGTGAGCTTGATTTTCCTGTTTTTTTTATATTTAGGGAATATTTTCTGTTTCATCTCTAACTATCCTCAGCATTAGATTAGTGTGAGGAAGTCCGTCTAATATTTGAATTGCATGAAGAGTTTGGGCAGGTTCTGCGGGATTCTTGTTCACTCATTCATAGTTGGTCACTTTATTTAAGATGCTGTCAGTTGTCTTTCAGCCATCTCCTCACATCCTTGCTCTACTTCTACTCAGAGTTAAGCTGTCCTGTAATATGTGATTAGACTATTTCTTAAGATAAGCAGTATCTTTTCAGATCTTTGATTTTAATGGAATTCATATTCCCTCCATCTCTCTGTCTCTGTCTCTGTCTCTGTCATCCTATCTGGCAGAAGTATAGATGTCTTACTGATAGTAAAAATGTCTGGCTGGGTATTACTGGCACATGCCTTTAATCTCACACTCAGGAGGCAGAGGCAGATGGGTCTCTGAGTTCAAGGCCAGTCTGGTCTACAGAGTAAGTTCCAGGATAGCCAAGGGCTACATAGAGTCTGTCTTGAAAAAAAAAATCCCAGCAAAAACAAACAAACAAACACCCCACCAAACCAAACCAACCAACCAAAGAAAACCCAAACCAAAACAACAACCAAGACTGGTTGAGTCTCAAGACTTTTGGCCAGTTACTGCTCCCTAGGACATTGTTCTGATGCTGAGTGCAAGCACTCAGTGAATTCTGTTACTCCCTGGACTCTTCTTCACGTGACTGGTGTGTGCATTTAGTCACCGCAGTCCTAACAGAACAACATGAGTTCTGTTGAAGGTACATTGAAACCACTCCGAATGGTGTCCTTTGTATTCTAAATGATGACCTCCGTTCTTTCTGGATCGCAGTCACATAAAATAGAGGGACCTTTGGATCTCATTTTGGAAACAGGAGTAGATAAAGGGGAAACATGAAGTGAGTGCACTCTGCCAGGTGTTTTATGTGGACTAATTGAAGTTTATTTCATTTGTGCGGTAACTCTTCATGATGGTGATGTACAGATAAAGGGCAGCATCTTGATGGTTTGCCAGAAGTCACTTGTCAATGATGACCCAGGATTTGAAACTACATTTATTGGAGAACATACATTTTTCTCTTTGATTTTCTCTTTGATTTTTGATCTTGATCTATTTTCTTGTCTTGCAGAAGAGAAATAAACATAAAGTGAAGATTGTGCTTATTTAAGATGTTTCCTGTGACTGAGAGGTTGTTTTCCACTCGTGTTTAGTAAAGAAGTCCAGTCAGGTGCATTCCCTACAACCTCCTCCTTGGCCCTGTGGACTCCTTTGTTGGCAGGGTGCTCATGCCTTATTGAGCTGGCCTCTTGGCAGGTTCCCATGGGCTTTTCTTATGTAAATTAGTTTGAACAGGAGAAGGTAAGATCAAGTAATGATAGGATGTGTTTAGTTTGGAAGGGAAACCCCACCTTAACTGATTTCCAGAATCTGATTACTTTCTTTTCTTTCTTCTGCTTCATAAAAAGCAAAGTTGACTAATAAATTAGCAAGATTCGACCTCAGAGAGAAAGGGGAGCCTTAGGAAGGCTGCTGCTTCTGTTTTCAGACAACTGGTAAATCTCAGTTCTGTCGGATGCTCAGTGTTTTTCAACTTAGTGACCAACAATATCACATGTTGTTTTGAGAACCCAGTAAGTTGTGAAAGTAGTAACCCAGTCGTTATTTCCATTTGATTTATAAGTAAATAAAAAATGGGCAGCCAACTGTATAGCTAATGCAGAAGTAGAAACCTTTTAAACAGGAGGATTAACTATGAAGTTTCTTATAAAGATCAATTTAGAAGTAGGAGCTCTGGCTGGTTATCTTTCTAGGAAGTTGAAGAAATAAGCCGCTAATACTATTTTTAGAAATGACTAGTGCCCTTTGCTAAGACTATTTTGAAATATTTGTGGTCATTGCAGTACCAAATAGTGCTAAATTTGGACACAGTTATCCTTTAGGGCTGGAAATTGCTTTTTTAAAGTATGAGTTAAAATATTTGCTGTGTACTATTTAGCACAGTTTGGTTCTCGTTGTGATTTGAGGACACATCCTAGCATGGGTTCTTGTTGACACAGTCAATGGGCTCAGTTTTGGGTTCAATGCGCTGAATCCTCAGTTTACTCATTCTAGATACAGAAGAATTTCATGGAGTTCTTTGTACATCAGTTAAGTCCTTAGTCCTAATTTATATCTTACTGAACCTCAGGAATGAGAGAAGTCATTTTTCTGGATCTAGAGAGAGAGATGATAATTGAGAGGGTGCATACAATTAGAGCACTGTATCTATATCTATCACAGTAAAACCCAATGACATGTACAGTTAATACACAAGAATAGTTATAATGAAAAAAAAGTGATTCGCTATCCTAGAATCACTTTGTGTACAGTCTTCTCTAGTTACTATTTCTTTATGTAGAATGAATACTTACTTATTTAATAGTGTTGATTTTTTTGATACAGGGTTCTGCTATTTAGCTCAGGCTGGCTGAAACTCAGTCTCTTGCCTCAACTGAGATTAAAGGTGTGTGAACCATCCTACCTGACTGTGGATGAGGTGAAAACCAAAAGAAAGGACTAAAAGTAGTTTGTGTTGAACCCATCTCAAGTTAACTCACATTGTGCTTCCGTACTGTTTATGGCCCTTAAATATGATCCGTGTAACTGTGCTGTCCCTTTCTGCTTTTAATGTCACTGAGTATCTACTATCAATAGTCTAAGTAAGCCTTAGGTTCTTAAAGAGCTTCTTAATAAAACAAGGTTGTTCGATATTTAGAATGTCAGTTGAAATTAATAGATTAAAATGACTCAATGTTTTTATAGATATAAAATATTTAAGAGTTTTCCATATTAGGAATTTATAACATGTGACCCTAGAGTGAGCTTTTTTAAAATGTTTTTCTCATAAGAAGATCTCACCTTTCTGTTTAAAGACACAGAGAAGTTATTCTTTACAAGAAAATAAAAATCAAATTCTATTATTACTAAATGAGATTCAACCAAATAAATCAAGTTAAAAACACAGGTAAGTAACAAACAACATTATTTCTCATTAAAAATACATAGAAATGATGCCTGTATAATCTAAAAAATGTACTTCAAATGCATTAAAATCTACTTGTTTTAAGCTTGATCTTGGGTCCCTGAATAGCTACTGAGCCATTGATTTCTGCATTAAAGGACTAAATATTATTTCTGTTTCATATTAACACTGTTCTTGAGTTTCTGCATCTGGGGGTTTCTGGGTAGGCAGCAGGACCATAAGTGGGGTTGCCCAGACAAAGAGCATCCTTGTTGTGGATTTGCTTTTTCTTCATATAAACTTTACTGGTGGAATGATTTCATTTTGAATACATGAAGTTACAGCATTCAAAAGTCATCTTAGAAATCTTTTAAACACAGGGAGAAAAATCTATTCAAGATGTTTTAGGGAGTTAAGTGCTCAGGTTTACGGAGCCACTGAGCCTTTATACATGGACAGACATTTCTCAGAAGAGTAAAGTAAGCAGGGCTCCATATCAAGACTCCTCTGCGTGAGCAGGATTCTTTCATTATGCAAACATAGCATTTTATGCATTCGAAAGGAATTTTGAATTTACCAGTTTAATGACACTAAATTTGCATTGGTCAAACATGGAGAGTTTGTAAGACTTTTGAAGTATTAATATGCCAGGTAACTTAGTTTTTAACTGTTATTTCAATTTAATAACAGCTTGAGAAACACTGCGTATACCATAAACGGCTTTTAATATATTTGTAGAATTCTTTCGCTGCCAACCTTAGAAGTTTCAATTACCCTGAAAAGAAACTGCACACCAGGTCACTTCATATCCTTGTCATACCCACCTCTCACAGCTGTGAATGTCCTTTGTTTCTTTGGCTCTGACTGCTCTGTACTGTTTATGTAAGTGGAATAACACGTAACAGATGGCCCTTTGTATTTCCTTCTTCTCCTAGTTTAATGTCTTCAAGGTTCATCCACGCTGTAGCATACACTGACACTTTATACCGTTTTATGGTCAGACAAGATACCACTGTGTAAATAGACCACATTTTATACACTGTTCACTAGTTGATACTCAGATTAGCATTTCCCTTTTGGTTATTATGAATAATGCTTCTCTGAATATTTGTGTATAGGTGTTCATGGAGAAGTAGGTTTTCAACCTTTCACATGCATATCTAGACCTTTTTCAGTATTTGAAAACAAGAATATTTCTTTGTTCAGCATGTCTGTGTAGACACTTGCTCAGTTTTATCTTGGGGAACGTGTTAGTTACTTTCCATGTTCTGTGACAAAGCATCAGAGGGAGGCAGCTAAGGATGGGTTTGCTCTGGCTCACAGTTTAGGGTGCAGTTAGTCATGGCGGGGAGTCATGGTGGCCAGAGCTCGAGGCAGCTGCTCACATGGCATCTGCAGTCTGGAGGCAGAGAGAGGTGAAGGCTGACCTTTAGCCCCCTTTCTACAGGACCCCGGGACATGGAATGGGGCCACTCACATATCCATAGTTAGAGTGGATCTTCTGCCTCAATTAATCCTACCTACAAACTCCCTCACAGACATGTTCACAGAGTGTCTCCACAGGGATTCTAGGTGCTGTCATTGAGTGTCAAGATTAGCTACACAAAGTAGTGGGTTTTCTCCTCCTAGCTGTAGCAATGGAATCTTTCATACCTCTAATTTCTTAGGTAGCAAATAAGATTGGAAGATCTGAGCAATTTGATAAGCTTTAAACACTTGTCTGTCTGTCTGCCTGCTCCTGTTTTTTCATTCACAAATATTTATCTAATGTCTACTCTGAGACAGACTGTGCAATAACTCAAGATTCTTGTGTCTTCTGGACAGCCAACGCCATTTGTAGGGCTCTTTGAGGGACAAACCAGTAAGAGTCGTGCCTCAACAGTCAGACCAACACTGTGCATACCCTGAGGAGTGTCTAAGTGCTGGGGACCTCGAAGGAGTTTTTCACTGGAGGCCAGGGTGCAGGCTTTGGAGTCTGGGTAGATTTCTTAAAATTGATACTTAAACAACTCTCAGGAGTCACCCAGATCTTAATGGACAAATAACATTTTATGACAAAAACTACACGGTAATAAGTTCATGCTTAACATTTGGAATGAATGAGCTAGTTATCGAAGTGATCAGTCAAGAGAAGGCTGTGGTGCTTTTCTTCTGTACAGTTTCTTCTTCCCCTTCCTAGCCTTTTTTCTCAACGAGAGAGAACATGAAACACACTGATGTAACTTAAAGTAACTTCAGTCTGACTGCTTCAGTTACCTTCAAAACTCTTTGGTATCAGAAAAAAAAGTCAGATTTCGGTTCTTTTGGTAACTATCAAATGAAATGTGTGTGACTCTGGAATTCCTCTTGCGGCCAATCCCTAGCCACCCTAGTTGTTTTTAGGCAGGAGTGCTTGCCAAGCGATTGTAGGCCACTGGAAAATCACACACATGACTGCCAGAAGAAAAACACAGTAAACTTTGCTCGGCGGTTGAAAATGTCAGGATTTAAAAATTGATCCACATGTAGGATTTTTCTTTTCTTTCTTTTTTTTTTTTGTTCTTCCAAGCCCTCATGTTCTTTAAAAACTGATTTCAGGGCTGGGTGTCATGTTACAGGCCTGTAATTTCAGTATTTAGGAGGCTGAAGCAAGCGGGTGGAGAGATTAGACCCAGTTTACAAAGGAAACAGAAAAGCAAAACAGAACAGAATAAAAAAATCACCTGATTGATTTCATGACATTTTTTTCTCACACTGTGGTTTTTGTACAGTAGAACTTGTTGCCTAGGTTGTCTTGTTACTATAATTTGGTTCCAGATTAAAATGGAGATTTGTGTTATGGCAACAGTTTCTCTGCTGCACACTGAAGGAGGCCGGGTCATGAAAGACAGTGCTGATTTTTTTTCTTAAACTGGCCTGCAGATTCCCTTCTAATTGTTGCTCCACTGCTGAGCTGTCTGCAGCTCCCTAGTGTCTGTGGTGGCTATTCTTGATTGTCAACTTGACTACATCTGAATTAACTAAAACCCAACCAACTGCGTGCATCTGTAAAGGTTTTTTTTCTTAAGTAAATAATTTAAAGTGGGAAGGTCCATTTTTGGTTATTTGTTTATCCATTTTTATTTTTTATAGACAGGGTTTCTCTGTGTAGCCCTGGCTTCATGGAACTCACTTTGTAGACCAGGCTGGCCTCGAACTCAGAGATTGGAAGAGCAACTTTTTTTTTTTTTTTGGTTTTTCGAGACAGGGTTTCTCTGTGTAGCTTTGTGCCTTTCCTGGAACTCACTTGGTAGCCCAGGCTGGCCTCGAACTCACGGAGATCTGCCTGACTCTGCCTCCCAAGTGCTGGGATTAAAGGTGTGCACCACCACCGCTGGGCCGGAAGAGCAACTTTTAATCCAGATCTTTTGAGGTGGGAAGAGCCACCTTTGATCTGGGCCCCACCTTCTGCTGGCAGTCTGTATAAGGACATGGAAAAAGGAAGCTTACTCTCTGCCAGCTTGCTCTCGCCGGCAAATCCATTTTTTCACTGGTATTCGAGCTGAAGAGCAACTGAGACCTCCAGCCTCATGAATTGAACAACTATTGGATTTTTGGACTTTCCAAAGGTAGTCATTGTTTGAGTAGTTGAATGGCAGCTTATAAGCCACTCTAATAAGTCTCCTTTCTGTATCCATATATCTCTATATAGATTTATTCCATTCGTTCTATTCCTCTAGAGAAGCCTGCCTAATAATACAATGAGAAACAAATTTTATTTTGAAAACCAATTTGTTATTACTATTGTGTATGTTTTTGGTGTGTATACTTAAAGGTGCGTTTGGAGGTCACAGAACAGTTTTGTGGAGCTGATTCTCATCTTCCACTTTGTGTGGGTATCAGGGATTAAAGTCAGCTTGCAAGGCTTGCACAGAGAGCTCCTATAGCCATTGCACCAGCCCCATAATGCTTACTTTTAGTTAATAAGTGTGGCTGTTGTTTTGTTCATACATCCTTGGCTTTGTGGTGTACTCATTATTCACATCTTGTTATTTTTATTTGGTGGCTTTTCTGTTCTGAGTTGTAGTTGCAGATATATAAGTGGGTAAGATTCACAGTGACTTAGCTTTCATGATTTATTATATCGATGCAACAACATTTACCAGAGAGAAGGGAAACAACCTTTCCTAGACGAAGCACTGCATTCCTAACATATGCTGTTAATGCTTTTCTTCCCGCTACAAATGTGACAGGCTGCTCATATTCGGGCAGTGACCTCTACCTTGGCCATGCCTTAGCTGCTATGATGGTTCTTTGTGCAAATATTTTCTCAACCTTCCATTTGTCACAAGTAGCTCAGCGTTATCCCGTGAATAATAGATTTATGATTCTTGTAGCATTAGCAGAGAGACTGGGATGCTAACTTGTTCCAGCTGTGTTTCCTGGGTTTGGCTTTCCTTCCCAGGCCCTGGCCTCTCTACCAAGAAGAAAATGAATGGCAAATTAAGTCGATTCTCTGTAATATGTGCTGGCGTGGCTCTGAGAAGACAGATCTGAAGATAGGTTGAGAACATCTGAAATATTTTTGGGTTTTTCATCTGAATGTTACTGCCAAGTCTTGAGGCTGCTCTCATGCCAGCAAGGAGGCTGCAAGTTAGAAGGTAGAGGGGCTCGATAAAAAAGCTATCCCCATTTAAAGTTAATCTACAGTTTCTCACTATAGGTTCCTTTTTCTCAGATTCTCTTGAAGTATATGAAGACCAAGTGATTAGGTGCTTAATGGCAGAAAAGGTTCCCAAACAGAGTGATTTCAAACAATAACTGGAAGTAGAAATGACTTAATACCTTACAAGATGTTTCCTTGGCTAAAACCAGTGCTGAGATTTCATTTCCTTCTTCTTTTTTCCTTCATGAGATTTTCATCACTGGTCTTCGAGATGGGGGCGGGGGTAGAAGACATTCTGAATACTAAGTAAGAATTGCACCCACCACTTCATGAAGCCCGCTGCTCATGTTGCATACTTTCACCACTGTCGTTTGCTCAGGTATCTCTGCCGTACATCGTAAGAGCCTCATTTTGAAAAGGGACTCTTAGGTGAATGCAGGGATGCTGACCATCTGACTGTATCCACAGAAAGAGAGTTTGGATTGGGAAGAGAGATCACAGATTAAAGAGCATCTTGGGTAAAACCAAGTGTGAGGACAGACATGGGGAACTCTGGTTAACTGGACTTGATTGATTTTAATGTGCCTGATGGAACCTTGGGGTTTGGACATTATTATTATTATTATTATTTATAATAATCAACTAGTCCTGACTGTTTTTAAGGAGAGATTTTAAAGACATATGCTAGTTAGATGATTGCTTAGGAGATGTGGTGTAATATAATTAGATAAAAGAATAGAGACATTGAGAGCTAAGGAAGTTTGAGACAAACTTTCCCATGAGGTCTAGTTAGATAAGACAAAAGTGGACAATGTAGATGCGGAGAACTTATTAGTGGTAGAGGATATTGGACTAATATGAGTACAGTTCAAGTAAGAGTTATGGTGTTGAAAGAGCATTTGTAACCTACTGTAGAAGATGGAGCATGGTGAGATGCGGGAGGCGGGGAGGGAGAGAGTATGAGTTTGTAAATTATACAACAATTCAGACTTAGAGACTCTCACAGTAGGAAGGTGAGAGGTTTTTTCTGTAATATTCCTCCCTGAATAATGAATCCTGGGTTGGAAAAGAGGGTTGTTTTGCATTTAAACCCTTGTCCACATGTTTAACAATAACACACACTAAGCTATAAAACGCTCTGTATGGATTTGATTAGGCCATGTAAGTTGATACGTGTTTTGGAGCAGAGAAGACAAAAGAATGCTGTTTTATAAATATTAATTTGAGGGGCTAGGGAGATGACTCAGCAGTTAGATCATGCACTGCCCTTGCAGAGGACCCAGGTTCAATCTCCAGCACCCACACAGTGGCTCACAACTGTCCTTGTCTCCAGTTCCCGGGAATCTGACCCTCTTCTGATCTCAGAGGCCACCAGGACTGCATGTGGTACATGGAAAAATACATGTATGTATATGTATGTGCAGGAAATACTCATACACATGAAATAAAATGAATGAATCATTTTTAAAAGTAATATTGACTTAAGGAAGTACAGGTGCTGTCCTGGGCCTGGTTTGTTTTGGGCTCATCCCTTGGTGACAGTTGGACTTGGGAGAGCAGGTGTGGAGTGCTGGGTGACCTGGGTAGGTTTTGGAGGTTCTTCAATGAAGCCTGACACGCATCACCTGAAGAGCTTGTTAAAATTGAATACCTTTTGAGGTTCTGGGTTTGGAAGGAGGGACAGAGGGCTCAAGTCTTTATTTCTGAAAATAGTTTTGGCAGTTCTGAGGTAAATGAAGGCAGTTTTTAGTGAAAGATACTAGGACTGTCATAAATGGAGAAACAGAAACTAAGGTTAATTTCACAGGGAGGGAATGGAGTTTGATTTTAGACAAGGGGCGGATGATCTTCCTATACTACAGTGAAGTTGGTAAGGTATCCAAGCAGAAAGAGCTGTCTGGTAAAAGTCGATCTTGTTTGGTTGAGCTGGGTGCGTCTGTCTGTGTCCGGGTGGCATCCCAGAGGAGGACGTTGCAGAGAGAACAGGCACATGGCCTTTCTTCATCACCTCAGAACACTGGGCCACTTAGGGGTTTCTCTGCTGGCGAAGTCCGTTTAACACAGCTTCATTGTCATTTCTTTCTAAAAGATCATTGACATTCTTGGTTTGTTTTCTCAGCTTTTGGGAAATGAACATAAATGTCTTTTGGCAGAGTCAGCTGGCCTTGACGCGGCAAGTAGTATTTTCCCGACTCTAGATGGCTGTTCAGACTGCCCGGTGGAGCATGTTAGAATACTTCTCATTTTCCCCTACTCTAGATGGCTGTTCAGACTACCCGGTGGAGCATGTTAGAATAATTCTCAACCAAACTGAGTGCTAATAATCACAGCAGTAATTTCTGACCACAGCACTGACTTACTTGGCTCTGTGCTCTCTATTCCTTACTGGTTACATGCAGGCGTTGGCATCTCAGCCGTCCACGTAGTCACTGATGTATCCTCATTCCTAAGTCATTCCTCGCATGTATGAGACCCTCAAAGATCTTTGCGCAGAATCTTAGTGGGGATTTTTACATTCTCAGAAGTTAATTCTATTTTTTTTTTTAACTTGGAAAACAAATCCTCCTTTGCACCGTTTTAAAAAAATGGGGATATACAAAACGTTCTTGTCTCTAAATCAAATAATCAGTGAGATTGTACTTAATCCAAAATTGCTATGAATCACAGTGATAGAGGAAGTTTAGTCTAGTAGTTCACTCACAGATGAAGAAAAGCCTGGTGGACCGAGACCCTTCGTCAAGGGCAAACTTTATAAAAGTTAAACATGTCCGTCCACCTCTGGAAAAGCTGTCTGTCTTTGCAACTGCACTACGTGAGCGGACGAGGCCTAATATAAAGTGACTCATTTCCAAACACACTCGGCAATGTGCAGGCCACGTTGAGTCTCCTGAGACCTCACCTCTGTACAGACAGTTTCCAGCACACGAGGTGCTTGTGTTTCAGAAGTTTATGTGTAAGGCAGCTGCTTGGAACTCAGAACACACCTCCTTCCCCCTTGTTGAAACAGTATAAAAAATATTGGCTGTGTTCCCAGGCCAGCTCACAAACCTTGTTTTTTTTTTTTTTTTTTTTTAACCCAAAATGTACCTTTATTAACTGTATAGTTTTACTTTATTAAGTTAGCAGTTTTGATTCTATGAGAAAATACATCCAAATCATTTGAAAAAGACGGGTTATCTCTTTATGCTCATCGGCTGGGGTCTTCCCAGAAGATGTCACTGGGCATATTGGGAGCCAGAATTTTCTCACTACACTAGTAAATAACTACTTTTTCCAACTGAAGAGCAGTAAAGTGTTAGGTCCGTGTGTGTTGTGTGTTTCTGAAGATGGCCTCAGCTTCCTTTCTGGGTCATTTTCTCTTCCTGTGGGTTAGAGGTTTTTTTGTATAGATTTGGCTATGAAATGGCTAGTGTTCCTATATTCTAGAACTTGAATTAGTTAATAAGGTTAATTGTTTTATGTCTAAAAGATATTGGCTTAAAAGTTTTTTTTTAAAAAATAAATTGTTATTTCACACGGATGCTGATGTTTGGTGTTATACAGGTAAAAATGCAAAATATTAAATTATCAATGACATAAACATATATGTAAATAATTATAGCAGTATTTATTGTATTTAGTCTTAATGCTTTGGAATTTTAGAACCATACATAGTAAATAACCTATTATGTTATAATGAATATGCTTTATTCTTAAATTGCATTTTGCATTGGTTGGTCATGTTTTATTAATACATGATTTTTTAAATTTTAAACATCCTGTTTAGGACTGATTAAAAAAAAGCCAGGTATAGTGGCCCTTGTCTGTACTTAGGAGGAGCCCAGAGAATTGTGTGTTCAAGGTTATCCTCAGTTATGTAATGAGCTCAGGCAGAGTCTGGGCTAAATGAGACCCTGTCTTAACCCTTTGTTACTGTCTCTCCTCTCCCCAAAACAAAAATTAAGGCTCTCTTAGGTTGGTCCTTTCATAGAATTCTGTATCTTGATGGGGATTGCCATTGCCTTGGAAAGAATTAAGGATCAGCAACCTCTTGTTCATTTAATCATTTATATTTACTGTCTATTTATTTAATATCCATTATACATATGGTTCTCTTCTAGTCTGGGATACTATAGTCACCAAACAGACATGGCCACTTTATATGTCATATTCTTGCTAAGAAAAATTACAGAGACTGAATCATAGTTAAATAAGTTAATACATAATGTCTTGGGATATTTTGTAAAGATTGATGTAACTTGGTTAATAGATTGATGGATGTTAGGAGAGTCCAATAAGCCAAAAGTCAAAGCTGTGCTTTGGGTCCAAGCAACTGGAGGCTTGCAATTGTCTTTCTTTACTCCGGGGAAGATTGTAGGAGATGGAGGCTTGAGGAGCAGGGGTCTGGAATCAAGAGCTTGTTTTCACATATTGAATTTGAGATAGTTGTTGGAATTGAAGTTGGATGTTCAGTAAGCATTAAGGAAACAATTCTGGGTTATGAAGATAAAGTTTGACAGGAAGACTTGGAAGGCACAGTCTCTGGCGTAGTTCACCGTTGAAGGCAGGGAGTTAAGGAATCAGCGAAGGAGACCAAGCAGAGCAGCCCCTGATCTTCGGGAGGACTACATAGGTGCTGCCCCACAATCCATGCTTCACAGTGTTTCAAAAAGTGGGAAAATTGAGTCTGTTAAATGCTGTGCATTACTGAGCTAGTATGAGAATTAATCATGGCAGAGGACATAGAGGGCATTGTGATGTCTGATTAGAGTTGTTTCTATGAACAGAAGTTTGTCAAAATGTAGGCAATGGAGGACCTTGAGTTCCATGGGGAATATTTCCTTTTTCATGCAGGAGTTGAGGAAAGAGGGGGATGGACCAGATCAGAAACGATAGATCTTGTGGGGAAAGGTCGCTTGAGCATGTGGGATACAGGGTATGGTGTGTTTAGCCTTAAAGTCTTGAAAGTAGATTGTGGAGCAGTGTCTGTGAATGTGGAAGGCTAGGACAGGATGACTGAGCATCTGATTACAACAGAGAAGTTCAGGTCATCATCTTGACCTGGGCAATAAAGTGGTCATATAGGACATTTTGCTAAGAAATAATCTAGAAGGAAGTTGTTTCAGTTTCTGAGATGCAGTAGATACGGGGCCTGTATGTTTTTAATCAAACTGTGATTATGGTGTGGACTGAGTTTTTATGCTGCACATAAATGCTTATGGAAAAGTAAGTGCTTGATAGACAGTGCATGTTACAGACTTTCCCTTCAGCGGATCTCTGAAAGCCCGATAAATCATTGTAGGTGTGAGTAGTACTTCTATGGACTTCTTTCCTTAGAGGCTTCTTTATACTTGTGCATTGCCAGTTAATTCCTCAAGATGTTTCCTGTCTTGATTTTTTTTTTCTTGAGTGCTTTCCCTCAAATAAACACCAGTTCTGGTTAGAGTGAAATAATGACCAAGTACAAGGGGAGTGTGAATATATTTCAACTTTTCTACATTTCTGGAAATTCTAGATGGAGCTATTTTTTATTATTAATTTGACGTAGATATATTCAGAGTAATATTTCTTCTTGAGACATCAGAATTTTTAATGGAAGACTTGAGTTATTAAATTACATTTATGGAGCTTTCTGAGCAAATTCTGAAGTGGCGGTTTGTTTACTATTAGAATTTACTTGTTTGAACAAACTCCTATGTGTTTATAAATCAAATCAAATTTGTTTGTAAGTCTACCACATCTATGTAATTTCAGATCACAATTTTAGTTTTTCAGCAATAAATTACATTGATTTCAGTTTAATAATGAAGAAGAATGTTCTTTATAGCTCTATCAGCAAGTACAGCCACGGATCTCTCTCATTTCCTGTGGATTTTGTTGGAGATCTCTCAGTAGACATGTATATATCACCTTATATTTTAGCACAACATAATGAATACTATTGGTAATGCTGGTTAGCAGGTGGATGCGAAGGTCTGACAGTAATTTTAGGTCATTTCTAGATACTATGAACTTCATTTTTTTTTTTTTTTAGAGAACTGTTTTCATTTAACTTATAATTACTTGTAATCCTGTTATTATCAAGGGCACCCCATGAAAGATCTCATTGGACCTTGTATAATTATTACCTCTTAATTTTCCACAAAGGATATATTACATTCTCCCTAGTGGTATGGTGGAGAGGAAGATTTGTTAATTTTTTTTGAATTGTCACTATCTTCTGTGTCCTATGGCATGTTATTTAATTAGTGGGAGCCAAATTCTAGAATTGAACTATATTTTTTTTCTTAGTGCTTTCCTCAAAATAAACTTAATTTGTGTTTAGGATGAAATAATGGTATGGTAAGGGGAGAAGAATTGTTGTGTATAACTAACTCCTATTGTTATTGACTAACTTTGTTTTGGTTATTAATACTTACCTGTAAAGACTAAAATAGTAGATCTGAAAATCATATGCGATCTAAATTGATGACCTCACCATTGGTATAAATGTCTAGATCAAGCTTTGTAGAAATTTTGACCACAACTTGCAGTTCATAGAGAAATTCACTCTGCACCCCAAACCAGTCACGTTTATGTCTGTGCATGTTTGTTATAGTCCTAATTATCTTGTGTGGTATATGTAGAGACAAGTTTCATTAAATAAAATTTATATTCTACAGGGGCATTCTCATGCTCTTCTACTCTACTCTGTTAGAGTATTTCTCAGCATCAACTAGGCATAACTTTTCCTGGCCTGGTATTTTTCCAAGGTCTTCCACACATGCATGAAGTTCTATTATAACATTTTACGTGAAATTAGCTTGTGTTTGGTTCTTATGTGATTAGTAAAAGTGATGAGTTTACTCCGAGCCCTCTCTTCACCATCAGGTAATTTAATGTAGCCCTGGGATGCGGTCATTTATCCTTCAGTCTAGTCATTTCTGAATGGCAACAATATGTCAGGTTCTGAACTGCTGGTGGATATTCAACAGAAAAAAAGGAAGTGAACCTTGCCTCTCAAAATTCCCAGTGTGGTAGAAGAGATCATACACAAGCAAATAAACAGTTTGAGTTGTTGTTCAGCTGTGCTGGAGAATGGCATGAGGTAGGGGCTTGCTCAGTTTTTAATCATCTCATTTGTGTGGAGCTGAAGAAATTGGTTTTTATTGTCAGCCACCCTTCCTCTTGTCAGTGGGGGGAGTGTTCTCCTCTTCAATTGACCTTTGGAGATAGGAGGTCCACTGTGTGGTTTTTGAAAAAGATCATTAATATAGGCATTTTTCATTTCCGTTTCCAGTTTAGGATTTGTGTTACATATGTATGTGTGTGTTTATGTATATGTATATGTATATGTATATGTATATGTATATGTATATGTATATGTATATATATATGCGCACGTGTATATCCTATTATATATCCTGTTATAATTTTCTATTTTTAGTCTTTCCAAACTAATGTCTGTATTTTCTAAGTCATGAATGGAAATTGAGGCTGCTAGAACTTAACATGTTATTACTAAGAAAGGTTTTTTATGATTGGGTATTTGCTCCAGTTTTTCTGTACTTCTCTCTTTAAATTGCAATTTTAAAGACTATTAAAAAATAAGATATTTATCTTGAAGGAGATTTGGCAGGTGGGAAGAAGGGGAAATGCTTTCCCACCCTTTCTCAGGCGTTTGCTTATTGTTTTCCAAGTTGCTTCATCTTACGTTTGTTTGGATCACTATTCAGATTTCCAGCCTAAGTCTCCTGGTAAGACATTGTGTCCCCCGAAGTGTCATTCTTTTCTCATTTTCAGTTTTCTTAATAATAACAATATAGCTTAAAAGTAAGAAAATAATTCTCATGTGTATGTCAAACTTTGTTAGATTTAAAAAACAGTTACGGGATGTTTGCAGTTGGGTCACAGGCTCGTTACTCTGGATTCTCCTGGGCAAAGAGACCTATGAATTTGTCATCTGTGTTTCCAAATGGGAAACTCTTCCCCTCTGATATTTGGCTTTGGTTACAACTAAAATATCAGGAGATGCTGTTAGAAGCAGATGTTGGGAAGATGTGGACATATTCCAAGTGTGTATATCGCAGCTGTGAAGATCAACTTAGTCATTCTGAACAGATACAAAAGCAAGACCATTAAGGGACTTTTGCAGTTTGATAGGATTTCCATACTTTTCCATATCCTAGTGTTTATTTTAGACTTAGGTGATAAAACTATATAAGAAATCCTAACATTTTTTATAAGAATCTACTGTGTAGAACATGTTAGATAGTTTGGTAAATCTATTCAATAAAGTTTCTAAGTGGGACAACAGTGTGAATTTTTGGAATTAGTTGAACTGATATGAGGAGGCTGTTTCCAGCAGATCGGTTTGGGCGAGAAAGAGGGTAATACATAATAATTTTGAATATAAAGACAGGATTTGCGTGTCTGAATTTTGTTATTATTAACTTTTATTGAAAGAAACAGAAAAATGAAATGGTAAGATAAGTTTATTTATAAAGAATGAAATTAGCCGGGCGGTGGTGGCGCACGCCTTTAATCCCAGCACTCGGGAGGCAGAGCCAGGCGGATCTCTGTGAGTTCGAGGCCAGCCTGGGCTACCAAGTGAGTCCCAGGAAAGGCGCAAAGCTACACAGAGAAACCCTGTCTCGAAAAGCCAAAAAAAAAAAAGAATGAAATTAAAAATTATGAATCAAATATATATGGAGATAAATCCACAACTACATTCTCATAGATAAAATAATAAATCTTAAAAATGAATCTTACATTGAAAATATGTTGAAGATTTTATTTAACTATTGTTAATGAGGGACAGATAACAGGTCCATAGACATCCAAGAAATACAAGTTTGTATGGAGTAAAGAACATTGAAATGAGTGTATAGAGGCCCTGAAATTGGCTTTTCCCACTGGTTCTGTGACTGACATGCTCTTGTCAACTGAGGAATTTACTCCATTCCTTCTTTAATATTTATTTTTATGGGTACGAGTGTTTTGCCTAGGTTTGTGTACCACATTGGTCCAGTGCTGGTGGAGCCTGAGGGGTGTTGGGTTCTCTGCCATTGGGGTTACAGCAAGTGCTGGGAACCAGATCCCTGTCCTCTACAGGAGCATCAAACACTTTGAACTGCTGAGCCAGCTCTCCAACCCCTGTTCTTAGTCCATGGGGGTTTTTGTCATGAATGGGTACAGGATTCTTTCCAGTGTTTATACTGCATGTATTGAGCTGACCATAAATGTATTTTAGGTTGTTAATTTGGTGACTTATATTTTTGACAAAAATGAATTAACTATGCATTTTTGGGTGAAGTCACTCATAATCAAAATCTCTTATCCTTTAAAAATACTGTTTCTTTTAATTTTCTGATTTGAATGATGAATTCTTTCATATTTGTATATCTGGGAAATTTTTCTTATCTTTGTTTTTAAATTTTATTCATCTTTCTTTGTTGAGACAGGGTTTCTTTATTAATCACGCTGGCCTCACACAGGGCCTCTTACCTGGCTGCTGGAACGGTGGCATGACGGGAGGCACCACCACGTCTAGCTTACCTTTAGTTTTGAAGAATGTTTTCACTGATTGTAGAACTTGAGGTCAGTAGTTTTGGCCTTTCCTTAATTCAAAGGTTACTGTACTGTTTTCCTGCCAGTATTGTCCATGGACTCTCCTTCCCTCCTCATTGTTCAGGAGCAGCCCTGTTGAGCTTCCTGTATCTGTGAGTTTACACCATTCATGAAATGTGGAAATCATCTGTCAAATTCAGTCCTTTCCCTGACTTTTCCTTCTGCTCCATTAGGGATTCAGATTACAACTGCTAGAGAGTGTCTCACTTCACTGATGTTCCTCTTATTATTTCAAAATTTTCTTTTATGTCTTTGAGCTTTTTTAATGTGTTGAGTTTGATAAAGGTTTCTTCTGCATTGTCTTCTCCGCTGGTCGTTGCATCCTGTGTATTGCTTACTGCAGACTGATTTGACTTTCCTATTCCATGCCTTCCCTCAGTGTCTGGCCGGTAGACACACTGACGACGATGTCGGCTCTGCTGCCGCCTTGTGCTCTTTCTACAGTTCTCTAGTCTCCGCTTCACCGCTGCTTGTTTTTTTTTTTTTTGAGACAAGGTCCTCTGTATCCTAGGTTATCTTAAACCTGTCATGTAGTGGAGGGTGACTTTGAACTCCTGATTCTCCTGTCCCCACCCCTATTTACTGAATATACTGTCATGCCTGGCTCCTGTAATTTTAAAATTAAAAAAATTGTATTTATTTGTTACTTTCAAATAATTTGTTTCAGATTTAAAACTATTTTTTTTTAAATAGTTCAAGGGCAGTATTTGGTCAATGGCTTATTATTCTTTACTACTGAATCAAAGATTTAATGAGTATTTAACTCAATGTTTAAAATTTATGATGTCTTCCAGTATGACAGGGATGAATGGATGCATCCTAAGGGGAAATGTTCCTTGACCTCTGGCTCATGCTATTCTGAAATTAGTTTGTGATGAGATTATGGAGTTAAATAGTTAGCTAAAAGTTTAACATTTCTAGAGGAAAATACAGAACTTTTTCAGGTCTTGAAGATAAGAAATGATATCTTAAACAGGACACAAAAGTCAAACAAAAAAATTTGACTTTGTGAAAAGTTAAGCCTTTTCATAAAAAGATTTTGTCAGGAAATGGGTATGAAAACTAGAAAATATGAGAAAATATTTGTCATATGTCTATTGACGCCCCCCCCCCCCCCTAAAAAAAAGGCATTTGAAGACTTTCAAAAGTAGCCCTGCAGATGTCCCAGGGTTTTCTTGAGTGTCAGGTTTTAGTGATTTGGTGCTAATTTGTGCTGGTGTGGTTTTCACTGTGTGTAATTTATTTCCAGTTTCTTCTTTACTGTCTTTAGAAAGTCTGGAAAACGATTGGTTGTGACTTCTCCACATGTCTCTTCTGATTTTGTCTCTCTGCTTCATGGATTCCAGTGCCATCAGGGTTTTTAATACTGTCCTTGGTTGTTTAACATAGAAAGGCCTGGAGGTCCTGACCTGGGCCTTCCTGTATCCAGTTACAACTTTGCTAGGATTTTCAATGTAAACTGAATTTTCCTTCTGGGTATTATATTTTTATCCACAAAAGTGCTATTTACTTTTCTATATTTTCTGTTTTCTTTTTTAAATAATGCTCCTATTTTGTTTTAAATACTAAGGCTGTTTGTATTTAACTGAACTAAAATCTACTTGGTCATCTAAGTGCATTATTTTGCGTGTTTTGGAGTCTGTTCTTGTCTACATTTTTAACCTATTTTAGGAATCACATTTATTTATTTATTTATTTACTTATTTATTTAAAGACAGGGTTTCTCTGTGTAGCCCTGGCTGTCCTGGAACTCACTATGTAGACCAGGCCGGCCTCAAACTCAGAGATCCACCTGACTCTCCCTCCCAAGTGCTGGGATTAAAGGCGTGTGCCATCACACCAGGCCACATTTTTTTTTACTTTTTATTCATTCCTGGCTTTACATTGGGTGTTCTCTTCTGTATTGTGATACTTACGGTCTTAAACATTCTTTTTCTTTAACCTTCTTGAAGTCCCTTCTAGGTTTCTGTGGTCTAACTTGATTCTCTGGAGGTTTTCATTCAAAGCTTTGTTGGGGTGGATCGTCTGACACCTTTCTGCAGGGTAGATTGGCTCTGTCATGATGTGATAGTCCTTGAGCATTTGAGTTCTTGTACTTTGTCTACTGGAGCTCAATGCCCGTAACCGAGGGAGAACCATCAGCATTATCCAGCTGACCCACCCTACTAGTGGTCAATCTGCCCAGTCCCATGACTTCTCTCCCAGCTGACACAGACTTTAAAGGTTGGCTATCGATTCATAGACTCAAGGAATCTCTGCACAGATATCTGGAACTTTCTCCATTTTGCTTCAGATTTTCTAACAATATGTTCCATAAACTTCAGTTTCTTAATTCTATCTGTTCTTCTCAGTGAGCTACCCTTTTACCACAGGAAGTGCATGGTGGGATGAGGAGACTTTCGTTCCCTTTCTACCCATTTACTTAGGGACTGGACGTTTTGTTGCCTCAATGTGTGCAAAATTATTTTTCTCCCCAATTTTGTAGATTACAGTGAGGGGCATGATCATTTTATTTATTCTTTTGTACCAGAAGTAGAATGGGTCTTGTTTTTAATAGAGGTGTTTAATCATGTTCTTAGCTTGGAATACTTGTAATCTGAGGTTATTCTTCTTGTCCTGTAAGTAACTCATGGGTATGCTTTTGTCCCTCTTTTTATTGAAAGAAATTCCACATAGGATTTTCTTAGTATAGAAAATAGTTAAAAACTCCACTGCTTTTATTTAACCAAGGTTTAGCTCTCTCATGTGCTCTTTCTAGCCCTAAATTAGTCTTGCACTTCTGAAAATAAAATCCGAAGACCAGTGAACTATTTACCTTTCTCATTTTACATAGGAGGAGACAGACTTCCAGAAGGTCAAATGTTTTGTTCTGAAGTAATGAATCTTAAACTGTCTGACACTGAGTCGTTCCAGTGGATGAAATCAGACCTCATATGTCCCGGCGCTCTCGTATTTTCCTTAGGCAGCTTGATTTTCAAAAAAGTCTCTTTGATTTTGAGCTGTTTCAGCATGAGATTCTTAAACTTCATTTCTCATTAACCTTTGTGTAGTGCATTGAGTTCACATGGGCTCTAAGCTTGTTCAAACAGTCCTGGATTAGTTTGTTTTAAAATAGTGCAGACTGCAGTATGTATCGAGATTGCCTTGCATGAGTGAGTCTCTGAGTTCAATATCCAACTCAGAACCATTAAAGAGAAAAATAGTGGGCTAATGAGATGTTTCAGCTGGGAAAGGTGCCTGCTCCCCAGCCTGGCAACCTGAGTTTGATCCCCAGAATGCACATGATGGATGGAGGAGAACCAGTGTCCGTAAGTTGTTTTGTGCCATCCACTCCCAGTCTGTGGTGAGCGCGCACGCGCACACACACTTTTTAAAATTAAAAATAAGAATTCTGGAATGATGTACTCTGAACTCTAAGTAGTGGATTATGGATTATGACTTGGATCGTTAGGGAAGGGATTTTTTTGTTTTAGTCTTTTTTTCCTCTGAAGGAGTAATGGATTGTCAGTGGCTTATTCTGCATTACTTGGCAAAAATCTACTTTATGTATTCCTGAGCTGTCTGCAATCCAAATCTAAAAATCGACAGTTTAATGATTACATTCTGAAAGCCATTCTGGGTTCAGCTCCTGCTTTATCAGTGTGGCTGGTGTTATGGAGAGGAGGCAGCCATTGTAGATGAGTGAGGGGTAGGTAGGGTAGATGTGCAGTAGTGCACCTCTTCCATACCCCGGTTGTAGGGAGCCTAGCCTGTCTCATGGCGCATGTTCTATCGTGCACGGTCTTTCTCCTTAAAAAAGGAAACCAATAGAAAATACCAAGTAATGGAATTATGCAAATGAACTTGGATAGTCTTAGACCTAAGACTTCCACTGAGAAACGTCTGTGATGGCTATTACACACGCCATGCATAGCTGTCCACTGAATAACTGAACTGTAATCACCCAAACCAACAAAACATGTCCAAGGGAAATGGCTCACAGTGTCTAACTGTTTGAGTTGTGTGGGTTTATAGAAGGCGAATAGCATAGCTTGCTAGGACGAGGAGGTGAATTACCCTGGGTTTGGGTGTATGTGTATGTAATAACCTCTGAGCTGTGCTGGGAAGTTTGCACTCACTCATCTTGTGCTCTGGGTACCCAGCGTCATGTTTCACACATGATGGGTAGCAAGCAAGTGTTTATGAGATGATGCAATGTTTCCTGCATTTGGTGCCTTTACAGTGTTTGCTTATAACAGGCTTACCATATCGTGGATAGCTATTGTTTTGTGGCTGTTGTTGATTCCATGTGGATTCTTCCATACACATTTCACACATGTAGAGTTTGTTTGATGTGCCTTAGTAGCCATTTCTTCCCAAACACTGGTTCTTAGTATACTGGTTTGGTATTGTTAGATCTTATCCTATGTAATAATTGTTTCTTTTCCTGAGTACTCTTTATAGCATAAATAACAAGAATTTAGACTTCACTTTCTCCAGGTGAAGTCTTCCTTCTCTCCTTATTAGAAATATAACACTTAGCTTTTTGACTGTGTGCAAAAGGTAGGGTAATGTTGGAAAGACTTTCATGGATATTGTTTTCTTCCCTAACTTCCATATCAGGTAGCTGGCAGATAAGGTATGTATGTGATATAGGTAGTCTAATTGGCTCTTCTCAGCTTATTTAGTTAAATACATGTTAGGACTCCAAGGCCAGTATTCTTTTTGCTAATCTCTGTACTATCCTTAGATATTATACTAAAGAAGCAATAGATGATCCATTTGCTTTAATTAACTTTATTAGAATTGGCTTTCAATTTTGATTAAAAAGAGTGTAAGGAAATGGCATTTGAACTTTGTGGAACTAATACAATTAGAAAGATTGGTTATGATTTCTTATAAAAATTATAATGATAATTGTCTTTCTTCAGTTCCATTTTAACATCCGTGTTTAATCACTTGCTTCTGATATGAGCAGATGGTGAGAAAACAGTGATTCCCAGGTCTGCTAGAACTGCTGTGGTAATTTGATGTTTCACAGATAAGAATTTTGACTGGTGGGAGGCTGGTCAGGAATTCCTCTGCCTCAGGAGACCCAGATTGTTTGGACTGGAAATTGGACTTGTGCTTGGATTCAGGGATGGCTGTTGTAAACACAGACGTGGACTGGAATTATAAATGAAATTTGAATCTTTTTGTAAACCACGCTAAGCCCCTTAGTTTGTTAAGAGCTGAGACGTGGCAATGCTATTTCTCTCTCGAACGTTGAGTAATCATCAGAGTGATAGATGTATATTCTTAGGAAAAAGCATGACAGTTGAGAGTCAGAAGTAAATCTTTTCAGGAAAACGCCTTTGTGTCGTGCAGTGCCCTCCCCAGAGCTTCCTTCTGGGAATTGAACGGATTGCCTTGTGACTCTCAGTCTTACCTGAGATGAAGGGAACACAACGGAATGTGAAGAGATTTCTGTCAACTTCATTGTTGTCTGGCGGCCCACTTCCTAGAAATTAGACAGACATCTTTTGTTTTCCACATTCCTGGCTTTTAGACTGTGTTTTTTTACATTTAAAAGTTAACTTTTACCGCCTTCTGAAAGGTGGAGCCTCCATTAGAGATAGTCTGAATGTTTGGAAGACAAAGGAATTCACTAAAATCTGTAAGCCCTTGCTTCCCAGAGGCACACCTGAAAAACCAACCGATGTCCCTGTTGTTTCTAATTTGCTGTATTTTGGGGAATATTTCCTCCAAGTTTAACCGTGTACAAAATTATTTGGAATATTTAGGTATTTTTGCATCATAAAGCCTGCTTTTTAGAAACCAGGTAGTGTGCTGTCCAAGTGTCCCTTTTAAAGCTGACACGCACCTCCACCCCCAGCTGCTGAGGCTGGCCTGTGAGGGACCTGGTAATGACTTAAGAAAAATACCTTTGTAAGGGTGAAGGTTGGCATTCATCTCAAAACATACCTCCCTGCTGGTTAAGGAGAGGCTCTGAAACTGTTCAAAAATATATTTAAGTATAACTGTAGCATTTTATGTATGCAGTGCTAAAAATAACCATAGAACAGGGTTTCTTTATGTATAGAAATTCTACAATGCTGGCCTGAACTCTTCTCCATTTAAGGGGCATTTGAAGCCAGGGGTCAGGGTTATTTTTTGGTGTTTGGACGTTTGTCCTGTAAGTACTAGGAAAGAAGCCTTCAGTGGAGTTGGGGTGGCTTTCTTTTAGGGCATGTGGCATTCAGATGATGATGTGAGGCAAAAGACAGGTCAAAATTAGGGATTCCTTTTAGGAAGGCAAGAATTACAGTTTTGATTTCATGTTGCATTAGTGGGATTGGAACCCCATGAATAGGACAGTTTGCAGATCTTAAAGCTATTGCCTGTCCTCGAGTGAGAAGTTGATGAAACAGGAGGAATAAGCGGTTGGGGTCTGCTCCAGGTGAACTAGAACAGTGTGGGTCACAAAGGAAGTCCGCTGTCTTCAGCTGAGACTTGTCATTGAATGGCACTCTGTGTTTCCCTTGGTGGCCATACTGTAACACTGCCCAGTGGGCGTGAGTGTGGCATGCACTCTCGAGGCCTTCTTGTTAGGGAGTCGTCAGTGGCGTCATAGCCAAGAAAAATGCTTCGCCAGTCAGGTGCTTATGCGAGGTGCCTTTAAAAAGTGTCGGTAGCCGGTCGGTGGTGGCACACACCTTTAATTCCAGCACTCAGGAGGCAGAGACAGGTGGATCTCTGTGAGTTCGGGGCCCGCCTGGGCTACAAAGTGAGTTCCAGGAAAAGTGCAAAGCTACACAGAGAAATCCTGTCTCGAAAAAAAACAAAACAAAACAAAAAAAACCCCCAAAAAACCAAAAAATAAAAAAATAAAAAATAAATAAAAAGTGTCAGTAAATCAGCAGAAGTCTGCCTTTCACGGGACTGTCTCCTCTCTTCAGGATTCTGTAGTAGGCTCTTTTAGAAAGATGTTCTCAACAATGAAAAAAAACTGTCTTGTTTTGAGGGGTTAGATTTAAGTCATTTATAGAAAACTTTAAGAGCAGTCTATATGTATCTTTTTGAACACAAAGACTCATGTAGAAATTGTAGCCGATGTATCTCTCTAAAAGGAAGAGGAAATGTTTCTGGGTTCTGTTGTCACAAAACATGATCACTTCCACTTCCTTATTGATTCCAAGTGAAACTATTTAGAAATTAATCTTCTGGGATGAATCTAAAACATGATATTTAAAAAAGGATTTTTAAAAAAATTCTGAAAACTTTTTCACAAGGGAACAAAAATATTTATTTTGTCTGTTGACAGGAGTCTTCTCTTTGGGTGAAAAACTTTTTAATTTGTATGTGACTTTTTACAGAAGTAATTTAATGTGAGAGGTAACTCAAATCCAGGTAAATGATCCCTCAGTTTTTCAACCTGTGGTGTTGGGTCCCTGCTTATCTGCTTCTGTGGATCATACAGTCTTCAAATTACCTATATAGTCTCACCCAAGAGGCCATGGCTTGAGGAAAGCCCAGGTATGGCTTGCTTGGGTAATTCTCTTGTACATTTCGAGTTGAAAAACACTGCTGAGAAACCAACCATTGGAATCCTTGTTGTGGTCCAGTGCAGTCAGAGGGGAAGAGAACAGAAGCATTAGTGATTCACGTGTGTTTGTTCAGAAGGATCAGGGTCCAGGAGCAAGGGAAGGCTTCCTTTTGTGGTCGGTGCAGTGCGATCTCCATCAGTACCAGAAATAGTCTCCAGGGTTGTGCCGGAGTGGCAGTTCTTGTCAGCAGAGAAGAGGACTTGTGGATTGTGTTCAGGATTTGTGCTCTCCTTGACTTTAGGTAAAAAGTTTACTGTCTCCTATATTTTTTAGCATTTTAGATGAGGTTGGGCATGTCCATAGTGGTATGGCCATAAACTTCTAGCATTTTAGGAGTAATATGTACTATTCTTGGAATATCAGAAAAATAATATAAATGGAATAGATCTGTGTGTATCACTTCAAACCAAAGAAGTTCAACAGCATTCCTCTTTGCTTCCTGTCTGAACTGTGATAGCCCAGTCATTGAACATTTTTTAAAGAAAGTCATTTAAAAACATTGGGAACCTCCCTCCGCCCCCTTACACACACACACACACACACACACACACACACACACACACACACACACACACAAATGAAAGCTATTAGGAGTGGGAGAGAGAACATATGCAGATTCCAATTTTTCTCTTAAAATCTATGAGAAATACTTAAACTCTTTAACACAAACCTGTTTTGTCATTACCTTATTTCTGCTAAACTTGAAATAAAATTAACTGTACATTTTAAAGTGGATACTTGTTTATTGAAGGAATTCCATGTGTGTAGAACAGTCTAGAGATTTTGAATGCAACAGGAGCCCAACTCAGTAAAAGCGCTTTGAGTGCTATGTGACGGAGTTAAGTCTGCTTTCATTTGCTCAGTGTAGAATTGTGCAAGTTCAGCCAGTTAGGATTGTCATCCTGTATGCATCAGTTAAACATATGTGTGGTGACAGATGGTCACACCCACTTCATCCAATGTACACTCCTGACTTTGCTACAGTAGAGGAAAGGACACAAAAGAATGGTGCCTCCTACCTAGGATGGTAGTCACACCTGGTTACAGTGCTGTTAGGTGTTTGTGAGAAAGAGGCCATGTGCTTCTGTTGGTCAGCAGGAAAAGACTACTGATTATACTTCACAAAGATGATGGAGGTTTTTTTTTTTTTTTTTTTAATGGAAAATGACACTTTTGTTAGTAGACTGTTAGAATTGACATTCTGTTGATTGTATTTGTAGACTCTAAGTACTATGTGGGTAGGGATTTTGATTGATTAGATCACTATTGCATCTTCAAAGATGTTAAAATGCTAAAAATGTTTGCTTTTTTAAAAAAAATTCTTCCTTCCTGTTAAGTAGTTTTTTTCCATAGGGTGAACGTTGATGACATTTTATAATTTATTGGGGGCACATTGTATTGTGAATTAATTTTATTTATCTTCCCCATTTACATATTTTTTTAAATTTAATTTAATTTTATTTTACAATACAATTTAGCTCTACATATCAGCCATGGATTCCCTTGTTCTCCCCCTCCCACCCCCCTCCCCTTTCCCCCAGCCCACCCCCCATTCCCACCTCCTCCAGGGCAAAGCCTCCCCTGAGGACTGAGATCAACCTGGTAGACTCAGTCCAGGCAGGTCCAGTCCCCTCCTCCCAGGCTGAGCCAAGTGACCCTGCATAAGCCCCAGGTTTCAAACAGCCAACTCATACAATGAGCACAGGACCTGGTACCACTGCCTGGATGCCTCCCAAACAGATTTTATTTTATTTATCTTCCCCATTTCCATATTTTTTAAATGATTTAATTTTTATAGAGGCTACCAGTCTTAAAACAATGACTTGAATATTAATGCTGTATATTTGTCATAATATACAATTTCATAAGCA
Source organism: Peromyscus maniculatus bairdii (assembly GCF_049852395.1). Lineage (NCBI taxonomy): Eukaryota > Metazoa > Chordata > Mammalia > Rodentia > Cricetidae > Peromyscus > Peromyscus maniculatus. The sequence goes on along the minus strand of NC_134854.1, from coordinate 21,285,278 downwards.
CTTAAATATGATTTTAAAGCATTGAAAACCATGTATTCACAATTAAACATGGTAAGAAAATTCACTCAGAATCACAAGGGTAATCAACACTTTAATATACATTTCAAGTCTAAAAAACAAAAATTCCAAGGATGGTTTTGAATTACAGACCCATCTGTTGAACCTAAACATCATTTCATTTTCAGAAATACATTTCTAGGCCATCTTAGGACCATATGTAGTGTAGAGGGTGATATCCACCACATCTGGTTATGGTCAGCATCTCCCCAAAGAACTGCTAATAGAATTTCCTTAAGATCTCTGCTTTAGAAAAGTGTCCCGGCTACATTTTTTGGGAGCCTATATAAATAAATTCTCTTAAATCTTACCAGCCTATAATACTTGTGAATTTCTACCTCCCTCAATGAACAGATGATAAAACTTAATCAACTTCCCTCTCTATTATTGATACACGTTAGTATTCCAGCTAAAATAATAGGAAAGTTGGTGATGAGCAGATCGCATTACTTTGGAGATAGAAAGCATCTTGTCAGTACAGAGGGCTTGTTATCTCAGTGATGTGTTACACTTTCTTTCAGTATTGGTGCTGTCTTTCCGAGGGAAGGTTTACAGTGTGTGTTTTTGTGCTTTGCGTCTTAAATTAACTGGATCTGTTCATTTTTTCAGGAATCCTTCTGAAAGTTCTGAACTGTTCAAACCCATTCTCAACTTAAGTGAGGGTAAAAGACAATTGAGATCTTAAGGAGATTCTTCATCCCTTTTTTTATGAGAAGATATTTCGCTAGGCCTTTGATTTGATGTAGTCTGTTGATCAGTTAAAACTGATGTCTAGCCTGGTGGTGGTGGCGCACACCTTTAATCCCAGCACCCGGGAGGCAGAGGCAGGTGGATCGCTGTGAGTTTGAAGCCAGCCTGGACTACAGAGTGAGATCCAGGAAAGGCGTAAAGCTACACAGAGAAACCCTGTCTCGAAAAACCAAAAATCAAAAAAAAAAAAAAGTCTAAAAATACTTGTACAACACAAGAAATTTTCTTTTCACTCATTAGGAGAATAGCTTCTTAAGGAGAATAACACTTAAACAAACAAACGTCTGTTGCATCCCACTTTAAAGAGAAGTTTGCTGGATCCCAGTTTGGATGTAGTTTGGAGGTCAGATGGTTTGTTCCCTCACACTGTCTCAGCCAGTCACTGTCTTACCACTGCCCTCCTCTCAGTGAACAGCTTCCTCAGTTTTTAAATGACTGTCTTGAACTTCCATTGTGCCATTGGAGTGTGGAATTTTGTCCTAGACTATAAAGTAGCCTAGGGCAGTGAATTGGTGACAGGGGAGGGTGTCTTGTGCAGGACATTTGTCATTGTTCCTCCTCCATACATTGATGTTGGTTAACACCTGTGATAACCAAAACTGTCTAGACATCACTGAATGTTCAAAACTGTTATTACTCCAGTACAGAAGGAGGTTTTGTGGTGTGTGTTCCCTTTTCCCACATCTGTTCTCCTAATTAAATGTATGTTTAAACACCCAATATATTTTTACTTATTTAAAACAGTTATTTCAAGTCCTTATTGTACTCTGTTGGAATGGTCATTTTTTTTTTTTTTTTTTTTTTTTTTGGTTTTTTCGAGACAGGGTTTCTCTGTGCAGCTTTGCGCCTTTCCTGGAACTCACTTGGTAGACCAGGCTGGCCTCGAACTCACAGAGATCCGCCTGCCTCTGCCTCCCGAGTGGAATGGTCATTTTAATTTTGCATATATTTTATTCTATATATAATGTGGACTAAGTATTGTATAAACAAAAGTGATGGCTTTGAGAGTTTCTTAGATCTGTTTTAAATTCTGTCCTAGCTGGGTGACACCAGCCTAGAAGCCTATAATCCTAGCATATAAAGGCTGAGGCATGTAGACCTTGAGTTTGATGCCAGCCTGAGACGCATAATGACACCCTGATGGCTGAAAAGGACCGTCATTCACCGGGGTCCCAGACCCTTTTTAAGTTCTTATAAATCCTGATTTGGTTAGGGTAGGCTGTTCTTCAGAATGAACTCAATGTTGAGTGGTTCAGTTCAATACAGCTTATTTTCTGCTCTCATAGTGCTTCTCCTTCAGGTTGGTGGGGATCCATTCAGGACTTGATGGAATGGCCATGCCCATTGTTAGCTTTCTTGTTCAGCTGGTAGATGAAGTTCTGTTGTGCTAGAGGCACCTACCTCTATGGCCTTAAACACAGTGGCATGGAGTGGCGCATCTACAGTCTACTGAAATTCCGTTTGTTCTTTTGGTGAGAACTTGGCATCATGGCAACATCTGTCCTAGGGAAGGAGAGAGAGAGTGGATGCAGGTTCTGGTTTTAGGTTTCCCCGAGAGAGAGGGGCTGTTGCCCAGCCTGTTCTCTTGAGTATTGTGTTCCACTTTCATCCCTATTGCTGTGATCAAAAGCCCCATCCAGAAGTAGCAGAGTGTATGAAAGGGTTTGTTTGGCTCTCCATTCCAAGCTCAGCCTCTCATTGTGGGTACTCCAAGGCAGGCGTTGAAGCAGCAGTCAGATGGCAGTCACATCTGCAGGCAGGAGCCCCGGGAAAGAACGCACCCATGCTGCCTGCTCGCTTGCTTCTGCTTACAGCTTTTTCCTCTCTCATATAAGTAGGACCCTGCCTAGGGGAGTGCACAGCTCAGCCAGATACTGGGCTTAGAGTTGTGGGCCAAACAACTCTGAGTTTAGAATTACTGAAAACTAGCTGAGTGAGGAAGATAAACACATAATCATAGACTGCTGGTTCTTGGAATGCAAGGTGCCAGAGTAGTGTATATGGCGTGTGATTCCCTTGCTACGAGCCGTGTAGCTCGGCAGGTAGAAAGCAAGAGTGGCCTGCCAGGAAAACCCTGTTTCTTGCCAAATAGCATGAAAGACCCCACAAGTTTTACTGTCATGAGCAGCTTTGCAGTGAATACTTGATTACATGAAAAAACCCACAGGACCTTCATATTAAATCATTATTGAATGATGTGTCTTATTAAGGGCCTCAGCATGCTTAGATGGCCACCAACATCATGGACTTAGCCTTCTCCCAGAGGGCGTAAACCACTCACGGTTTCCAGAATATGAACGTCAAAGACTGATCACAGACCTTAGCTTTCATACCTTCCTCTAAATGCACTGTGATTTTTGATCTTCCATTTTTCTTTGCAAGTTTGATAATTACCTTTGATTTAAATGAAGAGGAGTTTGCTCTTTTACTTTTCCTCAGCCCTTTTGGTGTCTGCCACTGAATCCCACTCATCCTGAGTTTGTAGCAGCAGTTATGTAATATTGCAGTTAAGTCTGACTCTTAGTGCTCGGCACTGAAGGAGTGCTGTGGGCGAGACAGGTCAGCACTGTGGTTAGAAGGCCTTGGCAGGGCTTCTTCTCCTTCTCCTTCTCCTTCTCCTTCTCCTTCTCCTTCTCCTCCTCCTCCTCCTCCTCCTCCTCCTCCTCCTCCTCCTCCTCCTCCTTCTTCCTCCCCCTCCTCCTCCTCCTCCTTCTTCCTCCCCCTCCTCCTCCTCCTCCTTCTTCCTCCCCCTCCTCCTCCTCCTCCTCCTCCTTCTTCCTCCCCCTCCTCCTCCTCCTCCTCCTCCTCCTCCTCCTCCTCCTCTTCCTCCTCCTCCTCCTTCTCCTCCTCCTCTGCCTCCTATGTTCTGGGTTTACCATTTTATAATTTAAAGATAAACATTGTTAAGGAAAGAATTATGTTGCACTGCCCACATTTATTCATATACAGCTATCCATAAAAATACAAAATACCAAGATTAGCATTGCACACAGTAAGTGGTAAAAGCCATGAATTGGTTTCTGTCTGAGAAAATGTAGCCTGAGATGGAATTTCGCCTTTCAATGGAACTTTCTTTACTTGGTCTGAGTTTCTTTAAGATAACAATGCTGCTTTTTGGAATTTAGCCTCTCTTGAAAGACACTTTTCATATTAGCACATTACTTCCAAAATATTTCATGCTAAATAGTTAAATTTGAAACGAGTGTCAAACATAAATATCTGGCTTAAATGTACCAAAATTAAGCTTGTACTTTTAAATGTGGGAGTTACAGGAAGTCTCTTTTGCAGGCTTGCTTGTTAAGGTAAAATCATTTGAAAAATCTGTTTTAGTGCTTGGTCTTTCAGTGAGCATAGTTTTTCTGTTTGTAAGAGAGTCTGTCAGATTCTGGTCTGTCTTACAAGCTACTGATTGTGGGGAAATAAATATGCTACCTATTTTCGTGGCGTTCTTTAAACAGAACAGTCAAGTTAAAACCTAAGATAGAGGTTCAGAATGATAACCACATATGTGTATTTATTTTCAGGCCCCTTTTTATAGATTCTTTAATGTAGCCATATATATGCATTTGTCTTTATCTCTCTGAACCTATTCCCTTCTTTGATTCCTTATATTTTTATTTATTTAATTCAAGTTTGTTAAACACGTATTTGCTATTAATCAGGAATTATTATCAGGACTGGCATTTGAAAACTGCTCTACTAGAGGGAACAACCAACCCATTAAAATAATTCACAGTTGGGTAGCTTTAGATTCCAAGAGAGGCTTAGTTCAGTGAGTCAGCTTTAGCTTGGCAAGAGAGCACTCTGTTCCTATTCCTTGTGAGCGGCTTAGAGGAAAATTCATAAAACCAAGTTTTAGGCTATGGAAATTTGAAAGGGAGATAAAAAGTTATCACAAGGGGTTGATATACAGTGTACACACATGCACACACACAGAGATACAAAATATGAACAGTTGTATATGTCTGCATTTAAAGATAAATAAAATAGCCACATAATTTCAAGAAAATACAAATGGTGTTGGCTACACATTTTCTATGAATTGAGTATATATTAAAGATGGCAAAGTGTATTTTCTTACTAGATAGGAAGAATACCAATAAATGCTAGTGCATCCCAGAATTCCCATCTGATAGGGAACATTAGTATCAATAGGATGTGGACCCACTGCTGATAGCTTCCAAATCCGAGTTTTTTCATTGAAGTTGACTGTGCACTGGTTGGGTTACTGTGTAGTATTTGATTGCTCTCAGATTTCAGAAATCCAGGTAACTAGAATCCAGAAGCTTGAATAAGATGATTATCTCAAGGAATGGTGTTTTATTTGCAAGGAATGGAAAGGGGCATTTGGACAGGGACTTTTCAGTATTGGGACACTAGATTTGAAGGGCAGATTTCGGGCAGTGGGCATAACATTATGCTGCCTTTTGATAAAAGGCACAACTATGGTCATTGAGTAGGGAAAATTTTCAGGGAGGGAGACTACATTAATGCATAACTGTAGTGGGAATTCACTTTGCCCATGACCTTGGGCTATCGGGCCTGATAGAGACATTGTTTCTTATCTGCCTGTGTGACCACTTAAAACTGAGGAGAAAGGGGGTTTTGCTCTCTTGCGTGGTGAAGACTGGATCAGGCAGCGTGAATCAGCATGTGATTGGACCCTAGCTTTCCAAGGACTCTGCAACTGGATTTATCCTGCATCAGTGAGTCTGTTTTCCCCATAGGGCCCCTTAATAAATTGATAGATATAGAGAGACTGTTGAGGTTCTTGTTACAATTGGCACTCACCATTGGGCACTGATCCACATAGACCTGATAAAGCTTAAAAAGGGTTCCCCCCCTTTTATTTTATGTGCATTTGTGTTTTGCCTGCAGGTATGTCTGTGTGAGAGTGTCTGATCTTAGAGTTACAGACAGCTATGAGCTGCCATATGGGTGCTGGGATTTGAACCTTGGTCCTTTGGAAGAGCAGCCAGTGCCCTTAACAACTGAGCCATGTCTCCAGTCCCTAAAAAGGATTCTTAACACAAAGAAAAGGAGCCACACTGGGCTTCTTGGTTTTGAAGTCTCATGCCAGCAGCAGTGCAGAGGCATCTCCCGACAGCCGCCTGTGAGGTGGAGGTGGCCGCCAGCCGCCATGAGCTCAGCAGCATGGCCAGCTCTCCAAGTCTCTTCCACAGGCTGCGGTACAGAGGGGTTCACCCCATCTCAGCCGCTGCCTGCAGGCTTGAAAGCACAGCTGTGGGCTTAAGAACACAGCTGTACACTACTTAATACTGCTTCCCAGAATTGGGGAGGTAAGCGTGACTCAATGAATGGTACCTGTGCCATGTTGGAACGCTGAGTGGGGCGGAGCCAGATGCCAAAGCTGCACTTTAATCCTAGCCGCACGGTTTAACAATTTAAAAACTTTTCTGGTCAGAAAAGGTTTAAAGATACCCAATAAAGACAGATTCAGAGCCGGGCGTTGGTGGCGCACGCCTTTAATCCCAGCACTCGGGAGGCAGAGCCAGGCGGATCTCTGTGAGTTCGAGGCCAGCCTGGGCTACCAAGTGAGCTCCAGGAAAGGCGCAAAGCTACACAGAGAAACCCTGTCTCGAAAAACCAAAAAAAAAAAAAAAAAAAAAAAAAAAAAAAAAAAAAAAAAAAAAAGACAGATTCAGAGATTCAGATGGAAAAAAACCTCTAAATGGGTTATAGTGTGTTTAATAATACATGTAGGCTTGAGAGGAAAAAAAAAGTGTAGATAGAGAAAGTTGTTTAAAAAAAAAGAAATAGAGTAATAAAAAAAACCATGTAAAGATGGAAAATACCCAGAGAGTCTGGATATGGTATATTATTGTGCTGTCTCTGGGATTTTTTTTTTTTAACTTCAGAGAGACATTTGATGGGGGGCTGCTAAGCTAAATTAACATACATATTTTAAAGGTAACTTGATTTCAAAATTGGAATCTAAGGATATGTTGCTTTAGAAAAGAGGTTCTGCTTTTGTTTCCACAGAAGATGAGAAGTTGTGGATTCTTTCTAGGGTAATGTGATTTCATCAAAGAAGACCTCCTGAGAGGTCTCCAATGGGATCAATGGCCCAGATGATCCAACATTCAGAATAGCTTCAAGATAACTAGCTGAGATGATGTAGCCTCCAAGACTACTACAGTCAAGACTTGACCATAATTCTAAATTTTGTCAGGATCCCCACTAGATCAATAGTGCAATCAGCAGAAGTATTATAGAAAGCTATGCCCAAATTTTCAAAATATTGTTTATGAATGTTTCTTCTTATTTAAAGGGGGATATGATAGAGAAATGATGAAAAGGAGGTAGATTACTAAATCTACTTTAATCCAAAAACCAACTGTTAATCTCAAAATACTTTACATTGTTATAAATTTCGGTTTAGTGATACAAATTTGAGGTCAATTTTGTTTTACTGTACGTTTATTTCTACTCTTGTTTAGGGTATTATGTTTATGTAGCTCATTTAAAAATGTAATATATAATTTAAAAAATGCAACTTAATCGTCAAACTTACAGTCATGTTAGTTAGATTCTCTAGATACAGTTATATTTCAGATAGATAGGTGCTTCAAAGACCTACAGAATACAGCATTTAAAATGTTTTAAAAACTTAGACTTTTCTGGACAGTGAGATGCCTCTGCTTTTGGCAGGACCAGTTGTTTCAAAGAGGATGATAGGCATCAAAGAAACTTGCTATGGAATTTGCTTACAATGTGGAAAAGGCTAGCCAATTGGGCAAAAAACTGTTCTTGCCTGGACATGCAGGACCCATAGGAAGGTGACCCCTGAACTTTGCCAAAACAAGGCAAGATGGTCCTTCAGATTACTCCCTCACAGAAGAAACTGCCAGAAATTCTTCAGGACATAGGAAAAAGTAACTGATGAACTTTTCCAATAGGTAGAACAGTCCTTCATATTTCCTGCTTCACTGAAAAGTATGCCAGAGACTTTAGGCCTCTAGGCTGATTTGGACTTAAAGCTTCAAGAACTGAGAGAAAATATGTTTATATTGTTTTAAGTTATATTGTACTAAATTTATTACTGTAGCCAAAGAATTTAATACATCAAGTAAAGAGAATGAAAACAGAAAGATTAGAAACTGAGAAGTAATACTGTCACCATCAATGATTTTTGAGCTGAAAAAAATCCAAGGGATATGATATGAAACAGCTTTTAGAACTAATAAGTAAAACTCTGATTAAAGAACAAGGTTAGTGTGCTGGTTATTTGCATGCTTACAGCTTAACCAAAAGTGATTGAAAAATGAAATTAAAGGAGTTACATTTGTAATGCAACCAAAATCCTCAGACTGAAAAATTAAGGAATTTCCTAAGGGAAATAAAGAAATAAAAATGGTGATGTTAAGCCATGCTCACAGGCTGAAGGAAATATTAAGTCAGCACTTTTCCTAAAGTTTATTTATAGATGCAATGTAATCCCTATCACAGCCTCACTCCTGCAGTATCATCCAATCAGGGCTTCTGCAGAATCATCCAGTCAGAGGTCCTGCAGTATCATCCAACCAGGACTGCTGCAATTTCATCCAGTCAGGGCTCCAGCAATAGAGCTCTAGAAGGCACATTTTTGGGGATAGAAACTGGTCACTCGATCATAAAATTATGTATGTAAATAAAAGTACATAACAATCACTATGTACTACTTTACAAACTAAATTGAATAATTTATCATGCCCTTGTAAACTTACAAAGCTCCAGCTGTCAATGCATTTTGGCATTATGAACTTTTATCCACTGGAGAATACAGAAAGAGAACCATTTCTGTATAGTCAGTTGATTTTCTCTTAATGTGTGGCCTCCCACGTGTGGGTCAGAGAGAAACCTCCAGTGTCAGCCTTCTCCTTCGAGTTTGTTGGGGATGGTTTCCTTGACTTTTGCCCTTAACTGTTGGAGGCTAGGGACTCTCCTGACTCCCCTCCCCTCTCCCTGTAGATTGCAGGTGTGCACTGTGGTGTCCCGCTTCACCTGTGCTCAAGGAATCCAAGCAGGTTCTATGTGTCTCCTAGGCTGGAGTAACATAGTGTTTTTCCTCATACTTAAGTGTTTTGGCATCTTCTGCCAGTGTCAAAGAAGTCATGGCAGACTAATTTGTATTTTACAGGTAAGGGAAAATCCCAGACCCTTCTTAGTTCTTGACAATAGTTAAAAGAAGAAAGGAAAAATATTTTGAGAAACTTCAGTGGGTGAACTGGATATTTACCTGAAAAAACAAAACAAAAGCAAACAGTAGCCATGATAAATTTCAGAAGAAATTTAACTGAATCATAGAGAATCATGTAAAACTTTAAACTGTACTGAGTAGAAAACAGCATAGAACTTAAAATTTGAACCTAGTTGGGGCTGGTGACTAATGTCTTTAGTCCCAGCACTCAGAGGCAGAGACAGGCAGATGTGTGTGAGTTCCAGGCCAGCCTGGTCTGCAAAGTGAGTTCCAGCACAGCCAGGGCTACATAGAAAGACCCCGGGGAGAAGACACTGCAAAGCATTTATCAAGAGATTGTGTTCAGAACATGCCAAACACTCTTACAGTGTAACGCAGATCAGGCATCTCCTGTCTAGAAGTGCTGGAAGTGCGAAGCTTTGATCACTTGACACCACTGGGGAAAATTCTGCACCTGTCTTAGGTCGACGAGTCACATTAAAAATGCAGGCACTCTTAATGTGTAAGATCATCTTCAGACGATGGGTATAAGTTATATGAAACATATCCAAGATATGTCATTATCTGTTGGCATATATTCTACCCAGTTCCCAAATTTTAAATCCCAAACACTTCTCATTCTAAGTATTTTAAATAGGGTGTAGTCAACGTGTTATAAGAAGACAGGCCAGTTAAATAGTTATGGGCATTGTGAAATCCTATTTTATAAATGGTATATAAAATGTTAGTAAGCATAATCTGTCATCAGAGAAATGAGTGGTAGAGTTCCAGTGTTCCTACTACACATCATTAGAATGGTGAGCAGATGTAGTCACAGGAACATTGATATGGAGTGGGGTCAAGCAGAATATCATTTAATATAGTTTGGCAATTGCTTAAAAAGCCTCCAAGCCAACCATTCCACTCCTGTAAGTAAACACAAGAGGGATAAGAACATGCTCACACCAAGATGTGATGGTGACCTCAGTGTTATTTGTAGTGGTCAAAACTTGAAACAACCTGAGAAGTGATTAGATAAGTTGTGTTCTGTCTACCCTGTGGCCTCCTTCTCAACAATAAGAAAGAATAAGCATCATCTATCAAGTTCTAGATTGCATTTAAACCAGACCCCCACAATGGGAGCATGTATCCAATATACTGCTTATGTATAGCTCGAAAAGAAATCTGCACAGATGTAAAGCCGAGCAGTAGTGCCTAGCCCCAGAGGTAGAGTAGAAAATCATTACAAAGGATGGATGCATCAGCCATTTTGCTTGGTGGAGTGACAAGATACCAATAAAAGCAGCTCAAGGCAGCAAGGTTTATTCTGGCTCATCAATGGGTGCAGAGTCTATCATGGCAAGGAAGGAGAGACAGAGAGGCTCTAGCTGTGACTGCATGAACGTGAGTCTGCTCGTCACATTGTGTTCAGAGGTAGGAAGTAGCGTCAGGAAGCTAGATTGATGCTCAGCTGCTGCTTCCCCCCACCGACCCAAAGTTAAAACTTCCCTCATCTTATGGGAAGGTGCTGTCTACATGTCAGAATGGCTCTTCCCTCATTTGTTAACCCTTTCTGGAAAGACTCCACAGATAGGCTGAGATGTGTATTTCTTAGGTGGTTCTAAATCCAGTCATGTTGACAGTGGACATTTAGAACTGTCACACAGGGTCACAAGGAAGTGCTCAGGGACTGGTAGAAATGTTCACTACCTTGATTGTAAGGGCGATTTCACAGCTGGTTATGGATCAGAACTCAGTTGGCTACTTCAAATTGAGTCTTTATAAATTGTCAAAGGAAACTATTTCAAATATTTTATTTTGTAGAGAATTGTAAGTTCAACTTTATCATACAGAAGAATTTCATTCCCATGTATTTTATATGTTTTCATGAATGATCTCTATTGAGTTTTCTTTTATTTGTTTGTATTTTAGGATAACATTCAAGTATTTGTATTTCATTAGTCCTCATATTCCTGCACTGTAAACTTAGAGTTCTATGAGATCACGAAAGGCTCTTCTGTCTCTGAAATTAGTTCTATATTGTGATTGTGGATAAGTTATCTTTTGGGATGCTGAATTGCTTTGGAGCACTGGAACCAGATCAACAATATCTAAACAGAGATCATGTTTAAGCTTTTTAGATAGTATTTTATTATTTTTGAGCAATCTACAATGCAACATTGACTAGTCAGAATAAAAGTCAGTCAGAGATAAAATCCAAGTCTGGATTAGCTAGGATTCGTAATCAAGAATGTACATAAAATTAATTTAAATTAATAATTTAAAATAGTGATCACAAATACTCTGCTGAAGGGAAATTTAGAGTGCTGTAATGCATGGCACATATCTGTTTCCCCAGTATTTGGGAAATGGAGGCAGGAGAACCAGGGCCAGCCTGGGCTACATAGTATGACTCTGTTATAAAAATTATTTAGTAAATTGTTTATTAATATATTATTCATATAGCTACATACACATAGTTAATCTAGGTAAATTTTAATTGAAGTAAAAATGATTTAAATATCAGATACACTTTCTAGGGTTAGAGGAAAAATATTGTAGTTGTCTAAATAGACAGTGAAGTATGTGTGCAAGATTTTAGAAAATCTACTTTTCTTATATTAAAAACAAATGCTTTCTTTGAGGTTTAGCACTCTTAAACTATGTTCATGAGTTCGACTCGTGTACTTACTACACAAAGAACATCCTGTTTAACATACACAAATAAGTCCTGCACACAGATGTTCCCTGGCGACAGGAATGGAGCACTACAGCAGTAGTTGGAGGTGGGGCCACATTGACATAATGCCTTCTTTGAGTGGAGCCTGCAGCAGGAAGGTAGCTTTGCTGACCAAACGTTGTGGTTTCACTCTTCAGCCCATGCTTGAGCAAACAAGGAGGTCAGTGTGAACAGTCTGTTTGCCAGTTGGTCTCCGAAGAAATTCTCAGAAGTTATTTTTAAAGAGCCAAGGCAAACAGAGCTTCTGTTTTGGGTGCATGTATCACAGCTGAACCTTCTGTTTGAAGAGCTTCATGTAATACTTTCTGCCTCTGGGAGGGGACTCTGTAGACTCCATCCTAGACACTGGAGCATTGATGAATGTGAACATATAGAGGCTCTGTGTGCTCTTTATACAGAGTACATTCCCTCCATCTGTCAGTCTTTTTTCATATGGCAAGGACGAGTTTTGTGGCTAGCAAGCTAGATTTAAAAAGGCATGTCAACAACAGCTGAATTGTGTCGTTGCTATCATTATTAGTATGTCCTATGCGAAGGGAACTTACTAGATTCTGAAAATTGAGCAAGTTCTAAGCCCATTGGAAGTCAGCCAGATTTTCGTCATCACACAAAGAAGCATAAGATAGGTTTCATTTTGGCATTTTTCAACCAAGATGGTTCTGTTGTCTCACTTCCCCCAATTCTATCCTCCTTCCCTAATATCCCACTTCCCACTGGCTTCCTTTATGGTTGTGTGTTCCACATATCCTTCTGCCTTCCCCCACCCCCTTTTCAGTGCCTCTTGTTCCCTTCTCATGGTCCCCTATCTATTTTCATAGCCTACACGCCCCTCTTATGCATCTAAAACGATCATGATTTTTTTCTTCCTGAGTTTGAGTCACCTCACTTAATACAATCCTTTCTAGATGTAGTTTAGATTCTGATTTAGAAAAAAAATCCCCAGAAAAATAAAAGGGATCATTGTGGTTAAGATAACCAACATCAGGCAATTAGTTATGGTATAAAATTGTAAACAATTAGAACACATTTTAAAATAGTACTTAACTGTTTAACCATAGGTGAACAAAGGGATCCAGAAGGCCTGTTTAGTTTTAAGTAATTATAAAAGCCATGGTACCCAAGAAGGGGAAATAGTTAAGACCTCCGGTGTAAACTGGGAAGGGGATAAAAGGGAGGGGAGAGTGGAGGGGAACATGAGGGATCAAGATGGCCAAATTGGGGAAGGGACCAAGGGAGAGAGCAATGAAAATGAAAGAGATATCTTAATAGAGGGAGCCATTAAGGTGCTAGGGATATCCCCAAGAGTCCACAAGGATGACTCTAGCTGAGACTCCTAGCAATAGTGGAGAGGGTGCCTGAGCTGGCCTTCCCCTGCTTCCCCTGTAATCATATTGGTGACTACCCTAACTGTCATCATAGAATCTACATCCGGTAACTGATGGGAGCAAATGCAGTGATCCATAGCCAAGCACTGGGCTGAGCTCCTTGAGATCAATTGAAGAGAGAAAGGAGGGATTATATGAGCAAGGGGGTCAATATCATGATGGGGAAATCCACAGACAGCTGACCTGAGCTAAGAGGAGCTCATGGACTCTGTACTGATAGCTGGAGATCCTGAATGGGTCTGAACTAGGCCCTCTGAATGTGGATGAAAGTTGTGTGGCTTGATCTGTTTGTGGGGCCCTTGGCAGTGGAACCAGGGCTTATCCCAGTTGCACGAATTGACTTTTTGGAACCCGTTCCCTATGGTAGGATACCTTGCTCAGCCTTGATGCAGGGGGAGGGCCTAGGCCCTGCCTCAACTTGGTGTGCCAGTCTTTATTGAGTCCCCAAGGGAGGCCTTACCCTCTCTGAGGAGTGGATTGGGGGTGGGATGGGGGGAGATGGGGGGTAGGAGAAGGGGATGGAGGGGGAACTGGGCTTGGTATAAAATGAAAAAAATTAAATAACCTTCCCCCACCACCCTAAAAAAGCCATGGTGCTTATAAATTATTTGCTTTTCTTAGTAAATTTGTTAAAGAACTGCTAGGCATGGCAGACTTGTGACATACTGTTGTTAAAATTTATGATAATTTCCAAATGGGGGACATACAAGTCCCAGAGAACAGTCGCTTATATGAAAACATCATTTTTATCATAGTCCTTAGTTATTACTTTGTGGACAATTATTTTGGTAACATTTTTGACTTGTTATTTCTGTTGCATGCTTTATGATCAGAACTAATATGAATTGTTGTCATTTAGTTTATGCAATGATTGCCTCATATATTGCATTGATCTACTGTAAGTTTTCCTGAGTACAGCAGCTGGAATGGAGTCTTGTGCTTACGCAGGGCATTGCCATATGGGTGTCCATGACCTAGGCACTGCAGACAAGGGAATCCTGGCTGTATCCCGTCGTGAGCATCTTTGCTTTGTCCCTTGAGATTGTCCTTCAGCTTTGATTGTAAATCTTTCCAGGGAGCATCCCAGGTTTCCTTGTACCACACCGAGTTCCTGACCCTGTGCTATTTCTCTTTTTCCAGATATTTTGGTGTTCAAATCCCAACTCTAGGATTCAGGTTAGCAGCCCGGGGTATTCACACCACCAGCAGAATAATACTGTGTAGTTGTCCCAGAGCATCAGTGTCTCTGAAATAGTGATTGTAAATCTCAAGGGAAGAATCCAGATGAGAGAGATTTGCTAGACAGCTACTAATTTCCAGTCATGTAGAAAAAAGTTCTTATAACAAAGCACCATTCAATCTTATTTTTATTTCACTGTTGTTTAAATCAGCAAGTTGAGTTAACTGAACTCTCTCAGCATTTAGTGGTATTCTGGATAGCCAGGAGATATTAACAAAAATAAGAAATTGGTGATGATATGTCCTAGTGTCCCCTCTTATTTATAGTTTCACTTGGTTCACAAATGGTCCAAAAATAGTAAGAGGAACTATGTAGAAGCAAGCGATTAATAACTTCAAATATCCTGTGCCATTTTGAGTAATGCAATGAAGTTTTGGGCCATTGCTTTGTCCATTGTGTCCATGCTAAATACGTTGTCCTCCTTATGTTAAATTTTAATTTCTGTTATTAGATCTACTGCTTCAGTGTGGTCGTGCTTTGGTTCATGTAAATAACTTTGTGTCACAGTGTCTGTGTGCCTACCTCATTCATCCTGTCACACATAGTGAACATAAAACAGTTGTGTGTGTGTGTGTGTGTGTGTGTGTGTGTGTGTGTGTGTGTGTGTGTGTGTGAGAGAGAGAGAGAGAGAGAGAGAGAGAGAGAGAGAGAGAGAGAGAGAGAGAGAGAGAGAGAATTGATATATTGATACAACTTGTATTATAGTACAATTGTCCCTTAGCGTCTTTAGGGATTGGTTTCAGCAACATTATGATAGCAAATACCTAAGGATGCTTGAGTACCTGAAATAAAGTGCCTACACAATCGTCTGTCCATAGATTTTAAACCATATCTAGACTACCTGTTAATACCTAGCATGATAGAAGTGCTATGGATATAGTTGTTCCTCTGTATTATTTGGAAATAATACTAACAAATGGAAAAAGCTATGCATGTTCAGTACAGGCAAATTTTTCCTAAATATTTTTCGTCTATATTTTGTTGAGTTTTTGGCTGTAGGGACCTGTGGTACAAAAGTCTGACTGTATATTACTATAATTGTTCTACTTTATTGTTAGTTATTGTCAATTTCTTACTGGGTGTAATTAAATTACACATTTTTGTGGGTATATGAAAAAAATTATACAGAGCTCAATACCTTCTGCTGCTTGAGGTGTTTGAGGTTTAAATGTGTGCCAATGGATGAGGGGAGACTACTAAAATTTTCTTCCAGTTTACCCACAAATGAGTTTTCAAGTACTTCCCAGCTTGGAGGGCGGAAGCACCAAGCAGTCGGTGTTGAAACCAAGCACTCAGTCCCACTGCTCTGGGAGGTTGGGGAGTTGTCAGGTCATGGGATTTTAAGGCTGATGGTCGTGATGTGGTTCTGAGTGTGCAGCTCAGGAAGTGTGTGTGGGAAAGGACACTTGGGCCCTCTGTTCAGCAGTAGCTATTGGTGAAGCAGTGGAAGAAGTCATTCGAGGCTTTTGACTATCAGCCTGGTGTGCCAGAAGTATGGAACCAACCTAGCTTTGTTGCTCTTGATGTTTGATTCTGTGGAGGCTTTTTCTATTTATGTATTTATTTATTTAAGTCAGCTGTAGGAGAGTGCTGAAAGTATAACTTAAACATAGCATATAATGAGTTTTAGGAATGAATATATATATATATATAATCTCTCTCTCTCTCTCTCTCTCTCTCTCTCTCTCTCTCTCTCTCTCTCTCTCTCTCTCTGTGTGTGTGTGTGTGTACACAATTACTTTTTTTTTTTGAGACAAGGTTTCTCTGTGTAACAGCAGCTCTGGCTGTTCTGGAACTGGCTTTTTAGATCAGGGTGTCCTCGAACTTACAGCAATCTATCTGTCTTTTCCTCCTAAGTGCTGGGATTAAAAGCTTGTGCCACCACCACCCAGCATAATATTGCTTTCGGTAAATAGAAATATAAATTCTGGGAAATAGTTAAAGTTAGTACTAGAAAGACCAGTAGAAATTATAATGATAGAAATCAGAAGATAGCCCTCAAGGCTCAGATTGCATTCTCTATCATCTGTGGTCAGTCATTCAGCTGGAAAGACCCTGAGCCAGAAACTCAAGGATGTAGTTACTTTTCTATTGCTGTGATAAGACACCATAATCAAGACAACTTATTTAGAAGAAAGATTTTATTTGGGGCTTGAAGTCTCAGAGCATTAGAGTCCATGAGCATCACAGCAAGAGCCATGGCAACAGGCAGGCAGGCAGGCATGGTGCTGGAGCAGTACCTGAGAGCTTACACATTCAGACACAACCATACAGCAGAGAGAGAGAGGGGGGAGAGGAGAGAGGGCGGGGAGGGAGAAGGAGAGGGAGAGAGAGGGGGAGGGAGGGGGAGAGGGAGAGAGGGGGGGAGAGGGAGGGAGTGGGAGAGGGAGAGAGGGGGGAGGGAGAGGGAGAGGGAGAGAGAACTATCTGGGAATGGCATGAGCTTTTGAATCCTCAAAGTCTGTTCACAGGAACACAACTCCTCCAACAAGATCACACCCCCTTATCCTTCCCAAATAGTTCCACCAACTGGTAATCAAGTATTCGAACATACGAGCCTGTGGGGGCATTCTCACTAAAACCACCACACTTAGATTCCTGAGACTTCTTCAGTACACATTTGTGTTTAGAAACAATGATCTTTTCTCCAGTCTGTCCTCTGCAAATCCCACTGGCAAGTATCATCATTTATGGAATAGAATGAGGGTTAGGCATGATGCACCCCTGAAGTCACAAATATTGGAGATGAGGTAGAGGATTTCAAATCCAAGACCATCTTGGGTTACAGAGTGAGTTCTAGGTCAATGTGGGCAACTTAGGAAGAGAACCTGTGCCAAAGTAAAATCAAGAAAAGGACTATATTTGTTGTTCGGTGTTAGAGTGCTTCTCTAGTGTGCAAGGACCTAGTTTTAATACCCAGCATATCAGAAACAACAACAACACAAACATGAGGCAGGGGCGGAGTGTGAGTGAAACACAGAACTTAGTGTTTCTATTTGAAATTTGAATCGCTGAAGCTCAGAACTCCGATTCCAGTTCTATGTCTCCTTTCATGCTGGTTGAGGTTGAGATGCAGCTTGTTGTTTTTCTTGTGGACATACCCACATCCCATCACTCTCTTCTCTGGTCACTCAAGATCATACTCGGTTAATAGATTGGCCAGCCTCATCAACATTTCCTCAAATGTTCACATTACAAAACAAAACAAAACACCCCCCCAAAAAAAAACCCCCAACTCTTGCATGTTTACTTAGGGATAAGCCTCCTCCTCCTCCTCCTCCTCCTTCTCCTCCTCCTCCTCTCCTCCTCCTCCTCCTCCTCTTCTTCTCCTCCTCTCCTTTCTCTTTTTCCTCACCTTCTTTTCAGTTGAATGAGAAAGCTGAGATCCCTGGAAATCAGCTCACCAGGAGGACTTTCTCATTAGTCTGACAGAAGGAGAAATGGAACCCTCTCCTGTCTCTCTTGTCTAAATACCTACATTTTGTCTTCTAATATCCAGGCCAAAGTTATCCCTTACATATAGCCTTCTCTGGAGACTCCAACTCTATCTAAATCATGTGGTTGATTCTCTACTTTTGCTCATTGAATGCATGTTCAAGTCGTTTGTGAGCC
Organism: Peromyscus maniculatus bairdii; assembly: GCF_049852395.1. Lineage (NCBI taxonomy): Eukaryota > Metazoa > Chordata > Mammalia > Rodentia > Cricetidae > Peromyscus > Peromyscus maniculatus. Next base: position 21,267,315 of record NC_134854.1, on the reverse strand, counting down.
CCTTCACCCCACTGGGCTGTCTCTTTTCATCAGTCTGAAGGTTCTTGATACATTTGCGTAGGTTATCATATCCTTTCTCAGTTCTCTCTTCTATTTCTGTTTCTCACTACACCAAAATTTGCTGTTTTAAATTTAGTCACATTTATCAACAATTTCCTTTATGGCTAATGAATTTTATATGTGGTTTTAGATTTTTTCCAAACACAAGATCCTGATGATTCTCTCCTATATTCTGAACACTTCAATTTTTTTGTTTATAGAAAGGCTTGACAACTCACTGGAAGCGATTATTTCTTCTTTTGTCGATGTGAGATCAGCTTCATCCCATGTGTTGTTAATATCAGCTGTTGAGAAGTGTGCCTCTTCCCTACCTGCATGAAGCATGGCGTTGTCCTGACAGAATGTCTGTAAATTGCGTCTTTCGGTTCTGAGTGTTACTCTGTTTGTGCTGTACCCAGCACTACATGGGCGCTTCACAGATGATAGGGTCTTCACACTTGGTTCTTTTTCAGGATCACATTGTTTATTCTTGATTTTTTGCATGTCTCTGCATAATCAATCAGCTGGTTAATTTCCACAGAGCCCTTTTGGGTTTTTAGACCAAGACCACACTATTCTATAGCAAAAAGTAGAAGAGAATTGACCTCTTCATGTTTACTCTTCAGTCCATATGAATAGGCCGTGTCCCCAGTTACCTACATCTTTTTAAATATCTCAGAGATTCCTTTAAAAAATGTATTAGGGCTGGAGATAATGAGTCAGCAGTTAAGAGCACTGACTGCTCTTCCAGAGGACCTGGGTTCAATTCCCAGCACTCACAACAGTCTATAACATTAGTTCTGACACTCTCAAACATAAATGAAGGCAAAACACCAGTGCACATGAAATAAAAACAAACTAATTAAAAAGCACCTTTTGAAGTTTATATACACATACATATATATTTTTACCTATATATTTCTATTTAGTGAAGTTTCTCAAATGTAATAGTCAAATAAAAATCATGTCTTTATCTGTCACAGCAACGAACAATACACTGAAAAAGACTGTAGCTTATGGAAATATTCATTCTAAATATATTTAAAATTTAGGTTTCCCTTTTTGTGCTTTAGCCCTAAAGGTTTATGGCATCTGATTCTATAAAAAACCCAATCCCTCTATTCGTAAGTTTACAGGTGTTACCAGTTTTTAGAACTATGAAATATTCTTATTTGAGAAGTAACAAATGGTTGACTTAAACTTTTGGCATTCATCTATTTATGTGTGTGTGTGTGTGTGTGTGTGTGTGTGTGTGTGTGTGTGTGTGTAGATTAGAGGACAGCTTACAGAGCTGGTTCTCTCCTGGCAGTATGTGGTTCTGGGGACCACACTGAGGTTATCAGGCTTGGTGGCCAGAGCCTTTGGCTCTTTTACCACCTTGCAGTCCTCAGATGTTTGGTTTTATAGTGTTCATAGCATTACTATGTTCTCTTGTTTATGCTCGTATTTAATTATTTGAATGATATAATGAGTGTCATTATAATTTTTGTTGATAGCAGATAGAACTTAAGGACAGGATGTTCATTAACTTGTCCAGTATCACAGCACAGAACCTAGTCATGCTATGCTGTATCTAACTATGTGTTATGCTATGCAACCAGACTGTGTCTAACCAGGATGTCTTCAGTCTAACATTTTGTCTGGTATCAATAACTCCTGAAGGCAAACCAGTATTTCAGCATGAGATGGTCATGGATTATGATAATGACAAACCTGAAGCTCAGTAAACCAATTATTGTAAATTTTATTCTGTATGTTAGGCAAGAAAGAAGATAATACATTTTTGTAAAGATTTTCATTTGGAACACTAAATCAGTTTAACTAGTTAAAGACATTTTCCCCATAATAGGGAGACATGATAGATAAATATAGTACTGATTAGTGCTATGTATTTGTAAAGTATATAAAATATTTTATATTTAAGGACTGCTCTGTATCCAGAGCACAGGATTTTTAGGACTGAAAATGTGACATTTTAGCCTATATTTATGTATCTTTCTCTTTCTGTCAGTGACTGCCACATTGCCAAGTCAGTGGGAGTTTTATGATCTGTTATCCTCCGAGATCTGTGGATTTGTGTAGCATTTTGCTGTGGTTTTATTGGTTTTGGACCCAAGAACTGAAAATACAGTGAATATAGTTCACTATTCATATAACAAGATTTAAGGGTGTTTGGATTTTAAGTTTCTTTGCCCCCTTATATTTATTTCTATTTGAATAATGAATAAAGGGAGAGAAACTCTGTGCATGGTTTAAATAACAAAATCCAGTCTGGTCAAGGAAAGCTTTCAGAGTACAGATTTATGACAACGTGGATTTTCTCAGAACAGGAGCAATTTCCCTCAAAATTTAATGCCAGGCATACTAATTTCTCATCTTATTCTTTGTTATCCATTTTAATTTATTTCTTAAAAATATTTTTTCTTTTCTTTTTCTTTTAGTTTTTGTTGTTTATCTTTGAAGTAGTGTCATATAGCTCAGGCTGGCTTGAACTGGCTATGTAGCTAAGGCTAGCCTTGAATTCTTGACCCTCCCATCTTTGCTTTTCAGGTGCCAACATTATCTATAGGTACGTGTCACCATGCCCCACTTTTTAAACAGCATTTCTTAGCTATGTGAGCACTTGCCTGGCTTGAGTACCATTTCCTCCTTAGGTAAAGGTTGGTGGAAGGGAAAGAGCGTAGATCCCCTGTGTTCAAGTTCGAGTGGAATGTTGGAAAGACATGTAGTCTCCTGTGCACTTGAAGCTCTTGTGATGAGACCATGATGTGAATATTGCTTTAAAGTGGAGCTTGTAAACTTTGATTATGAAATACACTTACGGCCTGAACCCAGGATTTTGTTGGATGTAGAGACACAGAATGGTATAAAAGAAGAATAAAACATTTAGTGTATGCCATGTAATAAAGGGGAGGGTGTCCGAGAGAGGGCTGTATTCTGAGGGTCTGACTTAATGAGCGGCTTATCCCTCTGGTGACTCGGAGTGATGTCTTTTCTGTGAGGTGACAGAGGGTAAGAGGAGGACCTCGTGGTAGGGCTTTCCTTTGAGTTGTCTCAGCCCTGCCTGTGTTACATTTCTCCAATCCTAGCTGTTGTGATGTGAGCTGCCATGCTCCACCGTACCTTCCCCACCATGATGGACGCACCCCTGGAAACCAGGATCCAAAACAAGCCCTTCCACCCTTAAGTTATTTCCATTAGGTGTTCTAGTCTCCGGGGTCAAATGCCTGCTAATGCATACTTCTCGTATTTCTCTAACTAAATTAATGGCCTTTACACTGGGGGAGAAGTAATCGGCAAGCCATGAAACAGACTCAGCTACAGCAGTACAGAGCATGCTGAGAAGTAGATGGAGTCTTTCTAAGATGTTTTGCTAGTGCATTCACAAACACTAAAAAGCATTGGCACCATTAGCCTCTTTTTAAAAGCATGTACAACTAGGGTTATAATAATGGACACTCACATAGTATTACCTTCAAGTGGTTTCACGTCTATTTTTGAATGAATTAGGACTAGAGACATTAAATTACAGATGTGATGTGATTTCTTGTATTTGAAAAATCTCTAAGCTGGAACTTCTTACTTTAGATTGTGTGTGTGTGTGTGTGTGTGTGTGTGTGTGTGTGTGTGTGTGTGTGTGTGTGTGTTACAGTATACTTCTAGGCAAGATGAACGTAAAATGAGCATAGTTTGTTCTTATAGATTAGGCTATTATGAAAAGCAGATGTTAAGACTTCTACTTTCAGCTTTGATATTTTGAAATATTGGAAATCATCATTCGTATCTGTACAAAAAGAGAGAATTAGATAAACTGAAAAATACAGAGCTTTGCTCAGGTTCACCAAAACACTGAGGTTATACTGTGGGGTACAACCCTGGAATCAGGAGAGCTAGATACACCCACACAGTGTCAGCCAAGCTCTGTGTACCTGGAGAAGCTGCCACAAGACTAGAGCCTGAACTGGTAGGGTGAGGCAGGTAAGGTTGAAGCACTGGGCCTCGCCTTAAGCAAACAATGAGCTGTGAGCACTCTGGCCAGAGGAAACCTGACCCATAAACTCCAAACTGGAAAATGATGACATGCAGCCCAGAGCCTGCCAAGAAACCCCAAAGCAGCTAGGAGCAAAAATTCTCCAAAAGCCCCGAATATATACTTTAGCCTTTGGTTTAATAAAGGAGAGCTTGCTTGCAACCTCCCGGAGTCTATGTCAGTGACCCTGTGTGTACTCTCCCTGCCCCCGGGAATAGAGACAACGAGACCCCAGCTGCAGAACCATTGACATTAGGGAGGGCGCTTAAGTGCTCGTTGTCTTAGATTTCTAGCCTGACTATGCACAGGCTTAGCAGTGTTTGCCTCTTGATCCTGGGTTCATGTGCGTTTCCTGGAGGAACCCTACTGTCCCCTCACAGTGAATTCTAAGCGAGTTCCCTTTGTGTCTCTGGCAAGTGATGTGCTGAAGCAATTGCAATTATATCCAGAGCCTTCTCATGAAAGTATACTCTCTTTGGCTAAAGACTTCTTTAGACCCATATCCCAAAGTCATAGGAATAGGACATTCCTCTCCTGTGGGGAGTGGCGGAAGTTCTGAGTGAATGTGTGTCACTGCCATGAGCAAAGCCATGTTAGGGGCCCCAGTGCCTCAGACCTATGGGAATTGGCAAAACCTTCTTCTGGTCTATGAATGAATGTTTATGAAAGATTGCCCAGTGTATGCAGAACCTATCAATCACGTCCCGGCTTCATCCTCAGAGATGACTCCAGCCTGAGACTGATCCCTATAGGCTTCATACCTAGATTAGGCAACCGTGCCCCTGGTTCAGCTGTGTACAATAAACCCGCCTCCTCAATTACATGGAAAATCAGTGTGCAACATTCCAGGTACTGCTGCAGCTTGTGCGCCCCATCAGAGCACACAGCTCACCCAGTCCCAGCTTCTCTGTATGTGTGCTGGTCCTTTCTTCATTCTCTTGTCACCCCAGTGAGGCTTCCAGGACAACACTCTTGACACTTCAGTTCTCAGTGAACTTGCTGCTTACATAAGGACATAGAGCAAAAGATGTGATGATACACAGGGATAGGCCAGAGACACAGGCCACGGAAACAGATTTAAACAGAATGCTCCTCTGTGCCCACATGTTACCACCACACCAAGACGGCTCCAGAACAGTAACAAGGATTGTAGATGGAAGAGCTGCCAGACACGGACTCTCTCCGAGGAAGAGTGCTAAAGAAGCCCCTGGTCAGGAGGGGAGACAGAAAGAGCACCAGCAGAATTCTCCACTCCCAGTGCCTGTCTGTGTGGCAAACATTAAACACAACAGCCAGTTGAACCAAAATCGTCAAACTAAAGGCTGCTCTACTACAGCCTGCTCCCGAGAGAAAACCAGAAGGCATGCCAAAAGCAAGAAAAAGCACAGTGGTAAGAGAAAACAGTCCTCGGAACCTCACTCAGATATGGCACTGTATGCTGGAATTACCACGACAGGGAAGTTAAAATAGCTATAATTAATACGTTATGGGTCCCAATTGAGGAACGAGGCAACATGCAAGTCCATTCGATTATGTAAGATGGAGGTGGAATCTCTTAGACATCAAAAGGAAATGTCACATATCAAAAATCGTGAACAGACATGACAGACGTGTTCACTGTATCATTAACATGGCGGAAGAAGGAGTGAGATTGAAGGTGTGTAAATAGTAACTGCCCAGCTGATGTGTAAGCAGCAGCAACAAACAATGGAAAAGTAGAAAAGAGCATTGAAGAACCACAGGGAATTTGAAGAGGTGTAACCTACCCATAATTGAAATGTGTGGAGGAGAATAGGATAACAAGAAAGAAAACATAATTGAAGATTGATCATGGCCAAGAACTTCCAAAATAAAGTCAGAAAAGCAAAGTCAGAAGCTCAGGGAATACCAGCTGGCATAAATACCCAAGAGAGCAGAGAAAAACGCCAAACAGCAAGGTCAGCAGCCCACCCTGCACACTGTTCTCATTGCCGAAAGCCAGACAGGAAAATCTTGAACAGGCCAGAGGCAAAAAAGAAACTGTTACTCCACAAAGGCTGTGGGGATTGTCTTGAGTTCCATGGGACTGGATGGAGAAGCCTTGGTTATGAGCAAACACAGCTCTGAGGGAAGCTGTGACATCTCTCCGGGGAGAAATGGGGCAAGACTGAGCCTAGCTGTGCATGCTAAGAGGCTGGGGATGGTGTTGGAGTAGAGGAAGAGAGGACATCTGGGACAGGCGCGTGCTCTCTGCTTTGTCTGCCATCATCAGTCAGATGAGCAGCCAGGCTCTCTCGGCCTCTCCACTCTGGTCTGCTTTGCCCATGGACCAAAGTGGCGGACACCTGAACCTACGAGTCAGATTAAACCTTTCCTTTTAATGTGGCTTTCTTAGGCATTTGCTCAGAGAAAGGGAAAGTCCAACTAACATGGGATCAGGAATACTTCCAGCTTTTCATAGATGTTTTAAATGCCCACTATTGGTTGTACTTTATGAAAGATAATAGGCGATATATAATACCTAGTAGCTTGTCAGTTATATAGTTAAAAATCAAGTAGAGATGGAAGACATACAATAATAATATTAATAGCACAATAAATTATCACAGGAAGTTTCAGAATTGTTGTAAGAGAAGAAGATAACATGCTTGGGAGGATTGGGAAAATTTGATGAATGACACTGAATGCTTATGTTTAAGCAATGAACTTGGTTTTCTGATGTACTCATGGAACTGACCTTTGTCATTTTTCTTACAGTACTCATGGTTTTCATTCTCCACCTCTCCCAACTATGGTAATATTTCAATGAGAAACTAGTGACAAAATGTAGGCCATCTTCATCTCCACTCTTTTCTTCAGGACGCATCTGTTCTCACAGTATATAATTTCTATTCTCTGAAGAGGTTATCTAATGTTCTTTCCATGTCTGTAGTTACAGTTCCAACTGTGGCTTGTCTCCCATGATTACTGTGATGACCCCCCCACCCATTGCCTTCCTAGCATCTGTGCATTCTTTACAGAAGGGATTAGCCCTGTTTCTCCCTGCTAAAGTGTGCTACGCTTCTCACATTGCAGTAGAAGAAAATCTGCCTCTTTAGCCTTTGTTCCAAGGACCTCCATCTTTTGCCTCAAAGTAATGTTCTGTGATTTCCAGGAGGAGCTATCCCATGAACTATTCCAAACTCATTAGACAGATAGATCCATTCTGTGTCTCCTGGGTCTCTAATGTTTTGCAGAGTACACTTGAGAAGTCTTGGATCTGAAGGAAGAATGTGAGCATTTGGGACTGGGAACGGGAGGGGAACCCACGACTGAGGTCACCCTAGTCGTAATGAGCACGGAGAACAGGACAGCTGCAGATGAGGTCATGACATACATTCATGGACGGGTCTCAACACGCTCACTTCTTTTCCAAGAATTGGAGAGTGATCCCCTGCGTCTGTTTATAATCTACAGATACTCTGTCATGTAGAGAAATATGAGGGAAGCTTTCCGCTCTTAATCCCAGGAGGGAAGATCTCAGCCGTGTTTCTGGAAACCTGCATTGGCACAACCTAAAGTCTTCTAGAGAGCTCAGTTTTATTTCACATCTGATTGTGTTCCTTTTGACACTGTGTGTGCATGATGATTTGGCAAATTTGAGATTAATATTCTTTCATTTCTTTGGAATTTTTGTGCTGCCTTTTTATAGCCCCCTCTGCAAAAACCCATTATTTTTATTTATTTCCTTATACTCTAAACTATGAATGTGAAACTAGCAAGATGGCTTAGTGGGTAAGTAATTGCCACCAGTCTTGAGGCCTGAGTTGCATCCCTGGAGCCTCCTTTAGACAGAGAGAACCACCTCTGAAAGTTGTCCTCTGACCTCATGTGTACCCTCACCCCAATAATAATACAGAACATTTAAAAATACCAGCATTTATTTGTTCTCTCTCTCTCTCTCTCTCTCTCTCTCTCTCTCTCTCTCTCTCTCTCTCTCTCTCTCTCTCTCTCTCTCTCTCTCGTTGTTTGTTTGTTTGAGATGGGGTCTCACTATGTAGCCCTGACTGGCCTGGAACTCACAGTGACCCCTTTGTTATCTTATGTCTGGAGTGGAGGCATTACAGATCTGGGCCACTCTGCATAGCTATTGGAATAATCCTATCACCAAAACTTTGGCTCATTCAATATTCTTTTGTTTGTAGTTTTCTTGTAACTGGCAGCTTTTTGTTTACTGAAACAGCAATCATTGACTATTGTGTTTTCACGGAGTACTGTATTAGTTTGAAATGACTTATGAAATTTCAAAGCTGCTGGTAATGTTTTGTTTTATTTAGCATATTGAAATAATTAAAAATATATTTCTTTCTTTCTTCCTTCCTTCCTTCCTTCCTTCCTTCCTTCCTTCCTTCCTTCCTTCCTTCCTTCCTTCCTTCCTTCCTTCCTTCCTTCCTTCCTTTCTTTCTCTTTTTGGTTTTTTCGAGACAAAGTTTCTCTGTGTACTTTTGGTGCCTGTCTTGATCTCGCTCTGTAGACCAGGCTGGCCTCGAACTCACAGAGATCTGCCTGGCTGGGGTTAAAGGTGTGCGCCACCACTGCCTGACTAAAAGTGTATATTTTTAAAACATCATTTCAATGCAAGTTCTAGGATTCGAGCTGAAGAGACCACTTGAAAGACTGGCCACTTAAATGGCATGATGTGAATGGAAGCTGCATCCCTCTGTGTTGGACCTCTACTCACAGGGGAAACACACGGAAAGTCACGGTGCTCTTGTGTGGTGTGTGGGATCAAGACAGCTGTTTATAGATTTACTCGCTTCGGTTAGAGAGTCCTAACATCCTTCTGGCCAGCTCCATCTCATTCCAGGCCTGGCTATAGCTGGGTGTGGGTAACAGGGTTGGTAAGGAAGGCGGGTGTGCACTTACCATCTAGCAAGGTCTCTGGTTGTGTGCAACACACACACACACACACACACACACACACACACACACACACAGAGAGAGAGAGAGAGAGAGAGAGAGAGAGAGAGAGACAGAGACAGAGACAGAGACAGAGACAGAGACAGAGAGACTTAAGAGCTGACCTTTAATATTATACTGTAGGTACTGGCTTTTCCAGAAGATGCAGCATTTAGATATGTAAATGAAAACAAATAATAATGGTTGGTCGATCCGATACAGATATGAAATGAAGCTATCCCCCCTTTTTTTTCCTGAAAAAAATTGGATTAAAACCCTGTGTTCACTAATTAAGCTCCTTTGTTTTCAAAACTGGTTATGCTTTATTAGGAAGAAAAGGTCTTTCTTCTTCACTAAGAGACCTTACTGCATCAAATGAGTTTAAGAATGTATCCTATGGTCCTGTTTTTGTATTTAGGCATCTGTACCAGTAAAGTCTTGTTAAATGAAAATAGCCGATTTGGTAAAGACACACTTCACTTCGATGGCCCTGAAAAAATACATACCCTGGATTTATTTACACTTTAGAGATAGTTTTCGTTATTACTCAGTCTTTTCAGTATACCATACCCATGCTTCGTTGATACTGTTATTCGATAGGAGCCCCTTGTTATCCAGATTTAACGCAAAGCATTGGGTTAGGCTTGAATTCAGTTTGTAGGTTGTTTAATGTGAAGGAGAAAGCTGCTGACAAATTCCTTTAACATCACCCAGTTACTGAAATAAATTCCATATTGAAATAATCTACCTGTTGAAATAAATAAACTTTGGATGATTAACTCTAATTTTAGAGGTACTCTGTTCTCTTATAGATAAACATTCTTGCTGAAAACAAAGTTTCCTGTAGGAGGGAGGGAAGTGTCTCCACTGGGAGAGCTTGATAATTAAGTCTGCGAGACAAAGTGACAGTAGACAGAGTGACAGAGGTTAAGGCCCTTTAATTGCATGCGTGCACATGGGACCCACACAAAATTGAAGACTAAAAGACCCAGATGATTGAAGTTTACAACGCATCCTGAGCTACGGAAAGGGCAGGATATTGGTCCTCATTTGGGGTTGGAGAAGGTTAGGGGAGAAAATGATGAATAATGGTTTTGTTAGAGTCTTTCAAGTAACATGTTGTCTGAGCCGGCCTCAGAATTAGGTGATGGCCTGGAATTTTCTGTGATGTTGACTCACAATCTGTTCCTTGAGGGATAAAATCCTAGGAAGGGACCTATGGCGACTCTCTTCCCTTTCAGAGGATGCATTGTTAGTCAGATAAGGAATCTTCTGGTGAAGCTCCTTCCGGGTTCCCTCTGGAGAAAGAGCTGGGCAAGAGACAAGAGGGTGGGCAGTGAGGGAGACCTTGGCCATGTCCTGTGTCACCCTGGCTGGTCACCGCACCCTGCAAGAGATCTTGGTTCTGAAGCTGCTTCTTCAGATCCTGTCTTTTTACTTTAAATGTTCACGCTAGTGTCGAATTTAGGGGTGTTGTTTTCTTAAGCCCAATAGTATTTTAAGATAGATTTTAGATGCTTTTTTTCCTTTCAACCATACTGATGTTGTTTGTTTTGTATTTGTTTCATGAGATAGGGTCTCACTCTAGAGGGCAAGCTGGCCTTATCTTGTCCTCATGTTTTAGCCTCCTGGGTGCTAAGATTATAGGACTGAACAATACTTTTAAATAAGATTTTTAAAAATTTATTTTCTTTCTGGGTAGGTAAAAGACTTAGAAAGTTAGTTTCTGTAGAGTCACGAACCATATCTGCAAAGATAAGAATTCATCTCCACTTACTGTAAAGCACAGAATCATGTTCTCTAACAGTGTTTCTATGACTTCAAGGAATGAAATTTAACAGTGAATTCTTGGGAGACAAATTCTCGGAGTTTCGTTCACTGTTGGTGCAGTTGATGTGATGTCATTTGGGTAATGCAGGGAGAGAGGAGGGACTTACTTCTTCCTTGAATAACTGTGCTGGACCCCCAGACTCCCAGTTCAGTGACAATCCTTGACTGTACTTTCTATAAAACTAAAACAGTTTGGACTGTGATACAACACAGTGAATGAGGTTAGTGTATGTGCTGTGTGCTCATCTAGCACTAGACTTGAAACACATACTTTCCAAACCCAAGTTTTACTTCGGACTTCTCACTGCCTGTTCCGAGCCATTTGTTTTCTACAAGGAATTCTCTTTTGCCTCTGAATAATTTCCCCTAAATTCTATCAATAAATAACTAAGGCTCTCTTTCATTAATTTGTATGGGTTTTAAATTAATTCTGATGTAGGATTTAGTAGCTCAGACAAGTTTGAGGAGTACTTAAATTCCACTTATTTCAGAAGAAAAAAATCACAGGACAGAAGTTTTCTGTCTCACAGTTGGACTGACAAGGAGAAAAGTGAAGAAAAGAAGAAGAAGAAGAAGAAGAAGAAGAAGAAGAAGAAGAAGAAGAAGAAGAAGAAGAAGAAGAAGAAGAAGAAGAAAAGAAGAAGAAGAAGAAGAAAAGAAGAAGAAGAAGAAGAAGAAGAAAAGAAGAAGAAGAAGAAGAAGAAGAAGAAGAAGAAGAAGAAAAGAAGAAGAAGAAGAAGAAGAAGAAGAAGAAAAGAAGAAGAAGAAGAAGAAGAAGAAGAAGAAGAAGAAGAAGAAGAAGAAGAAGAAGAAGAAGAAGAAGAAGCCGCCGCCTCTGGAGGGGAGGGGAATCAGGCGTTATTGCTGTTTAGTTGTTTGCAGTTAATTTCCGGCGGGGTCCCTCAGTGGCTGTTGTAAAGGGCTTCCTTCCAGGCCAGGTCCTGGAACAACCCTTACCCATCACTCGCACCTCCTGCTTACTCATACTGTGGCCACCAAAAGTGTGCTCCCTCTTTCCCACCTTCTCTGCGGACAGATGGTTGCGATAAAAAGGAAAAAATAGACAGAGATCAAGACTATCATCTCGACTTTCTGTTGTCAGTTTGAAAGATTCTAACGAGTATAAACAGGATAGTAAATGAGAAAATGGACGGAAAAATAAAACAGTATATATAAAATTAGGCAATATTATCAGCAGTTCTATTGCCTGTTTTTGATATAGTTCGAGCAAACTTTTGGTAGAGGAATGAGTTTGGCTTGAAAGGAGGTAGCTGGATTTGAGTGGATGGGGTAAACAGCAGAGATTCAAAAGCAGAGCAAATGGTACAGAGGCTGAAGGCAAAGAGTGTGAGAGTTTACCTTAATAAAATAGGAGACATGGTTACCTCATACAAAATACTGACACTAGCTATGCTTTATCTGGTCAAAATCAAGTGGAGAGGATATGTTTCATTCAGAGCATCCAACAAAAGTTAATGTAGTTTCCCAACTAGAGGGTGATGAGCTGCTGTAAGAGCTGCTGAAGAGACTGTGGCGTTCTCTCCCGAAGGCTGAGCTCTGGACTGCTGTCTGTTTCCTGTCACTTTCTAATGGGCTCGTGGATGTCACCCAAAGTACGTCTTGTTTTCTTCTGTGGTATATATGTTCTTTTGAATGTGCATGTTTTCTAAGGGATTTTTGAGAGAGAAAAATCTCAAGACCTACATGGGTAGTAGTTGAATTGGATCCAAAGGATTCTTCCCATCCTGGATTTCAGTTTACAGATACACCAGCTGGCTTTTATTTGCTACTACCCTAGATCTTGTCAAAAGGCCAAAAAGCAGCGCTACCAACTTCTCACTTCTTTCTTTTGGATGCCAGTTTTCAACTGCTTGTTTATAACAACTACCATCCTTGATTAAGTCCAGCAATAAAGGCCTGCATGTTGTCTAATGAAAATCAACTGTTGCTTCTATTCTTAAGCCTACATTCCAGAACCATCCCTTGGGTTTGTAACCACCTGGCTCAGTGAAGTCCTCTGTCCTTGCTCCATCTCAGGGAAATAATGCTCTGCAGCCATCTGTGAACTCTGAGCCAAACACATTCTGATGTTTGCAGTGGTCTGTTTTCCAGCCTAGGCATATCATTACAAACCTCAACAGGCTGAAGAGACGGGAATAGGAGAACACAGAGGGCGATACAATAGAGACACAGTCATTTCCAGCCCACAGAATTTAACCTCTTTTTTTAATTTCAGGAATTAAGATCTAATGGTCTCATTCCAGTTTATTTACTTTGGAAGAGTCCACCTTTCCTTCCCAGAGTGTATATAACTAATTTGGGAAATAGGTGAAAAATGATCATTCTTCTTAAAAATAGCCTTCTTGTTTTTAACGCAGTTTTAGGTTCATAGTACAGCCCAGTGCTTAGTTGAAGTGCCCACATGTCCGCGTCTCCCACTCAGCCTCCTCCTGCTGTCAACCTCTGAGTAGCACATCATTAAGATCCAAAGTCAGCAATGTGTGGTGGAGTTTCTCTCAGTGTTATGCATTCTGTAGGTTTTGATAAAGTGCAGTGGAGCACAGCAACCCATGGATCTCACAGAATGGAATCAGGGACACCCCCTCCCGCCTCGATTCTGTGCCCTGCACGCTCACTCTTTCCACCCTAGCCCCCAGCACCCAGTGATCTTTTTACAATCTCCAGGTTTGCCCTTTCCAGGGTGTCATACAGAAGGAGTCATGCAGTGTATGAGTTTTTACTTAGTAAGATACATTTGGATTTCCTTACTGTCTTTTCATGATTTTTCCTTTCTTTCAGCTCTGAATAATATAATATTGTCCAATGTTCCATAGTTTATCATTTATCTATTATCTATCAAAATTCCAATACTAGTCTTTGCACACCTTGAAAGGACAATTCTTAACTTCATATGGAAAAACAAAAAACCCAGGAAAGGTAAAACAATCCTGAACAGTAAGGTGCTGGGTTCTCATCATTCCTGATTTCAAGTTGTTCTACAGAGCTATAATAATAAAAACAGCATAGTATTGGCATAAAAACAGACACATTAGCCAATGGAATTGAATTAAAGACCCAGATATAATTCTACACATATATAGACACTGGATTTCTGATAAAGAAGCCAGAAATACACACTGGATAAAAGGTAACATGTTCAACAAATGGTGCTGGTCAAACTTGATATCTGTATGTATCTGCATGCAAATAGATCCATATTTATCACCTTTCCAGAAACTTAATCTGTGTGAATAAAGACCTCAACATAAAACCAGGTACACTGAACCTGATAGGAGAGAAACTCGGAAACAGTCTTGAATACATTGTCACAGGAGATGACTTTTATTTTATTTTATTTTGGTTTTTTGAGACAGGCTTTCTCTGTGTGACAGACCAGGCTGGCCTGGAACTCACAGAGATTTGCCTGCCTCTGCTTCCTGAGTGTTGGGATTAAAGGTGTGGTGAGATGACGTTCTGAACAGAACACCACTGCACAGGTACTACCATCCACAGTTAGTAAATGGGACCTCATGAACTGCGATGCTTCTCTAAGTCAGAGATCACCATCAATCTGACACAGAAGCAGCCTACGAATGGGAAAAGATTTTTACCAACTTCATGTCTGATAGAGGCCTAATAACCAAAATATATAAAGAACTCAAGAAACTAGGTAACAAAAAATCAAATAATCCAGTTAAAAATGAGGTACAGTTCTAAACAGAGATTTCTCAATAGAGGAAACTCAAATGGCTGAGAAACATTTAAGGAAATTACCACCAAAGAAATTCAAGTAAAAGTGACTCTGAGATTACATCTTACACCTATCAGAGTGGCTAAGATCAATAACCTAAGTGACAGCTCATGCTGGAGAGATTGTGGAGCAAGGGGAACACTCCTCCATTGCTGGTGGGACTGCAAATGTATACAGCCACTATGAAAATCAATATGGTGGTTCCTCAGAAAATTGGGAATAATCTACCTTAAGACCCAGCCATACTCTTAGGCATATACCCAAAAGATGCTTCATTTTACCACAAGGACACTTGCCCAACCATGTTCCTTACAGCCTCATGCATAATATCCAGAAACTGGAAACTGTCCCCTAACTGAAGAATGGATAAAGGAAATGTGGTACAGTTACACAATGGAGTATTACTCAGTTATTAAAAAAATGACATCATGAAATTTGAAAGCAAATGGATGGAACTAGAAAAAAATCATCCTGAGCTAGGAAACCCAGACTCGAAAAGATGAATATAGTATGTATTCACTTATAAGTGGGTACTAGCTGTTAAGTGAGCAACAAGCAAGCTACAATGCATAGATCCCGAGAGGATGGATAAGGAGGAGTGCTCTGGGGCAGTTCATGGATCTCTCTGGGACAGGGAAATGCAATTGATTTTTAGCGCATACTGGGGGCGGTGGCAATTGGAGCAAGGTGAAGTCTCAGACTGAGGGGAGAGATAGAAGAAAAAGAGTAAAACAAGACAAAAAGCAAAAACCTTAGGCCCTTCATTACCAAGTACGGATTCATAGGTGGGGGGTGCCGACAGAGGACTTTGAAGCAGGTGTGTGGAGCCAGCAGGCTGTCCCTCACATCAGGAAGCAGTGTGTAAGGAGTGAGGACCAGTCAGGAAGCTTTCCTCATTGTGCCTTTCTGAGAACCCCCTGGGGGAGAAAATATCTGCAGGTTGCATACCCAGTGTGAGTGTAGGTAATGTTAGGGAAGTCCTAGTGCTGGCTGTAGTGTGAGTTAATAAAACATAACTCACACTTGTGCTTCCATTTTTCAGATGTCCATAGAAGCAGCCAAATACAATGAAGTGTAAATGCATTTAACTGGTTATCAGATTCATAGCAACTCTTTTAGTCTTTGTGACTCCCTCTCAGACAGTGGACACTAACGTGCCCACCATCAAGTGTAGAACCTGTGGGAGTTGTTAACTTTGAAAACAAATGTCCCGACATTTGCTATAGGATTCCAGAATTCAGAACACATGCAGCCCCATTCAAGGCTATAATAGTTTATAAGAAAATTTGAGTCTTTGCTGAATATAGCTCTGTGGCTTGGCTTTTTCACTGATGACCGGACTTTAGTTGAGATTTTTAGATATGTCTAATGCTTTGATCAGATTTGCTTTCTGTATTTCTAGGTTCTTCATAGAGAGCTCCTCCAAGTTTATAGTGCTAGTTCTCACACAGTGGCCAAGGCATTATCTACCCTGAAGCCCTAAATGGTGACTTGGGTCACAGAGTTCTAGAGGCCAGTTGTTTGAGCGGTTCTCATCAGCTGTTTTCATCAAAGGATTTTCATTTCACTTTCTCAGAATAGTTTTAGTATAATATCAGCCGGTGTCATCTGATTGATCTGAACTCTGTTGATTTTTAAAAAGATTAAAAATAATCCTGGGGGCTAGAGAGATAGCTCAGTGTTTAAGAGCACAGATCAGTCTTCCAGAGGACCTGGGTTCAATTCCCAGTACCCATATAGCAGCTCACAACTGTCTTTAACTCCAGTTGCAGGGGATCTGACACCCTCACACAAACATACATGTGGGCAAAATGCCAATGCACATAAAATAAAAATAATTTAAAAAATGAAGTTATGTCCTTCATGAATGATTAATATTTAGACATTTATGCCTGACTCAAAATAATAGCATTTTGTAAAAACTAAGATTATTTTCCTAGACAGACACTGTTGTTAAATGATTCTGAAAATTGTGCATTGAGATACTTTATATCAATATCAGTTTATAGAACCTAGAAGGAGGTTTTAATTTGCTCAGTTGTTTCATGTGCCAGGGTTTACATTTTCAGAGTTAACAGTATAGAGAAAAATTTCTTTGGGAAATACTTGTCAGAACATGTAATTTGATAATAATTGATAGAATAGATTCCTATTTTTTTTTAATCAAAGGACATGTTTGGCTCTATCCTGCTTTTTGCATAGGGCATGATGAGCTTATGTTTCTTTCCTAGATTAGAACAATGTGAGATTGGCTAATGGTTTTAATTTATTTGTTAATTATCGTAATTCAAGTGTATAAATCTTCTGTCCTTAAAATCTAGAAACAATCTTGTGAAGCATAGAAAGACGCTACGGAGTAATGGAATTCATGTATTAGTCTTTCTTTCTTATTGAATATACTTTAGCCAATGCAATGTCTGGATCAAGGACAGATTCCTCATTTTTAGAGTTACACAGAAATGTTTAGACAGTGCTTTAGTAAACTTTAGTAATAAGATTTCACGTCCATGTTTTTTGCTCATATTTTGAATGTGTTATATGGTGTTGGGTAACTTTACTCTTTTGATTCTTGAGCTATGAGTGTGAGAAGTAGTTAGGATATGGACATATTTTGGTATTTATGTCATAGAATTTAAAGCACAGAGTCATTCAGTCTCCCTCTTCCTGCTGGCTACGTGAAAAGCAATGTTCTGTCAGGGTCTCTTTCTCCCCAAAGCTCAGCATGTCTCAGGTTCCCAGACTTAGTTGTTGGCATCAGCTCCAGCCAGGGGAACTTAGGAGAGCAAACTTGGGGCCGTTTCCAGCTTTCCTCTCCCTCACCTTCTGTGTCCTCTCCGTTGCCAAGTACCATTAAGCCTGCATCTGCAGTATCTCTCGGGCCCCACTCCTTTCTCTTGTCACGGTGCCTGCTCTGTGTCATGCTCTCATTACTCCGACTCTGGAGACATGCAGAAGCCTGGGAGTTGTCCGCTTTCCTTCAGCCTCTTCTCTTCCAATTCAACATCGACCAAGCCCCAGAAGAGTCTTGATGCAAGAGCGAAGCTGGTGGGGAGGGGCGTTCACCAAAATGCTGCTATGGCCATGACCTCTATGCTGAGATGGATGGAAAGATTTGTTTAAAGAAGAGCGAATAAAGCTCTTATTATCACAGAACCAAACCCAAGGGAAGGGTGAAAATGAGCTAAGCTCTTATCAGTGAGATGGTAATGTGTGCTTGCCAGGTTTTACAAAGGGGAGTCTTGAGAGTAAAGGGAATGTGGAACCTTAACCCTAAACTAAGAGTCAGTCTGTATGTCCTCCTGAACTGTTGCCCTGGAGGAATCTCATTTGTGTACATTAAAAAAAAAGTGAGATACAGGATTGGGGAGCAGTGAGCAGCTTAAGATGCTGCCTGGTTTATAGGGTTCAGATATATTTTCTGAATGTCAATGACACTTATATGGCCATTCCCAATATATCACATGATCATGGTGTCAAACACGACGGAAGCTATTTTGGGGACCAGACGTGGCCGTGCTCATTTGTAATGCCAGCACTCCGAAGGCAGGGCCAGGGAGATCTGGAGGTCCAGGCCAGCCTGTCTCAAAACAGAAAGAAAAGCAGAACCAAGAAGTTGCTTTTGGGGAACAGACCTTGGCTAGGAGGCTGAGGCTGTGCCTTGGTTAAGATCTTACCCATTGCCCATCCCTTGCTGAACTTCAGGTCCAAGTCTATTCAGTGGGGTTAATACCTACACTTCCTACCCCATCCTACAAGTGCAAGGTGGCTGCTTGGGCAAGGCCTACTCACAGGGAGCGAGGGCATTTAGTAAATTAGAAGTCTAACTGTGCATTTGCTGTGTCTGTCCACAGATAGACAGTTTTATACTCCCACTTGCCCGTTTCTTCTAAGAAGTACGGTAAACGCTCTACATCGACTCCACACACCCATTCCTGACATGCAGGCTCTCAGCCCTGTTAATTCTTCCTTTGAAACATTTCTAATTTCAGTTTTGTTGCTGCCACTTAGCACCCAGCACTCCTGCCTTACCCGCTTTTCTAGATTACTGTGATGACACACAACATGTTTATTTTCTCTTCTTCATCTGGCTTTTCAAGGGCAGGCTCATCTCCTTAGAAGTAAAGTTTTCCAGTAAATCATTACATAACCTCATGATTCTCTCACGACTATTTGATCATATCCTAATTTTAGGTCTAGCTTTTTAGGAATTTCTAAAATCATATCATGTTCATTTTGTATCGTGTCTCCTAGATTTATCATTGACCAGTTTTCCTCCTGTTTCTCACTTTACTTCAGAGTATTTCTCCACTCAAGTCCCTATCTTTCCCAACACACCCCATGTTGGGTTTCCACACACTTGAAGACCTTTCTTATTTTCCAACACATTTTACATTCATCCTGTATTTCACCTGGTAAGGACCTACCCTATCCCAGGATAGTATACCACATATTCGAATCATTGCAGGAATCAAACAAAGCAACTCATGGAGTTGCTTACTGTCTGTGGATTGCTATTTAACTGCTGTGTGTAAATATATTTTCATAGTAAAAATGTAAACGCTTTCAAAAGGCGTGACTCATATATTATATCTCTCACTTGTTCATTTTAGCAAGATTAATTACCCATTAATATGTGTTAAGATTAATGTATATTTTATATTTTGTAAAGTGTGACTTTTTGCTTTGGCATCTTCACTACCAAATTTCTGAGCTAAAGAACTTCAATTTCAATGCTCCAAGGGGTTCTTATCTATGTAATTAAATTGGAATGACAGAAATTGAGTAATTTGTTAATTGCTTTGCAATTTTGCATTATCTAGGAACAAGTTTATAGCCACAGAATTTATGTGGTTTTTCACCCTTCTATGTAACAAGTCAACACAGTAGTTTAAGTCATTCAGGGATGATTTCTGTATAATACTGGGATACTAAGAGCAGCCTAGAGATACTCTCCTTATAGTACAGATTACTTCAAACCCCAGAGCTCTAGTGGTCTGTGGTTAGTGAGTGTGGCTTTTGTAATGACTGTGGTGAGCTTATAGTGTTACTAAATAACAGGCTTTTCTTACTATGATTCATCCTCTACAATTTGATTTTGCTGCATGTCTCAGTTTATGCATATTTCGAACACTATTTTACCACCTTCCCAGAAGTTGCTAGGTGACACCCAAGTCTGCCTGAAGTCATACTGATGGCATTTACAACTGCATGTCCTTTCAAATCGCCTCAGGAAAAACTGATCACCCCTCTCTAGAACCAGTACTTTAGCTAGTGTATTTCTGCAGGTATTTGCTTTAGGAGTAGACTTCAAAGGGAGAAAAACCAAACCACACAGCATTGAATCTTAAAAAGGACAAATCTAAATGGAAATTGGGCATTATTTATGCCATTCAGATGGGCAGTTTCAAGACCAATCAGGTATAGCCCTACCAAAATTCCTGAGAACACTTCACATTCCGTAAAGAATTGATGACATTAGTAATGTTGTGTATTGCCTTACAGTCTGTTGAATGCTGATCTTCACGCTGTAATACATGTATTGTTTAACGACTTTACTATCAGGAAAAAGCAGGCCTTTTTGACTCCATCACAGTCTCCTTAAAGAGTGTGTTTGGCTCTTGTGCTGTCCACTTGTTCCATCTTCTTACTCTCTCGTTTCTTTCTGCCACTTGTTCCTAAGAAGTTCAGGGTTTTCCGCTCAGCTAATCTGAGGAATTGTGAACATAATGTCACTTAGCCACAGCTGCTTTGGATATGCTGCAAATTGTAATCTGTGAAGTTAATCTTTACTGAATCTGGAGAAAACCAAATGAAACACACACAAAAAACCAACAAAACAAGACAGAAGCATACAAAATAAAGCAAAGTTAACTGTCCACCGTACCTGAGCAGGGGTGGATCCCAAACTGTGACTCAGTGGTGCCCATCTTGCTGTCTGTGACCTGACTCGGTGGTGCCCACCTTGCTGTCCATGTGACCTGAGGTGAAATGGTGGTGGTTGCTTGTCTGGTGCAGAAGTGGATAGTCTACATCCCACTGCATTATTAGAAATTTTGGTTAAGACAGAAAGGTTTGATTTGGATTTAATCCATAAACTCAGGCACTTCCCCAAAGTAGGAACTAGTCGATGAATTTCGATGCATTAAGGAAGTGAGACATGACTTGTCCAACCGCTCAGACTTGAGGAAGTACCCTTTGGACTTCTTTGTTTAGAATTCTACTGACCTCACGTTAAGAGCTGTCTTCAGAGTTACTTTTAGCCCTTTTGCCTACCTGCTTGTCACTTAGAATAACATTCTGCATTATAAAACCCACTTGATTCATTTCCCCATACCTTTTATATTCTTATAGAATATAAGAATATTATATTATATATTATATATTATATATTCTTATATTCTAATAGAGATTAATTATATTGAACAGTTGTTTGAATGACCTTTGTTTGATTAACTTGCAGTGACCACAGTAGGACAATGACTGTAACTCAGAGGAACATTAGAAACTCATGGGGACCATGTGGACACATATCCTCTCAAGTTTGTATTGAGACACTGATTTTTGTAAGATGAGGAAGCTCAGTGAATGCTGTAAATAATGGCAAGAACTGCTGTTGATTTTAATTTTTAGCGACTTTATGTTTTTTGAGAACATCATACATCGATGGTTCCATCTACCTACATCATTCCTGTTCATCATTCCTTTAGCGTCTCCTGTGTCTCTGTCCCTCTAAAATTCATGGTCTCTTTAAAGTTATGTTATGTGTGTAGACATGTGTATCTGTGACCTTCTGAGTCCGTTTAGCATTGCTTGAATGTACATGTGTCCAGGGCTGACCACTTAAGATTGGACAACCTGTGTGGGAACTTGTCCCTTCAACTAAAGAGGAAAAACAGTCTTGTTCCTCTGTAGATCTACCTATCATAAGCTGGACTCTCTGCTTGCTGTAAGTAAAGAAGGTATCTTGGACTAAATGAAATTAGTTAACTAGTCAATTTACAAATCCATTTCTCAGTATTAGATGTTACACTGGGTAAGATAGAGAGTTCAAATGGAAATCAATATTCAAACCATTACAGTAGAATCCCAGGATAACGGGATTTGAAAAAAGTTATATGAATCATAAGGGAAGTTCTAGGACCAGAGCACATGCGCGTATGCACACACACACGTACACACACATTAATACACTCATACACACACAAACACATATACATAAATAATACATAACACACAATAAACACACATATAATATATACATAAATACACACGAACACATGCACATAAACACATACATACATATAAGTACACATACACATACATACACACACATAAACACACTCATACATTCACAAACACATATACATAAATAACACATAACACACAGTAAATACACACATATAATATACACATAAATACACACATACACATAAACATATATACATACATATAAATACACACACACACACACACACACACACACACGCACAGCACATTTTATGCCTCCTTGCTTCCTAGACTTACACTAGGACTCAATACTACCAGTATGTGAAAGTTTTCTAGAAACCTATAGGTAAGTTAAAAATGCACACTTGAGCTGGCATCTTTAAAATGTTAAATGAATAAGAAGAATGCTTTTAGTTGATATTTTAAGAGCTGTAGTTTTAAGTTCCTTTTTTCAGTGCTGGGGGTGGACCTTAGCCCCTAACTCATGCAGGCAAGCCCTATTCCCCTGAGCTGCGTCCCTAGTCCTGTGGTTTTGAACACTACCACTAATGTAATGAAATGATGTGTAGATGTTTAGAATTGGAACTTTGTATTCAGAATGCAATAATGAATAAGGCATTATGTTCTGTCCCTTAACAACCTGATACAGAGTCAGTGCTATTTAAGATATAATAAAGCTTCATTGACCTGTCACAGTGTATTTAAAGAACAGCAGCAGAGGGTCTTCAGGATAGTTAGTATAGGATTTTCTAAAATACTTCAGTGACTTGGACAAACCCCGATTCCCACTAAAAGCAGTTCGACTGGGGCCTCGGCTTCTTTTTTAATTAGACCTCCGCTTAGGCACTTTAATTGAGGAGAAATTCCTCAGCTTACTTCACTTGGTAATTGTTCCACTTCTCATTTTCCTCTGACAAGGGCAATTGTGTAGCTTGTAAAGATGGAAGAGGAGCTCCTCCACATTGACAGAGCATTTGGAGCCAGGGAATGAATCAGGTGACCTTTCAGGGTGAGCGGAGCTGTCTACCCGTGATTCTGCTCATTGTGGTACAGATTCAAAAACCAGTGTCACCACACTCAGAGCCTCACCCTGCTTTTGTGAAAAGCGTGCAACAGTTACAATTTGGCAGGGCATGAGAGCAACACCCAGCCGTCCTGGTTTACCACCCACCCCTGTGCTCAGTGAGAAAGTGACTGAAAAGTAGACGCTCAGTTTGGAGAGGAGGGATTTGTTTCCTTTCGTAGGTACAGTTGTTGCCGCCGAGAGCGAAGTTATACATTTGATACATTTCCCTTACCCCCCCCCCCCCCCCCCGGGCTCCTCACCGTGCCATTAAATGCTTAAGGAAATTGCACAACAACCTCTGCTATCACGGAGGACTTCTGCCTCCATGTCTCCTTGTATGAAAGGAGTAGCAGGAGTAGCAGCAGTGTCTGCGGGTGGCTGATCGATCGCATGGGGGACTGCAGGGCTGCAGTTGCCATCTTGTAGACATTGTCAAAATAAATTTCCATTGCAAATTGCCTGGCCAAATAGTGTGGCTGTGATGAAATAGAGCTGAAAGTCTAATGTAAAAAGAGCCAAAGTGTGGATTTGAGTCGTGGCCAGTTGTGTGCAGAGCATTGATGAGGTTTCTTGGCAGGGTAGCTGTAGGTTGTAGCCTTGGCAGGCTTTGGGAGTGACTAGGAAAAACTATCACTACTAGATTATTTGTTGAAAGAGAAGGCAATTTTATTACTTATTTTAAGACACTTTCATCCCGGACACTAATCTTGTATGGCTGTACATACGTGCCGTACTCAGTAAGTGCCTCTCACCTTTATCTGCTCACTTGCCACAGACCCCTCTGTGCACGCGGGTAAGGTCAGTGTGGTACAACTGCATGTTGCATGGAATAGTGCCTTGAGCTGTGCTCCACACTCACAGCTTTCTTAAAACGGAAAAAGAGCCAAGTGAATACAAGGATGGTTTTTATCAGGAAACTTTCGGCAATTTATGGGCTTTGCAGTTGAGTCTGAAATATGTGCATAATGAGATAAATACTATTTTTATCGTAAACCATAATTATTTTCCTTCTAATAACAGGGATGATATAGTATTTATTGTCTTGAACTTATATGTGGGGCAGATCTCACCAATGGGAGTTCAGGTCAAGGGAGCAAGAAGATGTGTGTGACCCACTTTCCTTGGTTCTACCTACCTAGGATTCTTAAATTATTAACTCTGAATGCACTCACCAGGAGCATTTCTTTCCATTTATGTGTTCAAGTGTATTTGTGTTTTGGTCTTAGTTGTCTTCTGAAGCTGGGGCCATGGATGGTGGAAACACTGCTCGCAGAAGAAAAGCAGCTTTGGAGTTGATGAACTTAGGTCACAACACTTTGGTCTTTGCATCGTTGTGTACCTTCGTTTCTTGCCATTTGGTTCTGTAAGCACTTTATTTAGTACATCTGTTATTTACCAACACCCAGCTCCTAGTCAACACTATGGACTCATGCCTGAGTACAACAGCTGCTGGGAAATTGTCTCTCCTGTAATGAGCATCACGGCCTTCACTCACTAGGAACACTGGACAGCATTTAGTACTGTGGATCTTAAATCACACACCGGAAAAACACAAATGTGAAAACACGGCATTAATTAAAAAGCAGAATGAGTACTCACACACACCAGACCTGAAACAAGAATTCAAAAACTTACCTTACTTGATTTCAGTGAGAAACATTCTCCCTGGGCAACTCAGGTTCTTTGGCAAATCTGTGCTGTCAAATAACCACAAGAATGCTACACATACTGACTTTGGAATACAAATTCATTTTATCAAGTGGGTGCATTATAAATAAGGAATCCACAAATGGGAGCTGACTATAAGTAGCTTTATTTAACATATTTAAGTTATGGCACAGCTCATGAAGTTGCCTGGATAATCGCAGAGTCTGGAGGGCTAATGAGAATCCTAATGTAGTTCAGCACATTTCAGTGACCCTCGTGGGGAGAAGCCCTCCCCAGCCCGCTCCTCATTCTTTTCTTCCTTCCTCTTTCACAGGGACCATCCTGTGTTGTCTAGACTGCCCTGAACTTCTCTTTGTATCCACGATAGGTTTGAGTTTGTGGTCCTGCTACTTCAATTTCGCTAGTGTTTGGACTCAAAGTATTTTTCTTAAGTAATGAAATTAAGCATGTTGTATATTGCCTTTTAAAAAATTTCATGTTACTTGAACTCCATTATCAATTTGATTTTCAGTTAAAGAAACCAAGATTGTAACAGATTAACTACTTGTTACAATTGATCTGCTACTATATTGTGGAAGTTAGAGTCCACATGTTTTGATTTTTAATCTACTTTTATTTTCCTTTCTCTCCAAATTGAATAGTTCTTAAACAAATACATACACACACATACCTTTTCTTAGTAACAATAGCCAGTAATATTTTAAGCATTATTTTTGTTTGCAGTAAAATTGTATCTTGTAGCCCACACTAGTGTGGAACTTACAGGTAGCTCCCAGGATGGTGTTGAACTTTCCACAGTTCTCCCAAGTTCTGGGCTTGCCATGAAAACATAGAATTTGTAAGAAACAGTTTTAGGGAATACTAGGTATATTCCAGTCAGTGTTCACTGGTTTTGATACTCCAGAAAAATGAGGTTGAATGTATTGTAATTTGGACCATTACTAGATAAGTTGACAATATGCTATTGCTTTTCAAACAAAAAACAAAGCAAAACAACAACAACAATAACAAATCAGCCCCCCCCATCAGAGTCATTTAATTTAGATAAACAGCTTGGGTTTGAGTGATACGTGAAAAGCTATAGAGTATAATTCTCACTTGAACAACAGGGATAAACACTTTTTTTTTAAATGCACTGGAGAGCTGAGTTTGGAATCCAAGGGAAAGGAGTCTTCTCCTAGATAGTGGATGTACTTGCTGACTCATCAGGGTGCCTTTTCTACTTAAGTGACAATAAGGCCTATGGAGGGGTCCAACACTACAGCAGTGTTGCAGAAATGTGCTGTTATGTGCTGAATGGCGTTTGCTTGTAGCTTATACACTTGCATGCTGCATCCTTAAGCAATAACAACTCCAGACTGAGTTGGAAAAGAAGTTGTTGAGTAGGTGCTTAATTAGAAATGAAACCATTTAGATGGGCTCTAGTCTAATCTGATCTTATCTGATATAATCGGTGCCCTTATAAGAAGTGGAAATTTGAACACAGTGGAGACAGCAGGGACAAATAGGACAAGGGAAGAGCATGAAGTGAGGCAGCAGAAGACCAGTTACCAGCCAGAGAAACTGAGTATTGGCCCGCTTTGTCTTGGCCATCAGGCCTCCGGTATGTGGAAGAATTAAAATTCTGTTTCAGCTATCAATTCTATGACACAGGTGGAAATCCCATAGTCTAGACAATCCAAACCCTGAGTCCATGTGGTGTAGGAGATCCAAACCCCAAATGACCTGGAGTCTGATATGTGGGAGGTTTTTTTTTTTTTTAGAATGACAGTGTTCAACAGGTAAAGTCTATGCAAATGTACCAAGATCTGAAATGTGAAACATTTGTGGGCCCAAGCATTTGTGGTAAGGGATGCTTATCTTGTGTTTTAGTATGGTGCCCCATGTGAACCAAAGTTATTTTCTTAAATATATAAAGCCAAGTCTGAAAACTACCAAACAACAAACAAACTAAAAAACAAGAGTAGACAATAGAGTACCGACCATGTCGAAAGGAGAAGGAAACTTTAAAAGTATTTAAAGGTTTTTTAGTACTGATTTTATGAAGCAAGAATAGGATCTCTCTGCAAAAATGATATTGAAAAGGGAAAAAGAAATATTAGCATATACAGTGAACAACAGAGGATTCTCTAAGACTGTGACCATGACACCGAGGAACTCCCAAAGACACAGAGAGTAGATTGGGAATGGGAAGAGTCAGGTGGCAAAAGATAACACAACTTACTGTGGGATCCTGTTGATGAAGACAGAGAAAAAGCCATACCAACAATGCTAAGATGCTTGTCTAGGAGGAGAGAGGTGCACGTGGGGAACACTCAACGGGGAAAGAAGTCTTCACCAAGGCATGTCCTTGTGGAGTTCCAGTGCATCAGAGCCAGAGAACTGAGATACCCAGGGAAAAAGATTCCCATCATTGGCTGGTAAATCTGATGTCACTGAATTTCTCAGTTATAACAAAGAAACTCAAAAGCATAACAGCAGTCTTAAACCCCTGAACAACGATTTTCATCTTAGAAATCTACACCAGTCTTGTCAACTCTGAGTGGAAGAAAAATATTCTCACACGTGCAGTATTTTAAAAGCTTATTTTTGTCTACTCCTCAGAAAGTGACAGGATTGTACACCACAGAATGAAGGGAATTTATAAATGAAGAAGGAAGATATATCACTAAGTGAGATCCAGCAGAGCATGAAGGGAATTCCCAGAGTGATAGTGAAGTCTGGGGAAATATTTGGTCAGATGCCTGGAGAGCGTGGAGCCCTGATTGCAACAGTACCATAAAGCCTTCAGCAGGGTTTCTGAGGCACACAAACAAGCACGGGTGACACCGACGGAGCGGTGGGGAGGTTACCCAAGACTCCGTGGCCTTTGTCATCCTTCTGGAGTGTCTGGAGCTGAAGTAGTGGAAGTACAGGGAAAAGCCAGTCAACAAGTAAAGGCAGTTCCTAACTTTAGAGCTAACAAAGGTACATAGTGGAAAGGTGCCTACACACATGGAGTGGCTTGAGAATGAACAACTTTTGTGTTGTAGTTGTGCCGCTTTACAGTATAGCAATATTTATTCTGTCCCCCATGTGAGAAGAGTAGTGTGTCGGGCGGGCGGAGTGGCTAAGAGTAGGGAAGCGGGCAGGATCAGCAGTGTGTGGAAGTAGGGTAGAGGGCTTTCTCTTTGTTACGCACCAGACCTAACAGTACTGTTGGCTTTTATATTTTATACTGATAGCTTCTAGAAAAAAAATGACAGTGTTAATAAAGACAGCAGGAGTAAGTTCTGGATGACGCCAGTGTGTCCAGAAGAGGTAGTCAGGGAAAGAGCAGGCTTGTCCTCCCCACGTGAGCGGTGGAGGGAGAAACCGAGGAACCACTGAAATGGTAGCAGTGGCCTAGTGATCTTAGGATGTGTAGAGAACAATATTCTGTGGATTGTTGATTATTTCGCAGTTATGTGCTCACCAGTGAGCTGTGTCCTTCTGTGCTGACAAGTATATTTGGAGTAGCTGCTGTCTTTCCTTGTTGGGCATGTCTGTGTGTAAGGACCATTTCCCCTATTTACATGCCTTCTTTAGAGACTGAAACAACAGCTGAGAGACAGCAAAGACTGAGGTGGAGAAGGTAACCGGCCTCAGCTGAGGTGCTGGGACCCTTTTCTCTCACACTGGGGTTGCTGCAGGCATACACCAGAGTGTGTCCAGTTCCTCAGAGCTACTGCTCTGTTCCCTCCCGCTTCTCCTTGCTTCTGTGCTTCACCTCTTCACATTCCCATTTCTCTCTGGGCATAGAGAATACACTAGTGTGCACTAGTGTGCACTAGAGAATACACATGCACGTGCACACACTCGAGCGGGGAGTGTTCCCAGCCCAGTTTACAGGAGTCTTTGTGTCACAGTTCTCCAGGTTATTAGCTTAATTAGTTCACTTCATTAACCAGGAAGTAACTAAAGATTGTACCTGGTTTTGTCTGGAAATCCACTCTAAGTGCCTAAAAACTTTATGTGTCAACCTTAAATCCTTGCAAGCCTGGTTTCTTTCATTATATATTATGAAAGGACTTTTTATGCCAATTGGATGTGATTTGGGCCTTAATCATGTTTGAAAGGAATATTGTTGAATGGAGGTACAGCTTAAGAAAGGGACGTCGAAATAATTGCTTGAGTAAACATAGACCACCATGACCTTCCGATGGTTTCCTGTGAAATCATTCAATTGAAGCAAATTCAGGCAGCTATTAAACACCAGTGGTTCAAGAGAGGAAATGAACTGTCAGGGTTTTCTGTTTCATAGGAGCAAGGAGCAGACAAAGGTGCCCACTTGATGGGCTAAGCTGAGACTTAGAGTTCAATCTAGCTAGCCTCAGAGCTACTACATTTTATTTATTTGTTTAACTTACTTATTTATAAATGTAAGCATGCATTTAATGTGAAAACACAGAAATAGTATAAGGAAGAGAAAAGTAATTCGCAGTGTGCCTGTGGAGGTCAGAGGACAACTTAAAGGAGCAGATTCCCTCCTCCTTCCTGTGGGACCCAGGGATTGAACTAGGCTCTCAGGCTAGGCAGCAAGCACCTTTACCTGTGTAGCCGTCTCCTTCACACTAAGATGGTGGTTTTTGTTATAACTGTTTTGTCAGCATTTACCCACATGAAATTACAAGTTTAGGATCCTGACGAGGAATACTGTGTAATTTTGGGGGTATTTAATTAGGTCATACGTTTTGTCCCCTTTCCATTATTGCCCATTTTTAATTGGAGGTGTCAACTATTGTTCCTCTTTTCAGAGTATTATGAAATCGTTATGTAAACTCTAGCATAGTAAAGAAAGCAAGAAGTGAACAATGGCTTCCACCTTGACACTTCAAATACCAAGGGAAGCAGTTCTTAAATGACCAGGGTGATGATAAATCAGTAAAAGAAAAGGATGGAAGACAATTATTTACAGAATAGCAAGGAGGACAGAGAGGGTATGGACGATTATTTATGATTTCTGTCAAACTGAAGGTGGGTTTTCATTGCCGCTCTATTGAACATTTTCCTATGATCCCCTCATGTAAAATCCTCATAAAACTATGCCACCATGGCTGGGTGTGGCTCCGGGCTGCTCGTCCTGGTTTTCATCTCTAACGACACAGGCATGAAGGACAGAGCTAAGCAATCATATTTCGAAATGGTTTGAGAAGTTTCACACATCTGATAGAGTTAGTGAGCAATATCTCTTTGTAGTAAATTGCAAGTGTATTTGATGTCTTTTACAAAGAATCATAAAATCATGGGATTTTAGGATTTTGAGAATGATTGATCAAGCCCCGTCTTTTTGTTGTTAGCAACTACAGAAGCATTTCTAATGTAGTGTGACGAGCTAGGAAGAGAGGGAGGCTAGGGCTGTCCATGGCTGCCTCTTTCCAGAGCACTTGCAAAGGGAAATAGCATCTGAGCCTTGTCTGGAAATTCCTCAGTTTTTAAATATTATTGTTTCCAGAATCCCTATCTAGTTGCATGTTTTTATTTAGCAACTTAATATGAAAGAAAAGAAGTTGTGAAAAGTTTAGTTCGGTTTCCCTACTACTTTTAATAAAATTACACAAAATAAACATTTCAGGGGGAAAAAGGAGTTTGTGGGGCTGGAGAGCTGGTTCAGCAGTTAGGAACACATACAGCTCTTCCAGAGGACCTGGGCTTTATTCCCAGCACCTGCATGGTGGCTCACAACTGTCTGAAACTCCAGTTCTAGGTGATCTTTTCCCCTCTTGGGGCACCAAGAATGCCGGTGGTCCACGGACATATAAACAGGCAAAGCACCCATACACATGATATTATTTAATTTAAAAAGAAAAGCAATTTGTGTACAAGGTGAGCTGGTGGTGGGTATCCAGGACCAGCATAGGAATAGAATCTGTGCACAAATTAAACAGAGGGAAAACCAGCAACCCTACAAGGTGCATTAGTGGTCTGGAGATGGCCCAGGTGGCCCAGTTTGCATGGAATGATGTCATCAAGAATGGTGTAATCTGTGCCTTTGAAGACGTGCTTCTCCAGGGAAGCAGCCCTGGTCCAGTGGCCAGGAACTGCTGCCGGAAGCTGGACTTGCAGCGACTAGGAGGCATTTATTCCAGGAAAATGGCAAGGCTGGAAGGAGAGCAGCAAAAGCTGAGAAATTCTAATTTACCGTGCTAACCCTACCCAGCCTCTCCAGTGCTTCAGTGCTAATACTGAAATCAACATCCCTGGTGAGAAACAGCCAGGCAGCAGCCCCTGTGGAGGCCATTTGGTGATGGTCTCCTTCGAAACTCCATTTACATAGAGTTTTTAATGGACCTGTCTGTTATTCTCTGGGAGCTTGCACTCCTCACCTGTTGTGATTTAGGAACTCAGAGCTCTTCTCCTGTGTGTAGATTGTTTTGGTGGCATGGGGAGGTCATACCACAGACAGTTTACCATACCTGCTGGGGCAGTTTGTGCTGGCATAAACTAGTGAACCAAAGGAAAAAGGAAGCCTAGGGAATGTGATGTTAAGGGTGTTTGGAGGTGTTCTGATATGTTCCTGAGAATTGAGAAGGTCCTTTGCTGTTGCAGGCTGTGAGTTCTCAGGAAATACCTAGGAAAGTCCTAAGGCATCCCTGACTGACCCTGAGGTCCCACAAGCCCTAAGTGAAACTGCACGACCTATGTCAGAAGTCTAGGGCTGGGGCAAGAGTTGTATGTAGCTTGTTGGCAGAATTTTTGCTTGGCAAGTGTGAGGACCTAGGTTTAATCTGCAGCACTGTAAAAAAAAAATACAAAACAAAAAAAGCAACAACCAAAGAAAAAATCCAGACCAAAACAAACAAGCAAGCAAGCAAGCAAGCAAACAAACACTTCAAACACCAAAAGGCATATAAGGTATGTGAAAAACTAAACCTTTTTCTTACCCATGGCAAAATTCATGGCTAAAGAAGACAAGATAGGTTAGTAAGAGAAAGCATGCCCATTTTTCTAACACAGATTTTACTTGATACAAGGACCTTCAGAAATGAAGTAGCAAGTGACTTGGCATGCCACACGCGTCTAGTCTCAGTATTTAGAAGGCTGAGGCAGGAAGGAGGGCTGTGAGTTTAAGGCCAGTGTAGTCTACTTAGACCCCCATGTCACACCCATGCACACCCATGGAGAGAGAGGAGGGGAGGGGAGGGAAAGAGAAGAGAAGGAGAAGAGAAGAGAAGAGAAGAGAGGAGAGGAGGGAGAGGGGAAAGAAAGAAACTATGTCTTCACATGCATGGACAGTCATTGGAAACAATCCTTGTAGAACAGAGGGCATGATGTCACTGACCTTGGAAGAACTCACTGGGAAGTTTCTCGTCTTCTCTCGACTCTGCTTCATACCCTCTTGTGTCATTCCTTTCCTCCAGTGTGAGGCAAAACCTCTCCCTTGGCAGTTTTCGAAGGAACAGGTGCCCGTCCTAGGTTTGGGCTAGCTTCCTGGTCCTTCAAGGAAGGGGTAAGGAAGAAATGTCGGGCCTTCCTGCTTCTGCAGCTCCTTCCCTCTCCAGTGTGCCGGATAGTGAAAATGTGTCCTGGCCTGGGCTCCTCTGCTGTAAGGACTAGAGGACAGTTGAGCTTCTAGCGAGTCTGAGTGTTAGCCACTTGTCAGTTGAGAGGAAGCCACCTGAACTGGGTGGGCCTGAGTGCCAGCCTGCCACAAAGAATAGTTTAGAAGTCACCAAACAAACCATCGTCGATCACCACCATGGCAGTCAGCAACAAGAAAAAAATCTGTGATTCAGTTCCCCAAAAAGGTAAAAGTGAAAAAAAAAAAATTAAAGAAAGCTAAAAATTTCCCCAAGTTGGTAATTGTAGAAAGTTCACAGATTAGGCAGTCCTGTCAACTATGAGAAAAATTAAGAGATCGAATCCAGGAGAGGTACAACCAGGTGGAAAAACTGATAGGGACCAGGGGCCAAAGGAACATTACCAGCTTAGGAACGACAAAGGGACCGCACGATTCCTCTCAGGAACTCCGAGCTGGAAAACAAGGCAGAGGCACCCTCTGCCAGCCCTTGATGCAAAAAGAAAGGGCAAAGGCTTAGGGAATGTGGTATGCTGGGGAGGCCCCACCAGGAAGAGGAGGGCAGAGTGGCCGCCTTCACCAGTGTGCTGACCCAGAGCGGAAGGTCTCTGTTAGGAGAAAGCTCTGTCTTCGGTAAGGGTCAAACTGACAGAGAAGTCACTGGGTTGTTGCTGGATCTGTAAAGGATTGTGTACTGAAAGGCAGAGGACCTCAAGAGGACACAGTGACCCAGCAGGAAAGTTAACAAAACCTGGGAAAATGGACCCAAAGTCACTAAGAAATTATTTCCGCCAAGATTTACTTTTACACCTTTTTATTGTAATCGACACTGAACACAGAGGACTGCATGGGGCCGATAGCTTAGGTGCATGCAACTCAGCTCCAGACCCTCAGTGTTCGTCATCTTTGCTTTTAAACATTCTTTTGTATACTTACCTATTATATTTTGATATTTAAAGAAACAAAATATTATAGGCTTGGATGTCCACAACGTCCATCACCCTAAATGAAGTAATCTCGGAGACTTTCCAGGAAGTAATCACTTTCCTAAATAATGTGTTTTTAGTTACCAACCATTTTTTTCTTTTAATGGATATTATCTTTGTTGACACGCTCTATAAAAGGTATAGTGATAAATATGCTTTTGGTCTTTTTCTAAAGTTCATTATTTGAGATTTAATGACTTATTTTCTGAAATGTGGCTGGCTGTTGTCTCTGTAGGAAAGCCGTGTGTTACAGTACCAGCCCAGCATTGCCTGAGTCATTCTCTTGTGGTGGACAGTTTGCAGTTGATCAGTATTACAGTCAGTGTCGTAACGGAGACCCTAGAAAATGTATTTGTCTTTCACAAAGCACTCAGGACCTGCGTTCTAGTCACAGAACACACATGGTGTTCACAGCCATTTGCAAATCTAGCTCCAGGGAATTCTGTACCGTCTTCTGGCCCCCTGAGCTCCAGGCATGAACATTGTGCACATACGTGCAGGCACAACACCCATACACATATATTTTTAATAATGAAGAAAAAACAATAAAATGAGAGTCATATGTACTTACCTTTGAAAATAGTTCATGATCAATAGAAATAAGAGCATCACAAAATGGTAACTGTAACATATAAAGTAGACATTTTCATTGCCTTTCTGTTGATGTTAAAAGCCACTCAAGGAAGAAAATTTATTTTGACTTCTAGTTGCCAGTGAAGTGATAGAGTCCACGAATAGGGAAGTCATGACTGGCTGATGCCGTTGATCCATCTACAGAGCGCAGTGGGAGGGGAGGAAGCTCCATCAGCAGGGGACTAAGGGTCCCACTACAGGAGCCTCTGGGGACATTTCGCATTCAGTCCACCACAGCACGTACTGCTGTAAACCAGAAGTCAGTGGAATTAATAGAAATGCTGCTTGGGTACCGCAAAGACAGCTGGGAGAGCAGAAGTGTACGGCTGACCTGTTGTATTGAGAGGTACCTTCTGCATCTCTGACACACTGGGTGTAGCTGTGCAGAGCCTGTAAATCTGCCTTCAGGGGCATGTCTTCATCCTTTGAGAGGCAGCAACAAGCATAATTGAGGTGTGAGTATTGTAACCGAGATGCTGACTTTGACCTCACTGAGACCTTATTCATGTGTTTTAGGTCAGTCTTTTTGTAATCAGGCAGGAGTCTGATATTGTATTTAAAGATAAATACTTTACGCCTTGAAATGTGTCATAGCTGTACTTCGTTAGAACTCTTGCTCTCCTTACTCCCATTTTACACTACAAGTAAAGCACATTTCCTTTCATCACAGCACAGTCAGGGTTTGATAGGAAAATGTGAAACATGATGTAATATTATAGAACTGAGATAGGTGTCTATGTTAGCATTTCTCTGGTTTTTATGATGGCCATATGTAGGCTACAAAACACATTCAGATACATTTAGCCAATGCTAGGATTTATGGTTTATTAACAAAAAATTTTGTTCTTATGATGTAGTCATGGTCTTCTGTGAGGCTGCGTGAATGTGGTACTAAATATTCCCTAATGCATCTCTCTGCACTGGGATCACCAGGTTGTGAGGCAATGTGTGGTGGGAGCGGATAGAGCTCTGATCTAACTCCAGCCTGGTCTGTCAGGTGTCCCCCATGAAGGGATCATGTGGCCAGATTCTTAAGGGACATGTACCCTCTGAGAGGCAAGAGAAGTCACTAAAGGAAGTTCTCAACATTTCTAGGATATTGAGGTCTTGGAATTTCTTGAGATACTGGTAGGAGTATATAATAAAAAAGTAAAACCGGGGCCGGGCGGTGGTGGCGCACGCCTTTAATCCCAGCACTCGGGAGGCAGAGCCAGGCGGATCTCTGTGAGTTCGAGGCTAGCCTGGGCTACCAAGTGAGCTCTAGGAAAGGCGCAAAGCTACGCAGAGAAACCCTATCTCGAAAAACCAAAAAAAAAAAAAAAAAAAAAAAAAGTAAAACGGAATAATAATACATAAAGCTTAACAGAAAGGTGATCATTTTCTCTCAGTCACTTCTGCTAATGGTGCAAACCACTCAAAGAATAATAGTTTGTTATCTTCAAATAGCAAACTTAATGTAGGCAGAACTTTGAAGCATCACAGCTCTGAACATTATCTGAGACCATTTACTTTTCTTCCCTCATTTTTACAGATGAGGGAAATGGGGACCTGCAAAGGTCAACTTTCTTAAGATACTGTGATGGCAGAACAGATCTTCTGAGTCATCCTGCCGACGACGACATCTATTTATAACTAGCAATGCTAATGGGTTGCTTTTTCCATAGAAAATGGTTGAAATTATTCATTTACATTTTTGTAAGTGTAGAGAATCAAAGTCTGAGAATATTTAACATCAGCAGCCCAGCTACCTTACAGCAACTTCCATTTTTCATATTTTTTTTAGATGTTTTCTAAGGCACAAACCTTAACTCAGAGTTCTAAGTGTGACTTTCAAATTCACCCATCCCTGAGTGAGACACAGTCTCTGTTTTTCATAGGGAATTATGTCTTGTGCTGCTCATCTATCTAAAACACTTCCATTAGAATACAAGGTAAGTAAATATAAAGAATATCCTAATGTGTCTGGAATATATGACACCAACTTTGAATCCTGGTAAATTTGGACTTTTTGCCCTAAATCTAAGAATCTAGATTAAATATAGTAGCTGTGTGTCTTCTGTTTTCCTCCTGACTTGATCAGCTGGTGGTGACCATTCCAGGGTGCTGGGAAGCCACTGCATTGCTTAGCCAGATCCTGGACAGTCTGCTGCAGAAAGGGATGGCTAGCCTGGTGTGGTCTTATGTTTCCATGTAATTTTAAAACTGTGATTTTGTAGCCCAGAGGCCAACTTTTAAAAATTACAGTATTTTTTAGTTTTCAATAAAGTTTTATTCTTTTGATTGATTAGTATGTTCCAGTCACCTATCACTGTAACTCAAGGGAATAATTTTTCTGTTTTCATATGATGAAAAAATTCTTCCACATAAACATGCATACAAAAAGCCATTGTGAACTAAGCCCAGAAAACTTCAACTGAAGCATGGTATTATTTTTTTGCTCAGCATGAACAGTAATTTTCCACTGAGCAGGCCTCAGCCAGATGTCTGCAAGGAATGTTGGGCTGACTTTCCTATACCATACTCTCAGAATTAAAATAAAAATGTTTTCTAACTAAGCTGTCTTGAATGAGAAGTCAGATCTTAGCCCTTTTTTGTTATTGAGAATCTAGCCTGTGGTCATTTGTTAATATTTAAGGTTAAAACTCAATAATCCTCTCCTTGAGTTGGTGACAGCTTGACTGTAAGCATTCTCTAAACCAGTTGGCAAATATATGTTTATTATATTAAATATGGCTCAGTGTGGTTTTATTCTGCACTGAAGAATTATAAAATATAAAGTCTTTTTGTTCCCAGTTCCTTAAGCACATCATTATAAACGTGAGTTTTCATGGTGTAACTTAGTACTAGAAGCATTACTAACGTGTAGATGAATTAATGTGAAATCCAGAAAGTCTACTTTGATAGTGTATGGAAAGATTTAACGTCTATTTGCCATTCAAGATTTCCTTTGTGAATTGATTCCATCCTTTCCCTCTGTGTCTGTATTAGTTTTCTGTTAATGAACCCCCCTCCTTTTTCTTACTGGGCACTGAGTCCTGGATCTTGTGTATGCTAAGCCGGTCATCTCCCACCAACTTGCATCCATACCCTTTCTTGTGTTTATGGTTTGAGATAGGGTCTGCTATTTAGAAGAGGCTGTCTTCACTCTTGTGGGTCTTCTGCCTCTGTACCAGTCTCTGGAGTAGCTGGAATTCTAGGCATGTGCCATTCCTCCTGGCTCTGTTCAGGCAATCTTGAGTAGAATGGAAGGTTTGCTAGATTGTGGGGGATGGGTATTCACTTACTCACATTATGTTCAGCAACAGAAGAAGCAGGGCAGAGCAAAAGGCGGGCCAAGCCCAGGCACGGAAGAAGCAGCTGGCTCAGCCCATTATGGATTCTGAGTTGCTGATACTACTTTCTATTGTTACAGACCCTGAGTCGTACTTTCTGACTAGAGCTACTTCTAGACTGAATCTTGGGTAGCCTGAGTACTGGGGATTGTAGTAGAAGCTGGTGGGGGGCTCAATCAGATGGTCAGGGAGATCTCGTTGTTCATGTTGCCAGGTTATCTGGAAGACTTGGACAGCTCTTGTCTTTTTGTTTGTTTCACAGGGTCTCTCTATGTGGCTTTGGCTGGTCTGAAACTCTCTGTGTATGTCAGGCTGGCCTTGAACTTGCGGGAGCCCTGCCCTCTGCTACTGGCCTTGAACAGTTGTTTTGCTGAATGCATAGAGTTCCTATTCAAGGGTGTTAGCTAAATGACAGTTTCCAAGAGAACTGCATTTACCAGGCAGCATCTTTTAGAAGACACATATAACAAGAATCTTCTGTTGAGAGGAAATAATGCCAAGTGCTGGAGATACAAGAAGGAAAAGGTACCCATCCTATGCTGGAGATGCCAGATGGCAATGTGGCTTAAACAGTCTAGGATGATTATTGTAGTCAGTGTTCTATTGCTGTGAAGAGACACCATGACCATGGCAGCTCTTATAAAGGAAAACATTTAACTGGGGGTTTGCTTATAGTTTCAGAGGCTTGTTGCATTATACTATAGTGGAGAACATGACAGCAGACGTGGTGCTGAAGAAATAGTTGAGAGCTACATCCTAATCTGGAGAGAGAGAGAGACAAAGAGACTAGGCCTAACATAGACTTTTGAATCCTCAAAACCTACCAACACACTTCCTCCAGCAAGGCCACACCTCCTGCTTCTTCTAATCCTATCAAAGTTGGATTAAACATTCAACTAAACATTCAAACAAGAGCCTCTAGGGGACCATTCTCATTCAAACCACCACAAGGATGCACAGAAGTTCTTCAGCACAAACGACTTGATGCTGAATGGATGATGGCAGAGAGCTATTAGAGTAGACCGAAGAGTTTCTCACAGTGAGGCAGGGTAGACAACACACTGAGACCTGTCATTCAGAGCTGACTTTGGTTTCTTCCAAACTGAAAGAGGGAGGCAAAGTTCTGTTCACTCAGCTTTGCTCTTAGCTGCCGTGGCTGTGTCAGGCAGTTCGTCCGTGGCAAAGGGGCATTTGAGTCTGTCTCTTCAGGTTGGTTGAAGCACATGGCGCAGGCTCTTCCGTTCTTGATGTCAGTCCAGCGGGTGGGGATGAGTGCGAACAGGTTCCCACAGACCTGAGCTCTTACACACTGGTTGTTGGTATTCAGGGTGTAGGAGAAGACAGACCCTACAGGTGGAATTCCTCAGGTTCAGACCACCGTGTCTAGGGGACAAGACTGACGTAGACTCCTGTATTACCATCAGTTACTCTGTCACAGTTGTGGGCCATTCAGCCCTAACTGACCCCTTATCACTCAGGGTCACCTGTTGCATTCAAAGCTCTAGGAGGATCCAACTATCTTTATTAATTTGCACATTTAAATTCACTAACAACCACTGAAACACTCCTAAATATTTCACTTCTTCCTGCCAGACACTTCAACCAGATAACCCAATATAAATGTCTTGCCTCTCAGATGATATAATTTAAAATCATGATGACGAAGAGAAGAAAGAAGAAGTGTTCTTGGCAGAAGCAGAGTGGCCCTTTAAAAATGAGCCTAGAGGCCTTTTCTCAGATTATCTGCAGTAAGATCTAAAATTAATTCCAAAAGTATGTGCCCTGTTTTGGTGGCATGTGGTCCCTGAGATGACACCCAAGACCATGCTGTTAAATCAACTGTCCTAGAATACAGTCTTGCAAATGATGTCAGCTATGGGTATTTAGCTCGATCGTTATTCTAAACTGAGAGCATGTGGGGACCTCCTTGTTTGGAAGTTATTTTACTTTAAACTTTTCCTTAAACTTAAGCAACTACTTAATAATTTCAAAAGTTTCATATATTAGCATGCAGTGTTTCAATATCAGTTTTTTTTGTGCAAGAATAATGTGTCTCATACTAAACAAGTTATTATTCTTCTGTTTAATGTGGTTTATATGGAAGGTATCAGTGACACATAGGTCAGTGACAATTATAACTAACTGTTCATGTTATTATGAACAGAAGATAAAACATGAATGAAACTGCTCCGTTCTCAAGCTTCCTGTAGTCAGCTGAATAGAACCTGTGGGCAATATATACATATACATACGTGTGTGTGTGTGTGTGTGTGTGTGTGTGTGTGTGTGTGTGTGTATGATGTAGCATAATGTAACATATGTATGGGAAAGGCAGTGGCTTTACCAAACACTACCAGGTAAATACTTTACCAAATAACTACCAGTACTGTCAAGTACTCGGAGGTTTTGCATACAAGGAGAGGTGAAAGCAAGGAATGTGGGTAAAAGTGGATCTAGAGCCAGTGAGCAAATGCCCCTCTGAGTGTTTAGACTGTGATCTGCAGGTAATGGAGAACCTTAGGAGGCTTTCAGAAGTGTCCCTCCCACACCATTACCACCAGAAAGCAGTGTTTGGCCAATACATGTCATGTCAAAAACAGTAAAAGTGTATATAGAGGAGTTACTAAATCACTTAAAATTGACTCTGTCCCTGTCTCCCAGCGCTGTTTCCTGACCCCAAATTACATGATTGGAACCACAGTTCAGGAATGGCAGAATGCAGTGAATTAAGGAACAAGATATCTTAACTACTAGGGATCTGAAGAGGCAGGAAATAGGAAATGAGAAGAGCTAGAATCTATTAGAGAGTTAGACTGATTTTGACTGTGGGAGTGGGTGGTCGAAAAGAGGAAGACTTCTCTGCTCCCAAGTCCCTGTGGAGAGAGGGCTCCTGCTGTCCTCAAGTCTGATGGACCTGGGAACCTGCCATTTAGTTTCAGGCCCTATCAAGGCATCAAGATGGCCCACGAACATGGACTGGCTGTACAGAATCAGGAGCCAAGGCAGCAGTGATATTTTATCCCTTTCTTTTTAACAGAGCATTAGCTTAAAAAAAAAGAAAGAAAGAAAAGGAAATTCTCAGTGAGCTTTGCTGAATTCTTTTGTGTGAACAGTTTGTGAGGTCATGGAGACAACTGATTTAAAAACCAGTGGTTCTCACAGTATTTACAGAGTCATCAGTTCTTATTACAAGATGTATGAGGTTAGACTTAGTGTTATTCAAGGGTCAGTGATCTCCAGATTTGACCATTAATCCCATGATAATGGGTGTCTTGGCAGTTTTCTCTTTAAACATACCAAGAATAATGTGACAACATCATCTTCCACATGTTTTGATAAAGATCACTGATTGTCTTGTTTCCTGCAAAGCGCTTCTGCCTGTAAATAAGGGAACCTTGAGACAGTTAAGAGATTTAACTGTATATTGATGTTTTCAGTGACACCAAAGAACCCGTCGGTTACATTTGCCTGAACTTCTTAGATAAGCCAAAATGAGAGGGTCTGTTTATTTAAAAGGAAGCCAAGTCCTTCCCGCCTTGTGGGGCAACATACTTTTACATTTGCATCATCACAGCTGCCCAGAGTGCAGTAAAGTTCCTTTTACATCTAGTCAGGCTCACCAACTCAGCATCAGTGTAGAGAGGTGACATCTGACAGTTGCTTTTTAAGCTTCCGCTGCCATCTGCTTTGTCCAGTACACGATGTCTGGCCTCAGTTTGCAGGGTGTGAAAACCAAACCTGTTTCACTCATGACTTTTGCTGAAATTAAAGTTTTCAGGGCTGCTGCGGGGACTCTCTGGCTGCTGGTAGAAATGCTCCTCTCACTGTCTCTCTGAGCATCTGGCCTGCAGGAGAGGATCTGGCTTAGGGAATCAGGTGCTCGTTGTCTTCAGCCTGCAGGTACGAGTCTCTTTCCCAGAGACCGGCCATGGTTCCTACAGACAAGATTTCAGATAGCAGGTATTCTGTGTTAATTCCACCCTAAAGAGGGCTCAGCTGTGTCCTGTGGACTTGGGTCCTTTCCTGCTGCCGTCACTGGTGTGGCCCTCCTGCGCCGGGCTGACCTCGAAGAGAGACTTCAGTCCCCAACACCTTACTTTGTTCATTGGCTTTCTAAGACTGATGTCACCCTTGCCCTCTGGCTGCATTACCTTTGCCAGAGTTTTGTGGCCGCATCCCAGCCTTCCCTCTGTTGTGTGATGACTGAGCACAGCACCAGGGGCATTGTCACAGCAAGAGTGGGCTAGCCCCCCCCCCCCCCCCCCCCGTTGTGAAGGCAAGGGTTCAGAAAGTGTCTAGCTGCTGCTCTCCTTCGGGTTCTAGCACTGCTAACCCTTTTCATAGATGCCCACTCTAGAAAAGAAAAGCACTTGGCATGGCTGTGTCTGCTGTGTGCTTTTATTCCCCTGTCTACCCTCTGCCCCAAAGCCCCCTCCATGCTGAGCTTCCCGTGCCCTTGTCTCACGCACCACCTTAGCCACAGGCTGTTGATCTGCTTCATGTGTTGGACTTTTCTTCTTGTTTTTCATTTCTACCTTTCATGTGCTTCTAAGACACCACCACTCCCTTCCCCTCCCCTAATTGTGATTTGCTGACTGTCACCAGAGCTGGGTGAAGTCTCTGGTTTTATGGATCTCAGGAAGTGCTCTCTTGCTCACCTCTCCTTCCCTTCCCTGGAGGGGCTTAGCCATTGCCCCTGTGGTCCCCTTCTCTAGGTATAGTGTGGGTTAAAGTCACAGGCCATTCTCATTCTTAGTACTGAGCTCAGCATCAACCAGGGAGCTGGTGCTCAGTAAGAATTTGCAATGAATTAGTGGGGTGGGATGGAGAGAGAGAGGAGAGAGAGAGAGAGAGAGAGAGAGAAAGAGAGAGAGAGAGAGAGAGAATATATGAGAATAATATGTATATATATAGAATAATATATATGAGAATATATTATTTCTAGATCAATAGCTACCACTTAAATCTCAGTAATTTGAGATGCTTATATTTAAATTCTTTAATTCTTTTGTGCCTTTATTTTCCAAGTCACAACTATTTTACATTGGTACATAATATAAATGTATATATATATGTTCAATTGAAACTAATTTTTAAAGTACAATGAGTATTTTTTGTACATGAATAAATACTGATGTTTTGTACCCTGTATTTTTCAACTTCTCCCATGCCACTCCTGACCCATTAGATTGATTCACAAGTTGTGTAGGTTAGAGTTAGCACTTTGAAGGACGTTTCCATAAAAACTCTGTCTGCCTTGCTGTAGGACGAAGACATGGAGTGCTTGTTTCATCCAAGTCGAGTCAAGGGAGGAGAACCAGTAGTGGTACATACTAGGAGATTTTTGCGAGCAATGGCTCATACAGATGGAGTAGGCTGTGCAGGGATGGAACCTACAGGAATAACCAGGAAGCTAGAACACCAATGCAGGGATGCATTGTGATTTGCAATCACAAATAGGACTTTTGTCTCCAGGAAACCCAAGCTTTCTGCTCCAGGCTTTTCAACTGATTGAATCATGAATAAAGATTACTAAAGATAATCGCTTTTCCTTAAAATCGACTAATTGTGGAGTTTCGTGTTATCTACAATGTACCTTTGGGATAATTTGTCTTTTTTTTTTTTTTTTTTTAATGAGGACACATGTCCATTGGGAATTGTACCAAGGCCAAAAATTTACTTCATACTGGCTACCATTTGTTAGCTTGCAAAGCATATGCCTCTGATTTAAAATAAGAGATCCACTGAGTTTCAAGAGAGCATTGCTAATTTCTCATGGAAATGTTTAATTGTTTATAGTAATTTGAAAAACACTAAGGAAAACATGACCAGCAGCAGATTACCCAGTTCTCTGTTAAACCGTCTACTGGGGTATTAAAAACTCACTAATTTGGACTTGTCCTAGAATTTCATAAGTTTGGAATGATCCAACTCTTTATTATTTGTGAACTACATTTATAAGGACTTAAAATATATCTTCTAGTAATTTAACAACACATATTTGTAGATAAATGGTATTGATTATACTGAATTCTGTTTTTTTATAAATAAAAATATAGGCCCTTCTGATTATTTTTATTTCATTGAAAATTTCTCGGCCTGCAAGATGGCTCATAGCTAGCAACAGTCCTTGCTGTGCGAGCTTGCCAGTCTGAGCTCAATATCCAGAGGCCACATGAAAACGAAAGGCGAGCACTGAGTCCACACAGCTGCCCTTTGGCCTCCTCATGCATCGCCATAAACAATTAGAATGGTAGTTAACATATTTTAACCAAGTAATTATTTTTTAGATTGAATCTCACTAGGTAGCTCTGTCTGGTCTGGAACTCAATATGTAAAGCAGGTTGACTTGTAAGTCAGAGAGTTGCACTGCCTCTGCTTCCCAGGTGCTGGGCTTAAAGGTGTGTGCCGCCATGCCTGGCAATAGTAAGTTTTTCAAGAGAAAAGTGTTATGTATGTGCTCTTAAGAATACCACATATTTTTATAAATGTGTATGGATGTGTGTGCATACATACATATATATTAAAGATTTAACTTTATATGTACATATTGGCTTTTTGCAGAGCCACTATAACTATTTGGAATTCGAAGTGTTTATATCTTCGGTATTTGATTTTTAATTATCTCTGAGTATAAGATAGTTAGTGCCATCTCTAATCCAGAGATGTATGCTTGATATCATCAGGTCTTTCCATCAATGCATTTCTATGAATATATTGAGAGAAATGACAAGTTTCATCATTTCAAATAATACAAGAATAATATTATCAAGGTATATATTAAGAAGACTCAGCGATATAAATTCTTTTTTACTTTTTAATATCTCCACTAACTCTGAACACCATTTTGCCCATTCTTTCTGTAGCTGTTAGATAAGAACTGAGCCTAGAAACTGTTCGCTATGTTGTGTAAGGGAAGGGCTACCTACATGGTAAGTGGATCATGGGGAAGGTGCATTCAGTGCCGCGGCCAGTCGCCACCCCTAAGTGCCATGGTCATATTTATGGAGAAGTGGGAGGAGAAGGACTGGAACTGCCTTGGCCCCTCTTGTGGCCCCTAGGG
This sequence comes from Peromyscus maniculatus bairdii, assembly GCF_049852395.1. Lineage (NCBI taxonomy): Eukaryota > Metazoa > Chordata > Mammalia > Rodentia > Cricetidae > Peromyscus > Peromyscus maniculatus. Next base: position 21,223,236 of record NC_134854.1, on the reverse strand, counting down.
ACCAGGCTTTTGGGATCAAGCCTGCTGAGCAGAATAGACAGGCGTATCTACTGATGATTAGTGCACTTGAGCACTATGGGCTTGGGTCTCCTGCCTCACCATTGCCTCTAGTGAGGTCAGTGGTCGGGTAGTGTCTCTATCTCTTGACTCTTAATTCTGTGTCTTTAAACCAAGACCAGATCTTTGCAATTATGCTGCATGAGCAGGTGCTTCTGTAGCAGGAATCTTAAAAGTTCTTATTAATAAAATCAAACCTGAGCCAGGTATTGGGGTGAACTGGAAGATCAGAGAACCAGAACAAGCCACAGCTACATCACCTCACCGGATCCTCAGCTGATCCTGTTTCCTCAGACTGGAGGCCTCTGAGTCCTCATCCAGAATGGGTCTCAGCTGAACTGCTGCTCAAAAGCCTGAAGCTTAACCAGGCCAAATGCTTCTAGTTCCTGGTCCTCACGTCTTATATATATTTCTGCCTTCTCCCATCACTCCCTGGGATTAAAGGCTGGCTTTCTGGGATTAAAGGCGTGAGTCACCATGCTTGGCTGTATCCTTGAACACATGGATTTCTGCCTAGCTCTGCCTCCCAAGTGCTGGGATTAAAGGCGTGTGCTACCATTGCCTATCCTTTATGTTTAATATTGTGGCTGTTCTGTCTCTGACCCCAGATAAGTTTATTAGGGTGCACAATATTTCAGGGAACTCAATACCACCTCATGCTTCTTTAGATGATGGACTAGCTCTTTGTAGCATTGTGGTTGCTCATGTGCTCACCAGTTTCAGAAGGCCCATATTTGTATTTATTTCTCAGACAGCAACAACACAGGAAGGTAACAATAGTGGGAGGTCTTGTCTTTGCAATAAAATACCTTAGATGGAGAATGACATGGAATGTTTTTTCTCTCTCTCTCAGAACCTAGCAGCCAGTAGTGTTTACATAGCTCTACCCCAGTTTGAGAAAGTTGGAGATGTAATACCCTACTGTGCCCACAAGGAGGACTAGAAATATGGCTTAGTGTATTAATGTCTTCATAGATAGACTAATTTATTTTTATTTAGCATGGCAGGTAGGTTATAAAAGTGAGCCTAGTGCACATAGGAACAGACATAAATTGACTCCAAGAGCCACAGGGAAGTTTTGATCCTGGGGTAGCCCTGGCTAGCCTGATACTCTTCACTGTGTAGCCTAGGGTGGTCTTAAACTCATAGCAATCTTCTTGCCTCAGCCTGTGGAGTCTTGAGATTATAGATATGAGCCACCATACTCAGCTTGACTTCTTACCTTCAATTTCAGGTGATGTGATTTTTCACATGTCTTAGACTGCTCCACATTTCCACATTACTGCTAAGTCCAGGGTTTGTGTCTCTATGTAGATCTGTATATATGAAGGAAGCCATCATACCATCAACATTTTCAGAATGGGGGGCGTCTTTCACAAATCTTCCTTTGCTAAATTATACTAAATTATCTTTTATCCAATTGGGAAAATCTCCATGTTGTCCTCCTGACCCTTAACTGAACAGGGAAATAAAGTTTGGCTTTGCATTTGAATGTATGCTAAACCATGTAGGAATAAAGAGTTGACAAAATTAGTAGTATGTTAATAGCATGACTGTAAAAAGCATAATGAGTTCAACTAGATTAGATGGACAAGTGTATTCTAGTGATCCATCCTTCAAACACTCCACAGAGTTGCATGTTTATGAGAGAATGTTGAAAAACAAAACCAAAACAAGCAAAAACTTACCATCAGCAACAGCTATGAGCGAAGACTTGGTCTCAGAGTAGTATGCAGTGACTAGGAAGGATTGTAGGAGCCAGAGGGGTCAAGGACACCACAAAGAAATGACCCACAGAATCAACTAACCTGGGCTCACAGAGACTGAACCAGCAACTAGGAAGCCTGTATGGCTCTGACCTAGGTCCTCTGCCTATATGTTATGGTTGTGTAGCTTGGCGTTCTTAACAGTAGGGCACTTAACAGTAGGAACAGGGGCTATCTGACTCTTATCTGCTTTTGGGATCCCTTTCCTCCTCCTGGGTTGCCTTGTCCAGCCTAATACGAGAGAATATGCCTAGTCTTATTGCAGCATGATATGCTGTTTGGTTGATACCCCAGGGAGGTCTGCCCGCTTCTGAAGAGAAATGGAGGAGGAGTGGATGGGGAGGGGGCGTAGAACTGGGAGGAGAGGAGGAGGTATGTAATACGTGAGAAAAGAATAAAACAAACAAACAAACAGAAGAGTCGAGAGCTGGTTCTAGACCCCAGCAAGCTGACTATTGGAACTGATCCCTTCTGTGCATAAGGTCCTGAGAACAGGCCCCACTGCAAGGCTGGTGGCCCAGGCTCATATGCCAGAATAATATAGACTCCCCACAGCACTCCCGAACTGTAGTTGAAAAGACTTCTCTGACTTAGTGGTTTAAGTGTGGGAATGATGATGCTGTCTATGTGAAATGGTCTAATTGTCAGGAGGATCTGAGCCCACTGTAGGTAAAACTTCAGCCCTATTTCTGAACGCTTTTAAGAAAAGTGTGTTTCTCTGGCCCCCAAAGTCCATGTAAGCCAGAGAGCTTTGTGACAGATAACTTTAGGAGTCAGTTTGGGAAGCTAATGATAGTCAGTTTTTGGGCAAACTTTATTCTATATGTTTCTAGGAAGGCAGGTTTTTTCCCCCCAGATGATATTAACATTTCAATTAGTAGGCTAAAGTGGAGCATACTTCATAATGTGCTGCTGCCTTGTGGATAAATTGAGGATCTTCAAAGAAAGAGGAATTCTGCCACAGCTGGTCTTTGGACTTCACCCACAGCACCAACTTTCCTGTTTCCAGCGTGCTTCCTACCATATGGGTTTTGTGTTCGTGTATTGTGGAATCCACTTGAACATAAATCAAGGAAGATACATATCATGTATGCAGAATTTTATGTGTGTGTGCACATGTCCATTGCTTCTGTTTGTTTGGAGAACAGTGGTAAATAACAGCTTTTGTTGTTGTCTTTGGACCTCCTGTGTTTTCTTCTTCGCCTTGTGGGAAAGTAGGGGCATTTTTGTTTGTTTTTGTTTCTTTTCTTTAGGGACCTACACTAGACTTAAAATCTGTGAAGCAAACCTGCCCTTACTGACTTCCTACTTAGCATTGTCTTCAGACTTTTAAATTTTTCATATAAAAATTTGAAAAATGAACATCGTCTTTATACATCTGCCCTACTCATTGCATCAGTTTTGTGTAAAGTTCTTAAAGAGTCGAATAGAATTTGTAGTTTTATCATACCTAAATTTTCTTCTAAATTATGTAAGTACATATGACACACTATGTATGGATCTGGCTACTGTTGGGAGTCATTAGCCTTCTAGGTTCCTTAGTCACAAAACCACAAGCTAGGATTAACTAGCATTTATTTGAAAGATCCTAATTAGAAGTCTGCACTCCAAAGATAAGTATTTTAAATCCATTAATACAGCTTACTAAATGAGGCAAGTTACAAACGGTGAAATGAGTGGAAAATTAGTAAATTGGCTTACAAACATCTTAAGTAAAGGGACTCTGAACAGGTGAGACCCGTGTTTCTGGCTCTTGGACTGGTGCCTGGCTGTAATCTTCTCCGTGATCCTGTGCTTTGCCATGTAAGAGTCGTGATTGATGCAAATGAGGGGCTGGACACATCCTACTGAAGAATTGTACAGCGGGTTCATAAAAACCCATCACACAAATTACTTTTTGGAATGACTTAAGCACAGAAATTGGGGCTTTGCTGGATTTATGAGATAGGCTTATGTGTCTCTTATACCTTTTGGCTCAGAATGTTTCTACACGTAGCAGAAGTTAATTTGGGGTTTTCTTTCATTGTAGCGCAGTGCAGGCTTATGTAGGCAGGAACTACAACCCCCACCTTTATAGATTCTCCATGGACTGTTAATGTTGAATCCCAGCACTGAAAACCATGACCTCCAGTTTGGCTGGCTTCCTTTTGCTGCACGAACCTTTCCCATCCTCTGGTCTACACACTGTTCTTAATGATCGGCCTCAGCAGATCGACCTCATTTCTGGAGGTGGAAAGAGATGCTTGAGATTATACAGTGCTGCCATGACTAGGAGCCCCTTTCAGAATGTTTTACCACCAAAGTTCTTTTTTAAATATGAAGAGGAGGACCGTTGTCCATAGTTTGTTGTTAGTTGCCAATTAGAGCCTCTTCAAGCGAGTCCCTGCAATCCCATGAGGATGAGCTATGATTCTGCTAAGAAAGCGCATGATGAATGGAGTCCATTTGTGGGAGTGTGCAAGTGCCTGGCTTGTCCCCAGCAGTACTGTGCAGAGCCATCTTCTGGAACTCAGCCCGCTAGAACCTGGGACAGTTTCCATCTTTGATGTGTCAGGAAGATTAAGCAGAACCCAGCCTGCAGCTGCAGCTGTGACCTGTGGAAGCATCAGGAGAGATGCCTTACAGTTGTGTTTACAGGGCATGTGGGATTTATTTTGACCTGCATTGATTAAAATGTATCACAAGGAAGTAAAAGAAATATGTTACTTAACATTGAAAAAGCATTGCTGTCTTGAAAAAATGTTGTTCAAAGTATTGAACATGTAAATAAGATAACTGTTCAAGTTAGAATTTTATAATAAGCTTGTTCTTACCTCATTCAGTTTTCACAGCCTGGGGTTGCTAGTTCAGAAGTGTCCTTGCTTAGTTTCATTGCAAACTTGTTAATCCTGAAAGCCTGGCTGCTGGGAAGCAGAGATGAGGTCATGTTTTGTTTGCTTTGATCGGGGAACAGAATATTGCTTTTTGGCACAGAATCAAGAGGCCTTAAACTTAAACATCCTTTTGTTTGCTTTTCTCAGTGAAATAACACAGGAACAATGTGAAGGTGACTGAACTAAATATATGTATCTTGATGCTGTTGACTCTGGGGATCCCGGATACCTCTATAGAAAGGGGAAAGGCAGACAGAAATGCCATGATGATGCAGGAATTTCCGATTATTTGATTGTTATCCCTGTTTTTGCAGAGTAAGATAAGCATAAATAGTACAACTATAACAAGAAAATTGAAAGAATTTTACATTGAAAGACAATGTAGATGGAAGAAGAGATATTTACCTAACCCAATCTTCCCTTCACCTCTCAGGGTCTTCCTGTCCCAGGCAGAATAGAAATTGTGACAAGCAGTGACCTGTTGTAGAATGAGAGTTCATTGTTCTGCACACAAGTAGGAATCTTCTCAGTCTACATTCTAGAATTCAGTTAGCCATGCGGAGTTTTATTTAAAGGGCATTAAAGGCAATAGTATATGAAATATTAAAAACTCCTTTTAAAGTGAGTTGTGTCTAGGGAAATACCATCTTCGGTACTGCCTTGGGAAAGTGCCTCTGTCCATGTTGAATCAAATGCAATTTCATTTTCATAACTCTCTGGGGGTGGTATTATTATTATTATCATTTCATAAATAAGGAAGCCTAGCCTTGCCAGCTCTCATGGCTGGCAAAAGCTACATAGCTGGGCAATTTAGGAGGTTTTAAATTAGACTAAAATTAGTGCCGTGCCAATATGGTATCGTGGTTGTTGGGAATACAAATATCTGCAGTGATTTCTTCTGGCCTGATGGCATCTGTATGGTAGTCTTCCATGCTGTTAGAGATGCAGGCCTCTTCAGTCACTTACCTGTCTGAGATGTCACTGTTTGCTAAGCCGTTTTCTCTGCTGGTGAACCTGCAGGTAATTTTTCCCTGTGAGTTGTTAGAAATAGTACTCTAATGAACTTCCTTGTACATCTTTGTACACACTTGTAGGGCTTTCTATGAATCTTTGGATATAACATTAGCTCAATATTGATGTATATTTTCAGATCATTTGTGTGTGTATATGTGTGTGTGTGTGTGTGTGTGTGTGAGAGAGAGAGAGAGAGAGAGAGAGAGAGAGAGAGAGAGAGAGAATATATGTTGGAGATCAAATCCAGGACCTAATACATTTTAGGCAAACATTCTATTACTGAGCTCTACCCAGTTAGTCTGTTTTTGGTTTATTTTTAATGGGGATTTTTAATGGGGACTTACACTGTAGTACAGTCTTAAATAAAACTCTCTATGTAGCCCAGGTTTGCCTCAAAACTCTTGACCAGTCCTACCTCAGCTTCCCAAGTACTAGATTGCAGGAGTAAGCTATCATGCTCAACTTGAGGTATCTCTTCCTCCTCTCATATAGTTACCAAATGAATATTGTTGTATTTTCCCACAATTCTTGTGGAAGAACATATGATACCTCTTGGCTATAACTTTGAGTTTCTTAATTTTTGATGAAGGTTGCGGTCATTGAATTTTAATTACTTATAGTTCTTTGAGTTGAGAAAGCCCTTTATAGATTTTATCACAATATTTTAATCCCTTCATTATGTCATTTCATTGTCAGGAAGGTTTTTTTTTTTTTTTGCCTTTGTTTTGTGACACAGTTTTACTATGTAACCCTCACTTGGCCTTGTGCAGAGATGCTCCTGCCTCAGCCTCTGAGTGCTGGGACTATAGACAGTGCCACCATTTGAAGCTCTTTAATTTTTATTAATGCAGTGTTAGTTCTGAGCCAAGCATTTCCTAACTGCTAGGCAAGGATCAGCCTCAATACCCCCAGCTTCTCGGCATTGACTTTTAATGAACCTGTTAGTTTTCTTTAAGACTTCTAGTAACTGTAACTTCTCTGTAGCCTGAGAGTTAAACATCATCCTATTTTGCTTTTGGCATTATTGCGGTATATGCAATCATTCTTCTGTATCTGCATGTTTTGTATCAACTCAATGACTGCACACTGAAAATATTCAGTAAAATGCATCTGAACTGTAGACTCTTCCTTGTCATTATTGCCTGAGTGATGCAGCATACCTACTATACATACAGCTTTTACATTTTGTTGGGTTATAATTAATCTAGAGATGGCTTACAAATGTATGAAGATATGTGTAGACTATACACAATTAGAAAGCAATTTTATATCATGCCCTTATTTGTACAAGTTTTATACCCATGGGTGTGGGAGGTGCTTTAGCAAAACACCCACTAATGCCTGGGGATAGATGGGTATTCATCTTTTCTTAGTCAATATGTGTAGTGGGTAGTCATTCCAGCTTGGATCTGGAAGCTCCAACCCCCATTGAGACTCTGGCAACTGTCACACCTACGAGGCGGGGCGAGGGGAGGTGCTGGAAACCTGAGAGCTGGATGGGCAAGCGCTCGCTCGGGGCGCGCTCTCTGCGCCTGGACCCTGGATGGTGGAGATTGATTGTGCAGAGCTCCAGAGAACACCGCTGGATTGCTAGACGCCTTCCCCAGACCCCCGCGACCTATCCATTCTTTCATTTGTAAGTCATCCACTAAATAAATCTTCCTTTTAACTACGTGGAGTGGCCTTTATAATTTTCCCCAATATCTGGCGCCCAACGTGGGGCACGAACCCACGACCCTGAGATTAAGAGTCTCATGCTCTACCGACTGAGCCAATTCAATTATAGCCAAGCTGGCTTTGGAGATGGAATTGGCTCACTCCTTCTCTAAACCCAACCTTATTGCTAAAAGAAAAGTTTAAGAGATTCTTCAGTCCCACATCAGAAGAGCCCTCTGGTGTGAGACAGAAGGAAACCAATAAAAGGGACCATTGTCTTCTAATTCTAATTCTCTCCATGCTTACTCTTGATTTCTCAGAATCCTTTCTTACATGCTATGTCCTCTTTAAATCCAAACCTCCCATTTTTGATAACAAATAAGTTTTCCCAATAGCAATCTCAGAAGTCACAAGAAGGAAGATGGGGCCCCAACAACAACAACTCTACCCAATCCAGAATGATGCCATGGTAATCATCATCATACTACACTTCTTGCCAGAATTTCAGACAATCTTACCCATTACTCTAAAACTTGCTGCAGAACCTACAGTTAGTCTAACTGAGATTTAACTATCTGAGCTTTCTCACAGTACCCAACAGAGATAACATCACCCCCTAAACGGCAGGAAGCAATTCTAAGAAAACGACGCCCCTTCTCCCTTAGGTTTCATAATTCTCAGGGTTATGGATGACGGTTGTAGGGTTGGGGGTGGAAGAAAATATTAACTCAGTATTGTAAAAAAAAAAAAAAAAAAAAAAAGGGGGGGGCGGAAGAAATGGAACGGATAGGTATAAGATATGATGGTAAATCATTGTATATACTAGTAAACAAACTTGGTAAAATAGCAACCTTAGACAATTTGCACTGTAATTTGTACTGTTACAGATTCTTATATGTTGATACAAATGTAAACTATTTTTATACTCCTGTTTAAGATAATTTGTATATTGATACAAATACAGAACTATATTTGTTATAATGTACATATATTTCTACTCTTATTTGAAACATTTTTATATTGATACAAATGTAAATTTATATCTGTCATACTTTATATATGTTCTACTTCTGTTAGGATATTTGGTATATTGATATATATTTAAGATTATTGTCATATTGCATATCGTACTATATATTCCTACCTCTGTTATAAATATCTTGTGTATTGTCACAATTTTGAAGTCATCGTTCTTCACCATACATTTGCTTATAGACTGTTTACCTTATTTATGTGAAGCCTTAGTCCTTAGGTTATTTCGGTAGATAAGATTTATAGATTTATAGTCGCCTATGCCTGTCATCTCTATAGTTACGTTAGTTAGGTTATCCAGATTTACAGATACATAGGTCAGATGGACAGGTAATCTTCAAACACTTCATAGACCTAGAGAATATGGCATTTAAATAACTTAGAATTCTGTTGACGTGAGGCACAATTGCTCCTGGCTGCACCAATTGATCCCGAGAGAATGTTGGGCTTCTAAGACATTTCCATTTGGAAGTTTGTCTTTTTGGCACAAAATGGCCTACGGGGCAAAGAACTGCCCTTGCCTTGATGGCTGACAGTACAAATGCAATGCTGTCCTTTCTGGACAAGCGGGACACAAGGAAAGCGACCACTGTACTCTGCCAAGACAGGGTAAGATGGTCTTTCAGAAATCCTGCTTCTGAAAATGGTCTGTCAGATACTCTAGGCCTGTAGCCAATTTGAATGCACCAACAATGCTGAGAAACATTAGGTGACTGTCCAGGCTGCCAGCTGTCTTGGTCTACTCTTGCAAGACTCCCGAAGTTGCTTGCATCCGTCTACCATTTCTCAAGTACCATTATGTTCCTTCTCAGGTCTTTGATGGGATTGAAGACTAGCAGTTATAGTTACAACTTAGTATATATAATATCTTAGATAGAACATATTAAGTATTAGATTCAGGTTCTTTAGGATAGGACACCTTTGAATGATCTTTATAACATGCCGTTTACCTATGCTCTATACTTCTCTGGATTTTAGAATGTGTTTCTTGCTTGATATTGTTTGCATTGGTTGTAGTTACATCTTATCTAGGTCATTATCCCTCATTATTTCTGGACAATATTTGATAACCATTCCTTTGTATATAGTCTTGTATTAGTTTAGAACCTTCTTATTTAGACAAAAAGGGGGAGATGTAGTGGGTAGTCATTCCAGCTTGGATCTGGAAGCTCCAACCCCCATTGAGACTCTGGCAACTGTCACACCTACGAGGCGGGGCGAGGGGAGGTGCTGGAAACCTGAGAGCTGGATGGGCAAGCGCTCGCTCGGGGCGCGCTCTCTGCGCCTGGACCCTGGATGGTGGAGATTGATTGTGCAGAGCTCCAGAGAACACCGCTGGATTGCTAGACGCCTTCCCCAGACCCCCGCGACCTATCCATTCTTTCATTTGTAAGTCATCCACTAAATAAATCTTCCTTTTAACTACGTGGAGTGGCCTTTATAATTTTCCCCAATAAATATGAATTCTATTTTTGTTAATGATATGAACTTCTGATAATTAGATGGAGATCCAACTCCTTCTATATTGTTAAATATACCACTGTAACTAATTTGAATAGAAAATGAGTGGATCAGAATATAAAATTGTTAGTACATCTAGGACCAAATTACATTGCTTTAATTAACAAAGTTTTAATGTAAGTATTTTGATCATAGTTAAGGTTTTTCAGCTAATTAATTTTTTAAAAGGTGTGATTTTGACATTAATTGCCATGAATTTACAAATGACTGTAAACTGACATTTACAGCAAATTTGGAGCAATGATAGTCTTTATAATATTAAAAATTTTAGTTTAGGAAAAATGATATGGGATTATATATAGGGCTTCTATGTTTTATAGAGAAGTAAATCCTTTAACATTGTAAGTAGAAATCATGAGGCATTTTATAGGTTTTCATTTTTGTTGTTTTAAAAAACTATTCATGTTTTGTATTATAAACTTTAATATTAACATTGCATTACTGAACACGTTAGTTTTAGTTATTATTTGTTGACTTCCACACCTTTTCCAAGTCAATAATAGTTAATATGTAATAACCAATTCTTACTTTTCTTTTTCAATTATCTATAACGTTTTTTGTCTGCATGCCCATGTAGTTTTTCAGACCATGAGTGAACTAACAATGAAAAGTAGCTGACAGTGTCTAGCACTATAGCTAGTAGTATAGAGTTGGTGAGTTCAAATCTGGTTGACTGAGTAAATGTTAATAAGTGACTACCAAAAGCTGGAAGTGGAAGATAAAAAGGCTAAGAGAAGTCAGGAGTTTTATAATTTGATAAGGGATTTTCTGTAATAAGAAGCAGATTTTCTGTAAAATAAATAAAACACCAAGCTCCAGAGTATAGAGATGTGCATTTTAATATAATAATGTTTGCTGTGGTGGAGAAACCCAGGAGAGGAAGTGAGATTCCAGGAAGCATGAGGTCAAACCACAGAGTGCAATGTGAGAACTGGCCAAAACCAGTCCAGTCAGGTACGGAGCTTCCAAGGACATGGTTGTGAGAAGTGACGCCCAGGGGAGCCTCACCGTGCTCACCCTGCCTGTGTGGACACTGTGTCTATACTCTTGCTTTATTCCAAATGAAGAATCACAAATATTCCAGTAATGCAGTTCAGATTTTACCTGGAGTAGCAGGGCCAGTTGGAGGGTGGGGGGATATATACATTTCCTTCTTTGTTTACCTCCATTCAATCTTCTTTCTGTTTTTATTACACCTTTTAATTTATTTTGAAAAGCTTTTCACTTCCAGTTATAAGAGTTTGAGGGGAGACTTGCAGAGCCTTTTCAGACATAATTTAGATTCCTAATAAATTCTGAATTGAATTAATAATGACAGCTTTTATTCTAGATATTGATTGCACTTAGTAATAGATACATTTCTTTCTTTCAAATACTCTTCAGTGTACTGAGTTATTTGATAACTAGTTCCTTTGCAAATAGGCACATTTATTATGGCTGTCCGAAGGCCACACATAGTCTTTTGAATGACTTAAGTTAGAAAAAGACTGTCAATATCTTGTTTTACAGCCTTTGAGCAATATGTTGATAGCTATTTCTTAGAAAGAGCCAATGAAAATTAAATTTAAATCTGTATACAAGTAAAATGACAGATGGCAGATGAGAGCAGTTTAGAATGGAAATCAATTTCAGTAATTCTGTGATTAGGATGTAATTATAGCATTGATACGCTACACCCATGGGGCTGCTATAGTCCATACCATAGGACAGGTTCACTTTTGGGGTTTGGCAAGATAGCATTGATGTGCTTTACTCTAGTTTGACCAGGAAATAAATCATTGCACTTGTTACTCTATCTTGAATAAATAAAGGTTGATGAATATCACTAGTCACACACAGCAGTCTATGGCTACTGTTTTCTCTTAAGTTATTGAAATTGATAAAGTGACTCATACATTTTTGATTAATAAGTTGCTTTTCTTTGGATTCAATTTTCTTTTTCTTAGCATCTTGATTAATTTTGAATATCAAATGATTGTTAGGAGAAATGCATTGGAAGTTGGGGAGATGGCTCACTAGGTAAGAGAACTTCCCCAGCAAGCATAGAAACCTGTGCTCAAATCCCCAGAAACCATATAAAAAGCCAGACATGGTACCATGCATCTGTAGTCTGAGAAATGTAGGTGGGCAGAAACAGGAGCATCTGGAGGCTTGCAGGCTGCCAACCCAGCTCCAGGTTCAGTGAGAGACCCTGTCTCCAGGGAGTAAGGAGAGTGATGGAGAGAATATCCAGTGTTAGCCCCTGGACTCTCTGTGGGCATCACACACTGACACTCCCAACATATATACCACACTCATATCCTTACACACACACACACTTATGTGAACACACACATACAAAATTAAAAGAAACAAAGAAGAAATGTATCATAGTAGTTTTTTCATTAAGATATGTAGTTTGGGATACTTGATGGCATCTTCTCTGAATTATCATTTATTTGCTCTTGGCCTTTTCCTATAGGTTTTCAACACATACTCCAACGAAGACTATGACAGGAGAAATGATGAAGTTGACCCTGTGGCTGCATCTGCTGAGTATGAACTTGAAAAGCGAGTAGAAAAACTGGAACTTTTCCCGGTGGAGCTGGAGAAAGGTACAGCAGGACTCCAGGGCTTGTGTCTCTGTGTCTCTGCAAGTAACGGGGAGTGGCATTTTCAGACTGTAGCTTGTTCCCAAGAATTGAATGAATTGTATATCTCCCTGAAGTTTACCAATTTCAAAAAGATTCGTTGCAGATTTTGAGTAGATAATTTATTAAATGACTCCCTTATCTCACCAGCTCCCAAACAACCCAGTTCCTTAATCTATCAGGGATGGTGGTGGTTCAGATGGGAGCTTGCTGGCTGGTTTATGTCAGCTTGACACAAACAGAGTCACTGGGGAGTGGGGAGCCTCAGCTGAGAAAATGCCTCAGTAAGATAGGCTATAAGCAGACTATAGAACAATTAACAAGTGATGGGGAGGGCCCAGCCCATTGTGGGTGGGGCCATCCCTGGACTGGTGGTCCTGGAGTCTATAAGAAAGCAGTCTGGGCAAGCTATGAGCAAACCAGTAAGCAGTACCCCTCCATGGCCTCTGCATCAACTCCTGCCTCCAGGTTCCTGCCCTGTTTGAGGTCCTGTCTTGACTTCCTTTGATGATGAACTGTGATGTAGAAGTGTAAGCCAAACAGACCCTTTCCTCCCTAAGTAGCTTTGGTTGTGGTGTTTTGTCATAGCAGTGATAACCCAAACTAGGACAAACTGGTACCAAGATCATGAGGTATTGCTGTGACAGACCTGACCGTTTATTTTTGGGAGGGTTGTGGCAGGACTTTGGAACTTTGGTCTGGAAAAGCAAGAGTAACCCAGACTAAGATGGTGTGTGTGTGTGTGTGTGTGTGTGTGTGTGTGTGTGTGTGTGTGTGTGTGTGTGTGTCTCCCACTGCTTTGATGGTGTTACCAGAAGGGCTGGCAGAGAGGGAAGAGCCCACAAAGAGCTGGCCCTGAGGAACGGTTTGGAGTTTCCTGGTTTGTGGTGGAGAGGGTAGGCACAGTGGTTCAGAGTGTGATGGTAGAATGGGAAGGCTCGATGGAAGCTTGTGAAGATCTGGAGTGAAGACGGTGAGCTACAAGAAGCTTCCAACAAGAAAGCTCCCTTCTCTGTCTCTGAGGAAAAGACTGAAGGGGTAAAGGGGAAGTGGGAGCAGAAGACAGTCAGTCCTGAATCTCCCCCTTGGACTGACAGTCTGCGTACCACAGAAGCCACTGATGCATGGAGCGAAGATGGCTGTGCCTATCCTCCCTTGAGATGGGCACTGAGGAACTGCACTGTGTCTCTGTGAGCAGAAACCAGACAGATCTGAGGAGCCTTCAGAAAGGGGCAGGATAACCAGATGACTGGAAAAACCCAGAGGCGAAGAAAGTCACTCAAGGATAGTAAATAGAGGCTTCAAAAAAAATCCTTAAGTTCATTATCAACAGCAAATTCATTGATTTTTCTAATGAAAAATTTGACCTTAGAAGTTGAGATGACAAGCATGGCTGTTGTTGAGACTCATGTTAGGGACCTTGGAGATCAGTGTAAGAAATGTCCTCAAACCCATTGCATTGATAGCAAGCACCCAAGAGAACCGAGAATGAGCACTGATACCTAAGCTGTGGCCAACGGAAGAGAAAAATGGAACAATGGAGGAAATATACAGTTAGTAACAGAAGGAAATTTTCTTGAGCAGAGAAAACTAAGAAAATGCCATATGGTTCTCTAGTAAAGTAGGGAAATCCTAATGGATAAAGATAAAATAACAATCTTACAGAATACGAGTTTAAAAAAAATAAACAAAAACCAAAGTAAAAGTCTTTGAAATGACTGGAATCAGGTCAGGGCTTCCCAGCTCTGAAAGCTGTCCTGCAGTGAACTTTCATGGTCCACTGAGAGTGAAAAGGAGTGTGTATCCCAGGAAGCATTTGCTTCTCCTGAGGAAAGAAAAGATTTTGCTAATATGTAAAATTTTCATGAACACAAGCTATCTGAGAAATTTGCTTACTGCTGGCAAGGAAGAAAAGAATCGACTTGTTCAAGACAGTCAAGGTGAAGAAAAGAGTGGAATTCTGTATGAGTAAATATTAAACATGGAACTGTGTGGGTGAAGATGATGTCGATCCAGCATCCCAGTAAACATGACTCCAGTTAAAGGACACTTTCATTCGCAGTGAAAATGAAGTGGAGAGTGATGCTTTCATTTTGTGTGTGTGTTGAAAAGGATCTTACAAGAAACCTAGCGTGTCTCATATTGCTGATAAGAGCCAAAGGTGAGAACAACCCAAACATTCATCAGAGGCACGACAGCATGTCCAGTCAGTAACAAGCTGTGCATTGCAGCTCATGCAGCGGCATGTGTGACTTTTACAAACAGAACGTTGAGGGAATATGAATAGGAAATCACAGAAGGCTTTCAGCTGTAATTCCATTTACTTGAATTTCAACTGAGGGAAAATTGAATAGTGTATTATTTAAGGATATGGGATACATGGGTGATTAATTTTTTTTTTATTATGTCAGTGTTTTTGAAATAATGATGGATAAAATAATTAGATTCAATGTCACCAAGAGTAAGGAAAGCTGGAAGGGGTATATAGGTAGCTTTAGAACAAGGAGTCTTGCTTTAACTTGTTCTTGTAGCCCAGGTTGCCCTTGAATTCTATAGTAGCTCTGGCTGGTCTCCAACTTGTGATCCTCCTGCCTCAGCATCCCAATGCTCATATCATAAGTCTCTTCCACTTTGCCTGAGTTCTTAGGGTTTAAGAAGTGGTTTCACTGTGTATCCAGTCTGGCCCGGAATTCCTGCTTGTCCTCCCAGTCTCCCGGTGCTTGGATTACATGTGTGTGCCACCAGACCCACTTACTTTAGTCTTTAAACATGTTTCACAGATAAACCATTGAACAAATTATATTGTGTGTGTATATTTCACTCTAAAATTTAAAGTATAAATTTAAACTATGAAGATGACCAAAGGAAATAAAATGGTTCCAAACTTCACTACATTTCTTTCACAAGTAGATCTAGCAGACAGGAAACACATGAAGAGTAGATTAAGATAAACTAATCAGTTTAAAGCTATCTCTAAAGAGAAACTAGTTGTCTGGTAACATGAGATTTTTAAAAAGAAGAAAGATATTACATTTGAATAAAAATTAGAACCTCTTTACTAGCATGAGAATCTAGAAATTATAAAATTCTTTGATGCATATTTGATAGAAAAATGAAGCTGTTATTCCCAACTGTCTTGGAAAGGGATATCTTTTAAAAAGTTTAATATACAGTAAAAACCTTAATCAAAATAAAAATTACAATAGCATCATTCTTTAAAATAAACATTTAAGAAAAAAGACAATAATCTAAGAAGTCTGGAAAGGTAAATAAGATACATTTTTTCCAAAGGTTCACTTTTTTATTCAAAGGTTCTAAAAAAATAAAAGAAAAAGCTAACAATCTGATCAAATGTGCAGTTCAAAGATGTCTTTTGGTGTTTAAGAAGTCCTGGGAAAGAATATTAGAGTCATCTTGACCCAGTGACTTATTCACCTAGCAGGTGTACATCACTAATAGGTCAAAATAGAAAAATAATAATAACTCTCTCGATCATATCAATATTGCTATTGAAATCTTTTCTTCCATCTGCATAAGAGGTTTTTCTTCATAACTTGATTTTTAATAATTTAATGGCTGGCTGCTGTGCCATGTTTAACGGACTTTTTTTCTTTTAATGTCCAAAGGTTCTGTTTCCCAAGTCTGACCCACACGAGTACAGCACTTAGTTCAGATGTACTTGTGGCAGATCTGCCCCTGCCCTTCTGACTGAGTTATCAGCATATGTCTTAAATAATGTAAACAAAATGTCAAGTAGTGAGAAACCTGGGCTGATAAATGTACTAGGTACATGAAGGGTGCACCATTCAATCTGGGCTTCTACAAAGCAGCATGTTTTAGGGAGCATAGAAATAATGATTTTCCCTCCCTCCCTCCCTCCCTCCCTCCTTCCCTCCCTCCCTCCCTCCCTCCTTCCCTCCCTCCCTCCCTCCCTCCCTCCCTCCCTCCCTCCCTCCCTCCCTCCCTCCTTCCCTCCCTCCCTCCCTCCCTCCCTCCGCCCTCTCTCTCTCTTCAAAAGTAAGAACAAAAGCAAACACATTCCTCATATTACTATGTGATTTTCACCAGAATAGCTTTTGAAACTATAGAATGTCACTGACATCTGTCATCAAAAAACCATAGAATTTAAGAACTAAAACATACTCAGCAGAAATAACTACTTAGCCCTAGCCCCCCAAGCTAGGAGGATTTTGTCCATGGAAACAGGGAAGGCGGGCAACCTGTTCCAGCACAAAAGAAAAATAGCCTCTGAGGTAGTAACTGATTATACACAGCTGACCAGACAAGTACATGGTATTAGAAGACAATTGCCATTGCTTTTAAATTTACTCAGTTGCCCTAATAAAAAAGCATTAATAACACTGAAGTATCTTTTATGTACTAAAGTAGAAATAACTGTTTATGAGTCACAAATTTCATAGTTTCAAAGTTGATTTTTCCTTATGCTTGAACACCTGTAGTAATGACATAAAATGTGCACTGCTTGGATCCACATCTTCCTTTGTGCTTTTTTTTTTGTCTATACATTAATTAAAATTATAAAACCTAATTCAAAGGTACAAAAACAGCACATTCTTCTGGCCACCAACTGGTCTGGCAAAAATAAAGAACAAAGATATGGTGCTGAGACAAGGTGGAGCTACTGTCTACTGGCTTTTCAGCCTTTGGTGAAGTTATCTTTAACAGTGCTAAGTCATTTTTAAAACTGAGAAACACAGCCCTGATGTGGCACACGCCTGTCATCCCAGCATACAGGTGGCAGAGGCATCTGAAGTTCAAATCCAGCTTCAGCTCAAGACAAATGACAAGACAGGGAGAAACTATAAATACAACAAAGTAAGTGACAGAAAAGAGAAATAGTAAAATTAATAATGCAAAGTTTTTTCACCAACCAGATCAAACCCTTGACAATTTTGACTAAAGGCATATTAGCAATATATAGTAAATATATAGAAATGAACAACATGAGAGTTATCAGGCACTGAATTTCTCTGACACAAATAATGAGTACCTAGAAATAATTTATTTATTTTATAACAGTATGAATATCCAAGTCAATGTAACAGATTGGTGAGTTGCCATAGTAGCAATTGAAATGGTGTCTATTATGTAAAACATGAAAACATTTCTTTAGAATGGTGTCTACAGGTAAAACACTGGAATGCTTCAGACCCACATGGCTCCATAGTGCATAAGGAAAACACAAAACCAATGCTGTTTAGACTCTTTTTTTTTTTTTTTTTTTTTTTTGGTTTTTCGAGACAGGGTTTCTCTGTGTAGCTTTGCACCTTTCTTGGGACTCACTTGGTAGTCCAGGCTGGCCTCGAACTCACAGAGATCCGCCTGCCTCTGCCTCCCGAGTGCTGGGATTAAAGGCGTGCGCCACCACCGCCCGGCTAGACTCTTTTTTAATCAGATAAAATGAAGGAAAATTCTGACACATGCCATCAGAAATCCTTAAGAGTTTTTACCCAAAACTAATATACTATTAAAAAACAAAGGCTATAGTACCAATTCCAAATTTCAGAATTGTAAGTGAAATAAAATATCAACCATGGAAATATCTAACGAGAATAATTAAAGAAAATGGATTTTTACATAAGCAGAAAAGGTAGTCCTTTATTAGCAAAATTAACTCCGTATACTTTAGAGGAAAAAGTCTATAGTCACAGAGAAAGATATTTGGTAAGATTTACACTAAAAATTGTGTAAATTGGACATCGCCTATGAAGTTTGCAAAGTGCAGATCACAAAAGCAATGGAGAATTCTATCTTTAAATTCAGGAAGCATGGAAAATGTTTCAACTAAAGCCAGAGGACAAGTGATACTTACAGTGATTGGTCAGTGGAGCAAAACTGAAGGCCCAAGAGAAAATATTAATATGAGAGAGCATGTCATACGGCATAAAGCCTGACATTGCTCAGTGTCCACCTACAATACACAGTTGAGCACCTTCACCCACCACATGTTAGAAACTCCAAACACATTAAAATCAAATGTTAAAAAGTCATGGTATTTGGAGAAAATCTACAACAATACCTATCACCTAGGTTGGTGGGAATAACACAACCAAAATGGGAAAATAGAAGTTAGAAGAGATAATACCAGTTTGATTATGTGCAGCCTGAACCTGATAAAGATAATTATGTCAGAAAAAAATCAATAGAAAAATGAAAAACTGCATTATAACTAACAAAGTTAATATCTGTAATATTCTAAGAATGTTTGTAAATCACCAGAATAAAGAGACAAAATTCAGTAGAAAAGCTGGCATTTTACAGGAAGGGAAATCTAATAACCCACAGTGTATCCAGGCTCAAATCTCACTGGCAATGAAAACAATGTTGGGTCAGGAAAGCGCCCCTTTCCTGAGAGGAAGTGAGCCTGGACCTCCAGGTCAGGTGATGGCATCTTCAGTAATAAGAGGGTCTCACTGTTTTTTCCTGACTGCTTTGTCTACTTAATGCTTTTGTCTGTCCCCAGGAATGTATAGAGGAAGAAAGACCAGTGCCCAGGGTCACCACTGGGTTCTTTTAAACATTTTATATGCATTGTGTGTATTGACCCTTTGCTCTTTGGGGAGAGGGATGGTGCTGAGGTAAACATGTGGAGGTCAGAAGACATCTTGCGGGAGTTCATTCTCCCCGCCCCCCATGTGGGTTCTGGGATTGAATTTAGAATGCAATCTTGGTAGCAAGCACCTTTACCTGTTGAGCAGTCTTGCTGGCCCAGTACTGGCTTCTTGCCAAGAGTTTGTGCTTTCCAAACTCCACATGTTCTTGGCACTCCTTCCTATGAACAGAGAAAGCCGAGGTGCTGCTGGGAGTATCATCTCTGTGGGCCGACTATGCCCTTCCGGCCATGTTCGCCCTTCGGTTGTTGTTTCTTCTTGTAAGAAGTCTGCATTAGGATTCAGGGTGTCTCAAGTTAATGTTACTTTTCCCACACCATGCTCTATAGATCAAAAAAATCTAAATGACTTTCTATTTAGAGCAGTAATAGGAGCTATGGAAAGAAGAAAAAAAAGAGGGGGGTTGTATTAAGAAGGCCTAAGTCCAGGCAGGGAAAATAGGTTTTAAAACCGAAAAATAATTTCCATATGGGATACTTGTGAGGATTCAGTGTCCTGATGCTGCAGAGATCTGAGAGGGAGCTTGGAATGTAATGAACATGGGAAACTGTAGCTCCTTGTTTAGCAGGTGGTGATTGGAATGGAGAAAACCCCTGCACCCACAGTGGAGTAAGCAAAGATTAGGAGAAATGCTAATTCCCCAGAGATTCCCTGTGGGGGCGGGGGAGGCGATGGGGAGGGAAGTGGAGAGAAATCCTGTGGCCTCATCTGTGGAAGTGTCTCTACAACTGTCTCAAGCAAAACCCAGGGTAGGTGTGGAGATCCATCTGGCTGTGAACAGCATG
Organism: Peromyscus maniculatus bairdii; assembly: GCF_049852395.1. Taxonomy (NCBI): domain Eukaryota; kingdom Metazoa; phylum Chordata; class Mammalia; order Rodentia; family Cricetidae; genus Peromyscus; species Peromyscus maniculatus. Next base: position 21,203,270 of record NC_134854.1, on the reverse strand, counting down.
GGAGGGCCCTCATTCATAGGAACAAATTCACCCCAGAAAAATTCTACAAATATCATAGCATGACTCGTTCAACCATCAGTTTACCATGATACACACAAGAGAATTCATGTAGGAGGGAATAAAACCATACAGATGACCAATATGCAACTACCTCCACCCACCAAGCCCTGCTGAAACACATCAAACCTTCACAAGCACAAGAGAACTCTGGGGAGAAACTTTCACAATGTGGTGAGTGTTGGAAAATCTTTAGCAAGAGAATCCTCCTGACCAAGCTCAGGTTATTTACACAAGAGGAATGATTAGAGTAAAATACATATGAGAAATTGCATGTGTGCAGACATCCTAAGGGTAATGGGTTACAGTAGTTTCAGTGATCACTCACACATCAGCGGATATTCATGTTCTCACCCTGGAGAGATTCCTATGCCTGCAATGGAGGAGGACTTCTCTTGGCTGGACTTCATGTCAAAACTCATGCAGGGAAGACACCACGGAATCCAGGAAGGTACAATGTTACTAAAGGCAACTCTAGAAACAAATGTAGGGTAAAGATACAGGATTGTCTAGATGTACTGAGTTACAAATAATGATCACTGAGACAAAACCTTCTCTGAAACACATTGTGAATATAACAATAACAATTGCTGAAAGTTACTTTAAATGTATTCTCTTGAGTTTGTGGGTTAGTTTTCCTTTAATGATCCATAACTGCTGATTAGATAGTATCTGTTTTTTAATACTGCTGGTAAATCATGATTATAAAGACTTTGAGGATACCAGAAAAATAACCTTGAATGTTAACAAAGCCTTTTAATTTTACTGATGGTGAATTACATATGCTCATGGAAAGGACAAATGGAAATGTGAATAAACACATGATTTGTAAGTGAATTTGAAATATAACTTTCAGTATTGCTTACAGGGCCAATAAAATGGAAATAAAGGTGACTTATTGTTAATAAGGAAGTGATTTAATATACTGTGATATATCATCATGAAATATTATGCAGTCATTAGAAATGATTTAGGACTATAAAAGTTTATCCATGAGGTATTATTAATTTTAAATGTGTGTGATGCCATAAGAATTGAAGTCTTATTTGTGTAAAGGAAAGAAAAGCTAAATATACATGAGCATGGGTCTGCCTGTGTGTGTTTGTATATTCATAAAGGTGTGCCCATGCATATACTGCTAATTGTTACTGATGAGTATGGGTCCTCGTATAGAAGCATAGAAGAGTGTTCTCAGTTATACACCCAATCTTTATTTTTCTTTTGTTGTGCTAAAAATCAAACTCAGGCATAAGGCACAGTAGGAGAGTGCTTGGCCACTGAGCTAACTCCAGGCTTCATGCAATCTTCTTAACAGGAGTAGATGATAAAAAGGAAAAGATGGAATTCCAAATAACTATGGGTCACATTTATTTAAAATTAAAATTGTTGTTGAGTATGTTTGTTCATGACTAAAATATTGCATAGGGTAATCGGAGACTCAGTTTTGAGATCCATTGATTCTTCAAGAACCAAATTATTGTCTTCGCTAGGACCACACTGGATTGCCAACAAGAGCAGAAGAATGTCTGAATTCTTGAACCATTTGAGGCTCTTGACCTGTGTAGGCAAACACATCACTTGTCCCATGCACAATGTATAACAAAGCTAGAAGCAGCAAGCAGCCTCACCATCCAGCTAATCCACCCAGAACAGGACAAAGCCTGCTGCTCACTGTCTTCTCTTTCTCCTAGATGAGGATGGGCTTGGCATAAGCATTATTGGAATGGGCGTTGGCGCCGATGCAGGCCTGGAGAAGCTGGGGATATTTGTCAAGACAGTGACAGATGGTGGCGCTGCTCAGCGGGATGGCAGGTGAGCTTGATACTGTTGAATGTGAATTGGATCCCGGGAACTGCCCCGCAAATTTCTGTCAGTGTGATCTTCTTCTTTTGATTAAAAACATTTTTTTCAGTGTTTCTCAGGTGTGGGAGAATGTTAAAGCATGTGAATTACTTTCTTATTGGTAGCAGAATAGCTATGCAATAAATGTGCGTCTGTCTGTCTGCCTTTCTTTCTGTCCACCCATCTACTTACTCAGTGGGAAGTGGGCCATAACATGATGTGTATGGTTTAAGAGTGTATCCTGGGGAAGCTGACATATAACTTTATTTCAGAAATGTTCAAATGAATTTCATAATTCTGATGCTTTGGAAAATGACAGAGGTGGAGGGGAACTTAAGAATCTACTTCTGCCCTGAGAGGAATTATGGAGACTAGTGTTCTTCCATGTCTCCTACAAAGAAACAGGTGCTAGAGCACTACTTGAACACGTAGAAGGAGACCTCTCCATGAGCAGAGGCTGGCAGCCTGTTCCGGGTAATTACAGCTTAATGTTTTAGCTTGCATCAGCTCAAAGGTCATGTATCTTTAATGGAAAGATTCTGCCTGACACCAGGCTTCTGATGGGAAACTGGCAGGGGACAAGAGAAATGAACAAAGACCTCAGATGATGACAGCGGAATTCAAAGAACACTGCACAAATAACATTTTTATGTTAGATTACATACCGCATAACCTTCTTCTCAAGTAGTCAATGAATCATGGTCTCTGTTGAGACTCACAGCAGCATCACTCTGTCTTTCATAATCCTGAAACACCTGTTGGTATATACAGGGTTGTAAAGGGGTAGTACCAAATTGATTTTTATTTATTTATTTACTTTTTGAGACAGGATCTCAAGAAAGATGCTGAGTTAATCATGGAAAATATTGTTGCCAATAGGATGTTATTAAAAGCTGTTCTCTGATTTCCACATGTGTGGACATGAGTACACTTACAAATTAACACAATAAAAAATAAATAAAAATAAACAAAGTTGTAGGTCCTAAGCTGGGCATAGTGGCCCATGCCTTTAATCCCAATACTTGGAGGCAGAGTCAGGCAGATCTCTGAGGCCAGCTTGATCTACACAGTAGGTTCCAAGACAGCCAGGGCTACACAGAGAAATCATGTCTAGAAAAACCAAAAAATAAAAAATAAAATTGAATTAAAGTGGGAAATACTAATACAATTTTGTAATACATTGAAAGGACCCCTTTCATCTAAGTGAATTAAACTTGTAAAAATCTACCTCGTTTGTGAAAGTCATTTCAGGGAGATAGGAAATAATCCTTACAGTTAGTGCCAAGCAAAACAAAAGGATTATGCATCACCTTTTAGGTGACTGGGTCACAAATCCAAACAAAGATGCAAAATGAAAATACAAAGAAAAAGATTTCATTCAGCACTCCTAGATTTGGTTTCAAACACAGGCCATTTTATATTTTCCTCACTTATTTTAAAAATTAAATTTGATTCATCTTATTTATTATCAAATATTTATTTTATTTTGTTGTCCTGTGTTGTTTCACTATTGATATTAGATCTTCTCTTGGGGAACTGGGATATTGCTGATAGATCTGTATCTCCATGCACATTGAAATCCCATGAACATCATTAATGTCGTCTCAGCTGCTGTCCCTGCCTTTCATCCTTGCTTCTTTGTTGGAACACACCTTGAGAAGTAGAGTTGTCCCCAGCCCCCTTCACAGAAGTATCATGCCAACAAATAACTATATGAACACATTAAAGAACCCAAGAGTAGCCCAACTTCTACAGTCTCATTAGCCTTACAGCTAGCGCCTGGTTCTGAGTCAGCACTGAGGCCTCTCGGCAGTTTGAGGAGGCTGAAGAGCATGCTCTGTGCTGTGATCAGTGTCAGTGTTGGAGCGATTTGCAGCCTGGGCTCTTCTTGGCCTCCTCACATTCTTTTCCTGGGCAAGACACACATTTCTACCTAATGTCATGCCTTCTCGTTGACAGACGTCCTTTAACACTTCCTCACCTGGACTCCTGGTGACAAATTCTCTCTAGATGACAGTTTTTCTTTTCTCCTTTATAGTACTTGTTACAGTCTTTTTTGGGGGGTGGGGCACGTGGGTACGTGCAAGCATCATGTTTACACAGACACATTAAAGGAATTAGAGCATGCCATAATACTGGTTTTCTGCTATATATTAGACATGGTAAATTTTCTGTGGACGTGTGGACACTCCAAATGATGTGTATTGCTTCCCTTTTGTCCCTTGCATCTGAGAGAATTTCTTTTGGGCCTTGGGTTATAGACTGTAGACCCTGAGTCCAGGGCCTTCAGCTTCATTATTTTCTCATCCTCCCCATGCTCTTGCTTCAGGAGTCGTTCTTGTAATGCTTTGGCTAAGGGAAGCCCTTCACGCTCCTTCCCTAGTCGCTATAGAAATGGTAGCATCGCTGTCAGTGCATTCAGTGCTCTTTTAGGCTAATGTGATGACTGTAGAGAGAAGAGAGCCAAGTTCGCCCGTGTTGCTAGGCACTGTCAGCGTTCTGCTGCTGGTCCTCCTCTGGGAGTCCTTCAGTTGGTGCAGCTTTGCTTACTTAGTTAAGTAAGGGAAGACCCTAAGTCTTCGTAGTCTGTCTCCCCACAGGCCTGTTCCCAGTCTGGGTAGATTCCTGAAACGAGAGCCAGAACCAAATCTCAGAAAACAGCTCTGCCTTTGTTCTGACCATGGAGTTTAGCAACCCTTGTATGTCAATGCACTTTCCTTTTTCTCTTTTAAGTTGATAACTTTCACCTTTCACTTAAAGGCAGCCCACTATCTTTGGCACAGTTGAATTATCTTCTTACTCTTAGGGACCAACACTACCTTGTACTTTGGGGCCACTGCTAACTAAAGTAAGTTACTTGAACAGAGGTGCTGTGATACTGTGATTGCTCATCTGGTAACTTAATGCTTATGTGACTATCAGGATGATTGCAGACACAGTATGTATATCCCTGGCAAATGGATGGCTCTCATCCTGACAGGACAAAACACGAAGGCAGATTTCATCCTGTTACTTAGACTAAATGCCACGCGGTTTGGAAGTTTGGGATTGTTTACTTCTGGAATTCTCTGCTAAATACTTTCAGACAACAGATGATCATGGGTAATTGAAAGCATGGAAAGTAAGATCATGGGTAAAGGGATACTTCTGCACAGCCTTTTGTTTGTTTTTTTTTTTTGTTTTTGTTTTTGTTTTTTTTTTTTGGTTTTTTCGAGACAGGGTTTCTCTGTGTAGCTTTGCACCTTTCCTGGAACTCACTTGGTAGCCCAGGCTGGCCTCGAACTCACAGAGATCCGCCTGGCTCTGCCTCCCGAGTGCTGGGATTAAAGGCGTGCGCCACCACCGCCCGGCTAACTTTGGGTTTTTATACATTTTATTCATCAAGAGAATATTTGTTGAATGCTTACATTGTGACAGCAGTGATCTGTGCTCCGTGTATTTTAACTTATTTGCTCTTGCTAATAATGTTGGTTTATTATGCATTTTATTGCTTCTGTTGTATATAGAAGGAAGCTAAAGTGTCTTATGTGCACTCAGAAGTAAGTAGCATAGCCTCACTATAAACCTATGGTGTCTAACTCCACAGTCAGTACATAAATAGTACATTACAGTTTAACATGTAGTTCATTTTTACAATGGATTTTAAAGATATCTTTATTGCAATTTGTGTGTGTGTGTGTGTGTGTGTGTGTGTGTGTGTGTGTGTGTGTGTAACTTATAGATGTTTTTGGCATTTTTTTATTTTAACATGGGGGTCATGTCAACATTTTTATATGCAAATTATCAAGAACATCTCTGATTATTTCTTTGAAACTAATTAAATAATGGTAACTTGCATTACTATGTCAATGCATATTACATGCATGTTGAATGCTTTAGAAATATGTTGCTAAAGTGCCCTTCAGAAACAACATTCAATTTGTGCTCCCCAGAGCAGAACTCCCAAATGGCAGCTGTTATACCCCATTCAGATGTACTATTTCGATCCAATAGAATCTTTAATAATTTGAATGCCATGACATTATTGCCCTTCAAGTTTTAATTTTTTCTTGTACCCTTGTCCTTAACAATTTATTATTTTAATTCATGTACATGTATGTATGCCTGTGTACCACATGCATGTAGCTACTTACAGTGGCCAGAAGGCATCAGGTTTCCTGGAACTGGAGTTACAGTCAGTTGTGCTGTGGGTGCTGGGAACTGAGCCCAGGTCATTCTATAAAGCAGTGAGTACCCTTAGCTGCTGAAGCATCTCTTCAGCACCTTCCCTAAGCCCTTTAAAATGTTCACTAATTACATGTATTTCTAATTTTTAAAAATGTTACTGGTATGCGTTTTTCTTTTTTTTGTTGTTGTTGATTTTTTTTTTTTTGGCAAATGTATTATTCATTGGTGTTTCCGTGAGAATCTACAGAAATAAGTGGTCCAAACGAACTGCCTCCACTATTTAACTGACAGAAATTTCTTACCTGTTCCTCCATTTTAGCGAAAACACGATTAAACACAACCAACAGAATTAATACGGAAGTCTAAACTTAAACATGTCAAAGTCTGTATTTACTCCCTACCCTTAGCTTTCTATCAAAATTGTTGCTTTCAAAATGATGGCCTACACTGTGGCTCATGGGCCGTTTTCTTCTTAGTCCTCTAGTTTATTTTTAATCACTGTCTAGGAAAGACTCTCAAACTCATGCTTCAAGCATGGGACAAATGGAACCTATCTGACAATCTGATTTTTATCCCAAATTTAGCATAAAGACTTTGAATTCTATTTCCCCTTTTCTCTCTTTTCCTGTTCATTTGTTTTCTTGAGACAAGGTTGCCCTGTGTAGCCCTGGCTGTCCTGGAACTCACTTTGCAGACCAAACTAGGCTTGAACTAAGAGATCTACCTGCCTCTGTCTCCCGAGTGCTGGAATTAAAGGTGTGTACCATCACATGAGCCCAGCTTCTCTGTTTCCTTTACATTGTTCCAGAAACTGGTATTTTTTGTATTGACTCTATTCTTCATTATTTTCTTGTAAAACTAACTATCTTTTATCCTAGTTTATTTTACCCACATATTCTCATTGTGTTGTGTATTTCGTTCTTTGGAGTGCCACAAGGCTCGGGTTTTGAGTTAGTGGTCTAGACCCTATCTGTAGACCAGGTTTTCCCACATGTTCATTGGTATTTGTTGGGCTCCTTTAAGCGGGGCCCCTCCCCAGTTTATCTCTGCCTTTGCCCCAAGTGCCTTCTTTTACAAGTATTGTGTTGGGTGAGTCTTGGGAACAACAGTGTATCCCCAGTGTCATTTAGATGTGCCTCTTCAAGTTTCCAGTTCAGTCAGAAAATGGCATTATTATCTGTGCTAGCTTTCCTCCTTGACCTCCTTGCATATCTCATTCAGAATAATAATTACCCAAACTACAGAGTATTAAAGTGTGTGTTATGAAAGATAGGATGAGAAGGTTTTGACTTTTTGTTTTTTGTTTCCTACTCTGTGACAGTACACATCTTAGACAAGACCCTCTGGAACTAAGGAATAAGTCTTAAAGTAATTCATGGTCAAAAATCCAAGGTTTTGTACAAAATAGAGTTAAGAAAAATGAACTGAAGTCATTGAACAGAAGCAGCTGAATAAACATTTGTAGAAATAGAACAATAACAATGCTCTGTAGGAGGGTGTCAATTGTGTGCTTTTTACAATAGGAACAGCATTACTGATTTACATTTAATGCTTTATAGGCTTTAAATACTTTCAAAACTTTTTAAAAATGAGATTCCTTTCTCACATCTGCCTGGTGTCAAGAACACATTTCTAATTTGTTTTATGTCATGTTGGCGATAATCAGCGTTTGAAAGGTCCTGTTCCCCAATGCATCCTGCTTTTCCCAGTTAGTTTCTACTTTTCTTCTCTTGTGGACTTGGGGTTGCTTGCCACCAAAGCTTGAAGACTTGAACTTGAGCTCAGCTGTCTCTGCCTGCATTGCGCTATGCTTATTATTTATTTAAGACAGGGCCTTGCTTCATTCTCCAAGCTGGTCTCAAAATCTTGTTCTCAAGCAAACCCTCCTGCCTCAGTCTCCAGAATTGCCATTGTTACTGGACTCTGCCACCACTCCCCAATCTAATTATCTTCTTGTTACACATTGCTTTGTGTCAGTAGTACAAAGGAAATTAATTTGGGAGCAGAGAAATCCCCTGGGAGACTTCTTGTCTGCATTGGAGTATCCCTGCCCAACCCTGGAAGTATTCTCTGAAGAATGAAGGCCTGATCCCTTCTCAGAATCTGAAAGCAAATGTGATCACTTTTTATAAGACTACATAGAAAGCAAGCAGGGGCAGTTTGTTCTCTGAAATAGTATTTGCAGGAATATTCTTTCAGCTAGATTTATTTAAAAAAGAAAACTTCTCAAACATAGTAATTTTGTCATTGGTAAGACATGAGTTTGTTACATAAAAGTTATTCACTGTTAGCCACTCACAGTAGATCAGGAAGGAATGAACAAAATTTGAAATGAAAAGAAATAATGGTTATATTATCATCTTCCAAAATTAAGTACATCTGACAAAATTTTAGGCTCCATATGAGGGAAGCTATAAAATTCTGCTGAAGCTATCAAATATGAATCAATGAATGGAGTTACATTCCTACTTACAGGGAGGAAAAAATACTGTCAGGATGCGAATTCTCCTTAATTTTATCTCTGTATCCAGTGAAGTCTCAGGGAATAATCTCATTAAGTTAATTGATGGATGTTCTAGTTTCCCTCCATTGTTTGGATAAAATACCCTGACAAGAGCAGCTTGAGGAAGCCAGGAGCTTCTTCAGACTCACAGGTCCAGAGGAACAGAGCCCTCCAGCCTGCACAGAGACATGGTCCCAGGCCAGGAAGGCATGGAGGCAGGGAAAGGAAGCTGGCTGACCACATTTCAGCCTCACTCGGGGAGCAGAAAGAGAGAACAGGAAGTGGGGCCAGGATGTGAATCTCAAAGCCCACCTCCAGTGACCACTTCCCCCAGCAAGACTTTCCAAACACGGCCACCAGTTGGGGATCAGGAGTGCAAGCCTGAGACTGTGAGGGGCATTTCACATTCGGACCGCAACAGTGAGTGCTGATGAATGGACGAGGATGCTTTACATGGGAAGAAAGGAAGGAAATTCAAAACGGCACACTCAGGAATGAAGGCTAAGAACAAAGTTTGGAAAGGGACATCATCTGACTTAAAGATTTTCTTTTAAAGCTTTAGGAATCAAGAAAATGGCGGTATTTACAAATAAGTAAGTAGATCAATAGGACAAAATAGAGAACCCAGGAATAGACCTATAGTGAACTGTTTACAGTAAAAAATCCAACTGGATCACATCTTCATAATTTCAGAGACTCTGTAATTTGTATTTATTAATACCATTCTTAGGGAGTTATTTCATTGTCACTTAATGATGGACACTTGTATTCAATCACACAGACAGTGCCGGTTGTGGTGGCAAATAATTTGCTGAAGGAGGCAAAGGCAGGAGGATCATGAGTTCCAGGCCAGCCTGGGTTACACATTTTAAGCCGGACGGTGGTGGTGCATGACTTTAATCCCAGCACTCTGAGGCAGAGGCAGCCAGATCTCTATTAGTTTCAGGCCAGCCTGGTCTAGAGAGTGAGTTCTGGATAGGCTCCAAAGCTACACAGAGAAACCCTGTCTCAAAAAACAGAGAGAGACAGAGACAGAGGAAGAAAGAGAGAAGGGGAGGGGCGAGGGGAAGAGAGAACGGACAGCTTCAGTTTGCACCCTTAGCCACACATGAAGGCCTCAGAGGAACACAACACACATCCAGCAGTATTTCTGTGAAGTCTGATTTCCCTGTAGGAGTCATGAAATGCTTGTGAAAGGATTTGAACTCGTAAATTCAGAAGAGAATTCAAAGGGTAGTGAGGCAGTTCTTCTGCTGTCCCTGAGGGCCATGGAGCCCCTTAACCCCTGCAGAGCTCTCCATGGCAAGAGGGCAAGGGCCCGCTCCCTCTTATTTTCAGTGAGGGTCCCCAGCCAGGGCTGCTGCTGCCACCACCATGATCATCATCGTCTTAGGTCTAGAACCAGAATGGCAAAAACGGGGGTGGAGGAGTACAACAAAATACAGAAGGAGAAAAATCAAAAGAAAGAAAAATAAACTGCTGGCAGACTTGGATGGCAACAAATAATATTTCTATTGTCTCTGAAACTCACAATGACTGAGATGGGGTGGGAGCCGCTCACAGTGACTCTGAGATGGGGTGGGAGCCGCTCACAATGACTCTGAGATGGGGTGGGAGCGGCGCTTGAGCGCTGAGGTGTCTTTCTGCAGCGCCGTGCTGTGACTGGCTTTGAAAGCCCACATGGTCACTTGGATGGGTCCTTCAGAAGGCGATGTTCAAATACAGGTGGCCCCTGAAGAACTTAAAAGATGACTTTCATGAACATAAAATAAAGAGGTCAAGGATTTTATTCGGCTGCCTAATCATTTCCAAAAGTAGTAAGAAAATTAATCTGATTGAAAGAGTATTTGGGGAACTGGGTTTCCTAGCAAGGGGTAGAGCCCAATGGCGGAGAGCTTGCCTGCGAACCTTGGGTTCCATCCTTAGCACACCCACTTCCTTTGCCTTCTCTAAGGAACAAGGTAGGTAAGTAATGTCAGAATAATAAAGCTTGGTTAGCTCTGAAACTCCATGATTGACAACCTCTAAAAGATCTGAAAACACCAAGGATTCTTTGACTCCCGTATGTTTGTTTAATTTCTACTGTGATTGAAACTCTTTGAGTCAAGTGTATACCCTGGAAGGACTCGTGTGTTTAAAAAAGCATATAGCAGATTGATTATTTACAGCTGTGTTTATAATAGCTAAATTTAAAAATGATGCATGTCCATCTAGAGAAAGTAGATGCACAAAAGATACTATGATATAGTTGTCAAAACGAATTAGCTAAAATTACAACCATGGTTGCCAGAGGGAAAAAAATCTTAAATTTAATTTTGAGTGAGTAAAGTAAGTAATAAGATGAGAAGTATACTTATATGCATTCGTTGGCATCTATTGCTAAACACACACACAAAATAGTATGTGGCCATCTATACTGAAGAAATAAAGGCAAGAAGATTATAAGAAAACAGCTAAGGGGCTTCCCCTGTTCTGTAATACATTATTAAAAAAACTATGATTCAAGTATTGCACAGTGCTCAGATTTGATAAAGCTGGAAATTGGGTGCTTGAGTGTATGTTATCAATTTCATACCACGTTATTCCATGCCCGCAGTATTCCTTATGAGGAATAAAACATGGTGTATGTAAAACATGTGTGTACATTTGGAAGTACTTCACATTTATCAATATTAATGTAATAGGCATCTCAGAAACATACATACATAAACATCTATCTTTGAGTATATATAAGCACCCACGCACACATGTGAACATTGTATATCTGAAGCACTGAGGCACTTCCTGATGTTGTCCCTGAGGGAGGAGAGCAGCATCAGGGATTAGGCTCCAAGGATACTGCAGCAGTTTCAGTTACCTTTAATTAGGCACAACACGTGCTAGAGATCTGCCATGCATTATAGTTATATTTTTTAAGAATATGTGTGATAAGATGAATCCTTTCAATATTACTTTTCTAGCTCCCAGTGGTATTTTTATTTTTTGTAATGTCTGCATCTGTACACACATTTATATATTTATGTGGGTATGTGTACATGTATATGCACATGAGTGTAGATGCAAAGAGAATAATTTCAAGTTTCGTTCCTTGGGTGCTGTCTACATTTTCTTGAGTATCTCTTTGGCCTTGAATTAGTTACACATGCTTGGCTGGCTGGCCAGCCAGCCGCAGGGATCCACTGTGGACATTTTCACACAGTTTCTGGGTGTCAAGTTCAGCCTTGTACCAACTGAGCTGTCTCTGCAATCTTCAAAAGATATTAAGTATCTTTGAAGATATTTTACTACAATCTGGAGCCTATTGTGCATAAGATAAGTTTGGAGTCAGCAAGTGTTTGGTCAGGTTACTTTCTTGGAAAGGGCAGCACGTTAACAGATGAATTCACTGTGGGTGCTATTTTCTCTTTTTCTCCAGGATCCAAGTCAATGACCAGATTGTGGAAGTGGATGGAATCAGCTTGGTGGGGGTCACACAGAATTTTGCAGCAACTGTTCTGCGAAATACCAAGGGCAATGTCAGGTAAATCTGAGGCTTTCTAATGAGCAGCTTGGTCACTTCGTACTTTTATGGATGGCAATTTCCCCATAAATATTTATAATTACACTGAATATTTTGTCTGAATACTTAAGCAGTGTGAACACCACTGTTGCTAAGCTGTATAGTGCAACTTATTGTTAACACAGTAGAATTGCCATGGCGATGGACTTCCTAGTCACCACCTCAGTAAATATTAATTTTCTTCTCAATTCCTTTTAACAAAACCAGCTTTGGAACAATTGAAACTGAAATGATGTTCACACACCAGTGGCATGCATTATTAGACAAGTAGGCTGAATGATTTGAGGCAGTGTATTTAAAAAAATCTGTTTATTGTTTTAAAGAGTCAGCCAGGATCTATCTCCAATGAATTGTATCTCTTCTAACGTGGTAAGACAAAGGGTACAATCTTCAGACCTTGGAATTTACATCTAGACCTCTGGTTGTGATAATTATGACTCTTAAATAAGAAGCCATCTTATCCAACTCTGGTTGAACTTTGAAATCAGTTTTATTTGACTGATGTTTACTTTTTTTGAAAGCACTGTAAATGTATTGTAGTTTGCCAAAATCTTATGAATGAACACTTTAAGGAGATACTATTTAGTGAGTGCAACTGAACTGCCAGTCATTCTGAAAACACTGCTGAAGCGACATCACTGGAAAGAGGACAGCAGTGCCCTCATGCAGCATATTTGATGTTCTTTATAAGCACCAGTTCCAGCTTTCAGCTTTGTCAGTGGGAGAGCACCATGTGATGCTGAAAGGATGCCTTGGGAAGTACAATCTAGACAAACGCGTGAGTGGGCTCTGGTGTTCCTCCTCACAGGCCTCAGTAAGGCAGGAAAAATAATGTGAAGGGTGCCAAGACACCCCTGTGATGATGCTCTCTACTCTTCAAATTGCTGTGTGGCATGCACACATCACTTCCCCCACGTGGTTCAAGGCTTGTTGAGGAGCTGCTCACTAGACATCAAGACAAACTCAACGACTGGACAGTATGCACACTCAACTGCTAAGAACATGCTTGGAAACATTTGAAAAGAGTAGATTACACATATTCTGTTTCCTTTCTCCCTGTTTTCCAGGTCCTTTGTGTTCATATTTCAATACTTGGAAAACTGGGAAGTGTCTTCTTAAGTAGTTTCTCTCATTTCACTCTCTCCCCATTTCATTCCATCCTAATTATATCTCTAGTAGAAGAACATAATTACATTTTTCAAAATATGAAAGTGCTGTTATGGAAAAAGGAATTTTTTATGTATCTCAAGTACAGATCAATACAGAGGAGTAGAAATAATCACAGATCCACCACACCCATCTCCTCTTTGAACACTTTCGGTGGCCCTCCACTCTGTGTGGAAGCTCTTGGGCCTGTTGCTGACGGTCCCATCTGGTGGTGCTTCTCGCCTCTTCTGTTTCCATGCTCTCTGGTTCCTCAGCCGCCATCGTCCTTCAGACACGACTCATGTGGTTGTTTCTGAGCCCTCTTGCCTTCACTGCTTTCTGTTCCAAATGCTGTCTTCTATCCAGAAGTACTGTGTCTTAAACAGGTCTCAGCTCCTGTGCCCTCCAGAAGTTCACCCTGACCTCACGTGGCCTACCTGATGGCAGCCATCTTCACACCATTGTTTTGCCTTGAGGTGACAGAGAATTCTGATTGCACCATTGACTTTGCAAAAAATCTTGGTACACACATGGTACTTTCAGCCTCCTTTATTCCTCCCACATTATTTAACCAGGATCTGAATTTGCTAAAGTTATGTAACTCAGAGTCTCAATTAGTTGACTGTAAGAGAAAGTGCTTTCATGATCTTAACTTTGTAAGAATAATATTCAAATCCAAATACATTTATAAGTGGTTCTACATGAAATACTAATTAAAAACTAGACCTGAATTTTTCATAAAAGTAAGATGCTCATGTGTATGTTTATATATATGAACATGAATGGATGAACATTTTGTTTTGCTTTATTTGTTTGTTTTATTAATTCTTTGAGACTGGGTCTCGCTATATAGCCCTGGCAGGCCTAGAACTTGTTATGGAGACAATGCTAGCTTGTAACTTGAAGCAGTCGTCCAGCTTAGGGTCTGGAGTCACATGCCACCAGCATGATGAAGGAGCTATTAAGAATATATGAATAGCCAACAATTGCTGGCGTTAGAAAGATTAAGACCAACAGAGATTTTAGGAGACAAATTAAGGGGGACTTGACTTCATAAAGTAATTTCCACTAATGCTAAGTACAATCTAGCATTTTGTAGATTACCACTTTAATGTTTACATGCATATATATTTAAACCTGTGACATCAGAACCCTTAGAGATGTGCTATTTCCGACTAGGATGTAGACATTCTGAGAAATATCTATTAGGGTTACATCTGGTAAATAATAGGTAGTTTGTATGTTAGGCAACTTTTTAAAAATGGATTTTACTTTTTTAACATTGAAATGTGATATAGAAAAATTTTTTATAATTAATACTGCGTTGGATTCACAATTCACTTCAATGAAATAGTGTTCATAATTAAGTTTAAATACTTCAAGTCTTGCTTTTAAAAGTCAATACAATCATATAAATAATTTTTACAGATATATTTTATGTGTAGTTTTTCGCTATTTATAAATATATATAAATTTACATTAACCTAACCCAAACATGGAAAAAAGAGTATGTAAGAGTATGTAGTGAATAAGAGCCGGAGACTTGGTGTGTCCTCAATCCGTGTTGTCCTTAAGCCTTACTGGAAGTGACTTGTGATCAGTTGGCCTGGCGGGGGGCAGGGGGGGGGGATGATATAAAATTTGCAAAGCTCTAGAAAAGCATTGTATGATCATGATCCACTGCCAGGATGCTTAAGTGTCAGGTCTGTGCCTCTGTTTTTAGTATTAAAATACATAATATTCAGGCTTTTATATAAAATAAGTACTTGTTTAAAATATTTAGTAAAGGAATTGTTTATAAGAAGTATTGGCGGTAAACTGGCACAACTTTCCCAATTTTGCACTTTAAGCTTAGATGTACATTAAGATTTAAAATTTTAATATTACTTGTGTGCCATTTTTGACTAGAGATCATTCTAATTAGAACTTATTTCTGAAAGCCAGGCATTTATAAACTAGCATTTTCCACTTATCCTCTCATGTTGTTCACACAGAATGTCTAGGATATTTGCAATTTTAGCCTAGCTAATTGTAAAGTCAATATTAGGGTTGTTTATATTTTGACAGCTCACCAAAAACTTTAATAAAGGAATCAAAAGAATCCCGTGTATTATAGACATGTAAATGCCAATAAGTAGAACATGCACATTGCTTGGCTTCATAATAGATGACAATAAAAATAACTTGTTTATTTGCCCATGTTTATTTTATATATATAATATATAATATATATATATATATTTGCCTAAAGGAATAGACAATCCCCATTCAAACTTGATGATGACTTTTTAGAAACACTAAAAGAGACCATGCTGAAGACCCTAGACACTAGCTGTAGACATTAGCATATCATGACTGTAGTGGTTTGAATAAGGATGGTCGCCATAGGCTCATATATTTGAATGCTTGGTTATTAGGGAGTGGCACTACTTCAGAGGGATTAGGAGATGTGGCCTTGTTGTAGTGGGTGTGGCCTTGTTGGAGGAAGTGTGTCACTGAGGGGGTGGGCTTTCAGGTTTCAAGAGAACAAGCCAGTTCCTGTGCCTCTCCCTTCCTGAGGAAGATGCCTACGGCATCTGGATATAGACCTCTCAGCTCCTTCTCCAGGACTGTCTGCCTGTGTGCTGCCATGATTGCAAGCCTTAATTAAATGCTTTCCTTTATAAGAATTACCATGGTCATGATGTCTCTTCACAACAATAGAACACTAAAACAACTGCAATTGCTCAATCATGAAAATTCTCAATTTTTAATTCATTTTATTTAAATTTTAATAACCTGCTTTATTTTTTACCATTAAAAATCATTGCAACTTGCCGGGCGTTGGTGGCGCACGCCTTTAATCCCAGCACTCGGGAGGCAGAGCCAGGCGGATCTCTGTGAGTTCGAGGCCAGCCTGGGATACCAAGTGAGCTCCAGGAAAAGCGCAAAGCTACACAGAGAAACCCTGTCTCGAAAAACAAAACAAAACAAAACAAAACAAAAAAAAAATCATTGCAACTTTCAGTGAATGGTGAAGAAAAAAAATACAAGAAATGTTAAGAGAATTTTTTTTCCTCTTAAACTTGAGGTTTGTAAGCAGGCCAGTTTGCTAACACATATACTGTCACTTCCGCTGGAAATAATGTAGATGATGTAAATGAGCTGTACAAGAACATCAGTTGATGGAGAAATGTGTGGAGAGAACTTGGTGGCTTAGTTATTATGTATTTGAATGTTTTAAAATTCAGTTGAAATTGATCCTGAAATGTGGAGTTCCAGTTCAATGGGAATGTTAGCCATGCAGTCCCTACCCCTGCAAAAGATGAATAAGCTAATTGTGTGATACATATTTTGTATATAACTAGTAAACAGAAACAAAAATCTTCTGAGCATCCTTTTAAAAATAAATTTTATCATAAAAAATGGAAAAAAATACCACACACCAAAATTAACCATAGCCTGTCTGTACATCTTTAATGATCTATATGGTTAGAATAGCCATTCAAAACATAAGCCACAGAGCTTCACATTGCATTTTACACTTTCACTATCAAATATGTTTTTAGGTACTTATCCACCACCCAAAACAATAACAAAAATAATCCATGACAATTAGAACTAGAAAAACACTTAGCTTTATGCCAGCTTTCTTTACTCATGTCCATGACCTGCATTCAGCCCTTTCCCTAATATTTAACTCCTTTCAGCGAATTATTTTATGCTTTCCTTGTGCTTAACTCAAAATTGTTTTTATAACTATGATTAACTAGGGAAGAATTAGGATGGGATCGCAGTAAACATGAAAATACGTTCAAATACATGGAATAATGGTGCGTAATCTGCATTAAGAGCATCAGTAAACAGTTACCAGGTGTTCTCTGAGCACCAAAGGCTTGAAATTTTTTGTATGAATTTTTATAATATTTATTGTACTTATTGTGCTCATTTTATAAATATAAAACTAATACGTAGAAATACTGACATATCCAAAGTCACAGAACCAATGTGGCTTCTATACTTTGATGGAGTTTTATTATCAAAACCATTTTTTTTCTTTTCTAGATGCTTTTATCACTTAAAATGTGCTATTTCAAAATATCTATGCTCGTACTCCATAACTGAAATAAAAATGCTAAATTTTACATTTCCTGTTGAATTCTGTATTTCGTAGATTGTATACATAATCTACTCTTATGTATTTATGAACTTAGTTTAGCCTAGGCTAAATGTAGAAATGAATAGAAAGGTGATTTGAATGTCACATTTTTAACAAGTTCTCTTGATTTTCATGCATCTCAGTTCTGTCTTGTGTGAACTATATTTTATTCTTGCTCACTCTTCAAGATGCATGAGTTCAGACACTAATTTTCACATGAGAAAGATGAGGCAGAGAGAGAGAGTAGGTTCTTTCCACTTCTGCATGTTTTAACACTGAGTCATACTTAAAAGGATGGTGTTCTATTACAACAGATCTATAACATGCTTCATACTAGACTTTAAAGATGCATGTAGCCACAGTCTTCTACCATGGCTCAGAAAAGCTGCCTAGATGAACAGGCATGTGTACATTAGCATGTTTAGAAGTGAAACCAGTTTATGAGATCTGTTACCTGTCTTATAGGCAATTCCAAATCATTTCTATTTCATTAAACTGTGAGATGATTTTTCATCTAAACTAGCATTGGACAAATAGTACATTGTGTTAAATTATGTAAGTGAGTTCAGAAAGCTCTGATATTAAGCAAAAGTGCCCTTATGATTTAAAATGCTGATTTCTTATGAAGTATTGTGTGGTCTTTATTTACTGTTAAATTTTGATCAAATGTGACTCATTCATATTAACTTTATCATAAATAATTCTGGCTTTGGAAATAGTGGTGATTTTTTAAGATGGAAACATATCATGTTAGAGTTTTCAATTATATTTTGTGATTACATAATTTATTACTACAATATATATTATGTTATTGTTTAGGCTTTTGTTATTTTTATAATTTTCCAAGTAAAATACCTCACAAGATTTTATCAAGACCTTCATTCATCTTTAGAGTTAGCAACAACATATTCAAATATTCGGCCAGAAGACAAGTTTCAAATCTTATTTTCTCTGTAAAGTTCATTGAGCAGACTTTCTGAGAAAGCATTTTTTTTCATTTTCAGTAAACTTTCTTACTCCTCAAGATCTGAACATATAATTTCCAGATGAAGGTAAAGAATTTTTAGCTTAAATGACCAGTACAAATGAGGGAAAATTTCATAAGGCCCTACCTCTAGGTAAGGAGCTGTAGGCAGCCAGTAGCTGCTGAGGAAGTGATAATCAGTTTTCTATAGGGACAAGACACCTAATGGGTTTTCCAAGTGTATATGGCCAATGCTAATTTGACTCAGTAGACATAGTTTTTTTTGTTTGTTTGTTTCTTTGTGTGTCTGTGTATGTACTATGTATTAAACAATAAATACAAAAGATCATGAATTCAAGAGGAGTCTGGGTGGTAGGGGAGGAGTTGAGGAGAAGGAGGGGGAGAAATTACATAAATCCAGTGTATTTATACATCAAATTACATACAAATTAACATTAAAGTGGATGGGCTAAATGAATTTGAATTCTATTCTTTACTTTGAGCTTGCATAATGTTTTTAATTAGTATGTGTTTTGTTTATTACTCTGTTACTTTATAGCACTTTAAGCCTAACTAAGTGATCTATTTAAAAACACAAAAAATATGTGCATGGTGGTGCACACCTCTAATCTCAGCACTTAGGAGGTAGAGGCAGGATGCTCGTTGTGAGTTTGAGGCCAGCCTAGTCTATATAGTGAGCTCCAAGCCAGTCAGAGCTGGATAGTGAGACCCTGTCTCAAAAATGGACAAACAAACAACAACAATACACGAAAAGGGCTGGAGAGATGGCTAAGTGGCTAAGAACTATAGTTGGCCTTTTCTTTGGGCTGCCAGCCAGTTCCCACATAAAGACATGGAGACTAATTACTAATTATGAATGCTTGGTCTTAGCCTGTGCTTGTCCCACTAGCTCTTTTAACTTAATGTAACTTGCTTCTATTCATCTACATTTTGCCTCAGAGCTTTCTACCTTTCTTTCATTCTGTATGTCCTCCTTTCCTGATTCCTCCATGTCTGTCTGTCTGGTCCCTGTGTCTCCCTGGCATCTCCTTTTCTTTCTTCTCTGAGCCTCAATTCCTCCTCCTGCTTACTCTTCCTACCTGGAAGTTCTATATCTCCTCCCTTGCTATTGGCCATTCAGCTTTTTATTAGACTAGTCAGGTGCCTTAGGCAAGAAAGGTAAAACACCAACACATCCTTACATAATTAAACAAATGCAACACAACTTTACATAGTTCAACAAATATTCCACAACATAAACACATGCAGTACATCTTTACATAGTTAAACAACTTCAACACATCTTTGCATAGTTAAATATTCTGCAACATTTCCTCCTTTTTGTATAAATAAAAAGAAAGGTTTTAGCTTTAACATATTAATACTACATACAATAAGAATAATTATAAAATAAGAATTACATTTACAATATCCAGTCCATTTGCATATGGAAAATTCAGAGAAAATACTCCATTATGTATCCTACCTTGGTGAATCTAAAGTTGAGTACCTAATTTGCTTTCTATCTTAACTTTTATTACCAACACAAAATTATCTTTTTAGACCTTAAAATATTTTCTTAGATAAACAATTTAAGCTTTTATGTTCCTCAGCCTTATAAATTACATCTCTAAAGTACATTTCTTTTCTGAATTTAGTAATAAGGAAAACTATAACTATCTCATCTTCAACTCCATCAGAGACCTGAGAAAGATATAATATTACTGGAGTAAATAGGAAGTGCAGAGCAAATAGCTTCCAAAACTATAGACATGATGGAAGCAGCTGGCTGCTTGGACAGTCACCCAAGGTTCCTCTGCCCCATTGGAGCATCCGTCTTTGGCCTACAGGCCTAAGCTATCTGATATACTTCTCTGTGAAGCAGGAATTGTGAGGGACCATCCCACCTTGTATTGGCCAAGCTCCACAGTCCTTTTCCTTTGTGTCACTGCCCCCCCACCGTTGGACGCCATTTGTAGTTGGCTTTTTCTTTGGGCCACCAACCAGCTCCCAAATAAAGACATGGAGACTTATTATTAATTATGAATGCTCAGTCTTAGCTTAGACTTGTCCCTCTAGTTCTTTTAATTTAACCTCTTTCTATTCATCTACATTTTGCCTCAGAGCTTTTTGCCTTTCTTTCATTCTGCTTTTCTCCATGTCTGGGTCGCTGGTCCCTGTGTCTCCCTGTTGTCTCCTTTTCTTTTTTCTTCCCAAGCCTAAATTCCTCCTACTTCCTCTTCCTGCCTAGAAGTTCCGCCTATACCTCCTCTCTTACTATTAGCCATTCAGCTTTTTACTAGATCAGTCAGGTGCCTTAGGCAGGCAAGGTAAAACAGCAACACATCCTTATATAATTAAACAAATGCAGCACATCTTTGCATAGTTAAATATTCCACAACAAAGAGTAATTGATGCTCCTCCAGAGGACTGGGGTTTACTTCTCAGCACCCACGTGATGACTTATAACCACCCATAACTACAGTTCCACGGAATCTGATCTTCTGGCTCCTGTGGGCAACAGGCACATACACAGTGCACAGACATATATGCATAAATAACATTCAAACACATAAAATAAACCAATCTTTTTAAAACACACATAAAAGGCCAGGGTAGGTTTGTCTACAACAGCTGTTCTAGGACATGAGGGTTTTAAAATTTTCTTTATATGTGTAATGTGAGACACAATTTCTGATAAACATATTTATCAAAACATAATGAATTCAATTATCAAGATTAATTTAACACACTGAAGACTTTAAGTATCTTATCGTAGAGACTATAATAACTTTAGTTACATCATCCTGTGCATCTCTCAGCAATTCAGAGTTCTCATTTTAGAATAGGAAACAAGGGCTGGAAAAATGGCTCAGCATTTAAGAGCACTGACTGTCCTTCCAAAGGTCCTGAGTTCAATTCCCAGCAACCACATTGTGGCTCACAACCATCTGTAATGAGATCTGGTGCCCTCTTCTGGCTTGCAGAAATACATGCAAGCAGAACACTGTAAACATAATAAATAAATAAATACTTTAAAATAATAAATCTAAACAAAAAGAAGAGGAAACAATGCAAAGATGCCGTCAGCCCTTCCTAGTATATGCGGTCGGACACAGAAGAGGGAGGGAGGAAGGCACAATGAGTTTCTCGATGGTGGACGCAGTCTGATTTTAAAATGCTAAGGTATCCACAGAACGCTCATCGAAATAGTAATTGACTTTAGCTGGATTACAGAAGACAAGGCCAGGATTTATGATTCAATTGCATTTCAGCATTCTAAAATTTAAAAAATAATATCACACTTACCACAGAAAACACAAACTACTTGGAGATAAAACAAAAATTTCTGAAGGCCTGTGACCTGAGAAAGTAATGATTAAAGATTGAGATGTCCCATGTTTATGGATCAGATAAGCTCATATTGTCAAGATGCCTTTTCAAAGCAATTCCAGATGAAACCTGGTGTGCTTTCCTGGAGAAAGTGGCCAGCTGATTATAAAGTCTATATGCAAATGCAGAGGAAAGACACGCAGAGGTCAAGAACTCATCATCTAGTTTCAAGATTTACTATATGATAGTCATAGAAGTGTTGTATTGGTGGAATTGTAAACACATCTCAGTGGAACAGACTGCAAAGTCCAAAATCATCCCACAAACATAGAATTAACTAATTTGCCACAGTGTAGTCAAGTAATTCAGTGTCTGAAAAGAATAGACTTTAACAAATGGTGTTGAAATCACTAGCTGTTTGGAAAGAAAGAAACCACCCCTTGTAACACTTTATGCCTAAAAATTAAATTTAACTTTAAGAAGAAATTTTAAATTAAAGAAAAAAGAAGGAAAAATGATTTAATAAGAAAGGAGGGGAAAAATTTAGGAATTAGAATTCATTGAAAGATATCATATTTTTTGTGTGTGATTCAACAGTTTATCATTAAAATCTACTCAGTATGCCATTAGCAGGTGTATATCTATTATTGTGTTGAAAAATAGATGCTGAAAATATTTGACAACTCCATCACATAGTAAGTGTGAATTCATCTCCACATGATTTTGTAGATGGTCATCTGTTGAAGCAGAAATACTGATGATAGTTTTAAAAAAAAATCAGAGATATAATTTGCAAAGCTGAGATGGGACAGCATAAACTGGTAGAGTATAGTAGATTAAACACAGAAATATATAGATGTACATTTTGTGTATATATACATATCTGCAAGCTACATAGACAAGAATATGTACCAAAACATATTAACAGTCATTTTTTTACCAAAATCATAAAAATAAACAACTTAATTTTTGAAAGTGGACAAAACTTTTGAAAAAAATTTTCCGTGGGACTGGAGAGATGGCTCAGAGGTTAAGAGCACCGACTGCTCTTCCAGAGGTCCTGAGTTCAATTCCCAGCACCCACATGGTGACTCATACCCATCTGTAATGAGATCTGGCATCCTCTCCTGTATACATAATAAACAAATAAATCTTTTAAAAAAATTTTCCATAAAAGACTTATGAATGGTAAAATGTGAATGATTATATCATTGTCCTGAGAGCATTGATACCAGCAGATAAACCACCAAAATGGCTGATGCTTCAAAGCACTGCTGCCCCGGCTATTGGTGAAGCTGTGCAGCAGGTATGGATCTCGTGCATTGTGAAGAGACAATGGAATGTCCCCACTTCTTCAGAAGACAAGTGGGCAACTCTGTGAAAATTTACACATGCATTTACCGTCTGACTCAACTTCATTATTAATTATTAGTTAAAGGAGAATGAAAACATGTCTATAAAGGCTCACATTAAAATGTTGATAGTAACTTGATGCATAATATCTAAAATCCACCTAAATTTTAGAACCCTCAATAGAAGAACACATCTGCCAAATGTATATCCCATTCACTGGACACGCAGTTCCATTAAGTGAAACTACAGAAGATTAGTGTGGAACCAGAGTGATGAGATTTTCTATAAAGCAATGTGAGGAAATGCTTTGGTTGGTAGAGGATCCCATATTTTCATTGATATAGTGATCACAAGCCTATGTGCTTGTCATTCTAACTGAACCAAACATTGAAAATAGATGTGTCTTACTGAATATGAATTTTACTTGACAAAGAAAATCAATAGGATCTTTTTTATACTTAACTCCCAAATGTTGTTGAGATAAGGAACATCTGAACTTAATTCCAAGCCAAGTCTTGTTTGATACTATGTGAAAGTGCTTTGGAAAGGCAATTAACTAGAAACAGCTAAGAACAAAAAAAATTTGTCTTCAGTGTCTTTATGCAGAAAATGGTGATCCATGTGGTTTAAGATTGAATGAAACATCCTATAGGCAAGGGGTATTTATCAATTAAGTGTAAAAAGGAGTAAGTATCACATTTAAAATAATGCTAAGTGATATTTAGAAACCATATACCATAGACATTATTTTCATTTTGGAAAACTAGAATCATATATTAATGTGAAAGGATATACCATGTTAAATAAAACATATTATACTGACAAGGGCTGATCATAAATGATGTGGCTTACAGAAAGTTAGTGTTTTTCCAGTTAATTTCTTTTAATTTAGCATCTTATACAAATTCATATCAACAGATGTTTTCCCATTGTTTCTTGAACCACGGTCTTTCTAACATCTTCACACACACACACACACACACACACACACACACACCCCTTGGGTTAGTATACCACCTTTTTCTAGAATTTTTTTCTTTAAATCAGATTACAACAAAACCCCTCTATTTCTCCTCCTTGTCACCAAAGTCTTAGTAATTCAGCAAAAGTCAGTGTCCCTTCACAAGCCACCCAGTGCAAGGGTCTCCTGCAAAATGTTTTCCAAACAGTTTTTGCAATATTATGGGACATTTTTATGGAAATGTTTTAGATCCTCAGGTCCAGGAGACAATGTGCTAGCCTCCATTTCTTAAGTCATCAAAATGTGTCAAGTACCGCAGGAGAGATTGCATCTGTGATGACTTTCATGAGAGTGTTAATTCTTTGTGGATGGTCCTCTATTTTCACCTTTCTTTTTCTTAGCTTAGCTGTGTGTGGAACGTTGCTTCCCTAGCTGAGTAAACCTGTCATCTCTTAGCTATATGAAGTACATGGGTCATAGTACTTTTCAGTCAAAATAGACTTTGCTCTGGCTTGAGTGTGGCCACTCTCCTTAGCTGGCTAATTGTGACTATATTACCCTCTGTTAACCTTTCCACAGGTTCGTTATTGGGCGAGAAAAACCAGGCCAAGTGAGTGAGGTTGCCCAGTTGATAAGCCAGACCCTGGAACAGGAGAGGCGCCAGAGGGAGCTGCTCGAGCGCCACTATGCCCAGTACGATGCTGATGATGATGAGGTAGGGACCACAACTGTTTCTTCCTGAACTTCTCACCATGGTGCTCCGGCATCACAGGCTCTTTGCAGTTTCCTAAGGATGTGGTCTACACTGAGCTGAAATAGGACCTCTTGGGAAAGAAATACCACTTGTACCTGATATTCTCTTATAAATTGATTCATGGTATCTGGAACACTGTGCAGGCAAATCAGTCTTAACTTTTAACACACCATTGAAAAGCAATTCATAGAAACAAGCAGAACCCATATAAATTATGGCTGTCTGTAATATTGGAATTAGATGTTTTTTTTTTTTTTCTGCTTTATATGTTTTCGATCGTTTCCAAATGTTCTAAAATAGTATGTAATACTTTTTCCCTTTGGAAGAACCAGTAAAACATTTAAACGAACACACACATACACACACACACACACACACACACACAGAGAGAGAGAGAGAGAGAGAGAGAGAGAGAGAGAGAGAGAGAGAGAGAGAGAGAGAAGCACCGGAGATGACTGAGGTTCTCCAGAGGCTCCCCCTCACCCCAGGAAGAGAAAGTTTTTTGGATGTGCTCAGAGGGATCTGTGCTAACATAACGCAGAGCAGAGCATTTTCACTAGTCCATGTCCCATGGCACAGGTACATATTGGAATGATCTTACATCCTGAGCTCTGCAGAAGATCAAGTAAATGAGTCAACACTAACCCCCCAGTGAACACGGCTCTCCGGAACCTTTGTGTGCTGTAATGAGACACAGACGCTGGCCTGTTTCTAATGTCAATGCCAAGTGCACACTGATGGGCTGGGACAACACACTTATTACAAACACATTCAAGTATGCGCATGTTTCATATTGGCGTGTCAAAAGATTCATCAACAGTTTAGTTGTAGTATTTCATACTTCATAAACGTGTAAATGCTCAGATAAAATAAATATTCTTTATGTCAGCTGACATGGCACAGTGAGATTTCAGACCTTTAACTTGTGCACATCTGAATATGTTATTTATCCAGACTATGGTTTTGCTTTCATCTAGGACACAGAAAGAGATTAATGAGTGGACATTGAGGTCTTTTTCATGTATATTTCATTTACCATGTCTTAACCTGAATGTATATTAAATTTTCATGTGTTTGTGGTATAATGAGAGCACATTCTCCATTTGTTATATTACAGAATTGCAGGTTGCATATCAATTAATATTTTGTTTTGTTCTATTTTTGTTTGTTTCTTGAGACAGGTTCTCACTATGTGCAAGCTGGCCCAGGTTGTCTTTGAACTCATAGCAACCTTTCGCCGTCATTTTCCCTGCTTCTGGGATTACAAGTGTGAGCCACCATACTTGGCATCAATTAAGTTTCGATCAAAGAAAAATATAGTGGAGACATTGTCCATGACTAAAATTGTCTCTTAGAGTTATGTCCTCCATTTCATTTTGCACTTGTGGAGTATTTTTGGCAAGAATTTTCTTATTGTACTGGGATACCAAGTCTAAAAACATATTATCTAAGATTTTGAAACTAAACACATGATCTCCTCAAATATTTGGCCTAGTTTTCAATTCCCTACTCTGGTGTTTTATGCTTTATTAGAGGCATCTAGGCTGTAAGCCTGCTGTAGGATTAGAGAGTCGCTTTCTACAGGTTTAGATTTTTTCCTCTCTACTCTGATAAAAGAGTTTTTTGTACCTGAAAGTCTGAGGACTATGGAGACATCAGGTGGTGGAGAAAGAAGAGGCCCAGTAAGGCTGGGTACCACTGTGTCCTTGGCTCTACAGGGGTTGGACTGCATCTCAGAACTCCTGCTAGTGGCTAAGGGTCCGCACTCACTAATCATCCCACGAGGCCTGGGTGTGGGAGCCTGCAGAGCAGCCCAGCCCTGGGGAAGCACAGGCAGGAGACCTGAAGAGCTTGAGTCAAAGTCTGCCTGATAAGGTGCTGATTGTGTTTTGTTTCCCTGTGTTTAACTTTAGTTAAGTTAAGACTAAGTCTCCAAGTAAGAGAGGGGCACTAAGATAATCCAGTCATTTTAAAGCTCCTCCAGTAAAAGTTGTGTATCTAAGATCATGTTTCTTCCAGGTACTTTGAGGAACTGGTTGATCACATTTAGCCCCCTGAAAGTTTCAACATGAGCTTCTAAAGTCTGTCTGTCTCTCTTTCTCTCTGTGTGTCTCTGTCTCTCTTTCTCTCTCTCTGTGTCTCTGTCTCTGTCTCTCTCTCCCCTTTCTCCCCCCTTCCCGTGTGTGTGTGTAAGAGGCAGAGAGAGGGAAGGAGGGAGGAGAGGAAGAAGGAGGGAAGACAGAGAAGAGGGGAAAAGAAAGGGGGGAGAAGGAAAATGATTTTCTCCTAATTTTATAATTTGAATAAATGAAAGAATCTGCTGAACAGTTATACTTAGGAACATGTCTCATACCAAGTTTCTGCTTGGTGTGTGGATTTTATTTACATATTTATTTGAGAAAAGCAAATAGAGTTCATTGGCACTTGAGCATGTATTTTTTGGGGAAAAGAGTGAGTAAAACTGTGATCATAAACTTTTCTAGGAGTCAGTCTCACCGAACCTTTAAAGCCCTAGAGAGATATTTTTCCCCTTACAAATCCAGTAACCAAGGTTTTTTCTCACCGTTCAGCTAGTGGTTTGCAGATTTCAGACCCGTGCTCTCCCCCTGGCCCCGAACCCGAGCCCCACAATGCACTGGGCTGTTTTTGAGTGGAGCACACAGGACACCTCTCATGGCTCTGTCTCTATTCAGACACAGGATAACTGGGCAACAAAAGGTGTTAAGAGGATTCTTGTTTTGAGTGATGGCATTTCTTGTCATTCTTCAGGTCTGTGAGCCTTTGTTCTGTGCTTCTAATAATAGGGACATTGAAAACTTGCTTGACTGTAGGCAGCAATGTGTATGTGTCATCTACATAGAGTCTAAAGAGAAGATTAATTGATACAGAAATGTTTTACAACAAGGATTGAGTTGAAGGTTCTCTTCCTTTTATGAGTTGTAACTGTCGAATTCCGAAGCTGGCTACTGTGTTAATGCAAGTAACATTGACTTCCTTGAAGTCAGACTTCCTTTGTGCATTCCTTACAGTGTTCTCCTTTCTCAGTGTTCCACAGTGCCTTCCCACAGCAGGCTCAGGCAAAAGCAGCCATTAATTTTCTGTTCACAGGAGAGATGAAAGCTGTACAAACAATGAAAATTTACTCCACTGTTAGAGTTTCCAATGTTGGCACTTGATTCAGATTTTTAATTAATGCTACCAAATATTAAGTTGGAGGATTGGAGTGTTATCTCTGTTTTCTGTTTACTCTTTTCCTCTGTTAATGAAAAGTAAAATGACCAAGATGTGAGGGAAATGAGAAGGACCAATATTGGATATCCAGTGGATAGATGGACCTTGAATAATTGATTTAATTTCATATATAATTGAGCAGTTTATTGATTTGTGTATCTTTGTTAGGACAGGCCTGAATATGTACAGTCAGTCACAGGGCTTTTCACCTCTGCTGTAATTCACAGAATCATCTTGTAATTTCCAATTTAGGATCATTTTATTTGCTAATATCTCCTGTGACCTTGCCTGGACACAGCCAGAAGACCCTCTGATTACACAAAGAGCAACCACGGTCCACTAGCTCCTTCCCAATCGAGGGCTGAGATGAGTGTTGCCCACAGAAGGGTGCAGTCCTTCTGGTTTTGATCAAATTATGCAGGGTTCATTTTAACTTGGAGCCATCACGTTGACAGGTTGCTTGAATTGGCTATACAGGAAACATCTGGATGTGAGAAATATTTCCTGCAGTTGTTAAAGGACACTGGCCCTTTGTGAAAGGAGAGATTGTCATGTATTACTTACGCCTCTGTTCATCTGCTGTAACGCTTTAGGAAATTATAAGTCATGCTCTAATAGAATTTGAAATGTATAGATAATCCTCAAACTATTTAAATTTCTGCTGCTTCTGCTTTTCTCCAAATATTTAAACTAGAAGAGTTTCCAATAAGCAAACAGCCAATTCTGTTTGAATGTGCATTCCTGTGTCTGCACTCTCTGTTAACTATTCTAATTTGGAAAAGCACAAGTGGCCCTGCCTAGAGGCCAAAGAATAGGAGGGGTCCCCCAAAGAGCAGGAGATGGAAATCTGAAGGCTGAACGGTTCACACACATGCACATCTGCAATCAGTGATCACATTTCTGGGCTTAAGAGAACTATTATGCTCACTGGGACTTTTTTCCTCTCCCTCCCTCCCTCCTTCCTTTCTTTCTCTTTCTTTCCAATTTAAAAGGTAACCATGGAAGACTCAATAAATCCCTCAGTCAACACCATACCATGAAACTCTGAGTGTATGGTAAAATTTTCAAGTAGAATTTAACAACATTTTAATCTCCCATTATAATCTGTAACTATCAACATTCAGCTGGTAGTGGTTAGGTGATATTGTTCTGTTATTTATTTTATGGATTGTGTTCATATTTTTGGCTATATTTCTGCACAAGAACATTATGTAGTTTGAAGTGCTGTGTGCTCAGGCTGGAAACAATATTAACTGCAGTTGAGTCTCTTTGGTTCAGAAAATAGATACGGTCACACTGAAGTTAAAAGGAGTCAATTTGCAAGTACTTTTTAACATTATTTGATTATTTTACTTCCTTAAAAATCCTTTGATAATGGAGTATTTATCACATTGTAAAGTTGTTTATCACAAATGACATTTCAACCTCTCTTTAGGCAACAGATTATAACATGATCAACCGTCACCAGAAAACAAAGCTCTCTCTCTTAAAATACAACTTATTCTTTTATGATTTGTTTTTGTTACAAGAAATTCATATTCTAATAATATTGTGACATTTTGTCTCTTAGAATCTTTTCAGGTATTGTATGCAATTTAAAGCAGCTACCCACCGGAATATTTGTTCTTATTGCTTCTGTTAACATGTAACAATTGGAAGCAAAACTGTAATAGAAACTGTGGTTGCATAAGTATTAAAAAATGTTCATGAAAGTCATTTTTGTGGGGGAAACATTATAGGCTAATGCTGAGTTTAACTCAGGCTATTTGCTGTTGCTGGTTGGAAACAGCTTGCTCTATGTGAGCAACAGATAGCAATGTTTGTTGCTAGCCTTTTAGTACTGTGATCGTAACAATGCAGAGAGACATAATCCTGTGTCTGTGATCTGGGGAACTGAGGGTGCAGCTACCTTAGTGTCTTCTTGGTCCTGGGCAGTGTGTGGTCTAGCCACCACTTGAACCTTGAGGTTTTTCTACCCTGCTATCTTGGGGTTAGGCGGAAGCCTTCTCTAATTGTTTCTATCAACATTTTAGAACACTGTGGCTGAATTGCAAGGAATGTCTGGCAACTGCAATAACAATAACAACCGTTTCCTTAAGGTTTGTGTTTTGGCAGAAAAATCTGCTTATCTGTACTTTCTTGCTCAGTGTGTGAAATTAAATATTCTACACATCTTATTAACTTCCTATTCCCTGAAAAGCGTTTCTGGAGCTGTGTGTTTTGTGTATTAAATAATAATTGAAAATAATGGTTTGAAAAATATAACATGCATTTTATATACAGGTCTGCAAATTGGACTCACTTCCTCGTATTTAACCACGGGTGTATTTAACCCCTAACCCTTTAAATGTTTTGTGATTCAAATTAAAGGGGAAAACTTTACAAAGAAACTCAATTTTAGGGCTGTATAATATTTATGTAATACAGTATACATAGCAATTTATTTTCTGCTTAAAAATGTTTGCTTTTTAAGGGAAGAATCTTCTGATACTGAGTTCTTAAGTTTTCACTATATGTTTGGATGAGCATACAGGTTAGACAAACCAAGTTAAGTATTGAGCTTTAAGTAGTCATAACAGTAGTGGCACTTACAACAGAATCATGTGTGATTAAAAGGTTCATGAGCTGATCATAAGAGGAGCCTGACTTATAACACAGAGCTAAATTTTCATAGCGATCCAGAGGCTGTGATTTTGTTGGATCTTTCAAATTCTTTAACTATATCGTTTTGTTTGTAAACCTCAAAGTTTTACTTATCTCCACCATTGACATATAGAATCGTGAGATTCTTAGAAAACATGCTTTTGAAGACTGTATCCATGCTTGAACATCACCCTGTACCTCACTGTGAATTTTGATAATATTCTTTGCATCTAAGACCAATCACAGGTAGCGAAAAGTCAGAGCCACGGATAGCAAGTGTTAGGACAGGAACGTTTGCCTAGCATGGTCATCATTTGTACCTAAGAACTATAGTGGAAGTGTTTAATTATATTTTTCCTGTCCCTATCTTTCTAGCTGCCACAGTATAACATTAGTCATTTCTGAACTAGATCCAAAAACAACAGAAAGCCTACTTTGTCAAATCCTTCTTGGCCAGTAAGTTTATCTGAAAGCATAGACTTTGTCTGCCTAGCAGCATATTTGAGTGATTCTGTATCACACCGAAAACCACAGAGCCTGAAGTCAAAAGAGGTGGCATGGGGACAAGTATAAATGATATTTCCAACTTTGAAAGTATCTTAGTTGGAAAGATGAATGTAATTTTTACCAAAAGACTTGTAAAGTTCTGAATCACAGAAAGAAATAGACCCTTCTATCCCGGGAAGCCAGCTTGCCTTCCGGTGGGCAGTCTGTGCTGGGGTAGGCTCCCCGTTTTGTCTTCCGTGACTGGCATTTACTGTACAGACTCTTGGTGGTTCTTGCATGTCTCCTAATTTGCCTTTCAGGCTCTGCTTAGGCTTCATCTACTTACCAAGCCCTCTGGGTCCCTCTCAGAAGCTGGACTCAGGCTTTTGTTTTTAGTGAGCCAATAGTGTCCTAGGTATCACTACTTTTCTTAGCTCATAAATATCTTCCATTAGTTTCCTGTCTCACTAATAACAGGTATCAATAATTAATTGATTTCTACTTTTCACAGGAATGACCACAGCCCTGGGAAAAGTAGACAAAGCCAAGAAATTGAACTGAATTAAATCCTATGAAGAAAGTAAAGATAAAATTGGAGAATAGCTTTAATTTGCATTCTCCTGATGGCTTAGGATGTTGTACACTTCTACAAATATTTCCTATCGCTGAGCGTGGTACCATAGGCCTTTAATCCCAACACTTGGGAGGAAGAGGCAGGTGAATCTCTGAGTTCAAGACCAGCCTGGTCTACAGGGTGAGTTCAAGGACAGCCAGGGCTACCCAGTGATACCTTCTCTTGAAAAGCAAAACAAAACAAAATACTTTCTACCTGTTGGTATTTCTTCTTTTTAGAGCTCTCTGTTAAGTTCCATAGCCCATTTTTAAAGTTAGATTGA
Source organism: Peromyscus maniculatus bairdii (assembly GCF_049852395.1). NCBI lineage: Eukaryota > Metazoa > Chordata > Mammalia > Rodentia > Cricetidae > Peromyscus > Peromyscus maniculatus. The sequence continues at coordinate 21,171,237 of NC_134854.1, read as the reverse complement.
TTATTTTCTTTTTTTTTTTTTTTTTAGTTCTTTGTATATTCTGGGCATTAATACTCTGTCAGATATATAGCAGACAGATTTTTGTCCCATTCTGTGGGTGCCTCTTTTGTCAGTTAATAGTTTCCTTTGTGGTGCAGAGATTTTTAGTTTCATGCAGCCCCACTTGCTGATAGTCTGTTCCATTTCTTACTTCCTGTTCAGAAAGTCCTTACCTGACCCCACACTGATGTGTGCATCTTACTATTTTCTCTGATGTTTCAGTTTCAGATTGAATGTTGAGATTGTTGATCCATTTGGCATTGAATTTTTTCTTCAGCGTGAGAGATAAGGATCAAGTTTCACTCTTCTACTTATGGATAGATACCCAGTCTTCCCAGCACCATGAAGATGCTGTCTTTTCTCCAGCATGTATTACTAGCATATTTGACAAAAGTCAGGTGGTGGTAGGTCCATAGACACGTATCTAGATCCTTAATTCTATTCTCTTGATGAATGTGTCTGTTTTTGTGCCTACACCATACACCCCTCTGCTCCCCCTGCCCCGTGACTCTATATATAGTATAACTTAAAGTCAGGAATGGTGATACATCAGGAAGTTTTTTTATGGTTCAGAATTGTTTTGACTATCTGGAGTCCTTTGTGCTTCCATATGATTTTTTTTTTTAAATTTCTGTGAAGAATTGCATTGGAATTTGATGGGAATGGCATTGAGTCCATAGATCGCTTTCGGTGGGATGGCTATTTTTTACAGTATTGATTTTACTAATCCATGAACATGGGAGTTCTATCTCCTAGTGTCTTCAATTTCTTTCTTCAATATTTTAAAGTATTCATTATATAGATACTTCAGATAATTGGTTAAGCTTATCCCAAGGAATTCTTTTTTCTTTTTCTTTCTGGTTGAGGCTATTGTGAATGGGATTGTTCTATTGATTCCTTTTCCAGTGTGTTTGATTTTGGTGTGTAGAAAGGTAACTACTGATTTTGGTATGTTAACTTTGTAATCTGCCACCTTGGAATTTCCTGGTGGAAGCTTTACAGCCCCTTATATGTAGATTCACATTATCTGCAAATAGGGGTGCTCTGGCTTCTTTTTCCATTGTAGCATCTTTAGTTCCTTGCCGGCTTTCTCTACCAAGGCACTATATTAAATGAGAGTGATGATAGTGATGCTCTAGCCCTGTTCGAGATCATAGTGCAGTGCCTCAAGTGTTCTCCATTTGACGTGTCGGTGGCTCTGGAAGGTCATAGACAGCCTTCGCTATGTGGCCACGTCTTCCTTTGTCTCTAGCCTTTCCAGGATTTTTATCTTGAAAGGATGTTAGCTAGCTGGGGAGCTGGTGGCAGTAAGTTGTTTTTTTTAAAAAATAGTAGAAGACATGAAATTTGGAGGGGACATGTGCGCACTGGTTCTGGAGAAGTTGGAGAGAGATTGTAGGAGTGCATGTTCTCTTGCAGCATACACATGTATGGACTTCTCGAAGAATACATTTAACATACAACATTGTTCAAATTAAAAATGGAGAGTAGAGTTACTTGTAGTTGAAAATATGATAGCAAAAAAGAACTGCATAGAATGCCGGAAGAGACTCAGTATCATACAAAGCAAGACTGGAGAGTCGATATTGGAAGAGGCTGGAGCGCAGTCATACTCACACTTGCTGCGCTGTGACTTCACACTTGCACTAGCGTTTGCCCTTTACCACACACAGGTGAACACGACTTCTTACTTAACGTTCTTGCAGGAGAAACACAACAGTCAAAACGACCTAAATAATGCCAAGATCTGCACTACGCAAATGGCCTTCTGCTACTTAGAAGTGTGTTAACTTAGAGATAGCCTTCAGTCATAGAAGTGAATTTTCATGAGCAACAATGAATGGCCACCCAAGCAAGGACTCATGTGCAGGCTTGTCCATGGCAGCTGTATGCCTACCTCCATCAGTGACCCAGGCCTTTGAAATGGATATCAGTACTACAACTCTGAGTTCTGGAGTTCCTCATTCTAAAGGGATTTAAATGGCTATTTTATACAAATAAGATTAAGATAAAAGAGGACTACATAGATATTAAATGTATAATTTAATATTTTTATTATAGCACCATTTTGAAATCAACTTCAATGAGGAACAATTTGAATATGATAAACTGTACCACTTTTAGTGTGTCTAAGCTAACAGTTTGGTACGGAAGCATTGTCACCCTGTCACATTGTAGGACATTTCTATTGTCCCAGTGGTGACCTTGCAGTTCTTCTCAGCCAGAGGCACTGTTCACTCTGCTTGCTCATACTGCAGGTTAATCTGGCCAGTTCTAGAATGTCATTTGAATGAAATAAATCTAAGGTACTTGTTTATATCTGGCTTCTTTCATTCATCTTACAGTCATATTTATCCTTAATGCATAGTTATTCTAATGATACTGTGATTGGTATTGGTTTGAGTTACTGTGGACAGAATGCCATCCATACTCTAAATTAACTGGATAATTGGAGAACTTAATCATATAACTGGAATGCCATGGGCTACTATCTCTATAGATGGGAATAAATCCACCCCATGGAAAATTACTGATATTAGAGCTTATTGCTAAGTGGCAAAGAAGAAAACATTTTATGTGAGAAATTATCATCAAAGCAGCTTAAATCTGTGCTGAGTTTCACACGAAATACAAGCATGCCATTTCTTGGGTGTGTTCACTTCAATCAAAGCCTAAAGGTTAATGTTTTGAGAAATAAGAGTTTACAATTTCAAAGTACAAAACTAAATGGGGAAACAAACACCGTGAGTAATAAACAGCCACAGGAGAAGGAGAGAAAGGGAGGTGAAGAAAGGGGTGTGGAACAGACAATGAAATAAGGAGAAAGAAGAAAGGCAAAAAAGATGAGGTAAATCATTATGAAGTATACCCAATTCCACAGAAGTTCTGTTTGCAGACCTAAGACTAACAGTCATACAACTTCGATGTCAGAAATGTAGTGAACCCTTGAGAGTGTGAGATGAATGAACTAATTAGTTACAACCTTGGTCTCGAAACCTAATGATGAGAAATAAAACCTAAAATTAAATTAAAATTGTGCAAAAGCCACTTAAGCAGAATGTCATCAAACCATATCTGACAATATGCATCAAAGGTCACACATCCTGATTGGCTATAGCCAAGAATGCTAGGTAGTTCAATTGTTAATACCAAGCAGTGTGCTAGAAAACAAGAAGAGGAGAAACAAATCAGAAAAGAAGAAATAAAACTGGTACAATTCCCAGAGGATGAGACTATCTATTTAGAAAACTTGAGCAGTACCTGTTATTCAAAATAATACAGGTTTTAGCAAGTTTTCTGAATACATGGTATTAAAATATAACATGTATTTGAATGTCTACAAATGAGGAGAAAATTGTAAGTTTTAAAATACCACATTACTAGATATCAAGAAATAAAGTGTATGGGAGATCCTCAAAGGGGCAATAAACTTTTACTGACATGTATATAAGGCAAAGAAATTTTACTCATAGATTGAAAGACTTGGAGCTACATTGAGTCAGTGTTTTCCAAGTTGATGTACACACTCAGTCTAGTTCTAGTGAAAATCTAAAGGCATTTTCAGTGGCTTTGGTAAGCAGTTGTGTGTGTGTGTGTATACAACTTTTATATATAATATATATATATGAAAGAAAAATGCAATAAGACAACCCTATCAATACCTTAAAAGAGATTGTTGTTATTAGGTTGCTGTAATCTCGACAGCAGAGCACATGAATAGGCAGGTTAGCTATTGATGGAGATCTTCTATAGAAGTTGAGAAATGATTGAAAAAAGCACATCAGTAAATGCAAGAAAAAGAGAACTTGAATTCCCATCTCAGTCTCTACCTTCCATTGCAGGTGGATTGGCCAGTCAAATAGGAGAAGTAGAACTAAAATAAAGACAACAAAGAACAGTGTTGATATGTCTTTAATTTGAAAAGGAAAAGTTTCAGAAAGGCAAAGATTGAGAAAAGGGCACCATTATAATTAGGAAGTTACATTTATCAAACAAATACTTTAAAGAAAGTGAAATGGTCAGCCAGAAACTAAAAGAAAGTATGGACAATAGAAATTGAGTCCATAAGAAAAGACCACCTGTGGGTCCCTGGCTTGAGCAGACACGCCACATAAGAAGCCTCAGTGGCAGATGATAACCAACTCGATTGCTGACAGCCAAAAAGTGGAAATTGAAGACCCAAGCAAATACCATTTGAGACCTGTGGAACTGATTTAAGTTGGATATTTGAAGTTCAAGGAAGATGAGAAGTAAGGAGAACTCTCATTCTGAGCACACAGGAAAATACGTTGGCTCAGCCACTTTGGAAAAACAATTTGTTACTGTCAAACAAAATTTATCCAAAAATTCTATCTTTTGTTAAACATCTTAGTAAAATAAAAATATCATACATATAATCAAAACTTATATAATGTAGTCTTGTAACAGGAAAATAGAAGACATCTGATATCTCTGTTAACACAAGCATGAATAAATACACTGGTATATTCACACAGTTCAGCAGCGGGTGAGCATTGTATCAGTAGCTCACAACTAGTGTAGTCTGAATTGTCCTACTGTGCACAAAGGCACAGAAAAATGCAGTATGATTCCAGTGGTTACAAAATCCTGCCAAAATGACGGTGTGTTGCTTAAACAAAAATATAGTAGAACTAAAAGCAAACAGTAGCAAGAATGATAATATTCTAACACAGTTCTGCCCTGCAGCTAGTGGCTGATAAGGAGTCAAGGATGCTCGTCCATGGGAGTGCAGTATAGATGCTCTGTTCCTCTTGAATTAAGCTGTTAGCTTAGTAATAGTTATGTCACTGTGCATTGTGCTTTGGATTTTATTTTATATATTGTCAACTTGGCACTTTAAAAAATCCACCATACTCAGTATCTTATATTTAATAATTACATGGATTTAAAATGAATATAACATAGTTGTTAGTATTTGAGGAGTTAAAAAATTAGCTTAAAACTATCTCATTTTTTTAGTGTAAAAACCTTATGGTACTCCATTATCATCATCATCATTATTATTTGGTTTATATTAAAGACAGGTCTCACTCTGTAGCCTAGGCTTACTTGAAACCCACTATTTAGATATGGCTGGCCTTGAACTAAGCAAAGTCTCCCTGCTCAACATTGCAAGTGATAGGATTATTGGTATAACTATCATGCCCAGAAGTATTGGTACTTCTTGAAATATACAAATACCCTTGTCCAGCCTCAGATCCACTAACTCAAAATTGTGAGAGAGTGTGTGTGTGTGTGTGTGTGTGTGTGTGTGTGTGTGTGTGTGTGTGTGTATTATGGGGGTCTGGATCTGTGGGGGGTATGGGAAGGTGCTGGCTACTATCAGATCCTGGGTTACATTAATTAAAGCTTCCAGGAACACTGAGGTAAAGACCTTTGTGTTCTTGTGTAGCAGGCACTTGGCAAGAAGGAGCTGCTTCCAGAAAGCACACATTCCTGTGAGGAAGGAACTGGAATTCCCTCTAGAGGGAGAGCAGAAGATTGAGGTTCTGTTTGTTAATAGCGTGTAGGTACGATATATATAAAAATCGCACTGATGGCACTGGGGTTTTTACACTTTGTGCAGCTGTAATTCTTTTATAATTGATAGTCTGCTATAATTTTTTACAGTTGTATAAATCAACTTTAATACAAGCTATAAGGCAAACACATATTCTCTAAGATTCGATTCATTGTATGTTACAGAGTTATTAAAGCAATAATAACATGTACCCCTCTTGTAACCAGCTGTCCAGTTCTGCGGATTAAAAATTCAAGAAAACACAAATCTCTCAACTCTTCCCACAGTTGTACTGGCATCAGAATAAATACCTCATTGTTTCCTGAGCAAGTAAAACGAAACCCACTGAAGGTTGCCAGTTTGAAATTGCAGTGTGACATTTGAATTATAGAGGTCCCCTTTGGCTGTTGACTAGTTACTGCAAGATCTCGGTGGGAAAACAAAAGATCATGGGTTGCCTCTTTGTGTTGTAGATATTTATCAGAATTGTAAAGACACGTGGCATTCATCTCTTTGCAAATAGAGAACACTTATTAAAAGGAATTAAGACGATTGAGTCATGGACCATATACTTTTGTCTTACAAGAAGCTTGCTATTTTGCTGTGAAAACTATATATAAACATTGTAGAGAATTTAAATTGTTTTCAAGGCAGCCTGTAAGAAGTCAGTGGCCATAGGGTAAGAGGGTCTTTACAATGAGGATTTCAAGGATGGAAGTGTGAGTTTCAGGTTTCTGGTCTTACTTCTTTCCTTGAAGTTGATTTTGTTGTCTGTTTTCTGTTGCAGAAGAAACTGACAGTGTAAGGGTTTTCAGGAAGCGAAGTCTCTTTACCTGTAGACCAGAGATGGAGGAGGTGGTGATGCTTAAAATCATTGTGAATGGAGAAGTGTTTGGACTTTCTTAATCAGCTGAGCTTCTAGAGGTTTTTCCATTAAATTGAACAATATTGTTTTGGTCCTTTAAAAATCAATTGAATTTCTCAATTTTTTTTTGCTTTGAATCTAAGCATCAGGAAATAATAATTCTCTGAGCTCTCTCACATTTTATGGCATTTCTATGACTGCCCTTTGTATTGTCTCTCCAATTGTTGGCCAGGGACTGTGCAAGAAAGATAGACTTTCCCTGCAGAACAAGGAGACATGCTTATTGCTCCATATAAAAGATTCACATCAGTCTATTCAGAGCTCATATCCTTCCATCCCTACCTGTGCAGGAGTCATGTGGCTCTCTTCTTGCTGCCTTTAGGGAGTAAAGACCTGAACAGCCAGCACCAGATGGTTGCTTCAACTCACATGGACACACTTCCTGTCTTAGAGGAAGGTTCTGACCCTGATGACAATATTTACAGAAGCACACATCTGTATGAGCAGGAGGGAGATTTCAATCATTGTGGTTTGACTACCAGGGAATCTTGAGACTTCCTGTCCACAGGGCAGATGATAAGTCAGGGCATATAAGGATCAGTAAGAAAAAGTAGCATCATTGGGTTGCCCGTTGACCCTGTTTCTCCTGCAGTCTGTTAGACCTGCCATGCAACATTGGATTTGTCTCTAGACCAGACATTTTGGTATGCATCATAGTGGTTGGAAAGGAATGTTGGACCTGGCATGGTGGCACACACTTTTAATCACAGCGCTCGGGAGCAGAGGCAGGCGGATCTTTAAGTTCTAGACCAGTCTGGGAGTTCGAGGACAGCTAAGGCTACACAGAGAAACCCTGTATTGAAAACGAAAGGAGAGAGGGGGAGCAGAGAGGGAATGTGGTCCTGTCAGGGAAATTTCTCTAAGACAGACAAGCTCCCTGGAAACCCAGAGGTAGACCTTTGGACCCCAACTGCCTTGCATTGTGTTTCTAGTGATGAAGGTAACTCAGTGGGGAAGGAAGAGCTCTCGGCCTCACCGTCCTTGTCAGCACCCCACTCCCTGCATCCAAACAAGATTTGAAGAGATGTTGTCAGAAGGGTGGACTGGCGGGTTCCCCAGATCAGGGTTCATTCCAGTTCCTATGTGGAAGTCAGGCTTAGGACTGCTGAGTCAAACCCAGCTGGAGAGGTCATGGCAGCAGTTATGGGCTACTGTTGGAAGTATGTTGGGTGGTCTGTGAGGAATAGCTTTAGGTTGGAGCCACACTAAGCAGGAAGCATGCCTTGTGAATGACATGGAGTCGATTTCTCTCTCCATAACCCTGATAGCTCCTGACCTCCATCTTGGCCTCAGCTGCTTTAAGATGACTACTAGTGAGGTTGTCTGCCCTTCTGCATGGACCCTGGGTTTGTGGAAACTTTGGAGGAGAGAGGTATTTAAGCTTCCTAGTTCTGTGCATACTGGCTCCGTCTCACCTGGCCCCACAGTGAGAAGAATCACTTGAAGGAGATCCTTTTTTGTAAGTTTTATATGTTTAGGGAAAGACTATTGCTAGGTCATATAGCCTTCAGGTGGCTGAAGATTCCCTCCAAGCTGCTGCTAGCCTAGCTCACTTGGAAGAGAATTCCTGCGGGATAACTCAGGATTTATATGCACCCTGTGGGCAGTTAGCCTCACAGTGCAGTCATTGAATTGGATGGCGTCACTGCTGCTCCTTGGTCCTGGAGGGCTTTCCTATCAGCCTTCCCCAGCTGCCTGGGGTTTTGGACAGTGAAGGTCTCTAGCCCCTAGACTGCAGTGTTGAAGCCCCATCTATCCATTTACTGGTACACCCTGATCTACTTGGATTGACTTAGGACAAATGGAAACATCAGTGCACCGGATTTCTAAGGTAAATCCTGAAGGTTTGTCAGATTTCTTTTACCTGGGAGGTGATGGGGTATAGATGGTGTCAGGACTGTGGGTTGGGCTATTCTCTGACTTACAATCCTGTTCACAGTAGTCTGTGTCCTTAGACTGGGTGGATTCCTTCTTGTTTCTCTTGGTCACTTAGATCAGTGTAGCCACAGGTGTGTTCTTCTCGTGAGATAATCTCCCATGTGCTATAAACTGTATAGAAATGGGAGAACACTGCTGAGAGACAGCTCCTTCATAGATCTCTCCATGAGCCCTGTGAGCAAAGGCGTGGTGGCCTTTGTTTCAGACTAGCGTAGCATTTCAGTAAAATTATACAGCCTTAGAATGAATGGAAATGGTGTCTCTTCTCGGGTAGTGGCAGATTTGTTTATCTGACGTGGTTTAAAATTGGAGTTTCCTAAGTCAGAACCCCAATAATCTAGCCTGTACTTGAGAACTCTGTTCTCGCTGGCAGTTCCTGAATCCGAACTTGGGTTTGGCAGCCATCTCTTAATTCTAGACTTAATTATAAACTTTTAAAGCCATCACCTCTAGTTTCCTTCCTGCTTAACATAACTTTCACTCTGATTTCTATTTCTACAAGAGGGAGAAGACAGTCAGGCAGCCCTCCGATGCCGTGGAAATCCTGTTTACTAGACATTTCCTACATCTCATTACGAAAGTTGATGTTTCTGAACATTCTGCCGTGTTAACGGCCCTTCCTTCCAGGTTTCCTCTAACAGTCTGTTCAGGGCAATTTAGACTAATCCATTCTCTAGAATCTGTCTATCATTTTCCCACTGCTCATTTCCAAAGCCACATTCCTATTATTTTCCCTGACTTGTTAAGGCAGCCTCCCTTCCTATGTGCACCCCCTTCCTCCTAAAACAATACCAACCACCAAACCATAGCAATTTAAAATAACTATTTCTACAGTACACTGTGAGCCAGTTCATCTGGATCCTTCTAAGCCCGCATCTGTCCCAAGGCCCTAAGTAAGGTGTCAGCCAGAGCTCTGGTCATCTAAGAGCTCAGCTGGGAGAGGGTGTGCATCCAAACTCCCTCGCAGCTGTCGACAGGATGCAGAAGAGCCGTTTCCATGCTCCTCATGTGACTGTTGGCAGACCTCTGTTTCCTGCTGGCCATCCGCCAGACATCTCAGTACCTCATAATGTGGCCTCTTCCTGCTCACAACATAGATTCCTGCTTCCCAATACTGGGGACTTGGAGAGAGCAGGAGGACAAAAGAGGCAGAAGTCGCCCTTCCTGTAACTAACTTAGTGACTTCCCGTGCATTTAGCTAGGTTCAGTCCACACTGGAGAGGAAGGATTACAGTAGAGCACAGGAAGCGAGGTCACTCGGGTCATTTTACTGTTGAGACACCATTGCAGGAAATAGTGGTCCTGGTTTTGAGTAAGCCTTCTATTTTGGGTAGATAAAAACTAAAGAAAACATTAAAATACAATGCTAATTAATGAAAAAAATTAACAAAGTATTGAAGAAAGGAAATATGGACTTGAGTAGTTGGAAGAGATTGTATTTACAGACCTTTAGTTAAAATTGCTAGAATAATAGTTTGTCAGCAGTGTGATAAGCTGAATTGAGCTCCTGAAGCCTGGGGACTCAGGACTAGATGCGTAATCTAGGTATTGATTTTAAATGTTCCTCTATTTGAGGGATGGATAGATGGCTCATCAGTTAAGACCTCTTCCTGCTTTTGCAGAGGATCCAGGTTCAGTTCTCAGCACCCAAGTAGGTGGCTCATGACCACTTAGAGCTCCAAGGGAGAATCTAATGTCTTTAGCTTCCAAGGGCATCAACAGTCATGTGCACATAACCCCACATAAACACACACACATATACATAATTTAAATAATAAAAAGAGAGCTTTAAATAAGTTTCTTTCTGTGGGAACCAGATAGTAAGAATGGCATAAAAACCAAGAAACATTCCCAAAACGAAAGAACGAGACACTATAAACATGTAAACACATGCACACATCTGCATGTACTCCCAGCACACAGACATCACGTACAGGCTCGCTGTCTCTTACCATGAGTCACTGTGCACCAGCACGTATCTCTGGCCACTGAGGAGACTATTATCATAGGTGGTCCCTTAACTTTGGAATTCCAGAACTGTGAGCTGAAACAAATCTCTGTATAAAGTTAAAACAACAAAACAAAACAAAACAAAACAAAACAAAACAAAACAAACAAACAAAAACAAAAACAAAAAACACAAACCAACCAACCAACCTGATACATTTTGAATGAGTGAGTAAAGGAAAAGGGTCACGAATATACTTCGCAGGTCAGCATCATATGTATATATTTCCTCCAATCCTCCTAATCTCCTAAGACACTGAAGTCTTGATTCTCTTCTCTGGAAGAGTAGACCACGAAAGATGCGGCTCTCCTGGAGACCCGCTCTCTCTACCCCCATTGGTATGTTCTTGCTGCACTTCTCTGGTTGTCCTGGAGAAATGAGAAGGTGAAATAATCCTAGTGAGAAGGTCTCACAATCTCTACGTATTCCTGGCAGTGGTATAACTTCGAATGTGTCACTTTTGTGTATTCTCACAACAGTCCCTGAACAAAGTGCTTTCCAGCTCTGCAAATAATGTCCAGAGCCTTAAGTGGCTCAACATTACAAAACCAGGCCACACAAAAGTCACTGGCCCAACATGGGAAAAGAGATGCCTTTGTGGGGAATTTTTATGTTCCAAAGCATGCATGTGCTTTTTGCTAAAATCCTAGTGGATGGAGAATTGTGTCAGTGTCTCATCTGAGGTCTTCCTCTGCAGAGAAAGTTCTCTTCTATATTCTCTCAGAAGTGAGTCTGGGAATACACACACACACACACACACACACTCAAAACTGGATTCAAATCCAGTAAACAAATTCCCACAAACTGCATAATTCAGGCTATTTTTATGATTAGCACCATTTAGTGTCCCGGAATTTACCAGAGTAAACATTGCTACAGCAAAAATGACTGCAAACAGTTGAGCCTAACAACAAGAGAAAATCCCCACTAGGGCCATTAGACCTCAGCTGCAGCTGTGCTTAACTGTATTTCATCCTGGAAAGCTGAGAGGAACAGGAAAATCAGGCTCTGTCATGGTGTGCAGATGTGGCCACAACTGTCTTAATTTATTCAGCAAACATTTGTTCGGGGCCTACTGTATGCCAAACAGTCCCCTAGCCACTGGGATTAGAGGGATAAATTGTACCTGGCACCATTGAGGGACTTGCAGTTGATGGGAAAAGGCAGATGTGACTGTGAGTGTTCTGAGAGATGAAGGTATGCTTTGGAGCATGGGGGAGTGGAGGAAAGTTACCAGCAACAGCTTCACAGGATGTTCTGATGTGAGGGCCCTGTACCTTGGCCCCTGGTGACAGATGGGGAAGCACAGGACTCTTGAGTTTGATATTAACAAGTCCATACTGCAACATGAGAAAAGGAGCCCGTTAGGAAAGGAATGGTTTATGTCAGAATACCGATAAAAGATGCAAGTGTGGGGACCTAAGGAATCATACTTACAAGATAGATGCTTAGTGTCTTCTGGTTACCAGATACAGGCTTGCTGAGACCTCATGTAGAGTGTCACCGCTTCAGTGTTGGTACCAACAACAGCAATAACAAAGATCAGCTTTTTGACCATCTGTTGAGTGCTGTGCCTTTCTGTTAAATGCTTCTCAGGCACCACCTAATTTAACAGTGACAACCTTGTCCTGGTAAGGAACTGTTCTCTTTGTTTGCTTTGTTTGTTTTTCTTTTCTTTTTTTTTTTTTTTTTTTTTTTGGTTTTTCGAGACAGGGTTTCTCTGTGTAGCTTTGCGCCTTTCCTGGAGCTTACTTGGTAGCCCAGGCTGGCCTCGAACTCACAGAGATCCACCTGGCTCTGCCTCCCGAGTGCTGGGATTAAAGGCGTGCGCCACCACCGCCCAGCGCTTTGTTTGTTTTTCACTTGACACATTAAGCAATCAAAACTTCGGTCTAGAAGTTCACTTGCAAAATCTCAGAGCCAGCATTTGAACCCAGAGCTAAGTGACCACCCAACTAAGATTCTTTTATTGGTCCCCACTTCAACAACTTCCTAGATTTGATCGTTTATGTTCCTTCAGTAAAGCGTAGGCTGATGCCTAGATCTCTTGTGTATGCTCCAGGCTCTACTATGTCCGACCGCTTTTCCTCCTACCAACCAGAAGTTATCTTTACTAAGTGGTGCACCCTGGCAGGGTGTTCTTTATTACCATTGTCATTTAATAAAATGTTTATGTCCCAAAGCATTCATGTCTTGAGGAAATGTGAGAAGCAGCGATGGGAGAGTGTTTTAGGAAGATTGAGACTAGAGGTCCACAAAATAAGGTATGAGAAGAACATGTAGAAGATAGCAACAAAAATCTAGAGGAACTTTACACCTTTCTTCCCTTGCAGAAGTAATTTTCCTTCTTTCTAAAGACACTGAAATAACTTTTAGTGATTATATAATCTGGCTGTGGCTTTTGTAAGAAAGCAAGCATGCAACACCAGTCAGCAGGCCCCGAAGCCCAGGGGAAGACTTGTCACTGCACTGTACTGAACACACTTAAGACTTAGAGAAGATATATTAGTTGGATTTTCAGTGATCCCTATTTTATAATCCCCCAGCCACTGCTGTTCCTGCTTCCTTGTCCTTCCAAAGGGGCCTCTTCCTCCTTCTTTTTTTTTTTTTGTGTGTGTGTTTGCTCAGGATGAACTTACGATGAGGAAAACAAAGACAGGAACTTTGGATCCCAGCAGACCCATGTGCAGGACTTCAAAATGAATTGAATGATAATCAAAGCTGTGGATGGTCGATCTCAACACAGCAGGATGATACAAAAAACTTTACATTTGAGGAAATGTTAAAGAAGTAATGTTTTTTTCTTGCTGTTTGCCCCTCTCTATCCCCCTACAGAGTTTTTGTTTCTGTGGATTGGTAACAGCATAGCATAAAAGAAAGAGTGAAGGTTTAAGGGATCTGTTAGATAATAGTTTCAACAACTTAACTAATGGCCCTTGGGTGAAGTCTCTGAGTCTATGTCCCCAAATTAAGATGGTATATTCAGACCCATGTCATCTAGCTGTTGAGTGCATATTGTTGGACAAACATGAAATTTCTGAAGTAGGGTTCTTTGCTCCCTAACCTTTTAATGGGCCCATTAAAAAGAACAAGGTATTAATGAACAAGGTAAACAGAATATAGAAAGGGATGCTCACTTTTTGTCAGTTTTTACCCAGAGAACTGTTCTTGCCACATTTAAAATAGATTACACAGTGAGATCAAGAATGCCAAGGATCCAGTTGTTTTAAAGATTGTAAATTTGATCAGAGGAAGGAAGCTGGCTACCAGGGAGATAGGTGGTGGCAGGGAGTTTTTGTGGAGCTTTTTTTTGTGTGTGTGGAGGTGGCGGGGCGGGGGGGGGGGTGCGTAATTTGGCAGGGAGTGGCATTGTATAACATTGTCCATCTTTCTCTACAAATAGCAGATTTGACCTCACTTTGAGGTTTACAACATGTTGCTAACCTTTTGTTCCATATCATTTATTTTATTTGCAGGGTAACCGTAAAAATAATTAAGATTTTCAATAAAGATAAAGGAGTCAGCAGAGTGTATTATTCTTCATCTACTAAACATAGCTTTCTTAGTCCAGATGTTTATGGTATTCTGTAGCAGCTGCATCCTTTATTCAAAGCTCCTGACAGTAGGAATTGCAAGTGGTTGGTGAGATAGAATGATTCCAGAGTTTTGCAAGACCCACACTCTTCGGGGCTTAAAACAAATCAGACTCAAGGCAGTAAAGGGAACTCAAGACAATGAAAGACATAGTTTGTCTTCAGGATGCTGATAGGCTAATTGGAAAGAGAAGGTGCTGGTAAATGGAAAGACAAAAGGAGTTGTAATTTCAGCAGAGTTGGAAGTCATTTGGATTTATGGAAGAAAGGAAGTTGGGAGGATCAAAAATAAAAGAATCTGAAATTCTTAACAACATATATTTGCAGAGGTCATTATGATAGAGGGTATAATAGACAAGGGAGAAAGAACTATTCTTAGAAGTAAGAATTGCTTACACTTTTGATTCTGATTCTGAAGGAATGCTAACTAAACCAGTAGCAACCTAAAACAAACAAGCTACATTGTTGTGTTCCATTGGTAAGGTCAAAGGTACTTGGAATGATACTTAAAGTTGACCCAAGAATGTCTCTTCTTGTGACATTGTAACATGACACTGTAATCTATAAAGTTCATGCTCAATGAACATGAATTTGAATTAAAAAGAAAAGGATCTCAAAAGAAGACTTGTAATAGTTTCAGCTTAGGATTTTGCACTGGCCATTCATATAGTTGTCCTGAGCCTCGTCTAGCTGTATGTAGCCTGGGTGCGTGGGCACAGGTTAGATATACCTCTTGAGACTAGTGTCTAAAGAATTCTAGATTTCTTGGCACTAAACTGCCATCTATATTAAAAATGAATGAGTCACTGATACCAACCTCTTTCCCTTCCAGCCAAGATGTCTTTAATTGTACTTGAATAAGAAAGATGGGGAGCAGACCCAACTTTCTCGTGGCCAGTTTGAAAATCACTCTTCTACATGAAAGATCCTAACGTTATTTCTTTAGACAAATGCTGTGAGGTTGTGGTCTCTGTGATCACAGTCCCTGTGTGAGGAAAAAGAGTCCAGAAGGTGTTGAGGCAGTGTGTTGTTGTCAGTGGCCCACAGTTTCTTGGGCATTGTCTACTTCTAGGCTCCATAGCTAGAGAAATGCTGAGGCACAAGGAAATCAAAGCACAGCCATGAAGTTTAGAGAGAAAAATCTGTACTGTTGACAAAATGGTTTTATTTGGAAAAGAGAAGTCTGAAGGCAATTGAATGCTGGCCCTCGAGACTAGGAAGGATCACTTGGAGGCAAATGCCCAGATTTCCCCAGATTTTCCTTCATTGCCAAGCACAGGAAAAGGGTGCTGCCTGTCTCCCACAGTGGCAGCCTGAGTACAGCATAGAGGAAAAGCAGCCCTTGGAGCCCAGGGTGCCTGATCCAAGGAATCCATTGCCCCATTGTTTGTGAAGGCTGGCTGGAGGGCGGCAATAGGAATTCGTATCTGCACTCTGTGTGTTGAAAAAGCTCCTTCCTGAAGGAGCAGGGATGAATTAAATGAACTTGGTCTTTTTAACCCACAGAATCTGTGATTTATCCTTAAATTACAGAAGGTAAAGATGTCAGGCAATTATTTTGAATTATAGCCTCATACCCTGGTGCTGCCAAGAGGAGTTACTTTCCAATCCTGTTGAGGAAGTCAGTGACAAAGACACACATTTATTTCAGAGGTCATGAACTCAAATACCTACAGGGTCCTGCTGGCTTAGAAAGGAGCCAGCTAACACAGAACAGCAGTTAGTGAAGTTTTGTGAACTAGAAAGTGAAGGGCCTATCTAAGATGGCCACCAAGCAGACATGGCCTCATAATGTGCACAGATCTTTGGCTCTCCGAGAAAAAGCTGGAAATCTAAAAACGTAGGTGATTTATTTTTTTCAGACTGACAAGATAGTTTTATATCTAGATAATGCAGCACATGTATGGTTAGAAACCCTGAGTTTGTCCTTCACTGGTTCAGGCCCCTAATTAACAATCCAAACACAACTGATTGAAGTCTGGGGTGAGGGCAGTTAAGCTGCTGTGGTTTTGAAAGGCTTCTAAAGCTTTGCCGCCTCTGTGGACCTTTGACCTCTGACTCCTTCCTCCTGGCTCCAGATAGGAGATGGCTCAGGAAGTAGGGATTTAAAGACACCGCCTGTTTCCTGAGCCGTTGAGATGGCTCAGTAGGGAAAGGTGTGTGCCACCAAGCCTGATGACCTGAGGTCAATCCCTGGAACCCACATGGTGGAAGGAGAGAACTGACTCCCCCAGATGCTCTCGGACCTCTGCATATGTGCTGTGGCATTTATATGCCCTCACATGTACACACACATAAATAGGTGTAATAAAGAAATTATTTGTTTTCTTTAGCAAGATGATTTTATTCAGTAAAACTGTCAAATCCTCCGAGTGATGAGCCGTTCTGGCTGCCGCTGCTGTTCACTGTTAAATGCACATGTCTCTGTGGTCTGCACTTAGTAATCTGGATCTCTGCACTAACATTTGTGTATAACATTGGGTGCATGAGGCATGCTTCATTTAAACATTAACACTTAACGTTTGGTGACATGCTTTTCTCTTATAAAAATAGTTTTAATAACAACTCTCTGTCGGATGAGGACAGTTGTATTTCTGAAATCCCCTTCCTTTCAGACTGGAGAATATGCCACTGATGAAGAAGAGGATGAAGTTGGGCCCATTCTTCCTGGTGGTGACATGGCCATTGAAGTCTTTGAGCTCCCTGAGAATGAGGACATGTTTTCCCCATCTGATCTGGACACAAGCAAGCTCAGTCATAAGTTCAAAGAGGTGAGCACTGGCCTGCACAACCTTTGCCTTCCTGCTCCTTTCATTGTTCAATCTGTTTTTATTTGTGCAATGAACCAGGAATCATCTGTTTTCTGATTAAATCGTTTCAGTAACATTATCTGAGTCTTCCATTTGAAAGCACAGTTTTAGCAGATTGCATTCTACTGTCACCAATTTTAACGTTTGTCACTTGTCACAGTAGCAGTTTATAACTTTGGGCATCATTTCAGGATACGTGAAAGTTACATGTATATTTTTTACTTTTACAGATGCTCTGCTACCTGGTCATGACCTCTTTCCTCTAGGGCAGTTATTTTTCTAAAAAGCTGTTTTTCTTTGTTTTCCTGAAGTAGACAGATTTCTAATAAGAATAACGTGCCCAAAGGGTTCCATTGAAGAGTTCAATGAGCAGACTTTGAACAGTTAATAGAACCACCAAGGAATGTGACAGCAGGAAGCCATCACCCTCCTCCGGCCTAAAGAAGCCATTCGATACCCACAGCTTTGCAAGATGCAATCCTGCTGAAAATTGCATCTAGGGCAAGGGTGATGGATGCCCTATCCCTCTCATGCTGTCCTCCTGCTGAATCCCAAGTCACACCCGGGCAAGGGAGTCTAGGCTAGGCTGGGCTTGGAACTGAAGAGCTCAGTCTTCTGAAGCACCGGATAAACCCTTAGTGTGCATGTAGAGAACCAGATAGATTTTTCTCCTCCAACTCTGATGTTACAGGATTCTCTTAAGTGCTTAAGTAAAAATACCTGTTTTACTGCTTTGGCAAAGCCACAAGCTGACATTATTTTATCCAGTCTTACTTTGAGCCAACTATATGTTTTCTTACTAGATTCTGTGATCATGATTCTTTCACAGACTGTGCCCTCTGTCTGCCCAGTTCTTGTCAGTTAGGAGTTGAGTACCCACTGAATAATTGGCGTCAGGAATGTACAGAGAATTCATTGTGCAGTGCACCTGACTTGATTTCTTCAAGTAATTGACAACTTGGTTAGCATGTTTATTAAGGATTGTTTCCCTCTGGTCAGAAGGCTTCGTCATTTTCTTCAGACATTAGCACCAATGACTGATAGAGTAAAGAAGAACTGTCTTAACTTTCCTTCTCTTTTAATCTTTTCAAAAAACAATTTCATGCATGTCCACCATGTACCTTGATCATAGCCACCCCAGCTCATCCCTCCTATTATCCTCAGACACCACCTAGTAGTATAACAGTGTCCTACCTTCATGTCATCCCCCTTGGGGTCTAGGGAAACTCAGAGAGGCCAGTTAGTGCTGTCTGCCCCAGTGTTGACTGACCTTGTTTTGATCTTGAGCAGGTAACCATAGCTGCAGAGGGTTCATGAGTACAATGACCATGTCATCTCCAGGTGACAGCGTCTTACAACATTCCTCTGGCTCTTACATTCTTTCCACTCCTTATTTCTCAATGTTCCCTGAGCCTTGTATGTGAGGGGGGTATAGACGCTTCATTTAGGGCTGAGCATTCACAATGTTTTTCTTCTCTTTTTTCTTGTACTAGGGAATCAAACCTAGGGCCACAGAGTATCAGTCACGTGCTCTACCACTGAGCTGTGTATCTTTAGCCCAACTTTTCTCTTTTTTAAAAGTTACTTTAGTCTCAGCTGATTCGAGAGAACATTTGGCTTAAGTTATTTTTATTGTAATCAAATTAGTAAGTTGATTTGTGGGGAAATGACATCTTTCTCACACTACTAATCTTTTAATCAAAGTTTATAGCTATATGTACTTAAAGTGTTTTCTCTGACCCCTCAAAAAGTTGTATATATCCTTTATTGTTACATAAATGCCCAGCTATAAGCAATGAAAGACATGACTGGGATAACTAAAAGCTGTTACAAAGATTATGTTAGCCTGGGTGTGAGTTAGAGAATCTTCTTCATTTTTCAAACATGATGTGACTGAAGTAGCTTACTGAAGACAGGAATTTCTGGTCCTGAAATTCTGTCATTATTGAGTTTTGTGAATTTTTTGGAGAAAGTTTTTATTCATTTGAAATTTTTTCCTAATAAATTTTATTCTGTGATAATTTCATACGTGTATATAGTGATTCTGGTCACTTCTCCCACCCCTCACTCTGGTTTTCCAAAAACTCTCCCAGTCTCTTATTCCTTACAAATATCTTTCCTATACTCAGTAGTTTTGTTTTGTTTTGTTTTGTATCCTATGGGATTTAACTAGGGCCCTGTGACTCTGGTTTAGAACTAGCCATCAGCGCCTGGCGTGCTCACCAGCGTCTCTATAGCACGGTGCTCCGGATCCCACTCTCCCAGAATCTGCTGGTTGCCGGTAGATCAGCATTAAGCAGTAGGGCTGGTGAGCTCCTCCCCTTCCATAGCTGACTGTGCTGGTCTATCAGTTTCAGAAGGTCTATGTTGAAGTCACTAGCTGCCCTTTTATCCATCCCTATAATTCCGTCACTTCTGGTTTTATATATTTTATTTTTCTCATTAGCTGCACTTACAGTCAGGATTGTTATAGCATCTTGATTTCTTGTGATATTATTATTATTATTATTATTCTGTTCTCACATGATACATGGGCCCCACTTCTGTTTTGGTTAATAGGAAAACTTGTCACTGGGTTTCTTTTGCCTTGCATTTCCTTCATAGCACCTGAATTTCTGTTTATTTTTATCCATTCCATAAACTTTTATTCAAATGTGTTTCCTTTCAGTAGCCTATTTCTGAACTGTACTCTTAAATACATTATTATGAGAGTCTCTATATCACTTAATTAGTGAGTGTAGTCCATTTATGTGTACTTTAATCACCTTACTATTAGAAATTTTGCCCTCTTGGCTTAATATGTTATATTTTCTATATTTTCTTGTTTCTTTTTTATTTTTCTACCTGTCATCAGAAATATCAAATTTTCATCTGTTGCCTAAAAGTTAATTTTTTATTTTATTTTCGCAATAGTTTGACTTAATTTTAAGTTGTTTTCCCTCTCAGTATAATACAGGGAGCAGGTCAGCATCTGTGCTTTTAATCGTTAGCACAATGATGCCTACAGCACGTGACCTGGGATCTTTTCTGTTGCCACCCATCTTTTGTGTTTCAGGAGTCTTCGCTAGGTATGCCTGTTAGAGTGGGACTCTTTCCAGCTCCCCTCAACCCTGTACTGTGATGAGACCTCAGAGCTACTGCAGGGCCATTTACCCCCACTCCATGGCTCCCTTCCTACCGCAGCGCCAAAGGGTCCTGTCACACGGCCCCAAAGTTAAATTAACAGTCAGGAGGTCACAGCTTCAGGGTATGGAGCAGGCTGGGCTGACTTACCACCAGGTGCACACCTAGCAGGGTTATGTGGGAAAGGTGAGCTCAATTAAATACTGTCTCCTTCCTCGTTGCTAGCATTCCCCAGCTTCAGGCCATCACCTTTGCAACATCAGAGCCCCCATGTGCTCAGTTTTTAAGAATTCCTTCACAAGCTTCTTTCCCTCCCTCCCTCCCTCCCTCCCTCCCTCCCTCCCTCCCTCCCTCCCTCCCTCCCTCCCTCCCTCCCTTCCTTCCTTCCTTCCTTCCTCCCTCTCTCCTTCCCTTCCCTCCCCTCCCCTCCCCTCCCCTCCCCTCCCCTCCCCTCCCCTCCCCTCCCCTCTCCTCTCCTCTCCTCTCCTTTCCTTTCCTTTCCTTTCCTTTCCTTTCTTTTTCTTCCTTTCTTCCTAAATTAATGAATAGTAGCCTGATGTGTGTCCTTCTCTCTTCAGGCAGATCAAATTGCTTTCAAGAGGGGAAGGACACAGCTTTGTTAGTTTGCTTTCTGAACCCACCTGAAAATTTCTCCTACCTAATTCTGCCATATCTGCCTTTATTTATTTATTTATTTTATTAACACTAGCGTCTGCTTTCCTGCGGCATGTTTACTCGTTCATATGCCAGCTTTTCACGGTGTGCTAATTTATTATCATACTCGATTGTATAACGGGCAGGCAGTTAAAACTGAACCTGTCTGGTGGTGTGCCCTTTGCCCAGCTCCCACTTTGTTAGGATTCTTACTGACTTCACTTTGGAAACAGTCTGTAATTTCCACTTTTTCTGTTTTATTTTCATTTTGACTTGAATAACTGGAGAAATCGTTTTGAGTCTGTAACTTATTTATTAATCTAGCATTTTATTACATTGTGGTCAATAATATTTTTTCCATACCAATTTGTTTGAAAAATGATGTGTTTGTTGTAGATTAATATGGATATTTGTGATTAAATTGATATGTTTTAAGTGTTCTGAATCCTTATTCATTTTTCATGAACCTAGTAAGTGGAGGATTTATAGTTAATTATACTTCCGTATTATTTTTGTCTATTTTCATGTTCTATTGGAAGCACAGAAATATAACAATAATTTCCTTTTGTTTTTAGATTATACTTTGATGTTAATATTTGACTGTCTCTTTTGTTGTAGTGTTAAGGGTGTACCTACATCTCGCAAAGGCAATTGCAACATTTCTTTTATTGGAATCTAAAAATATACAACATTAGAGTCTGTATCTTTTACTAAGAAAATTTCATCAGTTTGAACTTATTGTAATAGTTATTGAAGATATTTATTACGATGCTTAACTCATTTTATGGTTTGTGTTTTTTTTATATCTGCTGGCTGTTACTCCAGGTTATCTTCAAGGCTCTAACATATATTCTCACATAATTTTAAAAATTAAGAACAAAAACGCTGTTTGCAGTCTCTGTATAAAGATGTTTGATAAAATCTTGAGTTTTAAGAAAAATGAATATTAAAATTTGTTAAAGTATTTTTAAAATATTTCCAGTAGCTTTATAATATATTTGCAAATATTATGCTCTTCTGTTTTTCCTTTAAAAGAATTATTTCTTGATTCTTTGGTTTTTAATTTCTCAGAGAGTGTCTCTGAGTAATTTATTAGGTGTTTATGGTGGATATAGTTTTTGTGAGCTTTTCATACCAAGAATTATGTTCTAATTATCGTGACACCATGATAATTGGCTAGGCTTGACATTTTCTTCATCAACTTTTTTTACTGCAAATGTTAAATGGTCAGCTCCATTGCCTTAAGCACGTTTTAAAGAAAAAACCCAATATCAGCCTGAATTCGATGCTTTTCTTCTCTTTGGGCTCTACTGCAGTTTTTGCCTCAGTTTCTTAGAAGTTGGCTTCCTCGCCTAGGTTTTCTTCTTCTTTTTCTTCCTACTATCCTCCTACCAGAGTACTGGGTGGAGGGGAGCTAACATTCTGCCACAGATCTACAGCCTGAGTTCCTCCTTCTAATATAATAACTTTATTTTAGATTTTCATTGTTTTATTCTCATTTTAGTTCATTGTAAGTCTCTGTTGGGGTGGGGGTTTTTTGTTTGTCTTGTTTAATTTCTAAAAGCAGTCATCAGTATGTATTCATTGTTTGGTGGTTTCATCTCTCTCCTTCCCCATGTCCGAGGTTCTTAGGCCCTGTCATCTGTTTTTGTCACTAGACACGTCTTGGACTTTGGATTCCCTTATGCCCTGTACCCCAGACTGTGTACAAGAAAAGGCTTTCCTAGGAAGTAGTCAGCCTTTTCTTGTTTGTCTTTTGCTCATTACTCTTTCTCTCCCCCGGTATCTCCGGGTGGAACTTGAAGATAACTTTACCCATGGACACATGGATTTGCTAATTGTGCTTACAGTTGGTTTTCCTCTCTGTTAACTTTGAAGTCTCCAAGTGAGGTCCGTAGTTTCAGCAAGCGAATAATCTGTAACTGCAAATTCAAAGCTTGCTGTTTCATCCAAGACAAATGAGGAAAAAGCAGATCATGCTGTGCATCCTCAAAGGTGTGGCTCTCTCTCCTTGACCCTGCGTTCTACACTCCAGGTGTGCAGCCGGTCAGCACCCTCCTACCTTCTCTCTCTGCTCTGACAGCTGCCTCTGAACAAATGTGAGCTAGCAGGGAGGTGAGCTGCCCCAAGGTCGCATTCTTTGGCAGGAAAGCAGATGTTGTCCCCCTTTGCACTGGGTGGACTGGTTCTCCAGCAGCCCGGGGCTGTAGTAGAGAGTGTCCTGACACCAGATGAAGCCTGGTGGTCACTTACCTGTTCAGTTGCTTCCTCCTAATTTTCAGCCATCTTATTTTAACTATTAGCTTAATCTGAGATAGACTTTTGCCTCCTGCTTTTATTTGAGTTTTGTTTGCTTGTGAGTGTATATGTGGTATATACACACATGTATGCGCAGATGCCCGAGTTCACAAGGAAGCTAGAGGACGTCCAGTGTCCCACTCTGTCTATCACTTTCCCTACTTATTCCCTTGAGACATCTCTCACTGGACCTGAAGCTCACTGGGCCAGCAAGCCCCACACCCCAAGGGTCTCTCCAGCCACCCAATGGCTTTGGTTCCTGTTCCTGAGCACGTTAGAGTCTGTGAACTGGTTTTTTTTTCCTGCCGTTTGGGCTGAGAGGTTTTATGACTGACTTCCCCGGGTGGGAGGTAGACAGGCCGCATCAGAGTGGGCCCTCTCAGCAGGGCGGGGGGGGGGGGGGGGTCCCCCACAGCACTGCTTGGGAGCCAGGACTTCCAGCACCAGAGAAATGAAAACAAATCTGCCTTCCTCTTTAGGGAAAGCCGAAGTCTGAAAGTTGTGTTATTTGATTTAAGTCTGTGAAAAACAAGCTAGAAAAGTTATAAATGCTCTGGAGAATAAATAAAGCCATCTTTGTGAATGTTCCATTAGCAAGTAGGGAGCTGTGACTTG
Source organism: Peromyscus maniculatus bairdii (assembly GCF_049852395.1). Lineage (NCBI taxonomy): Eukaryota > Metazoa > Chordata > Mammalia > Rodentia > Cricetidae > Peromyscus > Peromyscus maniculatus. The sequence goes on along the minus strand of NC_134854.1, from coordinate 21,147,713 downwards.
TTACCTTCTTAGTAGTAAACAGATATTTATTTTTAAAGGAGTTCTAATAACTGGCTGTCAGATGGAACCAATATGTTCCTCATTAATAACCACATTCTGAGAACCAACCCAGAATGGCCCTGTTAGAAACTTGCCCTGCGCTTCATACACTGCCCTTGGTGGGGACCTTCGTGTCAGGTTGAGTTATGACTCAGCTGGCTAATTCCAGCTTGGTTTGCATATGTAGTTCCCTGAAAATAAAATCCACTTTTGTTGATATAGAGACGCCGTCTCTGAAGCCTTGAACAAAAGCGGCAAAGATTTGCCCCCGCTTCATTTTCCACAGCATCAGGTATCGGCAGAAATGCCCCAGTTCCTCCTGTGGAGCTCACCTCACTGTGAACAAAACAGACCTCAGTCCAGTGCAGAAGTGAGACTTAGAAATCTGTGCAGTGCTGAAACCATCTCACAGAGTTCTGTGCAAATGCCAGGCATTGCTGGCTACCCTGTGCAGCATGAGCGGAGAATGTTGTGCTTATCTGATTAGAAAATGTCTGCTTTCAGAACACTCTTAAATCTCGCCTGCAAAGATAACGTGTTTCACTTCAAAAAATATTTTCCATGCCTGCACAGGCTAAATAGAGTACAGCCATTGAAGCTGATTAACTTCCTGCCTGCAGCTGCCCATTTTTGGTGGTCACATATGGCCATTTTGATTCCGTGTTCATCTTATTGAAAGCAATAAACAGCCTCCACACAGCAGCACACCTACAGAATGTGAAGTGAGACTTCCTGCTCATTGTGGAATTGTACATTTGTGTCGCAGCTGACAGGGGAGATGGCAGAGCCTGAGCTCACAAGGTAGGACATAGGCCTGCAACCTTTTGGGGAGGCACCAGGAGGAAGACACTCAGCCTTCTAGTCACGTGCGTCTGCTGAGTTCCCTCACCCCTTGGCACAGCACAGTCTTCCCTGTGGAACAGGAGTCTTCAGCCAGTCTTGGCTAGTTTGGATACAGAAGATAAGAAAGCCCGAGACCCTCTGGCCTAATTATAGGAGAAAAAGCCCAATGGAGCCAGCCAGGAGCACATTCTCCCTGCATGCCTTCAACATCACCTGCAGAATATGAGCTCTGAAAGTCATACATAGATACTTCAAAGGTCGACTCTGCCACGTTCATGTGGCCTCGGTGACTATGTACCCGACATGTTGTGTCCCTAACTAAACATCAGTTTAGTAATGAACATATTCTAAGTTGCTTTCCTATTTTTAATGTTTCTTTTCTGTACGTATTGGGGTGCTCACTCTTGCACCATATGGAGGCCAGCTTTTCTGTGTGTATTGGGATGCTCACTCATGCACCATATGGAGGTCAGAGGTCAACAATGGATGCCTTCCTCTGTGACTCTGCCCCTTAATGTTTGAAAAAGGGATTCTCACTGAATCTGGGGTTCACAGTCAGGGCTAGGCTGGCTGGCCAGTGAACCCCAAGATCCTCTTGTTTCACCTTGGGAGCCAGTTACACGTGTACATAGAACTCTTGGTCTGTCCCATGGGTGCTGGCGCCCCTCGCTCAGGCCCTCATGCTCACACAGTGAACACTTTGGCCACTGAGCCTACTCCCCGGATGCCGGTAACACTCCCCCCCCCCCCCCCCCCGTTTACACTCTGTGTCAGGATCCTCAGAGACCGCCCAGTCAGAGCCATGATTCCTCATCTAGGGCAGTGATGATCACATGCACCTTGAGATGCTTTTTATAAGGATTGAATGAGAAATAATTGCATCGGGGAAGCCAGCTAGGCAAGCTGATGGGCAGGAGAGGTAGAGGAGTCAGGCCTGGGGTTGTTTGTCCTGCACCTCTTTCTCCCAGGGGACACTCCAGGATGCAGTGTGACGTCTCTGAGCCTCTTTCTCATCTGAGCAATGATTTGAACAGAATCTGATTTGCTCACTCCCAGAGCCATTTGCAGTAATATAGGAGGCTGAAGAAAAACAGGCAGGCTCCTGCCATGTAAAAATAAATAAATAAATAAATAAGTAAGTAAGTAAGTAAGTAAGTAAATAAATAACCCCATATTAGCAGAACTGTGGGCTGAGATTTCTACAGACTGGCTTTGGCAACCTCTACTATTTAAAGTCTTTTGTACAGTGTTTTTCTGTGTAAACTGAAAAAGTTCAAATTGTATGTTTTTATGCCTTTCCTGTTAATAGTGATGGATACGTAAAAATTCTTTGAAAGGTCCATTGCACCCAAGATTGAAATACCCACATAACTGTAATTTCAGGCCTTGTGTCAACTAGGAAACCGTACAGTAGTTGTTGCTTATCGTATGAATGATGTCCAGATTTTCACAGTTCATTCTGTACCTGAAGGATCTACTGCTCTCTCCTGACACTAAGCTCTCACTGGTTGGCGCTACCTCACTGCGAATGTGGTCAGCCCTCTTCTCTTACCTATTTTGGTGAGAATAGAGTGTCAAGCTAACCAGAGACCAGTTTGGGCTACTCACATTTCTCCCTAGATTCGTCCACAGTTTGGGGTACTAACCTAGTATGTACCCCATAAGGAGAAGGTGCTTGCAATAGGAATTTCTGAACTCTGAGCATGGCCAATATGCCTGGCCCATTTTTTCCCCCATTAGCTGCCAAATGTGGAAGTATGTGGGTGATGCTGGGAGCTCTTTCTATCTTGTCCTTTTATTTTTTCTTCTGGAAAACTGAGGTGTGGATAAGCAACTGACAAAGGTCACGAGTGCTGTGAGCAAAGAAGTCTAAAGCTCCACGAAGAGGAAGGCCATATGCCTTCACTCTACCGGAGCTAGTCCTTAAGAAAATGGTGTCTGGCATTTACCCATAATGCAGTGCTCACTAGGGAGCTGACTCTTTGAATGGAACCAGATGTGCTTGCCTTTCAGGAGTGGCTTTGGGTAGGCCATTTAATGCCTTTTGTTTCATTTTCCTGAATGTCATTGTGGTGCTTTTATTGGCCTGGAACTGGCTATGCAGACCAGACTGGCCTTGAACTTGCAGCAATCCTCCTGCCTCTGCTGTCTAAGTGTTGGATTGCAGGGGTCATTTAACACTGTTAAATGGGAAGTGAGATGGGGTAATCACATTGGCATGCTTTAGGTGGTTTTCTCAGGTCCCGGCTGACTTTATTGATAACTCTTACTCAGCCATGGTGCTTGAAATGCCTTACATGGATGATCTCATTTAGTGTCCCAGTAAGGGTGGTCATAAATTATGAGGAAGTGCATTTTACATGGGAGAAAAGTGTAGGGGAGAGGTTAAGCAGTATTCCTACTGCATATCATGCACACAACAAACACTATAAATTTGAGCAGCCTAACTTTTCATATTAATATGTTTTAAGCATCAAACAGTAGATATTCTTGTCAATAATGGATGGGGGTGATCATCTAGGCCTTGGAGTTGCTTTATTCTCAAACAATATAATACATCTGTAAAACAATTCCTTGTAGTTGTATATATGTCTCCATGTTGTATATAAAGAATATCTTCAATGTCTAAATACTTTTGACCTTTTATGGCTTTAGTTCTCATTGGCAGGAGATGTTAGCGTGACTTTACTGGAGAGGACATTTTGCCTTCACAGCCATCTTGCAGAGAGCCCCTCCTCGATGGGTGTTTATAAAGTTCATCTTTTTTTTTTTTTTTCAAAGAGAAATGGCACAAGATCAGAACCCAGACATCCAAGTTCTAATCTAATTCAGTGTTGATTTGTTTTACAACTAGACAGGTTGATTCTCTTTTCTGAGCCTCCTTCCCCAACTCAGGCACATCACTGTGCTCTAGATCACTGTGCTCACCGTGGGCTTATAGTTAGAGGGCCCTGTGGGTACTGAGCCTGGGTGTCCTGGCATTGTCGCATCTGGAAGACCTATCTAGACCAGGATTTCCGGTGAGCACAAATGGCCTCTGCCAATGATTTCTCTGAGAAAGCCTGCTGTAGCTTCCTTGTCTGGCGCACTCACACTCTGGGCATCTGCTAAAGGCAGCTGGGTGAGGTGACCACTAGGCCAATGGTATGAACAAGAGACGCAGAACCCTGGGCATCTCAGTTCAGAAAGAGTGAAAATGAGCCCTGGAAGAGGTCCTCAGCCCATGTTAAAACAGTGTTGAGGTCACCCTCCACAGCTGGGCTGCAGCAGGGCTGCCTGCACTGTCCTTAGCAGGGCCTGACAAAGACTAAGGGGGACCTTGGTGCACCGATCTGACAACTCCAACCTCTGACTGTTAGTCAGCTGCATCCTGGGTGTTTGGTCCAACCTCTTTTGATTCTCCCTTCTTTCCCTTATTATCCTTCCACGTGCCCCAGCAGGCCAGTAAAGCCAAGGACATGCAAGCCATTTAGAAGGTGCTGTGGACTGCAAAGATTACTTCCCTACTTCCCGTTGTAATTCAAGGCCCTTCCCTCAGCCATTCCTTGGCTGACTGGTAAACTGCATTAAATTTACTTGGTTGTAGTAATAGCATAAGATTATAGTCCTTCCTGGACAGTTCTAATTCCAAAGTACTGTGGACCAAAAAAGGGGGGGTGAGGAGTGAGGGGGTGTCTTTAGTAAATTTGTGTTAAACCAACTCGAAGTAAACAATGTAACCAGAAGAAGCTGGGTGCATCACTTCGTGGGTTTGGTTGCAGAGGACCCTTCCCAGACCCTCCAGTGGGCAAAACGCAGATGATGAGGGTGCGGGGAGAATTGGGAATTTCAAAAACCTCCTTTCCCAGGGATTTCAGAGAGCAAATTGTGAACCTATAAAGTGTTTTCCTTAAGTTCAGGGAGGCCGGTTAGCCCTTAAAGAAATGAATGACGCATTGAAGACCCCTCCTTACAAAGAAAACCGTGGGGGGAGGGGAGCCGAGCAAACAGATGGTAAAGGCGACTATTATGTTGTAGAAAATGCTTTTTGAGGTTGGAGTCTCCATACAAGTAGATATTTTGGAGGGCAGAAATCTGAATCTGTACCTTTCCCGCGGTTAAAAAGAAGAAGGAGGAAAAACAAAAAACAAACCCGGAGCTCTCAGCTGCGTCCCCTCCTTCCTCCGCAGCAGAGCTGCTCTGCGGGATGTGAGAGCGACTCACAGAGCCACAGCGCCACCTTTCTGCAAGATGCGGGACTGAATCTTCACGCTATGCCCGGCCTGTTGACTGGCTGGCTCTAGCCGTTCAATGGGCCAGCCTCAGCAAGGAAACAGCCCCAGGACGCTCAGATCATAAAGGAAGAGCCGCAGAGGCCAAGAAATGGGTTTTCTTTTCTTTGGCCTCTGAGCAATTAAACTGGTAACTTAATCGGATGTTAGGGACTGTGAGCCATAAACCCTGTGTTTAATTAGTTTGCACCCAGTGAGTCATTTTACACGCTAGACATTGTAATTTACAAACTGCTGCACTGCAGCAGTTTCCTAGGATTTTTATTGTGTCATAAGATATTCTTCTCGCTGCTGAGTCTTTAAAAATATAGAAACACTCTTAGTTGAGAATTTTTTTCTTTTCAATTTTCAGTTGCAAATCAAACATGCAGTTACAGAAGCAGAGATTCAAAAATTGAAGACCAAGGTAAGCACCGCAACGTGGTGTTTGAATTGTACTCTTTAAACTTCAGATACTCTGAGGAGTTCGAAGCCTAGGACTAAGGGATTTGCTCCTGTGCGTTTGGGAGCATATTTACATGAGAGTTTCATTTCCACCATTAAGTGCACAGACAGATCTTCTGGGGAGCAAGCACACTGCACACACCCCAGTGAACGCCACACAGCACTTCATAGCTGAAAGATTTATACTTAGTCATATTCTCTCTGAAATTTCTTCAAAAAATAATATTTTTAATGGCTCAAGCACCTGAACTATGTACTAATTTTTTAAGTACAAGCTGGTATATCAAATCTCCTCTATGTCATTTACCTTATAATAAATAGATTTATTTTTAGCTAAATTATAGAAGCAATGTATTGTTTTAATGTGGCACATTAATTGCTTTTTAGAAAAAAACTTCCCATGTCTAAGAATTAAATATTATAAACTCACTCTCTGATACTGTATAACTGATTTAGATTCAGGGGCTACTGGAAATCTTGAGACATAGTTTGCATTATTTAAATTTGTTGAAGAGAAAATATATTAATAAAAACTATATTTTTAATCTATATGAAATGAGACATCAAAGTAAACTGCGAAATTCTTGTACAAAATACACTTCTAGCTATTGTGTTTAGTTATAAAAATGTATATTTTTAGAGATTTAAAAATACTTTTCACTTCCTTTCAAATTATGCTGTATTACTTCCATGATCTTTTAAAAATTGCGATAATAATTTTCCCCACCGCTAGTGATCTGTTTTCTCATTCACAGTGAATGCTTATTTTGGATTTTCCATGCACTTTAAATGGAGATGAATTAGCTGGGCTACTTTGGTTAAACGGTCTTCTCGACTAATATGCATGCTCTGGAGCTCTGTAGTGAAAGCTGGTTTATACATCCTTCATGGTGCCAGCCTCGCACTGTGAATCTTAAGTTCTAAGTTAGCAGTGGCTGGTACATAAACAGCTGCTATAAAACGTCACTTAATTACAGAAGCAGTAAAAACTGAGTCCTTTCTACCCGAGAACTGTTTCTTGAAGCTGAAAAGCTGATCTTCTGAAACTGTTGGTTACAAATAGGGAAAAGGGGCCCCTGTGTTTACAAATGCTCTCCTAGACAGGCATAGGAATTTGACTATGAAGATTCAATTTAGAAAAGACTAAAAATTGCTATTTTATATTTTTCTTCCTACATTGGTATATGATATGACACCTGAAAATATGTAATTGTGATTATTATCCATGTTAAATAGATTTCCTCATTTCAAAGCAATTTTTACTTTGTAACCTCTTGTCCAAATGTATTTAGTAAAATTTTTTCACCAAACTATACCTGTGATATATAAGTATATATTTGTGTGAATGTGTATTTCTATTTGTTCAATGCTATGTGCTTTCAGAATGTTTTCATTTTGAACACTGGTAAGTTAAAGAAAGCAGAGAAGGCTGACAGAGCAGCAGCTTGCCGGGCAGGTGGCTGTTCTTAGTGCCCTTTAAACCTCATCTGAACATGTGTCAACAGCAAAGCCAGACGGGTTTCCTCTCTCCTGCACGCGAATTCAGCCGGGAGGCCTAGAGAAAACCGCGCCCCATATTCCTAAGAGTACCTGGAGACAATAACAACACAAAGCTATCTTTCTGATCCATTGCAGAGAGTTAGATGAATCAGACAGCCATTTACATCTTTACTTAGCCTTTTTTTTTATGCTTTGTGTATATTAAGGTTTATAAAGATCTAGCCATTTATAACACTCCCTGGAATATATTGAGTGACAGACTATTCATGTCCATTGAAATCGGGAACCTAATGGTATCCTCTAAAGGGTTAAAAGCACAGGAAGAGAGGCTCACACTTGTCAGATGATAACGATGCCCAGGAAGTGTGGCAAGGATGCTGAGCTGTGAGAGCATGGGTGCTTTGTGTAGATGCTAACCTGGACTCTCAGAAACTTGGACCACTTGTCTAAGTTTGAAGGAAAATAATTCAAATGTCAGCTGAATGACTAAGTCCCTTCTTAGCCATTAGTGCAGTGGTTCTCAGCCCTTGGGTCTCAGAATGACCCATCCGCAGGGTCCCCCCAAGACCATCAGAAAACACAGGTATTTACAATTCACAAAGTAGCAAAATTGCAGCTATGAAGTAGTGATGAAAATAATTCAGTTGGTGGGGTGGTCAGCACAACATGAGGAACTGTGTTAAAGGACGTAGCTTTAGGGAGGCTGAGAACCACTGGCCCCTCCCTTCCTCTCCTTGCCGAGCCCTACTCCCTTTCAGTTAATTTTCAACTGATCGTCCTGCATTTTACTTACCATGCTCTCAAAGGACACGTGTTGACATAGATTGGACTGCATCGGTGATGTGCTGGACGTCTTTTCCTGCTTGCAGTATTTCAAAGAAAGTTCATGGGACTTGGAATCTGATTTGTGTCTCATCACGTATCAGATGGGGAACCTCGAGCAAATCGTTCCCTTTCTTCAAGCCTTCCATATTATCCACTATGGATATGGAAAGCATTGTTGCTCTGCTCATCTCGAGCTGTTTTGATGGCTGAGCGTAGCCAACAATAGTACTGTATTGAAGACAAGCTGAAATAGTGTGACGCAGTAGTTGCTGCAGACACACCTAAATTACTTTTGCCTTGACATTTGTTTTCTCCAGCTGCAAGCAGCAGAAAATGAGAAAGTAAGGTGGGAACTAGAAAAAACCCAACTTCAACAGAATATTGAGGAGAATAAAGAAAGAATGCTGAAGCTGGAGAGCTACTGGATCGAGGCACAGACATTGTGTCACACCGTGAATGAGCATCTCAAAGAGACTCAAAGCCAGTACCAGGCCTTGGAAAAGAAATACAACAAAGCAAAGAAGTTGATCAAGGACTTTCAACAAAAGTAAGCGTTCCCCAGTGATCCAAATAGCAGTTGGAACAGGGGTGTGTCTGAAGAAGGCACATCCCCAGTGCTTGATACTGTTTAGAGGTGTGAGAGGTCAGGCTGGGCCTTCCTTTTCAGACCACAGTCACCACAGATTAGGGGAGCAACTTTTTCTCATGGGAATTTATTTCGGGTGTTATCAATTGACTTCTCCTTGGTTTTTGATAGTAACTATTCAAACACTTGCACATCTTGGTTCTTCTTGGAATCTTCTCTATGTTTTAGAAACCAGCCGTGCAGCTGGAGCTGTCCAGGATGCTGGGCTGACAGTTGGAGGTGCTACATGCAGAAGAGCAGCTGGAGCATGGGGGGGGGGGGGGGCTGCCTCTGTCTGGGTCCCTTAGAATCAGTGACCCAGGCCCTGCCTCTGTAGATGTGTAAACACGGACTGCAAGACCTCCCACCCTGCCTCTGCGTTTCTCACCCTCTGCTCTCAGGGCCCCAGGTCACAACAGTGAAGCAGGCCCTGAGCACACCCTGGTATGAAATTTCAGCAGCTCTCTTCTGAGCTACAGCTGGTTTCCCTCGCCTCTCGGGCCTGGATGTAATCTTAGAGCGCGAGCCAAGAGAGATTTTCATGAGTTATTTCTGACTCACTAGACCAAGTACCTTTCGTGGTTTTCTGTGACAAGCCTTAGAGGCTAAATATGTGTGTCACAGTCATCACATTTCTTTCCTGTCTTAGAAATAATATTTTAATAGTTGAAACAGATAGTGACAATGGGTTGTTTAAAAGAGGATAGTAGTTATTTGTCACTGTGAACTCAATCAATACATTACCATTGTAACTTTTTGCTAACAACACGGTATCGATCTCTAAGAAATGACCAGATTTGCATATTCTACCAGAAGCTCTCAGAATGGAGGGGCCTCCCCTTCTCCAGTATTACCCATGAAGGTGTGAGGGATCATGTCATATCCCCCCCCTTCTCTCCGGAACGACCTCTTTTCAGCTCTCCCCATCTCCTTCCATCTGTTGCCTTATGTATTGGAAATAGAGAATCGTTTCTACTGACAGGAAATTATCACCACTGAATTCCCCACGGAGTCATTAGTACAGTCACTCCTGTCCACATGAGTGTGCTTGCTCCCAATCAGGCAGTCCAGATGACAGCATACTTAGAAAAATCAGAACGCTTCCTGTATTTGTGATTACGTCATTAAAGGTGTCTTTTCTTTCGTTGCCATAAACTTCTCCATGAGCTATACTTGAGATTTATTTCAATAGCTCTCTAGGTGTCTGTCCCACTGAACTTCTGTAAGAATGTCCACCCTTCCTCACTTACTGAAAGTTGTCTACAATTGAACCTATTTTCTTCTTAAGAGAGCTCGATTTCATCAAGAGACAGGAAGTGGAAAGGAAGAAGCTGGAGGAGGTGGAGAAGGCTCATCTGGTGGAGGTCCAAGGCTTGCAAGTCCGGGTGAGTAGGATTTTCAAAGCCACTACACAATGAGGTGAGGCGGCTCTGCCCAGAGGAATGTGGGACATTCCAATTTCCGAATGGCTTTTTGTTTTCTAGATTAGAGATCTGGAGGCTGAGGTGTTCAGACTACTGAAGCAAAATGGGACTCAAGTTAACAACAACAACAACATCTTTGAGAGGAGAACATCTCCTGGAGACGTCTCAAAAGGAGACACTATGGAGAATATGGAAGTCAGGCAAACGTCCTGTCAGGACGGCTTGAATCAAGGTTGGTCCCTCCTCACCTCGCATGTCATTGTTGCTGACAGTGTAATCAGGACTTAAGTTCTTTTTCTGACTTGGAGATCCCCAAACTCAAACCACCTTCTAAGGCTTGTCTGGATAAGAGCCTGTCATTCAGCTCATACCAGACATAAACGCTTCAGTGTAAATGACAGAGTTCCAACTAAAGGCAACCGCAAGTGTTATCTTTAAAGTGTCATAAGTAAAGGCACTTAGTAGACTGCATTGGAGATAATAGTCCTTTCCTTCTAGTCCCCACCCTTAGAATAAATATCTTGCCCATGCATCAGAGGGCTGGCCACCTGTTTCAAGCTTTCCAGACTCAGTTAAGATAGTCTCTTCAGTTCTGTTCTTTATCTAGGGTCCTACTTGTACTCCCCATGTCCATCTTGCCAAAAACCAAATAAGTAGAGAACACAGATAGCATCAGACACACCCACGATCCGGGTGTCACTTATATGTTCTCGAACATTCACATTCTATACATAGAGTTTATGTATATATCCATATGAATGAGTGTTCCATTTAAATAGTGCATTCTTACATTAAAAATGTAAGAGCATGTGTACACATAAATATGGAGACTGGAAGACTTCGGTTGCTTCATTTTACATGAACATACAGAGTGCTTGAAGAGAAGGAAGGAGCTCCACGAGCAGCGTCACAGTGACCTGGCAGCACACTAGTACGACTTAGAGCAAAACTCTCAATTATGAGCTGTTTTGTTTTTTGACACTTTCTCTCCTGTTAAGATCTTCTCGGGGCGGGGGAGATGGCCCAGTGGGTAAAGTGTTCGCTACACAGGCCTGAGGACCTGGGTTCGGATCCCCAGCACTCACGTGGAAAGCCACGTGCTGTGCACCCATAATCCCAGCGCCAGGACGAGGAGCAAGAGATAGAGTGTTGCTGGGGCTTGCCATCCAGCCAGCCCAGCTAGATCACAGCTCCAGGTTCACTGAGAGACCTCTTCTAAAATCAAATAAGGTAGTGCTTCCTGACCACAGCACACGTTTGTACACACTGGCACATTCACTCACTCATTCACACATGTACGTACACACACACAAACATGCACACACATATACACACACAGATGCATAGACATTTCCAGAAGATGTTTCTGATAAGCAGCTGTTTATATTGTATCATTAACTTCAGAAGTAACTTCTTAATCCTTAAAAGTGCAAAGAATCAAAAAATGTTCATTTAAATGAAGATTCGAGTGCGCTTACTGGGTTTATGTCATTTTTTTTTTTCTGGGTTGTGTCTAAGTAAGGGGTAGCTTATAAGTAATGCCTCAAGGGAGTTGCCAGGGAAGAGCCTCAAGGGTTCACCGTTGAGGGCTATGCCTTGGGAGGGTCCCCAGCTGCTCTGGGTTGGCCTTATGGTGTGGACTATAAAAGTGGTGACAGCCACCCTCCAGCTTACCAAGGGTGCTTGGCACCATGTGACTGGGAGGCATAGGTAAGTGATGCTGTTAGCAAGTGCAGCTACAGTTTTTGTACCTGGAAAAGGCATTCGATTGAAGTCCAAAGAGAAGTCGCAGAAATCGAGCCAGTGTGGAGATTTTCACCTTCATGAGTGTTTGAGGTTTAATTGTAGTTTATTAAATACAGGGTCTTGCTGTGGTATACTCAGGCTTTGATCAGTACCCTGTAGCTTTTCCCTGTTATTCATGCCTTTCAGTTTGGAAATCGGTGTCTTGTCAAACATATAATTAATGGTATTTATTAAATTGTTTGACTACAGAAGATCAACAAACTGTACTATTAACATGCTGATTTGGATCAAAACCTTACATTTCTTCTGAACCCTTTTCTATTCTGTACCCTCCATTTTTCCACATAATTATCAGTTTCCCTAGCAACACTGGCAGTTCACAGTGAGATGTGGAGACTACTAATTCATCCTGAAAGCCATGCCTACTTGTGGTGGAAGTGGAATCCGTCACTTCAGACTTTAGCAATATACATATCAAGCCATGTTCTTTCAGTTCTTTTGCAGCCAATGACAAATCTCCTTGAATTTCAGTCACTTGATCACATAAACTTAAGTGGCTTGACTAGTAGCTAGATGGAATGTTCTGGAAAGCATTTTCTAAATGGATTCTTTGCTTTTGTTGCTAGGGAACACCAAAGACTAAGAAAATAGGGAGTGAGGCTACAGACCCAGTACAGCCCATCCAGTCCTTTGCCACCTTCCGTAACTCCAGTACAGGACTTAGAGTCCCCATCATGGCTGCCCATTATGTGCAGTCATCACGCTATCTCTCAGGACTGTCCAGTTCTCCTCTGCTCCCCAGCTCTGGGGTTAAAGGAAGGTTTAGTGGTGTTTGGGCTTGGGGCAGCTCCTGAAGTAGATCAGTGATAGACGGTGTCAGAGGGAAATCATGGAAGAGAGAGGGAGGGTGAGGAGAGGAGGCAGGAAGAGGCCAGAAGCATCCACTCCTCCACACTGATCTTGTCTGACTTCCTGACAAGATCTGGGTAGCTAGTTGACTCTCAGTATTGGAATTCCAGACATTTTTGAGAAATAAAACTAATTTTCAAACCTTACAAAAATTTACCACACTTAAATTATCCTTTAACACTATTTGTATGTATCCTTGTCAGAACTAAACCAAGCAATACAGGTATTTTATTATAATGTGGGTAAAAAGGCCAGGCGTGTGGTGCACTGCCTTAATCCCAGCACCCAGGGGCAGGAGTGAGGCAAGCAGATCTTTATGGGTTCCATGCCAGTGGAGTTGACATCGCAAGTTCCAGTTCCAGGCCAGCCTGAGAGACAGTGAGAACCTAAAGGTTATGCATACAAATTCATTATCTAATATATTCTAATTCATTAGCCTTCCCACAATTATAGAAAACAAATTTAATAATTTTCCATCAAGAGTTTTAACAGATCTCGCCGGGCGTTGGTGGCGCACGCCTTTAATCCCAGCACTCGGGAGGCAGAGCCAGGCGGATCTCTGTGAGTTCGAGGCCAGTCTGGGCTACCAAGTGAGCTCCAGGAAAGGCGCAAAGCTACACAGAGAAACCCTGTCTCGAAAAACCAAAAAAAAAAACCAAAAAAAAAAAAACCAAAAAAAAAAAAAAAAAAAAAGAGTTTTAACAGATCTCAAAGCCCCTCTATTTTACACTGTGTAATTGTCAAATATTATTTTCCATCTCTGAAAATGATGGTTTTTCTGTACTATCTTTGCTCAGTACCTCAATAACACTGGTCTGTATGAGTTCTCTGCCTTGCTTCCTGGACCCTGGGGTGGCAGTGGCATCCACAGCTGAGCTTCATCATTAGAACAGGAGGTTAAACTTACTTCAGATAGATTTCCTTGAAAAGCCCTGAAATCAAAATGTCCATCCTGAGCATCTCTATAGTTCACGATTCTTAGGATGATACTGTTTCAGCTTCAAATATTTAGAGTCTGTTTTCTTAGAGGGGTTATACATGTTCCATAGACAACTGAAGGAGACCTGGGGTGGACAAGGGGAAGTTACAGATGGGAACTGTGGATCGTCTTAGTTAATTAAGTTCTTGCTGCAGAGCCTAACTCCAGCCAGAGCCTAGGTGGCCACCACCATGGTAGTGTTGACAGCAAGCAGGTCATGGGGCGTTCCAGATGTCCCTTTACAGCAAGTCCTGCATAGCTCCGAGGCTGGAAGTTGTCTTAACTACTTTATTCATCTTAAAGTTTTTATAAATATCATGAAACAATGAAACATGATAAAGACCTAATCAAAAGAAGTCCCAGAAGGCTGCGTCCTATGTATTCTATACATTGTGTTGTAGCATGAATCTTAAAAGTTCTTATTAATAAAAACAAACCTGGAGCCAGGTACTGGGTCAACACTGGAAGATCAGAGAAGCCGAACAAGCCACAGTCTCACCTCGCCAATTCCTCAGCAGATCCTGTTTCCTCAGACTGGATGCCTCTCAACTGAACTGTGCTGCTCAAAAGCCTAAAAGCTTAGCCAGGCTCTAGTTTCTCATCCTCATGCCTTAAATACCTTTCTGCTTCCTGCCATCACTTCCTGGGATTAAAGGCTCTTGTTACCATGCCTGGCTGTTTCCAGTGTGGCTTTGAACTCACAGAGATCCAGGCGCATCTCTGCCTCTGGAATGCTAAGATTAAAGGCGTGTGTGCCACCATTTTCTGGCCTCTATGTCTGTCTAGTGCCTGTTCTGTTCTCTGACCCCAGATAAGTTTATTAGGATGCACAATATTTTGGGGAACACAATAGCACCACATTGTGTGGATTCTAACTGGCAAGCTCCAACAGTGGTAATGCTGGGCCGAAAGACTGTAAACCATTGCTCAAATAATGGATCACCTTCCTAAAAACACAACAGAAACACGCAAGTGCTAGCTTCTGAGTGAGCCTGGGAGCTGACAGTACAACCGCAGAGGGGGTCGCTGAGCCTGGGGGCCGACAGAACAACCTCAGAGGGGGTCGCTGCTGCCCGTGGGTGACATGGCCGCCTCGGCGGCAGCAGCTGCGCCAAAGAATTCGCACTCCTTTAAAAAACTCTTTGCTCCTCTTAATACTGTTCGCAGTTGTTTGTTACTTTCATTTTGTTTTGAGACGGGATCTCACTGTGTAGTCTGCACTGGCCTGAAACTTGTGGTCTCCTGTCTTGGTGGCCCAAGTTCTGGGGTCACAAGTCTGTGATTTAGTGTTTTGTTTTTCTTTTTTTCACAACACCCTGTAAGTATGAGAATCCCAGTGGTCACTTACACTTTCTCTCTTGGAATCTTATCACCTGACTGAAACATATTTGACCACAAAGTATACCTTGTCAAACCAAGTACCAAGGGGATGAGAGTTAGGTGAAATTTTATGGTCAGCAGTGGTTAGATTATTTATAACCAGCTAGTTCTGGAAACAGGGAAAGCTCCCTGTTTAAGAAAGCAAGAGTTAGCTGGGCGGTGGTGGCACACACCTTTAATCCCACATGTGAGAGAGAGGCAGGCGGATCTCTGTGAGTTTGAGAGGTGCCAAAGCTACACAGAGAAACCCTGACTCGAAAAACCAAAAAGAAAAAAAAAAAAGAAAGCTAGAGTTTAGATTGAATTATAATAAGTTAAGATTTTTCAATAATGACACAGTGAACTACCTGATGTGTTGATTCATTTTTACCTATTATAATATTTAGATAAATATCCAGAAATAGGATCACTGCATTAAAAAGCAGGTGATTTAAAAGTCTAGATATTTCCAAACAAATAAATAAAAATAGAATTATCCATTAAAAAATATGTGGTAAAATCATGAAGTGGAAGCCAGAAGGTATCAGTACAATAACTTTAAAATATTGAGAGAAAATAAACTGTCCACTTTTGTGGAATATTCCTTTACACTGTGTGAAGATATATCACTATGATTGGTTCAATAAAGAGGTGAATGGCCAATCTAGGCAGGAAGAGGTGAGGCAGGACTTCTGGGGAGACAGAGGTCTCAGGGAAGAAGAAAGACAAGGTGGAGTCACCAACCAGACACAGAGGGAACAAAACATGTTGGAGGAAAGATAAAAGACATGAGCCGTGTGGCAGCAGGTAGATGAATAGAAATGGGTTGATTTAAGTTGTAAGAGCTAGTTAGAAATAAGCATAAGCTATAGGCTGTTTTCATAATTAATAAGAAATCTCCATGTCATTTTTTTGTGAGCTGATGGCCCAAAGAAAATCCATCTACAGTCCATCTATTGGCCCTTAGCAGCAGTGCCTTTAAGAATGAGAAAGACGATTGTCACCTGCAGCCCCACCCCTCAGGAAGCAGAAGCTGCAGGACCACAAGTTCGAGACCAGCCTGGGCTACTCAAGAAGAATTGTCTCAAAAGAAAACATGAATAAAACACAAAATAAAGAAAAATTATATTTCAGACAAGCAAAATATAGATATTTTCAACCAATGACCCTTCAATTTTATTTCTAAAAGACCTACTTCAGAAGGAAATCAGCTGACTTAGGAATGATCTCAAGGCTCAGACCTTGAAAATCCAGTTGATAGAAAAACTGCTAAATATAAACATTAAATATTAGCAAGCCAAATCCAGAAATATAACTTAAGATATGATGTATCATGACCAAGGTATGCCTGTGCAAAGAACACAAGATTGGTTAAACATTAAAAAAGACAAGAACTCATATTTCACGTATTAGCTACAAGAAAATTTCATTATTTCAGTGAATGAAGATGGACAGCTAATCATATCTATCTATAATAAGTTCTATCCAATTAGAACTGTGAATAAACTGCTTTACCTTGATGTCGTGAGAGGAACAGGTCTCCACCAGACCTCCTGTGCATAACAAATACTGAAATCAGGAATTCTCTTTAAAACAAAACATGTGTTCAGTGTTGCTCTATTAAAAGCACCATTACCACGTCTCTCTGTTGACTTAGTAATTGTAGCAAGTAATACCAGAGGAAGCAAGTGAAGGAAACAAATGAGAAGATAAAAGAAAGGAGCAAAGTTATAATGCTTGAGAATTTTATCAGAGAATATAATTTGTTTTGATCAAATCCACCTCCACCTCCTCCCCCCTGCATCCTACCCAAGTAGTGGTTATTGTCATTTTAACTTGTACAGATTTTTGTTTGTTTGTTTTAGTCAAATACACCAAAAACTCAAAAGTCTGTGGATTATAGGAATTAAACAGGGAATTACTAGATTAATTTTTTTAAAGCAATTTATCTTGGGGTACATGAGAACCTGTCTCAAAGCAGAAAACGAAAGGCAAACAAAGGAGGAAAAAGAAGATTTTTTTTCAAGCAAAATAACTTGTCTTAGTTAAGGTTTCTATTCCTGTGACAAAAATACAATGACCACGGCAACTCTTATAAGGAAAACATTTAATAGGGGTGACTTAGTTCAAAGGTTCAGTCCATTATCATCATGGTGGGGAGCATGGCAGCGTGCAGGCAGACATGGTGCTGGAAATGAGAATTCTGCATCTTGCAGACAACAGGAAGTAGACTGACTGTCACGCTGAGGGAAGCTTGAGAAAGAGACCTCAAAGCCCGCCCCCACAATGACACACTTCCTCCAACAAGGCCACACCTCCTAATAGTCCCACTCCCTTTGGGGACCATTTTCTTTCAAACCACCACATAACTAGAAACTAAAAAGGAGAAAAAAAACGTGTATGCACGTGTATGCGCATGTGCGTGCACGTGTACACACACACACACACACACACACACACACACAAATTCAGGCTTAACATGAGTTTAAAATTTAGTAAGAAGGAAGGGCCTCACTGTCAAACACTTCAGTCAGTAAGGAGGTTCCCGAGGCCAACCATACTCCCCTGAGGAAAGTTTCTTCACTTCCTTGTCTCTTCTCTTTTGATCCCCTTTGATGGACTCTTCAGGGACCTTGGTGTTTGATACCAAGTCAGATCTTTATGGTAACATCTATTTATTTCCTAGAAAAGTTTGATAGTGTATTAAGCATTCACTTTCAGCATTGGAGGCCAGAATTTTAAACTAAAGTTAAAGACATAATTAAAGAGGGAACTCATTAAATGGGAAGTCATTAAACTTAAAGTGAATACTTGCCCTTCTTTGTCAAGACTGTCTCCCGTAGCACCAGCGTGGTGGCTAAGCTTGTAAAGGTACAGATACCACCTGACATGGTGAGTTTGGTTCCTGGGATGCACATGGTGGAAGGAGAGAACCAAGTCCCACAAGTTGTTCTTGTTTCTGTAGTTGGTTGTTTTTTACTCTTTGGGGGGCCTCACCACCCAGCTCCCAAATAAACACACATGGAGACTTAGTCTTAATTATAAATACCCGACCTTAGCTTGACTTGTTTCTAACCAGCTTTTCTTAACTTAAATTATCTCATGAACCTTTTGTCTCCAGACCTTTTCCTTTCTCTGTTTCTGCATATCTTACTTTCACGCTTACTCTGTGGCTGGCTGCGTGGCTGCGTGGCTGCATGGCTGCGTGGCTGCGTGGCCGGCCCCTAGCATCCTCTTCCCTCTCACTTCTTTCTTCTTTTCCTCCCAGATTTCTTCTTCTATTTATTCTCTCTGCCTGCCAGCCCCGCCTGTCCTTTCTCCTGCCTCGATATTCACCATTCAACTCTTTTTTAGACATCAGGTGTTTTAGACAGGCAGAGTAACACAGCTTCACAGAGTTAATGCAACATAAAAGAATGTAACACATCTTTGCATCATTAAAGCAAATGTTCTACAGCATAAACAAAAGTAACATACCTTAAAATAACATTCTAAAACAAGTTTCCACAGAAACCCTGGCACATGCATAGTGCACACACACACACATAAATAAATAAATAAATAAATAAATAAATAAATAAATAAATAAATAAATAAATAAATAAATAAATAAATAAATTTAGTTAACATTTTTAAAAGAATATCTCATATAAGAACATTAGATGCATGGCAATGAAGTAATTGTTCTTTGCTATCTCATTGTTTAGCTCAAAAGTGGGGCAAGACAAATTCTGGAGTACAGTCAAGCTTTCTTTAGTCATCTATAAAGACATTTAATAATTTGGTAAACCTTCATAATTGTCATTTATGTTGAATAAATTATTTTTAATTATTTTAATTTTAATTATTTTTTTTACCCATCAACAAATATTTTGACTGAAATGCTGTTGAATCTCACTAATTAAAGAGTGAACATTCATGGCAAATCACTATGGAAATTTTTAATGAACAAGCTGAATGAACGAGGAATCAATATTTATTGACTATTTTTCTGGCATATAATTAAAGTCAAAAGTAGTCTGCTTCCTCAAAAACACACAGCATCTGAATTGCCTAGCTAGGCTGATGGGAGTTTTGAGTCTGTCTGCAGCTGAACCATTACAGATCCGTGAGGCGCTGAAAGGAGATGTAGAGCTAGGAACGGAGCCTTCCTTTAAGGAGATGTAGAGCTAGGAACGGAGCCTTCCTTTAAGGAGATGTAGAGCTAGGAACGGAGCCTTCCTTTAAGGAGATGTAGAGCTATGAACGGAGCCTTCCTTTAAGGAGATGTAGAGCTATGAATGGAGCCTTCCTTTCACAGTTCTCACTCTGTCTCCATAAATTCATGGAAGTCTCCAGAACCCGCTCCAAACCCCTCGGCTTCATTCACCAAGGTGGACATTGGTATCAGAGCATACCAAGAGCTGGCTTAGTAGGAGGCAGAGTTACTTGGTTAGAATGAACTTTTAGTAATTTTCTGCTCATTTTAGAAAAAAGTGTAAGTTGTAATATTTTGCTTTGGATTTTCAATTTTGTTTGACTTTGAGAGAACTACAAGGTTGATTATGATCTTCTGAAAGTAAAGACCATTTTAACACAAATATGGTAAATTTCCTTCCTGGGGGAACTTTATAGGGAAGGTATGTTCCAAATATTTCTTCTGTTTAGGCATGTGGTCTAATGAATATTGGACTGTGACATTGTAGTGGGGATCTGAGAATAGGACCGTGTGGTGGGATTTGAGGATGAAGCATCTGTGGCCCTTGGTTCTGCTCAACTTGGCCAGGTTAGAGAGGGGTCCGAGATATTCTCCTTAGGAAATCCAACAGCCATGTACTCTACTCACAGATAGAAAAACTGAAACATAAGCAGCTGTCTCTAGTGAGGACCAGCAGATTCACTTCTAGGTGTGGTTCTGAAAAGCATCCCAACTGTATTGTGTTGGTTCAGTACATATGATATCAAGGCCCTGTTCCAGTAGGATACTAACTACAAGTTATGGCTGAATTCTTCCTTAAGGTAGTTGTCAAACATTTTGCATAATTTGTACAGTAAGTATATCCAATGTCCATTAGAAATAATGATAGAAACATTAGAATTTTTGCACTCTGAAAATTCTGCTGCTTGAGTATCGTTTTTTTTTATTGTTTGTTTTATTTTAATGATCCTAAATGGTTTTAAACACCAAAAAAAGGCAAATGAAACAAAACCAAAAAAAAAAAAAAAACAATTATTTTATTTCAATTGTTTGACTTATTTGAGCTACCTCATCCCAAACCTAGTTGTTTCATTTTTAAAGTTTTGCTTGAAGACACTATGGATGGATTTTTAAATTATGATTAGTTCCTATTGATAAACTTACCTAATTAAATAACTACAAACCCTTGAAATTGCATCTGTGTTTGGGGTCCTGTTAAGGACTATTACTAAGAGACTAGCAGTTTTCTAAGTACTTAGGACATTCCTTAACAACTCTTGCAGGTAGTCTAAGCACCTAGCTTCAGGTTTTCTTTCTTTCTTTCTTTCTTTCTTTCTTTCTTTCTTTCTTTCTTTCTTTCTTTCTTTCTTTCTTTCTTTCTTTCTTTCTTTCTTTCTTTCTTTCTTTCTTTCTTTCTTTTTTTTGACATGGTTTCTCTGTATAGCCCTGGCTGTCCTGGAACTCTCACTGTAGACCAGGTTTGCTTCCCAAGTGCTGGGATTAAAAGCATGCAGCACCACTCACCTGGCTATAACTTCAGGTTTTTGAATGCTGCCAGGAGCCATGTCTTCGTACAGGTGACAGTGCTCCTCCATTTAGGTAAACAATGTTCATCTAAGATAACTGGCTTTGCTTTCTACTAAAGCCTTAGGATCTGAATTCTCCCTGTACTTATCAAGGAAGCTATTAATGTAGCCCTTCTCCCTAGACCCAACTCCCAGACAGCCTCATGGCTCTAGTCACGGAACTCTGAGTCCCCAGCTAGGATGGCATTTGATTACATGTGTGTTTCTTCAACTTTTAGGCTGTGCAGAATCTCTGTTCTATCAGAAAAGACAGAGTGGTCATAGGGAAAGAATCCTGAGCTATGAATATGAGTTTCCCTAGAATCTAAAGCTTAAATTCTCTATCTTTCACATTCTCAAATTTTCCATCTGACTATTATAAGCATAGAGCCTCATCTTAAATTGGTTTTGAACCACACCCTGAAAGTGCTGCACTAACACAAGTAACTAAACTGCATTTCTAAGTCCTTTAAAATTTATTTGTGGGAGAGCCGGGCGGTGGTGGCGCATGCCTTTAATCCCAGCACTCGGGAGGCAGAGGCAGGCGGATCTCTGTGAGTTCGAAGCCAGCCTGGTCTACCAAGTGAGTTCCAGGAAAGGCGCAAAGCTACACAGAGAAACCCTGTCTCGAAAAAAAACAAAACAAAACAAAACAAAAATTTATTTGTGGGTATGGGTGGAAAGGAATTCCTACATTTTCTTTAAGCAATTAGCAAATAAACTATAGTTTATAAAACAATAAATGTAACCTAATGAAAAGATTAGAAAATAGGAATAATCTTTTGCTGAAGTGACAAGAAATCAGCTTCCTAGAAAATTTCATAAATACATTATTTATATTTAAATATAAATATTTTATGTAGTTTTTATTTTTGATAAAAAACTTTTTGTAACATAATATAAATATAAATTATTTTATTTATTTAAATAATTCCAAAAGAAAATACCAGTTGTCACCAGAATTAAGGGCGGAAGTTGCCTGTGAGTAGGTTCCTAAGCAAAAGGAACAGTAGAACAGTAGACTCCATGTCTCCGAGTATCATATTCGATCCAATCCATCTTCCCCGTGCAATGCTCTTTAAAGGAGTGGCTAGCGGGTGAGCTATGTAGGGCTGTATGTAGACGTATCACCAGGCAGGCAGTAAAGGTGGTAGGCAGTGTCACCGTGGAAAACCAGCAGGGTTCTTAGTGGCAGAGGCAGAAAGAAGATCTGGGGAGCTTTGGCCATTTCCCTGGTTTATATCAATACTGTCAATACCTGAAAGAGCAGAATCCAAACTAGAATGGAATTAAGTGAAAAAAATAACAAATGTGTGCTTTTTCACATTCTAAATAAAGTTTAACTACACAAATATGTAAATACAAAAAATTACACAAAATCAAATGCCCAATCCAAAATCTTTAGCATGTGTAAGTATTAACGCACTACCTGACACATCCATAGTCTGGAAGAAGTCTGCCTTTTAGTTCCCTTGTGCAATGGGATGCATATTTGTTACTAGTTTCTAAATATTTTAAATGAGTGCACATGATATTCTGTGACTTGCTTTACTCTTTCTAATCTGTTCAATGTCGGTAAATAAAGACAGCTATGGATGATTATGTAGCATTCACTCTTCTAAGCAGTTTGAGGTCTATTAATGCATTTAATCTTCATAACAATGCAGTGATTATATTATGTCATTATCATTCCCTTTTTGCAGTTGAGGATCCTTGGGGCCCTCTGAGAGGTTAGGTAAATTGCCCAATTTTATGGCATGGCAGCTCATTGTGGATTCGAGCTGTAGGTCTGCTCTCACAGTGACTAGCTCACACTGGCTCTCTGGGATGCTTAAATCTACCACCTGAGTGCAATATGTATCAGCCCCCAATCCCAAAGGGTCCATCTTTTATGAACTTGCAGTCACTGTGAATAATATGCAGATACCGTTTAAGTTCAAAATGCCACCAAGTGCCTCATTATGCCCAGCATTTCAGTTGACAATAGCAGAAAGCAGGTAGAACTGTTTTTGAGAGGCCCAGTGCATAGCAGAGTGAACAGTGGACCCCATTCTTATAAGGCTTCATTCCTGCTTTCCCTGATGCCTGGGTCTGATCCTCCAGCAGCATTCCATTTACGTCAAAAATGACGTCAGTCCAGTGGGGAAAAAAAACAGAATGACTCACAGCAGTGTTGTAGGGAACTGGTCTCTGTGTTATATGAAATATAACATCCTAATTTCATAGAGTGTTTTCATACCAGCTATTAAAATTGTAATTAAATCCATTAAGTTATTTTAAAGGATCCAATTTAAAGCCATATTGAAACTAGTCTTGAGATGGAGGTACGGCTATGCCTCCCCCCCCACACTCCAAGCTCCATCATTCGGTCCTGCCCGGAGGGTCTCCAAATGCACCCCTGTGTATTTATTGATCTGTTTAAGACTGTTCCACATTTGTATTTCTTTCTGCATTTGAGTCAGTGGTAGGCTGCTTCACAGACTGGAGTTATCTAAAGGAAAGAATAAACAGAAAGCAGGAGAGAAAAGCAATTTTCCTCTGTCTGTGAACAGCAGAACAAGATACACCAGGAAGAAGAGGGAAGGGGGTGCCTGAGGCCTGGGGCTGAGGAACCATGTTCCCCTAGAGATGAGGACCCCTGTTAGGAAGAAGTGACAAACATGGCCGCCTAAGCCCTGCCATCTCACGGCCCATGACTTAGAGACTGAGCCAGATGGATTGCCTGCCACGACGCCATCACCTGAAATGACAGCTAATTCTTTAGGGTAAGAATTTTATTCCTGGGATGTACACAAAGCCAGCTAAAATGCCTTAGAGCTCTGTTCTCCCTGGTGTACCATGCTTCTGTGAGTTTGCAGGGTCACACTGGGCATGCGTGTCTTTATAGAACATAAAGCCAGATAGAAAAAGAGTGCTGGTGGCGGGCACAAGAGTGCACGTGACGTTCACTTCCAGATGCAAGAGTGACCTTGCAAAGGATCGTAGGCTTGTACATCTGAGTTCCATCTAGGCTGCTCCATAGTGCACAAGTGAGCGGCCGCCTTTGAGCCTCAGTCTGCTATGATGAGGAGGAAGGTTGTCCCGAATCCCAAGACTCTTTTGAGTTGTAAGACTTTGATTCTTAAACCATATAGTGGAAGGAGATAGCATATAATGGATGAGCAACACAGATACCTGGCTACCCAGCAGCTAGTGTTTCCTATTTCCAGGGATCCTTCTTGGCTGTCATTGTCCATCTTCTCACAGACAATGTTCCTTCTGCCTAAGTGCTATCAGTGTGATAGTTCTCAGCACCTCTCCACTCTTGGGGTTCTTTTCAAAACCATTTCTCTTTTCAGGATGGAAAATAAATTACTGGTTTGTAATCCGTAATCTCTGCAGTAAAGTCTCTGATACTTGCTTTCAGACTCTCAAAAGTGGTTCGTTGTGGGAGATGTGTTGTTGGCCACTCAGGTAACATTGATCTAAAACCCTGCCTTTTAGACTTGAGCTAAGTGAAACTTTCCTAAACATAAGTGCATGTGTATGCTTAATCAGTTTACACCTGATGAGCGGATGCTGAGGCAGATGTTCCATATTGCCAATAGGCTTGTCTAACAGCTGCACTAGGCAGGATTCTTCATAGAAATAGGACCAGTAGTCCCTACTTTCTTCAGTCTTAGACCTGCTAATGAGTCCTTCTCAATTCCTCTTATTTCATTTGCTCAGTATAAGCAATGGAGTAGCATCTGCAGTCCTGTAGGTGGGATGCTGAGCTCTGTTTAAAAGCCAGAATTCTATTGCCAAAGGAACCATATTTACAAAAGTGGGATGTGCATCTTCCTTGGGTACCTTTGTCATCTACTACCCAAAGTTGTTGCCAAGCCAACCAGTCATGAGACCATCTGTGAAGTAATCTGTCCATAGTTTTCAAGTCTTCCCTTTCTACATTCTCTAATAAACACAGAATAGATGCTAGAGAGCTCAATTTCCTAGATTAGTCCCATCGTACATGATTTTGTAACTTTTCAAACACCATCTCCATGGTATTAAAATCTTGCAGTATTGACTTTTCAGCACTAGCTAAATTGGAGTGGATAGCTAGTAGCCTGGGAGACAGAGCACCGCAGTGATCCCAGCAGTTCATCAGCTAGCTGTATGGAGGAGGGCAAGCCACTCCAATTTTCTGGGCTTCAGGAGAGGAAACAACCTGCTTGCTTGTTGTCTCATGGGTCTATAATAAGGAACAAATGAGGTGGAGCGTGTGACAGTGCTTTGCATTACAGAGCATGCAATCCAACTCCGAGACAGAAAGGATGGAAGACGTGCATGAACTGTGGTATTTTTAATTATATTATTGCTTTCATCTGTGTGGTGTTCTGCATTTTTATATGTAAACAGAAATTGTAAGGTTGACTTTCTCCCAATTATCACAACTAATGAACTCTTAATGGGCAGCTGCAAATATAGATTTTATTGGAGGAAGGAAATTAAAGTGATGAAGGCGACTTTTTCTTCCCCTCCATTGGCATGTAAAAGAGAAAGAGACTACTAATTAGAAAACATCTAGTCATTCTTTCTATTCACCCGAGTGGCCTGGCTTCCCCCAGTGTTCACCCCTCTCTCAAGTAGAGGAAATGAAAAGTCAGACTTTCTGTAAACATTGTCATTCAGTGATGTGTCTCCTGGGCAAATGCATATTGAATTTTATTTGTTAGAACTATATGCCAAGTGCTCAGCTTTATAAGTAAGAGAGAAAGCACCTGAGGCCCTTAATGTTTGTGTTTTATGATATGTTTAGAGCACATCTTTAAGATAATACTATAAAAAGGAATTACCCAGGCTAATGATTGTCATCGAAATTCTTTTCTATTAGTACAAGTGTATATTAGTTTTCTATAACTGATTTATTTGCTTATTCTAATACATTTTAATTCAGGGTCACTTAATTAATTCCCTCAGAGTGACTTTGTTTAATGACTGCCTGTTGCATGAATCTTAAAAGTTCTTATTAATAAAATCAAACCCGGAGCCAGGTATTGGGGTGAAATGGAAGATCAGAGAACAAGCCACAGCTAACCTCACCTGGTCAACTCAGCTGGTCTTATTTCCTCAGACTGGAAGCTTCTGTGTCCTCATCCCAATGGCTCTCAGCTGAACTGCTGCTCTAAAGCCTGAAGCTTAACCAGCCAAATGCCTAACCAGCCAAATGCCTAACCAACCAAAAATGCTTCTAGTTTCTGGTCTTCACGCCTTATATACCTTTCGGCTTTCTACCATCACTCCCTAGGATTAAAGGCTCGCTTTCTGGGATTAAAGGCGTGAGTCACCATGCCTGGCTGTTTCCAATGTGGCCTTGAACTCACAGAGATCCCAGATGGATTTCTGCCTCTGGAATGCTAGGATTAAAGGCGTGTGCTATCACTGCCTAACTAGTGGCTTTTCTGTTCTCTGACCCCAGATAAGTTTATTAAGGTACACAATATTTTGGGGAACACAATACCACCACAACTGCCATCCTGAAAAGGTGAGATAGTATTAATCATCAAACTATTTTATTTACAGTAAATGATCATGTATATCTATGTCAAGAGTAGTTCCACTTCCAATAAATACTTTTTCTGTAATACTACTAATACTTTACTCTAATACCCAGGTACTACTACCTCAACAGGTATATTCATGGTTAAACTTCCCTCTCCCCCATATACACTTACCAAGATTGAAAGTGTTAAGAACTAGTTAGAGAAGACCACAGGAGTGCTCTTGGTAGCCTTTATTATTCTTCGTCCCCTTCTACCTCTTTCCTATCCTTTATTGTGTCTGAGGTTTTCTAACAGAGGCACACCCATGTTGACCTTGAATTCATGCCTTAGCCTCCTAAGCGCTGAGGTGACAGTCAGGTTCTGCCATGCCCAGCTGCTGCTGCTGCCGTTTTTGTTTGTTTGTTTTGCTTTGTTTCTCCCTCCTTCCTTCTCTGTTATCTTTTTCTCCTGGAGTCTTTTGTACTTGATGTTTACATTATTTGTTTTGAAGTTATACATTATGTCTTGCCTGGGTCTCATGTGTGCCTAGTGTCTGGGGAAGTAAAAAGAGGGCATCAGATCTCCTAGAACTGGAGTTACAGATGATGGTGAGGTGCCATGTGGGTGCTGGGAATTGAACCTGGGACCTGTATGAGAGCAGCAAATGCTTGTAACCACTGAGGCCTCTCTGCAGCTTCTCTTTAGATGTAAACAGTTTTCTGTGGGAAACTAATATAGTTTGTGGTGAGAAGAGAAAGTATCCAGAGAAAGAAATGAGACAGGGGCATCAGCAAATACTTGGACTGTACCTGGAAACTAACGCTAGAAGATGAAATCCTTCGCCTTCTCTCTTCATAGTGCCAGGAGTTCCACACTTGGGCTAGTTCAACTGTTTGTCTGTGTAGCCAGGCCTTCTTCTGAGGAAACAGATTATTTATCTGGCATTAAATACATTCTGTTCTAGTGTTGTTGTTGTTATTTTTAAACAGAGTTCAAAGGGGAACAAGTTAGATATTCAGACACTATTAAGACCAAAGTTGTATGGTCTATTAGTGAATTTTTGTGGTCAAGGTCACTTTCTGTTACCCGCACTTGACTTTGGCAACTTGACTTTCATCCATAGAGTATCTATGGTATCATGCCCCAACTTGTGTGTCCATTGGCAAATGCAAACCTTGGCTCTTTCAGTTGTGTTGCAGAAAGGTTTTATGCTCTCTAGGTGATAGATCTTTGGTGTCACCTATGAAGCATTGGACAAGCTGGAAAAATTGTCACCTGCCCCCCTGGACACTGATAACCAGCGATTGGGTTTTAGCGGCTGTGGTCTCTGCCAATCGTCTCCAGCGTTTTCCCTCACAGATTGTTTTGCAATACTCTTCCTAGACTTGAATGAAGCGGTCCCAGAGACAGAGCGCCTGGATTCGAAAGCACTGAAAACTCGGGCCCAACTCTCTGTGAAGAACAGGCGCCAGAGGCCCACGCGGACACGGCTGTATGACAGTGTCAGCTCAACTGATGGGGAGGACAGCCTGGAACGGAAGGTGAGCGCTCCTGCTGGCTGTCGATGCGTGTTGAACGTGATGGCCATTTCCCTAGCAGAGTACCCTACTTGGAAGAACTGGAAGAGTTTATGTCTTTGTCTCCTGAATTTGTATTCAATTTGCTATATGGTTGCCATTTAATTCTTTTCTCTATTCATTCAGTAGGGTAGCCAAAAACTATCCATATTACCATATTTCATGATGGTACCTTTGATATTCAGCCATTGGTTTAACCTGTGGGAAATAATGAACATTCAAGTAATCATTTCTGCATATTTAGGTGGCTTTGTTAGCTGCATTATTTGTTGGTGAGTAGTTATGAACTGTGCATTCTCCGACATAAGCCAGCATACAGAAGTTTCTTTCCCTGAGAAAAGGCCGGTCCCTCTCAAAGGAAGTGCTGCACACCATTGACGGTAGTGTAACTTGCTCTGTAACCTCTTATACCAACAGCCTTCAGACAGTCTCTATAACCACACACACGTTACCAAACCGCTTCTGCCCGAGGGTTGGAGAGCTTCTTCTCCAGAGTCAGACTCTGGTGTTGCACCCCTCACCCCTGTGGCTAGCCATGGGGCCTTCTCCTCTCGCCACGAGACTGAGTCTCAAGAAGGGTCACGGATGCCAGAAAGAGACACGTTCTCCTCCGTCTCGGGAGACACTTCACCCTCCTCACCTTCAAAATCTGATCACAATACAGAAGACTCTCCTTGCCACCACCAAGCAACCAAGAAAATAGTACATGAAAAAGGTATTTGGATTTTGTTTTGCTTTTCCACTTCTGTATCATCTGACATCACTAATATCTCAGTTTCTACAGTATAAAATATCTCAGTTTCTACAGTATAAAACTAGATTTTTTTGCATGGGCATAGGGCTTTACATGCTGCTTTCCTTCTATCTTAGGGGATGAGAGAACACCCACTTCCGTGGATTTTGTTTTGTTTGTTTTTAGTTTGCCTGTCAGTTGGTATTTTTATCCCTTTAGCTTTCTCCAAGTTGACTATTAAGGGAACTGTCTAACGGCTGTGTACACTAGAGCCTCGAGTGTCTGTGAACACTCACAGCCACATGAGGGGAAATGTGGGATAGAATGATGTCAGCCATTACCAATTGATTGACTTTTATTTAAATCCGTTTTCACAGTAATGATTGTGATGTTATTACTCTAATAATCATTCCAGTGATTAGCATTGCAGTGTGTGTGACAGAATAGCAATGGTAAAGATAAATTCAGAGTAGGTAGAGAGTTCTTTTTACTTTATGTGCATGGGTGTTTTACCTGCAGGCCTGTCATGTGCCATGCACATGCATTGTCCTCAAAGGTTAGAGAGGATCTCAGAGAACTGGAACTGGAATTATGGATGGTTGTGATCCAGCATGTGGGTGCTAGGAATTGAACCCAGGTCCTCTACAAGAGCAGCCAGTGCTCTTAACCACTGAGCAACCTTTCTGGCTCCTATACTTGTCTTTTTAATCATTTATTTTGGTATGTAGAAACAATAAATCTGTGTTTAAATAAATTAAACAGTGGAGAGATATATAAAGCATGATGTTCCTTCCTTTACATATGATGTGTTCCTGCAAAGTAACAATGTAGTGTTGGTTATGTTATTTTTTGTATAAGTAATTTAATTTATACATATATACAGAATAGAAATTGTTTTGATGTATATTTATTTTGGTTTACATACTTGCATTTTTACAAAAACATACTATTACTAATCACATGACTCTGAAACTTGTTTTACAAATAATATTTTATTGGCGCTTATCTATGAATATATACATTTAAATAACAATAGGTCTATATGTATGTAACTTCCAAGTGAAACCTGTATCTATTTAGAATTATATATAAAAGTATTTGTAGCAGAGACTGGAGAGCTGCCTCAGTTGATGAAATGTTTGCCACCCAAGCATGTGGACTCAAGTTTGGGTCTACAGCATCAAGGAAAAAGCTAGGCGTGATGGCATAATCTGTAATCACAGTGCTGGGGTTAGGGAGGTGGAGTGAGTGCAGGGCAGAGCTCACTGGCAGCCTGTCTTGTTAAGTCAGTGAGCTCCAGGCACAGTGGTCCACGCTGTCTCACAAAAGAAGGTGGAGAGGAACTGAAGAAAGACACATGACATTGACTTCTGGCTTCCACATGCACACAGTCACATAAACACACAGAGACATGCACACACAGTCACATAAACACACACAGACATACGCACACAGACATGCATACACAGTCACATAAACACACACACAGACATTCACACACAGTCACATAAACACACACACAGAGACATGCACACAGTTACATAACACACACAGTCACATAAGCACACAAACATGCACACACAGTCACATAAACACACACACAGACATACATACACACACAGTCACATAAACACACACCGGGGAAAAAAGTGTTCATGCAGCCCTGGTGTGTGATAACAAAACCAGTAAAATGGACAGATGAATTGCAGTGGATTCATAGAATGAACCCGTGCAGCAGGAAAACTAGAGAACTGCAAGAATATGACTGTGATCCGCTAGGAGAAGACATCAGCAGACAAAGCAGATACCAGAGCTACCTAATTAAATCCTAGAGAGCAACGCGGGTAGATCATTTAGACACGTAGACAAGATTTTGGCATTGCAAATGGGAATGGCCAAGTCTGCTCCCTCGAAATGAGGGGTCAGGAGTAGTAATAGGACGCGGGCGAGGGGATCTTGGTCCTATACACTACAGGGGGTGGGTCAGCAACAGGCTGTTCAGTTAACTTTTACTGATATTACGTGTCTGCATCATAAATATTCTGGATTTTAGCTGTCAAAAGCACTGAAAGTTAATGGGTGGTCTTTTAATATTCAAATAGCTCCAAAGAACTGATTCTTTTTAAAAAGTGAAAAACAGATTGAAGAAATAGACTCTTGGTTCCCTGAAGAGAAGATTTTAATTGGTTTATAAGTTATGAAAAGGAGAACTGCTTCACTAATGATCAGAGAGATGACATTTTAAATTAATTGCCAAAATTGCCAGATCCTCAGACTAGATGGGAAGAATCTGCTGGATAGCACTAGCCATGGAATGCACCAGACTCATGCACTGCGGTGCAACTGCGTATGACTGCACATTCGGAGCTCCACACGTGTTGTCTCTGCCAGATCCTAAATTACAAGCTTTCTACAGGTCCTTGTGAACGCAGACACCCAGCTGACTCTACCGTGCTTTGTGACTTGTGGTCAGCATTGGCGTTCCCCTGGGTTTCCTTGCCTGAGCCTGTCCGCTGCTACGGTTATCTTTCAAAGACCAGTCCTGTGTACAGCTCTTCAGAAACAGTCCAGGAGGCAAACCGAGTCCTTAGGACACTAGAGGAGGCAAAAGAATTCTGTCAGGCCCACTAAACAATCAAACATGGTAGTCAGGTTAGAGAACAGCTTGATCGTGAAGTTGGCTTATGTTGAAAAGAAGGGAAGGCTTCAGAATTTTCCCTAATTAAAGCATGGTTGTGATAGTACCTTTATAAAGACAGGCTTGCAGCTCGCGCTCCAATGTCTCCTGGGCGTGCAGATGGTTGTTGAGAGAAAGCCAAGGCAGAAGCTCTTTCTCCAGAGCTGCCCATTCTTGGAGTCCCACTGTGTGAGCCCCACTGTGTGAGTCTGTGTTGCTTGGCTTGTTTATTTGGCCGTTCCCAGTGCTGGAGACTGAACTCAGAGCTCTGCACATGCTAGACGAGCATCCTACTGTTGAGCTGTATCCTCGCCCCACAACGTGCTATTCAAAGGCAGGATGATCAGACAGTGGATCTCTGACCCGTGAAAACTCACGGGGACTTTTAAAAGCAGCTCAGTCTTGTCTGGATTCATGCTGCCTTTTCCTTCTAATTGGTGGCTGTTTTGAAGTTGGCAGAAGAGTGATTTGCTGATCTGAGGCATGCCTCATGGTCCCTTAAGCAGAGAATGAGAACCTCTCCGTTTCCATAGAGCTGTCTTGTTTGTGTCTGTGTCTCCTTTGGAATTAACCAGGACCAAAGACCAGGGCACAGGTCTCTTCTCCAGAGACCGAGATCTCGGGTTTTCCCTTCTTCAGTTCTCCTGAGATGACCAGACTTCTGGGTGACTGAATAGAGCAGTTCATTGGACTATTCTGGAGTCCCTGCTTTGTAGATGGACAAGTGTGATGACTGGTGTAACATACTGTCTTGATCACGGTTCCTGGTGCTGTCTAAAACACCATGACCAAAAGCAACATGGGGAGGGGGTGTTAATTTCATCTGATACTTTCAGTTAGCCCTGTGTTGTCCAGCGAAGTCAAGGCGAGAGGCACAGGGCATGCATCTCGAAGCGGGAACTGATGCAGAGGCAGTGAGGAGTGCCGCTTAGGACCTGCTCTCAACATTCTTCCCAGCTCCCACAGAGCAGCCCCCTGAGCTCTCAACACTCAATGGCTTCTCTAGCCCAAACTTCCAAAGTCCTTTCCAAAACACAGTCCACCCCAAAACAACGTGGTCAGTCTGTCATAGCAATACCCCACAATCCTGTGACCAGTTCCAGATGTAGTCAAGTTGCTAACACAATTAACCATCACACACTAACTGAACAGACAGAAGGGGTGTTGTCACTTAATTCTTTCTTTTCCTTGTTGAACGTTTGTAGTGAGAGTTTCCTCTGCCCTCACGGTCATTCACATTTAGGTCTGTGTCCATCGCACAGTTACTGCGTTCCTAACCTGCATCCAGATGTGTCCTCAGTGACAATCAGAATTGCGTCCTTTCCCTTAGGGAGCTGCCTGCTAGAGACTTCCATAACTCCCTCTTCCTCATCTTCTTCCTCGGCGTGTTTCTCTGTTGATGCCCATTCTCACTGTACCCCCATTCCAGCCTCCCCCAGATTGTTTGGTGGCAGACTTGTCCTCTCTGGGACCCCTCGCCACCCCACAATCAACATGTCGGAAAGCACTTTCTTTCTTGGCATTCTGCTGTCAGGTTCTCCATACCTTGCAGGACGTCAGAGACGTCTCATCCACTGGCTGTCAGGGCTCTGAGGAATCAGGACTCTGGTTGTCAGTTTTCTAGATCCCCAATTTCAGTAATATATGAACATCTAATCAAGCACAAAGTGCTGGTTCATGCAGCTCAAGTCTTTGGAAACATTCTATACCAAAACAGTAATGTTCTAGCTTATTTGGGGGGATCAGCTAACATAATAACTACTAGCCTTTATTCATTCCATGTTCTCCTAGGTGGTGGATTCATAAATCACAGAGTTACTCAGTGAGCATAAAATTAGGATCAAATTAACTGGCTGTGTACACAGAATGTGCCATGAGTGTGCTGATGACCTGCGCGTTTCACTAAAGCTTCCTCATGGTTCTCCCACTTCCCAATACACAGAGCTAAGTGTCATTCAAACGCTAAGGAAATCCCACGCTCCCTTTTGATGATATTGCCAAGGCAGGTCCAACAAAGGTTAGCACAATGGGGTCCTCCTTCATAAACAAAACTCCAGAGAATAAGGCTCTGCAATGCCTTCCTTTCCTTACTGTATGAGACAGATCCACTACTCTGAGGTGAACTTGAAAATTCTGGTGTGGCTAACCTCTGGCACTCTCAGTGGATGGCTCTTAGATCTCACTGGCTTTTCAGTGAGGGAACTGAAAAGGGCTTTGTGATGCTCCCAGGTACAAATTTGGCTAGCACTGCACTCAACATAAATCTTACCTCCCTAATTTGGCCTTGGGCCAGCCACTGATTCCACAGCGGTTTTCCCTGTTACTCCCGAGTCCGCCCCTTTGTGTAGAATGCCTAGCTTAGTAGTTAAGTGTGAGCCAACATTTTCTCACTTAGCATACTACTCTTTGTCTTCTTGGTTCTTCAGAAGGAGTGTGGCATTTAAGTGGTGCTGGGAAGCCTCTGGACAGATTACTAAGTTTGCCTCTGCAGACAAATAGCACAGTCATCTGGATGGAGTTCAGTAGCCAAAGCCAACAGGCGCCTGTGTGGAAGGGAAGTCTCACTAGACTGTAGCTTTTTCTGTCACCTAAGCATCCCTTCAAGCTCTCATGGCAGAGCAGGGTGATTGAGAGAGAGACTGAACATCTTCCCAACATAAAGTATTTACTCTCTGGCTCATGGGGAGAGGGGTACGCTTCATCTCTCTCACCACTGCTTTCTCAGCTCTGGATATGGCTAAGTCACTGGTTGCCATTTGTCCAGATTTTTAATAAGTCACACATCATCACTTTCAGTCTCTCGCGTTACTTATAAGATAGTTATTGCAGCCCTAAGGATAGCTCTGGTCACTCTACTGGAATGAGAAGCTTTCTAAATGTGTCTGTGTCTCCACCTGCATGCCATCATTTTCCCTCATATTTGAGGGACATCGGTAGAAGTGGAGACAGAGGAATCCCATAACCGCTGCCTCAGTAACTCACCTGTAACCAAATGCATGCCACTTAGGTTAGCAGATGCCAGGGTGGTATCTCTCCAGGGGTTGTAAAATGGTTCTGTAGCCATTAGAGGCTTGAAAATGCTTCCTTTCTGCCTTGCGGGAGCAGCTTTATACCGAGTTTTTATCTCTAGTTTACAGCGCAGTGAGGCTTTGTCCAGTCAAGGTGAACTAGAGCAAATTAAGCACTCACTATCAATTTTCTACTCAACTTCTAGAAGTTAGTATTCTAAGTTTCTGTTTGATCTTTAACACACTGCCTGACATAGAGCACTTTCAGAAACTTTCCAGCCTTGAAAAATCCTTACACAGTTCCCTCCTTATTCATGTATTACACTAGGCCTCTGAGTTGATGTATAAATATCACATTATTGCTGAGAATGGAGAACGTGCTGCTCTGTTTGGTAACCATACAGAGAGTGCAACTAAAGTAAACACCCAGGGCCTTAAAAAAAGGAAGAAAGGGCGGGTAAGAAGGCATGGAAGATAGAGTGCTGGTGTGAGCAGACTCACACAGGAATTCAAAGGAATGGGCTATCTCAGGGACTGACAGTGTTGGTTTCTTCAAGATATCGAGACTGAGTGTAAAGCTAATAGGTTTTATCTGTTTATGTATCTTAGATACCTCCCCCTATTACTAGGGACCCATAGACTATTCTGAGAAGAGACTAGATAGGAAAGGACAGTGGATATAAGGGAACTTAGAAAGGAGACACTCAGGAGAATGCCTGTGAAGAGGAAGCATGGGCAGTACAGGGCAGGTTGGTACAAGAGCCATAAAACCTGTGGTGGTTAGATAGTGCTGAGAAGAAATTGAGCCAAAGCTAATCACGGGCTGTGGCTTCAGAACACATGTCTTATCGCTAACAGCAATTAAGAAATCAGAGGCACTGTATGGGAAATATGATTAATTTCTTTTTAAATAGAGGAAGTCCAGAGTTCAGGAGAGAAACCAGGTCAGGAAGTGGATCTGGACAATCTCGTCATAAAAGAAGGGACAGTCAACTGTCTGACTGAGCTGATAGATGTCACCCAGAAGGGACTTTGGGATTTAGAGATCAAGAAAGCATATGTTTGTTTGGGAAATAAGAGCCAAGTTGCTGAAGTTTAAAGTTGACATGCTTGGTCTGAGTGCCTGAGCCTCTGATGGGTCACAAAAGTCATATGGGGCAGTTTCTAAAACCTAATGAACATCTTACATGACACAAATAAATAAATATGCACAAATATAATCCGTGCCTTTCTTCAGCTCAGACCTAAAGTTCTAACATATATTAACAATTAATTTAAATGATTTAAATGGTAAGGGCACTATTCTTTAATCTTGCCTCTTCTTTTCGATGTCCCTTGAAACATGTTTTGGCAAATGTGTGAGATAATGATGTGAGGTTGCCTAGCAACAAGCTCTGTGATGGGCAGAATCAGGCATTTAGTCCTAAGATGTCCAAATAACTACAACACTAACAGGTTACAGAGAGTCTCCATGAACATTGTCTCAGCTGTTCCTCTTACCACTCATTAAAACATCTTCCAGCTTCCAGCTGCCCCTAATTCAGAAAATAATTAAGCAGGCTCCTTTTAACTTTGCACTGTCCTGGCCCTTAAGAGTTCTTTAGGATTGATATGGAAGAATTCATCTCATTTGTTTCTTTGGCTTCTATTAAGAAAATTGAAAACCTGCTCTTTTTTTTTAAGTATCCATTAGCAAAATCACCTTAGAAGGTACCCATTTTTTTTAATGGATTTGAGTCACATCTATGGCTGTTTAACTCCGTTAGTGAAAGAATAATGATGCAAATATTCATAATAAACATTTGAAGCAAGAAGTGGATTTTTGACACAGACATATATCTGACTCTTGTATTCCATCAAGTACATTTCAAAGAATTCCTGTAATCTGCTGAGAACCATTAACTAACAATATGAAGCTCATAGCTAGGCATGCTTAGAGTGTCTGTCCACGTGTTATGCTATTGCAAGATTTGGATGTGCATTGGAGAACATGAACTGTGTGTACTGGTGTCTGTTTAGAAATTTGTCCTGAGGTAAACAAAAATTTAAACAATTAACCTCTAAGGTTAATTGAACACTATCTTATGATGTCTATTTTCTATACATTCCATGCTAGGATCCCTAGATATTAAAAAAATTTGAGCTAGATGCAGATACTAGCAATTAAGAAGGAAGTTTTGCATACACAAGCACATCCAATTTAAAAAGCTATCTGTCAGTCATCCCGAAGGATTGAATGTGCTGAAATGTGGCACCCAACACTCTTTGCTGCAGAGTTCCATCTGCCTTGTCAAAGGTGGGGGACACGCCACCGATAGAACCTGGCCCTGCACTCACACTGAACTCCATTCTCAAACCCTTTCTTCTGATGAACATCATCTCTACTCTCCTATTCACCATGGCTGCTACACTGTAGAATAGTGCCAGCATCATTCATGAGGGTGCAGTTCAGTCAGCTCCAAGCCCTGAGAAGATTTGGGCATCTTCTGTGTTATGGTAGGCCAGAGAGTTGTGCTCACAACTAGCTCTTAAAAGAGCCTTTCAAAGATATATTTGGCTTCTGTTCAAGAAGCCCCCCCTCTCCCACGTTCTGCCTTGCTCTATCCTAGAACCGGCCAGGGGTCATTAAGTATGGGAGAGCTCAGAAGGAAATTTAAAAAAAAAATTACATGCATTGGTGCTTTGCCGTGGGTGTTGCATCCCCTGGATCTGGAGTTACAGACACTTATGAGCTGCCAGGTGAGAGCTGGGAATTAAACCCAGGTCCTCTGGAAGAGCAGTCAGTACTCTTAACCACTGAGCCATCTTTCTAGTCCTCAGAAAGGAAAGTTTCATTCTTAGTTGCTTTCTGAAGCTCTCAGACTTTAAGCGGTGATGTTTTCTATTGGGATTTGAGATTCCACTGGGTTCCTTCAGAAAGCAGGGAAACCCGAAACCGAGAAAGCCATGGAAGAAGAAACATAGGCCTTCAATGCCTTGAGTGAGCCAGAGACAGGCAAAGTCACCACCCCAGTTGCTTTGAAGTGAAAGTATTTATTCTTGCTCAATTCATTCATTCTCACGTGTCTATTCAGTAGAACTTTATTGGTCTGCTCAGTGTTCCTCATCATGGCTGAGTTTCTGTGTCCTGTAGACAGGACAGCCTTTATGTTCTTATACATTGAATAATTCAGGCAAAACCCTTAGATTCAGAGATACACTGACTTTTGGTTCATGGCTTAAAATATAATGCAAACTGATGTTATCCCTATGTGTCCATGTCCTAGACCATGTCATTTGTCCTAAATCACTACGAACATCCAGTTCATTCGTGTTGCAAGGAGGAAAAATTAAGCAGAAGTTTGTGGATCTGGGGTAAGCACCTCCTTCTGGGAAAGTAGTTCTCCATAAGGGAAGATTAAAAGGGGGACGTTAACTTTCTCTTTCTGACCATGTGCTGTTATTGTAGGGCACCTTTGCGAAGGAATCCCAACAAGGGGAAGAAATGGAAAGAAAAAGAAAAGGAAGCCAGTAGGTTTTCTACAGGTAGCAGGTACGGTTGGGTAATTAAGAATATACATTTCTTTCTGTAGATAACTCTGCCCCTCTTTTGCTGTTACCCAAGATCAGTGATCGTGTTTCTAAAACCAAGTGATGAGCCCAGGGTTGTGATCCAAAAAATTGGACCATTTGTTTATGACTGTCTTTAGTTATAGCTTTGGATACATCCATTCGGTTGCTAACAGTCACATGAACAATTTCATTGAATACTTATTTAAATGCATCTGTGTGATATTTTAGACTTATTTCAGGTTTGTTTAGTTTTGTGTTGGATTTGTTTGGTTGTTGGATTTTGATTTGTTCTGTTGGCCTGGCTAGTCACAATATTAATGCCTTCCCTCTTTCCACATCCTCATCTAATAGGTTAATTTTTCATTTGGCACCATGGATTTATGTAGGCAGGCAGTAAATCATAAAGCCCAAAAGCCCATATGTCTTGCATTCAATCTCAGTTCTCCTAGTTCCTGCTTTTAAATCCTAGATAAGTTGTTCAACCATCTCTGCCTGTCTTCTCATATGAGATGAGTGTGATAACACTTCTTAACTTGTAAGACTAGTGTGAGCATTAAATAAGAGTGCATATGAAGCATTGTAAATGTTTTGTATGTACTTGGTTCATAGGTAGTATTCAAAAATACTAATGATGACAATTTGCAGTTGTTGCTGTTGTTATTACTTACTTCGTACAAAATGGCTTTACATTTACTGACTTCATTGAATCCTTTTAATAAGATTGGGAAGACAGATAGTGATATCATCCTCTCTTGATGAAGAATTCCACCTTCATTAAATCTGGTCCTTTCTCCTCAGGTTGTACATAAGTCAGTGAGGACCAAGATGGGGCTTGTGCCTCTTCTCTAGGTGCCTCTTCAGCACAGTATGCCAACTCTGGTTGCCAACACATCTAATAGTGACTACAGTTCTTTACAAACTTGAGGGATGATGTTAACTCCTAGTGTTCCTCTTGATGTTGTAGAGTAGGAAAGAAACACCAACTCTACAAAACTGTAAAATCACTTGGGGATCACTTGCCCTCTTCATAAGTTGTGCGCTACTGTTTCATTGTCTTGGGAGTGAGGAGAGAGAATTTCAGATTTAATTGGTGTTTGCTAGTCTGGTTTTCACTTATGCTCTACAATGGATAAAGGAGCGAATGCCCTCCATATGGTCTGAGACGCTCAAGAAAATTAAATACATGTGAGACTACAAGCAACTTACGCAATTTAACTCTCTGTGTTTTTAAAGAAGCATACAACTGTTTTGTACCTTAAAACTAAGCACTATTAACCATACTCAGGGAAAAATAATGAAGCCACTTCCAGGAGAGCAGGAGCTGAGCAAAGGCACAGTGGAGGGCAGCCCCACCTGGGAGATGACACTCCCCCCCTTGACCTTTCAGTAGCGAGCTGCCCTGGCCTGACTTTGAGGCTTAACCCAAGAGACTCTTGAGCATAGAAGCCCACAGAAGGGAGTGTTTAACTGAGTTCCAGGTGTCTCCACGCTTGCCTTGGTGGTTGGTGGTGGGTGCTGACGGTACTGTAGGAAAAATCACAGTGAGTTGGAGGTGGTGTCACCAGTATGCTGGTTACCACAGTTAGGACCATTTTTGAGCCACACCTGGGCTGTGAGCCCAGCTGTCTCTCCTCTGTCTTTGTAAAACATTCATTCTTGATTCCCACGCCTTCCCTGGACAGAAATAACTCTACATGTCCCAACACCACAAAATAGTTTCCAACTAGAATTGTCATGTTATAGTCACTAGTAATTATTAGTAGAATTTTGGTGAGGTAAAAAGAGCTTATATAATTGAAATAGAAAAACAAGAGAAAACTATTCTGTTTCACAAAAACAAATTGTGAGCTACCAGAGTAATTGATAACACTAAGCAGATCGACTTCTCTTCTCCTATGTGGGTTGATGATTGACCCAGAGCCTTAAACAAGGCGTTCTCAAAAGAACAGAATCACCATCCTGTAGGAGCTTCATGCAGTTGGTCTCATAGGGCCCTGCTGCCGGGGGTCACATCAGCGGCTGCAGAGAGCATCCCAGAGCACTAACAGGGAAGTGTGGGGAATGGACTCGACCCCTGCAGCTTTCTCAGAAAAAGCAGCAGAAGAGCCTCAGAGAGAGCTAATAATCTTATCTCTTAGGCTTTTTGTCGAGTTCCCATTAGGTTGTTAGAATCTGTTGAGGTCATCAGTCAGTTCCAACCTGTACTGTCAGACTTTAAAGAGTAAGACTTTCAGTAAAGTTAGTCTTGGTTGTCGCTTTTCTTACCCACACAGTTTACTCTGCTGCGTTTCTTGTGAGGACATAATAACTCAGATACATGAGCAGCGGGAGACATGCAGAGAAAATAGATGAGGATAATGATCATAATAAATAATCCCAGGGAAGAAATATGATTTAGTATGCACAATAGACATTATGATTTGCACAAGCACCCTAGGAGAGAGCAAGCAGAAGCAACATCAGGTAGGCAGAGCTTGTTAACCCTTAGAGGTACACGCCTGAGCTGTAGGGTCAGCCATAGTCCATCCTGAACCGTAGAGTGGTGAACACTGGTTAGTGGTCGGTGAAGTACCTGCTTACGGCACCGTTGAGAAGTCCCAGTTTAGATTCAATGGACAATCGTGTGTGTGTGTGTGTGTGTGTGTGTGTGTGTGTGTGTGTGTGTCAGATAGATGTAGATGATGTTGGGGAAGTGACAGAGAAGGGCGATGGAAATGAATTTGCATTTACCTTCCAAGAATGGACAGTGAAAAGAAGCCTGAGAGGCAGTCCAAGGTAGTGGTACTGACTTTGCCTTAGTATGTAACCCTGACTTCCGACCAGATGTAAGTGCATGGCATTAACTTGCTCTCTGTCTCTCTCTGCTCGGTCTACTATGGCTGCTACTGTCAGCTGTGGTTACTGAGCTGCTCTACGGTGAGGTGTGTGCCATAATGGAAAAGGCAACCTCCTTCAAAACCTTAGTGTGAAAAAGGAAAGATACACATCTTAGTTTTTATTATCAATTATATTTTAAAACACTTTAGATTTGGAGTTGTAGATATATTTACTATTAAAATTAGTTTAACTATATCTTTTCATGTGGTTACTAGAAAATTTTAATTTATACATGTAACCCACACTATGAGTCTTAATTGGTGCTGTTCTGTATGGTTCTATGAAAAATGATTGTTCCTTCGATTCTAGATCATTATTATGTTGGCCTGTAATTAATATGTCCATTCTTTGTTGATATATATTCTACTCTGACTCTCAAAATACTTTGTTTACATTCAGAAGTATGTGTTTTGTAACATAATTTATTTTAGAAGTAAACTACATGGAGAAAAGTAAGATAAAGCAAAAAAGTATAGTTAGTACCTAAACTGCATCGTCTTCAGCAACAGCTTCATAGTAATTATTATGTTAGCTTCTCAGTGAAAACCAAGGGCATAAGTCAGAGTTCAAAACCTAAGTTCAAAATTCAGCTATGCCACTTATTTTAGGCAAGTTATTTAACCTATCTGTGACTCAGTTTTTGTCTGAAAAAATGGAGTCATACATATTCCTCATGTAACCGTCTACAGACTTTTAAAAAGTCTGTGAGGGGTGATATTTCAGTCCATGTTAATTCTCTAACAAGTACACATTGCGATCATCATCATTTCTAATATTTAGAGAAAGTTTGTTTGGAAGGAAACAATGCACTCCCCGTGTGTACTATGCTGGCAGACTTGTCCATCCAAGGATGACTTTCATGCTATCTTGGAAAGCAAGAGAATAATTGTCCTGCAGGCAGTCCTTCATAGATGATATTTCTCTCAAAACCTTTGGGTAGATTATGGCATGCCAAAGAGTTTGAGATTTGATCCTATGACAGGTGCCTGGCTTTGCCCTGCTGCTGGGTAAGGCAGAAGCCTCCTTGACGGCCATTTGAGCTGAATGGCTACACACCCACTAGCAGAAAGGGGATTGAGGTGAATGCATGAGTGGATATAGGAAAACACTTCATTTGTTCTTGGGCTGGGCCCAGAGAGAGTGCCACTGGGAGGTGCAGAGTCCTCTTTGCAGGACTTGGGCTAGTTGATAAAGTCATTTAAGAACAAACATGGGAGTTAGCTCGGTGTCAGTCTTACTGGAGAAAAAAAGGGGGACAGGCAAGCTGGAGGTCTCGGCAGCAGCTGGGAGAGGAGCTGCAAAGAGGAAAAACTAGGAAGATATGCCATGGAAAACATGGGGAAAGAAAGAACCCCCTAGCCTTTGTTCCTTGTAAGGGTGCACCCTTCTCAAAGTGATGTGGCCCTCTGCGTAGAAGCTCCACTCCATTCTTTCAGAGCAGCCAACGAGCAAATACTTAACCATTAATTACACTGTGCGGCTGAACTGTCATCCGCTAGGAGCTGCTTTGGCTAGCCCTCAGCGTGGGACCGGGAGAGTGGGGATTGCAATCAGTCTACCTGTTGGCTTCCTTAGCTGCAGTCCAGAGAGGGGTTGGTAATTGTGTTTTCTGTCATCGGTATCTCCGTCCGTTTCGTGGTCAGTTTGAAGCCCCTGCCCTTGGTCCATCTTTAACATTGCCGTGGTTCCAAGAAGCTTGTGCTTCTTCATCCCTTACACACTTGACCCCTGCTGTTCTGTTTTTAATCTAGCAATGGAAAGCCAGTGCTTGAAGATGAATTAGAAGCAGCTTGGAGGTTTCCCATTATTGTGATTGAAATCTGCCTTCTTTTAATTCTTTAATTTCCTATCTAGCAGGTTATTACGACCACTGATCATGTCATTTATCTCAGAGGAAGCTGACAGATTGCTGTCACATGTCCCAATTGGGCTTGGAGGGAGAATGATTTCGCCTCTCTTTCTGCCAGGCCTCCCCTGTTAAGAGTACTCACCTTTATGCTACCTCTAAGTCACAGCGTGGCTCTGATAGAGCCAACTGACAGCCTCCAAGGGGCCCTCCAGTGGCTCTACATGTCAGCTTCAGAATCTGAAACTCAAAGAAAAAAGTACGTTCTTAACAAGGAAACACTTTTGAATGAAGTTAAAAAAAAAAGTCTTGGGCTGGGGGTATAGCTCAGTCATTAGAGTGTTTTTCTGGTATGCATGGGATCCTAAGTTTCACCCCAGTCCCTAAAGTGGGTTCAGTGCCCCATACCTGTACTCTCAGTGCTTGGGAGATGGAGGCAGGAGGATCATAAATTCTAAATCATTCCCTATGCTACATAGCAATTTCAAGTCCAGCTGGGAGTTCCTGATACTCTGCTTCAGAACTAAGAGAAACTTTGATTTAAACTTCCTAGATTAAATTTGTAACTGTAATGAGGACTTTAAGCATCATTGCTCTCATCAGTTTGGTTGACTTATTTATAAAAACACAAATGTAAAATGAGATTTTGTGGGCTGGAGAGATGGCTCAGGCAGTAAATTACCTGCCAAACACGCATGAGAACCTGAGTTTAGGTCCCTGACCCCCATGTAAAAGCCAGGCTTGGCAGTCAGGTCTAAAACCCCAGCACTGAAGGAACAGAGCCATGTGGATCTCAAGCTCCCTGGCTACCCAGGCTACGCAAAGGTAAGCCCCACATTCAGTGGGGGACCCTGTTTCCAAAGAGAGGTGACAGTTGTAGAGAAAGACATCTGATGTTGTCCACCTTTGCCCCCCCACACACACATATCACAGGAAGGAAGGAGGGAGGGAGGGGGACAAAAAGAGGTCTAGGTCACTAAAGTGAATTTAAATTTTCAAGCGTGTATGTCAGATGCAGAGTGTATGATTAAGGTTCTGGGTTTAAACCCAATCACCACAATTAATGAAAATAAAATTGTAATAGAACCAGAAGGCACATTTTGCTCAGATTTAGAATAGCAGCAGATTTATTGTCCTGAAATTAACATCTGTTTGAGAGCATTGGATCTACATGATCATTTTTGCAATTTCAGCTTAAAGCCTGTAGAGGAAAGGGAATAGTTTGATCATCTCCTGGGAGTTAGGGCTGAGCTATCTACTGTGACTCTAAGATGGACTCTGGCTGCTGACCAGAAATTTCGACCAGAGCTCTGGATCTGGGAGCAGATGTCCAGGGTGACTGAGCCTGAGTGCCAGATGGACACATGTTTCTGATGCTCCCCACCAGGACCTCTAAGTTCCCTGTGGATGGATCCGCCCTCACAACCTCAGTCTCTTCAGTGAGTTCTTAGATCCTTTCAAAATTACTTCATCTGACTTAAATAAGTGGGAGTCTGCACACATTCCTCTTGTTACAGCTATTACAATCTACGTAATTCTGTGGTTCTTAATACTTTTTCTGCCCAGCAATTTTTGAACTGGAAATGGTATTTTGATGATATCTTATTAGATTCTGAATACTTCATATACCGTATTTGCAGAATTAAAACAAAACATATCACTATGGATATTTAACTGGAAAAGCTGATTTTTAGGGTGCCATCCCCAGGATAAATAGGTTCCAGAATATATGTAAACGAGTTAATTACACTAGAAAGATATTAACCATAAACCATTTGACTACCAGGAAAGGTTAATCCAGTGACATCTTTGGCTTATGAAAATTAAATTTGATGACAGTTGTTTCTTCTAGTCCCTAACAATAAAGCACGTAAGGATGCACTATGGCAGGGACTTGTGATTCTTTGATATATTTTTCTTAACGATAAGCCTTTGGTGTATAAGCTACCACAGGTGAAGGCTCCTCTGACCCTCTGAAAGTCATATGCAGATCCATTAAAAATCCATTCTACTAATCTTGATTTAGAAGAGAGGGGAAGGGGGGAGAGGAA
The DNA here is from genome assembly GCF_049852395.1 of Peromyscus maniculatus bairdii. NCBI lineage: Eukaryota > Metazoa > Chordata > Mammalia > Rodentia > Cricetidae > Peromyscus > Peromyscus maniculatus. The sequence continues at coordinate 21,103,182 of NC_134854.1, read as the reverse complement.
AGAAAGGAAAGGAGGGAGAGAAGGAAGAAGGGCGGGAAGGAAGGATATTGTATTGTTCCAGACATTTTCTCCACAAAGTGAAACAGACAGTAAGAGGCAGTCAAAACGGAACTCCAGCTACCATACCCTTTCTGCTCCTTCGAAGGCTCAAGAGTTCAGTTTATCCAGGAAGAAACTGGTGTTGGTTTTAGGGAACAAGCCTGGTAGGCAGTTGCATCTATAATTTTAAAATAATAGAGTACTGGGTGTCTTAATGAATATTCTATTACTCTAGGTCCAAGCAAGTGGAAGCCAGTTCCTTTCTTTGAGAAGAAAGGTTGCACACAGGGGTTAGTTACACAGTCATGGATTTTAAAGCTATAAGTAATAAATAATGGAGCTAGAAGAGAGACACAGCAGGGCACAGCCAGACTCCTGGAGAGCTAAAAACAAAACAAAACAAAACAAAACTCCAGAATCTACCAGTTTGCTGCCCTGGCATCATGGTTGTTACCCTGGAAGTGGGCTACCATTGCTTCCTCCCAACTCTTCCCCAACTTTCCATTGTCTTTGTATCTAAGGCTGCAGAAAGAGAGCCTCTGTCGAAGGCTGGGTTCCATGACCTTGTTCACCTCTATAAGAACAGCATGACCTATAGACCCATCCTCAATGCTGTATGTACATGTTCATACTCTTTATTAGTCTTAATATTTTCCTGGGATCTTCAGGTTTTTTCAACTGTTGCTTGCCCTAGTTTGGATTCCCTAAAGTCCTTTTCAAATGAAGCCAGTGAATGGCAGCATTCTGACCCTCTGCCCTTTATTCTCCTTAAGGTCATGGTAGTGGTCTAGAACCATTATTATAAAGATTTTGGTGTAGGATGAGGTTGTCATGCTGTCCTTAGTTGCATAGCTTTCTCGTCAACTCCCTGACAGTGGCTATCTAGTTAAGTACTACCACACTCAGTTCCTTTGACTCAGCATTGTCCAGCCAGAAGAGAGTATGACCTTCGGGACCATCTGTTCCTTAGATGTGCCCAGTCTCTAAGGGGTGGGACTGCAGAGAAGATGTTTCTGTGTTTCTGAACAGACTATTGTGGGCATTTTTACTGGAATGTAGGGACTTAAAGACAAGCCCTAGAAGTTGAGTGGACAGATGATGAGAGCCCCAAAGAGCGCTGGCTTCCAGACAGCACAGGGTCACCTCTTCATGGGGAGTAGGAGCAGACAGAATGATGGAGCGCCCAGAGTCAATCCCTGCGCTACAACTGGAGTCTCTAATCTTATCTCCACCCTAGAAGGATTTATTAGTATTTATTTACATTCTAACTGGGATTGTTTGCCTTATGGAGATAAGATTTCTCCCCCTCTCACAGAGGGGTGATGAGGACAACTGTCTGTTTGCTTTATTGCCATCCAGACTTACTTTTCCAGAATCCTTCACCTCAGTGTAGACTGAGGGTGGGGTAACTTCTAGGACTAAAGCATCAGAACCTGTAAGAGGAAACTGAAGTGTAGAGCCAGGGAGCAATTTTTCACCCGTGATCACTGATGTGCTCTGTTCTGTAATGACTTGCGTTGTATTTGCGTTCAGGATAATCATAATAAGCAAAGATGGAGCTTGTAAGAGTCAACTGAGACCTGTGTGAAATACCAATTCTGGGTCAGCTTCCCTTCTCTCCTCCTATTTCTGAGTTGTGAATCTAACATCTGGACCAGCTTTACTTGATCCATGGGCAAAGAATAAAAAGTTCCCCCTCCAGAGCACAAGGCCCCTGAAAGTGTGCTCTGGGCTCGGTTATTGTACTCTCCTATCTGGTGATAAGTAAGTAGATTAAGAGTACAAGATTTTCCATTTAGTTTAAGCTTTAAGATGAAGTTCAAGGTCAACCTAGCTCTCCTTGATTTCTGTTACCCTTGAAGATACTCTACTCCCCCTATACACTTTTTAAAGATGCTATAACATGATCACGTCTTCTGGTTTCTTGTATGTGGCCATCAGTTTTATTCACCCATCCTGCTGTGTCAGTTTTACCAGAACTTCACAAAGGTTTCTGTTCTCCTTAGCTATTCTTACAACCTTTCCGTCTGTATATCACCTCCAGTCTACAGGATGAGGATTGTTGAATTTGGTTCTTGTGTACTATTTGGAAACAAGACAGAAGCTTTAAGGTTTGATGGTGTTTATATCAATTTGAATTGTATTTCTAAGTGTGCTTGAGATGAGGTGTAAGGAGACTGGGATTCAGCATAAATGAGGGTTATAAAGTATCTACGTCTATGGTCTCAAGGCATTTTCAATTGAAGAGGTTCCTGTTGTCATAGTAGCAACAGCTGCCGAGTAACTGGCTTCCATCCAGTATCATTGGTCCAGTGATACTGAGGTTCACCTCTTCCAAATGTACACAAGCATTTTCTTTTCAGCTCCTATACAAGTATTTCCGCTTCACCAATAGATAAACACAAATATGAAAGTACCTACATTAAGTTTAAAAAAGAAAAACTGTTTCTCAACTGTCTTTGAACCTTTAAATATTTCTAGACCTGAACATTTATACTTTAATGGCTTCCCTGGCTCTTTAATAAAAGTTAATCTATTTAATTCATAGCAGTTGCATGTGAGATACATCAACATATTTACTTGGGACAGGGGGACTGGGAAGGCCACACACTCAGCTTCCAAGTGGCCCTATACCTCTCCTGTGAAAAGACACTGAGCTTCTGATGAAAAACCAGTAAGCTGCATGTTCTGCTTAGCATAACACATGCTCTAAAATTTCCAAATCACTGAACCTTTCAGTCATAAATGATGGAAGCATGAATCCAGAGGTAGGAAGGAAGAACGCTGGTTATGAGCTAGTGTGGCTCACTTGATGGCTGTCCAGGACATCAGAGATGTCAGAGACTAAGAGCAGTCTCTGAAAGGCTGTGCCGCTCTGATTTGAATTCATCCATGTGTACTTACGAAGGCACATTTAGTGCAATTTTGCCAAGGAAATAGCCATTCAAAACAATTTGTTATCATAGATTCCATTTAAATGCAAAGAAGGTAAGTATTAAGGCTAATGCTAGGGCCCAGAGGGTTACATTTTCACTATCCTAAATAGAAGAGGTACTCAGAGTTTCACCTATGTAGAGAGTCTCTTTGGAATTGGGTTCAGTATGTCTTGTGCCATTTCTTTGTCTAACGTGCTCATTCTTTTCACACCACAGGATCTTCAGAAGCAAGTTGGAGAACTGGAAAGCCAAGCCTTCCCCTGCGGCTCAGGCCTCCACCCGCTCTCCTTGCATGCCTTTCTCATGGTTTAACGAAAGCCGGAAAGGATCCTATTCCTTTGGGAACCTGCCTTCAGTTCCGCGTCCCCTTCAGCCTTCTCCTGAGACACTAATTTCAGATAAAACAGGGTCCAAGGTAGACACCAGTGGACTAAAAAAGCTGACAAGAAAGCCCCCACTCCTGTCCCCTCTTGAATTTTGGAAGGCCTTCTTACCTGTGTGCACACCCTGGATCTCAGGAGCAATGTGCTAACACTGCCGTAGGCGTGCATGGTGTTTCCTCTGTGGGGCAAAAATGCCTCACCTAACTGGCACCCTCTTTAATACTGTTCTGTTCTAGCGTGTGCATTTCTCTTCGATTTGTCTGTCATTTCACTTACCGCTATTGCTATTAAATCTCAGGTTGACAGTTAAGCCATGCTGGGAAAGAGGCATTCGGGAGATGAAACAGTTTGGGTTTACAGATATTTACTAAGTATTCTTCCTTAAATTGCATTATGAAACTCTTTTGCTGTGCTCGTCAAGGTTTACTGGAAAATAGATAAATTTGGGCCTGACTGTCTTCAATACATTTAAATGAAACAAACAGAAACCATTGGCATGTAGCACCTTACTTCCTTTTTGTATCAAATCTACTTTTTGTAGAACATGCTGAGCACTTGTTCTAATTCTGTCACCAGAGTTCTTTACCGTTAGCAGAATTAGAAATGATCTGCATGGCTGTGGTGCATTTCAAAATGCATGATGGGTATTTCCAGCATGACACTGCAAACCTTCTCTAATAACGTTTTACTGAAACACATGGTGGCTAACCTTCGAGTTATTTGGTTTCCTTTTCTCTGTGTTCACTCTTCTATCCCAAACAGAAATGTGTGATTAATCTTACTTAAACTTATTTCTTTCCTTGAGGTCAGCAGCTCAAAAGGTTTTGCCTGAGGGGCTGGAGGATTGCTCCAGTGAAAATACCAAGGGTGATGTTTTGGGTGTAATACCTTGCGGCTTGAATGTTCTACCAGCCTCCCTCCTTTTTTGAAGATTTATTGAATCTTAGAGTTGCTTTGGTACTAAACTCTCTGGTCTCTGGCATGGTATTTATTCTCAATAATCAGCTAAACCCAACACAAAGGAACCTAGTAGAAATAACAGCCCAGTTCCTAGAGAAGTGCCATATGAAAGAAAACAGTGTTGGGCAGTTGCTTAGGGTTCCTGGGAATCCAACCATTCAACAAGTAGCAAAGAAGTTCTGGTCATAATCAACCCTTTGGGCCTTTTAGTGTTGTTCTGGGACTAAAGTTTCACTTGAGTGATTCTAAAATTATCTCACACTAAAGAGAGGTTCAATATACGATGTTTTCACAAGTGAGGCCATCGTCAAGTTGTTTTAACATCTACTGAGTGTGTTAAAGGAGTTCTGGGGAATTGATTTCCCTCACTCCCCCTCCCTAACCCCAGGAGGTGATGCAGACTGTGGGTCTATTCGATGCTCCAGTCTCTGGCTCATATTCCAACATGTAACCAGTGTTGTGTTGTCAGACTATGCCCTCCTCCAGAACTCATCACTCTGAAGGGTACATCCAGGAGGGGACCTGTCACTTCTCACAGTATTTATCACAGCCAGCCACACGCCATCTTTCCCAGGGGCACTCCAGCTACCTTGCTGATATGAATTGCCATCTGTTCTGATAACTCAGCCTCTCCACGGCATCTTGTGTTCCTACTTATACTGTTGCTCATCACAATTAGGGTCAAAGCAGATGGGCTTATTAATATCACTCCTCTGATCAGTTACAGAGGATAATGAATTCTGTGCCCTTGGAGAGAAACTGAAAAATCATTTCTCTGCAACACCTATCCTTGCATCAGATGGAGAAAATGCCCAGGATTACCAATCAGTCTCAAAAGGTGTCACATCCTCTACTGCTGCCCAGTTGAAGGCCATCATCACCACCAAACTCTTCTAAAGAAAATTGATTGAAATGGAGCAGTTGAGGACTTGGAAGCATGGCTGCCTCTAGTTCCCTTCGTGTGTTTGTGTAACATGGTTTTATTTGTTTTTACAGAATTTCACCTTCAATGACGACTTCAGTCCAAGTAGTACCAGCTCGGCAGACCTAAGCGGCTTAGGAGCAGAACCCAAAACACCAGGGCTCTCTCAGTCCCTGGCACTGTCCTCGGATGAGGTACTGGAGTGGCACCATGGCAGAGCTGGGTTTTTATGTCACACATTTCCTCCATATCCCACTATAGGAAGATGTTTGAGGGTGGATTTAGCATAGAAGTCATCAGCACTGAGGTTTCATGTTTAAAACAAGGTCCTTATGATTCCAACCCTCTTCAACATTAAAGAAAAGTATAGCTTCTGAGCCCTTGAAGCTTCCCAGGCATCCATTTATATATGTAAACACACATGATATGGAGGCAGGGCGCTGGAGAACAAGACTAGATAACAGTTTAGATCACTTGGAAACTGTTTATTATCCACCCCTTCCCCCAGGCTTTTGACAGTCCTCTGACCGTGATATGCCCCCAGTTGAATCACTGCAACCAATAGGCAGAGTTCTGGAAAGAAAATAGAGGAAGAATCGTTTATCCAGATGCTAGAGTGAGGATTAGCATTGCTAAGAATTATCAGAAAATATGTATGCAGGAGAGAGGAAGAAAACTATGTTGGGATTGACTAGTTCTAAAAACTGGTGGGAGTCAGAGGGGGGGGCAAGAAATAATGTAACATTTTATGTTTGCTCTGGTTCTTATTTCTTTCTAACATGAGTTTTGTGCACCCAAACTCCGTTTCTTCCTTTAAGCTTTTCTGGTCATGGTTTTCTAGCTGGGTTTGACTTGGATGTAACAGAGTGCATTGTGGATGCTGTGTGTCCCATTTATGTAACACTTTTCTTCTCGTTCTTTTGTTGCTGCTCACCCAGAGCCTGGATATGATAGATGATGAGGTGAGCTGTCTGGGGGCTGTGTGTGGTGCCTTGCCTGATCTGAACCTGCTTTTTCTCCTTACAAATGACTTAGGAACCCAGTGCTACAGCACACTGTCTCTGTTGGGGAGGGAAAGATTGCACTTGTTTACATCTTACTTGAGAGGTGTTCCTGGATCCAGAGGCTCTAAGTCCCACCTCCAGAATCCCTCATTTATCTCCCATAGCCATTACCTGACATGGTCCGCTCTTCTCCATGTCCTCTGCCTTCCCCTCAGCTTACACCCTCCTCTCTCCTCCGTTCTTCAATAGCTCACCAGGGTAACTTCCGTCTTTCCTCTGAGCCCTATCACGACTTCATCTTCCCTCAGCTTAGCGGTTCTAGGAGCGCTCCTGCCTCTTTTCACAAACACAGGGCATAGTCTAGAGTGGACAGAGCCTGGAGTTGGCAGTGAGTCTCCTGTTAAGCTCTGCCGCTCACTGATGTGTTGTCTAAGAGGGATCACGGAATGTAAACTTCCTGACCCTGTTTCCTCGTGTCTTAAAAGTACTTGTGGAGGTGAGCGCTCTACCTTCCTCCCAGGTTGCTGCCTGCTCACATGAAATAATGGCTGTAAATTTCCCAAGGCTTGAGGGCTTTAAGACCTTTTTCTATAAAGTGAAGGAGACAATATTTTTAATGCATTCTTAGTGTAACTTTAGTGTCTTCTAAAAGGATAAATTTAAAGTGATGTATTGAATATAGAAATCTATGAAATATTTATTTTCTACATCTGGTAATATCTCCATAGTTATATATTATAAAATCATCAGTGTTAGTGTGTAGTTTTTCAATTTTTAACTTCCTTCATATGTAATGGTACTTTATTTGTGGAATATTTTTAATTTTTCATTACCAGAATCACAAGGTAATAGACGTTTCTTCTTAACATAGGTAGAACTATTATCATTTTATGATGTACAAGTAAATACGGCTTTGTAGCTTGAGAAATTCCTTTGGTAGCATCATATGAGCCACAGTGTTTAGTCCTTTAACACCACTGCATCCGTTCCCGCCTTAGATCCTCGATGAGGGACAGTCTCCCAAGCACAGTCAGAGTCTGAACCGGGCCGTTCATGAATGGAGTGTGCAGCAGGTTTCTCACTGGTTGATGAGCCTAAATCTGGACCAGTATGTGTCTGAATTCAGTGCCCAGAACATCACTGGGGAGCAGCTCCTGCAGCTCGATGGGAGCAAACTGAAGGTAAAGACTCCCGTGTCTGTGGTAGGTTACCAGTGACGTGGATTGCTTGTAGCACCTGACACGTTTTCATTAGCCGAGAGTGTTCTGCATATCCATGTGGTCATTTTTGCCAACACTCAGCAGAAAAGATACTGAATTATTTCTCAGTAGAAAATGAAGCTCCAGGAAGTTCATCAGGGGTTCTGACTCAAGATAGGCTGCTGAGCAAGAGTTAGGGACCCTTTCCTTTGCTTCCCCTGGAAGCACATGACCTCTGTTTAACACCCCCACTTCTCACTGGACTGTTAAGTTTTAGTAATGGCCGGTATGAATCTTTCTTTGTTGGTTTCTCTTCCATGCTCCCCCTCCTGTCCACACTTGAAAACTGAAATGGCATCCCCAGCTTCCTCCCCACGTCTATGAAAGCCATGCCTCCCCGTCTCCTCCACTGCACCTTCATTTCCACTCCTCCAGCCCATCTCTCTGAGAGACTGAGGTGGCACCCAACCCTGTGGAGAAAGGGCAAAAGGAGGGTACAGCCTGTTCCCCACACACTGTTCCCTCCCCACTGCTGCAGGCCCCTGCGAGGCGGGTGGATGGATGAGTGTCTCTTGACACTCTTTGAAAAGGTTAGAGATCAATCAATAGCTTGTGAATATGAAGGCCCCATTGACAAGGCTGTCCCTGGTGGGGAGACGGATGCATCCTGCTGTTGATGCTGAAGGTCATGGAACATTTAAAGTACACAGCCATCTCCCCTGATTCTGAATTCTAAGCTCACCCAGCAATCTCATCATTATAATCAGGCTTCCTCTCTAAGTCTGCCTTTGGGGAGACTATGGCTACAGAGATACCGATGTGGGCACCCTGGCCCCAAAGACATTTTTGGTTCTTATTGTAAATAACTCCATTGGCAAAAGAGAGCCATTTCACTTCTTCCTGCCCTTCTTGGAGCCTTGTGTGACAGCAGGTGCTCTCTGCTACCCTTTGAAGATATTGATGAGTTTAGCAATACTTCGGCGGAAGGATGAAGAAGCAAGATCATGCCCTTTTTATTTATTCGCTCATTAGTCACCAATTTGGAAAGCATTTTCTTAATGACTCCTGGAGTGTATTTTGAAAGAGCTTGAGAGAACAAAGCACAGATCCTCCTGCACACAGAATTTAGCAAGTGCAGTCTGCTTTCTCTTAGCTCTGACCTCCTCAACCCATGTTTAACTAAGGTCGTGAGATTAAGCACAGTGTGATGTTTTCCTCATCATAAGCAAAGAGGTCAGCAGTTTTTCACATTCAGTTTGTACATGTGTTTCCTTTGTAGGCACTTGGAATGGCGTCATCCCAGGACCGGGCACTGGTTAAAAAGAAACTGAAGGAAATGAAGATGTCTCTAGAGAAGGCTCGAAAGGCCCAGGAGAAAATGGAAAAGCAGAGAGAAAAGCTGAGGAGGAGGGAACATGAGCAGATGCAGAGGAAGTCCAAAAAAGCTGAAAAGATGACGTCCACAACCGAGAACAACAGTGAGCAGTGATCCCTGGTCTCCTCTAGTACTGGGGAAGCTTGAGGGAAGTCCCGCCCCTTCCTGGCCCCCTTCTCCCGCAGAGGATGAAGACAGACTGATGGGGACAGTGCCACTGTGGGCGGTTTAAAGAACTGTGTGTTGGATGCACTCTGAGTTTTAACCTCCTAAAGTAACCCCAAGCCACATTTGGTTTATTAACAAACCAGAAATACCATTTTTATCTTCTACTTAACCAACATCCTGTGCTGTGTTGAGCGTATGGTGCCACTTGGAGAACCAGCCTGACCCAGCCAATGAGAGCAGGACTCACTCTGGTGTTGTGAGTGGAGCACCCAGAATTTCCAGTGAGAGGCCCTGAAACTGAGATCGTAGCCCTGGTGGTTGATGTGCAGAGATGAGGAAGCTGCCCTGCTCCTGGGTTCAGATTCTAGTACGGTGTGTAGGAAAGGCTCTCCTCCGTTATGACTGTACAGCGAGTCAGTCCTGTTGGGAATGTGGGTGCCCAGCACATAATTACCAAATGGGGGGAGAGCAAGCATGTTGTTCCATGTGCTGGGAATCAAAAAGAGAGAAAAACCGTAGCTCTTTGTTAACTGTAGAAGAAATGAAGACGCCTTAAGAACAGAGCTGTGGGTGGACCGAGGGGCTTGAGAGGTAACATTTTCCTCCATGTATTGCTGAACAAAGAAGAAAAAGTCGGAGCACAGTGCAGCCCTGGGTGTTGAGATCTGCAGCTCCGTCTGCCAGCCCTGCCAGCCCAGGGTGTCAACAGCGCTGACAAACACATACAGCCCGCCCTCCCAACAAACGGGACCGGAAATTGAGTTTAAGGAAAGAACATTTTCAGGTTTTCCTCTCCTGGGACACACTCTGGCTGGTCTTCAGCCTGTCTATGACACAATCAGGAACTTGTCACAGATTTTCTACTCAGAATTTCCCAAGTGGGCTCGGTTAGTGCTTTAACAAATGTACTTTTAAGAACTTAAAACTAGAAATACTGGTTGGAGATTGAGATTTGAGTAACAGTCAACCAGAGAAATTTTTTTGAGCACACACAATTCTTTCTGTGAAGGACAGCTGTCAGTTACAGTTTAGAGACGTTTTGAATGACTTTTAAGCAGTTCTCTCCGTATTCTAAAGATTTCCAGGCTTGTTTGGGACACGGGGTGAACTTTAGCAGTATAAAATCTTACGCTTAAGTCCAGTATTAAGGATTCCAGTATTTGACCAACCACAGCTGAGTGCAGGAGGCTGGGGCGGGAGGGGGAGAAACTTGAGACATTTCAGGGCGTGAGGGTTCTTACTTGTTTGCTTGCTTTACTTTTGCTTCTTTTGCTTATGTATCTAACTCTCGTTGCTGCATTGACTCCCAAACTGACGTCATCTACCTTACGATGGACAAATTTTAAAGTAGAACTAGAGGCCAGATGAATTCTTGGGCGCATATTTTCCTTCCTTTAAAACTGCACCAGGCCCTTCTGTCCACAGCCCCGTGCATATCTCCTCTGGGTGAGCAGGTTTGCAGAGTCTGCGCTGCGGAGTTACTACAGACGCCTGTGGGGATGGGGGTCCGCTCCGCTGCCGGGGTGGCCTTGCCTTGTAGTGTGACATTGTGACTTTTCATTTTTATTGTTATTTTTGAAACATAGGAATTCTGAAATTATCTGTACTAGAAACTTCCTCCTGTTCTTTCTCCCAGGGCCTGCTTCCTTTTCTGGCCCAGAGCACTTGTGCTAAGTTCCGGTCCTTCGGAAAAAGATACACTTCAGTCTTAAACATGACAGGAGAGTAGCATAGTGCTCAGCAGTCACCAGACCCCTTTCCTGGTTCTTGCTTGCGGTCAAGTACTGGGTACCTGTGTATGTCTTCAGATGTCTGATGCTTTGCCACTTACTAATATTTTGAAAAACCAAGAGACACATTACTGAACTAAAAATTCAGCAAACCTTTCCTAATACCAGAAGACTAACAAATATCAGGCAATACTAATGCTTGCTATTGTAAATTTTAGCCATTTTTCTTTTCTTGGGGGGTGGGGTGCGAACCTGGATTGCACTGGAAGCTTCTTTGTGTTCATTTATGAGAGTGAAAACAGAAGGATGATCATTTTAAGTTGTGTTTACACTTTGATGATATTTGAAATTGAATGTATATATTGGAAATGTCTATAGTTCGTCTCTGCCTGTAACTTAAGATCTCTTAGACTGCATTTCTTAAATACAGTGTTCTTACTGCAACTTAATTAAGACTTCAGTGCCCGGGTCAGTGTTATCTCACAGTTACAGATCAAGTTCATTCTCTTTGCATCATTTAGTTTGTATTTCAACCATTTTGATCTTTAAGTTAAATCATCACAATCTTAGACCTAAATGAATTCTTTTAACATTGCTACTTAAAACTGGCAAAAATGTAAAAGGCTTTTGATTGTATTGCTGAGCAAAGGACATAAGCTGGTCGACCCAGTCTGAAAACAAAGCGAAGGACCTCAGACCTTGTGAGCAATTTGTTTTCCTGTTAGTCCCCTATTGACTGTGCTGCATGGTGATAACCAAGTTTCCAATGTCTTGCACAATTCCTGCTTTAATGCTGTAGTTTTCAGGGTTTATACAATTTAACAGAGAATTGTCGCTTTGTGGACATTCAACATTTTTTGGAAGGTTTTCAGATTTTCAACAAATGAACAAAAAAGGGAATATCTGATTACTATGAACTATATTCCAGTGAAGTATTCACTAGGATGCTACCAATCACCAAGAGTGTTTTGGGGTACAGGTGATGTTTGGGCATGGGGGTACATGGTGAGGCCCTGCCCTAGGTAGAGAGCACTATAGGAATAGAATCTGGGGCAGGGTTCCACTAAAGAACTTTGTAATGGATTGCTGCACTTAAGACCATCTCCTTAAAGTGACTCACACTTATGTAATCATTTTTCCTTCCTCTCTGGAATGCGAAGAGTCCTGTTAGCGTGGAAACCACGCTTCATCCACTTTAGTGCTCTGACGAAGCCCGCATTTAGTACCGTGACAGCAAAACTCTTCTCCAGTCATCTTTCATCCGTTAGCTGAGACTGACATGGACCCCCTAATGTAGACTTTTAAAATATCACAGCAGTTTATGATTACAGTGTGACAGGAGCCAATGCCAAACCCAGCTTCCAACAGGCACGAAATGTGTTCCTTTATTTTAGGAGATGAAGGGGCTGAGGAGAAGTGAGGACTCGTGCCACTGTCCGTGCCAGACAGTATTTACCCAGGATCTTAGAATACCTCAGGCCTAAGCTGCAAGAATGTCCACAGGTCAGACTGGGTTGTCCTGAAGATGAAGAAGTCTCATCTAGGGTCTTTGTCCAATAGGATTAACTTGTGCCTGAAAATTATGTAAAAAGTAAACAATTTGCATTTATACAGTTATTCTAAGTCATTTATAAACATGAAAGGTTGGATAAATTTGAGGAGGACCATCAACACTTAACAAGGGTGTTTAAGATAATTCTGGAGGAGGGAGGGCAAATGATTCTAAAAGAAACTTCTGTACATGGGATGCATATTTCCCCTTCATGCACTGAGATATTTAAGAGTTACCTAATCCACTCGAGTAACTAAAGGCTCTTCCCATAGAGCTGGCGATCAGGAGCATGTGGCTTTAGGGGACAGGCATCCGCAGGGGCATGCCACTTGCTGCCACAGAGACCCTGCCTGAGTGAAAAGGTAGTTAGGAGACGACAGAACTAGCTTTCGTGTGTTTTCTTACTTCCATTGAGTCGGGGCTCGACCTGTGTCCAGTTCCAAAGGTGAGATTGTGGAGGTGAAGTCCAAGATTAAAGCATCTTTACTTTCTTCCAAAGTTGTCCTCACTGTGATAGGACAAAGAAGGGGATAGACTCCAAAGGAAACAGCGGTTCAGGAAGTCTGTTTGACCGATTCGGTCCTGAAAGTCAGACTGAGTGTGCTGGCTGACTTTGTTCGCATTTGTCTTGAGTATTTAAGGCCCCATGGAATTTAATCTTGATCCAAAACATTGGAGGAAAAATAACACCATAGAAAACACATTGTAACAACTTGGAGAGTAGCATTGAAGAAACTGGATTGAGCAGTTAGAGGTCAAAGGGGAAACCTACACAATAAGCCTCCCCCTGCTAAGTGACACCAGTTCCATTCACGGGAGGCCTGCGGTCCTCACCTGTTTGTGCAAGGATGTCTGTGTGGAATTGTAAGAGCATGTTTGTTACTCAAGACTCAAATCTATAAGCACCTGGACCTGTTTCTGTATCCTCAGAGCAGGGGGCAAAAGAAGCTCCATGCTTCCCAGCCCTTGACCCCACCCACGCCCCAGACCATTAGGGATCCAGCGATGTGCAAGTCGCAGGAGTACAAGAGTACGAGAGCGAGCCACAAATTCTCACTCATGTGCATGCCACTCGTGTGGGTGTCAGAACTGTGTGTGACTGTGTCCCCTACCTTACACACATATATATCATAAGCACGTGGCATAAAAATATACTATACATGGACTACAGTGATGTTAGTTAGGACCCTGGGCTGTAATCATAGCCTTATTGCCTCTTTTTGTGTTGTGTATACATTGAATGGCTCATAGATTTTAAGAGATTTTTTTTTAATGTAAGTATCCTACTAAATGCACTTACGCTTATAAATGTTTATATATTTTGGTAAAACTGATTTATTAGATCTTTGGTATTGTATTTTAGTAAGAAATTTTCCTCAAAGGTTTGATTAATGCTTTGATGTCAAGATTGCACTTTTTTTAGTTAGAAATCAGAAGATATTATGCAGCTTTGGGCATTTTCAACTGCAGATGGCAGTTTTCTAGACTAAAAATTGCACTGTGTGTTCTTGTGTATCAGCTCTCACTCTAAAATGAGATCTTCAGTAGCTTATGTCACTAACTACTGGCTCTCTGGTGGCAGTATTTCTGTCATGTGACCACTATTTACTTCCTAGGCCATCAGCTTGCAATGGCATTTTGGTTGCTACCAAAAATAACACAATGGGTTATGAGTCTATGTTGTTGGAAGATGTGTGCGTCCATTTCCTTCAGCTGTTTTATGCATACACACAAGTATCATGTTAAGGATTTAAGCATTCATTCATGAAAGAACAATTGGCCAGAAATACCTTAAATTACCTTTAAAAAAAAAAAGCAGCTAGATAACACCTCCCAAGTGATTCTCAAGCTAGATAACACCTCCCAGCAACATCAGGTTCAATCAGTGATTAATAAAATCTCTAAACATACATGCGTATACACTCCTCGGTATTACTTAATGTCATAACTACTGCTTCTGTATTTTTTTCAATGATATTTTGATGAAGCCACTTGTACATCTGCTATATATCATTGACAAGACTGGGCAGCTGAAAAGCAGAAAGAGAATAAAATTCTGTTCTACTGTAAGATTTGATTCGTTTTTATCTTTCTTTGTATATTGCTAAAGGGAAAGTGGTCTGAAAAGCATTTGAGTCTGATATGTATGGGTAGCATATTAACTGAAACTCTTAATTTATTCATTTTGCTGTCTGATTATTTGCATGGAAGAGACAATAGTGCCACATCTGATCTGTTCTTTGGTGCTTGATTAGTGTGTGCTGTTTCATATGGCATTCCTTATCTTTGGTTTTCAGAGGCTTCAAAGCAAACCATACCATAAGCGGCCCATTGTTTTCTGACCATCTAAAAATACCTGTGATGAAATTTAATTTGTTAGTGTAAATAAATTTCTTGCCAATGAGTATTATTGTTGTTAGATAATGAATGCAATAAAAGGAAATACAGTGATCTGTCAGAGTATATGTTTCTTTCTTTTTCCTCTTCCATTTCCACCTTCAACTAAAACAAGCCCTGACTGGGCAGACCTGCATTAACTGTCAAAACATATCTATCCATCAAGAGCAAAGTGCACATTTTTCATGGAAATGAATCTAAAAATAAGTTTTAACTCTGGCAAAGTGTAAATTGGCAGCTAGAATTACCCTTGAAAGCACAATTATGGCACTGGGCATAAAGTTAAAGAGCGGGGGCCTCCAGCTGGAGCCTCCCCGTCCACCTCTTCCCCTGTCTCTCCATCGCCGCTTCACCATCACGTTTGCAGTGCCCATCAGCCAGAGAGAGGTGGATGACAACCCATTAGCAGTCAGTTTCATGTAACGAGAGACAAGCTGGGAAGGAGGCAAGTCCAGCCCAGGGCACCACGTTATTTTAAGACATTTTCATCCTAAGATCTCCAAGACTAAGAAAGCTTGGATGAGACGAATGAAGCCTATTCGCTGCATTCTGTCTCAGCCTCACAGAATAAGCAATGTGGTCGTTACCCTGAAGGTGTCAAGACTTTTTTTAAAGATGTATATAAGGTTTGCTTTGTTAAGTACCACATTCATTGATAGTCATAACCGTTGTTCCAAAGCCAAGCCTCCTGGACTGTGGATAGCTGGTATTGCTGACTAACTGAACACTCACAGACGTCTGGTGTCTTACTAAACTGACTAAAATCACTTCAATCTCATTGTGACGAAAGCGGTTCTTTTATAAAAATAAGGGGTTTTTTTTGTTATTATTTTGGTTTTCTTAAGATCTTACTTTATAGCCTAACTTGTCCTGGGGTTCATGATCCCACTGCCTCAACCTCCTAAGTCTGGAATTAGACATATATCATTATGCCTGGTTCCAAAAACTGTTTTTGTTTTATACTTCCAATTTGTGGCCTTAAATTATAGTTTTTTGACAATTTTTCAGTTTCTTACAAACTCCCACAAACAAACTAATACCCCCCCTCAAAAAAAAAAAAACCCAAAATACCAGATAAATGCCATGACTGTTATCTTAGAAATATTTCATCTCTAAACTGGCTGCTTTAATGTCCCAAAAATAAAAACCCAGCACTGAGGTTCTGTCTTCAAAATAGACAAATAATAATATAATCTCTTGCTTCATAACCAACATAAGAAAAGTGATATTTTCTTCTTAGTCATGTCTCTCAATAAATAGCCAAAAGTTGCTGATCTTCCTGTTATTAAGTCTGTTTATCATCCTTTTTTTTCAGTCTCCACAGCAAGTTAGAGTAGGTAAAGCCAAACAAAACAAAAACCAAGAAAACAAAACCCATCCCTGGCACTCAGCACCTGTGGAATCAGTTGCAGACTACTCCTGAATCTAGTCATGACAGAAGAAGTGAATTCCTCCATTCTTTGGGACAGTATAAACAGAATGTATAATATATCAAGACAACAGAAACCATGTTTCAGTGCAAGAACCTCTCCAAGGATCTTCTGAGTCTCCTACGTGCCATAACTATAGGAAAACTGAAAAGCCCAGTGAAAAAGATGAGAGAGGGTGACTGTGACTTCTATTTCTGGAGGAAGTCACAGAGAAAAGGGAAAAGCCAGGAGTCAGGCAGTGCATGCTGGTCCATCCATTGGCTTCATGAGTTATTGAGAGTTGTCTTCACGATGACATTTTTGTGACCCTGGGAGTCCCTAAGTCACCTAAGAGTCCCCAGAGTTGGCCAAACTCTCTTGTTTTCTTAAGGAAGAACAGTGAAGCAGAAATACATGCACAGGTTTTCAGGGATTGTGTGTGTTACAAGGAAAGTGTGTTTGGAATTACATACAAGGTATTACTGATTTTTCCTAATGCCGCGACAAACAGCCTGGTATAACTAAAAGGGAAAAAAACTTATTTTGGAGGGCTCAGTCCACATCTGACTCCACTGTCTCTTGGCTTGCAACTCAGCCCCAGGAGCCGGTGGGGGCTCACCTCACGGCCAACAGGAAGCAGAGAGGAGCAGAGAGGCAGCCCGCCCTCCCAGTGACATACTTCATCAGTGTGGTCCTATCTCCTAAAGTTCCCAACACCTCCAGAAATCCCTCCCCCAGTGGACTAAACATAGAGCATACGAGCCAGTAGGAACAGTTCATCTTCAAATCATAACACAAGTTATATAGACTTGACAGATTTATCCATTTTGGTGAAAGAGTTTTTATTGATAAATGAAGTCTTCAAGTAGTTCAAGACTAACTTTAAAGAAACCTTTGCTGTTCACATCTGTAGCCAGTAAACACTCCCACACCTTCTAAGTTTAATGTCAACATTCATTGGTCAGCAGAGATCACTGTGATAGGCACCTTCAATATGGAAAACAATTGAAATAATGGACTCATTGTCCATGGTGTGGTGCAATCAGCTTATCACAGATCACAGTAAAGAGCTCTGTGGAACACAGTGCCAATAAGCAGTTTTCCTTTGTACACAGAGGCAACTGTAGTACCTTGCAACACTGTGCCATTTTCTGCATAAACTACAGTTACTTTAGGTTCTTCTGATAGAATGTTCTGGATTCGAATCACCTATCAAAGAAATAAGATGAAGTTAATATTTTTTTGTTTAGTCCTTTAAATCAGCTTTAAACTTGTAGTTTTCCCCCCTTAGCCACATTATCTCCTATAATTGTGTTCTATTCTAAAATTATCTAAGATAGCTCTTTCCTCACATGTGATTGGTCAAGTTTTGGCTACATGATCTTTAACAACAGTAGCGAGCATATGAACACACGGGTAAGGTAGGGCATATAGGTAAGCAACACAGCCTGGATACGAGACCTTAGGGCAGGGAACACGGTAGTATGGGGGAGGGGAGTGAGCAGTAGTTTTATAGTTGTCTGACTGGCATTAGGCCTGTTCTGTGTGTTTTCAGATAAATTAGGACCGTGGATGCTCCTATTTTGGACACTGAAATTTTGTTTGGGGGCTAGTGGGGAGTCATGATTTGATTATTTGGTCTGTTGGTTGATTACCTATGAGACAGTCTTTGTACATATCTGAGGCTGGCTTTGAACTTGCACTCCCTGCCTCAGGCTCTTGAGTGCTGGTATCATAGGTGCATATGCACCACTATGCCTTCAGATGTCTGATTTTACAATGTAGATAAAGAAACTTGAAAGTCTGACCCAAG
Source organism: Peromyscus maniculatus bairdii (assembly GCF_049852395.1). Taxonomy (NCBI): domain Eukaryota; kingdom Metazoa; phylum Chordata; class Mammalia; order Rodentia; family Cricetidae; genus Peromyscus; species Peromyscus maniculatus. The sequence continues at coordinate 21,085,295 of NC_134854.1, read as the reverse complement.
AAGCCACCTATCTGTAGCATACTTACGCACTCTTTTGAGTTTCAGGTCCTGCCTCTAAGTAGAAAAGATTTTTAAGTTTTATTTCCTTTTCTTATATTTTTGGTTGTGAGCCTAGCCTTTAACGGCTGAGCCATCTCTCCAGCCCTATTTCCTTTTCTTAACTGAGAAATTGAGTTACATTATTACTGACCATGTATTTCAGTTCATGTTAAATGCACCATATGGTATAGCTAGTGTTTGGTCCTTTGGGGTAATAAAACAATTCTATACAACAAAACCGAATATGGAGGGTGTCTTACTGAGGCAAGGGACGTGGGTCAAGCAAGTCTTAGGGCTTTCCTTTCCCATTTGTGCCTTCACTGGAGAATTAGATGGGCGAGACCAAATTACTTCTAAATTCTCTTTGACAATGATAAAATACTGTGACTTGGAGAAAAGGAACCTATATCACAGAAGACCCACTGTAGCAGGCTAGGGAAGCCAAGGCCTGGCATCAAAGGATCAATGGGCAGGTCCAAATGACTTTTTAATATAGCTAGCACCAAAGATACATGTCTTAGGAGATTGCTGCAATGTTAACATGTTACTTACAAATTATTAACAGTTCAGGATGCACCTCAGTTTAATAAGCCTCCTGTTCATAAGAAGTTGATCTATGGGGGCAGGGCACTAGATAGTGCATTCAAATTATTACATTCTATTTCCCTTATCAAATTCATCATTAGAAAGAAATTGTTTTTTTTTTCCAGAAGACCAAACCAAATCCTTGGTAGAGCAAAGGACCCATGTTCAACCAAATGAGCTAATAAGCAAGAGCAATTAGAACTGAAGATTCTGCTCAGTTTTATATACTGAACACCCCGCAGCATACATTTCTTCAATTCTATTAAAATACAGCTGAGCAAGCCTAATAGTGAAAGTCTACCAAAAGACAAAAAGATTGATAATAACAAACACAATCATAATTTCCTGTAAATTTGGAGATAATAGGGTCGGGAGCCATTAATATTAGACTTCTTTCAATACAGATATATAGGGGGAGGTGTGTGTGTGTGTGTGTGTTATACACACATGTATATCAAGTAAAAACTTATTTACTATCCCTTAAACAAGTCAGTAGAGCTATTTATATTGCATTTACAGTATGTTAGGTATTTTAAGTGATATGGAGAGGAGCCGGGCAGCAGTGGCACATGTCTTTGATCCCAGCACTTGGGAGGCAAAGCCATGCAGATCTCTGTGAGTTCAAAGCCAGCCTGGTCTACAGAGTGAGTTCCAGGACAGCTAGAGCTACAGAGAGAAACCCTGTTTTGAGAAACAAAAACAAACACTGTGTAGGAGGGGCCGAGGAGACGTCTCTGTAGGTAAGAGCACTTGCTGTGCCGACCTGACTACTTGGGTTCAGACCCCTAGCACCACATAAAGAACTGGACATGGAAACTTGACCTTGTCATCCCAGTGTTGGGGAGGTGGAGACAGGAGATCCCTGGCTTGCTTCTAGCTACCTGGCAAGCTCCAGGTTCTGTGAGAAACCCTGTCTCAAAAAGTAAGGTGAAGAAGCAGTTAAGATGATAGCTAGCATTGACTTCTGGCTTCCTTATGTATGTGTGTGTGGTGCGCACGCACACACACACACACACACACACACACACACAAAGTATACAGAAGGATGGATATGCATAAATCATGTTATCATACCACATAACTTCGTATAAGGGACTTAAGCATCTATGGATTTTATACCCATAGGAGTCACAGACATAGTCCATCATAGATATTGAGAGAAGCTGTAGTGATGCCCTGGATGGGGTACTGATGCCAGGTAAGGGAAAGTTATGTGGGGAATGGATAACAAATGGATACAGCCCAGCTGTGTGACACCACTGTATTTTTTTAAACTAGTCTGAATTTCCAAGTTTGAAATAAGGATGTGGGCACCATCTAGCCCTTATATCAGTAGTGAGTTCCTCCAATAGCTGGATGTCCTTAACACGGCCCTTCAGGCCCACATTCTCTAGGCCCTGACTTGCATCAAGGCCTGCATGGAGGGGCCTCTCCAGCTTGGCTTCTTGCACACTTGGAGGGTCTGAGGATCTGAGGTAGTTCCCCAACCCCAGCCTTTTTCCCCCTGGATGACTTCTAGCTGGTTAAATTCTCAGCAAGGTGCCCACCTTCCTTGAAACACCTCTCTCTCTCACTCTCTCTCTCTCTCTCTCTCTCTCTCTCTCTCTCTCTCTCTCTCTCTCTCTCTCTCTCTCTCTCTGTGTATGTTCATTTTATTTGTTTTTATTTTGCCAGTGCAAGGGGATCAATCCCAGTGCTTCACACATTCTAGATAAGTGCTGAGCTACACTCCCAACAGAGTATTCATTCCCTTCTTCTGCCTTTGGCGGCCATTTCCTGCGAACACACACACACACACACACACACACACACACACACACACACACACACACACAGCCCTGTGTTATTGTGTCAGCTCCTATTTGTGTCCCTATACTGAAATCACACCTTTTTAAAAAAAAAAAAATTTACCAAGCAGTAAAGAACTACCTGTGCCCTTTCTGGACTCCCACCAGAACACCTCCACAAGCCCTTTTGACCTCTGAGAACCTGGATCATCTGTCCATGTGCTCTCTGGTATTTGCACATACAAGTAAGAATTTGGTTTTCAGTTGAAAAACAGCAGTTACTGCTGTGGATATTACTCTATGTAAATAAAACACTGATGGCCAGTGACCAGGCAGGAAGTATAGGCGGGACAAAGAGAGAGGAGAATTGGGGAAACAGGAAGAAGGAGGGAGAGACACTGCAGCCACCGCCAGGATAAGAACATGTAAAGACGCCGGTAAGCCACCAGCCACGTGGCAAGGTATAGATTATAAAAATGGGTTAATTTAAGATAAAAGAACAGTTAGCAAGAAGCCTGCCACGGCCATACAGTTTATAAGTGATACAAGCGTCTGAGTGATTATTTTATAAGTGGATTGTGGGACTGCGGGGCTTGGGGAACCTGGAGAGAAGCCCTCCAGCAACAAGTTACAGCCAGCCCCTGTGTCCACTTCATCATGCAGACTAACCTCGGAGCCGGGAGGCTTCTCAGAGTCGTAGAAGAAGATCCTTATCCCGTTGGGATGGCAACCAACCCAGAGGTCCCCTGTCACAGGATCCACAGAGATGTTGTCCACAAGGGTGTCAAAGTCGAGGACCTGCCAAGGTAAATAGGAAGAGCTGGCCAGAGGCTGTTCTGTTGCAGGCCAGCACACTGCTATTCCCAGGGATACAATTCCTCCCACCTCGGCTACACTGAAGGGATGCATCTGGCCTTCTGTCAACGTTAGCATTGTGCTGGGTTCAAAGACAAGCTGGGGGCAGGGGATGATTTACAAAACAAAGACTGACTCTTAAGAGTTAAATGAAATCATTTGCACATGAACCTAAAAAAATAAAATAAAATAAAGTGCAGGATAAATTCATTCTTTCTAAAGAGGCATGTGCATGTGATATGTTTACAAATATTCCAAAAACAAACAATGAATGTAGATTCATTTCTGAGGAAGATAATGGAGGCAATATAAGTTCCTTCATGGCTAATCATAGGCTGTGTACCCAGGGAAGAAATGATCACCTAGGGTGTAATTCTTCTCTTGAAGTTGAGGGCAAGTTTGTTCTTTCGTTTCCTGAAGTGATTCAGCTCCCTGCTCTTTTTGCTGTTTCTTCTCTAAATCTAAGCTGCAAATGCATGATCACCGCACAGATGGTTGTCCTGGCTGTGCACTGGCGTCATAAATAACAGCAACGATCCCTAATTCCACCATTCATCATCCTGGCTGCCTTCGCCGGGGAAGAAATCCCATCTATTTGTTTACCTCTAACTCTCACCGGAGAAACAATATTTGCTCGTGTACTTCTGAGTCCAACAGATTCAGTACCCAGGGACCCTGGAAATCACTGGTCGTGACTCTCCGGAAAGGCCTGAGCGTGGGTAGGCAACCGCGATGTGCTGCTACTGCCCTCCACTTCCTCTCAAAATGAGAGCTGTCCCCACATGTCCACGAAGGGATTAGAGGGCTCAGCGACCTGGCAGAGCCTCCCTCTCCCTGTGCGAGGCTTGTCACCCTTCAGCCTGGAAACAGGCAGCATTAACTACTACAGGAAGTGGCTGAGCAAGCAGTCCCAGGTCAAAATCTACTCCTGGCTTTCTCCAGCCCCCAGGAGCCATCCGCCCAGGGCCAGCTTTCTCCTTTACAGGCTTACATTAGCTTCTTTAAGTGAGGAAGAGGTGTTAGCTAGTGTTCTGCTGTTAGCATGGAGCAGGGACTTTGCAACTGGTAAATTCCATGGTGGACAGGAGCCTGCTGAGAACATCCGTAGAGGTAAGAGTGGGCCTGAGGCCTAGGAGCCAATCCACTCTGCAGTTACCACATAGGCTGCGAGGCACGCAGCTCAGCACCTGGAGTGAGAGGACTAGACAGACAGAGCTCCTGCCGAGGACCAGCCGGCATCTACCAGGCACGCTGCTCTGGGTCCAGAAATGAACTCTTGTCGTGTAAATATTCAATACCTACCCATGATGATGATAATAATAATAACAACAATAATGATAATAATAATAATGATAATAATAATAACAACAATAATGATAATATAATTGCAAGGGATATCTACATCTCATCTCACGTTGCCACAAAGACATGTGGAAGATACTCAAGTCTAAATAAGACACGGGCATGTTGGTGAGGTAGCTCAGCAGGAAAGTGCTCTCCCCTTTCTTGACCCTTTCCCTACCAGGGCCTGGGTTCTGCAATCCCCAGGACCACCTAAAAGGAATGCCCTAAATAAGGAGCTGGTTTTGGTTTTTCATGTTAACACTCCAGTATTTTGAGAATTCCAGTTGACTGCACTGTGGCTAATTCTTAGTCTTAGAGTCTTGGGAACAGAATTCGTTTTGCTATGGTAAAATGCAGGTAACATATTCCCTGCCATCATAACCATCTCTAAAAGGACAATTCAGCAGCATCAGGTACAGGCACATGTCTGTGTAACTGTCACGATTAGCCATCTCTAGAACTTGGAATTGTCCCAAGAGAAACTCTGCAACCAATAGGTCATCATTCCTCATTTCCCAGCTTCTGGTAACCACCATTCTGTTGCTCCAGTGAGTTTAAAATATTAAACTTATTTTAATTATCTTATTTTGGGGGTAAGGTCTTGCTATATAACTCAAGGTGGCTTCTAATTTGGAGTCTCCCTGTCTTAGCTTCCCGAATGCTGGATTACAGGTGTGAGCCACCATGCCTGGCCCTAGGTACTTCAAATAAGTAAAATCATGCTCTCTGTCCTCTTACGTTTGGCTTACTTCACTTAGCATAATGTCTTAAGTTTCATCCATTTTGTATCCTTCCTTTGTAAAACTGAATACGGTTCCAGTGTATGATTACACCACACTTGGCACTGGACATACACCATTCACCTTCATCACAGATTTGATCATTATCCACAACAAGTTCTTCAAATCTCTTGGCATTCTAAAATATTACTAAACTAATGTTAATTCACATAATCCCCCCCCCCAAAGAATGAGTATCACTGCATTTGACAAGGTGGCTTCTGCTAGGTTGATTATAATGATGAGAGAGAGTCCTGTTCCGGCACCAAACGTGGAAGCCACATCTGGCGCCCGACCCTACAGGAGCAAAGCCCTCACATTCCGTGTTGAGTGTATATTGAATTGGGTTTTATTACAAAATTCCTTAACTTTCACCTTGCAGAGGTATCTGTTGTTATAAGCATGGTTTGCTTTTATTCCCTAAGCCAGTTGGAGTGTGTGAAATTTCATTTCTCTGCAGCTAATATTAAACTAGCTCTGCCGATGATTTTTAATGTCAAACACGATGTTGGATTTGATGTTGCTTTGAGGCAATTTTCTCTGAGTGAGGTCCCTTGTGACAGTCCCTGGGACATGGTGACAGTAACAGGCATGCAATTGGCAGTGACAGCACTTCATGTGGTGGGCATGGGTGTTGGCGGCATGGTGTCTTGTGGTTCCGCAGGGACAGGGGCCACTTCGTAATGTTCTGTTTACGTAAGTCTCCCTTCTTCCCCTTTGTGCGGTACACTTTCTGACGAAAACTTTTAGCCTAGACCAGAATTAGTAGGGGGCAGAAGGTGAAGCCCTGATATGCAGCCAACCCCACCATAGTAATTAAACACATGTTTGCTGGATGCTTATTAGATGTTAGGAACTCTTCCAGTAACAAACAGAAAAAAAATCTGCCCTGGTGGATCATATAGAGAGTAAAGAAGACTAGTAAGATGTGCAGTGTGATGGAATGAAAACTGAAGGCAAGAATAAAGCCAGCAAGAAGTCAAGACCTGTGGTGGGGAGCAGGGAGCAGGTTGGTAGTTCAGGTCTTTAGGGAAGGTCTCACTGAAGTACCGTATTAGTAAGAAGTGAAAGAGATGAGAGGGCCACAGATACCAGGAAGACGAGGGCTCAGAGTCTGCAGCTGGATCCCTCGGAACAGCTGGAGAAAGGAGAGGTGGCAATGCAGCACATCTGGAAGTAGCCAGGTCACATGTAGCCACTGTGAGAATGTGGCTGGAGCAGAGGGGAGCTGGTTGTGAAATACAAGTGGAGATGCTTTTCTTGGCATCTCTATCTCCAAGAAGGGAGGGAGAGAGAGAGGGAGAGAAAGAAAGACAGAGAGAGGGAGAGAGAGAGAAAGAGAGAGAGAGAGAGAGAGAGAGAGAGAGAGAGAGAGAGAGAGAGAGAGAGAGAAGGAGAAGGAGAAAAGAAGTAGATGCAGATAAGGAAGGGACCTGGGAAACAACCCATCTTAAAATTCTCTGGAACAGAAAGTCTCAGAGTTTCCTGTGTGAGATGCCTAGGTTGCTGTTCCCACTCTGCCGGGAGCAAAAGTGAACAACAAACACACGATGGCACTGATGGCTCTTAATAAATAAGTGAAAAATTGCTTCTCACCCACTCCAATTAGAGAATTCCTTTCTCCTCACTTTTAATTTCACAAATCAATTAGAATCTAATTATCACTCTGCAAACTTACAGTGTTAATACGTCTTACCTTCAATGGAGTTAAAGTCCAATTAGCATGCTTTTCATACACGTGAATCTTGTGAGCCAATAATTCGGCTATATAGACATGCCTTCAAAGAAGAAAGAGCTCCATCAAAGTGCTTGGAGTGACGCCAAGAGGTGAGTTGTGAGAACTCATCTTGGGGTGTAACTTTGCTTAGAAACTAGAAAATCAAATTCATCTCAAAGCAAACTCAACTCTAAAGAACTCAATGAGTCTATAGGGCATGAAGCATTTAATCACTGGAAAGTCATTCCCTAAGGTGGCAAGGTGTTCATCCTTTATCAGCAGGGAAGAAATGTAATGCTAACATCTGCTCTTTATATTTGCCTTGTACATTGTTGCCTCTGACTTGTTAACCCAGTGGCAAGCCCAAGGTTCTTTGTGTCAAAAGATAGTAAGTTCAGGCTTTGGGGAGCATCGGGAAACCCTCTTAATGATGGTCTTCTGTTTCAGGCCAAAGAAAGTACGAGAGAAGACAAGGGTTTGGCCTCAATGCAAAGAAGTCTTTCTCTCTTCCTGTTCTGAGCCTGATCCAAACATGAGTTCAGTAATTTGCACAAGGTATAACACTTTACACCATAAAGATTTTTGATGAGACTAAGCACAGTATATTCTAGAACAATGAGAGAAGTGGTGTGCTAGTTGTCTTCTGTGAGGATTAGAGACGATATGAACAACAGAAAACTGCCCATGTTACTTTTTTTGTTACTGATGCTCTGAAATTTTTGATACAAGAAGATGAGGGAGAGTATAGATGGATGATGGACGGATTTTATATGTTCATCAATGCTACCCAAACTGTGGTGCCCAGACCAATAGTGATCTGTGAACTGTTTGTTGCAAAACCAACATGAGGTAGTAGACTACATTACAATAGTTGCATTCTTTCATATGGTAAGTGCGGTCGGTGGTTTGAACAAGAAGTGCGGTCAGTGGTTTGAACAAGAATGGTCCCCATAGGCTCATATATTTAAATGGTTGTTTAAAAGTTGGTTGAACTGTTTGGGAAAGATTAGGAGATGTGTTGGAAGAGGTGTCACTGGGCTTGGGCTTTGAAGTTTAAAAGGCCTGTGGCATTCTCAGCAAGACCCACCCACCCACACACACACACCTTGTGGGTTCGGTCTCAACAAGTGAGCCCTCAGCTACTTTTCTAGCACCATACCTGCCTGCCTGCCTCTTGCCATGCTGGTCATAGACTCACCTAGAACTGTGAGCCCACAATTAAATGCTTCCTTTTATAAATTTCCTTAGTTGAGGTGTCTTTTGTACAGCAATAGAAAAGTAACTAAGAAACTAAGAGGTCCTGTTGAGGGAACCAGTGTCATGCTTTACATTCTCATCTTACTAACATAGCACAACAGATAATCATATTACATAGGAAAAGACTATGTTCTAAAGCTGTATGGGGAGAATCCAAATAAGCCCATTGTGTTACAGAAGACACACATACTTGCCATCAGGGGAAATGCCAATGCCATTAGCGAAATCAAATCCTTCTGCTACTACTTGGACTTTATCAGGACTGTAGTAAACAACATTGGACCATGACAGACCCAAGTACATCTCCCAGGACTTTAAGTATGGGTCAGCAAAATAGTGATCATTTGTGGCATAAAAGCTCTCAGGTCCAACCGCGGCAATATCATTGATACTGCAATTAAAAATACACACAATTATACACAGAAAGATAGTACACATTATAGGATTAGACAATGGAAGTTATTAAAGTCTACCCTTAAAGTCAAAATATGGAATGGAGTCCTCACACCAACAGGGATAGCCCAGAATCACTGTGACATCAGTCCTAGCCAATCTCCAAGGATAATAAGATCTGATTATTAATACTGAGACATGAAAATAATACTAGCTGTAGTGTAAATGTAATGCTGTAGGGTATGTGTGTGTTTGTGTGTGTGTATGTGTGTGTGTGTGTGTGTGTGTGTGTGTGTGTGTGTGTGTTCTGTAAATATTGAATTAAGCCAGAGATCATAAGCAGGGCAGATGATTCAGCATACATGACACTGACTCCTGTAATTCCAATGGCTTGCCCATTGTAACAGGGAGTAAAAACATTGATCTGGTAGCACTGTGGTTCCAGCCTTATTAGCTGTGTGATCTAAGGGAGAGTCAATCCTTTTGTATGTTATGGCCTCAGTTTCCTTATCAGGGAACGAAGGATGATGGCCTCTTCTATCATTTGCCGTGAAGTTTCATGCCTCTTAACGGAATGAGTCCATGAGCAAGAATGTTCAGAAATGGGATGTTTGGCTCTTTTCTTTCTGATTAGGATTCTGTCTCTGTGATGCTGAAAACATAAGATATATGAGTCTATTTTTCAGCTTTAATAGGTACAATAGCAAACACATAAGTGAGTCATTCCTTGCTGATTGAGGTGACAGAAGTTCCCTGGGGCCATGATCTGAGAGAAAATGATCTTTACTCTGCTGCAGAGCGCGTAACAGCAAATGCGTCGGCTCTGACGCAGCCGGGGCTCAGGAGTGAGTGAGATGGTACACAGCGCCTCAGTTTCTCATCTGTAAAGAGAGCTTAAACGATTTCCCCCTCCAACTCACACAGCTCATTAGAAAAGCCTGTGGTCGGAATCTCAACTGTGGAATCACGGTGGGAATTACAACGAGACAGAGCTGTCAGCTTTGCTGGAGCCAGGCTCACCCAGTCTTCCAGCAGCAGCAGCTACTATTACCACAGTGGAAAACGTCCATGGAGGTATGATGAGTCTATGCAGGTTTCGGACAAAAACTGACAAGCTGCTCCTATTTCTCTTTTTAAAAGCAGAGTTTAGAAATTAGTATGCAGCTCTCCATGGAAAAGGAACAGATGGGAGCGGTTTGGAGCAATAGCTTTGAAATTTGATGTGCTGTTTGAATCTGAGCCTGTGTGCTATGGTCACAACGTGGGGCCACAGCATGTCACCCAACTTTGAGCCACTTCCTGAAACTCGGTGTTCTTTCTGTAGTTTGGCATGTCGGGCAAAGATGAAATGGAACAGTGAGTATAAAGGCCTTGCCATCGTGTCTGGCATACATAAAGGACCAATAATAAAAGTCGTGATGTTGTTATTAACATGATTAGCTTATTACAGGTTTAGTAATTCGAATATTAATACTATAAACAACCCTAAAATACAAAGCTACAAACGTGCATGACTAATCCTTGGGTAGAAAGAGCCAAATTCTAGTTGACTATGGCACTCTGATTATTTGTGGTCTGGTTCTTTGTTCTGTGCTCCCAGTCCACAATATTTTCACACCTGACCCAGAAAACAAATCCCTGTTCTGCAAAACTGGAAACACTGGTGAGTAAATAATAATAATAATAATAATAATAATAATAATAATTGTCATGATTTCTTGTGAGTCAGAGTGCTAGCCCTGACTTCAAGCCAATCCCAGCTGTATTAATGGCTGAGCTTGTAGGCAACTGCACAGATAGGCCAGGCCTCAAGAACAGTTAAATCCACATGTGCCGTCATAATAATGTCAAATTAAGAAGCTGTTCCCAAACAGTCAATAAACCACATGTTTAAGGCCGTCTGCGTACCACTCGACTTCTAGCTGAGGCTCCTTCTGTTGGTCTGATGCCATCATTCCCTCAGCTTCTTCATTTTACATGTCTTCCCTGAATATCCTTTGGGCTCTTCAGATACTTGAAGGCCTCATTCTCTCTTTAAAATTATATATATATATATATATATATATATATATATATATATATATATATAATTTTAAAGAGAATATATATATCCTGTATCTCAGCCTGACCTCAAAATCCTTATGTGCTGAGGATGGCCATGAGCTCCCAATGGCTGGGATTACAGACATGCACCACCACGCCTGCTGTATGTAGTGCTAGGGATTGAACCCAGGATTTTGTGCATGTTGGGCAAGTATTCTTTCAACTGAGCTACACCCCATCTCCTGAAATACACTTGTTGTATAAATAAAAATTCTACCTCTAACTGATGCTCTCCATTTGATCTCATCCTAGGTATGCAGAAACCCTGGGCTTTGGTCCCTACTTGGCCAATAACTAGTTAGTCAAGCTTTATCTAGTAATCTAACTGTTTCATACTCTGTTTCCTCATCATCACACCTGCTGAGTGAGGTAGGAGAGGGGATTCCCAGGTAAAACAGAGCATATCGGATGCCAAGACTTTGCCAGGGGCCTGCAACAAGTACAGATCTAAATGTACAAAAAAACCAAGGTGGATGAATGCTGTTCTTAAATTATACAAGAAGGTGCTAGAATTCTAGAAAACCATAATAAAAGTTATTGGGGAGATGATATTAGATTATCTTAAATCTATCAAGGGGTCCATTGGCTCTTTTCATAGGCTAAGTGAGGTTGACTTTGTGTTGGGTGGGCAAGAATTGATATCCTCGGGTGTGTATTTTTCTCATGTGTTATATTGTCCAGGGATCTAGCATGGAAACTAGTATTAGTCTAAATAGTGTACAACACACCACTAGTAGATGCTGTGTAATGTCTAAGATGCACTGAGTTTGGGATCTTCTCTTGTATATCTAACTGGAAAGAACATTACCATCTGAGATTGGTCTTGTAAAGAAGCAGTTTTGTTTTGTTTTGTTTTGTTTTTTAATTTCTTGGAATGGCTTGATAGAGATCCTGAGGATGGCAGCTAAGCTATAGTGACCACCCAAAACACGGTAGGTGAGGGAAGAAGGGAATGAGCCTGCTCTTAGGCTCACAGGGTTTCAGTACGTTCTGAAGAAGAACATTCAGAAGAGTGGGATCTGCCCTGGCCCAGATCAAAAGCTAAATGTAAGTGAGCCATCTTCCACCATCAAGGGACCTGTACATATAAGGCACTGCAGTACCTAGGCAGAAGTTCATGTGTGATGGTTTTCAGATGCAAAAGTGATCTTTCCTCTTCTTGAAATTTAAACACCTCCACAGTGGACTTGGAGTCTGGATGGTTTACCACCAGTAGGTACACGGCATTATCTGAGAGGAGATGAAAAACAAAAATTGAAGCATTATCGAAGCTCTCAGCTGTCAGTTCCCTCTCCCCAAAGCAATTTCATCCCACCTCCAACTAGTACTTAGGATGTCAGGCAGATGGAATATTTTCATCTTTGTAGAGAAAAGCGTTTGTGATTGCTCCTAAGAAAAGTGGCTAAAGGAAAAAGTAGTGACAACCTCTGAAGACTCACAACTTCACAGGAGAGAGAAAAAGCCCCAGACTTCAGAACGAACATCACCAGCGCTGAAATTCCAGACAGCTTGTTAAGCTTTGATAGTTCAAGTGATCTTCCTGGGATACAAAGTTGAGGTAAAAGGATTTGAGGGTGTGAGAACTGGACTAGACAGTGAGCTTGCGTGGAATTTCCACAATGGATGGTGAGCTTGTGTGTAATTTCCACAGCAGATGGCCAACTCACATGTAATTTCCACAGTGGAAGATGGCAAATGCCTCAGGGAGAATGTCTGAGAGCGAGAGCGAGAGCGAGAGCGAGAGCGAGAGCGAGAGCGAGAGCGAGAGCGAGAGCGAGAGCGAGAGCGAGAGCGAGAGCGAGAGCGAGAGCGAGAGCGAGAGCGAGAGCGAGAGCGAGAGCGAGAGCGAGACGAAAGACTTTGGGCATGAAAGAAAGTGCTCCAAGTGGTAAAGAAGATATGGCCAGAGGAAATGTGATGCCAGGCTACTGGCCTAAGAAGTGAGAAGGGAGTGGTGACTCACTTTCTAATCCTAGTAGGTGGAGGCAGGAGAGTTGCTTCTTGGGCTACAGAGTAAGAACGGGTCTCAAGGAGAAGAGGAGGAGGATGATGAAGAGGAGGGCAAGAAGAGGAAGCAGTGGAGTATCTCTGGAAAACTCTGACATCATCAAATTGGTATTTAAAGGAAAGTGATACACTGTTTAGCAGATGTGAACAAAAAAACCAGCTCAGATATTTTTGATTGACGCATCCAACAAGCATGTATTTTTCATTGGTGTTAAGTTTGGATACTACAAAGGAATATTGTCATAGGATAAAGAACTAGAGGGTAATGTAGTGTCTTCTTCATAGCAGTTAGGGACCTTCTTTCCAACAGGATAATATTAGAGCAGAGAGCTAAATGAAACAAGAGGAAACTGTGCAGAGATCTGGAGAAATAATATTCCAAGTTGAGGGAAGAGAATCTGCAGAAGCTCTGAGGCAAGAGGTCCTTGATATAGTCAATAGTGAACCCCATTCAGAAAGAGGAGCATCCATGTTAACAGAATAACACTGACCACAAAAGGACAGGAAAGGACACGAGAGGCATTTGACAGGGCACATCAAAAGCCCTGGGGACAGCTGAAGAGCAAGGAAGTCAGACATCACATAAATGTGGGGATTAAACCAGGATTTATATTCTATACAGAGATTCTACTTTTAGAAGTTGATCCCCAAAATGTTTATAGATGATCCATGTGCTAGAAGAGTGTCACCCTGGAACTGCTTGTAGAGAGGTAAAAAGGTGAAAACACCTCCTTATATACAAGCAAAGGGTCAGTGCTCAGGACTCCCACACAGCCCAATCCCGAGAGCCCTGAAAGTGGGTCTAAATGCAGGCACAAAAGAAGCCTGGCTCCAGTGATGGAAGGGAAAGCCACCTACCAAAGAGTTTGGGAATACTACACCAATTTTACTTTTAAAAGTATACACATGCCAAACACTATATTTCTTTGCACCTAAAATGTTTAGGGAAATAAAATGGCAAAGGTTGGGTGAAAGATCATTGACAAGTACACACACACACACACACACACACACACACACACACAGACACGTATATAATCATTTTTTTGACATTTTTAGTTTAAAGTGGTCATAGGAGAGGAACAGAAATGGAAGTATCTAGGAAGATCCTTCAGCATGGGACTGAACATCTAAAGGGAAAATAATGTTGATAGCACATATTTGGGGATATTCTCCTAGAATATAGGCACAGACAGTGACACTAGTTTGAAATGTCTGGATGAGGGAAGTAAAGAGGCAGCAAAATGTTGAACTGAGACTATGAGGAACTCTCAAAGAGTTACAGTGACTGATTAGGGGGATGCTGTCAGGGAGAGCGGATGATGCTCACAGAAGCTGGATTATCAGGTAAGGGTGATGCTCTTGAAAGCAAAAGTGGGTAATAGAAAAAAGTCAGGTGGGAGGAAGGATGGAAGAAAGGGAGAGAGAGGGGGAAGGGAAGAAGGGGAGGAGGGAATAGAGACAAAGAGCATAAATGAACATTTTTGTCCCCTGGACAAGTCTTAACCATTGCCCCAGCCACCATCAAGACAGCAGAATTCAATTCTCTGGGGCTGAAGCTTGTGCATTGGGATTTTTACATTTCCAGGTGTTTCTGTGTGTACCCGACTTTGAGAATTACCATACTGCAAAGGAAATGGCACCAAGCACCCAGGGAAAGGCAGTGAGTGATGACACCGTGGGTGGGGGAACAGGTGCAGCAGGAAGCATCGAATGAAGACGAGCTTCTGAACAGTGAAGAGAGCGCCCAGGGATGGGCTGAGAAAGCGGTGCCAGAAAGAGGTGTCACTGTGTCTACCATAGCAATGATTTGGGGCTGGAAAAACTGGCTGCAGATGCTTGCATCTTCCGATTGTTCGACATGGGAAGCCTATTGCAGTTAAAGCTGAATATATAATTATTTTATAGACATAATGTGAATACTACTAGTCTATGAAATCAGTGGCTTTACAAATCTGAGATATTTAGCATTTCCAGGCATTGAAATGATTTTAGTATTGCTTACTTAAAACAGGAGGTAAGGCAAAACCCATAAAAATTATTCATGACTAGCCTTTCATAGAATGAGAAGTATTCATTGTTTGGCATACTTTTACCTTTTACATCTTTTTTATTCAATATTACCTTCATCTGTGAATGTACTAACTCCATGAGGGTTGAATGATGATTTATCCAACTTATTTCCTGTAATTTCTAATTCCAACACTGCTGGGTCCTTCTCATTCAAGTCCATCAGAAGTATTTTTCCAGGCTTATCGGGATCAAAACTTTTTATTCCAGGATATTTTAGTCCCTTAAAAAAACAATGGAGAAAAAGCAGGCATATCACAGATACTTCAAGAGCCGAGAGATGTTGATTGATATGTGTGTCCATGATAACTGCTCTGGGCCACAGGTGACCACAGGGCCACCTTTTAACTGGCTGACTTGTATGACAGGCCCACTCTGGAAGCCAAGGGCTCCTTTATGGTTATCCCCTACACACCTCACATCCGCTCTATGAGAGAGTAAGGTGATCGCCTATCTCATTTGAAAGTGGACACTGCTCTACAGAAGGCCTAAGGAAAACTTAAATTGCCAGTCCCAGAAAATGTTCTAGAACACAGTAAAATAGCAAACACTCACAGTACTTAGGAAAGCCAGTCCATTAGGGAGGATCTCTAAGTCTTCAGCACCTGTTTCTACAGGACGGAAACAGAAAGATAGATTGTTTCAAAGTTTTGCAGGAAGCTCATAATCCTTCTGCTTATCTCCTCTCGCTTGAAAATGGGTCTCTATATGAGCTCCTGTTTGCCAGGTTCAGAATGAATCTTTCCTTTCATTCAAATTGATGAATGTGATCATATGAACATTAAAGAATGAATTTTAGCCAGGTGGTGGTGACACATGCCCTTAATCCCAGCACTTGGGAGACAGAGGTAGGAGGATCTCTGTGAGTTCGAGGTCAGTCTGGTCTACAAAGCGAGTTCTAGGACAGCCAGGGCTGATACACAGAGAAACTCTGTCTGGAAAAACCAAAACCACAACAAAAAAAGAATTTTATATTTATTTGCAGAGTTTCATGTAACCCAGGCTAGCCTTGAACTCACTTTGTAAATTGAGGCTGACCCTCACAAGTGATGGGATGATAGACATGTGCCACTGTTCCTGGCTTGACTATGTGGAATTTTAAAGAATATTAATATCATCAACAAGCACAATGACAATTTGCACTTCATATACTTGCTTCAAATTGATGGTTCTTTATCTCAGAGTCAAGATCTCTCATATATATTTGTGAGTCCATGGAAACTCACAAAATATAAAACATTTGATTATTTGGAAAGAGTTGGTATTAGCCTGAACTTCTTAACTCATAAACTCCAAGTACATCATAGTTCCAAATCAATTAAACATCTGAAAATTATGTTAGAAATACAAGAAATTCCAAAATTTTTGTTTTTAGGTGGGGATATTTTGCTGATAGTTGGTAGCATGTACTTGCTAAGTATAAATACCAATAAAATATCTTTTCAAGTGAGTTACCCCTTAAATACATTTAAATTTAAAATTTTTCACTTAATACAGAGACAAATAAAGTATTTGCTTTTGTAGTTAGATACTTAATGGGTGTGTATATTTTTCAGATACTCAGGGATATTTGACAACGATATTACACTTTCCAGGAAAAAGTGTTGTGCTGTAAGATATCTGCTCATGTTTAAGAATCCTACCTAAATGAGTCTTCTTGACTCACTTTCTGCACTATCATCATCTCAGACAAATAATTCTAAAAGCAGAAACCAACAACCACTACCGAAATACAGCAAAAGCATGGATCTCAAATGAGTTGACCTCCACTAACAAAGCTAGCTGGTTGGTTGAAACAAGATGCACACTTGAGCTCTGGGATGCTCTGAGTTGGTTACCAGGGGTTACTATTCCTCCACCTTTTTATCTTTGCTGACAGGTCTTGCCTCCCAGGATGGACACCAGTAATTATCTTCCCGGCTTCCTTTGCAGCTAAACATCAGGCTGTCCCCCAGTTCTGCCTAATGAGATCTAAGGGGAAATCTGCTGAGAAGTTCTGGAAAAGAGTCTCCTCGCCAACAATCAAAGAAGGGGCACATGAAAAAGCCTTGTGGTAATTGCCTGTGAGAGCGTTCATTAAAAAATCATTCTTTATTTTAGGCTTTAATCTTTTTCCTTCCTCTCCCTTTTGCCAGCTCCTTGGGTTTTGTTGCCATGAAACTATAGTTCTGGATATAGTTTTTGTTCTGTAGACCAAACAAAATCCAATAAAAATGGAAGCATCTTGGTAATACATGTGTGAGGTCAAAAGTCAAAGTGCAAGGCATTTGTAAGCAACTCCTGACTCTGTATTACACTCTTGATTCAGTGTTGTAATTTTGGACCAAACTGAACTGGAGCATTAATAAAATATATAGTGAGATAATATCCTTGCATTTGAAATCTGGCTCTTCCTTGTCTATATACATACCGACTCCTTTAACTAAATTGCAGTTGGGAAGGTCTACAGGAGTTACTTCACGGAGAGCATTTAATCTTCTTCTAGAAGGGAGAAAAGAATAAAATATACATAAAAGATTCAGAAGGTAGAGTTGAGGTACAAAAGTAAGTCCACAAAGTTCTCCTTAACTGTGTTTTGCCTTGGGTACCCCCCCTGAGTTAGTATCCCTGAGCAGCTGTGATTCTTCAAGACCAGTGAGGACCCCGAGGTACAACACAGAGGGCAGTTGTGTGCAGAGGAGGACAGATGCATAAAGAGGCACGTGGTGTTCTCCAGACTCTGTGCACTTTGGCGGGAACTATTTCATCAGTTGCACTTGAATTCCGCTGTGGGAAGTTAGACTGACTGACAGCAGAACTCCAGTTGACGCCACTGATGTTCGGGAGCTTCTCGTAGGAAGAGCTTGCTATTTCTCTAAACATCTAGACTCTAAGTACATATGCTACTTCATAGTTCCAAATCAGTCAAATATTTGAAAACTATATAGTAAATACAAGCAATTCCAAATGCTTACATTAAAATGGGAATACCTTCCACATAACTCAGGAATATGTATTTTCTATTCTGTCAGGCTCTAGGGTCCTGATGAGGTATTTGCTTTTTAGATATGAAAATGCAGGTGTGTTTTTAAAACTATTTATAACTTCAGAAAGTCATTTTCAAGGACAGCATGCAAAAAGGCATCACACATGTGGGCAAGCACCTCTATGTAAACATACATATTTACATATTTATACATATATGTAAACAGAGGAAAAGAAACAATTTACTGAATCTGAGGACATAAGCATCATGGGGAATATTTGAGTGAAGGACGAAGGAAAAATGAACAGATGTGAGAATGAAGCACCAGCAGGCTCCTTAACAGAGCAAGGCCATTGCTGTGGCATTTGGGAGAAGCAGACCACAATGTTGGCACAGCCGGGAAAGCCAGACAACAAGTTATGCAGCTTCTAGAACAAACGACCTAGGACAGCCTTGCTAAGTAGTGACAATTATCCCAGAGTCCCTGGCGATTTTAGTTGGCTGGCGATGAGCTGGGAGCTTCTCTTCTTACCTTCTTGGCAATTTAGTCTCACAGAAGATGAGCCAGGAGTGAATAAACACTGTCACTATATAAAATGTCCTCACTGTGACTGCAAATGCAAAGGATAGTAAGAACTGAGGGTGTGTCCTTTCTTCAGAAAAAAGAGCTGAGATATTTCTACCCTCGTGTTAGTGGCTGTCAATCCCAGAGTCTAGGACAGTCTGGACCAACGAGGTGCAGTGCAGTCCAGTATTCTCCTCTGTGAGAGCACCTGAGTTTGCCCCAGTGCAGGACCAGAACGGAAACCCACAGGGACGGAGGAGAGAGAAGCAGACACAGATGAGAAATGCAGGGCGTGCTGGAAGGCCGTGCTCTCTCAGTGACAGGAATCAGCTCAGGAAAGGTTGGGATCTGTCCTGTGACTTGGGAATCTAAGGAGCATGTCAGAAATGGAAAATTGAAAAAAACAAAACGCCGCTGGACTACAATTTGACATTGTCATCATAAAAGCTTATGATAATGAAATGAAAGAAAAGTGATACAGCGATGGATTACCAGCTTTTCAGACTGAGAGCCGAATTAGGAAAAGCATTTTAGATGATGCAGACAGTGTCTGTGCACATACCTAAAAACAACAGCAACAACAACAACAACAACAACAACACACACACACACACACACACACACACACACGAAACAAGTTTCACAACATAATCCTCCTAATCCTTAGAATACATGCTTTTCTTCTCCTCTGGTAGGGCTTGAAGTTGGGGCTTCGCACATGAGAGGCAACGCTTTACCTCTGAGCTGTATCTCGGGCCCCATGTGGTATGTTCTTAGTTCTTAAGGGGTTTCTTGTTTGTTTTGTTTTGTTTTTTCAGTTCCACTCAATCTAAAAATGTTGATCATGATTTCCCACACTGATATTGTGACCTGCCACTAGGAAAAACACTTTTGGGGGGAACAGACAGTGAATGTTTACAGAGTGCCTCAATAAAGGACAAAGGACAGGTTCGAGATATTAAGAACACAAGGCAAAGTGAGTCACAAAGAAGAACTTCAAGCATGTGAAATCATTGAATGGGTTAAAACCTGTGGAAGGAGCCAGTGATGTTTAGAGTCGAAGCACACAAGAAGAGTAAGGTGGTCTCTGGCTCACGAGGCCCATTAAGAACATCGGTTTACACCAGACAGAGAGAAGCCAACTGACTCAGCTGTTCTCGTCAGACTCGTCACAGCGAGTCGGAGCCCAGAGCAGGCAAGGAGAGAGGAGGTCTTCACCCAGTTACTCTGGGTGCCAACTTATAGTCCAACCAAGCCAGATTCCAACAGGGTGTCATTGACGGCACACTTCCGGTCCTGCATGCGCCCCTTTTAACTCTCAAACACCCCTCTCCGGTATTCTTTTCCCTCATTACGGATGGCTAAGATTAACCAGTTAAGAAGAGGCTAAGCCAAAATTGGGAGACAAACATGCAGGCTGCCTTCAGCCTCTCACTGGGCACGGTTTACAGACGACACCACTTCAGAGACAGAGGTGCATCGGAACCCTCACCCACCTGCAAGCCTGTGTCTAGCTGTGAGCTCTGTGGCCACTCTTACATTATTAGGAAATGGCTGGTCAAGGACAAGTGTTCTGGATCTCATAAATAAAGTTCAATGTCAGAGTTGTGTCCCTGGTTCTGAAGCCTCTGAAGTCCATCCAGAAATCACATAAACTTTGCTGTGAGCTCTTCTGTACAAATAGACACTGACTCCCTGCCAAAGAACACTAGACTCTTAAGCTATGGTGGCACTGTGGGGCCCAGGTGCTTCCGTGTACTGTCAAGCATTCCTCATTTGTCTGGATTTCTTTATGAAGGCTACTGCGTGCCAAACCCCATGCTAAGGTCACTTACACACACTTCCTTATTTAATCCTTCAAGCACTTTTCAAAATAAAGATTCATGTTTTCCAAGTTGGGGGTATAGCTCAGGCAGAGGACTTGCTTGGCATAGTCAAGATCCTGGGTTCAATCTCTACAGCATCCTCTCTCACTCTGTCTCTAGTTCTCTCTCTCTCTCTCTCTCTCTCTCTCTCTCTCTCTCTCTCTCTCTCTCTCTCTCTCACACACACACACACACACACACACACACACTCCTTTTCCTTGTTCTATATGTGAAAACATCAAACACCAGGCCATTCAGATGTGACCCATTAATTAAAAGGTACAACAGAGATGGGATATCAAATCTCAAGATTCAAAGCACTCTGTTTCCTTTCTCCTTCATACCCTTTTCATTAGCCTACACTTTTTACTTCACTTTGACTGTCCTTTTCCTCATCTACAGCTTGTTTCTGCCGTCCATAGCCTCCTGTGGTCTTTGGTGATGGGATCAGGAGCTCCTTCGCTCGTTTTCATGGACCTCTCATGACATAAATGTCTACCAATGTTTCTCTCTTATCATGCTGCTTTTTAATAATTAGTTTTTGGTCTTGTTGCTCCCTCTACATTTTTAAATTGGTGAGTAATGCTACGTGACATTACTTCCAATGTGGCTTCCAATGTGAACATAGAACTTGCAGAGGAGGGAATTCAGCTGCCGTCTGCTGAACTCTTCTACAGCTCTCTTAACCTAGTACATCAGACAGAGAAGATGGTGTAGACATACTGATGGGGCCAGCAGGTCTGGAAGACAATGAAGCCTTAGCCATAGTGTCAAAAAGTATGCTAATATTCAAATATTAGATAAACTATCTCCAACATGCTCATTTGTCTCAGTGCAATGCTCAGAGATGGGGCCTCTGGGAAGTGATTGGGTCATGATGGTGTGGATCTAATTGATAAGAGTAATGCATTCGTGGATCCATAATTGAATGGACTCTTTGAAGATCATGGACGCTACGGAAGGTGGGCAAGGTCGGAGGAAGTGGGCCACTGGGCCTGTGGACTTGAAAATCTATCTTGTCCTCAAGCATTTTATTCTGGTTGTTTCTCTCTGATTAAGGCCATCATGTGATCAGTAGCTCTCTGTCCCCTGCTCTTACCATCCTGTGGTAGTTTGAATGGAATTAGCTGCCATCGGCTCATAGGGAGTGGCAGGCACTATGAGGAAATGTAGCTCTGTTAGAGTGTGGTGTGGCCTTGTTGGGGGAAGTTGTGTTACCGTGGAAGCTGGCTGTGAGGCCTCCTATGCTCAGGATACCACTCGGTATCACAGTCACTTTTCTACTGCAATCTGATCAAGACGTGGCCAGCACCATGACTGCCCGCATGCCACCATGCTCCCCGCCATGATGATAATGGACTGAATCTCTGAAATTGTAAGCCGACAGCTCAGTGAAGTGTTTTCCTTTGTAAGAGTTGCTGTGGTCACGATGTCTCCTCACAGCAAGAGAGCCCCTAACTAAGATGCACCTCCTCATCCTGATCTTCCTTCCAGCAGGCCCCCTGCTATGAACCAAACCCCACAGGCTTCAACGCCCAAAACCTGGAGCCAAAATAAGTCTTTTTTGTTTAACTTGTTTCTCTCAGGTTTTTCTTACAGTCACAAAGGGTCTGACTAACACACCAAGTATCATTCACTAGACTTGTGTGGTGGATTTCTGAGGTCACAGTTATGACAACTGTGAAAGCGAATGATTACAGGGAGCTCATTATGTGCCCGGTTTTATATATCCTAGTGCGATGTGTGTTATTTTCCCTTAAGTTTCAGATACAGAAACAGGCTTGTAACTTTTCTTGGCATTAACATGATACAATAAATCGAAATTGCAGAAATGAGATCTTATCCCTGTTGCTGGGAATCCACCACCATCATTGCCTATAGGACATACTACCTAGCGTGAGTGTGAGGTAGCAGAGATATGTTGAAGAATTAATGCTAGCTTGGCCACAGAGATCTGACATGTTGTGGTGCCAAATCTAGGAAGGAGGCTTTGGGGTTCTTAGCATCTCACATCTTCAAAGAATGCTCTGTGTTGTCCTAGGCATTCTCTAGATTTCTACGATAAATAGCATGAAAAGTCACATGCCCGAACTGACTACAGAGGTGCAGCAGAACCCTGGTTTCTTCCTCTCTGCCTCTCCCATATCAGATGTTCAGGAAATCCTTCAAGGCACAGGCTGGTCCTGAGCAGATTGCTGTGACCTCTCTCCAACTTCTCATGTGCATACCACACCCCTGCCCATATACAGTCCATCTCTGAAGAAGCCTGTATCTACTCTGAGGTCAGGGCTTGCCATCATGTGTTGATATGACACAGTCACATCTTTTCTCTTTTCTTCCCTGGGCGGCAGACTCATGATCTTCCTGAGGTCAGGTGCATTGTCTCCAAAATAGGAGTAGGTCATTATCCATCCCTCAGGGTCTGGTTCCAGAAAGCAAGGTTTGTGTGTCCTTTCCAGAGCAAACAAATCTCCTGCAGTGGGGGCATTTGCTAAGTACTACTGATCAGATTCAATCATGGAAATTGGGGCCTGAGACTCTGCTCATCCAGGGAGGTCTTGGGTACCTCTGAGACCCATGGATCCTCGTGTGTGTTAAGGCTTTAGAGCTTCTGGTCAGTGGGTGTTGTGTCCCTTCTTTCTCCTGTCAGAGATCTTCCAGGAGACTCTGCACACAATTCCCAGTCTGTAATGTTAACTGATTTGTACAGCAGTCAAAAGCCCAAATCAAGCTATGGAGATGGCTCTGTGGTTCAGATGCTTGCTACGGAAGTATGAGGACCTAAGTTCTCATCCTTGGCACTCATGTAAAAAGCAGGATGCAGCAGTGTACACCTGTAATTCCGCCTTGCAAAGCAGAGACAGGTGCTCCTTAACTAGCCAATCTCGGCAGTCAGGGAGCTCTAGTTTCAGTGAGAGACCCTGCCTCAAAAAAATGAGGTCAAAGCTGCGCGGTGGTGGCACACACCTTTAATCCCATCACCCGGAGTCAGAGCCAGGTGGATCTTTGTGAGTTCAAGGCCAGCATGGTCTACAGAGTGAGATCCAGGAAAGGTACAAAGCTGCACAGAGAAACCCTCTCTTGAAACCCCTCCCAAAAAATGAGGTCCAGAGTGATGGAAGAAGATTTCTAACACCCATCTCTGACCTCCCCAGGTGCACACATAGGCAGGTACAGCCATACACACACAAACATATGCTATATATGCAAGCTTTTCAAGCCCAAATACTTTCCTAATATTTTGTGATTTAAGAAATAATAATTTACAAAACCCAACTCTGTGGGTAAGAATTCTAATTAGTCCATAAGATTATATAACAGTTTAATCCCAATAGTCCATGTTGATTAATTTTTTACTTCAGAGTAAATAACACAATAGTATTGACTAAGCCTTTTGGAGTAGGATGGTGTCTAGACTTTGAACCCTTATGAAAGATTATCCTAAACTTAACACACATTTTCAGCCTCCTGCCCATTAACACCCTGGTGGGTTTTTAAATGCTTTCAAGGGAAGCAGGAACAAATACCACTGAATAGCTACTGAGTCCTGGGCTCCTTGTTGGCAATTTTCTATATAAGTATATGCCACTATAACTGGTTTATTGGAGCATTCAGTGTTAGAGATGCAAAATGATTTGCCCAAGATGCCTTGTTCAAAGCAAAACCAGTCCAGCATTCACGAGCATGATGGCCCCTTGCTCCAGCCCAGCACCCACTGGAGTGTGTGGACCACACCAGGGCATGGTTGCTTCTATGTGGGCCAGTCCACAAGCCGGCTTCCTGTCTGTCTCCCTCAGTGGAGCCTCAAGTTGAGATTCTCTAAGTCAGGAAGGTTTGCTACATCTGTGGATTTTCCTGTTAAGAACCTGGAGCTACTTTAGGGTGTGGAGCTGGCAGAGGTGGGGACCACGGGGCTGCAGCCCTCACCCCACTCACCCCACTCACCCACTCACCCCACCCACTCACCCCACTCACCCACTCACCCCACTCATCCACTCACCCACTCACCCCACTCATCTACTCACCCACTCACCCACTCACTCACTCACCCCACTCACCCACTCATCCCACTCACTCACTCACCCCACCCACTCACCCCACTCACCCCCTCACCCCACACATCCACTCACCCCACCCACTCACCCCACTCACTCACCCCACTCACCCCACTGACCTACTCACCTCACTCACCCAACTCACCCCACTCACCCCACTCACCCACTCACCCCACTCACCCCACTCACCCACTCACCCCACCAAACTTACTGATAGGAAGACTGGTGGTTCTTGTAGAGTGCCAGCAGCAGCCCCACAAAGGTGAGCCCTATCAGCTTGGCCATAACCTGAGACAGACGGACAGACTGAGAGTGGACAAGTGCAGGGACTCTGATCAATCCTGAGGCCTGCAGCCCAGAGGCTTGGACAGCTCTGGATTGGCCAGCCTGAGCTTGCCTGAGGCCGTCCTTGGTGCCACAGCTCCAGGTCAGCCAGAGTCCTCCTGCTGCTCTGTCCTGGCCAGGTGCTTCATTCCTCTTGTCCACCCCCGCCCATCCCCCAACTTTAAGGAGAGAAAAGCAGAACAGGTGCCTAAACTGGTCTCGAAGGGATTAAGCAAGTTGAAGGAAACAGAGAGCCATGGGAAAAAATTGAGCCAGAAAGGTGAGTCGTTCACTCACTTTGTGTCAAAAAAAAAAAAAAAAAAAAAATCCTAATCCTTGTGGCTCAGCAGGGGCTCAGAACTTCATCTTGATAGCTGCCAATTAACAACACAGAAGAGAGGGCTGTGGCCGGAGGCCCTAAGACCCAGGCTGTTCTCACCAAGTGGCCCATGGAAGCATGAACTCTTGCGATGCAACGCCATCATTTCAGAGTATCACCTCCTGGTGCCACTTCCAAGTGTACAGCTCTCTGAGATATGATACTCCACCATTCAAGCTCCCTTAGTTGGCTGGTATTAAACTGAGTATCAACTATGTACCAGACACTGTTCTAGATGCTAAGAAGAATGACAAGTCTCTATGGGGTTTACATCCAATGAGGGCAGTCAAAGGAATCATCACTTCGGGGATGAGCCAATGAGATGGCTCAGAATGTAAGGGCACTTACTGCCAAGCCTGGCCACCTGAATTCCATAACTGGGACTAATGTGGTGGAAGTAGACTTGAATGATGCAGCTTGTCCTCTGACCTCTATACACACACACACACACACACACACACACACACACACACACACACATACACACACACACACACAGAGAGAGAGAGAGAGACAGAGACAGAGACAGAGAGAGAGACAGAGAGATACAGAAACATAGAGAGAGAGGAAGAGAGAGGGAGAGATAGAATATAATTTTAAAGAAACATCAAAGCTGGGTGGTGGTGGTGGCACACACCTTTAATCCCAGCACACAGGAGGCAGAGGTAGGCAGATCTCTGTAAGTTCAAAGCCAGCCTGGTCTACAGAGCAAATTCTAAGACAGCCAGGGCCACACAGAGAAACCCTGTCTCTAAAAACCAAAAGAAGGAAGGAAGGGAGGGAGGGAGGGAGAGAGGGAGGGAGGGAGGGAAGGGAGGGAGGGAGGGAGGGAGGGAGGGAGGGAGGGAGGGGAGGGAGAGAAGGGAGGGAGGAGAGGGAGAGAAGGGAGGGAGGGAGAGAGGGAGGGAGGGAAGGAAGAAGATCAAGACAGCATTAACGTTGCCATGGATAGTGACATGTACACTGAAGATATGCACATGGGCCACAGAGAAAAACAAAGCTTGGAAAGAGGGAAGGGGCTAGTTAAGATGAAATTAGTAAGGGAAAGGAAGGCGATGGGAGGAGGCGCCACACTCATCCGCTCAGTGCTCTTCTCTCCTCGTCGGGACTGTTTGATTGACTTGAGGCTGGCCCCTCCCTCTGCTCTGCATCCCCTTTCTTCTAAAGTCATTTGGTCCCGGTTGCACTTTCTTTCTTCTCTAACATTCATCTCTTTCCCCTTTCTAGAACATTCCCATCAGAGACCAATGTGCTTTAGTAATCACCCATAATTCTCAAGGAAAGCCTTTGATTTCATAACCTAAGCACTGCCCTGCTTTTCTGCTGCCCTGGGAACGCCAACTGTCAAACTCGAGCTTCTGTATAACACACTGAACCACCCTGCAGGAGGGTCCACTGGAGAGGGAGGATGGCCAGCTACTACGCGCCTTCTTGCCATATCCACTGTGGAAGAAGATGTACACGAAGCCTTCTTGGACCTTCTAGGAAGGACTAGCTACCAGCTGCATGAGGCTGAGGCACTGTGGGAGACGACACATGGAGCAGAACCATCTGCCTGAGAGAAGAGGGCCACCATCGTCTCCAAGAGGGGCACGTGTTTTAATGGAAACACTAATCTGCGTCCAGCATGGTGGTGGGCTGGGCACCAGTGAAAGAGAGAAGGAGCCACTGAGTTCGATGATGCAATGCTGTGGATGGCTTAATTTAATTCTGCAACTGAGACAAGGAACTCCTGCCATGTTAGAATGGGTTAATGAGAGAATGGAAGACTGGAGACATTTCCCTAACTGCTTCCTTTGTATGTGTGTGAGTGCGTACATGTGTGCTAGAGGATGAATTCTGCTGCACATACAGAGAACAGAAGGCAGAATTCCAGTGTCTTTATCCACTGCATGTTTTTTTATTTTAATTAATTAATAATAACTTATTATTGTGCGAGTGTAGTGTATATGTGTACGGGAAAGCTATCCAGCTCTATAACCATCTTGTGCTGACAAACAATTAAGGAATTTAGGCATGGCTCAGCAGGCTGCCTGGCTGACATTCCAGGAAGGACAGTTAGCAATCCCTCCAAAATAGGTACAAAATGCATCATTTTAAAGCTTTATTTTCATATATTTATTTTGAATCTCTGTGCGTGCGTGCGTGCGTGTGTGTGTGTGTGTGTGTGTGTGTACATGTAGGTATGGGGAGGTCAGAGAACAAATTGAGAGCTGATTCTCTCCTTCCACCATATGTGGCCTGGGTCATTAAACTCGGTGACAGGTACCCTCCCCAGCTGAGCCATCTCATCGATTCCCCCCAGACCTTTTGATCTCCTCCATACTTGCCACGTCTCTCCAAGTTCTTCATACTTCAGTGGTGACCCTAGACATTCCTATCATCTATCTCATTTTCCTCAGACCTTCTTACATCAAATGAACCCATCATTTCAGCTGATAACAAACATAAAGGTCAAAGTTCGGTCTTCCCAAATCCATGTTCAAAAAATCTGGGTGTAGTGGTATGTTCTTATAGTCCCAGCCCTGTGTGGGTAGAGACAGGTGGATTTCAACTTGTTGAGTTCAAGGCCAGTGAGATATGCTGCCTCAAATAAAAGAGGCACCTGAAGAGCAATGCTTTACATTGTCTTCTGAACTTAACATGCATGCCCACACATGTACATATGCACCTGCACACATATGGTACTTGCACACATATAAATTTGCACACAAACCCCAAAAGTGGCCTGTTCCAAACAAGTCTCTATTAGGTATCTATTGCTGTATTTTAAAAATTAGGTTATGCTTAACCTAATGGCTAAAAATAATGTTAGCCAGGGCTTTTTCAAAGATCTCCCCAAACACAGGCAACTGCCCTTGCTCTGGGTTGCCCACCAGAACTTGATAAGACCCTGGTGTTGAAGATGCCGCATAGTTTGGTCACAAGACATAGAGAAATCAAATTGCTTCTGACAAGGAAGTGTCCTTGCTAGCTAGCTCTCATAGTAGCAGGAGGAGCTAAGCAGGCTGGAGCAGGGGAGGAGTCCCAGCACTCTAACCCAGTTGTGAACACTGAGTTACAATAGCAGCTGGCAGGGCAGGATATGTAGAAGGGTGCAATCATAGCATAGGTGCTATCAGAGGAGCCAGATGTTTTCTGATGGCACTGAAGGACTGTTGGTTGGTTCACAGGAAGAAATACATGCCTGTCCCAGCCAAGAGCCCATGACTGAGGAGCTCACGGCCCCAGGAGGGAACCCACTACCATACTTTTGCTAAATGGAGAGAGTATCAAACTGCTGTCTAAATGCTTATCTCTGTACCTATATAGTATTGCAGCTCCTCGACCTCATTGGAGAAATTCCTTTGTGCAGTCAACCTTGGTTAATATGGAAATTCTCAGCCAGTCATAGTGCAGAGGATAAGTGTCTAGGGAGTACTTAGCCACAGATAGCCCATGACCAATAGGGTCTTACCACCAGATTCTAGTGGACAATGTATAGCAACAGACATGTATATCAATAGCTTCCCTACAAGGGTCAGGCACCAAAGATTTTAAGAGTCCAAGGTCAGGGAGTGCTGATGTGAAACAGTGTCTTCTGAACATCCCAAAACCACAGCACTCATAGAAACTGTGGCTGCCAGCCCAAAATGAGATGTGTGCAAGGTGAAGTCAGGCAAAAATTCCGGCATGGAGGAGGTGTTTATGAGGTCATACCCCCAGCTAAGGATGTACTGACAATTGATGGCTGCTTGAGAAAGGAGACTCAATTTTCCTTAAGAGTGTGGCTCTGGTAGGTGGACTTTGCTCCAGCTGGTAGCCCCATACCCATGAGTAAATGTCACACAAACTGGACTTGGATTAGAAAGAAGAGGAAAGAGAAGATGTGAAGTTGGGAGTGATAAAGGATGGACCAGGGAGGAGTGGCGGGGAGGGGTGAATATGATCAGAATACATTGTATGCACATGGGAAGTTTTCAAAGAAGTAAGATAAATATTATATTAGCATTTTAAAAGTTACAAGGCTGGCTAGGCTTTCCCGCCTAAGATTATACAAGCATTAAGCAGTTGCTGGGAATGAGGATGCTCTTCTGTGGAGCTGCCTGCAAACTGGGTCGCGAGCTCCAGATACGTAGCTGTCATGTGTAATCACCTGTGCTGGACTGAACTTTTCATTGCTATATCTGCCCTAGGGCCGTCCATGTTCCTTTAAGTAACCCCGGTGAACTCATCAGCTCACCAAGCCTAAGCAATGATGTATCTTTGTTATCTCTTAATATCTGCAGATAAGTAATCCAGGCACAGGGAGTTTTCTCCACGTCACTCAAGCAGGCGGCAGACCTGGCAGCCATCCACAGTTGAGGAATCTTCAGAAAGTTCACCTGAGGTAGCAGCACAGAGGTGAAGTCAGCCTTCAGGGTAACTCACATGGTTCCTTACAGATGTTAGTCCCTTGCCTCATAGGCTTGTCTCCAGAACTATGGCGGAACAAGACAGCTGTTCTCTCTTAAAGTGAGCTATTTTTCAGAGTGAAGCAGCAAGCCACCCTGAACCCCCATCAGAAGCCCCGTCTTTTAAAAGCTGCAGGTTCAAAGTGACATCCGCAGCTCCAGTCCACACTCAGGGGCAGAAATAATGAAGCCCCACCTCCCGAGGAGAGGCATACAGAAGCTGTGCACAGGTATCTTGAAAACCACCACAACTCCTGAATAACTCTCCAGTCAGCCCACCTCTGCGTGTTCACGGCTGCCCCTGTGTTCCGGTCACCGTCTCCAGGCTAGAACAACCCATTCACTGTTCTCTCCCTAATCCCTCAACTGGTTCTCCTCACCATAGCACAAGAAATCTTTCAAAAATGTAAATCAGATTATACCAGTTCCTTGCCTCAGATCATCTGTCCCTCCCGCAGCTTCTGGTTTTACGTTCCTGCCCCGTCCCACAAAGCCCCACAAGACATGGCCTGTGCTTAGCCCTCTAATTTCTTCCCAGTCCCCCTGCACTGTGTGTCAGCTTCCTCGCTTCACACTTCCGTTCCACATGTGTGCCAAGCCGCTGTTCTTCTTCCTTAGCTTTGCTGGGTGTTGACTAGAAGGCTCTGCCCTGGCCCTCACTTGCTCACGGACTGACTGTCCCTTGCATTGCCTTCTTGAGGCATTCAGAGATTGCCTTGCATGCTACTTTCTCTGACAGACCTTTCCTAGTTTCCCTAGCCACAGTAGCTGCACCCCCTCTTCCCCCCAACGCCCGCCCCACTCACCCACCCCACCCCATTCCCACCACCAACCAGGCTCTAACACCAGGCTCTGTTTCCAATGCAGAGTTAGTAGTGGGGATAATAAACTTTGTATGCTGGTTGGCAAATAGGTAAGAAGCCACTTCCTCAAGCTCCACAAACAATCTCCCACAATGTTGACCCTTCTACCACTTCGAAGGACTCCTCTCTTCATTTCACAACAACCAGCAGCTGGGAGGCTATTGCCTGGAACAGCAGGTTCTCTATGGTGTTGCTTCCAAATAGCACTTTGTTCAGTTTTGACGATAGAGGCTGTGCGGAGCCTGTGGCTCTGGCCTCTGACCACACCTCTGCTCCTGCAATCCTCCTGCGTATTCATTTGCTCACCTGCCTACAGCCTGATTCTTCTCACCAACCTGTGTACTGTGCGGGAGGGGCATCACCCCCAACTGACTTGCAAGCCACTGCCTCTCATCTCCCACCGCAGTTTCTGGCACCCCACAGTGACTCGAACATTTGTAAAGCATGAAGAGATGGCAAAGGACAAGGATTAAGGGATTGAGGAGCTGGTGAACAGGGACAGACTAGACAGACATGCCACTTGCTGTCCCCTGGCCCAGCTGTCCTGCGGCCAGCAAAGAAGCCAAGGGGTTCTGCTAACACAAGGAACTCTCTCAGGTTCTTGCTTGCTTCTCCTGTTTGTGTCCTTCCATTCTTCTTTTCAACCCATCTTCTCTCTCTTTCCTTGCCCACCCTGCTTACCTCTTCCAAGGCCAAGAGCAAGATTGGTCTAAATCAGTCCGCAGAACGCGATACTGTGGGCTGAGATCCAATGATGGAGATCATTCTTTCCTTGTCTTGCCGTGACCTCCACACTGATCTTCCTTGCTGTGGGATGGTCTGCATGATAAATTGCTCTGATTGGTCAATGAATAAAACACTGATTGGCCAGTGGCCAGGCAGGAAGTATAGGTGGGACTAACACAGAGAAGAAAGGAAAGAACAGGAAGGCAGAAGGAGTCACTGCCAGCCGCCACCGCCGCCGCCGCCGCAGCCGCCGCCATGACAAGCAGCATGTGAAGATGCTGGTAAGCCACGAGCTACGTGGCAAGGTATAGATTTATGGAAATGGATTAATTTAAGATATAAGAACAGTTAGCAAGAAGCCTGCCACGGCCATACAGTTTGTAAGCAATATAAGTCTCTGTGTTTGCTTGGTTGGGTCTGAGCGGTTGTGGGACTGGCAGGTGACAGAGATTTGTCCCGACTGTGGGTCAGGCAGGAAAACTCCAGCTACACTTCCTCTGGGTCCTCCCATGCCCCTGACCTCCCACAGCTCTCACAGGCCAATTCACCTGGAAGAAAAGGAGGAGAGGTGGCTTCCCAAGGTAGAGAGTGCTCTCCCAGTCTCCCATCTCTTACATGGGAGAGGTGCACTTAATCTCCAACCAGATGATATCTTAAAATGTGTGCCATCCGACTGAGATCTGGCCTTCACTATTCTCAGTCCACTTGGAGATTAATCATGGGGCCTGGAGGAGTGAAGAGGTCGACTCAGTCCCTATTTCTATTCTCAGCCTGTTCCTTTTCTTCTCCAAGTTCCCATATTAACAAGATTTCCAGTGCACAAAGTGCTGCCAGAATCAGAAGAGGTATGTCAGCTGTTCTTGGAAGGAGCTGGAACTCCTAAAGACAGGGACATGACTGGGAGAGTGGAGATTTCAACAGATCCATGAGAAATACAGCATACAGGGAATAGCAAAGCTGCTGCACATTCTTATTTGTTTTCTGAGGGAGAATTATGCTCAGTTTTTGCTGGAACATTAATCCAAAATGAAATTCTTAGAGTTTTAAAGAACTGCAGATTATACAGAACACCTCTATCACCTTTCAGAGGCCAATGATTAAGAGCCAGGAAACATGAATTAACAAAGGCCCATTGAGGAAAATGTAATACATAAACACAGTGAAATATTATACAACATTTAAAAAGAGAAAATCCTGTCATCTGCAAAATACAGATGATCTACAAAACATTACATTAAATGTAATAGCTCAGGTGAGGAAGAGAAATAATGCATGGTCTCACTTAAATGTAGTATCTAAAAACATTGAATTTATAGGAGTAGACAGTAGAAATGGTAATTACCAAAGGCTGGGTGGAGATTGGTTGGGGAGATACATACCAAGGAATATATGATTTCAGTCATGAGGAAAAAGTAATTAAGAGATCTATAATACAAATTGGCAACTATAGCATGATACTGTTTTACTGAAAATTGGGAAAAGAATAGATGTTGATTATTGTCACCACAACCAAAGGTTAAGCATTAAACTTGAGGTGTATGTTTCAGCAGTGTGTACATACCACAATGCATCACCTATTACATGATGAATATAAGTAAGCAATTTTTGTTTGTCAATTGAAAATAAGTTTACAAAAGAATGAATGCAGGCTCTGTTGAAAATGGATTTACTATCAATACTTAAAGCTTATAGT
Source organism: Peromyscus maniculatus bairdii (assembly GCF_049852395.1). Taxonomy (NCBI): domain Eukaryota; kingdom Metazoa; phylum Chordata; class Mammalia; order Rodentia; family Cricetidae; genus Peromyscus; species Peromyscus maniculatus. The sequence goes on along the minus strand of NC_134854.1, from coordinate 21,052,491 downwards.
ATGAATCAGCCATAAATTATGCAAGATATTAATCTCTTTTCCATCTTATTTGCTCAGCTCTGTAGGCTACACAGCAAGAAGTCTTCCTGTTGTTTCCAGTATCTACCTGTCTCTGAGATTCAGCTGGGTGCAGCTCGTTCTGTTTTGAGCGCCATGCTTTTGCATAACATCCACCTTCCACACCCACCACACCCATTGTGGCCAGGTCATAAACTGGGAATCTTGATCAGAAGAAAAGTGAAAACTCCTAGCTAATTAGAGATACCCAGGAGACTGTCAATGACTTTCAATCCATGAACACGTTCTGGAACTCTTGGCTTCTGTTTGCACCTGTTCTTTTCTGATTTTTGTTTTTGTTTTTGGTGTGTGTGCGTTTGGGGTAGGGTTGGAATTCCTGGCCATTCCCCCAGCTCCATGACCACACATGCACAGTTCAGTAGCCAAGCAAGGGGCCTTATGTCCTACGTAATCAGTGTGCTGTGTGATCGCGTAATTTGCTCACAGCATGATCACACAGTCTATGCGCATGCATGGTGCAGCTCCATAGGCCCATATGTGCATGTGCAGGGGAATCCATAAGAAGCGGATCACAGACTCCTGCCTTCTTCTCCTCCCCACTCCCCTCTCTCTGTACAGCACATGTCTTTTCAGCAGGCCTGACCACACACCCTGTCCTGTCCCTGCCTCCTCCTAATAAAACTCAGATAGTGGTTTTTTCCTTGCCTTATGGCACATTAAGCTGCGTCTGCATCATGGATTTAGCCTTTGCTAATACATAAAAAAAAAAAGACATTTCTGGGCTACATGATGCTTTGATAGAAGTATAGACCCACTATTTCTGAGAGTTAATGGTTCCCAGAGCTGGTGGGTAAATGTACCACCGCCATGTTGGGAAGCTGAAGTGGGCAGAGCCAGCAGCCACAGCGCCATTTCAGTCTTAGAATGGTACAGTTTAAAGCAATAGGCTCAAGGTAATATAAAAAAAAAAAAATAAGCCACGTAAAGATGTCTACCACAAAGAGAATCTGGATTATGTTCTCTTTGATATTCGTAACTGAAGAAAAATATTTGATTGCAAAAGCTGTTGAGTTATGCCAAAATGTATATTTTAAAGGTACCTTGACTTCAAAATTTGGATGTAAGGATATGTTGCTTTGGAAAGGAGGCTCTGCTTTTGTCTCCACAGAAAGCCAGAGGCTATGGATTTGTTCCAGATTAAGATACATCAGGTTTGACCAGCCAAGACCCCCTTGAAGGTCTCTAATGACACCATGGCACAGATGATCCAACATCCAGAATGATTTGAAGGCAACTGGCTCAGACAATACAGCCTCAGGGACTACTCCATAATCCTAAAATTTTCTTTGTTTCCCTATAAGATACAGCACCCTTCTCCAGCAGGAAGTAGTAAGAGAAGCTATGCCCAAATTCCCAAACTATATGTAATTTTACTATGTTAAGGTTAAAACCTTCCTTTAAAAAAAAAAAAGAAAGAAAGAAAGAAAAGGGGAAGTGCTGTGGGATGGTCTGTATGTCAAATTACTCTGGTCAATAAATAAAAAACTGACTGGCCAGTGGCTAGGCAGGAAGTATAGGCGGGACTAACAGAGAGGAGAAAAGAAAGAACAGGAAGGCAGAAGGAGTCACTGCCTGTCTGTACAGACCTCCACGTCTTCTATGGTATTGAGATTAAAGGCATGTAACTCCAATGCTGGCTGTATCCTTGAACATACAGAGATCTACCTAGCTCTGCCTACCAAGTGCTGGGATTAAAGGTGTGCACCACCAACACCCAGCTTTTGCTATGGCTCTAATAGCTCTGAACCCCGGGCAACTTTATTTATTAACATACAATTAAAATCACATTTCAGTACAAATAAAATACCACCATATTTCCCCTTTTCTATTTAAAAAAAAAGAAAAAAGGAAAAAGGTTATAACTAACATAAGAAAAACTATAAACAAAAGTACAATAACTACATACAATATATATAAGTAATAAATATCTAAACAATGTCTAGTCCATTTGTATTTAACAAATTCAAAGAAAGTAATTCCGTTATCTATCCTATTTTGGTAAGTCCAAAATGTACCTAATTCACTTTCTATCCTAACTAGTCTTCAACTATAACTAACTAATCTTCAACTCCCTCAGAGATCCAAGAAGGAAAATAATATTACCTAACAAAAATAAAAACAGGAAGTGCATGCAAGCAACTTCCAAAAAAAATTGTGAGTTGACAGAAACAGCCAGCTGCCTGGACAGTCACCTGAGGTTTCTCCACAGTGTTGGGGCATCATCTTCAGCCTATAGGCTTAGCATATCTGACAGACTTATTTGTGAAGTAGGATGTACACAAGGTCAACAGTTCAACCTCACATTGGGTGAGAGCAGTCCATGTACCAGAAACACCTGAATTCCACTAGTGTCCTGTCATGATTCAGGATTTTTAAATTCTGGAAATTGTTGATTTTTTTTTAATTCAGCTGTCTATTCTTCTTGGCTATGTATATATGTGGCTCCATCTCAGTATCCTGTTCTTCTTCACATCCCTCTATTAAATGCCAGTCTACTATTGAGAGGCATGAGCTTAGTTCCTCTTCAAGAATAACTGTTTCAGCTGCTGTTCCATTGCACATCAGAAGCCATCAGCCTATTGCCTGTTCAGCTGCCTTTGAAGAAAAGGGCACTGTACCTTTTTCAGATTGCGAAGGCCACTTCAGGGATGGTGCCATATTGTCCTGGCCTCAGAAGATGCCTTTTGATAAAGCCATAACCACACTTGTTTTGGCAAGAATAGGTAGACCTTTGTTTCATGTCCCGTCTGTCCATTTTGTCCTGTTGATTCGAGGATAGTTTGTTGTCCAGTGGCTAACTTTTGCCACAATGAAAGTTGACTCCATATGCAGTTTCTTCAATGCCCATATTTTCTCTGAAGTAGATTGGTACTGCCAGGAGCTGACATGTCTCATAGTCATAACAAAAAAGAAAAATTTTCTAAGTTATTAAAACATTTTAAATGCCATATTCTGTGGATCTCTGAAGGGTTTGAAGATGACCTGTCTATCTACAATATATCTGCTCAATTTTTAAAGCATACCTAATATGACTACAAGTTCTATTATATCAAAATATAAACCCAAAAGACATGGTGTGGACCAGTGCAGATTCTGAGCATATTGCCTCAGTTTCTGTGAGTTCCTGTAAGCTTTGATCATGATGACTTAGAGGGCCTGGTTTTCTTGGTGTCCTCCACCTCCTCTGACTCTTACATTCTCTCTGCCTCCTCTTCCACCTGGCTCCCTGAACCCTGAAATGGAGGGATTTGATGGAGACCTCCCATTGAGGGCTGAGTGTTCCACAGTCTCTCACTCTCTGCGTCATGTCTGGCTGAGAGAGAGAGAGAGAGAGAGAGAGAGAGAGAGAGAGAGAGAGAGAGAGAGAGAACCCTGTTTGATGACTGGTTAATTTGAAGAAAGACAGATTGCCCTAAAATAGTCATATAATACATCCCTGTGGTTCTGTGGATTGTAGCTTGGTCATAATCAACTTAACACCTAATTATGTACCATGTAAGCAGACACATACTATGTTTCTCTTGTTGGGTCTGGGATAACTCATTCAGGAAGATATATTTTCTAGTTCTATCCATTTACCTACAATTTTCATGATTTCATCCTTTTTATGGCTGAGTAATATTTTATTGTATAAATATACCATATTTTCTTTATCCATTCTTCTGTTGACAGATATCTAGGTTGTTTCCAAATTCTAGCTATTATGAATAGAGCAGCAATTAACATGGTTGAATAAGTATCTCTGTAGTAGGATGAAGCATCCTTTGGGTATACGCCCAAGATTCAAGCTGAATCTTGAGACAGATTGATTTCCATCTTCCTGAGGAACTACCATACTTATTTCCATAGTGACTGTACAAGTTTGCACTCCCACCAGCAATGGAGAAGTATTACCCTTGTTCCACATACTAGCCAGCATGATCCATCACTTGTATTATTGATCTTAGCCATTCTGACTGGTGTAAGATGAAATCTCAAAGCAATTTTTATTTACATTTCCTTGGTGGCTAAGAATGCTGAACAATTCTTTAAGTGTTTTTCAGTCTTTTGTGATTCCTCTATTGATAATTCTCTGTTTAGACCGGTACCTCACTTTTAATTGGGTTATTTACATTTTGGATATCTAATTTTGTTGTGTTCTTTATATATTTTGGATATTAATCCTCTATTGGATGAGGAGTTGGTAAAATTCTTTTCCCATTCTGTAGGCTGCCACTTTGTCTGAATGACAATGTCCTTGACTTGACAGAAGCTTTTCAGTTTCATAAGGTCCCATTTATTAATTGTTGATCTTAGTGCCTGTACTATTAGTGTTTGTTCAGAAAGTTTTTTCCTGTGCCAATGAGTTCAAGGCTATTCTTCACTTTCTCTTCTATTAGGTTCATTGAATCTGGTTTTATGTTGACTTCTTTGATCCACTTGGACTTGAGTTTTGTGAATGGTGATAAATTTTCATTCTTCTACATGCTGATGTCCAGTTTGACCTTCCCTGTTTGTTGAAGATGTTTTCTTTTTCTAGTGTGTATTTCTGGCTTCTTTATCAAAAATCAGGTGTTTATAGGTGTGTAGAATTATGGCTGGTCTTCAAATTTATTCCATTGAATATTATGTCTGTTTTTGTGCCAATTCCATGATGTTTTTATTACTATAGCTCTATAGTACAATTTGAAATAGGGGATGGTGATACCTCCAGCAGGTCTTTTATTATTCAGGATAGTCTTAACTATCTTGGGTTTTTTGTTTCCCATATTAAGAGTTCTTTCAAGATGTGTGGAGAATTGTATTGGAATTTTGATGGGGATTGCATTGAATCTGCCTATTGCTTTTGATAGGATGACCATTTTTACTGTATTAATCCTACCGATCCATGAGTTTGGGAGATCTTTCCATCTTCGGATGTCTTCTTCAATTTTTTTTCTTCAAAGACTTGAAGTTTTTATCATATAAGTCTTTCACTTGCTTGGTCAGAGTTACCCCCAAGATATTTTATATTACTTAAGGACATTGTGAAAGACGTTTCCCTGATTTCTTTCTTAGTCCATTTATCATTTTTATATAGGAAGGCTACTGATTTTTTTGTGAATTAATTTGTATCAAGCTATTTTACTGAAAGTATTTATCAGCTGTAGGAAAAATTCCCAGTTGAATGTTTAGGGTCATTTATGTACATTATCATATCACCAGAAAATATGTCTCCCCTGCTTGATCTCCTTCAGTTGTCTTATTGGTCTAGCTAAGACTTCAAGTACTCGAGTGGGTAAGGAAAGAATGGACAACCTTATTCTGTTCCTGATTTCAGTGCAATTACTTTGAGTTTCTCTCCATTTATTTATGTTGGCTACAGGCTTGCTGCAAACTGACTTTATTATGTTTAGGTATGTCTCTTGTATCCTTATTTTCCCCAGGGCTTTTTACCATGAAGTGGTGTTGAATTTTGTCAGAGGGTTGTTTTTTGTTTTTTTTTTGTTTTTTTGTTGTTTTTTTTTTTATCCAATGAGATGATAGTGTGATTTCTGCCTTTCAGTTTGTTTATATGGTGGATTACATTTATTGATTTAAATATATTGAACCATTCCTTCATCTCTGAGATGAAGCCTAGTTGTTCACAGTAGATGGTCTTTTTGTTGTATTCTTGGATTTGGCTTGCAAGTATTTTATTGAGTATTTTTGCATCATTTTCATGTGGGAAAGTGGTCTGCAATTTTCTTTCTTTGGTGTTTCTTTATGTGATCTGGGTATCATAGTAATTGTGGTCTAAATGAATTGGGCAATGTTCCTTCTGTTTCTATTTCATGGAATATTTTGAAGAGTATTGGCATTAATTCTTGAAAGTTTGGTAGGATTCTGCGCTAAACTTTGGGCTTTTTTAAGGGGTTATAGGGCTGTTTAAATTGTTTATCTGATCTTGATTTAACTTTGTAAGTGATATGTATTGAGAAAATTTTCCTTAGATTTTCCAGTTTGCTGGAGTTCAGGTTTTTAAACTATGTCTTTATGATTCTCTGGATGTTCTCTGTACCTGTTGCTAAATGCTCCTTTTCATCTCTAGCTTTGTTGACTTGCATATTCTCTCTTTACCTTTTAGTTAGTTGGATAAGAATTTTTGATCCGAGTGATTTTCTCAAAGAATCAGCTCTTGGTTCCATTGATTCTTCCTATTGTTTTTGTTGTTTCTATTTTATTGATTTCAGCCCTGATTAATTGATATGATTTTTTCTTGCTACTTATTCCTTCTCAGTATGATTTCTTCTTTTTGTTCTAGAGCTCTCAGGTGTGTTGTTAAGTTGCTAGTATGAAACCTTTCCAGTTTTTTTTTAAATGTAGGCACTTAATGCTTTAAATTTCCCTCTTAGCACTGCTTTCATAGTGTCCCATAAGTTTGGTATGCTGTATATTCATTTTCATTCAATTCTAGGAAGTCTTTAATTTCTTTCTTAGTTTCTGTCATGGTGTATTTTTTATTCAGTAATGAGTTTTTCAGTGTCTATGAGTCTGTAGGCTTTCTGTTGTTTCTGTTGTTGATATCTAGCTTTAACGCATGGTGGTCAGATAGGACACAGGGTATTATTTCAGTTTCCTTGTGTCTGTTGAGACTTGCTTTGTATCCCAATATATGGTCAGTTTTGGAGAAAGTTCCTTTCATAAGGTGGTTTAGAAGGTGTATATTCTTTTGTGTTTAGATGAAATGTTCCATAGATATCAGTTAAGTCCACTTGGTTTATAATGTCAATTAACACCAGAATTTTTCTGTTTAGTTTTTGTCTGGATGATTTGTATACTGGTGAAAGTAGGGTGTTGAAGTCTATCACTGCCACTGTGTGAGGATCAATAGGTGATTGCAGCTGAAGTAGTGTTTATTTTACTATTTTGTGTGCCTTTGTGTTTGTTGCATAGATGTTAAGAATTGCAATGTCTTCTTGGTGGAGTTTTCCTTTGAGGAGTAGATGGTACCATTCTCTAGATCTTCTGATTAGTTTGGGTTTGGAATTTAATTTGTCAGATATTAAAATGGCTACACCAGCTTGCTTCATAGGTCCATTTGTTTGGAATATCTTTTTCTAACCTTTTACCCTAAGATGGTGCCTATCCTTGATATTAAGGTGTGCTTCTTGGATGCAGCAGAAAGGTGGATCCTGTTTTCACATCCATTCTGTCAATTTGTGTCTTTATATTGGAGAATTGAATACATTGATGTTGAAAGATAGTGAATAGTGTTTGTTTATTCCTGTTATTTTGTTTTGTGGGGTGTGTGTGTGTGTGTGTGTGTGTGTGTGTGTGTTTCCTCTTTTTTGATTTGCTGGGGAATTGGTTTTGGAGGAACAGACAGAGAGGTAAAGATCTGCAGTTCACCTACCTGCTTCCCCAGCTGGAGTGGCATAAAGTTTCCAGGGAATCCTTTTCTAGTTTTGACATTTCCAAATCCTCTTTGCTCCTTCAGGTACTACCTTGAAATTTACCTCTGCTAGCCTTTCCTGATCACTAAATGATAACACCTTCTCATGTGGCTCATTGAACCACACTTCTCTATTACAAATGCTTGGTTGTTTGCTTGCTTTGCTTTTATTTTTCTTTTTTTAGTTTTTGAAACAGTGTTTCTCTGTGTAACAGCCCTGTCTGTCCTGGAATTTACTCTGTAAACCAGGCTGACCTCAAACTCACAGAGATTTGCCTGCAGAGATCTGCCTCCTTAGTGCTGCAATTAAAGGCATGCACCATCACCACCCAGCTATTAATGCTTTCTGATTTGGTTTTTCTCACTAGAATGTGATTTTATTTGATAATAGTGCCTTACTAGGGCTATAGTCCTGATTTTGGAACAACGCCCAGGAAAGGAAAAGTACTCAGTAAGTGTTTTCAAATATATGAATGATTGAAAGATTCAAAATCATTACGCAAAGAGTGGAGAGATGGCTTAGTGGTTAAGAACACTGACTATTCTTCCAAAGGACCCAGGTTCAATTCCCAACACCCACATGGTGGCTTACAACTGTCTATGACTCCAGTTCCAGCCTTACACAGACAAAACACCAATGCACATAAAAATAAATAAATATTAAAAAAATCATCACACAAGTTTCTAGAATACTTGAATACACCACAATTTATTGACTTCCAGACTCTATCAATGTTAAATATGTAATAATAATTATTATTAATTTATGCATAACTAGGAAAGGATAACTATCAATTCATCTCTACACATATAAAAACTATCAGCTAAAATTTTTTTTATTTCAGAGCATTAAAATGAGCAAATAAAACTGAGTCCAGGGGATATAAAAATAAATATATAAGAAGTCATAAAAAAAGGTCTGAACTTAGCATTTCTTTCTCACTAGAAATTTATAATCCAATATTTTTTAAATCTCATAAAAACACTTTGACTTTTAAAATCTCTCCTGTTTTTCTTTGCCTCTATTAGTCCTTATTTCTTTTCTTTAAAGTATGATACCTTACAATATCCCAGTAAAAATAAAACCAATGAAATTTGCAGGCAAATGGATGGAACTAGAAAAAATCATCCTGAGTGAGGTAACCCAAACCCAGAAAGACAGTCATGGTATGTACTCACTCATAAGTGGATTCTAGATATAAAATAAAGAACAATCAGACCACACAAAAAAGAAAAAAACAAAAACAAAAACCAATGTTACTATTGTCATGTTGGACAGACTCATCTGGTAAGAATGAGTGAGAACTCCAAGTTTGTACATACATATTTGATAATTTTTTAACTTTCATCACCCCAAATTAGCACTTCAAAATATATAAGCCAAAACAAATTAAACCATGTCTGTAGCATGAATTGTTAGAAGGTCTTGTTAATGAAAACAAACCAGGAGCCAGGTATAGGGGTGAATGCTGGAAGATCAGAGAAGCAGAACAAGCCACAGCTTCCTCACCTTGACAGTTCCTCAGCTGATCCTGTTTCCTCAGGCTGGAAGCCTCTGAGTCCTCATTCAAATGGATTTCAGCTGAACTGCTCCTCAAAAGCCTAAAAGCTTAACCAACTCTAGTTCATGGTCCTCACACCTTATATACCTTTCTGCTTTCTGACATCACTTCCTGGGATTAAAGGCTCACTTTCTGGGATTAAAGGCATGAGTCACCATGCTTGGCTGTATCCTTGAACTCACAGAGATTTAGGTAGATCTTTGCCTCTGGAATGCTAGGATTAAAGGTGTGTGCTACCATTGCCTAACCTCTATGTTTAATATTGTGGTTGTTCTGTTCTCTGACCCTAGATAAGTTTATTAGCGTGCACAATATTTCAGGGAACACAATACCACCACACCATGTCCCTTCCCTTAAGTTACCCAGGCATCTCAAGAAACTGAGAAACTTAAGGGTAATAGCAGGATGGAAATAAGAACCTTAAGTACTTAATGAAATAGAAACATAAACTTAAGAAATAAGCACATTCAGCCATAAGAAAGAATGGTCTTCATTCATGCTACAGCATGTATAGATCTTGTAAGTGCTATGCAACATACAGCAAGTCAGACTGCTGTGGGACGGTCTGTATGTCAAATTGCTCTGATTGGTCAATAAATAAAACACTGGTTGGCCAGTGGCCAGGCAGAAAGTAGGTGGGACAAGGAGAGAGGAGAATTCTGGGAAGTGGAAGGCTGATGCCGAGAGACACTGCAGCCGCCGCCATGACCAGCAGCATGTGAGGATGCTGGTAAGCCACCAGCCACGTGGCAAGGTATAGATTTATGGAAATGGATTAATTTAAGCTATAAGAACAGTTAGCAAGAAGCCTGCCACGGCCATACAGTTTGTAAGCAATATAAGTCTCTGTGTTTACTTGATTGGGTCTGAGCGGCTGTGGGACTGGCGGGTGACAAAGATTTGTCCTGACTGTGGGCAAGGCAGAAAAACTCTAGCTACAAATGGCGCCCAACGTGTTGGCAAAAGTTTCTACCTAAAACCTGAGAAAAGATTCTAAAATGGAGCTAAAAACAGCTTCCTAATTGTCTCTCTCAAATGAGCGGCAGCCTGCCGGTTTGAGCTACTGGCGGGTTCCTAGCGTGCGAGCTCGATCTGCAGTATGGCGGGAATGAGGCCTCTGCAAGTGGCACATTAAGCTGTGTGGTGGATTTAGCCTTTGCTAATACAAAACAAAAAGAGGATTCTGGGCTACACGCTGCTTTGATAAGAAGCATAGACCCACTATTTCTGAAAATTGATGGCTCCCAGAGCTGGCGGAAAACATACCACCGCCATGTTGGGAAGCTGAAGTGGCAGGAGCCAGCAGCCACAGCGCCATTTCAGGCTTAGAAGGCTGCAGTTTAAAGCAATAGGCTTAAGGTAATATAAAACATAAGTCACGTAAAGATGGCTACCACACAGAGAATCTGGATTATGTTCTCTTTGATATTCGTAACTGAAGAGAAACATTTGATTGCAAAAGCTGTTAAGTTATGCCAAAATGTATATTTTAAAGGTACCTTGACTTCAAAATTTGGCTATAAGGATATTTTGCTTTGGAAAAGAGGCTCTGCTTTTGTTTCTACAGAAAGCCAGAGGCTGTGGATTTGTTCCAGATTAAGATACATCAGGTTTGACCAGCCAAGACCACCTGAAAGGTCTCTGATGACACCATGGCCCAGATGATCCAACATCCAGAATCGTTTCAAGGCAACTGGCTCAGACGATACGGTCTCATGGACTACTCCATGATCCTAAAATTTTCTTTGTGTCCCCATAAGATACAGCGCCCCCCTCCAGCAGGAAGTAGTAAGAGAAGCTACGCCCAAATTCCCAAATATACCAAGCTGACTTTGGAGATGTGTAAAAGTTAAAACCTTCCTTTTAAAAAAAAGAAAGGGGAAGTGCTGTGGGACGGTCTGTATGTCAAATTGCTCTGATTGGTCAATAAATAAAACACTGGTTGGCCAGTGGCCAGGCAGAAAGTAGGTGGGACAAGGAGAGAGGAGAATTCTGGGAAGTGGAAGGCTGATGCCGAGAGACACTGCAGCCGCCGCCATGACCAGCAGCATGTGAGGATGCTGGTAAGCCACCAGCCACGTGGCAAGGTATAGATTTATGGAAATGGATTAATTTAAGCTATAAGAACAGTTAGCAAGAAGCCTGCCACGGCCATACAGTTTGTAAGCAATATAAGTCTCTGTGTTTACTTGATTGGGTCTGAGCGGCTGTGGGACTGGCGGGTGACAAAGATTTGTCCCGACTGTGGGCAAGGCAGAAAAACTCAAGCTACATCAGACTAAAAGCAAAGTATGTCAGGACTGCATTTCTGTGAAGTAGTTGTGACAGGCAAGTGTGGAGACACACACAGACCAGTAGTTGCTAGGGCTGGAGGGTGTGGACAGCGGGACTGGTACTTGAAGGATTTCCTTCAGGAGATGATGAAATATTCTGGCAGAAGAGAATAATGATAGCTGGCTCATCAAACACCTAGATGCTATTGAACTGTACACTGTAAAACAGCTGAATGATGAATTTTATGTTACATGAATGTTACCTTGTTTTCAACAGAAAAAAGAATTTAAATATTGGCCACGGTGGGATGGGGAGGCTAATAAAATGTGTAAATTCCTAATAAAGCTTGGAAGGGGCAATACAAATTTTATATACTAGAAAGAATAAAGGGGATATCACCACAAGGTCCAAGGATATTTCAGAACAGCAAAATGATATTTTTGAACTACTTTATTTCACTAAAAATTTAGAAGAAGAAACAGTAAAAAACAACCCACAGCGTTATGTGTTAGACAAATTTTAATCTGTTTCATTTTGTATGTGCGTGGTGCATATTCATGTAGTATACATTCGTATTTGTATGTATGCATACACTCGGGGAAGGTAGTGGCCCTGCTCTCTTCCTTGGCCCTGTGGCCTGGACACGGGGCTGTGCTGTCAACCAGCAGGTCCCAGCCACTCTCCTGTTTCTCCCCACAGCAGCAGTGATGTCACATGCTCAGCTTTGCACATGGACTCTGGAGAGTTGACTTAGGTCATCATGCTTGGACAGCAAGAGTTTTTACCCCATGAACCATCTCACTTGCCCAACGCAATTTTGACTTTTAAGTTTCCCTAAAAGATATGCTCAGTCCCAAGTAGCTTCATGAACATGTACTCTTCTAGTACTTCATGGAGGGAGAATATTAGTTTTTACACGAACTCTTCTAGGAAATAGAAAAAAGAAAGACTACCTTTTAGCTCCTAGTCAGGTCAATATAATCTTGACATCAAAAACTAGTAAGCCTATTAAACAGGGAGTAACTGAAATTGCAGACCAGTCTTTTTCATGAATGTGGACATTAGGATTTTGAAAAATATAATAGCCAAGTTAGTCTACAACACATAAAAAGGCAAAAACATCATAATCGAAGGGTACATGTGCTGAGGATAAAAATTTGGTTTAAATTCTTAAATCAACCCTATAATTAACAGAATAAAAGAGGAAACTAATAGGACCACCTCAGCAGATGAAGAAAAAGGATTTGTAATAGACTTGTTATTGTAAAAACCTTAGTACATTGTAATAGATTGATTATGCTATAAATAACCAGACAAAGAGGTTCTACCGAAAGGAAGACTTTTGGCAAACATCAGACTGATGAACATGGAATGCTCCCACTGTCTGAGAACATTCACTCCTATTTCTTACACTCACATTAAAGGGGTGGAAGAAAAAGAGCAGATTTCAAAACGTGAAAAGATCTGGAAGCTCGCTATTCCCAGAGAACATGATTGGTGTGAAGATAATTAGACCGACTCTACAGATAAACTGTTCAAATTAGCATATGAATTTATCCATGGAGCTAGATGCAGAGGCAGTGTACATCATAATTTACAGTTGTGTGGTAACAGTCAAGAAATGATGGATTGTGTTTTGTTTTTGAATCTGCACACTTTATTAAGAGAATAAAACATAAACAGCATACTAAAATGAACTCCATGATATACATTTCTCAACACAAACAAGCATTACAAGCACAAGGACTTCCAAAAAGTTCAAGTGTCTGCAATTAAGGGAAAGAATTAATTGCATTTGAGGGCAAAATATTATGTGAAAAGATTTTGTTTATAAGGTATTTTGATCATTACCTATGTCTTTAATTGTTACACTGGGTTGATAATATTCCCATTATAGGCATTTTTCAATTGCCATTTTCCTATGCAAGACAAATTCTTCCACTTTCTGCAGCCCAGACAGTTGAGTATATAAAATTATCCTTCTAAAAATTACGCAACGGAGTAACCTATGTCTTCATGTTAAAGCAAAACAAACCAGACTCAGAAAAACAAGCCTGTTTCCTTAATGGACGATGTCTAGACATCTTTAAAAACTGAGACACGAAAGTAAAAGGATCCGAAGAAGAGAATGACAAATGAAACAGGCAAGAGAGGAGATTTGGGGGAGGCCTTGATCAGAATATATACTATGTGCTTATGAAAATGCCTTAGTAAAATTCATTATATTGTGAAATCAGTATATACTAACTCACTTATAGGTGGACAATGGTGGTGCACACTTTTAGTCTTAGCTATTTGGGAAGCTAAGATGGAAGAATCAGGTCATTTAAGGCCATGAATTTTGGACTAGTGAAGACATTACAGTGAGGATTTTGGTTTTTAAAACAATGGACTTAATTTAAATTATTGTAATTTGGGAGAAAATGGCTCATTTTCTAATAAGTAAAGCAATAGCTATAATAATAAAAAGAAACAGATTTTGAAAAGATTATCACCAAAGTCTAATGAAGTAATGGTCAGATAATTTCCTCAACTACTAGATACTAAAGACAGAACAACAAAACAATTTGAGTTCCATCATTAACAAATAGCCTCTGTATGCAGAAATAAATCTTTGGAACCATGTAATTCTCTAGCAGACCATCTTAAGGTTGTATATTTGGAATAAAAGCCCATTTAATAACTGGGTTATTTTAGGTTTGTTTATTTCAAAAGGAGCATGATGGAAGGGGGACTTACAAGAATTCTTGCAATACCTACAAAGAGTGGCAACTTCTTTCAGTCTTAGGCATTTTCATTTTAGGTACTGCAATTGAGGTTCTATCCAAACGTAAGGTTTCCCTGGGACAATCTAGTTTTTGGATGTCAGTGAGTAATTCCTTTATAGGCAAGGGCAGGTAGAGGAACTGAAAATTATGAATTAATCAAATTTAATCCTAATTCATTTTGGCTTTAATTGTATGAGTTTGTTATAGCTGATTCTCAAATTTGTTTCACTGATTAAAACACAACTGCTATGTTTAAAATTCAGCACATGACTATGTGACTGTAAGTATACACATCATGTAAGAAAATGATTGGATATCATTTGTGATGTCTCATGGTTCATCTCTACTAGTTTATGGTTGATTTCTTCTGGACTTAACATCTCCCTGCTTAGAGCTGTAGGTCAGTGGTGGAGCACTTGTGTGGCATTTGTGAAACCCTAGGCTATATTCACAGTACTACACACACTTGATTTCTCTGTTGTCCTTAAGAAAATAACTTTTTTGAGTTACAGATTAATAAGGGGATGTCCGCATAATGACCCTGGTTAAGCAGTGAAAGTGTGGCAGTAATAAATCTGAAGTGAGCATGCTTAAATATAAGATGAACGTGTGTTTACATTTTATAGCTGCAGAGATGGCCGTTCAGATTGCCCGGCCCTTTGCTGTGTGGTTGACTCTTACGCAGTCGTGAACCAAGGGGAGGGAGAAGAAACGTCTAAGCCAGGAGGCTCTGAGTTGTGAGATGCAAGGCTTGGTTTGCTTTCTGGCTTTGGTTTTCTGTTGTTCACTCGTTCCTTTTCCTTTGCGGTGCTGGGGTAGGACCCAGGGCCCCTTTCCTCTGGGAAGGCTCTCCACCACTGGCACACGGGTACAGCGCTGCTTTGATTTCCAAAGAGGTAGTAATATGAGTGGCATCATTTCACAACTAACTGTGCCAGCTCTAGGGTGGGTCCTTCTCCCTCCTCCTGGGTGAGAGCTACCTGCCTGCCTCAAGATGGAAAGGTCTCAAAGTGCTAATGGTGATTCATCCATTGACCTGTCAAAGTTTTACCTTTTCTAAACCTCACTGCCTTAGGAACAACAAGAGAATTCCATGGTTGTTTGTAGGGGTCCAATCTGTGAGAGACGGGTCAAATCAGCACCCCCTTCCAGGTTCCCTGTTACGTAAGATTTTGGCGGGATCTTGCTTGCTTAGGTCAAACAAAACATTGGATGGCCTATGCGGCATGGTGAAGTACCTTGCAATCTGGTAAAGGTGTAGGTCAGAAAATGACCTCTGCTGTATAGGTGTAATGTAAATGAAGTGAGTTCTAAAGTTGTACCAGGAAATGATTTCTTGTGCCAGTAATACCTAACAGGAGAAGGGCATCTTTCAATGGATACTGCTTTGTTTTAGAATTTTGCATCTTGAACGAGGAATAAAAATCAACATTAACAATTTGATTGTGACTTAAAATCATTAAATTTGTTGTTTTGGGGGACAGGTCCCACTACACAGCCCAAGCTGATCTTAGCTCATAACCTTCCTGCCTTAGCCACACTGATACTAGGATTCCATGTGTGTGTCACCACAACAGTGTGACATGAACCAAGAATATCACAAGTGCCAGATTCTTAGTGTGTAACAAAAGATACAGAAAATTCCTACCCAGAGACTGATAAAGCTTTACTGACCGACACTAAAGCTTTAAGTGGAAACACATACAGATTCAGATCTTGAGAAATTCAACATGGGTCCCAGCAAGTTTTTGCAGTAATTGATACGCTTATTCTAAATTAAGTCAAAATGCAAAAAAATAAAAAACACTCACAAAGCTTTTTGAATAAGAACATTTGGAGAATTTTACTACCAAAAATTAAGGTTTACCTTAAGTGTGCTATAATTGAAACAATGTGTTTGTAACATGACCGAAAATCCAGTAGAAAGGGTAAAAGAGTACAAGTGTAGACCCCCATGTATATTCCCATTTTTGGTTGGTTGGTTGGTTTTGTTTTTCAGACAGGTTATCACTAGGTAGCCATGACAGACCTGAGACTCACTGTGAAGATCAGGGTGGCCTTAAACTCACGGAGATCCACTTGTCTCTGCCTTCTGAGTATTGAGATTAAATCCATGTACCACCACAGCCAGACCTGTGTCCTCATTTTATTCAAGGCAAAGTGCCAGTAGGATGCAGTGGATTGAAGAGTTTCTTTTTGTAAAGGACACTAAACTCATTACTATGTACATGTCTGTGAATCTTAATCCCTAATTTGAGAATGCTTCAAAATATTTTATAGCTATCTCATACATCTAAATGCATAACAATAACCCCTTCATAAAATATCAAGCAAACATACTTAAGAGCCTTGGGGACCATGAAGATTTTATGAATGGATACAAAAAGCAATATCCTTAAACAAAAACACTGATGAATTGAACTTCACCAAAATTGCAGTTAATCAAGTTAATCAAGATAGGTTTGCAAAAGTGGTAAAACTCACCAAAGCATGGATGAACATGTTTCAAATGCATGCATCTGCAAAGGACTCATGCCTACAAATCAACCTCAGAAATAACGGCAAATGTGTTAATGGGCAAAAAATGGACTATTAAATTTTGGCAAAGTAGAGTGAGTAGTATTTTCAGCTGTTGTGTTTCTTTCCTGAACCTTTACAAGAGCAAATTAATGAAGGAACCATTTATTTCGGCTTATGGTTCAAAGGTACAGTCCACGGTAGCAGGGGAGTCACAGCACCGGCAGTCTAAGGATCACTGGCATCCACAACCAGGAAGCAGAGAACAATGAATATCATTCCCTAGCTCCCTTCTCTTTTTTACATAGTCCAGGGATTCAGCCCATGGAATAGTGCTGCCCACATTCGGAGTAGATCTTCTTAGTGCCTCAGTTATTAACCTAATTTAAAAAAAAAGTCCCTCACGGGAGCACCCACAGGCTCCTTTTCTAAGTGACACTAAGACACTGACTATCAGTCTAAATGAGTACAAATCCTTCTCCTGTCAATTGCTCTCAAACATAAGACTTGTAAGTCGTAGCCTTCTATACCTTGTCTGCATAATTCCATAGCCATCTTATCATGCAAAAATGTATTTGGTCCAATTTTTAAATCCCTTATGGTTTTTAACAATTCTGACATCCTTTAAAAGTCCAAAGTCCAGACCGGGCGGTGGTGGCGCACGCCTTTAATCCCAGCACTTGGGAGGCAGAGCCAGGCGGATCTCTGTGAGTTCGAGGCCAGCCTGGGCTACCAAGTGAGTTCCAGGAAAGGCGCAAAGCTACACAGAGAAACCCTGTCTCGAAAAACCAAAAAAAAAAAAAAAAAAGTCCAAAGTCCAAGTCTCATCTAAAACTCAAGGCAATCTCCTACCCATGAGCTCCTATAAAATGAAAAACAAATTGCATATTTCCAACAATCAAGAGGGAAGTGGGACATATCAAGGAATGAGCATAACAAAGCATGACCAAAACCCAGCATGGAAAATAACAAATCTCGGAGCCTTGACTTCCTCAGCATGATGGACTGTACCTTTGAACTGTGGGCCATCAGAAAGCCTTCCTTTGAAATAAAGTCGTTTTTATAAAATAATTTTATCATAGTAACTTAGACACCAGGATTAGTTAAAATCTGTTAAACATTCAGATAGATGTTGAAACAGGTTGCCTGGTTGCCTGGATTTATGTTCGATATCTATATCTGGTTCCTTAAAATTACAACATCTAGGGGTTATCCACACTTTTTTTTTAAAGCTCATTAGAAACTGTTCTGGAAATTCCCAGCAAGATGAGGACAGGGGAAGAGTCAGGAATCTAAATCTGTGTGCTGGCATGTCTGACTATTGTTTTCAACATTTACTCATCTATTGGCATGCTTTTAGCTCACAGTCTTATGATGTTGAAGACCAGTGGCCTTGTCTGGAACCCACTCATGAACAGCATATTCTCTCAGATATTCAGTCTGTATGCAGACTTACTGTAAAAATCCAATGTTTTTTCTGTCGTGGAAATTGATAGTGATCTGCAGATTGCTCCACCTGCGCTGCATTCAAGTTTTCCTTCCTAGAGTCTACGGCATTCTGTGGCTGATGGGATTCACCAGTTGGTTTGAAGAAGCACGGAGATGACCTGATGCGCAAAGTCTGCAACCTGATGTGCATGAGCTGTGCTAAGTTCTCCTTGTTCCCTTTCCTGGTCATCCTAGATGGACAAAGCCTTTTCTGCTGCGTGGCGAATAGAGAGCATCTGTCATCCCTGCACGCATTTGCTTTCCCACTGGTGGTGGGTAAGGTTCCCTGTCTCCCCACTTCCCCATCAACACTTGCCCATACCAGTCTTTTAATGTTCGCTGGCTTGGTGGGTATAAAGTAATTTAAAAGAGCTTCTGTAATTGGCACTTTTCTGATTACTAAGGGTTCAGAACATCTTTCATGTGCTTCATTTTTCTTGTTTCTGTAAATTGCTTCTTCACACCATCCACCCTGCTATTCCTTGGGGTTAATATCCCCACTTTGTTATTGTCAAGGGTTCCTAATATACTACTTGTCTGTATCTTGTTAGCATTTGGATCTTTCTAATTCTGGTGTTCATCTATTCCCTTGTCTTGGAATGAGAGAGGATTTTCCTTGCATCCTACAAAACTCCCCTATATTTTCTATTGTCACACTCCCCATATTTCCTAGAACCAACCAACACCTAGTTGTTTATGATGACCACCACCTTCATATTCTGTTTGGCTTAACCACCTATGCACACATCCCCCAAACAATATTAGTCAGTTTTGCCTCTTTTGGAACTCCCCAAATAAAGACCTACAATGTGGATTAATTTTCACGCACTTTAGCTTGGCATTATATGTGAACTACACCCTCATTATTATGTATGGCTCTATCTATACTGTACAATGCTGTATTGTATTCTAATCATTGTATTTCTTTAAGTATTTATGGGCACAGCTGTTTTTAGGATTTAGTTTTGTTTCATGTCAGTTTCTTAAACTCATTTTTTTTAGTGATTATAGAGTTATACAAAAATTTCCAAACTCTTTTACTAAAACTATATTATAAAAAAAAAAACTTGCAAATACCTCATCTGGGCAGCACAGTGGAGCTGACCCTGTCAGCAGGGGTAAGGGGGACCTGACCCTGAGGGCGTGGGCGTGGGAGAGATGGCCCCACTACTCATCTGCCACACGGCAGTGTGGGTGAGTGAGAGATTCCCCCTCCTCCTCACCACTTGAGGTAGGCAGGAGAGCGCCCCGGGGTCATGAGAGTGGGAGAACTGGTCCTGCCTGTCACTGGCTGCAGCACTCAGGGGAGTGGGTCCTGCACCTTGCCTGAGCAACACAGTAGAGCTGGCTGGGATGGTGTGGGTGTGGGTGTGGGTGTGAATGAGCCACCCCCAGGGCACGAAAGTAGGAGAACTGGCCCCACCCCTTGCTGCCTGCCTGCCACATTGGGTGCGCTAGATGGGGTAATGCTGGAGAGCTTACCCTGGTGGTGAGGATGAGGGAGAGCTGACAGGCTGACCAACCCAGCCACCACCAAGGTCCAGAACCAGGGCCATGAGTTGGCCCACCCCGACATCCACCCTACCCATGAACTGCTGGAGCATGTGAAGGGGCTGGTCCTGCAGATCCAAAGCTGCAGAATCTCCACAACACAGGGCAACAACAGGGTATGCAAGAGCAGTCCCAGTGAAAACCCAGATAATGTGACAGAAGCCAGAGGCCTCAAACCAGACCAATGACTCATTGCAATGAACATTTGCAAGTAAAGATACAGGGACTAAAGGTTAAACTGTGTGACTCACTGGGACAGACTACAGCTTCCATGACATAACAAAATTTTTTTTTCTTTTAAATTTTATTTTATTTTTTTTGGGGGGGGGGTTCAAGGGCAGAGGAGGGAGATGAAGGGACAGGGAAATGAATGGAATGGGAATGTATAATGTGAAATCTACAAATAGTCAATACAAAGTTTTAAAAACTTGCAAATAAAGAGTACCATGCATCAAAATTAACCAGCCTCCTAGTCTCCACGTCTCAACAAACTTCTATACAGTTAGAACGCCCGTTCTGAAGCTGTGGAACTTCCAGGTTTCTCTGTATAGCCTTAGCTGTCCTAGCACTCTCTCTGTAGACCAGGCTAGCCTCAAACTAAAAAGGATCTGCCTGCCTCTGCCTCTGAGTGCTGGGATTAAAGGCGTGTATCACTATCACTGGGCTGGTAAACTGGTTTTGATCTCCAAGATACATACAGAATTGTCCTACAGGATAACCGAATGGGAAGCTCTTTGTCCTAGTTGGACATAAGGGCCAAACTTTTCACAATGAGTTGAAACAGTCATGTGGGATCTTTAGAAGCTGTTTCTTTGGCAGTGCTGAGGTTTGAACCACAACTGTGTATGTCACACAAGCACTATGCTACTTAGCTACATTCTTAGCCCTTTTAATTTTTTTCTTTTTTACTTTGAAGCATTTGTCCAAAGTTGGTCTTGAAATCTCCATGTTGCTCAAGATTCAACACTGTCATATAATAAGCACTGTTCATTCATTAATATATATTAATATTTTTAATCCTTCTATCACTTGTAGGCTGTAGTTATTATTACTGCCTCAACTTTAGGTTTGTTAAAAGGTAGTTACTAAGCCGGGCGGTGGCGCATGCCTTTAATCCCAGCACTCGGGAGGCAGAGGCAGGCGGATCTCTGTGAGTTCGAGGCCAGCCTGGGCTACCAAGTGAGTCCCAGGAAAGGCACAAAGCTACACAGAGAAACCCTGTCTCGAAAAATCAAAAAAAAAAAAAAGGTAGTTACTAAAGGTAAATGATAATCCCTGTATTAACTGAATTTATAGAAATCTGAAACCCAGAGGCCAGAGTCACACAATTAATAATGGACTAAATGGAGGTCAAGTCCAGAAAACTGACCTCCCTGGTCTCCCCTTGTCTAAAATACCATTATCTTCCAGCAGTATCTGTATCTTAAGCACCACAATCATCTAGCAATGTCTGTATCTAAAACACTGTGATCATCCAGCAATGTCTGTATCTAAAATTCCATGATCATCTAGTAATGTCTGTATCTAGAGCACCATGATCATCTAGTAATGTCTGTATCTAAAGCACCATGATCATCCAGCAATGTCTGTATCTAAAACACTATGATCATACAGCAATGTCTGTATCTAAAACACCATGATCATCCAGCATTGTCTGTATTCTGTAAGCATCTATATTTAAGGAGCTCTCAGTTTCAACCACTTAAGGTGAGCTTAAACATGTAGGAATTTGAGCCAAGAAGTGGATTATATAAAACTTTAAACACAAGTTCAAAGGTGAGTGGTGTCACGTAGTTGCAAAACTGGGAATCCTTGTTTTGTTATCAGAAAACAGTCAGTCCCACTGTTTGCTGCAGTGATTTGAAAGGCCAGTCACTTCCACTGAGATGATCAGAACGTTTGCCAGCCAGCCTATTGCCTGAGGTTTTTGTCAATGGACCATGAGAAAGCTAGGGACTCGGGTACGATCTCGGGGGAGACATCTGGGCTGTCACTGTGGCTCAGGAGCAGAGTATTTACCTAGCATATGCAAGGCCCTGGTTCAATTCTCAGCACTGTAAAATAAAACAGTAAAATAAAATGATTGAGAAAAGAACTAAAAAAAAAAAAAAAAAAAAACAGAGAAAATATCCAAAGTAGAGATTTGATTCAGTGTCTCAACAGCAGGAGGTAATATTGTGGCAGCCACTGCCTCCCAGTTAAGAAAACCAGAGACACAGCCCTGTGGACTGCAATAGCAAAGCTCTTCCTTACCACTCCTTTATTCAGTCACCAAGGAGATAGAACTGAAACAAGGGAGTAAGAAACGGGTCATGAGTCCGGAAAGTAAAGTCAGAGCTGTGCTCTGAAATGGAATCTGGGAGCCATTGTTGGCACAGACGCTAACCGGAAGGAAACAGACTAGAAGCCTGTTGTGTTTCCAGGGTGCTTGATTTCAGAAGTGACTGGAAGGGAGGCCAGCCTAAAAATGTCCCGACTCTCACATTGACACCTCTCAAAAGTAGGATATTAAATACAGTCTTCCCAAGATCCCCTTCAGATTCTGCCTTGAAGCTTCATTGACCGGAAAACATTTTGAGTTATGGAATTTTCATATTGCAGAAGACCTTGGAGAATAGATGTTGGCTAGGATAGGGAACATTTTGGTTCCTCTGTGATGGGACAGTCTCATTACTAGGTAGTACTTCAGAGTGTTGAAGACATTTGGTTTTCCATTTCACTAGTGGTCACACTCAATTACTGCAATTGGATATGATGGAGACAAGATTTCTATTTTCTAGCCTTGTACCTGCAGCCACATCTGGAACTAATGTGGACATTAGAACATCATAGCATGATTTTGAACTTTGAGCTACAGGTAGGATTTAGATGGAGCTTTGGGGAGAGGGAAGAATTCAATGTGTGAGGTACAGATGAATTTTTCACTAAACTTTATTCTGCATTCTTCTTGAACACATTGGTCTCTGGCTGTATGCCACTACCCATCTCTCTTTGCCATGCAATTCATGGTTAGATATGGCCATGCAATTAGCTTTCAGTACTGGGAGGGAAGTGATGAATGCCATATCTGGTTCTGAGCTCTATTGCTCCTTCATATCTTTTCTCATTTTTCTATTTCCATTTTGATTTTGACGGACCACAGATAGTGTGACCTGGCTTCCGCCATGCAGGACCATGAAGAAGACCATGCCCTGCTAAAGTTACTCTGTTATGGACTCCCTGCTGACTGGCATGCAGGTGGCTCTAAGGCCCCCATGCAAAGCTCCTGTCTTCTGACTTCTAGTTGGGAGGGTAAAAGAAAAAAGAAATCAAGTTGGGTGTGATGGCTTATGCTGGTAATTCCTGCACTAATGAGGCTGAAGTAGGAGGATCCGAGAGTTCAAGGCCAGCCTGCACTTAAAGTGAAACTGTCTCAAAATTAAAAGAAAACAAGAAAGGAAAAGAATCATTGTTCCCTCCATTGTCTCTTTATTGAGTGGTTACATGTTGGCTAAATATTTTTATGTAGCTGTTTCTGCAAATATGCTTGCAAAACCCAGGGAGGGAAAGAGTTCAGGACCTCTCACCACCACACTTCACCCTCCCCAATGCTCACACTACCTTATTAGATTTGTTTGTTTCCTGTGAGTCCTGCCCTTATACCAAGCGCCCTCTTAAAATGTCCTTCCAGGCTTAGAGGTGCAGCTGAGGCGGTAGAGTGTTTACGCAGGGTGACAGATTCAATCCCCGGAGCTCATGGTGGTGGTGCTGCACACCTACAGTTGGACAATAGTGACAGGAGGATCGCAAGTTCAACGTCATCCATGACCACATAGAGAGCTCAAAATCAGTCCGGGCAACATGAGACCTTACCTCAAAATACAACGAAGATCTCTTAAGACTTTCCCTCAGCAGCCCTTCTCAGTGTGGCTTCTCTCTCCTGTGGAGACTGACAAGGAGGGTCTCTGGTAATCAAGAAGAGCAGCTGGGAGCCAGAATGCCGGCTCAGCAGGTGAAGGTGCGTGCCACCAAACCTGACAACCTGGCTCAGCTTCAACGCGTGGGACCCACATGGCAGAAGAGAACCAGCTCTAAGTTGTCCTCTGACAAATGCATAATAAATAAATAAATAAATAAATAAATAAATAAATAAATAAATATAAATGCACTTCTTAAAAAGATGTGGTCCCTGAGGACTCATAAATAAAAGAAATAGATGTACATTTGTAGGCACTGAATTTTTATTCTATTTGTTACAGTAACAGATTCAACACTAATTAATAAAGTTATAGTTTTCCAATTACTTTCATTTCACAAGATATCCAAATTTATTGGTATAAAATAATTTATCAGTTTTTCTGTCTCTCTAGTGCCCATGACATCTGCATATTCTATTTTCATTTCTGACATTATATATTTGAGAATTTTTTCTTGTTCATCTCAAGTGTGTATTATTTCTTGTTTTAGTTATTTTTAATCTTCTTAAGGAATAGGCATATAGCTACTGCTGAATTTTTCCATAGCTACTTTAAAATTTATATGTTGATTTTCTGTCTCACTAGTTGTACAAACTATCATTAACAAGTTAATCCAGAACACCGCTTCTTAGAGGGATTAAACTTTTGGGATGTGCAGTTCTCATGAGCAGGCAGAAATGGCCAAGGTTTTCTGTGCTGTCTTCCACAGTCACTGGTTACAGTGATCATAAGTTTTCACCAACAACCAATCCCTTCCTTCTGTTTTTCTCAGTGCTAAGGCAACTTTCCTTTTAGGCTTCTGGAAGTAGAATGTGCAGGATAGTTTATGTTTGCTTTGACCTTAACTGGAAATTCGGCTCTTTGGAGTCTTGGGTTTTAACTTATGATTTGTCTGTTTGGAAAACCTTAATAGCCAAATCTTAAGTAATCCAGAAGATGTGAGGGTCAGAGATTTAAAAAAAAAAAAAAAAAAAAAAAAAGGTTGTCAGGTTATTCAAAATGGACTGAATTATAAATATGCATGGCCTTAATTTCTATTTTTATTTTGAATCTTCTTGATAACTACGTTTTGTGTGTGCATGAACATGTGCATGCTTGTGTACACATGTGTGTGAAGGCCAGGAAACAATCTCTGGTGTTGCCCTATAGGCATCATCCACATTTTATTTGCTTTTGTTGTTTGAGACAGGGTTTCTCACTGGCCTGAAGTACACCAAATAGGCTAGCTGCCAGCTGGCAAGCCCCAGTAAATCTATTCCTCTGGTGTTGAGATTACAAGCACATACCACCACACCTAGCTTTTTTATGTTGGTTTGGGGATCAAATTCAGTTCCTCGTGTTTGTAAGGCAAACTCCATAACAACTAAGCTAACTCCCCACAACATATAGCTATGTTTTGAAACTTAAAATATGATGACTACCTGTAATATTCAGCTGGGCCATTCCTTCCTTGAAAGTTATAAAATCTTAATGTCTAAATCAGAAATGATTACAAAGGTTAAAAGAGTACCATTTTATTCTGGTACAAAACTATTTACAAAACTTTTAGCTAAGGAGTGTTCTCTAGAATGTAAAGAGGTCTCCTTAATTCCCCATCACTAGAAGAGACATTGTATTGGAGGGGTGGTGGTAATCCACCACTAACAGAAATTCCACTAAGGAACATGGCTGCATAGATGTTCATCAATGATTTGACAAAAGTTGTCATTGTGTGTGTTTTTTGTTGTGTTATTTGCTTGTTTTTTTTTTTTAACCAAGAAATGAATGTCTTTATTTATTATCATCAAATTAAGTTTAGATTTGTCCTTAGGACATGCTGTTTGTCTATAATAATACTAATCATTTTAGATTTATTGGAACCAATCAGCTGGAGTGCTCATTAAATGTCTTTTGAGTTAGCTAGTAGAGTGTTAGGGTTGGCAAAAAGTCCCATAAAAGACCACCAGTCATGTATGTAATTAGCAAGGGCATTTATTAAAAATTACCAACATGTTGGGATCTAACCATCTGACAAAGTGGCAAATGGTGACCCCGAGAGAAACTCACAGGCTCCTTTTAAGCAAGGTTAGGGGAATTCCAGGGAGGAGAGATGAGTCTGGGTACTGATTGGTGGGTTTAAACAATAAGTTTATAGGATCGGTAGGTGGCTCTATCAGTTAGGGGACTCCCCAGCAGCAGGGTAGGGAAAGCTATCTTTAGCTAGCAGAAGGCTGTGGGACATCTGCTGATTGGTTGCCTCTGAGTTGTGGTTTTCCCAAGAACTGCTTGCTCAGCTCCAGCCAGCTCCAGTAAACCAAACCTAAGGCCTGGTCTCTGGTAGGGCTACTAGGAACCTGTCACGGCCCTGTCTAGCTCTCCTGCTCTCTCATAGAGAAAACTGAAGATGATTGTCCCAAGGCCCATCTTACATTCAGAGCCAAGATTAGTGATCCTCACAATGGAAGTATCAGTATAAATAAAGTTTTATTCAAACAAACACATTGGCATAGCTTGCACTAAGCCAGCTGACGAGACTTGTCTATGTCAAATTTCCAGAATCCTATTTCCTAAACCAAGTCCAAGGCAGGCTTTGGGGTCTCAAGAGGAGAGTTATAGGTCTGGATACTTGATTGTAAGATGGTGTCCCACACAAGAGAGAAAAGAGAGTAAGAATTGTAAGTAGTTAAACATTGTCTTTTTTCACCAGAGTGGACTGCAGTAGACACAGAATATCACAGTTGTGGGAGGCAATTTTGGTAAACAGTTACCAAGAGACACAAACCTAAGTGAGCGGGAGCCCTCAGTCACCACAGCCATATATCCCACTATATACAGGATATTGGGGACACCCGACAAAGCAGTATATATGGGTTTCTGGTTGGCTCAACATTAACTTGACTCTTGATTTCGTAGATATGTTTCTATACTCCTTTTCTTTTCTCCATAAGAAAAACCAAACACACGTCCCTCATAATTGCAAGTAATTATAGTTCCATTTAGCATACAATTATAATTTTACTTTTGCCAAATATGAAAATTATGAAGATTTTGGAGAAAGATCTAGAGTTCACAATACAGAGCTTTGTGGAACACAGTGCCTATGAGCATTTTCTCACGGTACACAGAAGCCACAGTGCTGGCCTGAAGCACAGAGCCATCATTGGCATAGAGTGTGCTCACCCTGGGGTTATCGGACAAAGCATCCTGGATGCGTAGTACCTGTAAAGAGAAGACCAACCATCAGTATCCAAGAAAAGCTGTCTACAGATCTTCCCCTTCCCAAGAATTCTGGGTCAAGGGAATACTTTCAGAAACTAATAAGCTAAAAGTCTGAAGTGTATCTGAATTAAGTTTTCTCCTAGCAAAGGTACTAGTGACCCACCAACATCTCTGCACTAATGTTAACTAGCTGTTAACATTCGTCAATTCCTTTATAGAGACCTTCGGCGGTTTGATAATTTAGCATCCGCAGAGAAGAAACTTGGGTCCCATAAACACTTGTCTAACGCCTGAGTTTGCAGTAATTCTCTGACTGTGAATGTGCCTTTGACTGAGCCCACAGCATGAGGACAGAACCCTGGACAAAATGACTGAAGGACACCCAGTCAGCTAGCCCGACCTGCTAGTCAAGACGGTGGCAGTCTTCACTGCTGAGGGACCTCATAACTGTGAAGCAGCTAAGAAACAGAAAGAGAGTGTGGGAGTTTGGAGGCACCCCTGCCAAGGGCTGTTGTTGATCCCCAGATTAGCACACACAGCTTTGCTTATCAGTGAACACATAAGCTCTCAGGTTTCCAAGTAGCCTGGATGAAGTTCACTGGGCAGGGTAGGGGTGGGGGAGGGCAAAGATAGGAATCGAAGGAAAACAACCAACCATGAAGCAAAGGTTTGCTTTCCTGATCTCTGGCAATAGAACGAAGCTTCAGATGTTTTTGTTTGTTTGTTTGTTTCCTTTCATTTTTATTTTCATTCCAAGCTCCAACCTTTGTTTCGAGTTTGCTACATAGAAATAATGGAGCTTGGATCTCATGCAGAAAGCACAAGACTACTAAGAGGAGATGGGTCCCTAACTGTGGATACATAAGGCTTACCTAGAATGAACAGGTGTTCAAATGCGAAAATAGGGGCGTGAGAAACAAATCCTCAACAAGTTTTCAATTATCTCACAGTGATATTTGCATTCCCTTTGTGCTGGCTAGTTTTGTGTCAACTTGACACAAGCTAGAATTATCTGAGAGGAGGGAGCCTCAACTGAGAAAATGCCTCCAGAAGATCATCAGACTGTAGGGCATTTTCTTAATTACTGATTGAGGTCCCAGTTCATTGTGAGTGGTGCCATCCTTGGCAGGTGGCCTGGCTTCTATGAGAAAGCAGGCCTTTAATCCCAGCACTCGGGAGGCAGAGGCTGGAGGATCTCTGTGAGTTTGAGGCCAGCCTGGGCTACAGAGTGAGTTCCAGGAAAGGCGTCAAAGCTACACAGAGAAACCCTGTCTCGAAAAACAAAACAAAACAAAAGCAGGCTGAGTGGGCACGTTGAGCAAGCACCCCTCCATGGCCTCTATATCAGCTTCTGCCTCCAGGTCTCTGCCTTGTTTGAGTTCCTGTCCTGACTGCCTTTGATGATGAACAGCAATATGGAAGTATAAGCCAAATAAACCCTTTCCTCTCCAAGTTGCTTTGGTTCTGGTGTTTCATCTAGCAATAGAGACCCTAACTAGGACACACTTAAAGCAAACGCTGTGGCCAGGCTTTTGTAGGGAAGCTCTGTTTGTCTCTAGAAAGGCCGCAGGGTGTGTATCTGAATAAGAACAGGTAATGATTCTTCTCATTCTAGGCTTAGTTTGCACTTCTGGGATTATATACATACATACATATATATATATACACACACACACATATATATATATATAATAAATTATAAATATATAAAATATATTATAAAAGAATCTAGGGCAAAGTCAGAATATGTTGACTAACTCAATCTCAAAGTCCAAGGGATAGTTCTGTCTCCTTGAGAGCTTCCATGTTGTAGAAACACCGAAGTTGACTGCATGATTTTTATGCCCTAGGTGAACATTCTAGCTCTTATTTAAATTACCACAACATAGAATCTAGAATTTCTTCAGTATGTAGAATAACAACTATATCTATCCAAAGGCATTTAATTGGGTTGTCTTAAATCTTAAAAAATGGTTTAAAGGAGAAATCTATCACTTTCACATCTGACGTGTTTTTATTTACTTTATATAAATGTAAATGTGAAAAATTTAATAATGAAACTACATAAACATATGCCATGCTTTAGATTGGTCCATATAATAGGTATCAGTGCTATAAAAAGGCTGGTGTGTAGATAGCAAGTGTGTAATTGAAAGCTTGTATTCACTACCTATTTTCACTATGTAATTGCACAGCAAAAGCTGATCTACTTTGCTGAAACTTATTAGTGAATGTTTATCTAATATTTTTGAGAACCTCTTAAATAAATACTGTATTCACATCATTTCTACCCTCACTCTCCCCAACACAACTCTTCTCATATCCCTCTCAAATCTGTGACCTCTTCTTTAATTATGACTATTAAAGGCACACAGCCGCTGAATCTGTTTAGGCTGATGTTCATGTGTTTAGGGACAACATTTTCCCCATCTACACTGGCATGTCAACTGCTGTTGTCATTGAGTGGATAATGTCTTCTAGACATTACTGGAAACTGCACCCATACAATCTCAACAATATGATTGCCTTAAAATATTTCTTGATGCTCTCTTAAAGATTTCATGTCTGAGCCGGGTGGTGGCGGCACACGTCTTTAATCCCAGCACTCAGGAGGCAGAGGCAAGTGGATCTCTGTAAGTTCAAGGCCAGCCTGGGCTACAGAGTGAGTTCCAGGAAAGGCACCAAAGCCACACAGAGAAACCCTGTCTCGAAAAAACAAAAGAAAAAAATCATGACTGATATGTTAAATTCAAATAAGAATAATTAAAAACCAGCCATACTCTTCAGTGGGAATGACCCCTCCTGGGTCAATGAATAAGCTGAGATTTGAATCTTAGTTTCTCAACTTCCCAAACATGTCACACCTTTCTTCAAGCCACACCTTCTATTCTCTTCTCTGTCTTCAACCCAGGACCTGCCCACAGCTTTTCACAGCCACCTTAACCCTCTACTTAACTACGCTGTTTTTCCTACACAACTGACTGTCTGTGTAACTTATACAATTCCTTTCGTAAATGAACTTATATGTTCAGTTAGTGTCTGGCCTTCTGTCCCCTAAGAACAGGGGCCTTGCATGTATTTTTTAATGTTTGTTTAAAGTTTTATTTTACTGTTTATTTTTTAGCGAGCATGTGTGTTTGTGTGAGCAGACGAGTGTACAAGTGCAGGCACCCACAGGCCACATCACTTGTGGAGGTCAGAGGATAACTTTCAGCAGTTGGTTCTCCTTACGTGGTGGGACCAAGGATCGAACTCGGGTCATCAGTCTTGCATGGCAAGTATTTTTTTTTTTTTAATCATCTCACCAGCCAATGTGTGTTTTATTTTCTGATATAGCCCAAGCATTAGAACAATATCTGGCAAAATGTGAACATCAGCAAATAAGTCTTTCCAAGTATATGTGAAAGAATTTGTAGTTGTAGTTAAATTCAATGGAATTTTTAAATTTATTATTAGTATTAAATTCAATGTCATAGAAAATGCAGTGTCTTATGCAATTGGTTTAAATGCTATAGATAATTCAATAGTTTTTACTTTAGAAGATATACTTTTAAATTAAGAAACCTTTAAAAGAAATTACTCTTGAATACTAGCATTTCTATTAGAAGCCAAGAACAAAAATTCATCTTCAGAGTCTCCAATCATTCAAACCCTTTGTGTGGGCTGTGTACTCAGTGGTATGAACAGAGACAGTTCTATGCATGTCTCCACTGCAACTGCTTCTCAGAGCTTGTATTCTATTGGAAACACAGTAGGGCCATCTATGTCAACATCAACTCTCATGCTCATCTTTCCTCATTACTCTCAAATAGCAAAGAAAATCCTTTCCAAGTTACGACCTGCTGTCTGGCAGTGATATTACATTAGCCCCCGATGGCTTAAAAAACTTAGGAACCCCATCTCTTCAAACTGCCACTATCTCTACTTTTTTATATAAACGTTTTGTTCCGTTCTGGAACATAAATGTGACCCACATAAATCCCCTCAACATCACCTTAGCAAATTTCCAGTCTTGCAGACTTGCCTGTGAGCTCAAGTATCAGTACTTACTTCTGACCCTGGAGGGTCCTCAGGGTTGTAGGTCAATAGCTTCATGGGGTTAGGATGGCATCCTGCCAAAATATCTCCCGTGGCAGGGTCCACAGTCAAGTTATCCACTAAGGTGCCTAGTTGAATGACCTTAAACAAAGAGGAAGTAGTGAGAACATTATCTCAATGTTCTCTGCCCTCCCTCCTACCAGTTTTTCCTGGTACTGGACATTGGTATATTTAGGGGGCTTTATGATTGCACTCTAAACATGTAAATAGCCGTGGATCCTTAAGAACATTTTATGGGTTAAATATGAGACTTATGTGCGGCTTGGCTGGGGAACGCTTACCTTCACTTGAGTTAAATCCCAATTATCATGTTTTTTCATTATGTGAATGTTCTTAGCTATTACATCAGCTACATAGACATACCTGTAAATAAGTAACAGTGTTAGCAAGTAGTAATGAAATACGATACAGTCTTCTTTTTGGAGAACAAATACAAAAATTCAAGTTGGTTTGAAGTACTACTGTGAGCTCTTTCTACAATACCATAAAAGAAGATAACAGGGTGGTACTTGTAATATTAGTGAAATGTTCTATAGGCTTTTAATGTGAAATGGGACCATGAAGTGAAAGGTAGTATTATAGATGACATATAGACTCAATCTCATTACTTAGGAGTTATATATTTTTTTCAATTGAATGAGGTAAGAACATCCTTCCAGGACTAAAGAGTCTGCACTTCCAAACTTAGAGCTTGAAATAACAGTGGGATGGCCACGGAGCTCAGTCACACTGTGCTTTCAAAACAGGAAGAATGTCTACAGGCATTTTCTTTTTTGTTGTCAGTTTTGTTTTGTTTTGTTTTGTTTTGAGAAAGGGTCCCACTATGTAGCTTTGGCTGTCCTGGAACTCACTAGGTAGACCAGGTTGGCCTCAAAATCACAGATATCCTCCTACCTCTGCCTCCCAAGTTCTGGCATTAAAGGCATGCACCACTATATGCAGCCTAAAGGCATTTCTATTCATGATCTCAAATCTAAATGTTGTTATTTATAGTATATCTCTGCTTTAAAAGTCTTTAAATTTTAACTATTTTTCCAGGACATCCTCTGGTAAAATTTCATGTAGCAAGCTTTCTTGTCTGAATATCTTTGGATCACCAGTCCCCTAATGATGACATGGAGACTTAGTATTGATTATGAAAACTTGGTCTTAGCTTAGGCTGGTTTCCAACTAGCTCTTATAACTTAATTAATCCATATTTTCTAATCCACGTTCTGCCACATGGTTCTGTAACCTCTCCTCAGTATGGCACGTCTGACTATCTCCGAGTCTGCTGGTGAAATCTGCCCCTAGATTCCTCCTCCTCTCCCCCTCCCTCCCTTCCTCTCTCTCTGGGGAAATTCCACCTATCTTCTCCTGCCTAGCTATTGGCCATTCAGCTCTTTATTAAACCAATCAGAAGGTGTCTTGAGAAAGATGTATCTTTACAGTGTACAAAAAGATTATCCACAATATTTTTGTGCTTCTTAAAAGCAGTCATGGAATTATCCTAAGTCTGCCAATTGTACCATCACATGTACAAGGCAGGTTTCTCTCTCTCCTAAGAGCTTTTAGTCAATACAGCATTATATTATGTGGTTAAATACCTTCTGGGCTTATAAGGGGCAAAGATATATTCATCCTGCTTTTATAAAGAATGTTGGAAAAGAATGTTCTAAGAATTTAGAACAAAGATCATATTTTTGAGTCTCTCTTTTTCTGGAGTGGACTTGACATTCAAGAGAACAAATAGTTTTTAGGATCACATATTTCTTAACACCTGAGCCCTCCTCCCACATACTGACTGCTTGCACCTCAGGGAGCTCTTGAAGGAGCTCTTCATTGTTGAGGACAAAGGGCAGAACCATTCTGAAAGCACATACTTCTGGTCTAGTGAGACTGTGATTCCATTGGCAGAACTAAATCCTTGGGCTACTACTTTGACCTCTCTTGGGCTGTAGAAAAGAACATAAGTCCAGTGAAAGTCCATGATCATCTCCAGAAGTACCAAGAAGTAGCTGGTGAAGTAGTGGTCTCTTGTAGCATAGAACTGCTCTGGCCCAAGAACCACAATGTCATTCACACTAGAAAAAAAAAGGAGGGGGAGAAACTCATAAGATATTTGAATGTTTTGATTATTGACACAGCCACTAAGATTCATCTAGATCACCATGATCACCAGTTTTAAATGATAGGCTCTAAAATGAATTAACTAATTCCATAAAACATTCTGATTTTACTTTCACATGTTTTCTTTGGGCTATTTATTATTTTAAGTAAAAAATGAATGTGTATACTAACAAACTCTAGACTTGTGGATGTTATGATGGCTTACTGTGACAGATATATTATCTTTGTTTTTCCTCTAGAATTAGACTTAATTCTTAAAGTTAAGCCTGTCATATGACTTGTTTTAACCAAAAAAAGAAAGGATATGTATATGGCTTCTTTTGTTTGTGTATATTTGTGTGCATATTCACACGTGTGATGTGTGTCTGAAGAAGGCAGACCAGAGGTTAACTTCGTGTATCTACCTTGATTATTGAGGCTTCTTGTTGGTCTGGAACTCCTCAAATAGGCTAGGCTGGTTGACCAGTAAGCCCCAAGGATCTACCTGTCTCTGCTTCCCCAACACTGGGATTATAAGCACATGCTACCATGTCCAGCTATTTTTTTTTACATGAGTTCTGAGAATCAAACTCCAGTCCTTATGCTTATAAGATAAGCATTTTACTGACTGAGCCATTTTCCCAGGCCCCACGTGTGGCTTTTTAATGAAAGGCTTGGAGAATCAATGAGTGATCCATTGTGTTTTCATGGGAACAAGCAATTTTTCCGAGGGTGTACTATTGTGGTCCTCCTAAGACCCTAAGTGAGGATGATATGACACTAGGTCCTGATCAACACATGGAGCTTGAGTGAGGAAATAGAAGAAAACCACACAGCTTTGACCCATAGGCATTCCTTCCTGTCATTATAGCTTAACCAAGTCTATCTTGACATTTATGTTTTCTCTAAGCAGGTAGGATAACGGGTGATACTTTTTCTTTTGTTCTTTCTTGTTGTTGTTTTGTTTCTCATTTTTGGGTTTCTCTGTGTAACAGCCTTGGCTATCCTCAAACTCACTCTATAGACCAGGCTGGCCTTGAACTCAGAGATCTGCCTGCTGCTGCCTCCTGAGCACTGGCATTAAAGGCATGTGCCACACCCAGCCTTCTTGTTCTTTATTTTAAGAAAGTAATTAGTGTTATAATACAAATAATGAGTCATAAACACCTGTATTTTGGAAAAGAAAAAATGTGACTTGAAAATTAAAAAGAAATATGAAGGGTATTTTACATTTAATTATGTGTGTGTGTGTGTGTGTGTGTGTGTGTGTGTGTGTGTGTACACATCCGAGAGCTCTATAGCACATCTGCTACAGTGCATGTGCAGAGATCGAAGAGCAGTTTGCTGGAGTCCATCCTCTCCTTCCACAATGCACAGCCAGAGATCAACCTCACTCTGTTAGGCTTGCTGGCAAGCACCTTAACCCACTATGCCATCTCTGACACCTGAAGCATTTTGTTTTGTTTTAAAGAAATAAAATTTTAGAGAAGGGAAATCTGGACGAGGAAAGGGAATATTTGTAATTTTCATGCAGTATCCCTTGTCACTGGCCTGTTCATCCTCCCTGGCTTGTCCGGAGTGCTCCTTCTTCCAAGAGATCTCTAGTGACACTGTAACATTAAAGGCTTGCCTGGTGCCCTGCATTACATTCCCTTTGTTTCCTCCTGTGGCACTCTGTTTTGTCCTTTGTACTTGCTGCTCAATGTGTGTGTCATGGTTCCTCTCAAGCTCCAACTTAGAGCCTCACTGCCTCATCTGCCTCTTTCCACTGCCAAGTAGAAGCAAATTCATCCTGTCCTGACAGATTTCCCACAGGTGCCTCTTCGCGGCACCTTATCCTGTACCTTGTCTCCCACCACAGACTTGCTGCTGTCAAAACACAGGATAGCACCCAGTTTGACTTGCTCACACACAAGTGGGCAGGGTAAGGGTGAGAAGGCCCCCTGGGTCACCTTTGACTGAGAGGAGAGGAGGTTGTGGGATAAACTCTTCTCTCTTTCTTGTCGGGGTCAGATCATTATGAAATGAGGCTGATGTTGCCTCTTCAGGGTAACTCCATGATTTTGAGCTGTGTCTTAACTGCGCTTAGTAACGACTGACTTGACAAAGCATTTCCACAGTTTCCCCATGTAAGTGTTTTCTGGATAGGTCTTAACAAGCTACCATCAACTGTACGGATTAAAACAGCAAAAGTTATTATAACACAGTTTACGGAGTAAGAGTATGGAATCAAGCCGTTAGCCCAGTCATTTTAGCAGAGCCAGGTTCCCAAGTTTCTGTGGAAAGACCTGGGTTTTGACTTTTCCAGATCAAGGTAGCATTCACTGACTTGGAGATCTCTCGCTCCAGTGTGGGTATGGTATCCATGATTGGGTGCCGGTCTTCTGTATCCCTCTGCCTTCTTACTGGATTAAGAATACATCGTACGTTATAATACAAAGTAAAGCTTTGTCTTCAATTACCTCTGCAGGTATTTTT
Organism: Peromyscus maniculatus bairdii; assembly: GCF_049852395.1. Lineage (NCBI taxonomy): Eukaryota > Metazoa > Chordata > Mammalia > Rodentia > Cricetidae > Peromyscus > Peromyscus maniculatus. The sequence continues at coordinate 21,017,042 of NC_134854.1, read as the reverse complement.
CTAAGTAAGGTCACATTCTGAGGTTTGTGTGGTAGGGATTTAAACATACATTTTTATTTAAAATTTTAGAAAAGTGAATGCTGGATGACTTGGGAAATATTTTATAGTTTTGTAGGACCCAATTCAACTCATCACATTCCCCTTTCTTTACTTAAGGCTGATCTGACTTAAGTTTTCTAGGATTGAACATTCTCATAATGTTTTCCCATAAGGGCTGTTTTCTAGGATTCCTCCTGTGAGGTATATGAGCCTCATAATTCACCACTGAGGTAAGTCCAGTCAACAAGGAAAATCTTCATTTTACTGTGAAATGGAGGCACAACTTAAGTGACTTTTGCATTCCCCAGAAATTCTGTGAGGTTCTGATCCACTGTGACTCAGAACAGAACCTGGTGATATGCTCACTTCATAATAGAAAAACTCTTTATTGTTTAAGACCTAAAATTGACTATCCACTAAAAATTTTAATTTTCTAAATCCAGTAAGAATGATATTGATCATTGCAAATTAAGAACTCAGTTTGTAACTCCAATAGACCCAAGCTTACCTGCCAATCACAAACTGAATCAGGCAACCTACCTGGCCCACAACTTCTATGAGACTCAGTTTCCTCTTTCTTGTTACTAAATGCTATGTGAAAATTCAGTTAAAGCATTTTGACATAGCACTTGGTACACAGTCAACATTTAATAAGGGTAATTTTTATAAGTGCCCACGGTTTGTTTGTTTGATTTTTTTTTATCAAATCTTCTTTTAAAAAATTGGGTACAAAAAAATAAACCATCTGGAGGTTGGTTCTAACACCCAGTGGGTAAGGCTTGGAGAACACAACCTACCTGGACGACTAGGAGAGGGAGTAGGCGTTTAAACAGAGCCCAGTATTGAGTTGCTGTAGCAAAGAGGTTGAAATAAGAGCTGAGAATCTAATTGAGCACCTTTATAGGATTAAAGAGCTCTCAAGAAGTTGCAAAGTATAGAGACATTCAATACTGAGCACAGCAGTTTCTACTGAGGTCCCACCCAGGGAAGCTCTGGAAAGCTTCAGAGGAAAACAAAAGTTATGAGAATATGCCTGCTGCGGAACCAAAGCTAACGATGCGCACAGCAGCGGTGTGAAGTGAATAGAAGCCCACAGGCTTTAATTCCATACCTCTTGAGAAGTTCGTGTTTTATAGTTTTCAGGTGGATGAGAGAACGTTGCTGTTCTTCAAATTTAAATATCTCCACAGTGGAATCCATGTGAGGATGATTCACGACATAAAGATACACAGTGTTGTCTAAATGGGGGTGGGTGGGTACAATTTCAAAGGAAGATGTAATTTCCAAGAAGTTTACTTTTCTTACAACCATTATTAGACTTCTTTAAAACCCTGATCATCTCCCAAGGCTTTGGTTTATTCTTAAGATGGGGTCTTGCTATGTTACACAGACTTATCTTGAACTTCTAGGCTCCAGATCTGAGTGGTTGGGACTATATAGACATGTACTACTGTGCAATGGCTTCCTTTAGGCGTTTTGCATGTCCATCAGATGGGTCATTAACACCAATGCTAGATTCTTCTGTCTTTGAAGAATTGAAATTCAAATGAGGGGTGGGGTAACCCAGTGATTTTACCAACACCAAGACACAGAGCAAAACATGGATGTTTCTGCAATGGTCTTCTCAGCCTCACCAGCATACCCTCAGAGGAGAAGATACAGAATTATAACGGAAGTAAACACCTATAGTTTCCCTTTCAGTGTCTGAAAGCAAGCTAATCTCTACTGAGAAAATTTGGGGTGTGTCACAGATGTCCACATGCCAACAGAAGTTCAAGAAATCTCTGTGCATGTGACTGCTTTAAAATAAATAATAGTTATTTCCCAACTACACAATGAACTTCTAGCTCTAGTCAAATACCTGAGGTTGAGTAACAACTTGGTGGACTCAGTGGACATGTAAGGTAAATATGCCAAAGGAAACAAACCAGCTAATTCTGGGAATTATCAGCCTCAAAAATGTCCCCACCTTCCTGTTTTCACTCTGGAATGTTAACTGCTGTGAAATTGAAAGCAGCGACCTTTCCTGACTTATCAGAAGGGGTAGATCTGAGTTTTTAAGACTGCTCCGATCCTCTCGCTGTGGAACCTGTTCAGCATTTGTTGCTCTTCACCCCCTTCATGTAGATACCAAACATGTAATGGAGCAAGTCTGAGTCCTGACATGCGACATTTACACTCAGGGCCCCTGAACACATTGAGCTGTTTGAAGCAAATTATGGGGAGCTACTCCCCACACAGGCAAATCTCTCCTTTGGTCTGATCTTGCTGTTACAGGGCCCAGCCTTTGGCAACAGGACATAGGTTGGATTTCAGGCCCTAAACAAACAGACATTTTGTGGGATGCAATATGGTAATCATTCATTCTGCCCTGGTTTTCCCATTCTTATGCTTCTCCTGGATCTTCCTTCCATGGAAGAGAGACGCTTTTTGAAGATAATTTTGTTCTGCCTCCTTGCTCTATCCTGACAATTCCCCGTGTAATGTTTTGGTCTGGTGAAGTAGTCCCTTAATTAAGGAAGGGGACTAAATGAATAAAATGGGCTGTCAATCATAATACATCAAAATTTTGGAAGCCTACATATGTGGCTGGCAGTTAATCCAAAAAAAAAAAAATGATCCCATCTTAGAATGCCAGCTGCTAATAACCCTAACTCTAACATCCTATGCAGTTAAATACTGTAGGTTGATATGACTACTTCATTACATCAACTCTCATGGAAGGCATTAGCCAGCACAGTGTCAGGCAAAGAAGGTTAGGTTTTGGGGGATTAAGTACATGGTGATTCCCTAGTTTTACCCCATAAAAGACACAGATAAGTGAAACCACCTGGCTTCTAGCTCTAAAGCAGCCATTTGCTAAGCCAAGTCAGCTCTGCCTGCCACTTCTCTCCACTCCAGCTTCTCCATCTTGTTAAATGGAGTATTTATAAGCTGCCCTGTCCCACAGTATCGAAATTCACATGCTCACTGAACATCTGTTTGCTCAGTTCCTAGTCTGTCTCAGTCACTGTTCTTGACTCTCAGATTCCAGTAAGGAACATGTTACGTACACTTTTATGGTGAAAATACATAGAGACGAAAAGAAGAGAAATAACTAGTAAGCAAAGTAGAAACAAAGAATGCTGGAGGAGGGAGACACCCTCTTTATACGATGGTACCCATGTGCTCAATAGACTCGCACATATATTTAATTCAAACTAGTTTGGAATTATGGGCTACATACAAGCGAAATGTATCAGAGATTGTTATTTTGAGAGTGAATAATAATATGATTTGTTTCTGGGGTAGTTTCTCGAGATATGAGTCATATGTCATTAAATTCAGTCTTGCAAAATGTAAAATTTAGTGAGTTTTGGTATATTCTTGTGCAGTAATGACCACTACCTAATTCCAGAATATTTGCATCAGCCCCCAAAGAAATCTCTCACTGTCAAGTTGTTTCTCTCCATTTCCCCCTCTTCCCAGCCTCTGCTGACTACTGGTCTACATTTTGTCTGTATAATTTTGCCTACTGGATGTTTCATATGGATGGAATCATACAATTAGTGCCCTTTAGTGACTGAATTCTTCCACATAGCATAGCATTTCCAAGGTGCATCTGTCTAGCATGCACCCCCAACTCATTCTTCCTGTTGCCAAATGATGCTCTTCTGTACAAATTATGTTGCTTATTTATCAGGAAATGGGTGTGTGGATACTAGGAGAAATGCTGCTGTGAACATTTGTGTAGGAGTGTATGTGTGGAAGTGTTTCCAGTTCTGTTGATCACACACCACAGAGTGAGTGAAGCTGCCATGTCACACAGTAACACCATCCTTGAAACTGACAGACGATTTCCCAAGGTGGCTGCACCATTTCACAATTCACCAGCAAAGGGGCCCAATTTCTCAACATCTTTGCTTGTCTCGTGTGTGTGTGTGTGTGTGTGTGTGTGTGTGTGTGTGTATGTGTGTGTGTATGCGCACGCTCATGCATGTGTATGTCTGCATGTATATATGAGAGCTGCATGCACATGAGTGGATACGGAGGCTAGAGCATAACACTGAGTGTCTTCCTCTGTTGCTCTCTACCTAATTGCCTTGAGACAGGGTCTCTGGCTGAACTGGAATCTCATTATTTTGGCTACTATGGTTGGTTGGTGAGCTCTGAGGACCCACCTATCTCCTCTCTCGGTATTGGGGTTTCAGTAATAAATAGCCATACTTGGCTTTTTAGGTTGATGCTGAGGATTCAAACTAGGGTGCCTATGCTTGAAGAACAAGTGTTGTGACCCACTGATCCAGGTACCCAGCCTCTTGTCTCTTTTATTATTGTCATCTTGTGGTTATGAAGAAATGACTTATTTTGACTTGATTCACATTTCTCAAGTGGCTAAAAAATGTCAAATATCTCTTAATATCTTAATGGGCATTTGTATATTTTTATAGGACAAATGTCTATTCAGACACCTGTCCATGTTTAAATGGGGTTGTTTTTTTGGGTATTAAGTTGTGTGCTCAATAGTTTTATGTCAACTTGCCATAAGTTAGAGTCATTGGAAATGAATGAATCTCAGTTGAGAAAATGCCTCCATAAGTTCTGGCTGCACAGCATTTTCTTAATTAGTAATTTATGAGGGAGAGCCCAGCTCATTGTGAGTAGTACCAAACATGGGCTGGTGGTCCTAGGTTCTATAAGAAAGCAGACTGATCAACTATGAAGAATAAGCCAGTAGGCAGCACTTCTCCATGGCCTCTGCATCAGCTCCTGCCTCTAGGTTCCTTTCCTGTCTGAGTTCTTTCTCTGACTGCCTTCAGTGATGAACAGATGTGGAAGTGTAAGACAAGGAAATTCTTTCCTTCCCAGCTTGCCTTGGTCATGGTGTCTTTCACAATAATAGAATACTAACCAAGACAAACTGCAAGACTATGTATATGTAAGACACATATATGCTGTAGAATGGTCTGTATGTCAAATTGCTCTGATTGGTCAATAAATAAAACACTGATTGGCTAGTGGCTAGGCAGGAAGTATAGGTGGGACTAACAGAGAGGAGAAAAGAAAGAACAGGAAGGCGGAAGGAGTCACTGCCAGCCGCCACCATGACAAGCAGCATGTGAAGACACCGGTAAGCCACGAGCCACGTGGCAAGGTATGGATTTATGGAAATGGATTAATTTAAGCTGTAAGAACAGTTAGCAAGAAGCCTGCCACAGCCATACAGTTTGTAAGCAATATAAGTCTCTGTGTTTACTTGGTTGGGTCTGAGCAGCTGTGGGACTGGCGGGTGACAAAGATTTGTCCAGACTGTGGGCAAGGCAGGAAAACTCTAGCTACACGTGTGTGTGTGTGTGTGTGTGTGTGTGTGTGTGTGTGTGTGTAGAGTCTGGGTACAAGCTCTTAACCAGACATCATCATCATCATCATCATCATCATCATCATCATTATTATTTTGCAGATATTATCTGTCATTCTTTGGGTGTTTTTACTTTCTTGACGGTATTTTTAGGTACAAAAATCATGGTTTCAATTTCCACGATTCAAATTTATTTTTTTCCCTTATGCTACGATTTTGAGTGTTACATTATTATTTTCAAAAGACCTTTGGTTTACATGTTTGATTTCTCTGAAAAGTATTCAAACAGGTTCTGGAAGTCAAATAAGAAGAAGAGTACTTTCCTCCCATCCCTCCTATCCATTCTTCTTTAGAAAAATGTTTTAAAGTTTGTGTGTGTGTGTGTGTGTGTGTGTGTGTGTGTGTGTGTAAAACATTAACAAATTTGCAAAGATTGCACACATTGCACACAGGATAGCCCCTGTCCTCTCCCCTTAACAAGGACGCTGAATCCCTTTCCCCCACTCCCTTAGTCTCAGTCATTAGGGTTTTACCTTTGTCAATGAAGGTGCTGATCCCATGAGGATTCAGTGTCTCCTTGTCAAAACCGTCACTGATTTCCAGTGCTTGTGCCTTTGGGTTTGGCTCATTCAGATCCATCAGGAAAATCCTTCCTGGTTTGTCTGGTGCAAAGTTTGGCATGCCTGGATATTTTAATCCCTTTAGAAAAGAGAGTCAGTCTACACACATATGCTTATTTAAATAGCATTTTCATAGGGAAGCCAAAATCTCAAAGCCAAACAAAAATGTTCCAGGTTCTGCATTTCATTTCAATTTGGGGGATTTTTCACTCTGTTAGCTATAGCCATTGTCTGATCTGGGGAAGGGGGTCAGCAATGCCTTTCCAACCTTAACTGTGAAGGTTACAGGAAGAGTCATGTTTGAGATAAGAAAGCATTTTTAATTTAGAAAGAGTTGAGCCACAGATTACAATGCCAAGGACCAAGCCATGTTACTTTCTCAGAGTCCTTTGGTCTGCCTAGGTCTTGGGGTGCTCGTCTATAAAATGAAACAACTGAAACTTATGATGGTTAAGATCTTTCCAATCTTGATGTCTGATATTTTCCTTTCCCAATGCATAGATAAGGGGTGTGTGGATTAAATCTATTGTTCTTTTTTCCTATAACTTATGTAGTCATAAATAGCATCAGCCACAATTCAGCAGAGGGTGCTAGCATCATATAGATTTATAATTTACTTTGTTCCTATAAGAGTGTCTGAAAATTCTAATTTGAGTCCTTATTCCAATGAGCACAAAAACTTCATTCTAGTACTTTTGACAGTGACCCTTTCTACCAATAGGGCTAAGTATTTATCAGTCAACAACAGACACCCACAAGGTATTGAACCTTTAACATACCCTAGTTCCTTGTCTCAAACTTTGGGGTTGGTTTATCTTACACCAAGGACTAAACAGTTACTTCATGCTCACATCTCTTCTTCATCTCTCTGATTTAACTAAAAATAGACCAGCTTCTTTCTTCCCCCTCAACCACTAATCTAAATATTCTCCTCTCTACTCTATTGTCTCTCCTGGTTTCTCTTTCTGCTCTCGCCCTTGCAAACACATATACTTACTGGTCCTTCTGTTGTCCTCTTACTGCAGGGTGGTCAGTAATCTCTGAGCATCCCTGTCCAGATCTTCAAGTGTTTTGAAAAGATTTAATCATTCTTATTTTTTATATATGCTTGTTTGAGTGCATGCACGCATGCCTGTGTTCCACATATGGGCCTGATGTCCTTGGTGATCAGAAGAGAGTGTGGGATACCATGAAACTAGTTTTTAGATGGATGTGAGCTGCCATGCTGAAGTAAAAGCATTAAGTGATCTTAACTGTTGAGTCATCTCTCCATCCTCCTTCAAGTTTTTCTTAAAATCCTCATCATCATCCAAGGCTTGTACCTCAGTGTTGTTGGAAAGAGGTCTCTGAAGCCATCAGAGCAATCGTAGCCATTCTTGAACTTCCCTTCTTTGCCATACCCAAAAGGAGAGATGGGCAGGGCCTTACTCTCAGATTCTGTTTCTGGGTCAGTCTCCACCAAGTAAAGAGCCTCTCTAAGGAAGCTGCACCACTTCCTTTTTCAATGGATCCTCTCTCTGCTCTTTTTTTGCTGGCTTAAAGCTCTTAAGAAGGTGGATGCCTTCAGCCAGAAATGGGACATCTACATCACAGCATCAAGCCAGTCAACATTCTAGCAGGGAGCATGGCAGAGCTCATGAGAAACTATTGACAATTGGTGTGTGCTAGGAGAAGAAAAGTCAATTTTCTTTAAGACTATGGCCCCTGATAGGTCAACCAAGCTCCAATGGATGGCCCCACACCAATGAGTATATGGGATCATCATTCTACCTTTTGTATTCTGTCAAGCACATTTCTCCAGGTTGTGCCACAGTCTCAAGGTGTCTTCCTTGACAACCCTTCTCCTTTCTGTAGCTGCAGCCCTGGGGCCCTGGACACTGCTTCCTTCCTTCATGACAACAAGCTAGAAGTAGAGTTCTGTGATAGAACTTCTGTCTATGTCGACCTCCAGGATTTGTCTTCCTTCTATCCTCATAACTCCTTCCTCCCCTGTGCTCCCTCCTCATAGCTTTCATTCATAAAGCTTCAGTTACTTCATGTCTCCCAGTGATTCCCACATATGCATGTTTCCCCACAAAGCTTGTCAATGGTCCTGTGGCTTACCTTTCCCACTCCCTCCTCAGGTCAGCTTCAATCAGCTTGTCAAAAACCAAAGTAGAATGTCATCACTCCAGATCCTCCCTCTCATGGATATCTGTTCTCAGTTAAGAATGTCACTATTCTGTCACACCATAAAATTCAATCCTCAGTTCCCCTTTCTACAGCTAATCTGTCATTAAGTTCTTTGGCTCAGAGACTGGCAATACCAAAGGAGGAAATGTTAGGGGCATCTAGCCATTTGCCTGCCATTCATTGTACAGCCCCCTTCTGCCACAGCATAAATATATGCAAGGGTATGTGTGTGTCTCAAGGCAGCACACCTCTACAAGTGCCTTGGTATCATGGATACAGATGATGACATTGTCATCCAAACGAAGAGACTAGAAGTCCTAAATATGGAAAAGATATGGCAGGAGCAAGAGCAAGGCACTGCAAATGAACTTAGCTTGAAATGAGAATGCTAAGGAAATTCTTCTGGGAGCAGGTTTAGGTTTCTGTCCATGGCATTCTGTGGGGTTGGAATTGGTAGTAGCAATCCTACAGTATGCTACTAACAGCACACAATTCCATTCCTACCACTCACCACTGGAAATATTGGCAGTCACTTTGAGATGTAGGCTTCTGATTTCCCCCAATGTATTGGAGGTTGCTGTGGGATGTTCTGTATGTCCTGTGGGAGCCCTTCTTGGGTTCCTTGTGGCGTTACCCAGCAGGTCCGCATAGAGGATGATTAGGACCATGGGCCTGAGTGCAGGTGTCTGAGATGGTCTGCACTTGGCTGTGCTGGGGGATGGTCTGTATGTCAAGTTGTTCTGATTGATCAATAAATAAAACCTGATCGGCTGTGGCTAGGCAGGAAGGATAGGCGGGACTAACAGAGAGGAGAAATAAAAGGACAGGAAGGCAGAAGGACTGACTGCAGCCGCCGCCATGACCAGCAGCATGTGAAGATGCCGGTAAGCCACCAGCCACGTGGCAAGGTATAGATTTATGGAAATGGACTAATTTAAGCTATAAGCACATTTAGCAAGAAGCCTGCCACGGCCATACAGTTTATAAGTGATATAAGCGTCTGAGTGATTATTTTATAAGTGGATTGTGGGACTGCGGGGCCTGGGGAACCTGGAGAGAAGCCCTCCAGCAACAGGAGGTATGTTAGGACATTCATTGAAACCTCCCACGGTCCTCATTCATCCTCAGACCTCATATGTTCAGTATTATGCTGGATATCTGGGGTGTTAATGAACACATCTAAGTCCCAGATTCAAGAAACTTAAAGTAACATGATGCCACAAGAAGAACATATCAGGATAAGGTGGTACATATGATAGCCCATCCATACCCAACAACAGAACCAGGGAAAGCTTACTGAGGAAACTGTGTACCTTCACAGGAAGGCTTCACTGAGAAATAGAAGTTAACTGGCAAGTGGGAGGATGAGAGTAATCCTGTAGGCAAGAAGCATGCCGAGTCTCCAGGCTGGGGGAAAAGTATCTTCCTTGTCACTTTAGAAAGGCTAAGAATATGTATTTGCCTAGAATCACTCTGTGGATCCTCTGCTTCTGAACATTGTCAAAAGAGGCAAGAAGGTTGTAGGGGAGACCAAGGAGAACAAGATGTTGAATACAGGAAGATGAGAAACAGAGCAAAGAGCATAGATCCCAAGCATTGAGTAGGAGTTGCTGGTTTACAGAGGGATGAAAAGAGAAGGCATGCTGACATCTCTCATGCACTGTTTGGTTTGAGAATGCTTTCTTTCTATTTAGTAATAATTCTGAAGCTCTGCTGCTAGGGGAAGCAGACGGTAGGAACGACAAACACTTCCTAACAGCAAAGACATCTCCTAACTATATGGAGTAATCACTTTTGCAGGTCTGTTTGGCGTAGCCCTGAAAATCAAACTTGACAATAGAAAATTGCGGTCAAAGAAAAAAAGGCTTTTCCAGACAGTTTTGTTTTATCTTTGATTTTGGAGGAAAAGTGAAGGAAGAGAATCCTGCCTCCCACCATTTGAAATTTAAGGAGTCCTTCTCTGTACTAGTTTAAGAATCTGGAAATTCAGATTGTGGTTCCTATAGGATGCCTTGCTTTGAGCCAAAAGTATTTAGACTTAAAATTCATGCAAGTTAGTGGTTTGGAAAAAAATGGAATATTTCCACATGCAATTCTAGAAGCAGAAATTAAGTCACACAAAAAGTATGGTAAATTCACATTTTCAAAATCTTGGACCCAACCTGTGGACTTAACCAGGCAGTGGAGTTCATGACTGACATGCACACATCCCTGGTTTTAATTTCCAACAAACCCTCAAGAACAAAACCAGCAAACAAAATTATTGGCTTGATAAATGCACGACAATATTCAACATCTAATAAAGATACTGCTCTTTTGTTTACTGATTTTGTTGTTGCTTTGGTCTCCTACTATAGCTTCCTGGTCATTTAAAATTTGTCGAGGTGGTGTTGAGAACAAAATACACTTTCTTCTCTACTCATGGAAACACATTGAAGGAATAGCCGGGAGTCCTAGTATTGATGTTAAACTCTTTAACATTTAGAGTGCTCCATGCATAATCAGGCATGGCAAGAATACTGGTTAGTGCGAAGATGACTATCAGACACTAAAGTACCACCCAATAAGGCAGTGATAGAGATGAGATGTAACAGGACAGATCTGAAGACCAGCCTGAGAGTCAAATGCACATCAATACACATTTACAGAGGCCCTAGCCGAGCATGCAGCTGACCACAGGGAGCTGCCCACATGAGGCAGCCAGAGTTAGCCATGCCTGTGGTGTTCTAATTAGCCTTCCAGATTGCAGTTTGGCTTTTGTAGTTGACTGTTCTGCCCAGAGGTGGGATGAACATGTAGGGGTCCATCTGGCATCTCGAGCTGGAAACTTTAATGCACTGTCTATACAGCTATTGATGTGAGCATCAGAGCGGCTGGCAAATACTCACAGTAGAGATAAAAGCCAGCCCACTAGGAAGTATATCAATATCTTCAGAGCCATTCTCTGAAAAACAAAAAACAAAAAAATAATCACAAAAATGTATATGTGGAGCCTTCAGAGAAGAAGTTAAATGGCCCAAACTTTTGAGTTCTTTTGAAAAATGCATTAACTGTTTCAGCCATTTACTTGGGAAATTATGGTACCATCCAGGAATCCTACAGACATAGCTGCTCTATGAGAACGTCTGAGTCCATCTCTACAAGCATTAACCTCTTCTTTGGAATTCCATTTTCAGGACAAAAGTGCAAAGCAAACTACCCTACAAAAATAGATTCATGTCCTAAGTTTATTCTTTAAATTACAACTTGCAGGAGATGTCCTGAGAAAGTCTGTGTTATTCCCCATGAAAGACTATTCCTCCCATACTGAATAAGAAAATTCAGCCATCACCGAAAAGCTTCCAGAGAAGCCTTCCTGCCAAGTGTTCCTCATTTTACAACCTGTCAGACCTAAACATGTACAACCACACTGAGAAATTATTCAATAGGAGATCTGTGTGATAATGATCTTGAGACAGGCTGTGGCAAGAAATTCATTAGAAAGAGTTAGGTAAGTTCACTTCCTCCTTAAGGGCCTTGAGCATTTTTCTGTGGAAAAAAAGTATATAATGTATGAGCAGTGATGGAGGGGAGGATGAATTCTAGTAGAGAACGAAGCTCATAAGTCACTAGGGAGGGCCTGATTCTGGAGGTGATGATTATCTAATACAGCTAACTGTATTCTGCAACATCAGAGCTCAGTCAAATGCTCCTCTCAAGCTGTGACATTCACATTGTTCCACTGTGAGGCAAAGTGTCTATTCTCCCCCCTTGAGCCTGGGGGAACTTAGAAGTTGCCCTGACAAGTGGAATGTGGTGAATATAATGCCATGTGACTTCCAAGGCTAAATGTCAGTCCTAGATGTCTTGGAGTAGTCTCTCTCTCCTTTTCCTCCCTCTCTTTCTTCTTCTCCATCTCTCCCCTATCTATTCTCTCGAGGATGTACCTTGGGAGCCCTGAAGGGAAATACAGAAATTCAGTTTTTCAAAGCCACAGAGCTCCAAATGTAGGGAACACACAAGATGCGGAGAAAAGCCAGAGGATCCCAGGTGACTTGTTACCAACCTTTGAGTCATCTTTGCCAATGCAAATGAAACAATTGGACTTCTTCACTAAGCCCTGCCAATGTCGTAAAAAAAAAAAAAAAAAAAAAAAAAAAACTAGGATTGTCTTGGTTTGTTCTGAGACTGGGTCTCCCTAGGTAGCCTAGGATGGCCTTGAATTCATGATCCTCCTGCCTCAGCCTCCCTAGCACTAGAATTATAGATGTATGTCATTATGTCCAGCCTTGTTGTTCAAAGTCACTAAGTGTGGGGCAGTCTCCTACACAGATACAGTAATTAGAACGCATGGGAAATGGTTACCTGGGGAAATGGATTACTAGGCTGTCACTAGGCAACTGGGAGAGAACATAGGTGGATGAGGACAAGAAAATGAGAACAAAGCCAAAGAAAGTGTGAATTTGAACCAATAGAATAATGAGCAGCAGGTACTGACAACCAGGGACCGGGAAGAAACTAACTAGTAATGTGAAAACTAAAACTAACCAGAGTTTCCCACTTCCTAAGCATTTTGGTGTATCATGATTTTTACCTATCTGTGGTGCCCAGATGGCTTGAGAAACTTGAAGCTATTTCCATATGGAGTGGAATACACACAGGGAAAACCCACACATAGAAGAAGGCAATTTTCAGCATCCCAGGTTGGATATTTCTCTGATAATTCTCCCACCTCTCTGCTCAGCCCTCCTTGATTTCCTGTTGCTTTTATCTCTCACTCTGTTCTGAATATAGAATAAGGTCTGTCCGCCCTTGCCTGCTTCTCATGGCAGAGCCAGCAACAGTCCAGCCTGTGCTTTCTGTCTCCACCCCCGTGCTCTGGATTCTCTGATCTGCGTCAACTCATCCTTGCAAGTTCAGACTTCTGCAATCACCAGGTGCTCAACACTCTACCTGGTTTCTCATGCTCAGCAGGTTCCAAACAGATCTAGAAGTTTCTTCCCTTTATATTTTCCTTCTTTCAGTGGCAATGAATGGCACTTCTCTCCTCAGGAACCCAGAGCAAGGAACTTGGAGCTATCTTTGCCCCCTCCCTTTTCTTACTCCCCCAAAACATCACTTGTTTGTCAGATATATATATATATATTGGGTTTCTACAATAGTTTCTTAAAAGGTCAGCTTTGCTCCCCTACCCCATTGTCTGTACAGACATTCATCTTTCTAAACAGCCAAGTTGACCCTAGCATTCCCCTGCTTAAAGCTTACTAAAGGTCTGCTGGAGCTCGTAGTATAAATCTCATGCTCCTTGGTGTAGATTCAAATCCATCCATACCTTGGCCGAGGCTAAATTTCCCTTGATCCTGCCCTCCTGGATCCATTCTAGCCGTGTATTGATGCTTCCTTGAGTAGTTTATGAATCATACTAGAGTCATTAATTTATACACACACACACACACACACACACACACACACACGCACACGTCTCCCTCTCCCTCCTGGTTTGGCCTTTTCTTACACCTTTCTTACCCCTAGTAGGCTGCTGGGCATGGGGCCACTGCTTCAGTTTTTCAGTCTTTCCTGGGTTTGGCATCTATCTTTATTTGCAAATATTGTGGTCTGTGGGTAACTCCATCGTGACATTTTTCACACTGTGCCCTGTGCCTGCTTGTTAATTTCCTATTAGACTAAAAGCTTCCTGGGAACAAGGCCTGGGGTTAATTCCATGTTGTATCTGTGTGTTCTACATAACACCCGCCTTTTCCTGGTAGACGCTTTCAATACAAGCTGTTTCACTTTATAAATAAGCATGTTAATAATTTGAACTTTGTCTCATTTTGGAGTTAAATGATATGAGTGTTATATCTGAGTACAGATGTCCCAGTTTACAGTGATTTGATTAGGAGATTTCAACTTTCCAAAGACATGAAAATGAAACACAGTCAGGAGAAACATTACCTTTGATTCTGAATTCTGATCTTCACGGTTCTTGTTTAATTCTGAGCCATATCAGCAGAGGCTGCTCCCATTCATGAGAGTAAATGATAGGCTTTCTACAGAGATGTTCCTGAGCAGCCTGCCTAGGAATGTGCTGTGAGTTATGGGCATGAAATACATTTTTCATTTATAGTATTTTCAACCTAAAGGGGTTTACCGATGTAAAACCCACATTGCAATTTAACATAAACAGCTATGCAAAATTGTATGAGTTGTGTGATCTCTGATTCGGCTCCTTTTCTCTCTCAAATGTCATTTTATATATCTCCCATGATAGCAGCACTCTGACCTAACCTGAAGTATCCAGGGGTGCTGTGGGTTTTTTTGTTTGTTTGTTTGTTTGTTTTGTTTTGTTTTTAATGTTCCCACAGAGTACAGAGAAGCCTTCAGTCCAAGGTGGAAAAGCAGCATCTGCTGGACTGGCAGCATTCCCACTTCCCCTGCGCCCCCAACACCCTTGTCTACATGGAATTGATGAGGTAAGTCCCAAGCATCTCAACAGCAGGGAAAGTAGCGGGAGTGAGAGCTGCAGGGCTGTCCTCTGGGTTCTCCCTCATACCTGTCAGTACATGGCTATGGTCAGAACCCTCAGTTACATCGCTCCTGAAGAAGTACCTATTACAGTTCAACCTATCAACCCTACTATGACTTGCCATTACTTCAATAATTTCTTTCTTTCTTCAATCATTCCCCGTAAGTGCTCCCAAAGAGTGTCACTCTAGAAGAGTTAATATATGTGTAATTTTATTATTTTATATAGTTTCTATAAATTGTATATATAAATTATATCTTTTTATATAAAATTATATATTATTTATATAATTTTGTCATTTCATTCCTTGGGGAAATGCCAGCTAAGTAAACAAATGGAATTCACTATGGAGTAACAGCACATCTTAGAGACCAGGGAGGTGCAGAAGGAAAGAAAAGCAGAAAGGCACCAAATACAAAACTGCGAACTTGACAAGCCTGTTCCCACAAGCCCTAATGCAGTGAACTCAATTCTGTGTAGCTTTGGTTAGAGGCCAAGAGACATCATATAACTTCCTTGTTGAAATAATCCTCAATCCTCATAGGCTTGGAAAAAAGACAAAGGTACTCCAAAGGGAGAGAAGCCAGGAGACTGCGTTACTGAAGGAAGAATTGTTTTACCTTTCAATCCTCACTTTAAGAACGCTGAGGAGCACATTTACAATCCAGTACTTGGGAATCCGAGGGAGGAGGATTGCCATGCATTGGGGGCCAGCCATGGCTATATAAAAAGACTATCTATGTATGAATAAAATCAAAGGATGATAAAAGGAGCAGGAAGAGAGGGAAAGGAAAAATGAACATGTGAAAAGGAAGAGATTTTTCCACTGATAACTTTACTTTGCAAGCTTGCTCTTCGCTGAGGCCGATAGTGCAGGCCTGTAACCCCAGCTACTTGAAGGGTCCAGGCAGGCAGATTAAAAGCACAAGTCATGGCTGAGATATACAATGAGTTCAAGACTAGCCTTTGAGGTTAGCCTGAGCAACTTAACAAGACCCTGAGTTGTAGAGTAGGGTGCTTGACTAAATATGCAAGAGGTTCTAGGTTCAAGTCCCAGAAAACCACACACACACACACACACACACACACACACACACACACACACACACACACACACAAATAAATAAATAAATAAATAAATAAATAAATAAATAAATAAATAAATAAATAAAAAATTAGGTAAAAAATAAATTAAATAACAAACAAAACCTGTCTGATTGTAAAGAACATAAGATCAGAACTTCCTTTAGCTATGTGCCTGCTGTACTCTGCTCAAAGTCCTTCAGTGCCCTACACTGTTGTGTGAAACCTACCGTCAAGCAGTTTGGGCTTGTGCACTAATGTTTTCTTAGCTATCTCTACTTAAATATCTAGTCAGCTTCTTTTGTTCAGTTCCCATTTAGTAATATTCTAGCTGTTTGCATTTTCTATTGCAATAAGACTTTGCTGTAATGCCTATAATGAAACGTGCTGTCAGTAGATAAGATATTATGCATCAGCATTATACAACAAGGACTGCAAAGACATGGGAAACAAAAAACATCGAAACCCTAATCTAGGTGAACATCTGGACCATCCGGCAACTAACTCAGTCCCTCTATATGTGTCAGTGTCCTCCATGTAAAGCATTGATAGTCACATCTTCTTTATAGATTTGTGCCAAGGATAGAGCAGGTGCTTGCAAAGGAGGCACACACCTTTGACATGGGAACTTCAGTTTTTTTAAAAAAATTATCAGTATTGTTCTCTTATCAAATGGCCTGTGCTCATCCTAACGTGTTCAGTCCTTCAAATATAAAATATAAACATGTGACAGATGCAGAGCATGGCATGTTATTGTCTTCTTCATCTCTTCTAAGCCAGCTTCCAAATATTAAAACTATTTGGGGAATCAGGGCATTGATCTGTGCCTTACAATATTAATTCTAGCTTTAGTTTCTCAAATTTAGTTGACTTATATAATTTGAGAATTAGACTAGACATCAAAAATCCTTTAATCTAATTATCTCTCTAAACTGCTTGGCAAGGTCATGTTTTGAGATATATATTTGAGGTGAGGGAGATATAACTCTCTAAATCAATGGTTATCAAACTGTGGGGCATGACCCCTTTAGCAAACCTTTATCTCCAAAAATATTTACATTACGATTCATAAGAGTAGCAAACTTAGAGTTATGAAGTAGCAACAAAAATAATTTTATGGTTGGGGGTCACCATACCATGAGGAACTGTATTTAAAAAAATGCAGTGTTAGGAAGATTGAGAACCACTGCTTTAGATAGTAAACAAGTGGGTGGCTATTAAAATGCCTTATTTCTCATATTAAATTAAATCTGAAACATTTTAGAGGTGTTTTTGGTTTTGTTTGTTGTTGGTTAATGTGTGTGTGTGTGTGTGTGTGTGTGTGTGTGTGTGTGTGTGTCTTTGGTCCTTTATTGGGGCTTGAACCCAGAGCTTCATTTTATGCACAGGTCAAGCTGCTCTGAAGACACATTGTGAGCTTACATCCGGTGCTTGCTTCTTCCCAGAATGCTGTGAGGTGGTGGGTGGGGCCCCACTAATCTCATAAATCCATATATGCTGCATATGCTCACCCCTTCCCAGCAGAATCTCTTGAACACTTTGGTTTCTAAGACACCAAGTTTACCTAGGGGGTTATCTCGTTCTTCTGGCCATTTCTAAGAGCATGGAACAGGGCTGGAGAGGTAGCTCAGCTGATACAGTGCTTGCCTAGCCTGGCCAAGCCCTGGATCCTATTCCCACCACCACACAAACTGGATGCTATAGAGCACCCCTACGATCCCAGCACTTGGAAGGTGGAGGCAGGAGGATGAGAAGTTAAAATTCATCTTTGGCTCTGTATTGTGTTCAAAGGCAGCCTGAGATATCTGAGAAATGGTCTCAAAAATAAAACAAACCACAAAAACAAAGAAAAGATAAGGTTATTCTCCTTTAGAAATTGGGACGAGGTAATAGTAGAGAATCAAAACCAAAGGGCTCCTTTTCTGTTTTCTTTTTCTTTTAAATACATATATAAAGAAAAAGAAAATACAAATTCGCATCACAGAAGAGGCTGTGTTATCCCATACCAATAAATAAGTCACAGTCTTTAACCCTGGGGAGTTTACAATCTGATAATGAAAGAGATCAGCAGCTCAGAAATAAACCATGGGGTAGGCGTGGAGTCCACTGAGCTGCTTCATGTGAGAGTGAGGAGGAAAGAGACAGCTCTGTGGCTGACTTCAGTGAGCAACCATGGGGGAGAAAACATCGTCACAAAGGTGAGAAAGACACAGAACACATTCCGCGGACAGTGAGCAGAATCTGGCTGGGTTTTCGTTTTCTTTCCTCATAGCAAAACTGGAGGCTTGCGGCCCAAGGAAACACTGTACCCAAAAATGTGGGGTCAGTGGGAACAGCGGAGACTGTTGCCTGCTGGGTTCTTCTGGAAGCAGGAGGCACAGAGAGGAAACCAGTGCTCCTGAGATTTGTAACTAAGCCTCCAGAGGCTAATGGGCCAGCTGTGGGTGGAGGAAGCTCAGAAGGAATGGTAGGAGTGTGGAGTTGGTGTCAGTTAAGTCTGAAAGAACAAAATTGGCCTCAGTGATGGAGGAAGAAGCCCCTCAGTTTGAGAGGCTGGAGATGTGGCTGCAGAGTTAAGATTAATATTTTTGAAAGACATCTAGGTAGGATGAAAGTCTGAATATATATGAGAAGTGTTTGCCAGAAGACGTTGAAGGAAAGGATACCTGAAGCCAAGACTGCCGAGAAAGGGGGGGGGGGGGACTAAAAAAGAGGGGGGAGGGGCAGGAGCCAAGAAGCAGTAAGTGAAATTCATCAGACGATGGAGAAATGTCCTTTGCATGAGGTAGTCTGGTATGCGCAGGAGCCACACCACCACAGAGTAATACAGAATTAAATCGTTTAACAGACTTGGGGATGATGACCAAGAAAAGAGGCTGTCTCTCTAGGCCCTGTCACTTGCTTACCGAGTCCTTCAATCAGGTGGCAGTTCTTCGGTGCTGTGGACTTTATTTCTCGTGATGTGGCAACTCTTTCTCTACAGAGAAGATTAAAAATCAACATGGAGAAACCAGCATAGATATCAGAGTACTGCATCCCAGGTCAATGTCTGAAAAGACCTGGACGGCCTCCAGTCACTTTCCTGTTGTGAAAATTATGATGCCTCTTTTTTGGATGCCACACAGACGAGCAGGAAACACCTTTGGTTTATAGTTACATAATATGTCTCTTGTGAGCACTGTGCCCACCTAAGCTGACTTCCCAGTTATCACTGAGAGAATAAAGCACAATTCTACACCAAATACAAGACCCCGCTTAATGCCTGGTAGAAATGCACAATATTGTTCATCTAAATAAACAAACCAGCCTGACATCATTTTCTTAAATCTTAACTGTTATAAATCCGAATTTCCTCCCTTTCATCTCCTCTTGTTTCCTTTGACTTCCTTCCTCTATCAGGAGGTTAAAAAAATCCAAACTTCTATGAGGTCTCCAAGGACCTAAACCTGTAACTTTTCCTCTAAGTTTAATCTTTTCAACTAAGCTTATGCTGACTTACCTTAAAATATGTTCACTCATGGACCTGACCACCATTATAGCTGTTAGCCGACCTACCTTTCAGCAATGTTCTTATTTCTGCAGTGAAACATCCTTCTAAATGTTAGGTAAAACTTAAAATATGTATTAAACTTTATTCATGAAGACTGACGTTAGATTTGTCTTTTGATCACTTATAAAAAGTGCTCTTCAGGGATGGGGTAGTAACTCTGTGGGAGCGGGCTTGCCAGCCTGGCTGTTCTAGACGCAGGTATGTGTCTGTCTGTTCCTTACACTTACACTTGACAGTTCTGTCGTCTGTTGTTTGGGGAGCAAGTGGAACAGTAAGCACTCCCAAGCTGGACGAGAAAGTGCTGCCAACAGACATCAGGTATCTGAACAGATTGCAGCAGTGAACTGAGACCAGCCCCTGCTTACAGAAAGAAGAAAAGCAGGGTGGCAAGCCAAGGCCTTAGCCCTCCCCCACACCCCCCCAGGAATACGGCTTTAAAAAACTTCTTTAAAGAAAAGTTCTTTCAGACCAGACTGACTTCGCTTGAGATAGTTCTGGGGTGGCTGTCCCTGCGGAACCTTCTACTTCAAAATGTCAACCACCCTCCAAGCCAGTTCTGTCTGCAGAGTTCAGCTCTCTTCCTTGCTTCCCAGCACATCCTCCTGTGTGCCATGGGTTCCATAGCCCAGCACTTTCAGTGTCCGAGTCAGCTATAAATATCCAGCTGCTAGTATGGTCCCTCCCCCAAGTTCAGCACTTCCAAAGGACTTTGGTATCTCACAAGGGCAATGTATCAGAAGACCTGGAGAAGGTACCTAACCTTCAGAAATCAATGTGGGCTCTTCTACCCTGCCAGCCTGGAGAGGCAAGCAGCTCTCTGCTCTCCTAATGAGTAATTCTCAAGGCGAAGTTGACTGGTTGGCACTGAGGACTGGCACTGCTCCTTACCACCCGCTAGGAAGTTGGAAGCAGGTTGTCCTTATCCTAACTTGGATCAGAAAGGAAGAAAGATCAGGAGACATCTCCATGGAGCTGTCCACTCACCTGAATGTCAGAAGCCTCTCGCCTATTAAGGCCAAGCTGGCCCCCAGCACGGTCAGCACCACTAGCTTCCCCATGGTGTCTGGGTGCCTAGAGGCGATCAGCCTGAGCCTGGTGCCGCTCCCGGGAGGGGGCGGGGCGCACACGCTGTGTCCCCACCCACTGATCATTCCCTTGTGCCCCGCCCGCCTGAGGCTCCTGGCAGGTCCGCCAGTCCCCTGGCAGCCGTCAGCAGTCGCGGGGTCTTTGCTCTCTCCTGCTCCTAGCTCAAGGTCACCTCTGCGTGGGGGGCTCACAGCCACTTCTCTGTTTGAGTTTCAAGGACACTTTTGCTCTTGGGTTCAAGACCATCTTTGCCTGCAAGATTCAAAGTCACCTTTGCGCTGTGGTTCAAGGCCACTTAAAGGTACAGATTCCAAGGCTACCACTCCGTGCTAGGAGTTCAAGGACACTTTTCTGCCTGGGATTCGGAACTCTCAAGACTCAAGTCAGGGATCAGGAGCCGGTGACCTGTGGCTAAGGTCAGCTAAGCTCTTAGCAGATCTAGTTTGAACTCACAGTCCATGCAGGGCGGAGAGAGTTTGTTTCTTAAAGCCACAGAACTTAATTAACCTCAGCTCCACCAGTGGATGAAGGTAGGAGAGCTGCGTGGGAATCCAGAATTCAGAGACAGGGCTTCTGGGTTCTGGCAGGCAAGATGTATGAGGGGCAATTGCTCCTTTACCCCTAAAGGGGAGAAAACACTGAAAGCCAAGCCCCTTGACTCATCCTCCTCCAGGAATCGGAGCTCTGGACTTCGGCTCCGGACCTTCATGGTGCCATCAGGATACTGGACGTGATCAGAGTCCAAGTCCACCTTTCTGGGGACCTGGAGGATGAGCCTAATACAATAAAAATGACAGTTTCCATGGGAGAGTCTTGCTCTTCTTTCCTTTAGACTTTGGGTCCTTCTGGTGAAGAGGGCACTTTCCTCTCAGATAAACAATATGACTGGAGAGTCTGAAGATGGTGGGACACTTGAGTTTAGGGAACATTGCCCCTTTGAGCATCATATATTTTTATTTTTTAAAGGAGTAATAACAATATAATTCATTTTTTTAAAAGAGCAATTTTCTTGAAATGTGAAGATTTTATAGGTCTAAGATGTCATGAAGAAGGTAGCCCTTGACATATAGGGTACCTATGCAAAATATTGGGTGATGGACAGATGACTCAGCAGTGGTAAAGAACACTACTGCTCTTGCCTCTGCAAGAGGTTTGGAGAAAATGTTATGACATTAGTTCTTTCTCAAGAAGTATCTTGGTGCCAGGCAAAGCTCATTTTGTCCAGTACACAGTGTGCCAATGGCTTAAGTCTTTCAAGAGTTTATTCTCAAGCTAACTAAACAAAGAGAAGACAGACCCAGGTCTGGAGGCCACCTCCCTGAGGATAGGGCATGAGGATGTGTATGGTATAAAGAAGCAGGTGAAATCGACTTGGAAGTGAGACCACCAATAGTCAATGCACATATCTGTCTTTGTGGCCCTTCATGGAACACATGATTGTGCAGGCTTTAGCAGGATCTAGGGATAGAGTATAGGCCCCCTCTGTCAAAAGTTCTAAAGACTTGGTGTTCAATACCCAGAAAAGTAATTATGGCAAAAAGTAAATACCCATTGATCAAAGTGTCGTCTACAAAAGTATTACTAGTAAACCAATACACAGTTGCGTGGTTTTCAATATTAGTGATTAGTAGCATCAACTTGGAGAAAACAGTTGAGCACTCAGGAGGCTAGGACAGGAAGACCAAATGTCCAAAGCCAGGATGGGGCTAGACTCTCTAGTGAGACGCTGTTTTTTTCTTTGTTTGTTTGTTTGTCTGTTTGTTTTTGTTTTAGGTGAAGCTGGAGGGTTTGAGCAATAGCATCCCTTGTATTCCATCCTCTCAATGCTTTGAATGATTAAAATTTTTATGTTGCTTTCTGTTTTAACCAGAAACACAATTCCTTGTACTATGAACTTCTATTAAGAATTACAGATCTGGGCAAACAGGTCACTAATGGAACATTTGCCTAGCATGCACGAGGCCCCGGACTTCATCTCTAATACTACAAAACATAAAACTAAAAAAAAAAAATCTGAAAAATTATAATTAAAAGTCAGCAATGGGGAATTTTCTGTTTTATACATGTGAAGAATTCCAGGGCTGGCTGGAGAGATGTTTAGCAGTTGAGAGCACTGACTGCTCTTGCAGAGGACCTGGATTCAATTCCCAGTACCAAATGGCAGCTCACAACCCTCTGTAACTCCAGGTCCAGGGCAACTGATGTTTTTTCTGTTCTCCATGGACATTGTATGCACGTGGTGCACAAATATACATGTAGGAAAAACACTCAAATATATTTTAAAACAAAAAGAATTCCCATCCATAGAAAAAGGTCAATATCTTTAGAGAAAACTAAAGACAAGAAAGTTCAGTGAAACAATGTAATTCTCCTTACATATCTAAAGGAGCATATCCATCCATTCATTCATTCAGATAAGATCTCACTATTGTGAGTGGTCTGGAACTCACTATGTAAACCAAGCTGGCCTGGAACTTCCTAAGATCCACCTGACTCTGCCTCCAGAATGCTGAGATTAAAAGAGTGCATAATCACACCCAGCTAACAGAGTGTTTAAATTCACTTGTAACAAGAGAATAAGGCGTTGGGAATTTAGCTCAGTGGTAGAGTGCTTGCCTAGTAAGTGCAGGGCCCTGGGTTCGGTCTTCAGCTCTGGGGGAAAAAAAGAGTAACAAGAGAATAAAAATTAAACATATTAGAAGAAAACTGTTGAAAAGCAAGAGCAAAAGCTAAAAGAATACTAATGTGATCTCCAGGCCTCCCTTTCTTGCATGCAGAGGTTCTTTCATGAAAGCTGTTTCAGGAATGAAAAGTGTGAGAAGTCATTGGAAGGCAGATGAGGTGGGTTGGTGCTGGAACTCTTCACTGCTTTCCAGCACTGTATTCACCAGACGAGGTAGGTGCCTGCTTCAAGACAGACTGAAACTGAGCAACTCAAACCTAGTGAAAGGACTGTCTTCTGATTAGTTATCAGGAATGATTAACCCATGCAAAAAAAATGAAAATAATACCACACAGCTTATTTAATTTTCCTTGCTCATCATATTAAGTACTCATGTGTCATAAAAGAGCTGAAATTTTATTAAAAAGAAGAGTAAAAGTAAAGGCTGAAGAGATGGCTGGGTGGGTCAGAGTGTTTGCAAGAGATTCTGAGTTGGAATCTCCAAACCCACATAAAAGCTGGGCATGGCTGATGTCCCTGTCACCCAGTGCAAGCTGAAACAGAGCTTAAGGTATAAAATGAAGAACAACAGAGGAAGGCACTTGAATGCTCTCCTCTGGCCTCTGCAATCACATGTATGTGAACACATGCACACACACACACAGATGCACACACAGCGAGAAACAGACAGACAGACAGACAGACACACACACACACACAGAGAGAGAGAGAGAGAGAGAGAGAGAGAGAGAGAGAGAGAGAGAGAGAGAGAGAGCTAGTGTCCCAAATGTGTCCCCTAATAGTGCCAAATCGCAACTGCGACTGTGGTTTCTGTTGCTCTGGACAATGATGACTTAATCACCAAATCGTTCCTCTCAGTATATGATCATAAAAAGGTCACCATAAATTAATACACATTATACTTACAGTTGACAAAACAATCTCTCATACCCATTGATAGCCCAAATCAGGATTCATTAAAACCTTTCTTGTATGCCAGAGATAAACAAGGCATGTGCTTATTATTAATGCATGCCGACTTTAGCACAAATGAAATTTTGAAAAAATGGAATGGAAAGCAACTTTACTTGGTACCTATTGCACTTTGGTATTTCTTATGAGTGTGTCTTTTTAGATAGATAGCCATTGTTAACATCTCCTAAAATCGAAAACATTCCTTTCTTTGGTTGTGTCTTTAGGTAAACAATATTTAATCTTGCCTTATTCATCTGTGAACATTTCCCCCTTGGATAATGGAAGCAGCAAGAATCATTAATTTTCTTGACCTGAAATACACCCCCAATTTATTCTTAGCAGAATGAACTGAAAAATCGAAAATAATAAATAACAGAGAAATACAAATACAAATACAGGCTAAATGAACCAGAGCCCAAGTTTAAGACTACCTCTGCAATTTCCATTTTAAAACCATTAAATCATTTCACAAAACACAGAATTCAAATTGGTATCTTGGAAGGAAAGCCTCGGCAGAACACACTGTATACAATAGGGAATGGGTAACTCTGAAGAGCTGGTTCTATGGCAGTAACTTCATATCACTGCTAATGGCACAGGGTCCAGCATTATAAACAGATTGATATTCACCCTTAGGAGGTGTGTGACCTTGACCGGCTGTGGAATGTTAACAACGATATAATATCGACATCTATTCCCTCAAGGCTGCAATTAAGATTAAGTGAAATAAGGAGAGTGGTGCTTCCCAATTGTTGGACGTTTGATAACTAACTGACAAGCATCTTAATGATAATGAGGAAGATGGGGGGAAGTGAAACAAAAGGCTTTGACAATGGTGACAATGGTGATTTATGTGCAAGTTCTTTATAATAAAATTTTAATAAAGAAAACGTAAGTGACAACAGAAAGAAACACACTAAAGTCTCTCTTCAGGACTCTTCTTGGAGCTGGAGGGGGGAAAATGTTCCTCTTGTGATGTTGGCACCCTTAACCCTGACGGAGTATAGCCCTACCTAAGCAGGCAGGCTTGAACAGCTGACCACACCTCTCCTGGCTTCTGGTCATAGTACTGTTCACTGAGTAGGTAAGATAGAAGATGCCAACTCCAAGCTTTTACCTCCTCTTTGTATTGAAAGTGGGCTTCTATTTAGGAAGAGATCCTACAGGAGATGCTTTAAGAATTGAAAATTTGAAGGCTAGCTTTGGCATTGGTAAGTGGATCTCTGTGAGTTTAAGGCCACTTTGGTCTACACAACAATTTCCAGGTCAGACAGAGCTCTACAAAATCTATGTAATGAGATTTTGTTTCTAAGAAAAGGTAGATAAATAAAAATTTGAACTACAGTATTCAGTTGTTTGATTTTATTTTTCCAATAAAGAGCCCCTTTACATTGAGCTTTCATGAGAAATTAACATGATCATTCTTGTCCAACCCAATTCCCTAAAAGTCACTTCCTTCCTGTTCTCCTGAGAATCTGCTTCAGGAATTAAACACAAACACAACCTCATTTTGGTTAGTCTTTAATACAATTCAAACTTGTAAACCAGTAAACAAAGCTGTAAGTACAGAACATCAAAATGTTATCTATCAGTAGTCCTGAACACACACAGTGGTCACAGCATGGGCACAGAAGCCGCTGGCATTTTTATAGCTCGGCCTGTTTCAGTAGCTTCTACCTGGTGGGTCATGAAGGTGAAACCCCTCTGTGCAAAACGCATTCACTTTACGAAAAAGCAGCTTCTTCTTTCTCCCTGGATTGGCATTTAAAGAAATAACAATAATAAAGTTCATTTTCTTTTGATGCTGAAAGTGCATCAGAATTGTGGGCCTTTTCTTATTGAAATAAAATTAACTATGCATGTGGTATATTCCTAGGTCAGTACTGATGGTTAAATTCTCTCAGAATTAGCAATTCATCAAAAGACTATTTTGCCACTTGCATGCCAAAAATACAATTTAGAGTTCACAGTACAAGGCTCGCTGGTATAAAGTGCCTACAAGAAGTTTCCTATCATATATGGTCGCCACGGAACTTCCCTGGAGGACAGACCCGTTGTTGATATACACTGTAGTCACTGATGGCTTCTCGGATAGAATGTTCTGGATGCGAAGAACCTACGCAGGAGATACAAAGTATTAATAAAGAACTTCACACACCCATGCCACTCAAACACCAATAATCCCTTGTCTTCCCCAAAGACACATGATTAAGAAGGCATGCTGTTACAAACAGCAGTCGGTTACCAATCTCCTTAATGCTTAAATTAATGTACTTTTTCCAGCCTACAAAGAAAGGACTTTTTAAAGCCCCTAGTCATGCCATGCCAACTCGGGATTTTATGTGATTACAGCAATTCGGCACCAATAGAAATAGGCTCCCACCACTGTGCCCACTTTGACGCTACTTCAACATGCACAAAACTCATGTCATGTGGTGAGTTGACAATAAACCAGATATTTTTAAAATTGCCAGCATACCACATGAACAGGACCCATGTCTTTATAAAAATGACTTTTGACTAGTTTCCACCATAATTTAATTCATCAAAAGATTACTTTTCTCAAAGCATTTGAACAATGTAACATTTTGCCAATTATTGGCTTAAAGCAATTACAAAACTACCTCCCAGGTTTATTGTATTATTGGTTTAAAAGAACTAACAAATCATCCTTGTGACAGTTTATTGCATTATTAGTTCAGAGGACTTGAATAATTAAGGTTGAAAAACTCAAAATATAAAAACCTCTGAGGATGGAGGATGCTTTGGGTCATACACGAAGAGCTTCTGGCCGTTAGGGTGACAGCCAACCCAGAGGTCACCCGAAGAAGGATCAATAGATAAATTGTCCACCAGCGTGCCCAGCTGCAGAACCTTACAAAGAAATAATGTCAATATCTAAATGAGGCAAGCAACCTGATTAAATAATTTAGAGCTAACCTTTCCTGTTCCTATGCATGTGGGAGCATTACACACATCTCCCCACACCTGCCCTTCTAACACCAATAGCGCTTAAAATAAATTTAATGAAGTGGCTTGGAGCCGTTCTTCATCCTCTCTGAAAATAAAGAACCTAGGGTGATAATCCATTTGTACAAATAATAAAAATAATGAATTCCTTTTGTTTCAAAAGATACACAATGATCAGTTAGCTTAAGAAAGTCCATCAAAGCAAGACAGGAAATTCTTAATCAGCCTAAAATATGTGTTTGTTGGCAGGCAGAAAATAATAACAGTGAGTAACTCAATTTCTACTTTCATTTATTATTGAAAAAACTGAATGCACATAAATCTTCATTTGAAAACTCAACTATTTCTTTTCAATTGTGAAAAGTCTTATTGGGATTCATTAGACATCATCAATACTTCACGGAGCAGTCCTAAACCCCATGTCAATATCACTCAGTCCACTGCTGGCTGCAGTCACTGTCCATCCCAGTGACAGCTGCCAACAGATTTGTCTTGTTGGAGGGAGGGGATATGGAAGAACACTGATGGGCTGCCCTGTCTGTACCCATGATGTGTTTTCAATGTGATACTGTTATAGTTAGCCCAGCTAGAATACTGCAAAGAACAATCAGTTAATAGCTACACAGAAAATGAAATACTTACCTTCACTTGAGTTAAATTCATATTAGGTTGTTTTTCCAAAACATGGATTTCATGAGCTAGTATGTCAGCAACGTAGACATAGCTGTTCAGAAAAGACACTGGTAAGCACTTTCTGCCAACAGAGATGACTTAATATAGCAGGAAAGAGAAGGTCCTGAAACCTGCTGAGGAGGTCATAGGCATGTGTGGGAGGAATGCTGGATAAAGGTCAACTTTCATTTTTAAAAAAAGCCTTCAAAATCAGTTCAGTGGTGCTACAACAATCATGGGGTATTAAATTAATTTTTAAAAGGTTTGTAAGAAAAAGATTCAATTGAATATAAAGTTTATAATATTATAAATATATTTCATAATAGATATAAATATCCATTTATATTTCAAATATAACTAAAGAAAGTTCACTGAAATAACAAAAAAAAGTTTGGTTTTATAAGAAAAAGGTTCTACCTTATGCCATACATTTTAATATTTTTAACATGGGCATATAGAATTACACGGCATGGAATACTTTAAATATTTATTAATATGTATTAATGCTTAATAAAATATTAGTACTCACAGTGTCTTAATATTAAGTTAAGTATTTATCCAGAACTGCGTGTCTAGGGGCGGGCAGTGAGTGAGCGTAAGCCCTGAAATTGGAATCCAGTATTCCATGGCAGCTCTCTCACTGAGCAGCCTTTTTGTATGAGGCCAGACTCCCTGACTGGGTAACATCCACACAGGGAAGGGGCACAACTTTGCTCTTCAAGCATTCCTAACATGTTGACCAGTTCAAACTGGTGTGTGCACATGAAACCCCAGAGTCAATCAATGTCACAGTACCATGAGAAATAGTCAAGTCTAGAGACTGAAGAAATGTCTGGGTGCTGAAAGACTCTCACAGGAGGGATTTCTTACACCAGAGCAGGGGACAGAGCTCTTTCTGAAAGCAAGTGAGCCAAGGCAAAGGTGTGTGAGCTCTAGACAAGTGTCAGCCACATAAAGAGCTCATTGTCTTATGGGAAGTGTGGAAACAGCTAAGGGAGGGTGAAACTACTCCATGACAGCAAGTCCAGACCTTTCCTCCTTGATCTGACTAGGACTTGGACTCTACTGAACGCTTAAGAAAGAAGTAGCCTGATGACAAAGTGTCGGCTGAGTCCAGCAGTGACTGGGTACGTCCTTTTCAGCTGGTGCTGTGGTGGACACTTGCAGCCAGAGATTAGGGATGGGCTACCTGATCACAGGAGGACCACAGTGGCCAGAGAACAAAAGATGGAGGAAGGCTGAAAGCAAGCTGCAACAAACACCGAAATTCTAGAAGTGGGAAAAACAGAGACTTGACTGAAAAGGGCAGACTGGGACAGTTAGAGTCAGGTTAAATGATCTATATTTGTTTTCTGACTAAAAAGGAAAGGACAAATTGTACCACAAAAGAAGAACATTTGTCAAGGAATGTCAGATTCCTTGTGGTAGTATAAATTGTTCAGTGAGGTAAGGCAGAGGAAAACTAAGAATAAAAATAAGAAAAGAATTTTTGGAAAACAATTCAATAACGTATATGAAGGCTAACATAGAAAGATTCACAGGAGGTCTGTCTATTCATGGGGTTTCATTCTACAAAGATTTTGTATAAGTATTCAAGTAAGTGGCACTAACCACAAAGTAACTGATATCTTACCTGGGATTTGAACCCAAATCTGTTGAAGTCCAAAGTCCTCAAGTTTAACCACTATGTTTTAATACTGTCTTAGCAAGTTTTTACTTTAAAATAGTAACTGGTTGTGGTGCTAAATGAGAGGCATAGGTAGTCCAGATATGGAAAATAAATAATCAAGTATCCATCAACAAAGAAATGGTTTTAAAATCATCCTTATGACAGAATAATATAGTCAATAGAGTGACTAATTAATTAATTTAAAATTTTGTTTTGAAGGAGTTTTAAAACCTGGAAATTTTCCTTTTATCTTATATTTAAAACATCAGTTCATTCTATTGTAGTGTTATTTAAAACGCAAACTATATTGCCACACAAAAAATTAAAAAGGATATATTGGAACCTAAGGGATTTGTTTATGGGGACAGTTTATTTAGGATAAGTGAAGATCCTGTGTAAGGAGCTGTACTTTTTATCAGGTGAAATAGTGATCCCATTGGCTGAATCGAATCCTTCTGCCACCAGCTTAACTTCATCTGGACTGTAGTAAACGACATTTGCCCAGCGTAGGTTCAAGTACGTCTCCAAGTACTTTAAGAAAGGATCCGAGAAGTAGTGGTCATTGGTGGCATAGAAGTGCTCCGGCCCAACAGCTATGATGTCATTCACACTGCAAGAGTCACAGCACGGGAGAGGGAATCAAAAGCATAGATTAGATGATTGTTCACAAGCCTTATGCAGCAGGGCTTTAAAATTTGGGGCCAGGTGTCCAAGAAAAGGGACGCTATAATCACATGACCATGATCCAGATGACATGATCCAGAGCCAGAGGCAGCACACTATGCAGATAACTGCAAGAGAACAACGTCACATAGTAATTAGAGGACAGGCCCTTTGGCAGTCAAGACAGGACCCTTTATAGAATGAACGCTATCCAGCCGGGTGCAGCGGCACACACGTAATCCCAGAACCTGGGAAGTAGAGGGAGAAGGAACCTGAGTTCAAGCACAGGGTCACACACTGAGGCTCTGTCTCAGAAAAAAAAGTATTCTTTTATTATTATTATTATTGACGCAGGGTCCCCGGTAGGCCAGGCTGGCTTGGAATTCACTGTGTAGCTGAAAACAACCTTGAATCCCTGATCTCCTCTAACACCTCAGTCTAGTATTACAGGTGTGTGCCATGATGGCCAGCTAAAAGCATGTTTTCTGACATGAACATTACAGGCTTTAACAACGGCCTATAAGGACAGAGCTGCTCAGGTGTGGAAGTGGCCAGGCCTTGGCTGTCACTAGGCTGTCACTCACATTTATTCCACTCTCATTTATTCTGCTGCTGGACTTTCCCCAGGTCTCTTGCTTAGCCATTAGTCAAACTAAGGTTGACTGTTCAATTTTTACCTGCCTCGCAAAGCTGCCAAGCCGGCAATGAACGGACATTCAATAAACACTTGCAGAGAGACAGATGATGAAATGTTCAGAGCACAGTGCTTCAAGGGAGAGATTGATATGCTAAAAACAATTACCGTTTCCAACCAGTTAGGCAAGGGCGTTATTATATTGAAATTCCAATTATCTTATGCAAAAATTTCTGAAAGCGCTGCTTTCTTCTCTGTCAAATGAAAAATACAGAGCTACAAGGAAGGCTTTATTTATTTATTTTTTTTATGAAAAAGCTCCACAAATCAGACTCTGCCTGACTGGTATTCATGCTCCTGTTTATTATGAAGTGCATTTTGGGGAAGAATGATTGGACGTTACATGCTTATAACCTAGAGAGGGAAGTAAAGATTAAAAAATATCTATCAAGTTTAGACTCAAAGCAGGAATCTAGTGCAAGCCGAGCTGGAAGGAATCCATGGGTCCCCTTTAGTCACACTTTCCATCGATGTCCTTTTGGTAGTAGTGCTGCCCTTCCAACTTGGATGCTCAATTCTGCAGGGACATTAGTCCACAGCAATCATGAACTCCTCGAGTGTGCTTTGTATAAAGCATGTGAGCCCCACTGAAGACTAGCTGCTCCCCCAGGGAAGGGCAGGGATTTGAGTGCTAAGTTATTGAGATGAGGGTGACAGCCATAAAAAGTGGCAGGGTTTATCTTCTGTTCTCAAACCTGGCCTGAACAATGCCACCCTGAAGTCTGGTGCTTCATCATTTCTCAAGAGAGTTCATTGAGAACATTAATCAGCCATACTTTCCTTTATCTACATGGAAAACACACACACACACACACACACACACACACACACACACACACACACACACACACACACAAGACAGAGAGAGACCTAGACAGAGATGTTAAGTGTCCCTTATCCAGAATCCTTGGGAGACTAGAAGTGTTTCTGATTTTTTGAGATTTGCAGAAACATAATGAGATCTCTCTTGTGGATGGGGCCCAAGTCTAAACATGAAATTCATTTACATTTCACAGACCTTAATTTTACAAAATAAAATATATATGAAATAATATATATATATTAGTTTCTTCCTTTGAGAATTTCATATATTTTTACAGTTCATTTTGATTATATCTACCCTTACTGTCTCCTTCCAACTCCTCTTGGACCTCAATCCCCATCATGTCTCCCTCCAAATTTCATATTTTCTAATTTTTTAAAAAATGATCCACTGAGTCCAATTCATGCTGTCTGAATGCCATGGGCATGGTACCACTCACTGCATCGTGGTCAGCCTATGAGAGGCCACACCCTCCCTCCCCCAGGGACCAACTGCCAACAGATTCTCAGCAAGGGATGGGGTCTCTTGAACCCCTTCCCATCCAGGCTAGAATGATGACTGCTTGATACTGTACAGCTCTTGCACAGGGAACCACAAAATGCTTTTTTAAAAATGTACGAGAAAGAAGATGTCATGCTGTGGATTATCTGCCTGTGGCATCATGGTTAGAAAAGACTCAAATTACAGCTCATTTCAGACTTTGGATTTCAGTTTGGAAATGGTTTAACCTGCTTAATACACATATACATTTATAAACTCCCGAACTACATATAAGATATCATATGTTAGTTAGGCTTTATTTTTTTTTTTCCGAGACAGGGTTTCTCTGTGTAGCTTTGCGCCTTTCCTGGAACTCACTTGGTAGCCCAGGCTGGCCTCGAACTCACAGAGATCCGCCTACCTCTGTCTCCCGAGTGCTGGGATTAAAGGCGTGCGCCACCACCGCCCGGCAGTTAGTTAGGCTTTATATTATGTATTAGCTAACATAGGCAAGCCCTTACAAAAGGTGAGAGAATCACCCAAAATAATGAGTGTTTGAAAATGTCAGCAATAGGGGCTGAGAAGACAGCAGTTAGCAAAGCTACTGCCATGCTTGCATGAGGGCCTGAGCTCGGTCCTCACAATCTATGGCAAAAAAAAGCCAGATGTTGGCACATGCTTATAGTCCCAGATGGGTAGGTGGGAAGAGCATCCCTGGCCACCCAGCAGAGGTTACTAGGTAAACTCCAGGCCGACAAAAGACCATCTCAAAAGCACGGTAGATAGCTTCTCTGGAATGATACCCAAGGCTGTCCTCCGGTCTGCACACATGCGCTTGCGCACACATACATAGACATGGGAGAGATAACCAGGCAAATGAGGACAGAAGGAGGGTACCTTGGAAGGAGTTCATGTTTAATTGTCTTCAGGTGCAACAGAGAATTTTCTTCTTCTTCAAATTTAAAAATTTCCACTGTGTTCTTGAATTCCGGGTGGTTCACAACAAAGAGATAAACGGTGTCATCTAAAGGATGGACAGAGCAGAGTTAGATCATAAGACATACACACAGGACCCGGGGGCAGGCACTGACACTTGAATACCACATGCATGGGAAGGCTGAAGGCACAAGCTGTTCAATACCCTACCAGATCTTTTTTTTTTTTTTTTTTTTTTTTTTTTTTGCTAGACCTTCCGGCTACCATTGGCCTGGCATTAATCCTGATCACTGGTCCCCTGACCTTTAAGAAGGAGTGGCCCCCCCTCTATATACAGAATTCATGCATAATGTGTTCATAGGCTCAATGGGAGACCCAGCTCTTTTTAATCCAGTGGTCACAGGTATATGAAAAGGTCAGGACATCTAAACATTCTTTTAGTTGTTAATTGCTAGACATTTCAAAATGCAGCAGAGTGCACTGCCAGCCTAGGAGACCTGTGAACCAGCGGCTGATGGGAAGAACACAGGCCTGTTTCATGAGGTCACTGTCCCCTTCGTGTGTGTGTGTGTGTGTGTGTGTGTGTGTGTGTGTGTGTGTGTGTTTCAAGGTTATTTTCCACAGCGCCCCACTGAGCACTGTGTGTTTCTTCACCTCGGTAGCTCATCAGCTCTTACCACCATCTATGAAAGTGCTAATGCCATGCGGGTTAAATGAAGCCAGATCGAAGCCCCAGCTGACTCTTAATTCCAGTGCCCTGGGTTTTTCTTCTTTGAGATCCATCATCAGTATTCCTCCAGGCTTATCTGGTGCAAAGCTGTGGAGCCCTGGAAACTTGAGGCCCTTTGGAAACAGTGGGAGGAAAAAATGAAACACAGAGGCTTAAGCACCCTCTTGAGTCAGGTATGTACTGCACATGAATGATAAGCAGCATCACTTAAAGTTGGTGGCACAGAGCCACAGATACAAAGAAAAAGTCGGGGTGGACAGGTAGGCGCACCAAGGAAACAGAACAAAAGAAGAAAGAGACCTGGGAGCTGGAAAGATAAACAACAGATCATTTTGTTGAGCTCTGACAGATGACTCAGATTGGCTCTCTGGAACAGCTACCAAACAGGGGGTGGACTGAGAGACTCCAGGCAGAGCTGAGGGTCAGGAGAGCAGAAGGTCACATATGAACTGTGAAAACCCTCACATCCCGAGCCTGCACTCTGCAAGAGGCTGGAAGGCTTGAGCAGGGTAGACAACTGGTCAGTGAAGTCTGTTGGTGATACATTGAAAGACATTCCTTCGTACAGAGATGGGTAGTTTACTCCACTCCTCCATGGCTACCCCCACTGATATTTCAGGACCAGGAAAACAGCTCCTTTGCTTCGGCCTTTATTTCCTGATGTCTATGTTCCCTCTGCATCCAGATTGTGGCAGATTGTGACACACCTTTAACCAAAAGGCTAATGGCTTCCCACCTCAGTCTTGTTACAAGAAAAGATTTTAGGATGGCTTGAAGGCTCTTTGTGGCAGGTCTTTCTCACCCTCCCTACCTCCCATGCCCATCTCTCATCTCATCCCATGACTTTCTTTCATACGCATTAATGCCTTAGGCATCCAGGTCTCCTGACCCTTCTTGATAAGCAGGCATGTTCTCACACCAGAGTTTACTCACAGAACCACTGCCCAGGAATGCTTCCCTGCAGAGATGCAGGGCTCCATCCCTCAGTTTATCTACATTTATTCCAGATGTCACATTGCCAGTGAGGCAGCCTCCATTTGCGACATCCACTTGACCTGGCCTTTCCTCTTCCTCTGGCTTCCTTTTCTCCATCCCAACAGTGCCACTCGAATGCATACGTATTAATGCCTACGTGAGTACTAGGTGGTAGATACCATTGCTGGGGCAAGGGAGAAGTATATACGGTGGTGAGATTACCACCTCCACCCAGCTTGTTTGCCCAATCCTCGGGGCTTGTGTACTGTCTTTGCCATGCACAAGTCTCTTCTCACCAAATGGGCAAGATTCACACTCTCATCCACCTGAGTTCAGGGCAATGTCCTGAACCACACAGCTCTCATCTCCGTTCCCAAAGTGACAGCATGATGCCACACGCACCAGAACTGTCATTCTCCACTGCCCCATTGCTATCTCATCTTGGCCAGAATGGTAGGAACATAAGCTAGCACTCTTTTCTATTTCCTGCTAGAGCCCAGGACCTGGAGCATGGCAAATAACTCAATCCATAGTGTCTCCTTTCCCCTGTCCTGAACCATCATTTTCATATTGGCCTGTTAGGGGACTCTCTATTTTGTTCTTTTGATGTCTATTATGTATTCTGGTACCAATCCCCGCCCCCCCCCAACATACTACTTCTTAACCACCAAGTGAGTACCTGTGTCTGAATGGAACATGGCTGATCACTTGGTCTTTGGTATAGTGTGGGGAAAGCTCTGGCATTTTATATGTTCCTTTTGAGCCCACATCTTCTCTAATTACTAACAGTCTGTTAGTTGACTCTCTGGGTTGTTTAAAAAAAAAAAAAACAGAGGTTCACATTATCTGAAAATAATGGCCATTTCTGTCTTTTTGGTCTCTACCTCACATTTCTTTTTCTTGTTGTATTAGGTTATTAGGTATTCCAGTTGACTGGCAATCATTTTGGGATAAACACTTTGCCATCCTCTTGAACATCAGTGGGAATATGGTTTACACTTTACTGTTAAGAATGGTGCTTGCCAATAGTGAAGAGGGATGCCTGAACTGGCCTACCCCGGTAATAAGATCGGTGACTACCCTAACTGTCATCATAGAGCCTTCATCCAGTAACTGATAGAAGCAGATGCAGGGAGCCACAGCCAAACACCAGGCTGAGCTCCAGGAGTCCAGTTGAAGAGAGAGAAGAGGGATTATATGAGCAAGGTGGGTCAAGATCATGATGGGGAAATCTAAAGAGACAACCAAACCAAACTCATAGGAACTCACAAACTTTAGACCAACAGCTGTGGAGCCTCCATGGGACTGGACTAGGCCCTCTGCATAAGCAAGACAGTTGTGTAGCTTGGTCTATTTAAGGGACCCCTGGCAGTGGGATCAGGATCTATCCCTGGTGCATGAGCTGGCTTTCTGGAGCCCATTACCTATGGTGGGATGCCTTGCTCAGCCTTGATGCAATGGGGAGGGGCTTGGACTTGCCTCAGTTGAATGTACCAGGCTTTGCTGACCCCCCATGGGAGGCCTTACCTTGTTGGGGGGGATGTAGGATGGGTTGGGGGGAAGAAGTTGGGGAGAGAAGGAGGAAAGAAGAGAGGGGCATCTGTGGTTGGTATGTAAAATGAAAAGAAAAATTTCTTAATTAAATAATAATAATAATAATAATAATAATAATAGAATGGTGCTTGCTAGCCAGGCAGTGGTGGTACATATCTTTAATCCCAGGACTTTGGAGACAGAGGCAGGCTGTGAGACAGAGGTGAGTTCAAGGCTAGCCTAGTCCACAGAGTGAGGCCTGTTACACAGAGAATCCCTGTCTTGAAACACCCCGCCACTGCCGCCCAAAAGAATGGTGCTTGCTGTTAGTTTCTGGGGATTCCTCTTATTTCCAGTTCCCTTGGAACTTTTAACTGAGTGAGTTTTGAATGTACTAACAGCTCTTACCCATTTGCAGAGATGGTCTGGGTTATCTAGCTAACTATAAGATGAAGAGTCCTCCTGCTATTCTTAAAGGAAGCCTTACTGGTGATAATAAACTGTATGAGAACTCACCACTGTATGCAGTTTACTAATGCAATGTAGCCACGATTTACGTGAATTTAAGGGCACAATAAAAACACTCATAATAAAGACTGATGTTATGCCCAAAAATGGACATAAGAAGAAATTCTTAATTTTTAACATCTATCTGTGATTGCCTACTTTCACGCTGGCTGGCCCAAGAAGCAGAATAAACTACCACTGTGTCAGTACTTCATACCAACCCTGTGCCAGCAGTTAATAATCCTCTTTCTTCACTCATGTCTCTCAACAGTAATGTGTCTCCATCACCAGGTAGCACTACATAGAGTATGATAACTATTTGTAATTACAGTAACAGCCTCAACTATTCCAGTATCCCTCTGCTTTTAAACATTTGTTTTGTTTTTATTTTTATATTTTATTTTTTCAAGACAGGGATTCTCTGTATAGCCCCGACCATCCTGGAACTCATTCTGTAGACCAGACTATGCAGCTGGGAGACAAAGGGCAATCGATCAGTTAGCAGAGACTCTTCAGCTCTGCACTCGGAAAAGCTGAAGGACACTGCCCAATCCAACCTGCCCTGTCTTTTTCTCCGAATTTACTTTGAGAGGTGAGGAATTTAAAATCTGTTTCTACGCTATGGGCTTAAATGAACAGCCTGGTCTGTGCCTGACTGTGTGGGGGACAAGAAGATGCTACTCACCACACTAAAGAAAGCCAGACCATTGGGAAGAATGTCAATGTCCTCAGCGCCAGCTTCTGCAAGTTCAAGGAGGAGATAAATGTCATTATCAAACTTGGCTATTGGTTTAAGATAGCATAACTGTGGCTTTGTTTACTTTATCTATTTCTTTAGGGATGGTTCCAATTTCTTTTCCAAGGCACTATTGTTTTTAATAAATGTCAGTCTCAACTCTCTCCCACAGTGAACTTCTGACTTTAAATGCTAGATATTTTATGTTTACTCAAATCAAAGTCAAGTTATCACCACGTTTTCAAGTTCGATACAGAACAAGTTGACATCTGCACACTTGTAGGGTAAACATCCAGATGTCTATGTAGAAGTAATTGACAACAGGGGAATATTACTTCCACAAGGAAGGGCCCACAGTCATTTAACCATGCAAATCTCCTGTCCCCCTCGCTGCTCATTCAGTCTGAAGCAAAAAGACATTTTTCTCATTAACAGAGAGAAAACACCTGGGATTACATACTCCCTCTCAAAAAAAAAATGGAAAAGAAAAAGTGGCTATTTGTTCTCATAAGCAAATAAAACTTCCAATTTAATCTTAAAGTTATAGGAAAAACTAGCAAAATAAAATGAATGACAAGTGCGGTAAACTTATGCCCACCACAGCTTCTGATTCCAGTCCCTGGGCTAGGCTACAATTACTATTGATTGTTATTGATTGTCGGCAGTAACCTCCACACAGTATAGCAAAGAATTAGGCAAAAGACCTTCCCCACGGCCTCACTGTACACATTTCGCAGACAGATAATAGAGATCCAAACACAAGAAAGGGATAAAAATGGCTTATATTAAGCCAAATCATGACTCATTCTTTCAGTCCACAAGATCTAATCTTCCTCCTTAAGACCACTCCAAAGGTTACGGCTGAGAAAATTTCTAGGCTGTCAAAACCAAAAAGCATTTATGCCACTGTTCAGGTTTTGATTCATGACCCTGCCCATAGGTGGCTTTTGCCCCCCTGTATCTCTTACCTGATCATAGAACAGAAAAGCAAAAAAACCTAATTGAGAACACAAGGAAGTTTACTTTATAACAGTGAGCCCCTGTCAGCTCCTCAGAAGGAAGTCTTAGTACAAAAGATGCTTAAGCATGTTCTAGTGGTGGGGAGGGGACCTTGGGTCCCTGGAGGGCCACAGACAGGCTTTGGGAAATCTATGAGTATGCTGAAGTTCTGCACATTGAAAAATGTATTGTTTATTTTGCAGATGAGAACTTTTCTGTGACAAGGGTTCTTGATTTATAGCAGATTCATGCAAAGGGCTGTGATAAACTCCAAATGTCTAAGAACCACCAAATATCCTGGTATGTTCAACTTTTGACATTAGATGCTATGTAGTTATTATCACATCTACGAAGCTCATGCTTGAGTTGAAAGAAAAAAAGAGAGCCGGGCAGTGGTGGCACATGCCTTTAATCCCAGCACTCGGGAGGCAGAGGCAGGCGGATCTCTGTGAGTTCGAGGCCAGCCTGGTCTACAGAGCGAGATCCAGGAAAGGCGAAAAACTACACAGAAAAACTCTGTCTCAAAAAACAAAAAACAAAACAGAGAGAGAGAGAGAGAGAGAGAGAGAGAGAGAGAGAGAGAGAGAGAGAGAGAGAGAGACTCTCACAATGTTTAAATCAATTTAGGAGTTAACTATCATTGGCCTCAGGTGGCCCACATACATGTGCACACAGACACACAGAAACACACATGTAATTCCAGCTGAAGGATTTTTTTCTGAGCCCATGTAGTAGAAACTCAATTGACTTTCCTCCCTGAAAATCATTTAAGAAAATTTAACTTCATGTACATATTCATGCATATAAAAAAAGATAACAAAACATCAGCACTGTTTCTTGAGTGGGAGAAGGCTGAGCGAGTTTTATTACTTTATTCTTTTCGCTTTTCAAACTTTCTACAAGCAACAGGAATAGCGTTGTAACAGGATTCATGCCTGGTGTGTGTGGGGCTGTGTTCAACCCCCAACCCCCAAGCTAAATGCATGCATAAGTAAATGAACAAATAACTCAATAACAAGATAAAGATACAAGTTTCTACAAATGCCAGTAATGCATTAATAACTAAGTACACAAATTTCAAAAACATTTCATTTCAGCCACATTGTACCTTTTTATCCCCTGTTTAATCCTATGGCCCCACTCCAGTCAGGAAATTGAACTTTGTGTCTTGCTTATTTTGGAACGTTTTCCAGATCTACTTTCCCATGTCCTTGTCTAGAGCTAATACCACAGTCAGTTTTTATCAGCTCCCATCACCCTCCAATGGCTCCAAGTGAAATCATTTCTGCAGGAAGAAGCTTTCTCCCTTCTCTGACTCAATAGTAATATCAGCAGACATAGTTGCTAATGGAATTCAGTGCTTACAAACTACAAGCTCTTTGTAAGTAATTTCCAATAATTTCAGAATACTGAGAAGTAGTATCCTTTTCTCATATTTTCTATATAAGAAGAGAAGCCTCTGAAACATTAAGCAGATTGTAAATCAATCAATCAGTCAATCAGTCAGTTAACCAACCAACCAACCAATGTCTCCAACTGGGAAGGTGGGATTGGAGTCCTTTGTTATGACCTATGAGTATCAGCCTATTATTTAGTGAACTTTCTGTTCGAACTACAACCTGGTTCTCCCTAAAAAATCACATGTATGCAGCAAGATTGCTCAGCGGGTAGAGCTTGTCACACAGCCTAACTATCTGAATTTGAATCCTGGGGCCTACAGAACCTACTCCCCAAAGCTGTCCTCTGACTTCCACACAATGATCGATTAATAATAGATAGATAGATAGATAGATAGATAGATAGATAGATAGATAGATAGATAGAAAGAAAGATAGATAGATAGATAGATAGATAGATAGATAGATAGATAGATAGATAGATAGAAAGAAAGATAGATAGATACATACATACATACATACATACATACATACATACATACATACATACATTTCACTTTGTAAATTCAGTCATGGACAATTCCAAATCTGAGGTTTTCTCCCCAAATTTTTGCTTTCATGCTTTTTACTAAAATCATCACCAGCTCAAATCTTGAAGCTTTCTTTAAAACCCTTTCTCTAGAAATTCTTCTCAATTAGCACATCTGCTTAGACCCTTCTTCTCACGTCACCAACTGTCCGTCTGCATCAGAGAAGGCCAGCTCTTCCCTAGATCCACACTCCCCTATGTCTTGTTATTTCAGCAACTGTCGATCATCCCTGTCAGAGAAGGCCAGTGGTTTTCTGGTCCCACCTCCCGCTTCCCTTCTAGCAACAGACACATGACAACACAGCCGCCACAATTTCCTGCTGACACCGATGACCACGTGTGTAAGTTCAGGTCAATAGGACATGAGGATAGAAGATATGCACAACCATTCGGCAAAATAAGATAAAAAAAAAGAAAAAAACTATGTACAGTCTTTCCTACCCTTTCCTGCATTGAAATGCCAACAAATGAGGTTGTAATCTTGGACAAAAATGGAAGCAATATGTTGGAGACAGTTTTATTACATCATTAACCTTTGATCGTGAATGTTGACATACAAAGCAGCCATCTGATCACTCTGAGTCCTTTGCTAGACTACCATGTAACAGAAAAATCAAAACAAACTACTGTAACTTTCTGACAGTGATTTAGCCCTTAACAAAACCAAAAGGGTGCATGTGTGTTACTGTAGCCTGTCTATTTGTTGTTGTTATTATTATTATTATCATCATTATTATTTATTATTATTATTTTTAGTCCCACTTTGTAGCTCAAGTTAGTCTGAAATTCACAAAATAGACTAAGGTGACCTTGAACTTATGGTGTTCCTTCTGCCTCTGCCTCCCAAGTTTCAGGATTACAGGTCTATATCACCATACCCTACCTCTTTCCA
This sequence comes from Peromyscus maniculatus bairdii, assembly GCF_049852395.1. Lineage (NCBI taxonomy): Eukaryota > Metazoa > Chordata > Mammalia > Rodentia > Cricetidae > Peromyscus > Peromyscus maniculatus. The sequence goes on along the minus strand of NC_134854.1, from coordinate 20,975,747 downwards.
AATTTTTGATTCACTACTCTGGTGTCTATGCCATTCACTCAGAAAAAAAGATACTACATTTAAAAATAATGTACAATATCTGAATAATTATCTGGACTCTTTAGCTCTCAGATTCTTGTGTGTCATAAAAAGGAAAAAAAGAAATGTAACTCTGTATTTCATTGACTTGGGCTTCTTTGTCTGTTTTTCACACAGGTGGATTGTGGAGCAGATGACAAAAGGTCTAAACCCAAAACAAACTCAGGAGAATTGAGTGCAGTGATTGAGAAGTTAAAAACTTTGTCTAGTCTATAACTCTGAACGTCTAGCTTTTGGAAAAGGAGATTATTTTGAGTTTAAGCTAAGCTCAATCTAACTGGTTCTTGGCATTATACTTTTGATTATATAGATGCTGGTATTACATGAAATTGTCAGTATGTGAAAGCTTGCCTATAAGATAGACCAGGAGGAATTTAAAAATTCAGTAAGTAGTAAACTGACTTCTTCATCACAGAAAATACACATCTTGTATGGTACATGGTTAATACCTATTATTGATTGCCAGACATTATGATATGGTATGTGACAGATATACATCTAAAACACTTAAGAATTACAAAGAGTTCATTTCCAGTGATGATGAACATAGCACTGTAGTGTGTGTGTGTGTGTGTGTGTGTGTGTGTGTGTGTGTGTGTGTGTGAGAGAGAGAGAGAGAGAGAGAGAGAGAGAGAGAGAGAGAGAGAGAGAGAGAGAGAGAGATGGAGACAGAGCACTAGCAGGACGGAGTCTCCACTCTTGAATGGATTAGTGTTAAGTGTCTTAAGACAACTACTAAAGTCTTCCCAAATAGTTCATCCTTATCCTTGTGCCTACCACAAAAAGGTGTTTTTGTGTCCATGGGGATGTTGGCCCAACACACTTATTCCTTGTAATCAAAGACCATCGGACAAGCACCTGCTGTCAATATTTATACCCAGAGGTTTTATTATCCATTACACATTGCTAACATGGCACTCAGCAAATGTTCATATGGTGTGTTCTAACCACAGAGCAAAAACAAAACAGAATGAGGAAAAAAAGCACAATTGTAATTAGATCCAAAAATGTATCCCAAATGTGCTTCTAATCACTTATCGTCTCCGCTCTGTTGGCTTCTGAAGAGCCTCAGAGGCATTAAACACTTCAGGAGAGGGGGCATAGGTGACACATCTCCCCCTTCTCTCCAATTCCAGACAGCAGCTCACACACATCACAACATAAAGGTCACAAACGCAGACAGACGCCTGTTCAGAATACAAATGCTACTGGGCTTGTTTTCCTCAGAGGCACGCTCCATTCCAGTGAGCTGTAACAGGAACACATTTGGCAGTTTGTCCAGTAATGTGTCTGATTGTGCCCTGTTGTCTTCTCTGAGACTGAAAATCACAGAAGGTGGTCTTCACAGAGCCAAGGGCTGTTTAATAATGTGACAATTATTAACTCAATAGCAAAAGTAACCAAAGAGTTCAGTGACCCTGCCTCCCACTCTTGTCCAGCGCCCTTCATAGATGTCTCTTGGGTCTTGTCAGACCAGTTCTGAGGCTCTCTCTCTTCTCTCTCTCTCTCTCTCTCTCTCTCTCTCTCTCTCTCTCTCTCTCTCTCTCTCTCTCTCTCTCTCTCTCTCTCCTCTCTCCTCTCTCCTCTCTCCTCTCTCCTCTCTCCTCTCTCTTCTCCTCTCTCCTCTCTCCTCTCTCCTCTCTCTCTCTCTCTCTCTCTCTCTCTCTCTCTCTCTCTCTCTCTCCTCTCCTCTCCTCTCTCCTCTCTCCTCTCTCCTCTCTCCTCTCTCCTCTCTCCTCTCTCCTCTCTCCTCTCTCCTCTCTCCTCTCTCCTCTCTCCTCTCTCTCTCTCTCTCTCTCTCTCTCTCTCTCTCTCTCTCTCTCTCTCTCTCTCTCTCTCTTCTTGCCAGGAGGCAGGATAAAGTAAGTTGTTGGATTACTTGGGACTCCACAAAACCTTCAGTTTTAGGACTGGCTGCACCATCCAGCAGAAATCAAGTCGGCCTGCCTTTTGGCTTTGATCCTGAGTCTGGGTGCTCCCCTTAAACGTCTGGATGGCAGTAAGAAGCCCCATGAGAACTATTCAGAGCAGGGAGAAGGAGCTAGGGAAGTACAAAGACAGCAATGAAGAAAAGGGGACAGATTCATGAGAAAGACATGAAAAGAACATGGGGTCAGCAGCACACCTGCACAGAAACTCTGTGCTAACACAGAGACTTGGCTTTTGCTGGGAAATTACTATAAATGCTGTTGGGACTTAGTGTGGTTATAAATTGGTGGCATTATCAGTTTTGTCCACTTGATGGTAATTCAGTGATCATTACCAAAACTTGAAACATTTCCTAAAGACAGAAGTCCCTCTGTTAAGTATCTATTCACAAACACACAAACGAAAGAGCAACGATGATCACTGATTTGTGTAAGGAACCTTTCAGCGAGGTGAAGAGAAAAGGCAAAGAACAGGAGAACACATGCATCAGCTGTTCATCTGAAAAGGAGTTAGTGTGCAGAATGCATAAAAAATTCAGATAATCCCAGAGCAAAACCAAACCACCAAAATACAAAATCCAGCTGAAAAATGGGCAGTAAACAAAAATGTTTACTGTCCCCAGTAAACAAAAATGTTTACTGTCCCCAGTAAACATTTATAGAAAGAAGACATACAAAGAGCCAACAAAAACGTTGAATATCTAATTATTAAGGAAGTGCAAGTCTAAACTACAGTAAGATAAGATATATCTCAATCCTCTAGAATGGCTCTAATTAAAAAGACCCCCAAAGTAAGAAATGTTGGTGCAGATGCAGAGAAAGGGGAAGTCTTACCTGCTGCAGGTGGTGGTGGTGGTGGTGGTGGTGGTGGTGGTGTGTGTGTGTGTGTAAATAACATAGTCATTGTGGACAGCAGTGCAGAGGTTCACTGAAGCAAGCTACCTATGATCTAGCAACCCCTCGACTGGGTAGATATCCAAAGAAATGAAGTCATTAAATCAAAGACATATCTGTATGACTATGCTATTGCAGCGATACTTACAATGATAAGAGATAGACTCAATCAAGATGTCCACCCATGGATGTAGACTTAACAAATTTGGTAGACCTCATCTGTAGTTATATTAGAATATTATTCTACTACAAAAGGATGAAATCTTGAGCCAGCTGTAATCACAGCACTCAAGAAGCTGAGGCAGGAAGATCATGAGTTTGAGGCTAGATGGAGGTAAACAATAACTTTTGGGCCAACCTGGGCTACACCATGAGCCTCTCCCCAAAACCAAAACCAAACCAAAAACCTCTATACAACAAAAATGAAGAGGCAAAGGACAGTCTCCTCTCATCTGCAGCAACAAGACTTGACCTGGAAGATTTTGTGTTGTCAGAACAACCAGGCTCAGAAAGAGAAGAGGTAACCTGTTCTTACTCAGTTGTGGAAGCTAAAAAAATGTTTGTCACACAGAAATAGAGACTATAACATAGGCCACTAGATGCTGGGAAGTCAAGGAGGCAGGAGAATAGCAGACTGAACAATTCATGCCAAAATAGGGTTGGACGTTGTCCTGATGTTCTATAGCACGGTAGAGTAAGCTCGGTCTATACCACTAAGTAGGTCCTTTAAAATAACAAAGACGGCAAAGTTTGAAGATGTTCAACACTTAGTAGTAGTAGTAGTATCTGAGGAGGTGGAAATCTGATTTATTTGATTTAATCATTGCCGATTGCATAAATGTACAAAATTATAATACTGTACCCCAAAGAAACATAAACATTTATCATTAAAAAAGTTAAAAAGGAAAAGAATATGAAATCTTTGTGTTTCATATAGTAAACAAACAAAGTTTCATTTGATGTTCCTTATGTATTCTGACTGAACAGGATAAAGTAAGTTACTTAGTTAGAAAGTTTGAGGGTTAATCTGTTTCATGTAAATATTTAATAATAAGGCATAACTTTGTAGACTGAGGCAGCTCTAGAATATCTATGACAGAAAGAATGTAATGGAAATGTTTGCACAATTCCCCTTGAGAGTCAGTTGGAAGGGTGAGCAGCTGCTGGTTTTCCCAATTTGATATTTAGTTCAGCTTTGTTTGATTTTCTCCTCTTTCCCACTTCCATCTTTCCCCTTCCTTTTCTCTTTTTTCTTCTCCTTTTTTATGTCCTGGAAACAGGGTATGCTACTCTACATCAGGCATTTCTTCAGTTTTAAAATATTAGGTACCTTAATCAAAATAAATATCCTGCCCCCTTTTGTTTCTAAGGTAGTCTGTAGAATTCCTTTGCTGAATTAATGATTAAGATGAGATTCCTCTGGAAATGCTCTGTAATTTGGGCAGGAAATTATAAGGTAAGGTAAGAGATTATAATTAGCAGCCCAATGGGTAAACAAATGTGGCACATATATACAATAGACTTTTTTTTAGCCTTAAAGCCCAACATGGGAACCCATACTTGTAATACTAGTACTTGCAAGTCAGGAGCAGAAAGATTTTGTTGTTGTTGTTTTGAGACAAGATTTCTATGTGTAACAGTCCTGACCGCCCTGGAACTTGCTTTGTAGACCAGGCTGGCCTTGAACTCACTGAGATCTGCCTGCCTCTGCCTCCCAAGTTCTGGGATTAAAGGAGTGCACCACCACCTCCTGCCCCAGAAGGATTTTTATGAGTTCAAGGTCAGTTTGAGCTACAAAAGTGAGTTCCAGTTTAGCCTGGTATAAAGTATAAGTTCTCTGATAATGAAAATACATTTAACATTACTGAATTTTATACTTCAGATGGTTAAAATGATGAACTCTGCATTTTACCTCACATACTTTTTAAAAATTTAAAGAAACAAAAAGCCTCCCAATATAGCAAATGTACATTAAAAGGAAACTTAACAAATAAATCATAGAACATGGAAGTATTCTATGATTTGAGGCCAAACAAGCAGGTCTATGTGGTGAGTTCCAGGCTAGTCAGGGCTACATAGACTATATCTCAAACAAAAACAAGCAAACAAATGAACATACCCCCCCAAAGTAAACAAAAGAACAACAAAAGAAAGGCCGGCATGGGACTACGGTCATGGTAGCTCAGGTGATAAAGTATTTGCCTTGCCGACATAAGGACCTGAGTTTGATCCTGTCTAGGCAAATGAGAAATACTGTCTCCAAACAAAATGAAGAAAAGCAAGATAGATAGCACCTAAGAAACATTAGCTGAGCTTGTCCTGTAGTCTGCACACCTATACACACAAATGCCCCCCCCCCAAAACATACACATTCACCTGTGAATGAGTGCAGGAGCACACTCACAAGCACACGTACACACACACACACACACACACACACACACACACACACACACACACACACACACCTGTACATACAGACACCTGTACAAACCTGAGAAATAGATCTACATATTCTAATTCATAGTGCTGCCGGAAGGACAACAGCTCATTAGGATGCCATTTGTGACAACAAGCATGTATATATTTACCTTCATGTGCACTAAGTCTGTGGGGGAATCTCTAGAGATGCCTCTGAGAAAGAATGAAGTTTGCTGAAGACTGTTCTGTTTGCCACTTTAGATTGCATTTGAACACAAAATGTTTATATGAACTTCTCATAGAGAGTAATGTTCAGCTATTAAAAAGGAAGGTAGTTATGTGGATAAAATTGACCAAAACATAGCATTAAGTGAAAAACTCTGATTCAGAAATATTCAAACTTATTAACAGTGTTATTGGCTATAAGGAGCAGGACACTTCTGCACGAGATAAATTTTAATCTGCTTTGAGCAAAATCCAACTCTCTCTCCCATGGCCAGACACTGTCTCACAAAGGCTAGAAGGGGCACAATGTTACTTCCATCCTACAGCTCAGAGAATTCTTTAAAAAAAAGCCCAAGAGTTTTTGAGTCTAAAAATCTTCAAAGTCAACATTATAAGCAACAAACAGGAAGCCCAAGCTTTGCCCACGTTCATGCTGCAAGTGTGTGTAACAGGACCAGAGCAGGAAACAAGGTGTTCTGACATCTGACTGTCTCTGATCACACCATGGGCTGCCGTTAAGAAAAGCCCAAGCCAGCATTTCTGTCACCTGCTGATAAGTTAAAAGTAATTACCAAGAATCTACTAACTCCTGGGGACTTTGGTAGATGGCAAAGGTAAAAACCAACAAGACAGGGACTCTGCCCTGGAGGAAACTACAGAGAAGGTGGAGAGGCCCACTGCGCCTGTTCAGATCCCTCATTGTCTGCTGAAGACCCGAGCTGCTCTTAGAAGCTGCCCCTGAGACTTGGACACCATGCCACATCCTACCTAGAGTCAGGAGGGCAGGACCCACCCTGAGTATCTGCTCTCCCTTTCGGTGTTCACAGCTAAGAAGATTAAATAAGAGTTTGTTGTTGCTCCTCTGATGGTTTGAATGAGAAAAACTCTCATAGGCTTGTATGTTTGAATGCTTGGTCCCCAGTTAGAGAAGGTGGTTACAAAAGACTGGGAGGTGTGGTTTTGTTAGAGGAGGTGTGTAACTAAGGGTGGGCTTTGAGGTTTCAAAAGCAGGCCCATCTTTCTGAAAATTGTGTATCAAATGTGAGATCTCAGCTACTGCTACGGTGACATGGCGGTCTGCATGCTTCTGCACTCCTGGTCATGATGGCCATGGACTAACTCTGAAACTGTTAAGCAAGCCCCTAATTGAATGTTTTCTCTTATAGGTTGCCTTGGTCATGGTGACTCTTCACAGCAACAGAAAAGTAACTAACACACTGCTGCTGTTGTTGTTCCCAATAAATAGTAGTAAGCATCAATTGTATGAAGTGGATAGCTGTTCCAGCTTTGACCTGGAAGTACTACCCCTAGTGAGGCTTCTTGTAACTGTCATGCCTACCTATGACCTGCCCCTGGGGCAGGGCAAAGATGGGAGCCCTTAAGACCCGAGGTCTCTTGGTTCCTTGTGATCCTGGATGCTGGATGATAGACCAAGCAGAGTTCTCTAGAGAATACTGCTGGACTGCATTTCATCTCTCCTGGATCCTGTAACCAACCCCTTTACTGGCTGTAAGTTAACCCCCAAATAAGCCTCCTTTTTAACTACATGGAGTTGCCTTAATAAATCCCCCTATATCTGGCACCCAATGTGGGGCATGAACCCATGACCCTGGGATTAAGAGTCCCATGCCCTACTGACTGGAGTTGCCTTAATAAGTCTCCCAATAATTTTTTCAGGGAGAAGACGAGATGTTGGTGACAGGATGGTGAGCAAGATCAATACTGTTCCTACTTATGTAGAATACACCTTCCTCCCAAATTCCCACCACTGGTTGACCACTAAGACGTCAGAACACAGCGCAGGGGCATGTAAAGTTTTAACGATATAACTATATAAACAATTTAAAGACGTCCCCAAGGGAACCAGAAATCAAACAATGAACATATACACAATGAATTGGCCTAAGAAAGAAGAAATACAGGAATCCTAAGACCAAAAAGAATGGGCCAGAGAACGAGCTGTACTAATAACTGTTGAATGACAGCAGAGATATAGACAGCACCTGCCAGCGAGCACCAGACGGTACCGTGAACCGCAAGCATCTTCTCATACATACCGATTCCTTTAATCAAGTGGCAGTTTGGAAGGTCTACAGACTCTACTTCTCTGGAGGCTTTGAGTCGGTTCCTGGTGGAAAACAAAAGAGAACTGTTTGTGTATTTGTTTCCTGCTTCATCTCAGAAAGGTTTTTAAGTGGCATAGAGCAAGCCATAAAGGATTATGAGAGAGATGGCGTGAAAATGCATGTAGGAACATACAAAGCACAAGAAACAACATTAATTGCATGGAGCACTTAGTTCTCCACATGGACAGGGTTGAAAGATAGAGCTGTGAACTCAATAAATAACACACGCTTGCAATTTCCTGGAAAAATATAAACAGAGCACCAGCTCTGTAGTCTCATGGCTCTATCTCGGGAAGGGAGGGCAGATGTTCAGCCAGAAGCCCATCGTTCTACTGAGGATCCAAATGATGAAAAATGGCAGTGAGTTTCTCTCTGTGGGGAGAGCTCTCAAAGGGCTGGGGAGGTGGGGTGCACAGTGAGCTGGCTCAGTGGGTAAAGGTGCCTGCAGCCAAGCCTGGCCTCCTGACTTCCATCCCCAGGACTCACCTGGTGGAAGGAGAAAGCGTCACCACAAGTTGTCCTCTGCCTCTACATTGGTATCCTTCTCACCCTGGCACATGTACAAAGTCAAAATACGAATGCAATTTCAAAAAGGAAGGAAGAAAAGGCTGAGGATGGGGCACCATGGGTAGAGTCCTTTACTGACTCGCACAGAGCCTTGAGTGTGCCCCTCAGTGTGGTGGCACATGGCTTCAGTCCCAGCACTCAGGAGGTGGAGGCAGAAGGATCGGCAGTCTGCGTTCATCCTCGGGGGATGTAGAGAAATTGAGACCAGCCTGTGATGCATGGATGTTTCCAGTATTAAAAACTTTAAAAGACACTAGCAATTTGTCATAGCCTGACACACAGCAGAGGCTCAGAAACAGTTATTAAGGAGTTAGAAAGTCCCCATCCTTTTGATAATATTTTTGGGGATTAGAAGTTTGGAGAACAGCAGTCACGTTTGTAACTAACAGAATTACTTGCTCAAGTGCACGTGTGTGTTGTGGGGTTGTTTAAGGAAGACTGCAAAGTAATAATAAAGGAATGCTGGGGACTAGGGGGTTATCCCCTGCTTCCCTTACGCCCCCGACGCCTGCCAGGCAGTCTGGGCCGGCACACATGGAAACTTTTATTTTGAAGGCCACATACTCCTGGCTTTCTGCACCCACCTCCTGTGTTCTCATCCTCTGTCTCTGTTCTGCAGCCTGCAAACTCACAGGGAATGTTACACTTCCACCGTGGTTTCCACAGCCATACATTTAAGAGTCAAAGTAGCAATTTGTTTTGTGCTCCCCTGTCCCAGTCTCTGACAGCTTCTGCCTCCCAGGCCTGAAGAAGGGGCTTAGCCAACAGGATGCCTGGGCCTAGATAACCCAGAACCTATGGGATGGTGCCAACTACACGTGGCTGTTCATAGCATCTGTCAAGTTTACAGAAAAATGCTTTAAATGTATTATGAATGTATGTGAGGATAATGTGTGTTGGGAGGTGCAAGCAGGTCTTACAGTATGTGGAGGTCAGAGGGCACTGTTGTGGATTGGGTTCTCTTCTCCCACCGTTAATGGGTTCTGGGGATAGAATTCACACGTCAGGTTTGTACAGGAGGCACTTTAACCTCTGAGCCATCTTTCTGGTGCCAAAACAAAAATAATGCAATCAAATCACATTCTATTCCTTAAAATGCAGCCATAAAGCAAATAAATACTCTGTGAGTATGTAAAGGCAATAAAAGATACATTAAATAAATAAAAGTTTTAAAGCGAATGCAATAGAATATAATGAATTCAGTCCTATATGTTCCTAGAGCAGTTTAAAGCAAATAGCAACAACAAAAAGAGGTATAAATAATTGAAGCGGCTGTCGCAAGAACAGTACCGACAGAAATGATGCCAGTGGTCATGGTGATTGAAGGAAGGAACAGTAAAAATAGCTATAATTTGCTGTGGATCTACGTTGGTCGCTGTTTTATCCGATATACCTCAGTGAATTCATTAAATTCTCCAACTATCCCGGTGAACTGGGTACCATCAGCTCCATCTAACATACGATAAAACCAACTCGGAGAGACGGAGGCAAGCTTCCTTGCAGCTGTTTGAGAGCCGTGACTTTTCTCCCGGTTCTTTTCTCAGACAAGGGTGAAGAGATCTGGGTTCTTGGGTTATCAGTACTACAGCCATGACCCCTGGCAGGTCAGTGGCTCCCTGTAGGTCTCAGTCTTCTTCACAAATACAGTAAGGAGGAGCCTAGAAAACTTCCAGATGCCACCAACGACGACACTGTGGGATGTGGAGATGTGGAGATGCATCTAATCAACAGGTTCTAGTAAGCGTCCTGTGTCATCGTGGATGCTGATTTTATACAACTCGCTGATGAAGCCTGCTACACCATATACAGCTGGGGATGGCAACAATGCTCATCAACCTTCTCAAAGGAAAGCTGGAGGCCTATTAAGTTGAGAAACTGTGCAGCTAAATGTAATTTATTCCAGGTAGCAGGTTCTGATGCACTGTTACTAAACAGGGGCATCTTCATCTAGGTTAGGTGCCCTGTGCCTTTGCTATCGATGCAATCTATCTAGTGATAATACTGTAGAGTCACAGGAGAGCTGAGTGTGACTGAGTTAACCAGAGAATTTTCCCCGACTCTCCTTTATTAGAAAAGGAGAAGATTTGCTTAAATCTTCCACGGCCCAGTTGCCCCAGTTGGTAACTGCTAGCCATTTTCCCTGGAAGGGCTCTCTGCCCCTGCTAGCGACTGGAATATATATTCTATATATTGTATCTACCCCAGATGCTATGGCTTCCCAGAACAACACCACCTCCAGTTTTCACACTTCTTCCACGGTCTTCCCGCGGGAGAGGTGGGAAGAACCGTGACCTTCTTGTATGTAGGTGTATTCAAAGGAATTAAGTTTTTGGAAAAAAAAAATTCTCCCTAGTGGGAACAACACAACAAGAAAGCCAGCTACCCTCCCTTCTTCCTCTACAACCGGGCCACACACACAACGCTTGCTTCAACCGCAGCCATTCTGCACTCCTGCGGGGAATGTCAAGTCGAGAGTGAAGGGTTAAGTCACACAAATATACAAATAATCTAGTTGTTTGAGTCCCATGGGATTCTCTCAACACAGAAGTAAAATTACTAGTCCAGGGTGTAGGGTAAGCAGCACTTTCTGTGGATTTGGGCTATCTGGCTATGAACCCGGAATTCTTAAATGGCAGTCATTAACAGGAAATCAATCTCTTTTTCTTTCTGGAGACAGCAGGTCCTACCTAGACTGGAGCTGGACAGAGGGCTGTTGTCATCCTACCTGAAGACAGGGAGCAGTAAGACATGCCACACAATGGTGCAATGTGCTCTGGGTAAAGGGAACCCTGCAACCACCAGCCAGACTTTTTCTCTTCACCGTATCTCACTGCCTTTGAATTTAAAAAAGTTGACAGGGCTTTATCTTCTGTGTACACATGTATATAAAAAGGGAGCTTTATCTTCTATACACAGACTTAGAAAGCCCTTTGGAATTTGCCCCTATGGCCCCTGCAATGCTTACACTAGGTAACTGAAATTTGTTCTTAGGTATGTAAACCTGGGGAATTTCGTTCAATCACGGGGAAGCCAGGAAGCTTTGCGGGAACTGGGCCATAGGGTACTAGAAACTGAAGAGCACAGACACAGCCCTAAGGAATTCCCAGTTGGACTCACCAGCTAATCTCTCCAGAAGTCAGTTATTTACAGGCCAATTAGAGAAAGGAAAGTATCTATCTAAGGAGACAGTGAAGGCACAAAAGCAAAAGGACGTTCTCCTCAAGTGTCAATCAATGTACCTTTGGGGTACGTAGATCAGCTGGTGGAGGGCTCGTCTGGCACACACAAATCCCTGAGTTTCGTCCCTAGCTCGGCATAAACTAGGCTTGCCTGCACAAGCTTTAATTCCAGGACTCAGCAGATGAAGGCAGGAAGACCAGACATTAAAGCCCAAGACCATCCATCTCGGGCTACATAGGAAATTTGAGGAGGCTAACCTGGGCTACATGAAAGCCTGTATTTTTTTTTCCTTTTAAAGTTTACCTATCACCTAACATAAAGAAGTTCTACTCTTATTGAATGCATGTGTATGCATGCATGGTGCACGTGTGTGTTGGGAGTATATGTGTGTGTATCTGCCCATGCATGTGTGAAGGCCAACAGTCAGTCTCAGTTGTCTACCTCAATGGCTGGCCACATAATTTTTTGAAAGAAGAGCTCCCACTGGACTTGGAACTCACTGATTAGTGAAACTAGCTTACTAATGAGCTTCATTCAGGGTTACCTTCTCCTCACTCCAAGTCTGTGCTGGGTTTATAGACAGACATTCACATTGGTGGCTTTTATGTGGTGTTGGGGAGCTGAACTCAAATCTTCATGGTTGCCCAGTGGCCGCTTTACTGAGCCATCTCCCTACCCAAGAAGATCTAGACTCTGGACAAAGTGAGCAGCACATTGCAGTCACACAATAAATGATGAAGAGGAGGATGGCAAAGACAGAACTAAAACGGCTGCCCCTTCTGAAGGGGTCTGAAGGAAACTCTAGAACGTTCCTGTTAGAGATGTGATAAAAGGCATCCGGCATCAGCTGCTGTGATAGCTCAAGTGAAGGAAGTCCTTGCTACTCAGTCTTGACCTGAACCTGAGGTAGATGGACAGAACCAACTCCCAGAAGGTGTCCTCCTAGTGCATTCACATACACACACACACACACACACACACACACACACACACACTAATGACAATAACATTTTTTAAAGTTTTGAAGGTACAAGCATCCAAGCAAACTGTTGAGACTTGTGTCTTGGGGTTCCTGCCCACGCTTTGTTCTCTGGTGTACTAAAGTCTCATGACTCGTCCATGTCTGTCTCTGCAACAGACAGCAACTAGCCTGGGAGTGCCGGCCTACCTCTACTTTCTCCTCTGTTGCCCAAGAAGGGAGGGGCAGAAAGGGTGGCAATGGAGCATCTTCCCCAGGGAACCTTAGCCAGCTACAGCTCAGTGGGATAAAAGACAACTTCAATGACATTTATCCATTGGGGACAAACCTAACGAAAATTTATCCATTGTTTATCTAAAATGCAAGCTGAAATTTAAGTGGGCATCCTAGGAGAGAGAAATAGCTTGGCAGCCAAAGTCCCATTTTTAATAATTGAATAAGCAGATAGAAGGGACTAGTTAGGGTAAAAAGAGCAGCACACAGCAGCCAGCTTGCTCTGAAAAGCCTTTCCAGCAGGGAGCTCGGAGCACCCTGTTCTTTGAAGTAGAGTCTGAGAGGAGCATGCTGCATTTGATCTTGTCACCACACTGCAGGCAGGAGACCCAGGCTATCCTTCAGTTACATGGTCACCATACTAATACAGGGTACCTAGTCAAACCTGTCCTTAGTGTAATGATGTCGTCGCAAACTGCATGCTTACACTAAAAAATGTTATATGTACATTGCTAAGAACGACGGGGGCTGCTGAGATGGCTCATTGGAAAAGTATTTCCTGTACCCACATGAGGTCCTGAGCTTGGTCCTTTGCACCCATGTGAACGTTGTACACAGTAGTACAGGTCTGAAATCCCAGTACTAGGGTGACAGAGACACTGGAATCCATGGAGTCCACTGGCCAGCCAGGCTAGGGGAATCACTGAGCTCCTGGCTCAGTGAGAGACCCTGTTTCAAAACATACGGCACAAAGTAATTGAGGAAGGCACTCAGTGTCCACCTTCAACCTCTGAGTGTGTGTGCACGCACAAATTCATACATGTACAAACATACATATAGCATATATACACACACGAAATGATTCTCTATTTATATGAACCCCAAACTTAACTGGTAAACATGGTTGTTTTGGGGGTTTGGGACAGGGAACACTCTAACTACACAACACTGTTCTCCCCTGTCCTATTCTCGCGTCATCCCATTTGGAGCTTCACCTCTCCAACAAAGTCACCAAGTCACAAGGTACAAAATCACTACTCATAAAAGTTGATCTCAGTCAGGGTTTTGTAAAGAATGTTCTCAACAAGTTGTAAATTATCTACCCTTTGCATTCAGTGTGTGTGTGTGTGTGTGTGTGTGTGTGTGTGTGTGTGTGCGTGCGCGCGCGCCTTGTGGATGCGTGGATGTGGATGTATGCACCCATGTGCAGACATGTAGAAATCATATGAGGACCGTGTTTCTTCCTCTGTTGCTCTCCACCGTATCACCTAGAGCCAGCCTGGGGCTACGGGCATACACGGCCCTGTCGGATTTTTATGTGAGTACTTTGGATTCGAACTCAGGTCTTTGGGCTTGCACTCCAAGCACTCACCAGTAGCCATCTCCCCAGCCATGTCAGTTGTGGTCCGTGTTACTTTTCATAAATCTGTAACTATACTTGTCACTCAAAGGGACTTAAACGTTGGACTTTAAGGTTAGTAAGAGCAGGGGGATCATTGACTAATAACTAAGAAAAATTCATCTCGTGGACACATTAATGATTTAACCATTAGTGATGACTGGGTGAGCCCAGGAATTTTTGTGTCTTATTCTTAATACTGAGAGCTGAACAGACGGCACAAAATCACTGAAGTCTCAAGACCTCGAAAGCACAGGAAACAGAAACAAGAGGCTACATCCAACTGGAAAGCTTCTGTCGAATGAAACAACCAACCAAAAGACTCGGGACACAACCCACAGAAAGGGAGGATGCATCGGAGATACATTTGATAATGCCCAAACCTGTAAGAAACTTGCACAATGCATTAGCAAAACCAAGCAACACAAGCAAACAAAACCCCAAATAAGCCAAAGCCCTGAGTAGAGATTTCTTAGAAGACAAACGATAGCCAAGGTGCTTGTGAAGAAATAACCAGTGTCATTAATCATCACAAGATGCAAATGGAGCTCTCCAAGAGATATTGTCTCACTAGTTAGAATGACTGCTACCAAAAGGAGCTAAAGTAATAGTGGGCACATCTTTAGACTGGAGATTAAACACACGGTCCCACATAGGCTGAACTCTACCACTGAGCTACACACCCTGTTCAGAAAGAGAACATTTTTCTTTTCTTTTCTTTTCTTTTCTTTTCTTTTCTTTTCTTTTCTTTTCTTTTCTTTTCTTTTCTTTTCTTTTCTTTTCTTTCTTTCTTTTTTGAAACTGTGGGTGATAATGTTAAATGTTACACCACTGTGGAAACATATGGAGATGTCTTAAAATTTATTTAAGTAGAAGTACCGTATAGGATCCAGCAATCCCAGTACTGGATATATATCCAAAGGAAATGAAACTCAGACTTGAGAGACACTTGTGTTCTGATAGCTTCTCAGCATATACACAACAGCTCCCAAATGGAAACTCCCTAAGTGTCTAGCAAAGATAGATGGGAAAGGACAATGTGGTAGACATGTAAAATGGATACAATGTTATGCTATTCAGTGAGAGAAAAGGATGAAGGAGCAGCAAAGTGTTGCATGTCAGTAATCTAGCCCTCAGGAGACTGAAACAAGATTTCATGACACAGATGCCAGTCTGGGCTAGAGAGAGAGAGACTCTGTCTTAAAGAGCCAGGAAGGAGCCAGTTGTGGTGGTGGTGGCCCACACCTTTAAACCCAGCACTCAGGAGGCAGAGGCAAGCAGATCTCTGTGAGTTCAACCTGGTCTAGGGATCGAGTTTGAGGACAGCAAAGGAAGGATGTCAGGAAGAAAAGGAAGGAAAATGGGGAAACTCACAGATAAGTGTGAAAACTGATAAAAGTTGAAGTATAACAGTGGTTACCCAAGGCTAAGGATGAGCCAGTGGCAGTGGAGCCATTGGCCAGAGGGTACAGCACTGTGACAAAAGGCAGGAGAAGGAGGTCTGCTGTCTCCAGCAGTGCAGCGACCGTAAATAACAATAGTGTATGCTTCCAACTAGAAAGGAAGGAGTTTTACCATCTTCATCTCAAAAAATGGAGCAAGTGCTTAAGTGACGGCTGTGCTTATCATCATAGGTCTTATATGTTGAAACATGAACATTGTAGCCCATAAGTATGTATACTTATATCGATCAAAACCAAAGCATGGCCCAAACTGATCTAATGCATGAATGTTCTGCAGAAGCATTACAACGAAGGCCAACATTGCCACTCCCTACCTCGGGCATAAGCACCCCTCCTTGTTCAAGGCTCCCACCCCCACACTCTTCACACTGCCTTATCACCAAGCGAAGGAAGCTGCAGCTAGGGGACAGGGGATTATCTTGCAAGCCGTACTATCACTTTGGCCTTGCCGCTCATTCCCGGAGATGCAGTCTGGGTCTCCTTTATCGTTTCCAGCCTTCTGTGAAACTTTAACTGTTTTCCCCACATCCAGTTCAGTAGCTCTCAACCCTGATGCGGCACACAATACACAGGATTATCAAGAGAAGGGTGTGGCCTGTGTTTTGATTTTGTAGCGTGGTGCTGGGGCGGGAACCCCGAGCTTCATGCATGCTGGGCAAGTGCTGTGTCACTGAGCTACACTGCAGATCTTTAGGGAAGAGCTATACGTCAAAGAAAAGAAAATCCTGTGGATCGTGGTGGTGTGTGCCTGTGACAGCAGCAAGTCAGGAGACCAAGAATCCTGAGTTTCAAGACTAGACTGGGCTTCAAAATAGAGGATACACAGTGAGACTTCACCTTTAAAAAAAGAAAAGAAAAGAAAAAAATCGAAGGCCTAGGCCCCACCTGGACCAACTGAATTAGAATTTGTCACCTGGTGCCACTTGACCATCAGGGCTCCAGGATATCCTAACATCCATTGCTCGGCTTCGGGCACATTTGTACAATGCACAACCCCTTAGATCAGCTTGATACTAAACAACCAACAAGCACTAACACCTCCCTGTTGCCTGTCAGGGAGAGCCCAACTTTGCAGCCTCAAACACACGCTCCGGGTTTGCCCCGCCCTTCTCATCGGACTTCACGCTGCTCCCAGTCTTCCCTAATATGGCCCCTTTGCTGGCTCTGCACTTGCCACAGGGGCTGGTCTCCTTCACCGACCATAGCTGTCAGATTGCTCTTCCTCCTTCCAGAACACCTCCGAGGACTGCATCTTTTCCCTTTAACTCTAGAAAGGGACTTTCCTGTTTGGGATAGCCAGTTACGATAGTTTTCTCCTGTATCAGAAAGGACTTCACTTAGGGTTTCCAGTTCTCTACAGGAACCTGGGCCAAAAGTGTACCTATTACTGAGTAGGCGCTCAACTGTTCTGGAACTCTTTTGCAAGAGGCTTAGAAAGTTTGAATTGGTAATTTGAAAGCATGATGTCTACCCAGAAGGTTTTCGCTGTAGTTAAAATCTAGCAATCGCTCTCTCTTGCTCCTGGAGCTCTGGTGAATAAATAAGGAAATGATGTAAGAACAGTAGCTGCCTCGGTCAAGCGTCTTTGATCTCCAGCGCCAAGACTGGAGCGCTGAAGTTTCCCCAACTATTATGGTGGGGAGGGATGGGTTCCGGCTGAGAACAGCACCAGTGACCTGAAATGAAACTGTATAATTAGAGCGTCCACGCATGAGTAATAGTTTTGTTTTCAAATTAAAGCACTGGGTTTGCCCTTGGGACATTTGCAAAGCTCTCACTTGTCCGCCTAGGCAGAGCAACTTCCTTAGCCACCAGCAAAGGCCAGGAAACTTTTCACAAAGTCTCTAGGCCGTGGTAGCTGGGCTGGGACGGGTGAATGGGACACCGGTGGCGATGATCCAAAGTTCTTCCCTCCGCCGGGATCCCCGAGCTGCGGAAGCTCGATCACCGGGGCCCCCACAAGCTGCTGGGCCATTCCAACCTGAGGACCTGGGACCCGGGGTCCTCGGCAGCACCTACCTGAGTGCCAGGAACCGCTCACCCAGCAGCGCCAGCCCGATGCCCAGCAAACTCAGAGCCACCAGCCGCCCCATGGCGCGGGACCCGCCCGCCGTCTGGCTCCGGCCTGGCCCGGCTGCTCGGGACGCTGGGCCAGCTCCCCGCCCCGAGCGCACGGCCGCGCCCGGTCCCCGCCCCGAGCGCCGGCTCTGCAGCCCAGGCTCCGCCCGGCGCCGCCGCCTCGGAGCACACCCGCACATGACGGCGTGGGAACCCGACTGAGCCGACTCCTGTCCAAACACCCCGACAAAGCTCGCCCGGCTGCACCTGCTCAGCTCCCTGGGAAACTTTAGGGTGACCTTTGTGGAGTTTTCTTGCCTTAGTTAAGTTTGGGGTTTGCTTCTGTTGTTTTGGTTTGGTGTTTGGGGGCATTTTTCCTCCCCCCCCCCCTTTTTTTAAAATTTTTTTTTAATTTTTTTTTTTGTTTTTGGTTTTGAGAAGCGAGGAATCAAACCCAGGACCGTGTCCATATTAGGCAGATACTGAGCCACATCTACAATCACAGAACAGTTTGGTTGTTGGATATAGGTGTGCAATATTTTTACATTTAAATACAAAATGTATTTAATATTAAATGATGTCGAAAATGGATTAAACATTATGTATTAAATATATAATATATATTAAAATTGTACTTTTTATTTCCTTTTGTTTTATTAAACATCATATACTAAATGTATAATATATATTAGAGTTGTAATTTTTTTTAATTCTTTTTGTTTTTAAGACAAGGTCTCATGTAGTCAAGGTTGGCAGTGAACTTCTGATCCTCCTGCCTCCAAATGCTTGGGCCGCTCATGGCCCTGACTAGAGTAATATGTTTTGGTTTAGTTTTTTTATTTCATGGGCATGGATGTTTTGCTTGCATATATGTATTTGCACCACATCCATGCCTGGTGTCTACAGAGGTCAGAAAATGTTGTCCAATACCCCAGGAAATGTAGCCAGTGTTCTTAATGCTCAGCCATCTCTCCAACTATGATGTTTCAAATAGTTTTTTCCTTTTTCTTTTCTTTTCTTTTTTTTTTTTTAGTTGGGGAAAAAAAGCAGTTCTGGACAGGCATTACAAAAATAAAGGTGGAATAACATCCTTTTATATTAAGATTTATATTGGACAAAATCCCACAAACTCAGAATTCATTGAGTATTAGTAAATTTTCTCTTCTTTCTCCCTTTTCATTTTAATACTCACATTTATGTACACTTATATTTTTATATTCACGAGGAAATAAAAGGTATAAAAAGGGAGCTCACTCACTGAGGTTGGAACAGCTGCTGACTGTAACTGCAATAATCTGAAATCAGTTTCGAATTGTTCCAGGGTTTAATTGCTACCTGCAGAAGTTAATGCAGAAGTTAAAACCAGGGGATTCTGAAAGAACATCATTCTTTGACAGTGTTTTATTATTGTTGCCTAGGCTGACCTTGAATTTGAGGCTTTCTTGCCTTACCCTCAAGAGGATTACCAGCATATGCTGCCACATCAGGCCAAACTTCTGTTTTGTAACCAGCCATTAAGAAAAAGCAGATGCCAGTTTGTACCTGGCCCCTCACCAAAGGGAAAAGAAAAAAAGATCTCTCTGCTCCACACATCTGTGACCAGCCCTGAGGGAGCCTGGGTTGTATCCAATGGCCGATGGAGAGCTGAACAATTGTTCTAAGTCCCAAAGGCTGTATCTTTCATGCACTCTCCATTACAGATACCTTTGCAAAGTAATGCTTGCTAGTGCACACAATTAGATGCATGGGATTGCAAAAGAAACCAACTGCACTGAAATGTGATCACTGAAGTGTTTTAAAAATGAGTTCATGCCACAGAAATATATAATAATGCCATACCCCTCCAAATCCTAGCATGGAAACCACCTTGTGCCCTTAATGGCACCCTTGTGTTAAGTGTGATCTTTAACACATCAAATAAGAAAGATCTAGAAGCATTCTTTCAGATGGAGACAAAGGGCCAGGGTTGTGGTGATATATCGTGTACTCTAATAAAATTTTTCTGAAGACCAGAGAACAGAACAAACCACTAGATTAAACATAGATGCCAGGCAGTGGTGGCACACACCTTTAATCCCTTGGGAGTCACTCACCATTAATCCCAGCACTAAGAAGAAAGTGATGGCTGGGCAGAGAAAGGTATATAAGGCATCAGGAGACAGACAGGAGAGAGGCCTTTTCAGGAGGAGGAGTCCTAGAGGTAAGACATGGCAGTGGCTTGTTCCTTTGTCTCTCTGATCTTTCAGCATTTACTCTGATATCTGGCTCTCTTTTATTTATTTATTATTTAGTTTTTATTTATTAAAAGACCTATTAGGCCGGGCGGTGGTGGCGCACACCTTTAATCCCAGCACTCGGGAGGCAGAGGCAGGCAGATCTCTGTGAGTTTGAGGCCAGCCTGGGCTACCAAGTGAGTCCCAGGAAAGGCGCAAAGCTACACAGAGAAACCCTGTCTCAAAAAACCAAAAAAAACCAAAGACCTATTAGATTCATGTTACACAGGGTTGATGACTGACTGCAATCTCCCCCATGAAGCTGAGGCAGAGACTGGAGAATATTGGGTTGAAAACTAGTCTGGACTAGATAAAAGGTGTTTATAGAAAAAAAGAAACTCAAATGAGGATAAACATGTTATTTAAAGATACTTGTAACAACTCTAATGAACTATGAAGCTGTTACTTCCTTTGGTAACAATCTGTCATTAATGCCTTTTGACCTTCATAAATGAAGAAAACAACATTTCCTTTGAAATTAAGGTGTTTTTTCCCCTTCATCCAAATTTATCAACCGCTCTGAACTTACTCCCTTTTTCTTTCCTTTCTTCCTTGTGTTTTTCTTCCCTTCCCAAGCATTCTGACTCTAAAATATACCCTCAAATTCTTCTAACTCATTGATGGGTCTCTTAACTGACAGCCTCTGACATGAGGCTTATGACTAATTGGACAGACAGGTATGGAATTCTATCATCTGTAACATGAATCATCAGGGAGAGGAACCTCACAAATATGATCAGTATTTAGAAAGGTGTGGCACTATTACCTAGGACCCTGGCTTAAGTTTAAGAGCTTGTTTGAAGATTCCTAGGTAGTCTGGGAGGTACATAAAAATATGCTTCATGTGGCCGGGCGGTGGTGGCGCACGCCTTTAATCCCAGCACTCGGGAGGCAGAGCCAGGTGGATCGCTGTGAGTTCGAGGCCAGCCTGGGCTACCAAGTGAGCTCCAGGAAAGGCGCAAAACTATGCAGAGAAACCCTGTCTCGAAAAACCAAAAAAAAAAAAAAAAAAAAAAAAATATGCTTCATGTACTATGAGGCACGAACCAGGCAAAATGGTTCACATGTAAAATGAAGTCACAGATCACAAAGTTTATTTAATTCTGTGCTACTCTTAATGTCTAGGGAGTATTTCTCACCAAGCCCAGACTTGCCCTCACAGTGTTTCCAGACAACAGCTGGGGTTAAAAAAAAAAAAAAAAAAAAAAACCACTGGCTGACTTCAGTCAGCACGGAGCTGGTTGATGACTTGCTGCTCTGGGAACAACATTCTGGAATTTAGCACTCATCTCAGAGGATCTGAGAGAAAGCATGCGTTACTTACTTAGCTTGAAAAACTTGTTTTAGTTACATGTGTTTGCGTACCTGTGTGTGCAGGTATCCATGGATGCCAGAGACAGCATTGGATCCCCTTGGAGTGGAGTTGCAGGTGGTTGTCAACCATCCATTGTGTATGCTGGGACCAAGCCCCAGGTCTCTGAAAGAACAGCAAGTGCTCTTAATCACTCGATCCCAGCCATGCTTTGATTCTATTAACACAGCCAGTGAGGTCAACATCATTCTGTACTCATGTGAACAGTACTGTTCACCACGCTCTCTTTCTGAATGTTGCAAGGTGAAGCAGTTTCTCTTGAAGAAGTTCCCATAGTTATACACAGCCATTGGGCATAACTGCAGCCATTTCTTATAAGCAATTTTTTTGGGGGGTTGGACATCAGAATTCCAGTTTCTCCCCTACAAGAATGCTGATTCATTGTTGAATTTCTTGAATAATGTAGCTATCCTTTCAGATATTAGGGATTATAAGGAAATATCAAGAATGCAACTCCATGTTTTGTGTGGCAGGTTTCTGCCTACCAAATAACCAAGTTACTCAATACAAACCAAACTTGGTCCAGAACCTGCTCATATATGGACAAGTCCTGATGCTCCATATGAAACAGTGTTTCTCAGTTGTATGACTGGTTTGTAATTAGAAATTTGCTGTTCTTAAGCAAAATTTCAAAAACTAATAACACCTTTTGAGCAATGCTTCTCAGCTTTTGTGTAGGGACGGACAGGTTTTTCGTTGCCTTTGTAAAACACAATGAAAGCAAATTACTGGGAAAAATGAAGTAATATCTCAGACATCTAAAATACAAGCCCGAATCTTTCATTTGATACAGCAGACATAAAATTATTTTGTCCCATTTCCATAACAGTCCCTAAACACTCACTCTCAATTTTTCATGCTTATTTCACTGTGGACCGGAAACAATGGGTTCACAGATTGAAATGGTGCTGGCAGCACACTGCCTTTCATGACCATACTTACAATGATCAGTCCTATTGTGACCTTTCGTGGTCCTTGGCAGAGTATTGTCATATGTACTGTTTATGGAGGTTTGTGGAGAGGCCTCATAATTATCTTCATTTTATGTAATATGCGGCAGGGCTACCCCACAACCTCCTTTTCTTGCCTATGTATCAAAAAGGGAGATCTTTGACAAGATATTATAAAGAGGCAGTTATTACTGAAAGAGAAACATTTGCCTTCTCAATACTTCACTCCAGGGCTTCATAGAGGGTAAAGGATATCTCCTTGCTGCTAGGCTATTTTCCAAAACATTAAAAAGTAAAGCCCTATATGCTTGAGACTTGGGGCTCTTTCCCCAGCACTAGAAAAAATAAGAAAGAAAACAAGAATGCTATAACTGAAGCATAAAGATCATTACAACATATTTTAAAATATTTATGATCAACAAGTTAATATACTTGTTATTTATTAAGCAGCACTGTTTACTGTATGAGAGAAGCCACAAGGCACAACAAAATCCACTGTAAGAGTTTATTAAGGGAAGGGGCTAGAAAGGGTGTGCATAGACCTATGGAATGACCTTGCAGGAAGAGAGAGAAGGAGTAGGTGGAACCCGCTTTTAGAGGTTCCCCCCGCCCCTGCACATGGTCATATGGGCTTATGTAGCTACGCTACACTTGCTCCTAGATCACACAACCACGCTGCACACAGATTACGTGATCAAGCAGCGCAGGGATTACGTCAGACTCGGGGCCCTCGGATGACTAAGCATCTCGCCTGGCTACTGGACAGTGCAGGTGTGGTCAGGCAGCTGGGGGCGTGGCTAGGAATTCTAACAACACTCACATACCGTTACTGTCTAGAGGTCAGGATCAGGTTCGTTCATTTTCTCTGCCAGTTATGAAAATAAAAAGAAGGGAAGTCTCAGACAGCAGCAGACTCATCTGGTGGGGAAAGGCTTTTTTTTTTTTTAATCAGGGTAAGGAAACTTACCCAAGGCACACAAAGAGAAAGACCCTCTACAAAGTAGAGGGGTGACTCCAGAGCCCCAGATCTGCTCTCTCTGGGAGACTTGCGGGTGTGTGACGACTAATCTTCTTCCCTCCAATAAAGACAGGGAAGCTGACAGGCCCACAACTTTGGGATAAACATGTGATCTAGCCTTGAACTTGTCGGCACAGGCAGGCTTCTACAGGAGAAAAAGCCCTCCGGGCCTTCAGGCCTTTGTCTCTGGTCAGGAGTGTGAGGAAAGAGCCGGGAAGTTTGCAATCTTTCTTACCCATTCGTGGCCCCTCTTTCTACCTGTCTGCCTACCGAGCATCTAACTCCTAGTCCCGCCATAAGAGGTGGAGAAAGTGAACTTGCTTGTAGATGTCAAAAGCATACATGAATATAAAATACAATGTAATATGCTAGTCATGAAATAATTATTTATTGAAAATAGTTATTCCTGGTGAGGAGTGGCCCAACTATGGATCCCAAATTTTAAATTAATATTTTCATTGGATTAATATAGCTTTATGCTATATATGCATAAATTAATTTAATTCAATTAATTTAGAAATTAGAAAGTCAGCCGTGAAGGTATTTGAGAACTTAAAGTTTAGGCCAGAAAGTACATGTGTCTGCTGAGGTGTAATTCTTCGTGTCTGTCTTTACCTTTTCAACTCCTCAAACCCCCACACTCCATCTGAGCTAGACTTAACATCCTTGTATTCTAGGAGGGAAATACAGGTATGTTTCAATGTGATCTAGGAAACACACTTCCAGAGCAATGGAGAACACAAGGCAGAAACAATATAATATAAGGAGATCTAAACATAATGGGGTTTAAAGGGGCCTGGGGATGCTCCAGATACAGCCTAGCATTTCATGAAGGATGAGGTGGGGAGGGAGAGGGGGGAAAGAGAGGGAGGAGAGAGGGGAGGAGAAGGAGGGGGAGAGAGGAGGAGAGGGAAGGAGGGGAGGAGAGAGAGGGAGGGAGAGAGGAAGATAGGGAGGAGGAGAGGGGAAGAGAAGGAGGAGGAGGGAGGGAGGAAAGGAGGGAGGGAGGGAGAGAGAGAGAGAGAGAGAGAGAGAGAGAGAGAGAGAGAGAGAGAGAGAGAGAGAGAGAGAGAGAGAATATGCTCCTGTGAAAGAAATCTCATAGAGAGATGACTGGAGAATTCTCTTCAGATATCAATCTTTATCTCTGGACAAAAATCCCCTGAGTATCTCATAGGTATCTCCAGAACATTGGAAAGTTCTGACTCTATAACCTTTCAGGAGTGACAGGGAATTTCACAACTTGTGATTCAGTTTATTCTAACGTACATGACAAGGACAGGGGAGGAGTCAGACACCATAAATTGAGAGCTGTAAAGTCACAGCGCAACATGCTTCTTAACTCTCTGTCCCAGAGAAAGCCTCAGGAAGGCGTGGCCTGATTCAAGCCAGGATATCAGGCCTAAAGACATCCGTTCTAACAAATTTCTTACTGGTTCACTGGAGCTACTACTCTTTTTAAAAACCAAATTATTTTTAAACTGACCCATAGAAACAAAGTAATTGTATATTAATGAGGTACCATGAGGTATTGTGCTATGTGTATACATTTTGTAGCATTCACTTCAGGTCAACAAGCACACATCCCTTAAGTGTTCTGAGGCCTACAGCCTGCTATTGTTATCTACAATCCCCGTTGTGTAACAACACACAGAACATCTCGCTCCTATTTAACTGTACCTTAGGACCCACGGGTCCTTTCCTCCACTTTCCCTCCTCTTCACCTTAGCCTTTGATAACATCTATTCCCTCTCCACACTCAGCTGCTGGAGATTTCACATCTAACTGAGATCATGCGGTTTTAATTGTTCCATGCCTGGCTTATTTCAGTTGACTCAGTAATCTCCAGTTTCATCCCATGTCATTTCAGGCTTTTGTTTTATTCACCTTTGACAAGTGGTTGCTCCAGTCCCTTAAAAGTTTTAAGCAGCTTTACATCCATCCATGCATGATGAAAGCCAAAGGTCTCAGTCCCTGAAATGGAAGGTGGAATGAAGTCTAGCAGCCTCTCTCTCTCTCTCTCTCTCTCTCTCTCTCTCTCTCTCTCTCTCTCTCTCTCTCTCTCTCTTCCTCCTCCTTCCCCCCTCTTTCTCTCTCTCCCTGCCTCCCCTTTCTCTCCTTCCTCCTCTGTAGCAGAGGAAGTCTGCTTGGAGACACAGAGCACAGTAAACAGCAGGTAAATAAAGGAAAGCAGGCAGAGGAACACACAGGAAGCCTAGCTGCAAATCTTCTCAGGCTATGTGGACATGAGACCACATTCTGCAGCTCGTGTTTCTTGCTCATTCCTGTCTGCTTTACCATGGATAGCAAAAAATATAACAAGAACAGAATAGGGTCTGAGAATGAATTTCCTGATTGTGCTGGCTAGTTTTATGTCAACTTGACACAAGTCAGAGTTATCAGAGAGGAGGGAGCCATAACTGAGAAAATGTCTCCACAAGACTGGGCTGTAGGCAAGTCTGTAAGGCATTTTCTTAATGAATGTTGTGCTAGGCCCAGCCCATTTCATCTCTGGGCTGGTGGTTCTGGGTCCTATAAGAATGCAGGCTGAGCAAGCCATGGGGAACAAGCCTGTAAGCAGCACCCCTCCATGCCTTCTGCATTAGCACCTTCCTTCAGGATCCTGCTCTGTTTGAGGTCTTGTCCTCACTTCCTTCAATAATCAACAGCAATGTGGAATCCAAATAAACCTTTTCCTCCTCAACTTGCTTTTGGTCCACCCTTTCCAGATGTATAACCCTGGTCATGATTCTTAATATTGGGCCTCATGTCTATCACTTAGAAAGAAAAGACCGTAGGAATACCTAAATAAATGCAGTAGTAAATGAAACAGGAAGTGCTCAGTAAATAACTGTCATAGCTGTTACTTCAGCTGGCCCTTAACTGAGTCATCTTCATTAAAGATTTTGAAAGGCAGTGTCCATACTTTTTATGAATGACCATGATGAAATCCCATCATGGTGTCCAACGAACACCCTTTCATTCTGATAAACCTCACTGAAGAGAGTTTTCAGTCAGTTTCCTATGTGGGAAGACTGTTGGAATACTGATGTTATCATCTTTTGTAACAAAGTTAATTTTATGGACAGATAAAAAAGGCAGGCCGGGCTGTGGTGGCGCACGCCTTTAATCCCAGCACTTGGGAGGCAGAGCCAGGCGGATCTCTGTGAGTTCGAGGCCAGCCTGGGCTACCAAGGAAAGGCGCAAAGCTACACAGAGAAACTCTGTCTCGAAAAACAAAACAACAACAACAACAAAAAAAAAAGGCAGAAGATGTCCTAAACAAAAAGAGAAGTCATTTCAAAGTTACATTCTCTCTAAGGAAAGCAGTGGCAAACACACGCTGCTTCATTGTGTGCTATTGAAGGCAGAGGGCTGGGTGTGGTGGTCCCCATCTGTAATTTCAGCATTCCGGAGGCTGAGGCTGGAGGATTGTGTGTTTGAGGTCAGCTTGATCTTTTTGATGGTGAGACAATGTCTGAAAGGGGGAAAATAGAAAAAGAAGGCTGAGGGAATTTCATCAGCAGGCTAGTTGAAACTGGCCTGGCCAGTTGGAAAGTTGGTTATCTCTCTAAGGCTGACGTATCTGGGAGGGTCTGATGACTGCCATTGTTTCAGGTTAGCGACTTGGAATTGTGGCCTGTGACTCCATTTGGACTTTTAGCCCTGTCTGTGGGAGAGCCTTAGTTAGTGCAGGTTAGTCCAGAACAATAGTCTTCCACACCATATTTATATTACTTAATCTTGTGTGTTTGTGTTTGTGGAGGGGAGGCTGAGGGTGCACACCCATGGGGAAGTCAGGAGACAGCTTGTAGGCATCCATTCTCAGCTCCTCGGGACTGGGAGCCTTGGGCTGTCAGGCAGGGAGGCTGGGCATCTCTAATCCCTGAGCCATCTTAGCCACTCAAGGTGTGTTTGGTGTGTTTGCTGCTTTTGTTTTCCTGGAAATGAAACTCAGGGTCTCACTGATGCTAGACAAGCTCTGCCATTAAGTTATAGTCTCCTAGTATTTCCCCCACCTCCAACTTTAATCCCGGCCTCCAGCTTTCAGAAATCCTTATACCACTAGACACCGTAGCCACACCAAAAGCCCCTATCTGTTTAACATCTCTAAATTCTATTCAACTTCTTGTGCTATCACCAGAGCACTCCCCCATCTGTTCTGGAAGGTTCTAGGTCCTAGCTGATAGGACATTCCCTTTTACACCATGCTAACAGATTTCTTGGTGGCTTTGGCTGGCACACATCTATCGTTTACCGGTTTTCCTCGTCTTACTCTTCTGTTCATTTCATCTAGCCTTTACTTTGCCGTCTACTCCTGATCATTCTGTAAGACTTGTTCGACTTGTCACCACTACCATGGTTACTTGGGGAAACTCAAGTTCTCTTGGGGCCTTTGTCTCATTAAAATAAATAGCTTAAAAATGGACTCAGAAGGAATTGCAAGGACAATTTTATTAAAGTTTGAGAGGAAAACACCAGGACAAGAAAAGAACAAAACAAAACAAACAAACCAACAGAACAGGACAGGGAAGTTGAAAATCCCAGCAGCTCCTGGAAGGAAGGGGAGATGGAGGGGAAATAAAAACATGCCTTTTAAGTTAGTCATGGAGGTCAGAAGAACAAGAAAAAGCCCAAGAGCATCAGGGAAAGCCTGCTTAGGTGTGCTGAGCTCCAGATCCAGGCCAGAGGGCACCCAGTTGCATGCTTTTGAGTCCCAGAGCAAAGGAGTATCCTCGTATAAGATATTTTATATCTAAGTTGTCCCTTTGTATATCAGGGAGATTGGATCCAGGATTCCTCTTCCATATACACACAACCTTAAATCCGCTGAAAATCAATTTCCCTTACATAAAATGGTGCATTATTAACCTACAACTAACACACATCCCTCTGTGTACCTTACAATCACCTGCAGATTACTGATGACACCCACTACAATGTAAATGTTATACAAATGGCTGTATTGTACTGCTTAGGGGATAATGATGAGAAAAAGTCACTTGGTGTTCAATACATACACAGTGATTTTTTAGATATTTTGTGTACATAGTTGATAGGATTCATATCTGTAGAGCTCACAGATATGGAGGGCCAGTTGTGTACGAGGCCTGCAGAGTATTGTAAGTGCATGCATTTTCCTTACGTTCTAAGGTCCACTGTGTTTTCTTTCCTAGTAAGAATTAGTAAAACCCTCTTCTGGTAATTTGTTTAAGTAGCTGAGTGGTCTACAAGACACATTAATTTCTCCTTTGGATACTAACCATAGCATCTGTTTGTTTTGACCAACAGCTCACTCATACCAACTCTTGACAATTCCCAGCTTGCCACAGCACACGAAGAAAGGACAGCGAAGAAAGGACAGACCCCTGTCTCCCGCCCCCCCCCCCCCATCAGGTTGGAGGATTGAGCTAAACCCCACTGAAGGAAACAGCTGAGAAACGGGTGAGATTGGTAGGTAAGCACGGGCTGGGCTTGTGGACAGTCAGGGACAGATGGAGTTGGATGGTAGCCTGGAAGGTCAGATCTACACTGTGATAAACAGAGGCTGGGGTCAGATGAGGGGCAGTGGTGGTCAATGGACTCAAATCCTCAGGGACTCTTTGGATCAAGACAATGGTAGGAAGACAGGAAACAGCTCTCTCAACTCCTGCTCTGGTTTCCGGCACACATCCTCTGCTGCTTTAGGAGACTGCACTCGGGGGACTTTGAAGTGCTATTTTTGAAGAGTTCATTTCTGCTTTTCATTTGCTTTTCCTGGCAGAAGTGTTTTGTTATTTACTATCTCATTTTTAAGCCTGGTGTTTTTTGTTTTTTTATTATTTGTATTTCACAGAAGCCATGGAGCTTTGAACTGTCTACCAGCCTTAAGAGGAAGGTGTGCTCATTCTTGGCATGAGAGTTAGGTGGAGGCTTTTTTCTTATCTCAAACACACAGAGTCCTTTTCATCTGTCTTGACTTAATACTTCCCCCTCTAAAGAGGACGGCCTTTTACAGGCATTAGCACTCATGGCTAATGTAGAGCCATCCTCTGGGCTCATCGTTCTCTGTGGATGATGGTGTAATTCACAGGGCAGCCTCTGGCAGATTACCCGAATCTTCAAGCTCTGAGCATCTCCTTCTCTTTAATGTGTGCATTCAGATTGCTCAAGCCCCATCTCACTCATTCCACCTGCATTACAGCTCCAAATTTCTTCAGTGGTTCCCTAGCGTGGGTTTTAGAGACTCTACCACTTTCCCTCCCCTCCCTTCCCCTCTCTTCCCTTCCCTTCTTCCTTCTCCTGTCTGCCCTTCCTCCTTGCCCTCTTCCTTCATTTGTTTTCATTTGGTTTGTTTTCTTTTTTTGAGACAGAGTCTCACCACGTATCCCTGGATAGCCTATAGCTCACTATGTGAAAAACTGAAATGATCTTCATTTTCTTGATGTTCAGAGGAAATTAAAGGATGTTTACCTATAAATTGGCCTTCCCTTGGCTAGGTCCCTTGAAACTAACATCTTGACTATGTAGGAGAAGATGTTATCTTTCTCAGGCTGGTTTTTCTGGCTCAGTGGTAGAGCACTACCTTATTGAATGTAAAACCCAGTACCCCAAATGCCAAGTTCCTGGTTTCCAGGGTGTCGTAAGGCTATCTCCAGTGCTGAGCAAGGTTTTACATGGATTTGAAGCACAGAATTTTGGTAATCCTGTAGACATTACTTATCAGGCTTCACTGCTTTA
Source organism: Peromyscus maniculatus bairdii (assembly GCF_049852395.1). Taxonomy (NCBI): domain Eukaryota; kingdom Metazoa; phylum Chordata; class Mammalia; order Rodentia; family Cricetidae; genus Peromyscus; species Peromyscus maniculatus. The sequence goes on along the minus strand of NC_134854.1, from coordinate 20,945,883 downwards.
CCTCTTAAGAAAATAAAGTGTCTAGCTCAAGTGTTTTTGTTTTGTTCTGCTTTGTTTCTCCAAGCACAAGGTCTTGATCCAATCACACTTTGTTTCAAAAAGAACCACCCAAGCTGGCTCTCAGATAGTCTTCCCCAGCCCTGGGTTTGGCCTTCACTTCTAGACCATGTACAAACCTGCATTTCACAACCAATCTGCCTACAGCGTCTCTCTGGAAAGCAAGCAGGAGCTTAGTCTTTAGACAGAATTGAGGAATTCTGTCTTTAGTCTTTGAGAAGAGCAAGGTTGCTTCTGACTGTCCTTGGAAAATTTGGTCTTTTGAGGCAACAGCTCTGCACCCCGTGTCCCCTGCGAACACGCTTTCTCCCCGCATTGCTGTTCCTTAAACCACTGAAAGATGTTTCAGCCTTTACCATGGTGATACTGTCAAATACAACCAACCCTCGCCGTTTGTGCCAAAATCACATTCTGAGCCTTGTGTGCATCTTTTGGTTTTATGCATTATACAAAGATCTCAAGCAGGACAGCAAGTAGAACTGGCAGTGCAGGGAGATGAGCTTTCTGTTGAGAACGGGCCCAAGTTTAACAGCCTCTGTTACATCTTTGTTTTCAGGAGAGTGAGACTGTTAGAAGGATGTTGACCCTGCTGATGGAATGCAAATGGGCACACATGAGTTGATAAGGATTTTCTTCATTGTTACTTATACAAGTAATACACGAACACTTTGACACTGCAGAATATTGAAAGGCTACTGGTAAAATTAAAGTCTGTTAAACTTTCCTGGGGCAAAACACTAAAGCAAATCACAGGTTTTTGTTTTGTTTTATGACTCAATATCATGTGGCCCAGGCTGGTCCGGTACTGCTGAGGATGCTTTGAACTCCAGCCTCCACCTAACAAGTGTTGCCATTATAGGCATATGCCCCAATGCCCAACTCCACATGTATTATTTACTTATGTTACATTCTATTTTCTTATTATCACTTAAATCTTATATAATTATATATATATTTACTTACAAATACATATGAAATGATCTTTGATTTTTAAAAACATAGTTTATTAACATTATTGACTATAAAAGTTAATTTTTATATTTCAGGTAAAACTAGCAAATCTTATAATTCTATTATTAAGAGTATCAAAACTAATAATTGTGTGTAAAACCTTTTTAATTAATATTAAGTTTAATTCATAAGCATAGTGATCTAGATTTGTTTGTGTTAAATTGTGTTCATGAAACCAATATTTCCTTTTTAAATTCTACATTTAGCAAACAATATTTTCCTGAGTAATTTAGTAACTCATGTATTAAATAAATTACATTTATTAAACAGAGGATTATTAAATTCTTTGATGTTTATAGATCAACATATTAATTTAAAATCACTGACCTCTGCTGTGGAATAATCCTCTTGTGTACTATAAAGATTTGCCACTTGAATTGGTTTAATAACATGATTATTGGCCAGTACCAGGCAGGAAGTAAAGGTGGGGCAACCAAACTAAGGATGATGAGGAGAAGGGTGGAGTCAGGAGTTGCCATCAGACTCATTAGCATGGGTACCACCACATGTCAGAGTGTGAATAAGGAATATGGGTTAACTTAAAATGTAAGAGCTAATTAGTAATAAGCCTGAGTTATTGGCCAAGCATTCACAATTAATATAAGCCTCAGAGTATTTATTTGGGAACTGGCAGGCAGGAGAGAACTATTCATTTACAAACCTCAATAAAATATATGATAATACATTTAAAATTAAAACCAAAAGATTGTCATCCAAGTAAGGTACCATTCTACTGGACAAATCATACTGATTATTGGAATAGAATAGATGTCCAGTATTAAAAAATATTTATTTTTATTATTTTTAAAGTATGAGTCTGTGTATAGGTTTGTGTATATGAATGCAAGTACCTTTGGAGTTCAGAAAAAGGGTGTCAGATCTCCTGGAGCTAGAGTTACAGTCAGCTGTGAGCTGCCTAATACGGGTGTTGGGAACAGAACCCAGAGCTTTGCAAGAGCAATGTGCTCTCTTAATCACTGAGCCATCTCTCCAGACCCAGATATCCAAATTTTAAACATAAAATTGTTGATAATACAATTTATTTACTGATATTTGCACACTTATTTCAGGTTTTCAATGACAAATGAAAAAATAAGGTCATCACATGATTTTTTATGTTATTTTGCATTACATAGGAAATGCTTGAGTCTGAAAAATGCTTGACTCTTTTCTCCCAACTAAAATTTTTGATTTTTTAAAGTAAATGTATTATTATTATTATTATTAATTTTTATTATTATTATGTGTATATGTATGTATGACATGTGTGACTATAGGTGCTTGTATGCTAGCGTGAACATATGGAGATTAGAAGACAGTTTTCTCATATGTGGATCCTAGCTTCTGATTCTTATATATGTGCATTTATGTGGGAGTGAGTGTGTGTAGAGGCCAGAAAACCAGAGAGGACCATGCAGGGAGGGGAAGGAGGTTTGTGGTGGGGTGTGGGGTAGTTTACAGAACACGTGTGATATGAAAGTTGACGTGGCAATACTGGTGGGTAGAAAATTTTTACTGGGGATGTGGGTGGAGAGATGGGGAGAGGAGTGGCTTGGAGAAGGGGTCAGCCAACACTAAGGAAGTCTGAGAAAGCTGTAAGTAGACCTGGTGTTTTTGTAAGCTAATTTAAAAATGCTTGTTATAAGAGTTTGTGTGGAAGCACTATGTATGGAAGAATAAAACACTCCTAGAAGCTGTCGTTTATTAAATGAGAACACTGACACTAAGGGTGGGCTACCTCCCTATGCATTGTTATCAGAGTCTCTTCAGGTCCCTATAACAATGAAGGCTACTGGTTGCTGATTAGATCTAGGTGGTTTGACTTTAATTCTAAAAACATCACATGCTTTGATTGTAGAGCATAAAGATAAGTTGGAACTGAGCTGGCAGGTTTCTCCATTCTACACAGGCTGGGTGAGTAATCATCAATAACAGTACACAGCTGTAGATTCTGTATTCCACACTACTCATCTGCCAGAAAATATATACCCACTTGCTGCAGAATAATCCTTTTGTATACTGTGAAGACTTGTCACATATTGGTTTAATAAAGAAGTTGACTGACCAATATTTGAACAGGATAAGGTTAGGTGGGAGAGCCAAACTGACAATGCTGGGAGAAAGAAGGGCACACTGGGGAGTCTTGAGCAGATGCAGAGAGAAGCAAAATGGGCATACTGTACTGAGAAAAGGTACCAAGCCATGTGGCAAATCATAGATAAAAAATATGGGTTAATTTAAAATGTAAGAGCGAGCTAGTAACAAGCCTGAGCTATTGGCTGAGAATTTATAATTGATATAAGCCTTTGTTTGGGACTTGAGACTTGTGACTGGGAAAGAAAAGTCTGCCCACATCCACTGGTGCAATAGTGGCATGCTTTGGGATGGTCTTTCTGTATGCTGTGATATATGTTGCTACTGTTGGTTAATAAAGAAGCTGTTTTGTCCTATAACAAGACAGGATAATAGCCAGGTGGGAAACTGTAGTGGGTAGCCATTCCAGCTTTGATCTGGAAGTTCCAACCCCCATTGAGGCTTCGGTAACTGTCCCGCCTACAAGGCAGGGCCAAGAGAGGACCTTGAAGACCCAAGATCCGGATGCGCTGCCTCTCTCTGTTTCTGAACCCTGGATGGTGGAGGTAGACTGAACAGAGTTCTCTAGAGAACACCACTGGACTGCGACACACCTTCCCCAGACCCTGCAACCTACCTATCCCTTCATTTGTAAGTTATGCCACTAAATAAACCTCCCTTTTAACTATATGGAGTGGCCTTAATAATTTCACCAATATCTGGCACTCACGTGGGGCAAATTCCAAAGGCCTGGGTGGCTCCCACCCTCAGCCTCCTCCCCAGCTGGCAGGTACCTAAACCCGCCTGCAAAGTGCCATATAACCAGGGAACGCCTACATGGTTCCATTCCCAAAACAGGGAACAGCTAGTCCTGTCTCAGTTCCCTAGCTTAGCCCCCAGACCAGGGAGAAGAGGGTGGAATCAGGGCAGATGTCAGCCTACTGCCCAAGGAGCAACATGTCAGCAGACCAGTAATGCCACGGCCACAAGGCAAAACATACATTAATAGAAATGGGTTAATTTAAGATAAAAGAGCTAGTTAGCAGTAAGTCTGAGCCAAACAGTTTGTAATTAATATAAAGCCTCTGTGTGTTTACTTAGGACCGTGTGGCTGCGGGACACAGGAAAACTCCCAGCTAAAGTGGTATGACGTTACAGGGTTAACTGGTGGTTTAAATGAGAAATGTCCCTCTGTAGCCATGTGTGTTTGTTCCTTTGTGGGTGATGCTGTTTGAGGAGGTATATAGAAACTTCAGGAGGGACAGACTTGATGGAGGAGGCATGTCACTATGGAAAGACTTTGATAGTTGCATGGTCTAACTTCCAGTTTGCTCTTTGCTTCCTTGTATGATTGAGATGTGACTTCTTAGCTTCCTACACTTGCTACCATGGCTTTACCACCATAGGGACATCCAGCCCTCCAGAATCATAAGCCAAGACAAACTCTTCCTTTGGTTGTCTTTGCACATGGTATTTTATCTCAGTGACAGAAGAACAATTAGTATAGTAGCCAACTGCCTTCTGATCTGATTTAAGGCCTACTCAATAGGAAGGAGTGCATACTGTAAATTTGGTCAAAAAACTATCTTGGGAGGTCATAGGCACTAGAGATAGCTAGTATTGTTGTTAAATAGGCAAGTTGTGGCCCTCAAGGATGGTTGTGGTTTCAAGGATGGAGCCTTTAGCTCATGTGGTTGCCGTCCGACTTTTGCAAAGCACATACTTGCATCTCTTAGCACACTATATCAATGAAACACAATAAAACCAACAGTTCTTTTCCAGGCTTGAGTGGCTTGCACCTGCAATCCCAACCTCCCTGAGACTGAGGCAGGAGGTTTGCTGTAAGTTCAAAACTAGCCTGAGGACAGAGTGAGACCCTGTCTTGAAACAGAACAGCTAAAACAGTTCTGTTAATCTTCATTAGTGTCCTAGATGACAAACTTCCAGTGGATTCTTGACACCTTTCCCTGCCCGTTCAGCTCCCAGTACTTTGGATTCTCTGCTGTTGCCAACATTTTTGATCCTCTGAACATACCATTCCTCCATTTTCTTGCCCTGTTCTTCCCTGAGTATTATGAAGCTTGCTTTTTCCCCTTATTCAGATCTCCATTCAGAAAGATCTGCCTATCAGAAAGGGAATCCCTAACCACCTGTGCAAAGACACAAAAAACACTCTCATGTTCATTGTCCTCTCCCACCCCTCTATATGCTACTTTTTGTCCCAGACACCTGTTGCCTTGTATTTTATTTTTGCATTGGTTTCATTTGTAAATTTTAGTGTCTGCAATGGTAGAAACCTTAAACATTTTAGCACAGTAGATGTTAAAGAGCATTTGGGACATGTAAGAGAGACTTAAGGAACACTTTAAGTGAGCAGTGTGCTGGAGAAAAGGCAGACATGACCTGGCAGCCAGCCTCCTTGGCACACAGTGTTCCTAAGTGAGAAGCATGGTACACCATGCTCCTGAAGTCAGAACACTGAATTCTGAGGTAGCCTAAGTAGCCAGTAGCTGGCCTGTGGTTGAGTCTGCACTCTCCATGTCTCTAATGTGCTTGTTTGCATAGAGACCATGGTGGTGTGAGCACTCACTGTCCAATCTGAGGTAATGTGCTAACCAACCACAGTCATAGGCTTCCACTATATAAGTGGTTGCTTATGTGCAATAAAGCAGGCACTGTTCCCTAAAACCGTCTCAGGAGTGTATCTCCACACCCCTACCGACCCATGGGCTTTGCTGTCTTGGACCACCCCGGGAATGCAGGCATTTCCAAAGTCTATTTGCACTTGTTCTATCAACCATTCCCTGTGTGTTTACTCATCAATAATCAGTGCTCTTTCTCAAGATTTTGGGAACTTCACCTGAGGGTTGGTGTGTACATTTTTATCTGTGATGCTATGTTGTCAACCCATGAAAGCTCATCTATTTCCCCTGTCCTTCTGAGGGTGGAGGGATACTAAGAGGGGACTGGCTTTCCAGGAGAGGCAGAATAGGCTCCTGGCTGTGATGTGCTAGTCACTGGGATGGGTGTGTCCCACTTGTCCTGACATTGAGCGTTACTCTAAGGCCCCGGTTCTTTCCAGTAGAGGCCTCTGCACGCACAACTGCTGTCCACAGAAGGGTACCATGCATGCTTCTTGCCACACACAGAGGGAAGCACGGAACACTTGACCTATTTGTTTATTCCCACTGCAAGAACGGCACGAAGGTTCTTATTGCTTTGCCCCAAGGCTGCTCCTACTTATGAAATATTGATAATTATTTTAATTTCATTGCATCTTTATTTAGACAAATAGAAATTTACTTCAGCTATCTTTCATCCATGCACATGAAACAGTGTCCTTTTCCTAAAATAACTTTTTTTTGGAAGTAAGTTAAGATTCTCAAGAAGTCACAAAATAGCACCACTGAGAATTCCGATGTACTGTCTGTGAAAACCATGGTGGTCCAACACTATAAACCTAGGTACAGAATCTTACAGATGCTTCCAGTGTTTATGCATACTCTTTTGGTTTTAAAACGGCCTTATTGAGATAGGATTCATGTAGCATACGACTATGATGTACAATTCATATGACATAAAATTGATGCATTAAAAAGTACAATTCAATTAATTTTAGTACATTCACAGAGTGATTTGTTAACAGAATTCGAAACCATTTTAACACCCCCCCCCCAAAAAAAGTGCTACTCACCTGTGATAACTCTTTTTTTTTTTCTGCCTTGCCAACCCTCTGCAAACACAATTTCATTTTTGCCTGTATGGATTTTCCTGTCTTTTTAACCATGGCAAAGCACACACAAGTACTTCATTCCTTTCATTGACAAGTAACATTCTGTTGTATCTTATACATTCTGCAGTACATCACCAGGTGGGCATGTAGGTGACTGTGTTGTTCCTACTTCTTAGCTATTTTCAATAATCCCAGGTAAACTTCTATGGAGGGACATTATAAAATGTCTCATGGTTCAATTTAGATTCAATTTAGTATTACTGTGACAGAGACACAGGACTATCTTGCCTCACAAATAAAGCATCCATCTGCCCCTTAATAGTCATTTACATTCCCACAGACTAACTCCACCAGTCACTGAGCCATTCCCTGTCAATTCAGTTTGTCACTTTGAAATGCTTAACATATGGAATTAAACAGCACCCAACCCCTTTGAGATGAACTTTCATTCTATATGATAGTCTTGAGATCCATCTAAGATGACACCTACATCTGAAATTTGCCTCTATTTACTACTGAGAAGCACTCCGCGGTACGGACATATCAGTGTTTATTCACACAAAGAAGGGCACTGGGATGGGTGCCAGTTTTTAATGGTGACAAAGAGAGATACTGGGAACAGTCCTTTACTGGTCCCTGTATAACTGTTTTCAGTTCAGTGACATGAACCCTGGGAAGAACTCTGTAATTATTTGTTAAATGTTTGGTTCTTCCAAAACCAACAAAGCTGCTCACCATAGCTTTTCAGGTTTAAGATCAAGTTTCTTCCTGTCCTTTCCAGTGCTTGGTTCTCTGGGTAATTCTGAACTATTCTAAAGGGAGTATTGCCCTAGTTCATTCTTTCATGACTTCCTTGTTGTTTATTAGTGTTTTGGCACAGGATGGTATCACGTAGCCATGGCTAGTCTGGTGCTCACTGTGGAGCTCAGGCTGATTTCAACTCTCAGCAGTCCCTCTGCCTCAGCCTCCCAGGGTTGAGACTTCAGGCAAGCAGCACAATGCCTACCTCTTATTTACACATTGGATGACTAATTGTCTTAGTTTTCCATTATCGTCATGATAAACAAGACTACACAAATTTGCTAGATTCTCGGTCAGGTAAGAAGTCTAGTACAGGTCTCCTGGTGTTAACGGCTGTCCTTTCTGGGGGGTCTCTGTGGGAGGGAACCTACTTACTCTCCCTTCTCAGCTTTTTCAACCACTCCCCGCCTTGTGCCCACTCACAAAACCTGTAAGGTTGATTTCTCTGACTATTCTGTTGTCACAGACTCCTGACTGCAGCCAGGCACACTTGTCACCTTCTAAGAATTCATTTAGTGAAACAGGACCTCCCCATGGACAATCCAGGAACTCTCCTCATGTTGAAGTCCTTAGTATCAGTCACATAGTATCACTTTTGCTAGTAAGAAAGCACATTCACAGCCTTCAGAGATTAGTATGTGGGTGATTGTTGTACTCACCATGCAGACATTGTTAAATACTCTATTAGTTAGGGTTCTCAAGAGGAAGGCAACTGATAGAATCTCTCTCTCTCTCTCTCTTTCTCTCTCTCTCTCTCTCTCTCTCTCTCTCTCTCTCTCTCTCTAATGTGTCTCTCTCTGTCTCTCTGTCTCTGTCTCTGTCTCTGTGTGTGTGTGTGTGTATGTGTGTGTTGTGTGTGTGTGTGTTCATATACATACACATACATACTCAGGTTGTAGGCTACAGCCCAAGAAATCCATCAGTGGCTGTCTCCTGACTGGAAGCAAGGACCCAGTGGTTTTTCAGTTCATGGGACTGGATATCAGCCATTCTAATCAGGTCTAGAGTCCCAAGGAAGTCCTGAAGAGCTGTCTGTCTTTAGCCTATGTTGGAATCCCAAAGAAGTAGGATCTCGCACCAGTGAAGACATGCCCCAGCATCAGGTACATGAACTTGACAGTGAGAATGAGAGCAAGCAGGTAAAACGCAAAAGCTTCATTCTTTCATGTCCTTTTATGTGGGCTACTGCTGTGGGATGTTCTGTATGTTAAATGTGTTGCTCTGATTGGTTAATAAATAAAACACTGATTGGCCAGTAGCCAGGCAGTAAGTATAGGTGGGACAAGGAAAGAAGAGAATTCTGGAAAGTGGAAGGCTGAGACAGAGAGACACTGCCAGCCACCATGATGAGAAGCAGATGTTAAGATACCCGTAAGCCATGAGCCACGTGGCAACTTATAGATTAATAGAAATGGGTTAATTTAAGATATAGGAACAGTTAGCAAGAAGCCTGCCATGGCCATACAGTTTGTAAATCATATAAGTCTCTGTGTGTTTACTTGGTTGGGTCTGAACAGCTGCAAGACTGGTGGGTGGGAGAGATTTGTCCTAACCGGGGGCAGGCAGGACTGGAGAAAACTCCAGCTACAGGCTGCCACCAGAAGATGTGACCTACACTAAATGTGAGCGTGCACTTCAAATGATGCAGCCGAGCAAATCCTTCACAAGCATTCCCAGATGCTTAGATTTTAGCCGATTCCAGATGTAGTCAAGTTGACAGCCAAGATTAGCCATCACAAGTACCTTTCTGTGTATTCATGTACCAGCCACATCCAACTTTGGTAAAATTTCTCCTCAAATCTTTTATGTGTTAGAAATTGGCTTATTTGGTTGCTGATGAGTTTAGCAAGTCACTCATTTTGGATATGTGAGTAATGAGTTTTCTCTGTTTTATTGGATGTATGATTAACAAAATTCACCCCTAGTCTCTGTCTTGTTTGCTTTAATGACAGGGTGTCCCGAAGAGCAAATATCTTCGATTTAAAATAACTATGATTCACTGGCTGTTCCCTTTGAGAATTTATGTCTTTGTTGTCCTGTCTAAGCACTGTTTACCCTAGATCATAGATTCTCTCCTATATTCTTCTAAAAGCATAGTTACATTTTACACTCAAATCTATAATCTATTTGTACAGGATAACACTAGTGTTTTCAGGCTTTCATGTCATCAGGGCTTTCTGAGAAAAATTTATCCCAATTTGGCCTAAGCCTAAGCTTTTTGTTATAGTAAATTCCCTCTATGTATTTCTCTAGTAACACAACGCATATTTGAATGACATGGAGCTACTCTACACTTTGCTTAGTCTTTGTCAGGAGATATTTTAGCAAATTATAGTAAAAATATCACTCTTAGGATTTTGACATTGATAAAAATTTAATTTTATTGATTTCCCCATTTATGTGTTTGCTTGTGTGCATATATGTACTAAATAGTGTTGCTGCTTTGAAGGTTTCCATATCTACCAGCACGGTCAACACACTAATGAGCTTCAACAAAGTCACTGATCCCTTGTGCTGCCAAGCACAACCACACCCACATTCCTTTTAGCCTCTGTGACCCTAACCCTAAATATCTTAAAATATTGTCTTTTCAAAACGTTGAGTCAGACAACATGCTATACAATTGAGGGGACTGCTTTTCTGTTGTGTTGTTTATCATAATTCTTTGAGAATACCTACAAGTTACTGCACCTCCCTGTAGTCTGCAGTTCTGTTCTTTTTGCTGTTGCCTGTGATTGGTCTGCAGGTACGTACACACACACACACACACACACACACACACACACACACACACGTGGGGGGGGAGGGAGAAAGGCAGAGACAGATGGACAGAGACAGAGAGATAGAGCTGCATATGCATACCGAAAAGATTTTAATTTTTTTTAAAGAAAAATTGAAAACTATTTCCTGAAGTACTGTTACCACATTATATTCTTACCAAAGATGTATGAGACTATAGTTTTTCTTCATCATCACCCATATTTGGTATTATTACTGCATTTTAGAAAAATGTATCCATTCTGAATATTAAGCAATTACATCCCTTTGTGGTTTTCCTGATATTCACATACTAAATCTCTATTTTGCTCAGTTTATTTTGAAAAGGTTTCCTTGAGACCACCTCCATTTGGAAGTAGATTGCTTAATTCACAAGTGTTAGATTTCTTTGTGATGTTTGATTCTACTATGACCAAAGAACATGATTCTTAGGATCCCAATCACTTTGAATTTACTAAATTTTACTATCTACCTCATGGTATGATCTCTGGTGGACTTTCTATGCACTATTTTAAATGTACTTTTATTAGTTCTTTGAAAATTACATGCAAAGTGTTTTGACCACATTCACACCCCACTCCTCCAACTAGCTCCTCCCACTAACCCCTCCCACTAACTCTTCCCACTAACCCCTCCCACTAACTCCTCCCACTAGCCCTCCCACTAACTCCTCCCACTAGCTCCTTCAACTAGCTCCTCCCACTAACCCCTCCCACTAACCTCTCCCACTAACTCCTCCCACTAGCCCCTCCCACTAACCCCTCCCACTAGCCCTCCCACTAGCCCTCCCACTAACCCCTCCCACTAACTCCTCCCACTAACCCCACCCACTAACCCCTCCCACTAGCCCTCCCACTAACCCCTCCCACTAACTCCTCCCACTAACCCCACCCACTAACCCCTCCCACTAGCCCTCCCACTAACCCCTCCCACTAACTCTTCCCACTAACCCCTCCCACTAACCCCTCCCACTAACCCCTCCCACTAGCTCCTCCCAGGCCTGCCTCTCACATACCCCTCACATATTCACCCCGCAATTCCTGCCTTGTTTTTTTAATAACCCACAAAGCCAATTTGCTTTACCTACGTACTCACATGTGTTGCCATTCACTGGAACATGGTCAGCCTATGAGACAACACACTCTTTTCTTTGTTTTAACGAAAAATTTTTGTAAGCTGTTTATTCTGATTATGGTTTCCCTTCCTCAGACTCTTTTAAGATCTTTCCCTCTTCCCCTCCCATCTGCCAATAAACCTTTTGCATCTCTCCTTAGAAAACAATCAGACATCTAAAGAATAATAATAAAATAAGATAAAATAACACAAAAATAAACAAATCAGAATAGAACAACATGAACAAACAGACAAAAGAAAAAGAGCCAAAGGAAAAAAGCACAAGAAACACATATAGAGACACACCTATTCACACATACAGGAATTCAATAAGAACCCAAAGCCGAAAGCCAGGTTACATAACTGAAGGACTTACAAGGTTTAAAAAAACAAAACAACAACAACAAAAAAACCCTGTCAGATGATGGTGGCACATGCCTTTAATCCCAGCACTCGGGAGGCAGAGGCAGGCAGATCTCTGTGAGTTTGAGGCCAGCCTGGGCTACAGAGTGAGTTCCAGGAAAGGCACCAAAGCTACAGAGAAACCCTGTCTCAAAAAACAAAAGCAAAAACAAACAAAAAAACAAAACAAACAAAAAAACCGAAAAAACATGAAACAAAGACTTTCCAAGAATACTTTTCTGATAATGACTGAGCAAGGCATTGATTTATGAATATAACAGAATGTTATTAGGAGTCATATTATTGCTACTTTTTTGTTTTTTATTTTTAGACCAGTAGTATTTGATTTTTTCCCTAGGTTTGTAGCCTATCTGGTCTCAGGTTCTTGGCTACCCAAGCAGTGTCAGGGATAGGCTCCATCTCATGGAGTAGTCCCTAAATCAAATCACAGTTTGGTTGGTTACTTCCATAAAGTTTTTCCACTAACACATCTTGTAGGCAGGTCATCATTATAGATCAAAGAATTTACAGGTAGTTTAGTGTTTGCTTTTCTCCTTTGATAGTATGCAGAGTAAAACTTCTAGTACCATGAATACTGTTCACTAGGGTAAAGTCTCTGGTTAGGCGCTAACTCAACTTCTCTGTACGATGAGTTGTGTAGGTATTGTTTCCAGCAATGGGAACTTACCATCAGTTTGGGGAGAACAGCCAATAGCCTGGGTTGTTTGGGGGTGCTTATGGGGCCCCGTTGGCCAACAACTTGATTAGATGAAACCCATACCTGATACTAGAATCTTCATTGGGTGACAAGAGATGTCCAGTTGGAGCTCTGTCTTCCCCATTATTTGGCAGTTTCATTTAGATCACGTCATACATGTATATATTTCAGGAAGTTTAGGCTGTATTTGTTTTCCATCCTACCCTTCAAATGGCCCTTCGTTTTAGTTATCTCTCCCCTTCTTTCCTCCTTGACTCCCTCTTCCTTCCTCCTCCCCATGTGTCTGTTTCCCTCCTTTCTCTTGTCCATCCATAACTATCTATTATATTTTCCTTTCCTGGGGAGATACATCTCTCCCCAGTATTCCCTTATTCTAGACCTAACTTCTATGGTATATGGATTTTAGCTTCCTTATTGAAGACTTAACAGCTAGGATTCACATATAAGTGAATGCATGCCATAATGTCTTTCTGGGTTGGAGTTATCTCACTCAAGACACTTTTTTTTCTTCATTCATTTGCCTGCAAATTTCACAATTTCATTTTTACACGACTAAATAATATTCCATTGTGTAAATGCACCACATTTTCTTTACCCATTCTTTGGTTGACAGATGTCTAGGTTATTTTCAGTTCCTGGCTATTATGAATAAAGCTGCAATAAACATGACTGAACAAGTGTACTTGTGATAGAATGGAGCCTCCTTTGGGTATAGGACCAAGCAAGAGTGGTATAGCTGGATCATAAGGCAGATCTCTTCCTGCTTCCTGAGGAACTGCCTCACTGATTTCCATAGTGGTTGTACAAATTTGCAAACCATCCCCACCCCCAGCACTGGATTAGTGTTTCCCTTACTCCAGATCCTTCCTAGCATAAACTGTCACTTGTTTAATTGATCTCGGTCATTCTGAGAGTTGTAAGATAAAAATCTCAAAGTGGTTTTGATTTACATTTCTCTGATGACTAAGGCTGTTGAACATTTCCTTTAAGTTTTTCTCAGCCACTTGTATTTCTTTTTTTAAGAATTCTCTATTTAGACCTGTATCTCATTTTGTACGTGTGTTGTTTGCTTTGATGCCCAGATTTTTTAGTTATTTGTATATATTAGATATTAGCCCTCTATCACATGTGTAGTTGGTAATTATATATATATTTCCCATTCTGTATGCTGCCACTATGAATGATTTTGTCCTTTGCCATGCAAAGGCTTTTCATTTTTATGAGGTCCCATCTATTCATTGTAGATCTTAGTGACTATGGTAATGGTGTTCTATTCAAAAACTTTTTGCTTTCTGTTCAAAAAGTCATTTCCTGTGACAATGAATTCAAGACTATGCCCTACTTTCTCTTCTATCACATTCAATGTATCTGTTCTTATGTTGAGGCCTGTTGAGTTTTGTGCAGGTCGATAAGTATGGATCTAGCTGGATTCTTCTTCATGCTGCTGTCCAGTTTGACAAGCACCATTTGTTGAAGATGCTTTCTTTTTTCCAGTGAGTATTTCTGGCTTCTTTAGAAAATATCAGTTGACATGGACGTATGGATTTACGTCTAGGTCTTCAATTCAATTCCATTTATTAATGTATCTATTTTTGTGCCAATACCATGCTGTTTTATTGTTATATTTCTGTAGTACAATTTGAAATTGGAGATGACGTTACCTCCAGCAGTTCCTTTATTATTCAGGATTGTTTTAGCTACCCTAGAATTTTTGTATTTACAATATGAAGCTAAAAACTGTCCTTCAAGTTCTGTAAAAAATTGTGTTGGAATTTTGATAGAAGTTGCATTGAATCTGTAGATTTCTTTTTAAGGGCCATTATTATTCTATTAATGAATTACTAATAATAATTATTACTATATTAATACCACTGATCCATGAACAGGGGAGATATTTCAATTTCTTCCTTCAGTGTCTTAAATTTTTTATCATACAAGTTTCTCACTTGCATTCTTAGAGATACCTTAAGATTTTTTATTTTTGAGGTTGTTGTGAAAGTTGTTATTCACTGATTCCTTTTCATTACATTTGTCATCTGTATACCAGAGGGCTATTGATTTCTGTGTTTTAATTTTTTACCCTGCTATGTTGATGAAAATGTTTAATGGCTTTAGGAATTACCTAGTGAAATTGTTAGGGTCACTTCTGTATATAATCATATCATCTGTAAATAAAGATACTTTGATTTCTTCCCTTCCAATTTGTATCCCCTTGATTTCCATAAGTTGCCTCATTGCTCTAGCTAAGACTTCTAGTACTACGCTGAATCAGTATGGAGATAGTAGAAAACCTTGCTTTTAGTGTGTCTCCATTTAGGCTGATGTGGACTATGGGCTTGCTGTAAACTGCCTTCAATGTGTTGAGATATGTCCCTTGATTCCTAGTCTCTCTCTAGATCTTTTTTCATGAAGAAATATTGGATTTTGTCAAAGGCCTCTTCTGCATCTAATGGGATGATCATGTGTTGTTGTTGTTGTTTCAGTCTCTTTATATGGTGGATTACATTTATAGGTTTATATATGTTATACCATCCCTGTATCCCTAGGATGAAGCCTACTTGATCATGGCAGAGGATGTTTTTTGATTTGTTTTTGGATTTAGTTTGCAAACATTTTATTGAGAATTTTTCATCCATGTTCATAAAGAAAATTGGTCTGTAATTCTCTTCTTTGTTGGGTCTTTGTGTAATTTAGGTAGCTGGGTAACTGTGGCTTCATAAAATGAATTGGGCAATGTTCCTCTGTTTCTATTTTGTGGAATGTGAACAGTATTGGAATTAATTCTTCTTTGAAAGTCTGGTAGAATTCTGCTCTAAAAGTGTCTAGCCCTGGGCTTTTTTTGGTTGGAAGCATTTTAATTATGGATTCTATTTCACCAGGGTTTATAGGTCTATTTAAATTGCTTATCTGGGCTTTATTTAACTTTGGTAAATGGTATATATTAAGAAAATTATTCCTTTCTTTTAGATTTCCCAGTTTGTTGGAGTACAGGTAAAGTATATTTATATGATTTCCTGGATTTCAACTCTTTGTTCACTGATTCTTTGTATTGTTTTTGTTGTTTCTATTTTATTAATTTCACCTGAGTTTGATTGTTCCTTGCCACCATCTACTCTTTAGGAGTGTTATTTCTTTTTATTTTAGAACTTTTAGGCATGCTCTTATAAATGGCTAATATGAGCTCTCTCTAATTTATACACACACACACACACACACACACACACACACACACACACACACACACACATATATATGTATATATTATTTTACAATACCATTCAGTTTTACATATCAGCCATGGGTTCCCCTATTCTCCCCCCTCCCACCCCTTCCCCTTGCCCCCAGTCTACCCCCCATTCCCACCTCCTCCAGGACAAGTCCTCCCCCGAGGACTGTGATCAACCTGGTAGACTCAGTCCAGGCAGGTCCAGTCCCTTCCTCCCAGACTGAGCCAAGTGTCCCTGCATGAGCTCCAGGTTTCAAACAGCCAACTCATGCAATGAGCACAGGACTTGGTCCCACTGCCTAGTTGCCTCCCAAACTGATCAAGCCAATCAACTGTCTCACCTATTCAGAGGGCCTGATCCAGCTGGGGGCCCCTCAGCCTTTGGTTCATAGTTCATGTGTTTCCATTCGTTTGGCTATTTTTTTCAATAATTGAGTAAAACTGAAATTTATTATAAGCCACAGTCATCCTAGGGACCTCCATGCTATATATATAGCCTCTATGGTTCTATGGGTTGTGGTCTGATTGTTCTTTATTTTATATCTAGAATCCACCTATGAGTGAGTACATACCATGACTGTCTTTCTGGGTTTGGGTTACCTCACTCAGGATGATTTTTTCTAGTTCTATCCATTTGCCTGCAAATTTCATGCTTTCATTGTTTTTCTCTGCTGAGTAGTACTGCATTGTGTATATGTACCACATTTTTTTCATCCATTCTTCCATTGATGGGCATCTAGGTTGTTTCCAGGTTCTGGCTATTACAAATAGTGCTGCTATGAACATAGCTGAGCATGTATCTTTATGGTATGAATCAGCATTCCTTGGGTATATGCCCATGAGTGGGATGGCTGGGTCTTGAGATAGTTCGATTCCTAATTTTCTGAGAAACCACCATACTGATTTCCACAGTGGTTGTACAAGTTTACATTCCCACCAACAGTGGAGGAGTGTTCCCTTTGCCCCACATCCTCTCCAACATTGGTTGTCATTGGTTTTTTTATCGTAGCCATTCTAACAGGTGTAAGGTGGTATCTCAGAGTCGTTTTGATTTGCATTTCTCTGATGATTAAGGATGTTGAGCATTTCTTTAAATGCCTTTCAGCCATTTGTAGTTCTTGTTCTGTGAATTCTCTGTTTAGCTCTTTAGCCCATTTTTTAATTGGACTGTTCAGTACTTTGATGTCTAGTTTGTTGAGTTCTTTATATATTGTGGAGATCAATCCTCTGTCAGATGTGGGGTTGGTGAAGATCTTTTCCCATTCTGTTGGCTGTCTTTTTGTCTTATTGACTATGTCTTTTGCCCTGCAAAAGCTTCTCAGTTTTGAGAGGTCCCATTTATTAATTGTTGTGCTCAGGGTCTGTGCTGTTGGTGTTTTATTTAGGAAATGGTCCCCGGTGCCAATGAGTTCAAGAGTGCTTCCTATTTTCTTTTCTATTAAGTTTAGTGTAACTGGATTTATGTTTAGGTCTCTGATCCACTTGGACTTGAGTTTTGTGCATGGTGACAGATATGGATCTATTTGTAATCTTTTACATATTGACATCCAGTTATGCCAGCACCATTTGTTGAAGATACTTTCTTTTTTCCATTGTATAGTTTTGGCTCCTTTGTCAAAAACCAGGTGTTCATATGTGCATGGATTAATGTCAGGGTCTTCCATTCAATTCCATTGGTCCGTATGTCGGTTTTTATACCAGTTCCAAGCTGTTTTTATTACTATAGCTCTATAGTAGTGTTGCCGGAGGGCTTCTCTCCAGGTTCCCCAAGCCCCGCAGTCCCACAATCCACGTATAAAATAATCACTCAGACGCTTATATCACTTATAAACTGTATGGCCGTGGCAGGCTTCTTGCTAACTGTTCTTTTATCTTAAATTAACCCATTTTTATAGATCTATACCTTGCCACGTGGCTGGTGGCTTACCAGAGTCTCTACATGCTGCTTGTCCTGGCGGTGGCTGCAGTGTCTCTTCCTCAGCCTTCTGCTTCCCAGAATTCTCCTCTCTCCTTGTCCCACCTACTTCCTGCCTGGTCACTGGCCATCAGTGTTTTATTTATATATAGAGCAATATCCACAGCACTTCCCTTTTCTTCTTTTTTTAAAAAGGAAGGTTTTAACTTTAAAATGGTAAAATTACATATAACAAAACAATTACCGAGCAAGAATTATAGTTACAATATTAAAGAAGATGTCCTATCTATCTTATATTTGTGAGTTTAAGGTTTTATGTCTAACTTATCTTTTATCATAACTGAGGAAATTACAACTATCTAGTTTTCAATCACATCAAAGACCTGAGAAGGAACATAATGGTACCTGAGAAATGGTAGATGGATGCAAGCAACTTTCGGGAATCTTGCAAAAGTAGACCAAGACAGCTGGCAGCCTGGACAGTCACCTAATGTTTCTCAGCATTGTTGGTGCATTCAAATTGGCTACAGGCCTAGAGTATCTGACAGACCATTTTCAGAAGCAGGAATTTTGAGAGACCATCTTACCCTGTCTTGGCAGAGTACAGTGGTCACTTTCCTTGTGTCCCGCTTGTCCAGAAAGGACAGCATTGCATTTGTACTGTCAGCCGTCAAGGCAAGGGCAGTTCTTTGCCCAGTAGGCCATTTTGTGCCAAAAAGACAAACTTCCAAATGGAAATGTCTTAGAAGCCCAACATTCTCTCGGGATCAATTGGTGTAGCCAGGAGCAATTGTGTCTCACGTCAACAGAATTTTAAGTTATTTAAATGCCATATTCTCTAGGTCTATGAAGTGTTTGAAGATTACCTATCTATCTGAAATATACCTATGTATACCTAGAAAACTTAACTAACATGGCTACAGATATGATTATCATAGATGACTAATTATTAATCTATTATTTAATTATCCATTACAATTTTAAATGAGTTACATAAACATAATACCTCAAACAAGAATAGAAATATATATATATATATATATATACAGTATAACAAAATTAACTTCAAGTTTGTATCAATAAACTAAAATTTATACCAATGTAAAACATTTTAAACATAAACTAATATCTATACCAATGTAAAACATTTTAAACAAGTTTTTCTTTAAAAGTAGGTTGATTAATCTATCCTTTTATCTTATCATCTCTATAGCCTCCTATATATCTATATCAAATCCCCTTTTCTTTTTTAGAAAGAGATCACATTTATAATCAACCTGTTTTAAATAAAAATATTGGTTTTTCTCTGTCCCACACCAGAGGGCTCTTCTGATTTGGGACACAAGAATCTCTTAACCATTTTTTTTTAAAGTAGTATGTCTGGGTTTAGAGGGGGAGTGAGCCAATTCCACCTCTAAAGCCAGCTTGGTATATTTGGGAATTTGGGCGTAGCATCTCTTACTACTTCCTGCTGGAGGGGGGCGCTGTATCTTATGGGGACGCAAAAAAATTTTTAGGCCTATGGGGTAGTCCGTGAGGCTGTCTTGTGTGAACCAGTTGCCTTGAAACCGCTCTGGATGTTGGATCATCTGGGCCATGATGTCATTGGAGACCTTTCAGGGGGTCTTGGCTGGTGAAACCTGATGTATCTTAATCTGGAACAAATCCACAGCCTCTGGCTTTCTGTGGAAACAAAAGCAGAATCTCTTTTCCAAAGCGACATATCCTTAAATCCAAATTTTGAAGTGAAGGTACCTTTAAAATATACATTTTGGCATAACTCAACAGTTTTTGTAATCAAATGTTTTTCTTCAGTTACGAATATCAAAGAGAACATAATCCAGATTTTCTGTGTGGTAGCCATCTTTACGTGGCTTATGTTTTATATTACCTCGAGCCTATTGCTTTAAGCTGCACCATTCTAAGACTGAAACAGCGCTGTGGCTGCTGGCTCCGCCCACTTCAGCTTCCCAACATGGCGGTGGTACATTTTCCGCCAGCTTGAGGAGCCATCAATTCTCAGAAATAGTATGTCTAAGCTTTTATCAAAGCAGCATGTAGTCCAGAAACCTCTTTTTTTTTTTTTTTTATACTAGTAAAGACTAAATCTACCACACAGCGTAATGTGCCGCTGGCAGACTCCTCATTCCCGCCATACTGCCAGTCAAACGCACACGCCAGGAACCCGCCAGTGTTCAAACCTGCGTTTTGCGCTGTCTAGCTGCCCGTATGAGACAAAAAGCAGGAACCTGGTTTTGGCTCTGTTTAGAATTGCTTATTAAATAGTCTCAGGTTTAAGGTGGAAACTCGAGCCGTTGGGCGCCATTTGTTGCCGGAGGGCTTCTCTCCAGGTTCCCCAAGCCCCGCAGTCCCACAATCCACGTATAAAATAATCACTCAGACGCTTATATCACTTATAAACTGTATGGCCGTGGCAGGCTTCTTGCTAACTGTTCTTTTATCTTAAATTAACCCATTTTTATAAATCTATACCTTGCCACGTGGCTGGTGGCTTACCAGAGTCTCTACATGCTGCTTGTCCTGGCGGTGGCTGCAGTGTCTCTTCCTCAGCCTTCTGCTTCCCAGAATTCTCCTCTCTCCTTGTCCCACCTACTTCCTGCCTGGTCACTGGCCATCAGTGTTTTATTTATATATAGAGCAATATCCACAGCATAGTAGAGTTTGAGGTCAGGGATGGTGATGCCTCCAAGGGTTACTTTATCATATAGGATTCTTTTAGCTATCCTGGGTCTTTTGTTTCTCTATATAAAGTTGAGTATTTTTCTTCCCAAGTCTGTGAAGAATTGTGTTGGGATTTTGATGGGGATTGCATTGAATCTGTAGATTTCTTTTGGTAAGATTGCCATTTTTACTATGTTAATCCTACCTATCCATGAGCATGGGAGTTCCTTCCATTTTCTGATATCTTCTTCAATTTCTTTCTTTAGAGATTTAAAGTTCTTATCAAAAAGGTCCTTCACTTGTTTAGTTAGTGTTATCCCAAGGTATTTTATATTATTTGTGGCTATTGTAAAGGGTGATGTTTCTCTGACTTCTTTCTCAGCCCTTTTATCATTTGTGTAAAGGAGGGCTACTGATTTTTTTGAGTTGATCTTGTATCCTGCCACTTTACTGAAGGAGTTTATCAGCTGTAGGAGTTCCCTGGTAGAGTTTTTGGGGTCACTTATGTATACTATCATATCATCTGCAAATAGTGAAAGTTTGACTTCTTCCTTGCCAATTTGTATCCCTTTGATCTCCTTTTGTTGTCTTATTGCTCTAGCTAGAACTTCTAGTACTATATTGAATAAATATGGGGAGAGTGGACAGCCTTGTCTTGTTCCTGAATTTAGTGGTATCGCTTTGAGTTTCTCTCCATTTAATTTGATGTTGGCTGTTGGCTTGCTATAAATTGCTTTTATTATGTTTAGAAATGCTCCTTGCATTCCTGATCTTTCTAAGACCTTTATCATGAAGGGGTGTTGGATTTTGTCAAAGGCTTTTTCAGCATCTAAGGAGATGATCATGTGGTTTTTTTCTTTCAGTTTGTTTATATGGTGTATTACATTGACTGATTTTCGTATGTTGAACCATCCTTGCATCCCTGGGATGAATCCTATTTGGTCTTGATGGATGATTGTTTTGATGTATTCTTGGATTCGGTTTGCCAATATTTTGTTGAGTATTTTTTCATCAGTGTTCATGAGGGAGATTGATCTGTAGTTCTCTTTCTTTGTTGCATCTTTGTGTGGTTTGGGTATCAGGGTAATTGTAGCCTCATAAAAAGAGTTTGGTAGTGTTCCTTCTGTTTCTATTGTGTGGAACACTTTGAAGAGTATTGGTATTAGTTCTTCTTTGAAAGTCTGGTAGAATTCTGCACTGAAACCATCTGGTCCTGGGCTTTTGTTGGTTGGGAGACTTTTGCTGACTGTTTCTATTTCTTTAGGGGTTATTGGTCTATTTAAATGG
Organism: Peromyscus maniculatus bairdii; assembly: GCF_049852395.1. Classification (NCBI taxonomy): domain Eukaryota; kingdom Metazoa; phylum Chordata; class Mammalia; order Rodentia; family Cricetidae; genus Peromyscus; species Peromyscus maniculatus. Next base: position 20,924,087 of record NC_134854.1, on the reverse strand, counting down.
TTTGTCTGGTCTTGATTTAATTTTGGTATGTGGTATTTATCCAGAAAATTGTCCATTTCTTCCTGGTTTTCCATTTTTGTGGAGTACAGGTTTTTGAAGTATGATCTGATGATTCTCTGGATTTCCTCATTGTCTGTTGTTATGTCTCCCTTTTCATTTCTAATTTTGTAAATTTGGGTGCTCTCTCTTTGCCTTTTGGTTAATTTGGCTAGGGGTTTGTCTATCTTGTTGATTTTTTCAAAGAACCAACTCTTTGTTTCATTGATTTTTTTGTATTCTCTTGTTTTCTATTTCGTTGATTTCAGCCCTCAATTTGATTATTTCCTGGCGTCTATTTCTCCTGGGTGAGTTTGTTTCTTTTTGTTCTAGAGCTTTCAGTTGTGCTGTTAATTCATTGGTATGGGATTGCTCCATCTTCTTCATTTGTGCATTTAGAGCTATGAATTTTCCTCTTAGCACTGCTTTCATAGTGTCCCATAAGTTTGGGTATGTTGTACTTTCATTTTCATTGAATTCTAGGAACTCTTTAATTTCATTCTTTATTTCTTCCTTGACCCATTGATGTTTCAGGTGGACATTATTCAGTTTCCATGAGTTTGTGGGTTTTCTATAATTTTTGTTGTTGTTGAGGTCTAACTTTAAGGCTAGGTAGTCTGATAAGATACAGGAGGTTATTCCAATTTTTTCTGTATCTGTTGAGATTTGTTTTGTGTCCAAGCATGTGGTCAATTTTTGAGAAGGTTCCATGGGGTGCTGAGAAGAAGGTATATTCTTTTGTGTTAGGATGGAATATTCTGTAGATATCTATTAGGTCCTTTTGAGTCATAACATCTGTTAGGTCCTTTATTTCTTTGTTAAGTTTCAGTCTGGTAGATCTATCTTTTGGTGAGAGTGGTGTGTTAAAATCTCCCACTACTAATGTGTGGGGTTTGATGTGCGTTTTAAACTTTAGTAGTGTTTCTTTTATGAATGTGGGTGCTTTTGTATTTGGAGCATAAATGTTTAGAATCGAGACTTCATCTTGGTGGATTTTTCCCATGATAAATATGTAATGTCCATCCTGATCTCTTTTGATTGATTTTAGTAGATTGAAGTCTATTTTATTAGATATTAGAATAGCTACACCAGCTTGTTTCTTAGGTCCATTTGCTTGGAAAGCCTTTTCCCAGCCCTTTACTCGGAGGTAGTGTCTGTCTTTGGAGTTAAGGTGTGTTTCTTGTATGCAGCAGATGGATGGGTACTGTTTTCTTATCCATTCTGTTAGCCTGTGTCTTTTTATAGGTGAGTTGAGACCATTGATATTGATGGATATTAATGACCAGTGATTGTTAATTCCTGTTATTTTTTGTGGTTGTGTTGTCCTTCTGTGGTGTATGTTGGTGTGGGATTATCCATTGCTTGATTTTTCATGGATGTGTTTAGCTTCTTTGGGTTGGATTTTCCCTTCTAGTGCTTTCTGTAGGGCTGGGTTTGTGGACAGGTATTGATTAAATCTGGTTTTATCCTGGAATATTTTGTTTACTCCGCCTACGGTGATTGAGAGTTTTGCTGGGTATAATAGTCTGGGTTGGCAGCCGTGGTCTCTTAGTGTCTGCATGAGATTTGTCCATGATCTTCTAGCTTTCATAGTCTCTATTGAGTAGTCTGGTGTTATTCTGATGGGTTTGCCTTTATATGTTACTTGGTCTTTTTCCTTTGCGGCTCTTAATATTTTTTCTTTGTTCTGTGTGTTTAGTGTTTTGATTATTATGTGGCGAGGGGACTTTTTTTTTTGATCCAGCCTATTCGGTGTTCTGTAAGCTTCTTGTATCTTCATAGGTATTTCTTTCTTTAGGTTAGGAAAGTTTTCTTCTATGATTTTGTTGAATATATTTTCAGTGCCTTTGAGTTGGTATTCTTCTCCTTCTTCTATCCCTATTATTCTTAGGTTTGGTCTTTTCATGGTGTCCCAAATTTCCTGGACGTTTTGTGTTATGACTTTTTTGTCTTTAATGTTTTCTTTGACTGACGCATCTATTTTCTCTATCGTGTCTTCAGTGTCAGAGATTCTCTGTTCCATCTCTTGCAATCGGTTGGTTATGCTTGTTTCTGTAGTTCCTGTTCGTGGCCTGTCTACCTCTGTGGGCCGCTGCTGGGCCTGAATGTCCCTGTCAGCCACTGCTGCCGGGCCCGTCTACTTCTGCGGGCCTCCGCTGGGCCCGTCTACCTCTGCAGGCCGCCTCCGCGGGCCTACCTGGGTCTGCTTGTCTCCACCACGGGGCCTGTCTACCTCTGTGGGCCGCTGCTGGGCCTGTATGTCTCTGCCATCTGCCGCCGGGTTTGTATGTCTCTGCCAGCCACCGCTGCCAGGCCCGTCTACCTCTGCAGGCCACCCTAATTTTTTTATGTAGTCATTTAGTGCTGTGAACTTGACTCTTGGAACCACCTTCATCGTGTCCTCTAATTTTGGGTATGCTGTGCAGTCATTTTCATTCAATCCTAGAAAGTCTTTAATTTCTATCTTGACTCATTTTTCTTTTCTTTTTTTAGCTTATTCTTCTTTCATACAATACATCCCAACTGCAGTTTTCTCCCCCTCCACTCCTCCCAGTCCCCTCCAACACCTCCATTCTCCCCCAGATTCTCCCCTCCTTCGTTTCCCTTCAGAAAAGACCAGGCCTCACAGGGATATCAACTGAACGTGGCATGAAAAGTCACAATAACACTCGACACAAATTCTCATATCAAGGCTACACATGGCAACCCCATAGAAGGAAAAGGGTCCCACAAACCAGAAAAAGAGCCAGAGACACCCCTCAGTTTTAGGAATCCCACAAGAACATGATTGCTGCCTGTTAGGGAACCAGTCTCCAATGCAGCTCAGGGTTTGAGAGGAAATCCACGGTGATGGTGAAGCTAAAACTTTTTCTATCTGAGGGGATAAGGAAAAAGACACTCACACACTCTCTTGATCATTTCCTTCTTTATTCATCAGCCTCTTCTGATGGACTACCTGGCGGGATTTCCTGGGTTCTCCCACAGCCGTACAAAAGCATATTTATCAAGTGTTACATAAAGTATTTCCTCATTCCAGGGTCCCCAACCTTCATCATGTGCCTCCATGACTCTTGTTTTCATGAAGCATTTTGTGTAATACACAAATAATTCAAGATCTGCAGGTGTGCCTGAGGATGACCACAAGGCCTCAGCTAAACAATCGTTCTCCACAAGGATTCGTCAGGGTCCAAGTGCTTCTAAGAAACGTCTCTTTATTCTAATCTCCATCCCATACAGTGATTTTGCTGAATTCCTACAGAGTACAGGTAACATGTTTTTCATCTCCCTTATATGATCAAAAATGAAGTCATCCAAATATCCAATAAACATTTACATCTAAGTAACTTATTGCAGATTAACAGAGCATAAGCAGACAGAAAGTGTTTTTCACAGATAACTCCTTTGCTGCCAGGGCCTGTACAGGGCTACTAAGAAAGAATCAATCATTCTACTGTCTATCTTGAAAGTTAATCTTACAAGGAAGCCTAAAGGAATCCCAAACCTAAATGTTTGTACATAAAGGACAATCAGTCGGCTATGCTTTAGATCCCCAGGGTGTATACTCATCTATCTCTAGCTTCTTAGATCAGGAGAATTGAGGGCAGGAATGGGTACAAAGACACTGAGACCCTGTGTCTGTATCTTTTAAGCATTAAGAGAATTAGGGCCAGTCCGGCTTCCAGAGAATTCAATTGTTCTTCTTAATCTTTAACCTGAGCTGCAATCTAAAGCAGCTTCTAAGGAGGAACTCAAAGGTCTTGGCTGAAAAGCATACTTTTATTCATCAATACTCTGTATAAGCTAATGTTATTATTGTCAATTAGAAGGTACAACTAGGGAGAAGGTCCTCTTCAATAATAATTCACAGGTAAAGTTGCCCAGAAGAATGGGATGTTTCCAACGAGATAAACACATTACCTTATAGACAGTGGGGAATTGCCCCACACCCAATTCAACCATGCCAGATAACAGAGAAAGATAGCGACAGCAAGCATGCAAGGTCACAGCAGAAGCAAGAGACAGACATTCTGGGGTGTGGGGTCTCAGGGGGCTTGCCTTCCCAAGAATTATCCAGCAGGAGGTTGCCTCCTGGTGGGCCGACACCCTGAACCTCAATCACCACCTGCTGCCCCCCCCCAACATGGCTACCAGCAGAACACCAAGCTACACAACCATAACATATATTCAGAGGACCTAACACAAAACCATGAAGGCTCTGTGATTGCCACTTCTGTTTCTGTGAGCTCCCAAGAGCCTTGATTAGTTGATTCTGTGATCCCTGTTCTCCTGGTGTCCTTGACCTTTCTGTCTCCTACAATCCTTCCTCCCTCTATTTCATGGGGTTCTCTAAGCTCTGCCCAGAGTGGGTCTCTGCATCTGCTCCCATCATTTACTGGATGAAGCCTCTCTTATTATGATTGGGCTAGGCACTGATCTATGAGTATAGCAGAATATCATTAGGAATTATTTCATTGATTTTATTTATTTTTTCCTTTTTGGCCAATCATGTTTGGTTCTATCCTAGGTCTCTGGATTATCCAGTCTCTGATTCTTGGCCATCCAGGCAGTATCAGGCATGAACTGCCTCTTATGGTGTGAACCTTGAGTTAGATGAGTCATTGGTTGACACTTTCACAAGTTCTGCACCACCACTATTACCCCAGCACATCTTGTAGGAAGGACAAAATGTAGGTCAACGTTTTTGTGGCTGGGTTGGTGTCCCAGTCCCTCCACTGGAAGCCTTGCCTAGTTATAGAAGATGGCCAGTTCAGGCTCCGTATCCCCCATTACTATGAGTCCTCATTAGGGCAACACTTGTAGATTCCAGCGAGTTTCCACTGCACTAGATTTCCACATGACCCCCAGATGTCCCCTAATTGCAGTAGTCTCCCTGTGATGATATTGTGTTCCCCAAAATATTGTGTACCTTAATAAACTTATCTGGGGTCAGAGAACAGAAAAGCCACTAGATACTTAAGATAGGCAGTGGTAGCACATGCCTTTAATCCTAGCATTCAGAAGCAGAAATCCATGTGTTCAAGGATACAGCCAAACATGGTGACTCATGCCTTTAATCCCAGAAAGTGAGCCTTTAATCCCAGGGAGTGGTGGTAAAAAGCAGAAAGGTATATAAGACGTGAGGACCAGAAACTAGAAGCATTTGGCCTGGTTAAGCATTTGGCTGGTTAAGCTTTCAGGCTTTCGAGCAGCACAGTTCAGCTGAGATTCATTCTGGATGAGGACTCAGAGGCTTCCTCCAGTCTGAGGAAACAGGACCAGCTGAGGGCCCAGCGAGGTGAAGTATCTGTGGCTTGTTCTGGTTCTCTGATCTTCCAGTTCACCCCAATACCTGGCTCAGGTTTGATTTTATTAATAAGACTCTTTAAGATTCATGCTACATCTCCCCCTGTACTTTCTACCTCAGTCTCTCTCTCCTCTGCCTGATCCCTTCCGTCCTCATCTCCACCCGCCCCCAGGACACCCACAAAATTTATTCTATTTTCCCTTCCCAGGGAGATCCATGTGCACCCCTTGAGCCCTCCTTGTTACTTAACCCACTGGATGTGTGGGTTGCAGCATGATAAGCCTTTACTTAACAGCTAATATCTGTTTATAAGTGAGTATATATCATGTTTGTCTTTCTGGGTCTGGGTTACCTCATTCAAGGATGATTCTAGTTCCATTCATTTTCTTTCAAATTTCATATTTTTTAACAGCTAAATAACACTTCACTGGGTAAATGCAACACATTTTCTTTATCCATTCTTTGGTTGAGGGACATCTAGGTTGTTTCCAGTTTCTGGATATTATGAATAAAGCTTCTATGAACATAATTGAGCAAGTGTCCTTTGGGTATATGCCTAAGAAAGAAATAGCTGGGTCTTGAGGTAGATTGATTCCCAATTTTCTGATATTGATTCCCATAGTTACTATATAAGGTAAAGAAATACCACTAGCAATAAAGAAATGTTCCCTTTGCTCCACATTCTTGCCAGCATGAGCTGTCGATTATGTTTTTGATCTTAGCCATTCTGACAGGTGTAAGATGGAATCTCAGAGTCATTTTGATTTGCATTTTTGTGATGGCTAAGGATGTTGAACATCTCTTTAAGTGTTTCTGAGCCATTTGAGATTTCTTTATTAAGAATTCTCTGCTTAGATCTATACCCCATTTTTTAAATTGGTTATTTGGTTTGTTGCTGTCTAGGATCTTGAATTCTTCATATATTTTGGATATTAGCCTCTGCTGAATGCAGAGTTGGTGAAAATCATTTTCCATTCTGTAGGCTGCCATTTTGTCCTGTTAATGGTGTTCTTTGCCTTACAGAAATTTTCAGTTTCATGAGGTCCAATTTATTAATTGTTGATCTTATGCTTTTGCTACTGATGGTCTGCTCAGAAAATCATTATATTATCTTCAAATAATGACTTTGACTTCTTCCTTTTCAATTTGTATCCCCTTGATCTTAGGTCAGCCCACCAGAAGGTAACCTCCTGCTGGATAATTCTTGGGAAGGCAAGGCCCCTGAGAGCACAGACCCAGCTATTTCTTTCTTTAGCTGTCTTATTGCTCCAGCTAAAACTTCAAATACTATATTTAATAGACATGAGAGAATTGACAACATTGTCTTGTTCCTGATTTTAATGGAATAGCTTTGAGTTTCTTGTAGGATTACTTGCTAAATGATCTCATTAATAAAAGACCCAGAGCTAGATATTGGGGTTAAAACCAAGAGATCAGAAAAGCAGAAAGAAGCCCTCCATGTTCTCACCACTTACAGATCCTCAGCCAAAGAGACCTACTTCCTGTATACCCATGCCTATATCCCTTTCTGTTCTGCCATCTCATTTCCCCTCTTTGCCAGCTACATCACTTCCTTTTCCTGCCCAGCTCTGTCACTTCCTGTCTGTCTATACAGACCTCCAGACCTTTATGGTTAGTATTGGGATTAAAGGTATGTACCACTATGCCTGGCTCTGTCCCCAGTGTGGCCTTGAACTCACAGAGATCCAGATGGATCTCTGCCTTCTAAGTGATAGGATTAAAGGTGTATGCTACCACTGCCTGATCTCTGTGCTTACTACAGTGGCTGGCTTTTTCCTCTGATCCTCAGATAAACTTTATTGGAGTACACAGATAAAATATCACCACAGTTTCTCTCTGTTTATTTTGATGTTGGCTATAGACTTGCTGTAAATTGTCTTTATTATGTTTAGGTATATCCCTTGTATCCCTAATCCCTCCAGGGCTTTTTTTTTTAATCATGAAGAGGTGTTGGATTTGTCAAAGGCTTTTTCAGCATCTAATGAGATAATTCTGTGTTTTTTCTTTCAGTTTGTTTATATGATGGATTGCATTGTCTGATTTTTGTATGTTGAGCCATCCCTTCATCTCTGGGATGAAGCCTACTTGATCATAGAGGATAATATTTTTCATGAATTCTTAGATTCAGTTTTTGAGTATTTTATTGAGCATTTTTGCATCTATGTTCATAAGGAAAATTGGTCTGTAATTCTCTTTCTTTGCTGAATCTTTGTGTGGTTTGAGTATCAGGGTGACTGTGGCCTCATAAAATCAATTTGGCAAGGTTTCTTCTGTTTCTATTTTGTAGAATAATTTGAAGAGTATTGGTATTAGCTCTTCTTTGAAAGTCTAGTAGAATTCTCACTAAAACCATCTGGTCTTGGGCTTTTTTTGGCTAGGAGACTTTTAATGACTACCTCTATTTTCTTAGCAGTTATAGGTCAATGAGTTGTTTATCTGATCTTGATTTAACTTTGGTAAGTGGTATCAATCAAGAAAAGTATCCATTTCTTTTAGATTTTCTAATTTGTGGAGTACAGGTTTTTCAAGTATGACCTAATGATTCCTTGGATTTCCTTGATGTCTGTTGTGTGTCTCTTTTTGTTTCTGATTTTGCTAATTCAGATATTTTCTCTGTCTTAAAGCTGTAGATGTGTCTGTTTTCCCTTTTATCTTTTCCTTTCTGTCTTCTTCTTCTTCTTCTTCTTCTTCTTCTTCTTCTTCTTCTTCTTCTTCTTCTTCTTCTTCTTCCTCCTCCTCCTCCTCCTCCTCTTCCTCCTCTTCCTCCTCCTCCTCCCCTCCTCCTCCTTCTTCCTTCTTTATCCTCCTCCTTCTTCTCCTTCTCCTCCTTGTCCTTCTCCTCCTTCTTCCTTCTTCATCCTCCTCCTCTTCATCATCATCATCTTTCTCCTCCTCCTTCTCTGCTGTCTGTGCACACACACATATTGCTATGATTCCCTGATAACCTAGTTTCATCATTATCAGTGTTTTCCCTGATACATTGTTCATTATGCACTCTGCTTCATCTAATACTAACACTGTTTCTCTGATTTTCTTTTAACAAGCATTTCCCATATTCTTCTGTTCTTTCAACTTTAACCTGCCAGTCATGTCCAGAAGTGAGGTTGGTAGATCTCAAGGAGTTGATTAGGTTGCTATTTTTTTTTTCATTTCTATTCTGCCATTCTTTATTTTTTTTAATTGGTGTGTTTGTCCAGTTATACTTGAGGTAATCATTGCTATTTCAGAGGTTTTTTTTCTATTTTATTATTTTCTTTTCTTGTTACCTCCACTTGGTACTTCTGTGTTTCCCCCTCCCTGTTGTACAATACTATTTTAAGGTGTGTTACATTTGTTTATGTTGCATTTGTTTAACTCTGTGAAGCTGTGTTGTTGTGCCTATGTGAAACACCTGATGGTCTAATAAAAAACTGGATGGCCCATAACAAGGCAGGAGAAAGGATAGGTGGGGCTGGCAGGCAGGGAAAATGTATAGGAGGAGAAAACTGAGAGGAAGAGAAGAAGGAAGAAGGAGTGAGAGAAGGAGGAGGACCCCAGGGTCCAGCCACTCAGCTACACATCAAGCCATGGAGTAAGAATAAGATTTACAGAAGTAAGAGAATGGGAAAAGTCCAGAGGCAAAGGGTAACTTAAATGGGATAATTAAGTTAAGGAAAGCTGGCTAGCAACCAGCCAAGCTAAGGCTGGGAATTCATAGTTAAGAATAAGCCTCTGTGTGTGATTTATTTGGGAGCTGGGTGGTGCCCCCCCCAAAAAAAGAGCAAAAACAACATCCTCTTAGTGTCTAACATGAGGCTTATTTTCATAAGGCCCGAGAAAGCTTTGGGGAAAAAGGAGATATGTAGCTGTGTGGTTTCTGCACGAGTATGTGGGTTCACGCAGGTCCATGGAATGAAGACAGAGGCATCTTAAGAATGAATTTAGCCTATCATGGCTGCAGGGGGGCCAGCCTGGAAGGACTGAAGCACTAACCCTTTGCCTAGGGAAGTTTTATTTCTCTCCAATACAGTTTAGCCAGTTAATTTCCATGTGCTCAGAACAACCTGAAAGGGGCTCCCAACAATGCAATGTCAAGTGCAAATTCCTTGATTTGTCAGGTACCACGGTTTTCCCCGGTTTGCTGAATCAAATTTTGCATAGGCCTTTGTATCCTTGGGAAACTCCCAGACAGGATTCACATGGAGGGCAAGAAGGGAAACAAAAGATGGATTAGGGCTAGGTGCTACTCTCTGGAGCCAGGCCAGGTGCAGCTCAGCAGAAATGCCACCACAGGGATATGTATTCTTTAAGAGTTTCAGTTGGACAGTTTCTGCTGGTTAGTGAGCTCTTGAACAGACAGTACATTAAGTAGGAATGAAAAACTAAGTAAAAAACGCCTGCCATGGTGCATGCATTGGCATTCTACAGCTCTGGGAAAGTTGAATGCAGTTCTCAGGGACAAACCTCTGCCTGGAATGCAAGCTTTAGGCTTGGCTCTCAGAACCCGAGAAGTGGACAGAACCAGCCGAGAGTCTCGGGAGGATTCAGGTGTAGGTTAGCAGTTTAAAGGTTTGCTCACAAGGTCAAAAAAAAAAAAAAAAAGCTAAAAGATATGCAGTAAGGAGGTCCAGATGGAAAAAAAACCTCTAAACAGGTTCCAGTGTGTTTTGCAATGTGAGTAAGCTTAAGAAAGGAAAAGGGCATGGACAGTCATAGAAAGAAATTAATAGTTTAAAATAAATCCTTTAAAGAGAGAACTAAAGTAATATAAGAAAAGATAAGCCACACAGAGGTGGGAAATACACAGGTAGTCTGGATCCTGTATGTTGTTGTGGTGATTTTGAAGTTTTTGATGACAAAGGACAGCTGCAGAGAGACCTGGAATTGAAAGAAGGACTACTGAAGTAAATCAGCCTGTATACTTTAGGAATGCCTTAACTTTTAAAGTCAAAAACTATATTTGTCAAATGGAAATCAAAAATGCTTTGCAGTTTTTTCCCACAGGAGATGAGAGGCTGTGGATTCCTTCAGGGTTAATATAGATCAGGTTTGATCAAGCGGGACCTCCTGAAACTTGACAGGTGATATCTATCAGCAAAGGTTATTGCTGGTCTTCCCAGGACTTGGCCATTATCTGAAAATTTCTCTCTGGGACCCAAAAGATATTTCATCCACAGACAGCAGGAAGCAGTTTGGAGAACACGACATCCACATTCCCAAGAGGGGTGTGGGAGGTTTTTGATTATTTGGTGGGTTATGGATGTTTGTTATCATTTAGGGAAATATATAATATTGATACAAATTTAAAGTTATTTTTGTTACACTGTATATATGTTTCTAGTCTTGTTTAAAGGACTTTTGTATGTTGATACAAATTTTTGTTTTTGTTACAACATATTGTATGTATATTTCTATTTTTGTTTGAGGTATTGTGTTTATGCTGTTCATTTGGAAATGTAGGGTGAAGTTCTAGTTTTTGAAAGCTATTTTATAAACTATATAGGATATTCAGGAAACATAGGTCAGCCTAGCTATAAATCTGATATGTTAGGTATGTTCTCTAGATTAAATAGATACATTTTAGATAGATAGATGGTCTTCAAATCCTTCAAAAACCTATAGGATATGACATTTACAATGTTTTGTTAATTTAAAATTTTTCATGACAATGAGGCATATCTGCTCCTGGCAACACCAATTTATTTCACAGATGATGGGCATTGAAGAAACTCCTTACTGAGTTTGCTTTCATTGTGGCAAGGTTAACCACTGGGCAAAGAAACTGCTTTTACCTTTGACTACTGACAATGTGCTATGAAGACTAGATATGCAGGACATACAGGAAAAAGACTGTTGAACTTTGCCAAAACAAAGCAGGATGGTCCTTCAAAATTCCTGCTTTACAGAAGAGTCTGCCAGATATTCTGCAGGAAATAGATAAAAGTGACTAATGAACTTTACCAATACAAGGCAGGACACTCTTTCAAATTTCCTGCTTCATTGAAAAGTCTGCCAGATACTATAGACCTGTAGGCTGAGAATGGATGCTTCAATGTTACAGAGGAATTTCAGGTGACTGTCCAGGCAGCCAAATGTCTCTGTTGTTAGATAATACTACATCCTTCTGGGTCTTTGATGGAGTTGAAGACTAAATAGTTATAGTTGTAGTTTTCCTTAGCTATGATAGATGTATTTAGTACATGTATTATTTTAGCTATGATAGAAAGTAAAGTAGGTGTAAAATTTTGGATTCACTAAGATAAAATAGATAATGCATTATTTTCTCTAAATATGCTAACTATAAGTGGACAGAATATTGTGAATGTAATCCTTACTTGAAAATTGTTATTGTATATAGTCTAACTATGTTTAAGTCAAAACCTTTTCATTTTTATTTAGACAAGAAGGGAGGAATGTTGTAGAATATTATTTTAAGGTGTATTACTTTTATGTTGCATTTGTCTAACTCTGTGAAGCTGTGTTACTGTGCCTATCCAAAACACCTGAAGTTCTAATAAAGAACTGAACAGCCAATAGCAAGGCAGAAGAAAGGATAGGTGGGGCTGGCAGATAGAAAGAATATATAAAATGAGAAATCTGGGGGGAGGAAGAAGAAGAAAAGAGATAGAGAAGATCAAAGAAGTAGCCAGAGAGGAAGAGGACTCCAGGGGCCAGTCACCCAGCTACACAGCAAGCCATGGAGTAAGAAACAAAGAAGGGTATAGAGGAATAGAAAAGGAAAAGCCCAGAGGCAAAAGGTAGATGGGATAATTTAAAGTTAAGAAAAACTGGCAAGAAACTAAGCCACGCTAAGGCGGCATTCATAAGTAATAATCAGCCTCTGTGTGTAAATTTATTTGGGAGCTGGGTGGCAGGCCCCCGCCAAAGGAGCAAAATCAAACAACACCTTCCTGTCTTCCTGTGGGATAGTGGAGTGTGTGTGTGTGTGTGTGTGTGTGTGTGTGTGTGTGTGTGTGTGTGTATGCATATGCATGCATGTGTGTGCATTTTCCGTGTTTGTTTTTTGCAGTATAGCCCTTGAGGGTGTTGTATCTCTTCATTCTGTGTGAGACAAAATAGGATAGTGGCTAATTGAAGTCTACTATTGTTAGTTTTTCATTCTCAGGCAAGTTTTTGTTTGTTTAGTTGGTTGGTTGGTTGGTTTGGCTTGACATATATGCAGTCCTTATGGCTAGCCTGGAACTCACTGTGCAGGGTAGGTTGGCCCAGAACTCACAAAAAGATCCACCTGTCTCTTCAAGCACTAGAATTAAAGGTACATTCTACCACACGTAGTCTTTAAATCTCCAGTCCAGGATTTTTCTTTTTTTAAAAATTACAATTAATTTTTATTATTTTAGTTAGATGTATGTGAGGAGGGAGGGGAATGTGTGTGTGTGTGTGTGTGTGTGTGTGTGTGTGTGTGTGTGTGAAGTGCCCAGAGGTATTGGATTTCCACAGTTACAGCAGTTGTGGGTACTGGGAACTGAACTCAGATCCTCTGCAGAGCAGTTTGTACTCTTAACCACAGAGCCATTTCCCCACTTCTCCTTCCAAGTTAATTTTCTTTTGCTTTATCTTTCAGGATTTTTTAACTTTGTCATAAATTTTAATAGACTATGCTTGAAAAATAATGTAAGTGTTCACAGACAGGGTGGACTTTTACTAACTCTCATGTGTAGCCCAGGCTGGCCTCAAACTCCTAATCTTCATAAGAACTGGGGTTATCAGTACGTGACATTACAACTGGTTTAAATTTTCAGAATTTTTACTCATTTATTTGGACATTGGCTTGGGGACTTTATTCTACTTGTGGTTTCCTCAGCTTCTTTAAAATTTTTTTTATATATGTGTCTATGTCGTGTGTGTGTGTGTGTGTGTGTGTGTGTGTGTGTGTGTGTGTGTGTGTATACCCAGGGAGGCCAAAATCATTAGATTCGCAGGAACTGGAGTTACAGGCAATTAATTCTGAATCACTGGATGTGGATCCTGAGAACTGAGCTCTGGTCCTCTCGAAGAGCATCAAGCATTCTTGATCACTTAGCCACCTCGCCAGTCCTTTTCTCAGTGTTTTGAAATTATTAATTTATGTCTTTCCAGCCCATGACCATGTTGGTGTTCGAGGGCTGTGCTGGTGCTGAGCTAGGCCAATGTGGGCGACCAGTACCGTCAGCTGAGGCCATGGTATTGTTTGGGTCCATAGGCCTGCTGCAGCCAGGGTCTGTGTTGATGTCAGTCGCTCCTGAGACCATTGAAGATGATGCCAATGCCAGGGGTCTGGGCCACCACCTTGGGCCGTGTTAAAGTCCAAGGACCATGCTGTTTCAGGGACTATACCAGTCCAGGTGGCCTGCGCTGGTGACATCCTGGCCCGGGCTGCTGCCTAGGACCTTATCTGGGTCCGTGGTTCTGCCATAGCCAGGGTCTGTATTCATGACTTTGGCCCATGTTGCCACCAAAGGCCACTTCGATGACCGGGAGCTGGACCATAGCCTGTGGCCACGAGGGTGTCTGAGGACTGTGCTGCCACCAGGGACATCCTGATCTGAGTGGCCTGCACTGTCACCCAGGGCCATGGTGTCGTCCTGGCCAGGGCTGCTGCAGAGGTCATGTCTGGGTCCATGGCGCTACAGCAGCCAGGGTCTGAGTTGATGTCTGGGGCTCCTGTTTTAATCCAGGACCAGACTGGGATCTGGTCTGCCACAGGACAGTGCAGATAGTGCAGTGCATGGGGCCACGCTGATCTGGGTCCTGCTGCAGCCAGGGTCTGTAGTGATGCCCACTGGCCTGTGTTAACACAGGGGTCATTGGAACCATGATGTGCTGAGACGCCCACCTTCACTGGCTCTGGGATGGCTGGCCCTGACTCTAGCTGGATACTGCAGCAGGTGAGCTGACCCTACCCCTTAGCGAAGAGCTTGCCCCACCCCCACCCCCAAATCAGGAAAGATGGCCCCACCCCTCACCATAGGTGTGCACCTCACCTGGGCAACATACTAGAGCTGACCCTGAGGGCGGAAGAGCAACAGAGCTGATCTTGCCTTCCCCATTTGCCGAGGGGCGCCCCCTCCCTCTGCCCCTTGTTACCTGCTGTAGGCAAGAGAGCTGCCCACCACCACCGGACTCCACCTTACCTCCAGCGCTCCCACCCCCCACCCCCACCCCCGTCACAAGAGTGAGAGAGCTAGACCTACCCTACACCAGCTATAACACACAGGAGAACAGAATGGGCCCTGCACCCCACCTGAGCAGCTATAGAGAGGACCCTGTTGTCAGGGCAGAGTTGAGCTAGCCCTGAAGGCATGAGAGCAGGAGAGCTGATCCCACCATCTCCTCATATTCCCCCTCTGCAATCAGGAGAGAGGGCCCTGCACCTTACCTGGGCAAAACAGTCAAGCTGGCCCTAGAGATATGAGTGAAGGGGACCCGGATCTGCGGGCCAGAAAGCAAGACAACTGGCCCTGCTCCTTGCTGTGTGCTGTGTTGGGTGAGCTAGCCAAGGCAGTCCTGGAGAGCTCAACCAGGGTGGTGACGCTGAGGGGAAGCTAGCAAGCTGACCAACCCAGCTACCACCCAGGCCCAGAACCAGGTCTATGAATTGGCCCATCTCAGGATCCACCAACTCTATGAACTGAGTATGTGAGGGGAAGAAACTACAGATCCCAAACAGCAGGATCTCAATGACACAGGACAACAGGATAGCCCAGAGGAGCTCCAGAGAGAGCTCATTATCAGTGGTGCAGTAGAAACCAGAGCCTAGAGCCAGACCAATGACTCGTGGCAATGACCATTGGCAGTAAAGGTGAGTAGACTAAAGGGTAAACTGCGTGACTCAATGGGCCACACTACAGCTTCCATGACAAGATTCTGCTTTTTATTTTTATTTATTTTTTATTTCATTTTGTTTCTTTGTTGTGTTTGTTTTTGGGGGGTTTGCTTTTAAGTTCGGTTTTTGTTTTGTTTTGTTTTTTGGTGAGGGAGGTTACAAGGGCAGAGGGTGTATTCAAGGAGACAGGAAAATAAATGAGATCAGAATGCATGATGTGAAATCCACAAAGAATCAATAAACATTAAAAAAGTTACATCTTTCATACAATTTTGGAAAATTGAATCATTATACTCACAAATATCTTCCAGGTTTGCATTCATTTTTCTCCTCTTCTGGAACAATGACAACACAAAATACTAGATCTCTTGTTATTGTCTCATTTCTGCCCGTGTTCAATTATTCTGTATTGGTTTCTCAGCTCTACTCATGTCTCCTGACCTATCTCAAAGCTCCCTGATTTGTTCCTTGTCCTCCCCATTCTGTTCACAGTCCATTCATTGAGGTTTCTTTAGGTGATGACACTTTCCAGTTTCAGAACTTCCCTGATGTTCTCCTTTACATCGTCTGTGTTTTTCCTGTTCTTCTAGTTTTGCTTTGTTGTTATTTTTGTTTTTGTTTGATGCATTGTCTTGCTATGTAGCCCGGGCTGAATGCACATTTATGATCCTGACATGCATCTACCACAATGTCGAGCTTTTCTAATTTTCTGCTGCTTTTAAGTGTTGGTGATTGCTTATTGAAGCATTTTGAGAAAAGCTCAGACTACTGCAGCATTTGTATCATCTTGTTAGTGTCTGTCTAACTGTTGTCTTCGCTCATTTACATTGAGACTTTCTTGTTCTTAGTATATGGCAATTTTGAAGTGTGACCTAAGAATTGAATTCCTATTAGATCTTCTACCCTCACAGACTATTGGGGTTCCAAATGCATGTACTGACACTCCTCTGTGTGCTGTGGTTCAAATGCATGTCATTTAAGAAACCTCTAGTGCATTCCAGTTGGCTTCACCTTCATGGTGCACAGGTCAGGGCTCTGCGTCCCACAGTCCTGGCTGGGTGGATAGCAAAGTACCACATTTTATTGTAAACCAAGCTTTGCAAAGACCAAGTTGTGACCTTAACTGACTGGGGCTGGAGCATAACACTGTCCCATGACTGAAGTGCTGTTCTAAGTTGGAGGTCTGTAGCCAGCGCTGAAGGAGGGGAACTGATTCTTGCTTCAATAGTCCTTGAAGTCATAGTCTCTGGAACTTGCTATTACAGCGGAAAGGGAAAGCCAGGGCTCTGTCTGTTGGTTCTACCTTGGCAGTGCCCTTGTACCTATGGGGATGGTATGATGCTTTGCCTAGTATTCATGCCAAGAACAGCCAGTTAGTATTAAAGGATTTCTGTCTTTTTAAGGGCCATTTTGCTCACTCTCAGAGTTTTTTCTTTTTTCGTCTTTAAAAATTTCAAATCTGTACACTGTATCTTAATCATGTCCACACCCTCAACTCCCTCTCTCCAACCTTCTCCCCCATACATCTCCCTACCAACTTCATCTCATCTTTTTTCTCCATAACCCACTGAGCCCAGTTATTGATGCTACCATGGACTTAGGTATGGGCCCATTCACTGGGGCATGAGCCACCTACCACTTACCACCTCTCCTAAAGAAAAGTGGCTCTCCTTCCCTCAATAACCACCAACTGCCATTAGCTCCTCAGCCGGGAATCAGACATGGTGAACCCTGCCCGACTCCATGCTGGAATTTTAACCTTGATCTTTGGCAGGTCTTGTGCAAAAAAACCAAAGCTGCAGTGAATTCATGTGTAGCAGGAATCTTAGAAGGTCTTATTAATAAAATTAAACCTGAGGCCAGGTATTGGGGTGAACGCTGGAAGATCAGAGAAGCAGAACAAGCCACAGCTACCTCACCTCGCCAGTTCCTCAGCTGGTCCTGTTTCCTCAGACTGGAAGCCTCTGAGTCCTCATCCAGAATGAATCTCAGGTGAACTGCTGCTCGAAAGCCTGAAAGCTTAACCAGCCAAATGCTTCTAGTTTCTGGTCTTCACGCCTTATATATCTTTCTGCTTTTTGCCATCACTCCCTGGGATTAAAGGCTCACTTCCTAGGATTAAAGGTGTGTGTCACCATGCCTGGCTGTTTCCAATGTGGTCTTGAACTGACAGAGATCCAGAGGGATCTCTGCCTCTGGAATGCCAGGATTAAAGGCGTGTGCTACCACTGCCTAACCTCTATGTTTAATATTGTGGCTGTTCTATCCTCTGACCCCAGATAAGTTTATTAGAGTGCACAATATTGTGGGGAACACAATACCACCACATTCATATATATGGCAGTCACATCATTTCCAGAGGAGAGCGTTTCATAGGGCATCACCTTCATTTTTGAACTCTTATGTTCTTCCCATCCCTCTTCTGGGATGTTCCCTGAGCTTTGGTAGGAAGGAGTTGATGTAGATGTCTCATCTACAGCTGAGCACTCAGTCACTTAATCTCAGTGCTTTGAACAGTTTTGAGTCTCTGCACTAACCTTCACCCTCTGCGATACAAATTTGCCTTGACCGAGGTTGGAAGCACCACAACTTTATGGACATAAACATAAATGCTAATAAGGAAGTTTGACAACATGCCTATTAGAACAGCATTGTGGTGGTTTGCATGAGAAATGTCCCTCTTGGTTCAGGCATTCAAACACCCTGTACCCAGTTGGTGGCACTGGTTGCTGAAGTTATGGAGAGGTGCAGCCTTGTTGGAGGAAGTACTTCATCAGGGGCAGGCTTTAACAATTTAAAGCCACATCCTACTTCCAGTCTATTCTCTGCTTCCTGTTTGTGTTTGGAGATGTAAATTCTCAGCTTCTTGCTCCAGCCACAATGCCTGTTGCTTGCTGACATGCTTACTCACTGTAGTGGTTTAAATACAAATCCCCATAGACTCATGTGTTTGAGTGGTTGGGTGTCAGTATTAGGAGTTATGGTGTTGTTGGAGGAAGTTGGTCAATGTGGAGATGAGCTTTGGGGATTCTTATGCTCAAGCCATGCCCAGTGTGGCATACAATCTCTGCTGCAGATCAAGATGTAGAACTCTCAGCTCCTTCTCCAGCACCGTGTCTGCCTGCATGCTGCCATGTTTCTTGTTATGATGATAATGTACTAAACCTCTGAAACTGTAGGCCAGCCCCAATTAAGTGTTTTCCTTTATAAGAATTGCCATGTTCATGGTGCTCTACACAGCAATAGAAACCCTAACTATGACACCCACCAAGATGAACCCCTTATCTACCTGGAACCATAAGTCCAGAAAACTTTTATTCTTTAAGTTGCTTTGGTCAGTATTTTATCACAGCAACAGAAAAGTAACTAATACAAATATCAATAGTTCCCATAGGGCTTATGGTTTCCATAGGTTTGGAACATGTTTATAATACCAGATATTAATAACCTCTTGTGGAACAAGCTTCAAATCTAATCCAGAGAGCACCTGGCTACCTCCATAATCAGTCCTGCTACTGCTGCACCAGTGCACATACCTTGCCTGAAAGGTCTATATTGTAGCATGTAGGGTCCAGTTCTAGGTAATACCACTGATGTCATTTCTATCCTAGAAGCCTGCACAGCACTTTCCAGCACTAGAAAAGCTAGCCAGAAGAGAGAAAACTTCCTGTTCAGTTCAAGATTGATTTCTCTTTGCCCTGCAACCAAAGTGCGTGGTGTCTTCTGTAGCTGAAGTTTTCCTGTGTCCACCCAGCTCCTGCAGCCACTCAGACCCAAATAAACACACAGAGACTTACATTACTTATAAACTGTATGGCTGTGGCAGACTTCTTGCTATTTAGTTCTTATATCTTAAATTAACCCATTTCTATTAATCTATAAGTTGCCACTTGGCTTGTGGCTTACTGATACTTTTACATCTTGCTTCCTTTGCGTCTGGCTGGTGACTCCTGACTCCTCCTTCCTATTCCCAGAATTCTCCTCTCTGCTTATCCTGCCTATACAATACTTCCTCCCTGGCTACTGGCCAATCAGCGTTTTATTTATCAACCAAATCAAAGCAACACATTCACAGTATACAGAGCAATATCCACAGCAGTCTTCAGTAATTGGTCCTTACCAGATAATTACAGTGGGAAACCAAGAACAGTAGCAATAGTCTGGGTGTTTGGGGGTGCCTCTGGAGCCTCTATGACCATTAACACATAAGGAAGCATCCCATGCTCGCCACTGAGATTTTCATTTAATAACTCATTTTCTGTGTATAGTAACAAAGATTACTCCCATTCTGTGGGCTGCCTCTTCACTCCATTGACTAGCTCCTTTGCTATACTGATGTTTTGCAGTTTCATGAAATCCTGTCTATTGACTGCTGTTCTTATTTCCTGTGCTACTGAAGTCTTAGAAAGTCCTTACCTGTGCCTATAAGGTGAAACTTTCTCTCAACTTTTTAGTGTATTGGGTCTTATGCTGAGGACCTGGATTCACTTAGAATTGAATTTTATGCAGGTTGAGAGGTAAGGATCTAGTTTTATTTTAGTGTGTGTTGAAATCCAGTTTCCAGAATCATTTGTTGAAGATACGGTCTGTTCTAGAGTGCCTTTTTGGACTTCTTTTTAAAGATCAGGTGATAATGTATTCTTCCATACTCATTGGTGCCTAGCCCAGTTGTTGTCAGAGAGGTGTCAGGCAGTGACTGACATGAGGAGATGCAGAGAATGGCAGCCCAACACCAGACAGAGCCAGAGGAAACCCACAGAAGAGGGGGAGAGAGGATTATAGAAGCCAGAGGGGCTGAGAACATCAGGAAATCACAGTCCACAGAATCAACTATGCAGGGCTCATAGGGGCTCACAGAGACTGAAACAACCAACATGGGCCCTGTATTGGTCTAAGATAGGTCCTTTGCAGATATCTTATGGTAATGTAGCTCAGCGTTCTTGTGGGCCTCCTAACAATGGGAATGGGGGGTGTCTCTGACTCTTTTGCCTGCTTTTGGGACTCTTTTCCTCCTATGAGGTTTGTGATATGAGGATTTGTGTCCAATCTTATTGTACCTTGTTAGGCCATGCTCAGTGGATATGCTTGGGAGGCCTGCTCTTTTCTGAAGGGAAATGAGGAGGAATGGTTCTGGGGGAGATGGGGGGTTGGGGGGGTTGGGAGAAGTGCAGGGAGGGGAAACTGCAGTCTGGATGTAATGTATGAGAGAAGAATAGAAGTTTAAATAAAGGTCAGGTAATATAGTCCTACAGATTTAGTCTGGGTCTTCAGTTATCTTCCGTGGACCTGTATGTCTGTATTTATACAGTGTCACACTGTTACTACTATTACAGCTCTATTGTGTAGCTTGAAATAGGATATAGTGTTATCTCCCACTGTCTTCTTTTGCTTAGGATTTCTTTGGCTATCCTTAGTCTTTTATGTCTATCTAAATTTTGAAATTGATTTTTCTGTCTGTAAATAAAGGGCTTGTTTTTTTGTTTATTTGTTTTTTTGTTTATTGGCATTGCATTGAATCTGCAGATTGGTTTTTGTTGGATGGTCATTTTCATAAGATTAATTCTTCCAACCCATGAGCATAGGAGGCCTTCCCATCTTTTGGTGTCTTCTTTTCTTTTCTTTTCTCTGCTCTTTTCTTTCCTTCCCTCCCACCCTCCCTTCTTCCTTCCTTCCTTTCTCCCACTCTCCTGTATGTATATATGTATATATGTATGTATGGTGCGTGTGCATGTGCGTGTGCGTGTGCGTGTGCGTGTGTGTGTGTGTGTGTGTGTGTGTGTGTGTGGTGTGTGTGTGTGTGGTGTGTGAGTGTATGTGTGTGGTGTGTGTGGTATGTATCTGTGTGTGTTTGTGTGTGTATGTGTGGTGTGTGTGTGGTGTGTATGTGTGTGTGCATGTGTGGTGTGGTGTGTGTGTATGTGTGGTGTGTGTGTATGTGTGGTGTGTGTATATGTGGTGTGTGTGTGTGTGTGCATGCATGGTGCCTGTGTGTGTGTGTGTGTGTGTGTGTGGTGTGTGTGGTGTGAGTGTATGTGTGTTGGTGTGTGTGTGTGGTGTGTATGTGTGTGTGCATGTGTGGTGTGGTGTGGTGTGGTGTGTGTGTATGTGTGGTGTGTGTGGTGTGTGTGTGTGTGTGTGCGGTGTGTGTGTGCATGTATGGTGTGTGTATGTGGTATGTATGGTGCCTGTGTGTGTGTGTGTGTGTGGTGTGAGTGTGTGTTGGTGTGTGGTGTGTATGTGTGTGTGCATGTGTGGTGTGGTGTGGTATGTGTGTATGTGTGATGTTTAAGGTGTGTGTGTGTGCGGTGTGTGTGTGCGGTGTGTGTGTGTGGTGTGTGTGTGCTCGTGTGGTGTGTGTGTGGTATGTGTGGTGTGGTGTGTGTGTGTTGTATGTATGTGTGTGGTGTATATGTGTATGTGTGGTATGTGTGTGTGGTGTATGTGGTGTTAAAGTTTTCATTGTAGATCATCTTTAGCTTCTTTGGTTAGGTTTATTTCCAAGTTTTTTTGTGTATGTGTGTGGGTTTTTTTTTTTTTTTTTTTTTTTTTTTTGGTGTGGGGCTGCTATGAAAAAGACATTTCTCTGATTTCCTTTCCAGTATGTTTGTCATCGGACATGAGAAGGTTATTGGTTTTGTATGTTTTTTGTATCCTGCTGCTTTGGGGAAAGTATCTGTTTATCCGCTGTAAGTGTTTGTTTTTAATGGAGTGTTTAGGCTCTCTCAGGTGTAGATCATCTGCCGAAAGGAATACTTTCCCTTCTCTGTCTCCTGTTGTTTCCCTTGTATTTTATCTCTTGTTACATTGTCTTAGCTAAGACTCCAAGTGCTGTATCTAACAGGAGGAGACAGGGGACACCTTTGACTTCTTCCCCTTTGTGGGAACACTTTGAATTTCCCTCCACGGGCACTATGTTAACTACAGGTCTGTCACACACAGCCTCTAGTACAGTGAGGAATGTTCCCTCACTCTCTGGCTTAGTCACGACTTCCAACAGAAAAGGATGCTAGGGTTTTGACAAAAGGACTTTGCTGGGCTTGATGAGATGATTGTGTGGTTTCCGTCTCAGAACATATTTATATGACAGATAACATTCCTTGATGTCTATATGTTGAACCATCTCTGCAGCTCTGGAATCTGAACCAACGTGGGCATGATAGAATGAAGTTAGCTGGTTATGATGAATAATCTTTTTGATAGGATCTTGAATTTGGTTTGCTAGCATTTTATTGAGAATTTTTGCATCTATGTTCATCAAGAAGATTGGTCTGTGCTTTTGGTATCTCTAGCTGGTTTTGGTTTCAGGGTATATTTCTTTCTTCCTTTCCTTCTTTCTTTCTTTCTTTCTTTCTTTCTTTCTTTCTTTCTTTCTTTCTTTCTTTCTTTCTTTCTTTCTTTCTTTCTTTCTCTCTCTCTCTCTCTCTCTCTCTCTCTCTCTCTCTCTCTCTCTTCCTTTCTTTCTTTCTTTCTTTTTTTTGCTGTGAAAAAATACTAAAAGCAACTTATAGACAAAAGTGTTTATTCTGGCTTGTATTCCAGGGGATAAAGTTTGTTGTGACAGGGTAGTATGGCAGGGAAAATGTGTAATTTCATTGATATCTATTATAATGTCTCTCTTATTTCTTTTTTCCTCAACATAATATTTTTATTAATTATTTGGGGATTTCATACAATGCACCTCAATCACACTTATTTTCCTTTCCTCCAAGGTCCACTCCCCCCTTGCACCTCCCCAATAAATGAAAATACACCAAGTCCACTTTGTGTTGCCCATATACTCACTGAAGCATAGTCAAACTCCCAGTGGCCAGCATCTTAAAGAAAACTGAGTTCCTCTCCCACCCTCCCTACAGAAGCCATAAACTATGAAGAGCTACACTTTGGCATCTTAATCAGTTTTTAAGGACTCTTTTCAATGGCTTCCTGTCTAGACTCTTTCTCGTGTGTGTGATGGGGGGGGGGGGCGATTGTGCATGGGAGAGGTTGTCACTGAGGCCTTCAATGTCTCTTTCTCAGTTATGTGTCTGCAGTCATCAATACCACTGCAAAAAGAAGCTTCCTTTCCCATAACAGCCACCGACCGCATGGATCATGGACTTCCATGAGGTGTTTGGAGACACCATGGAACATAGACGTTAACATGGCCTCTGGTGGCAACACAGACCACAGACATCAACATGGCCTCTGGAGGCATGAACATTAACATGGCCACTGTCCTCTCTTTTCATCACTAATTTTGTTAGTTTGGGTCTCCTCTCTCTTATTTAATTTACTTAAGGTTTTTAATCTTCCCCCCCCCAGTATTTATGTATTTATTTTCTGTATATATGTGGGTGGAGGGCAGGTGGTTTCTGCATGCCAATACAGTACCCATGGAGGCCAAAAGGGATGTCAGATCCCCTGGAACTGGAGTTACAGGAAGTTGTGGATGCTCTGAAAGAGCAAAAATGCTCTTAACTGCTGAGCCATCGCTCCAGCCCCTTTTGGTATTTTCAGTTCAGTGATTCTCTTTTCATAATCTTTTAATTCCTATTTTATTATTTTCATTCTTTATATTGAATATCTCTTCTTGTATACTCCTTTTGGATTTGGTTTGTTCTTTTTTTTAAGACCTTTAAGTTATTACTTTGAGATTTCTTAAATTAAAAAGTGTTACATTTATTTACTGTGTATGGGTGTTTTGTCTGAATGTATGATTGTGCTCCATGTGCATGCCAGAAGGTGAGAGGAAGGTATCAGACCCATTGGGACTGGAGTTACAAATGGTTGTGAGCTGACGATCTGACTGTGGTCCTCTAGAGAGCAGCAAGTGCTCTTAACTGGGGAGCCATTTTTTCCAGCCCCAAGTCCTCCCCAAGTTCTTGTTATGAAGAAGCCTTAGCACTACGGGTATTGAATGTCCCCTTTAACTCCTTTATTGTGTCACACGGGTTATGGTATGCTGTCTTTCCATTCTCATTCCATTCTAGGAAATTATTGTATTTTTTTCTTTGTCCTAGTTATCGTTCAAGAGAATGTTTTGGGCTCCATAAGTTTGTGTGCTTTCTGGAGTTTCTGCCGCTGTTAATGTGTAGTGCTTTATTCCACTGTGGTCAGATAGCATACAGGATGTTACTTCAGCTTTCTCAGGGTTGTTGAGACTTGCTTTACATTCTAATACATGACCAATTTTGGAGATGGTTCCACGGGCTGAGAAGAAAGTGTGTTCTGAAGGATTTGGATATAATGTTCTGTAGATGTCCACTATGTCCAATTTATTATTTTTTCCTATTTCACCTCCAAAGTTTCTCATTTAATTTTTGACTGGATGACCTCTATTTTGGTGTGAGTAGGATACTGAAGTCATCTACTATCACTTTATTGAAGTCGATCAGTGGTTTTAGATCTAGTAGTACTTACATGAAATTATGTGAACATTAGTTTGATGCGTATATGTTTAGAATTATATTTTCTTAGTGTACTATAAATGTAACCAACCGTCTTATTAAATAAGAAACACAGAACCAATGTAAAAGAGAAAGCCAAGAGGTCAGAGCTCAGAGCTAAAATCTCACCCTTCCTCCTGCGGTGGTCCTAGCTCTCTGAAAAAGAGCTACTTCCTGTGTGTATGTCTTTTCATAGTCTTTTGTTCTGCCTTCTCATTGGTTGTAAACCCAAACACGTGACTGCCTCATCACTGTCTGTATGTACAGCCCCTCAACTCTTAAAGGCATATGTCTCCAATGCTAGCTGTATCCCTGAACACACAGAGATCTACCTAGCTCTTCTACCAAGTGCTGGGATTAAAGGCGTGTGCCACCACAGCCACACTCTTGCTATGGCTCTAATAGCTCTGACCCCCAGGCAACTTTATTTATTAACATACAATCAAAATCACATTTCAGTACAATTAGATTACCACCACAGTGTACTGTTCTTTTGGTGAATGTGAAGAATCCCTTATCTCTTCTGACTTTTTTTTTTTTAAGTCGATTTGGTCAGTTACTGTTCCCAAGTGCCATTTGTTTGAATTCCCCTTTTCCATTCTTTTACTCTAAGGTTGCTTCTGTCATTGGTGGTGTGACATCTTTCTTGGAGGCAACAGATAGATCCTGTTTCCTGATCCAACCTGCTAGTCTGTATCTTCTTTATTGAGGAGTTGAAATTGTTAATATTTTTAATATCATTAAGATATATGTTTTAATTTCTGTCGTTTATTGATTTTATGCTGTGTTCTCAGATCTCTTTTGAGTAATTGTCATGGTTTTGTTTATTTATTCCCTGGCATGCTTCAGTGCATTTGTCCTCCTCAGACTAAACTATTCCTTATCCTCTGCAGCCATGACTTAGTAGTCCTACGTTTCCCCTTTAAGTTTAACAGATAATTTGACTGGGTATAATAATTTGGGTTGACAGTCATGACCTTTCAGAACATGGAATACATCTTTCCAAGTGCTTCTGGCTTTAAAGCCTCTGTCAAACAATCAGGTGTTATTCTGATGGATTTGCCTTTATAAATGAATGATTTGATCTTTCTGTCTTCTAGCTCTCAACATCCTTTTTTGATTTTGATTTTTAATGTTTTGACTATAATACATTTTAGGAAAATTTATTTTCTGTTCCTGTCTATTTGGTGCTCCATAGACCACTTGTGCCTGGATGGATATCTCTCTAGATTTAGAAATTTTTCTTCTGTGCCTTTCATTCATATAGCACTCTTCTTCTTCCACGACTGTACTCTGAGGGCTAGGACACTTTTCATAGCGTCCCAAAGTTCCCCCATGTTCTGTTGTCCATGTATTTGTTTTAAAATGACAAGGGTGGACTATAACAAGGTTTGAACTTTGAGGCACTTTCAGCTAGTTGCCAAAATTCACTTCTTAATATCTTATTTAATGTTTGCTTTATTTGTAAAAGGGCAACATAAATTCAGAAACCATAGTGCTTCTTTTTTCTGCCTCAGCTAGAACAACTGGTAGGTGGAAAGTTAAATTAAGCTCTTAAAAGTCTTCTGATGCAGCCCAGAGAAATGACTCAGGCTTTTAATCCCAGCACTTAGGAAGCAAAGTCAGGTGGATCTCTATGAGTTCAAGGCCAGTCTGGTCTACATAACAAAAAAATCAGTAGGATTTTAAAAGGCAAAATAAATATGTATTTGAGGTCCTTTTCCCCCCAATATTGAACATTGCCAAAAGGAGCCCCAAGAAAGCACCGAGATCACATTTGGCATGTTTTTTATGCCACTACTATTACTCTAAGTAGAGAATCTGCATGAATGGTGGCCTTTATACACTAAGTTCTGTCTCAAAGACTTTTGTGGCTTACGTTCTGAGATGAGCTAGCCATTCATCTAGACTAGCTCCAGAGATTCCCCTTGTCCCCAGATCTCAGCAGGTGTGTGCGGCCACTCCAGGCTTTTGACATGGGGTCTGAATTCAGGACCACATGCTTGCGTAGCAAGCACTTGAACCACTGAACTAACTCTGAAAAAGCAAAAATGCTCTTAACTGCTGAGCCATCGCTCCAGCCCCTTTTGGTATTTTCAGTTCAGTGATTCTCTTTTCATAATCTTTTAATTCCTATTTTATTATTTTCATTCTTTATATTGATTATCTCTTCTTGTCTACTCCTTTTGGATTTGGTTTGTTCTTTTTTTTCAAGACCTTTAAGTTATTACTTTGAGATTTCTTAAATTAAAAAGTGTTACATTTATTTACTGTGTATGGGTGTTTTGTCTGAATGTATGATTGTACACTGAACTAACTCCACAGCCTTCCCTTTAGATTTTAATGAAGAAAGTAAATTTAAATTTTTATTACCTACATGTGTACGGATAGGCTTTATTTAACTGAAAAAGAAGGGTCTTGTTCCTTTTAGTCAATGAGTGTCTTAGTTGGGTTTTTTTTATTACTGTGAAGAGACACCATGACCACAACAACTCTTATAAAGAAAACATTTAATTGAGGTGGCTCACTTATAGTTTCAGAGGTTCATGGTGGGGAGCATGGTGGCGAGCATGGTCGCATGCAGGCAGACACGGTACTGGAGAGGTAGCTGAGAGTCCTATGTCTTACAAGCAATAGGAAGTCAACTGAGACACTGGGCAGTATTCTGAGCATCGGAAATCTCAAAGCCCACCCTCACAGTGATATAGTTCCTCCAACAAGGCCACACCCACTCCAACAAGGCCATACCTCCTAATAGTGCCACTCCCTATGGGATTATGGGGGCCAATTACATTCAAACTACCACAAATAGCAATGTGAATTACCATAAACATTGTTAGTATGTTAACAGGTACAAGTGCCACTGGACAATGGTGGCGCATACCTTTAATCCCAGCATTTGGGAGACTGAGGCAAGTAGATCTCTGATTTTGAGGCCAGCTTAGTCTACAGAGTGAGTTCCAGGACAGCCAGGGCTATGCAGAGAAACCTATGTCGGGGGTGGGGGCGGGGGGAGTATAAGTGCCAGTCATACAATGCTACATGGTATTCTGTTTTATGTGTAATTGACTAGTCTCCTTTTATTAGAGTCTTTGGATTACATCAGCTTACTAGATATTTTAGGTAATACTGCAATTTTATCCCTAAAAGTGATATATATATAAGTGATGGTTTGTCAGAATGTTCTCCAGGAAGTTACTTTTCATTTCTTGCAGAAATACAAAGATCATTCATTTTCCCACAATCATGGCAGCCCAAGAATTTATCTTAATTGTAGCCATTTGTCTTCCTTCTTTAAAATTATTTCTGGATCAGTGGTAGACCTCCTTCCTAGCCCTAATTTTGGTTCTCAGCACTGGAAAATAACAACTACAACACTTTTGAAGGGCAGGTAGGGTCACAGTTCATAAGAAGAGATGGTAGCCATGTCATAAAGAAAATCAATAAAGGGAAAAAGGAAAGGGTCCTCTACCAAACTTTAAGAACATCAGATTAATTCACAAAATAAAGTAACTGAAATTGAAAGGCAAAAAGTTTGTGACCAGCAGTTTGTTCCTGTGGGAAAAGAACTGCTAATTCATCTCAAAACTTGAGCCACAAAAGTCCGTGAGACAGAATTTAATGTACAAAGGCCCACCCTCCATGCAGATTCTTAGAGTAATAACAGTGGCATAGACATGTACAACAAGAGATCTCAATTCTTCCTATATATGCTTTCATCTGTGACAGCATATCTCCCAGTGTTGCACATCTTGTCTCCTATTTCTAGTATTTCAATGTCAAAGAAGCAGGTTTACACATGGACTAAGATTCAACAATAACGATAAGACAAAGAATATTCTTCCTGTGCACTTACTTATGTTAGAAGTTTTTCAAAATATTAAAATCAAGTTATTTAAAGACTCATATAAAAATTCTGCTTGTCAAAAAAACCCAAAACAATATGCAAAGAAATTTCGACAAAAATATGTGTATCAATTAGTATATCATTTGAATAATTCTACCTATATAAAGGTATATTTTTGATTTACCTATATAAAGAAAGATTTTAAAAAATCAAGTTAAGGTACGGTTAGAGTCGAAGAACAGACAAACAAAACCCTAAATTCTCTTCTGGTCAAAAGATAGAATCGTTGTGTGAGGTCAATCACTTGGCCAACATACTACCCCTAGGAAAGCAGGCTCACCTTAAGCCACACTAAAGCAATAGGTGGAATAATTAGTCTTTTAGTGAGATAATCTACTTTTCTTTCCCAGAATACTTGCCCCTAGTTACTAGGCAACTCAGAAAAACGTAGCATCTCCTTTTCTTCTATCTCTTTTCTAATCTTGTTTGCCTTAACACTTTGAGCGGAACCAGTATTTTGAGTTCCCTCCTCCTTTTCTGAAGCATCCTTCCCTGCCTTGAGGCTGCTCATCTTCCGCATGTGTGGCTCATGCCATCTGAAATGGCTGTTTGCCTTCTCTCCTCAGGTCTCCAAATTTGGCGCCTGCCTTGTTATTATTATTATTATTATTATTATTATTATTATTATTCATTTGTTTTTCTAGTAAAGTTGTCTTTGCACTTCAGTTTGGGTCTGTTAGTAAATTTTTTTTATTAATGAGACTGAGAATTCCAGAAGGCACCTGGTTTCCCCTGTATCGGTATTGGATTCAATGACTCGTGAGAAATTAACACTAAATTATTAGTTATTATGGTTGACCCCCATAGACTTCACAGCTACAATTACACAGAAGTCAAATTTAGAAGGAAAAGAAACTGGGTGAGAATCCAAAATGAAGCCAGGAAAAGGAGAAATGGCTTCTACAATGACCTGTCAGAAACTCAAAGAACAGTGACATCCCTGTCATTGTGTAGGCAGTGAAAAGAAGGTCATTTTGAAAGGTAAGACAGGCTGATTTAAGTCATCTTCAACCTCATCATTTATTTTAACAATTACTATTACTTATTATTTACATGGGCATACTTTAACAAAAAATAGTCATGAGATGTAAAGATTTAAAGTGGGAAATAAACTGCTATTTTGTTGAATGAATTAGATGAATTATCTCGTAAATATTGGTGGAGGACAAAGTTTGTAGCTAGGAGACAACCGACTACAATTGTTCAATGGACATGTGGTCACACTGCGTTCTAAACACTCGTGCTTGTTTCCAGTGCTGCGCTCAGCTAGGGTCAGATAAGGGATGATGGGATGCTCAGCCCTCGTGAGTCATCTGTATCACTTCTTCCAGGGCTCAAGGAACATCACAGAATGGAAGAGCCAGAGGATGGGGAGGTACGTTGTGAAAAGACACATTATAGACATTTCTCCTTGTGCATGGTACTGAATGCCTTTAGTCCTACCACTAGGGAAGTAGAGGCAGTTAAGTCTCTGTGAGCTAGAGGCTAGCCTGGTCTCCATAGCAAGTTCTAAGCTATTCAGGGCTACATAGTGAGACTTTGCCTCAAATATATATTTATATATATTTGTGTGTGTGTGTGCGTGTGTGTGTGTGTAGGGTCACTCATATATACTTAAGCTATCCTTCTATCATCTAGTTCTATTATTATTTACTTGATCTAACAAATTGGAGCTGGAGTATAAAGTCATCTTTTACCGTTGTTCCTATAAATTTTTGGTCTTATTTTAGTGCTACACATTTGGAATATAAATATAAATTGTCAAACCTCAAAAAGAGTAATTCTGACAGGCTTTCACCATATTCATGGACTTCATCTATTCCTTTCTTCATAGAAGTTTGCTCCTTGGTTATGTAGTCGAGAACATGAATCTGGTGGTTTCCCCAGTTCATTGATAGCAAACACATGGCCTGGACTAGCAGGTACAATCTAATTACCTTAAAAATTCTGATTTCTATGATTGGAACATAAATGTGTGTACTCACATTAGTAATGACTAACAAACACAATTAGACAGTCTGTCAGGTTGGGATTAATAAACAAAGGTGTCAGCTAAGAGCCGGTGAGCAGAGGACGCTCTTATTCTGTAGAAGACAATGCCTTAAGCACCTCCCATATTCTGTAATTATTAATCAGCAAACTGCCCTTTCCCAGACCAGATCAAGGCAGCTTCAGTGCATTTGATGAAATGATCTAAAACTGAAATTAGTCCTGGACACATTGAATTCTTTCCTGAAACTATAAAGGTTGCTCTTTCTTAAATGTCAACACTTTTCCTCTAAAACCTCTCCTCAAGTCCATTTGTTAATAGTTGACCTTTCTTTTTTGTGAGACCCATCAACAGTAAATTGAGAGAATCTGGGTTCTCTCCATTTTTTTTCTTCTCTGAGAGCTTATTTCAATGATTGGTGTAAGAGGTCTCCATCACAGCTTTGAAGATATTTTATGTAACCAATCTTGGCTTATAATGATTTCAATTTATATAAACTAGGAGAAGGTAAGACATTTTATGTTTATTGTCAGTGATAAGTTATTTTTCTCAATATTGAATTCTAAATTAAATTCCATAAGAATTATATAACCAGTTCTCCACTCAATTTATGGCTAGGTATCTGTCACCTTAGGAATACTGCTACATTTTAAATTATCTGTTGTAGCAGAGAAATTAAAGGATAGACTTTGGAAAAAATATTAATGCTAGGTGGAAAAGTATTTTAAAACACAGCAGCACCTGATTTTTTTCTCATGCCTTTATAAACTTAACATTATACCTCATTTTTCAACCAATATAATCACTCTTATTATAGTCATATTTTATTCTGGGTGTACTTGGAGCTCAGCAAGCACAATAAGGTGATAGGGAAGCTTTTTTTTGACTAAGACAATATGAACAGTGCCCCCTGGAGTCCCTGGCCCCTCTGCTTTCTCCCAGGCCAGATCCTGAAGTGTCATAGTTCAGTAGGATGCTCAGTCTGGTTTGGGAAAACAGGCAGGCATATGAAAGGGTGTTTTTCATGAAACACACACACACACACACACACACACACACACACACACACATACACACACACACTCACAACAATAAAAAGCTCAAAATCCTCCTGTACTAGTGCAAAGGATGAGCTCACAAGTCCTAAGTCATCTTCCAAGTCCTATATAGCCTCATTCCCTCTATAAAACTAGCAGAGAGACATCTTCACAATAAACAGTGCAGTTTAAGCATTACAATAAGTGCCATTTATTCAACTCCTGATGTGTACCAGGCTCAGGCAGATGAAGTAAACTAAATTTAGTACTGACTTTAGTACTTTACAGCGGTATTTTTCGTGGAAACAGCATAGGTTATTCTGATTCTCCCAAGAGTAGGCATGAGGTAAGTTGGAGAAAGTTAATATCTCAACCCTCTACGGTTCCTTGCTGGAACACAATACACACTTAACTGCACATTACAGCAACTGTTGACTTCAGCGAGTGGGATTGTGTGGTTGGGGCATACTGATCACAAATCCTTGGACATAGTACAAAATTGTGTGTATACTTGGGTGTGTGTAGTAATGTCACCAGGATGTGAACTTAGATCCACAACCAATCATTCATAAACATCGTATTTTTTAATGCCCTGTAAGTCAAATCAAGCTTGGCCTCAAGCCCTCATTCCGCCTTAGATAACAGAAAATCCAAAGTCAGTTATGACTGGTACTCTCCCAGCCCAACCCCCAGGCAACACAAAGGTTTCTGAGCTTTTGAGGGTGGTGGTGTGGGACTCCTATAATTGGATTGGCAGTTTGTATCCCTCACAACCTCAGGAGCACCATTTGCATCTCAAGAGACTTGACCACATTCTTGGAATAGGAGCGAAAGAAAAATAGAGCATGGAGCAACTCAGCAATTAACATCTCAATAAATTATCCAGCCACGTGCATTTTGTTTTTGTTTTTGAGGGAGGAAGAGAGTCCATACCTTTTCTTAGATTCTCAAAGCAAAGAGCGGCTGATTTGATCCAGCAGTGGATGGATGTCAAACCTCTGTGCTCCACAAAGCAAGAAAACATCCCATTTGCATTGCTTATAGACCCCTTTCAGCATGCTGACACATCTATGAGCTTGGAGTGGCCTCATTATTTTTTTATTAAATTGGGTCAGGGTGGGGCTCCCATTCAACCCAAATGCAGATGGGGTCACTGTGAATGGACCGTGATATACACAATAGGTAATAAATTCTGGAAAATGAAATCTGTCATCAGACCTCCTTTTCACTCAACAAAAACCAAGATGGGGTCTAACATTAGGACTGCAGGCCAAAAGAAAAAAAGAAACCCTCCAAGATAAAGAGGCAGAATTGCATTCATTGAGTTAGAAAGCAGGGGGGTGGGGGGAGAGCAGTAGAGGAGGAGGTGGAGAAGGGGGGTGGAAGCGGGCATCTTTTATATATTGGACAGGAAAGGGCCTGAAGCTCTTCACTCCAGAGTACATAAAAGTACTGAACAGAAGAACATTGCCGTAATGGAGGGAGCGTGTGTTCAGCTTGGTCTTTTCATAAATAAATGTGGATACCTGAATGGGAACATCATTATCAGCCCCATCTTCAAGTACAGAGAGAGAGAAAGCTTTCAGAGGAGCAGGAAAAAACCCTCGGGTTAATGAAGAGAGCCTGCACTAAGTCATAGCTGTCTTTTTAAGTGCTCCCGACAATGATTATTTTTAACCGGCATTTAATTTTGTACAGAATCCAATTGATCAGACCCAGAGCCACAATTAATCACTTGAGTAAGACCAGGGACAAATGGACTCGGATGAGACGTAAGCAGATGCCCAAGTCCTGTTTTCACTACTGTCCTCGACAGGAGCATCATCCACTTGCTGCTTCCTGTTGCCTTTAGATGATGCTGGAAGTCACTATTTAGGATGGTTCCATTTAGTCTTTTGTTACTCTGATTCCAGAGTTCTCTAATGGTTTAAAAGAGCCAGAGCTCTTGGCATTTCAACATGGCATGCAATCATGCTTTATATTTCTTTTGTGTGTGGGGAAGAGGGTTTCACACATGTCTGTGTGTGTGCCTGTATGTACATGCGTGTGGTTATAGAAGCCAGAGGCCAATCTCTGAAGTTACTCCTGCTCTTCAGGCACTGTCCTTGCTTTTTTGGAGATAGGGTCTCTTACCTTTTGTGGGATATTTGTACACCGGGTGAATATCTATTGCTATGACTGGCTTAACAAAGAGCTGAATGGCCAATAGCTAGGCAGGAGGTATAGTTAAGAATTCAGAGCAGAGAGAGAGGAAGTAGGAGCTGAACTGAGGACTGTGAGACACCATGGAGATGTGAAACAAGTTGGGCACACAAAAATGGGAGAGCGGTAAAAGCCACATGGTAGGACATAGATTAATGAAATTAAGGGTTAAATCTACGTTGTAAGAGCTAGTGGGACAAGCCTAAGCTTGGGCCAAGCTTTCATAACTAGTAATAAGTCTCCATGTCATTATTTGTGGGCTGGAGACCCAGTGGAAATTCCGATTCTACTCACTGGCTCACAACTCCCCATGTAAGCCACCGCCGCTTGTCCGCAAAGCCGGGATCTGCCTGTCTCTGCCCTCCTCAGTGCTGGGATTCTAAGCATTGGCAAACTGCCAAGCCTAGCCTTCTCCTTTTGACTTGAGTTCTAGGATCGAACTCAGGTCCTTGTGCGTGTATGGCAAACGTGTTGCTATCTTCCTGGCCTCTTACTATGTTTCTGTCATCACAGAAAGACTTCATCTGTAGGATGATGCTTGCAGCTCTTTACCAGTGTGGGCAGCAGGAGGTGACATACCACCAACTGTATGTGGATCAGAAAGCTCTCAACTCCTTGTCTGTCTCTTCACTTATGAGATGGGAAAGCCATGCCTATCATACAGTGCTGTTTGAATCTGATCAGTGTTAAGTCTCAAACCCTGGGACAAATGGCTGAGGTGCCTATTTAACTTATCAAAGTGGACCTGACTGCCAGGTTCTCCCAACATCCCTCAGTTCCCACCTGTTACAGGGTATCGTTGTGGAATGTTACTTATGTAAAGATGTGTTACATTTTTTTTTTTTTATGCTGCATTTGTTTACCTCTGTGAAGATGTATTACATTTGTTTCACCTTGCCTTCCTACAGCACCTGATTGGTCTAATAAAAAGCTAGGCAGTAGGGGAATAGGTGTGGCTGAAAGAATAAGGAGGAGGAGGAATTTAGCACCAGAAAGGAAGAGAGAATGAGGGAAATGCTTGGGGCCAGCCAGCCAGGCAGCCGCCAGCCAGTCAGACATGCAGGAAGCAGGAAAAACAGGACATACATGTTGATTATTTGACGGAGCTCTTACCCTTCGAGGAAATGTCATGAAACACGACAGAAATCCACTAACAAGAGTTTTATTAATACAAGAGAGAGAGACAGATGTGCTCAGGCCTGTGGGAAAGACATGTGAATAAAAGATGGAGCCGGGAATATGGCGCTGGCTTATAAAGGCTGAGCCATGCCTGTACACACAGGCCCATGTGGCTACTCCAGGCATGTGCGTAGATCACATGGTTGTGGTGCGGAACCATGCAAAGCCATGGGGTCCTGGTCATGTGAGACGTTTTGACCCAGAAATGGCTAGGCAGAAGTGCCTAGGTCTGCCGGGCATGCGCAACCATGCCCAACTGTGGGGGCGTGTTGTGAATCCCTATCAATACAGAATGAAAGAAAGGTAAAAACACATGAGGCAAAACATAGATGAAGAGAAACAGGTTAAATTAAGTTTTAAGAGCTAGTGGGACAAACATAAGATAAGGCTGAGGATTCATAATTGACAATAAGTCTCCATGTCTTGATTTGGGAGCTGGTTGGCTGTCCAAGAAAGCCCGCTACAGGGTATGGTTGGCTTGCCCCCAACTCTCCACCCCAGGGACCGGGCTGCCCTTCCCCCAGAGGCTCATCCCTGTATAATCCTGCCATTGTGGTCACCTCCCTCCCTTTATCATTTGCCCTCTTGGCTGCTGCACCTGGTTCTCCTCTCTCCCGTCTCCCTTCTCCTCACATGGCTCAGGGTCATGTCAACTCTGGACTCTCCCAGATGTCTCTGCCTCTGGCTATGATCTCCTTTTATCTACAGTAAACTTTTCCCCCACCATACCTGGGATGAGTCATATCCTTTCTTTTTTCATTCTTTCTTTTTTTTTCATCCATCCGGTGTTGAAACCCAGGACCAGTCACGTCTTTCCTTTTTGTTTCTTTTTCTCATTCAGTCAATACTAAGTAGTCATTTTCTTGAGTCAAGGTCAGAGTAGGAGCAACCAATGTGTACATAGTTTTATCTTGTGAGTTTTAGAATGGTGAACTTTTTGAGCTGGAAAGATCCTCAGGTGAGGAAAATGGAGGCTTGCAGAGGAAAAAGGCATAGCCAAGACCTGCATCATTTCTTCATTCAATGGCCATTTGTTGAAGGGAAGAATGGTAACATTCATCATCACCAGAAACAAATTTCCTGTGTGTCAAGTATAATTTATTCCCTATAAATGTAGCCTATGATCTACATGTGACCCTGGGACATATACAAAAGGGAAAATAATGAGAATAAGGAGAAAATTTGCTTGAACTCTTCATAAGAAATAGAGGGGTTTCCGTTGTTGTTGTTGTTAGAAAATATGATTGCACTTTACACCTCAATTTAGCTGGCATTTATTTTGTTTGTTTGTTTGTTTTGAGACAGGACTTCCTGTTGCCTAGAATGGCCTCCCGCCTTGAACTCCTGACCCTCCTGGGATTGCTGTGCCTGGCTTATCAGCCTGCTTACTTAGTTAAAAAGCGGTATTAGTTTATCACGCCAAGCCCATTGTCTGCACAGACTTTTATGCTTACTATATCTTCTTTATACATTAAAGAAAAAGACTCAGTCACATGTGACTAATTATGAGAAATAGTAAGGGATTTCTGTTGGTTCATTGCTCATTCAAAACCCCCCAGAATCCATGGAAATAAATTCACCAGTATGTAATGTGGTTCGCTTGACACACTTCTGATGCTTAGGATTTAGTAAATTTTACTTCCCATTATGTCAGCCTTCTCAGATTCATATATGAAAAAATACCTAAATGGTGGATTTCCATATAAAAGGAGAGGGCATTATGATGTATGAATTTTAAAATAGTGGTTTCTGAGAAATTGCACTGTGGTAGTCCTGCCTTCCTGGGGTTATTCAACAGCACTTCAGCTTATATAATTACCACACATGCCTCCAGTACAGAGCCCACAAGGCTCCGAGGTTGGTCACCATGGTAACAGATTCTGAATGAAGTAGCCCATCCTAATACTCTGCATAGAGCTTCTTCTTCCTGGAAAAAGTTTTATTTATTTATTTATTTTTTTTTTAGTTTTAACACATTTCCCCAAATTACAGCTATACAATTTCCGACTATTTGTTCTAGTTTTCTTGTAGGTATAATGTAACTACTAAATGCCGAGGCACACACAGTTTCTTGAATAACAAAGGAAACAGAATATAAAAATTTAAATAGAGATTGCTTTTTCATCCTGGAACCATTTTGAAAAGAAGAAAATAACCTTTCAGAATAGCAAACATGTGAAAGGAAAGCCACTGGAAGAAATCAGCCTTTCTCTTTATGCTGCCATGAGAACTTTCATGCTTATTTTTAAGACTTCTAAAATCCATGGATATAAGCAAAAACATGCAATTTTTTAACATTAAAAAAAAAAAAAGAATGAACAAACACTTGTTGCAAGCCCTGGGCTCATAAACATTGTGAGTAGCGTTTTCTTTAACCAATAAAGCGGAGAACCCCCAGGCCTGCTCATAGTCTCCTGACCACCCCCTTCCCTCCAGGAGGCCCTTAACCTCTGGCTAAGGCTGAGGCTGCTGTGACAGCAGGTCCTGTTTGCTATTTGGACAGGTCTTGCAGCTGTGAGGCTGAATGCAAGAAGAAAGGCTGGCAATGCCGGGCTATTGCCTGGGAAATAGGACTTCCAAGGCCCTGCTCTATCTATTAATTCACAGGAAACTTGAGGAGTCTTTCTTTTTTTCTCCATATTAGGAAAGATACTTGCATATTTTATCAAAAAGTCCATTTTAATTGCCTGGATGGCAACTCCTTTTCAAAATAAGTTAAGCTCGTAGGGTTATTTACTTTAGAGCTTTAGATTTAACTGATTTTATTCAGTATGTCTATTTTCAGCATCCTTGGTATGATTTTGATTAAGCTCCAGATCACACCTTAGAACCTTCCTCCATTGGCTCACTTCCTAGTGTTTTCTGTGTGCACATCCTTTGGACCTCTGGCATCCTGTGGCCAAGGAAGGGTCCACAACATTCATTGTGTTCTACAGGAACATAAGAAGGCACACTGTCCCTTCAACGGCTCTGTTTGCTCCACAGAAAGTCAGGCTTGGTGTTGAGTCAGCTCTAATTTGCCAGAGCCCCAGGGCCAGAGTAATTGTCCCGTGGATTTTAATGCAGACTCTAATTTGCAAAATAATGTGGATTCCTGCTTGCTCTTCTACCTACTGGGGAAGAGGAGAAAGATGAGCAGGCTTCTTCATGTGCTCAGTCTCCAGGTGTATTTAAAAATGAAGTCCACACACAAGACCATACTGGACTTTATGGACTAAATATGGAGCAGTGATACTTCGTGTGAGAAACAGGAGGCTTTTCTTCTGATACCTTGAGTGTAACTAGCTGAGTCTATCCATCTTTCTTTACCCTTTCTTCTTTCCTTCATTCCCCCCCTCCTCCTCCTCTTCCTCTTTCTTTTTAGACAGGGTCTCTCTATGCAGTCCTAGCTGTCTTAGAACTTGCTATGTAGACCAGACTGGCCTGGAACCAACAGAGATCCACCTACCTCTGCCTCCCGAGTGCAGGGATTCCAGGTGTCCACCACCATGACTGGTTCATGACCCTATACATCATAACCTTGTTTGGGAATAAAAACAAGTGTTTAAATGTTGGATTCTTGGTAAGTTTGAGATCCTAGCTCAACATCCTTTTGCCTCAGTAGAGAAACATCCTAACGAGAGAGTTGAGGGGAATATGTGTGAGGAAAAAGAATAGCGGAGCAGATTGCACAGGAGGCCATACACGGCAAGGTTAGTAATGGCTGCTGCTCCTCGAGCATTCCTGTATACCAGGGACAGTTCTGGGTTTTTCAACATGCCAGCATGGTCTGCTTTCTGAGACAGGTACTGTTATTACTCACATTTTTATAGACAGGAAACTGAAGCCACGAAGGCTATACAACAAATGGTATTCTTGGGTCTGTGCTCTTGACTACTGTAACATTCTGTCTCTTATCACAGCAGAAAGCATAAGGACTGGAGGATGGGTGCGAATTTTCACAGAAGGCAGGTATGGCGGGGTTAGTCATGAGTTAGGAGATGTTTAGCCATCTGTGGGTTGTCCCCAGGGCTGAGAGAATTAGGTACATGAGGTTTCTATCTGTGCTCATAATTCCTCCCCACAGAATGTGTCAAAGTCAAAATAGAAAGTATCTTCGTTCTGTGACACTTAGAGTCAGGGCAATTGTACAGTCCTGAGATCAACACTTAGATTAATTATGTGCTGTCGACATCTTGAAAGTCTTAATTTTTGAACCAAGGACAGCCCATTTTCATTTTTCACTATGTTTTACAAATGATGCAACCAGTGCTGTGTGCGATGCTGGGCAACCCAGAGATGTTGCAAGGGGAACCAAGTTCCATCTCCCTGTGACTCCCTTGGAATTGCAGTTGGCTGTGAGTAAATTTGCATTTTGCTGCAAAGTAATACTGTTCCTTGCACAAGAAAGCAGTCAGCTCTCACTAGTAGGGGTTTTAATAATGCTCTGCCAGAGTCCATGTGCACAGCCTCGAGCCAAAAGGCTCAGGAAGAACTTTGAATTCAACAGCAGCGTTAACCACAGAGGGAGCCTTTTGCAGAACGATAAAACACGGTTAACCTCAGATGCATGTATGGCTGGCCCCTGCAGCAATCTGCCGAAAAACTCAGATCTATGGACAAAACTTCAGTTTTGTCCTCGGGAAGTTCACACTTCTAGTAGTGTTTGCATAATTTAGGCATGCCTCAGTAAAGTCAAGATTTACCAACACTCACAGAGAAAACAAAACGGCCACAGTGTGAGAAGCCAATCTGATAAGCGCCCAGTTTCCTCCAATGATGCTTGAAAAACTTGGCACTGGGATAAATGACGGCTCACCGTGGTGAGTTTCCATGGAGTCGCTTGCTGTTGCAGTTCGGCTTTCTCTGAAGTGAAGGGTAGTGAGTGGAATATCTCCATCAGCACAGCAATGGTACCAGTGAGCAGAAACTCTGCTGTGGGGAGGGAAGAGGTCAAGTTCTCAGAGAAGACAGGGAGTTTTGCACCTCTTCCTATCCCTCAGAGGAGTCAGAGCCTTCATCCTCACGGAGAGCTGCTGGGTTACACTGAATTAATAATGATGGCTAGCATCTTCTAGCATTGACTGCGCCCCAGACACTCTTGTAAGGGCTTTACACATGTCAACTTAGTTAATCCTCACAACAGCTCAATGAGGTACATATTATTATGCTCCGAGTTTTAAAGGTGAAGGGCGGGAAGCTCAGAGAAAGGGTAAGCATTTAAGTCAGGAGAGCAGCTGCCTGGCTGCGGGAGCCACAGGTTTGTCCAGGACAATAACAAGCCCTGATGAGTTCCTGGTGGGGCCTGGCTGGGTGTGCAGCTGCAGGGCCGGCGTCCTGTTTGTCCTCACAATAAGCCCCCATTAATGAGGGAAGCACGATTGGGCTTCCTTGCTCCGGCAACCTGAAAGAGCCTATAGAATACAGATACTATTGTGAACGCTTTTGTAATCTGAAGCCCCCCTCCCTCTTTTTTAAAAAAATAAATAGAATAATCAACTTCTTAATGTATCCATAGGGAATTCAGGAAAGGGATGAAGAAGCCGCTTCTGTTTGTGAGGCATTTGCAATCATTGTTAGCGAGACAGAGCCAACAGATGGGGAACAATGGGGAGAGAGACCCAAGGCCTGGTGTAAGCAAACAGCGCTGCGGTCTGCCTGTGAATGGTGTGGGAAACAGAGGAAGGCAGGCGCTAGGGCTGGGAGGGGGATGGAAAGGAGAAAGTGGATGTGCTGAATGCATTGCCTAATCCTCAGACTTTACTTTCCTGAGCTGAAAATGAAGCCATAAATTATCGTCAAGACATTTTCCAGCTTTAACATACAACGAGTCTTGATCTTTTATGCAAGTAAGATTTTTGTGTGTGGTATTTATTAAAAGTCAGACACACCGCTAACTGATCTCCCCAGACTACAGCTCCCATGGTCAGACTGCTACAGTTTCTCTGTGAGCTCCCAAGTGCATACAAATGCCAGCTTCCCTCTCTCTGTTCACTTGGCAACTAATCTAAGAACGATGCTAGTAACTTCATGTGTTTACTGTCTTATTTGTATTTCCATTTATGTGTCTAAATATGAAATCATAGTATACAGAACTTAATAATTTGATGTAATTTTTCAAAGAAATAATCTTAACAAATGGGATACTCAGACATCTTGCTTGTTATCAGTTATTTTCTTTCTTTTCTTTGTCCTTGTATATGTTTTAAGTATTCATTTATTATTTATTCGCTTATTTAGTTGTTTTTTATTGTTGTTTTTGTTTTGTTTTGTTTTTGAGACAGGGTTTCTCTGTGTAGCTTTGTGCCTTTCCTGGAACTCGCTCTGTAGCCCAGGCTGGCCTTAAACTCACAGAGATCTGCCTACCTCTGCCTCCCGAGTGCTGGGATTAAAGGCGAGTGCCACCACTGCCCAGCTTTTATTCACTTATTTAGTTTTTAAGGCAAGGTCTCACCATGTAGCCCAGGCTTATTTTATATAGTTCAGGCTGGCCTTGAACTCTGTTGGTTGGTCTTCTGCCTGAGCCTCCCCAATGCTAGAACATTCACACATGGTTGTTAATTTAAACACTTCAACTTATTCTAAATACCAGTAACTGATCATGCCTGCTGAGCTGCATGAATAGTTTAAAACTGATCGGAATGAAACCCATTAAAAATGATTTATGAGTTATTAGGGATGCTATTTATTGTTTTTGGTTTTTTTAGATTTATTATTTCATTTATTTTATGTATATGAGTCCTCTATCTGCAGACAGAGACTGCATGCCAGAAAAGGGCTTCAGATCCCATTCATTACAAATGGTTGTGGGCCACCATGTGGTTGCTGGAAATTGAACTCAAGACCTCTGGAAAAGCAGCCAGTGCTCTTAACTGCTGAGCCATCTCTTCAGCCCCAGAATGCTATATTTTCAAGAGTAAAGTGTTTTCATGCCAGAGGCATATGCCTAATATTAAAAAACAAAACAGGGAGTTTCTGGTCACACACTGAAATATAGAAATAATAAAGGAGGTGGGATTCAGAAAATACTTCTGTGGATGATTCTTAGGTT
Organism: Peromyscus maniculatus bairdii; assembly: GCF_049852395.1. Classification (NCBI taxonomy): domain Eukaryota; kingdom Metazoa; phylum Chordata; class Mammalia; order Rodentia; family Cricetidae; genus Peromyscus; species Peromyscus maniculatus. The sequence continues at coordinate 20,882,150 of NC_134854.1, read as the reverse complement.
GGCTTTGTGCAACCTGGACTATTCCACAGTACAGCTTTATAATGCTCTTTGGAGCTTATGGAACATTACGTGTGGTCTCCAGACCAGCAACATTGACACTTAACAAGTTCTAGGTAGCAAACTATAAGGTGGCCTGGTGGGCTGTTGTAACAGTACCTTCATATACTGGTTCTAGCACTGTTCTCGACACTGGAGAGCTAATACCATAATGCAGGTTGTCAACAGGACAGTGTGTGGTTGTACATTATAGCCAATGACTCATTCCTTCCACAGCCCCTCACTGTGCCTACCTGATCCAGAATTGATGCATAAAGATACAAGACAAGAGTATACACTACGCACAGTGATTCACCATTGCAAATTGTTTACAGCAGGATTAAGATTGAATCAGAGTTTTATAAATCCAAATTGTGTTCTCATTGTTATCTTCCATTTCTCCTATTGATGGTTAATTTTTTTCCAGTGAAGGGGGATTACATGCTTGCCCCCAGTCTTCTCTCCTCGTCTTGAACCATCACGGCATCTTCGTGAAGGCTAGAAAGAAAGAGTCTCGAAGAGGACTTGCATCTCTAGAAACAAAGACATCAACTCATCTAGCCTCTTAGCTTCTATTTACCAAAGCCCTGCCTCAAATACCATGTCTTCAGTGGAGTCCTTCTTGAACCCTCAAACTCGTTGATATAATTTCTCCCTTCTCTAATGCCCCATCTCTCCAACTCCCATGGTTTGGATTTCTGTAGCTCAGATTTGCAATGTGTGAGTTAGTGCTGTGGGCTTTCTTCATCCACAGTGTTGGGCTTGAGACTGCACCTTACTTACTGTCTTTTGGCTTCTGCCTTGTCGATCCAAGAAGCACACAGTACTAACTCAGTAGCTGTTCAGTTCTGGTATGTGGAGGCAGGGCTTCCAGTCCAGCCAGAAATCCATCAGATAGTTTTCAGCCAAGGTGATTTGCTGTACAGAAGCATACACTTTGTGTTCGTTCCTAAGTACCTTTACAGGTGACTGAGGTACATTCTTCCAATATTTATAGAACACTCACAGTCGTGTTTAAGAATGAAATCTACCCAGGAGGAATGGAGAGATCCAAAGAGGTTCTGGGGAACCTCTTTTATACCCTGAAGCTATCTAGGGCCAGCTACAGACATTAGAAAGGGCCAGGCAGGGAAAGGAGGACAAATCTTTGATTTCACAGTCTTGCCTGGGGCCTGACTGACAGTAGCTGCTGTTTCAACCTCCATCTGCGGCTTCAGGCTGTTTTAGAAGGGACTCAGGAAATCTCACCGTGGCGTTATGGAGGAATAATATCAACCTAGGAGGAAGATTCTGAGCATGAGAAGCAAGGCCGACTTGCTTTCCCACAGCCCCAAACTTATGGCGAGTCTGGAAAATATCTGAAGACACTGAGTAGAAAACACATCTAGTTTATTTACAGCACACTTCTTCACACAAGCTCAGGAAGAACAAACAACAGCCGAACGAGCGGCCCCGGCCTCTCCCAGGAGGAGGGTTAATTACTTTTATGTGTTTGCTAGACGCACATCTTGAAATGATTCTATAACATAAATCTATGGTCAAGTTTCAGCAGAGAAATTCATTGAAGGAAAATTTGATCAGCAAAGATATGGTTTATATGGATTACAATGAATTTTATCTGCATTTGGGGTTTAATCTAGACCATGTTTTTATCTGCATTGCCCCCCCCCCACCTTTTTTTCCCTTTATGAGATATTGCAGCTGTTCCTCCCAGGTTCATTTTTCGAGGAATACTGCCATCATGCGGCCTGGTGTGTCAAGACTGCTCACATTCTGATTCCCTCCAGAGAAGGGGCTTTGCTGCTTGAGGCTGGGTCTGTGGATGTTTTCCAAAAGATGAATTCAAATACTTTTTAAAGGGTGAACTCTGGTCCAGCTTTTGACTCAGTTATCTAGTTACTGTATCAATCCTAACACATAGAGAAGGAAGCAAGCCCTGACCGCCTCTAAAACTTGCAAACCCCTCAGACATTCAGTCATCACTTGACAGTCAGTAGGATGCTTTTGCCCTGCACATTCATGGAGCTGCTTGTGAAAATCCGCGGAGGTAGAGAGAGAACACAACAAGAACTCCCAGAGGGAGGCATTTTGGTGCTGGAAGCTCCTAATGAGTGAAATTGGACTCTACTTAGTAATTAACATGTTTGACTAAACAAACAAATGATGTGGGTTCTGCATTTTTAACAGAGAGAGTCTGTCAGGACACTGTGATTGAGCTCCAGTCCAGCCATTCTACAGCAGGGATATCTGTATGTAGACAGAACATATGCGACCCTGCTCCCCACCCCTCCCCCAGCTCTGCAGCTTCATTGCATGACACGCTCCCCCGCCCCCATCTCTCTGCAAGAATGCAGATTCTACTTTATATTCAGCAGAATATGTAAAGTATTATACCAAAATGTAAAGTCAAATCGATGGATCTTTGCAAACAGCTCCTTGGGCTTCTGTGAACTCTGGGCGTTAAAGGGCGTTTTGGAATCTTGAAAAGACAGTTTAGAAGCCAGCCCGATTTCTTTGCCACATGAAAAAGAAGGGCAGTTTTCTTCCCTAACTATAGTTTGGCTTCAAAATTTTGCCAGAAGTAAAGGGAGAATGCAAAAGCTGCCTGGTGTACAATTGTGGGGTCAATGTTTTGATTGAGACAGAATTATGGCGAATTATTCCCATGAGCTGATTTTGTGAAGTGTGTGCCGGCGTGAGGGTGGAAAAACAAGCTGGTGCTGGTGTTTAAACCAGGCTGGAAGGGCAGTTGCTAGGAGACCCCGCACACAGCTGATGCCCCCACTGCCGCCTCGGACATGCTTTGTCTCAAGGACCCGGCCTTTTGCAGTCAAAGAGGACATTAAATGTAGTCTGTCAAAATTTAGGTGGAGGAAAAATTCAGGTGGACCAATGCTTGGCTATTGTTTGTGTCAATCTAGCTATTCTGACGTCCATCACCCATTAAAGATGGGTTTTGAAAGGGAAAATGTAGCATTGTGCCAGGAACCAAGAGCCCCCGGAAACGCTCAAGGGAATTAGTTACAAATGCAGTTTGAATGCTCCTATATGAAAGGCAGATGGTCTGGAAACCAGTTCCGAGAAGCAGGCAGCCTCAACTAAGTGATCGCTTCAGTGTTCCGAAGAGAGGACTGCCAGTCCACTCACAGAGAGTTCTAAGAGGAAAGGCGCACGAGCGGGACTTTAGATCCTGCCGTTTACAAAACAACCATTTCAGTCATTTGTGGGAACCGTTTAATAGACTTTTATGAGAAACACACAGGCTTCCAGTTTGTAATTTAGACCCCAGAGATGAGCCGAACTGGAGAGCTGGAGGTGGCTTAGAAGTTCTTCTAGCGCCCCCAACTGGCAGAAGGCGAAACCTGACGCAGCCAGCCGACCAGTGCGGTCTGTAAGATGCTGCCCGCCTTTGTAAAATAATACTAACCTTTGCCGGTGCTCAAGATACTATATCCAGCGAGGAGGGAGTATTTTAAAGTACAGGGAAGAGGAAATTCTTGAATTTTGTGTTCTGAATATTTGAAGTACGCGAGCCAGGGACACTGTCTTGGGCCCCCACTCCCATCAACTACCTATCTTTCTCAGGAGAGTCATGCTGTTCTGTGAGCTGGGGACAGGGGACAATCGGCAACTCTTTTGTAGTGCCTGTCCGTGTACAAAGCCCCTGCTGTGCATTGAGTCATTTGTTTGTTACAAGTCTGGGAATTATTCTCATGAGCTGGTGTGCTCAGTCGGAGGAACTGATAAGTATTGTTACAAAGTTTAGCTGTAACTCTACCACTGCCTCCAGATCAGGGAATGTCTGTCTTCCTTCAGACAGTCTGTGTTCCTTCCAGACAGGCAACTGAAATTCCAAGATGGTTTGAATTTTTGGTTTTGTTTGTTTTATTTTCATATCTAATACCTGGGTATGTGGGAGAACCTCTGTACTTTATTGCTCTCTATGGAAAAGGAAAAATCCATCACTGTTTCCAATATTGGAGAAGCTAGTGTGTACTAAGTCTGGGACATAGTAACTTTCAGGATGTTGGTCCAGGCAGCCTGGAGAGAACTGAGCTTGGGTCCAAGAGGAAAGGAAATAAAACAGTTGCCTATCAGTCACACTCTTAAACTTTACTACAAAGAGATCTCTTCGGAGAGATGGAGATCCGTGAATGAGGATGTCCCCTTTGCATCCTCTTGTCCAGAAATTAGGGTTCAGAACCTGTTGCTTTGGCCCAGAAAGCTCTGCCCCTAAACAGCCAGCAAGACCCATTCTGACATTTCCTTTATCCTCCATCCTAGGAGAAGCCAACCACCATGTTGGGAGGATATTCAAACAGGCTCTTGGAGAGACTGTGTGCACAGAAAGCCCCCCACCAGCACTAACCTGTTGGTTAACTGACCAAGTCAGTTTGAAAGGCAATCAGCTAACCCTTGGCCTCCAAGTCTTTCATCATCTGAGGTCTCAAACATCACAGAGCCAAGAAAAGCCTTTCCATTGTGCTCTGACCCATGAGAGATTATAAATGATTACAAGGTTGCGTTAAGCCAACACATTTTGGGACTATTTGTTAGGTAGAAAAAAAAAAAAGACCAACCTGCAATTTCTTTGCCATTTATCCGTGCAGAGTTTCATATAACTGTTGGTTCTTAGTTTTCCTGGTTTCTGTGTTACAAATAACGGCAATGATTTCAATTACAGTACTAAACCATTTGCCTGTTGATACAGAAAGCTTTTGGAACCAATCTCTGCTGAAACCCATGTTACAACTGGAATTTTCCTCTGTGCTTGCTGGTGTTACCTATTAATGCACATTATTTATACAGCTAAAAGTATCTCTGTACAAAGTTTTCACATGAAAAATATATGAAATAATGACAAACAAAACAATACAGTGTGTCCTGAGATTTTATACAGCCCCTTAAGTATGACAGATAAGAAGAACGGGATTACCAGGCAATCTCAGAATGCATAGCAGTGAGCCCATAGCAAGGGTATTCTGATTCATCTGCTGGAAAGTCAGAGAGGCCCAGGGGATTCTGTTATCATAGAAATTCTAGTTTCTGAAAATATGTTTTAGGAGTCTGGCTTCTTATTTCTTCCCTGTGGTTGCATTTAGCAATTGTAGCCCAGTAGTGTTAAATCCATCTTTTGAAATGTCATAATAAACCAAGGAGCCGTTTGTATTCTGAAGACGACACACAGTGGATAGCTTGTGTTATACACAGGTATTGAGAAAACAAGCACCTGGGCCTTTGTTCCTGCTGCTCAGGACCCCAGAGAGTGCAAGGGGGTCTTGGGTCCACTTGCTTCTACATCACTGATGTGTCAGAAGTTCTTCCTGCCATCAAGACTAGAGGACACTGTACTGTCCTAGGCATGTTTTGAACACCAATAAAAAAACACATTGTTCACAATGGAGTTTTGATTTTAGGAGCCCAAGAGAGGGGTGATTCTGAAAGGCCAGACTAGATGGCATGAAACGTGGCCACTTTACAATGTGGTCTCCTGTGACCCAAGGGATGGCTATTTGAAGCTAAGTCTAGATGATGATGGTAGGTCTCAGGTTGGTTTTTCTTTTTTTTCCCATTAGTCACAATATTCCAGATACACTGCAATGACTTTGATTTTTCTCTGAATTTTATTCTTAATTTTTTGGATAAATCAGTCAATAATTCACTTTTAGCAGAATGGTAGAAATAACTTCTTTAATTTCATCTGTTTCTTCACAGAAACTTTGCTTTCTCCAAGTATTTCACAGAGACCCATTTACTTTTTACAGCTGTGAAACTGGACTTTTAGAAAGACAAAAGTCATATACATCGGGTAGTAACAAAATGAGGGTTTGGAGGGTGGGGGTTTGGAGGACACTGGCCGAGCATGCAAGAGATTGCACATTCGGTCCTCAGCACCGACACCAAACCGAACCAAAACACAGTGGCCACAGTAGCAGAAGGAACAACTGAACAACTTTTTTGAGTTATTTAACCAAAGGAACTTGAAACTTCTTCTTTTTTTTTTTTTTTTGAAAACAAGGACTGGGGCTGGTGGGTGTGGGGGAGGATGCCAAATGATAACATTTCTTCCACAAGGCAATGATAAACCCTCTATCTTTGGAGGGAGATCAATGGTCTAGTTAACCCCGAGAGAAAAAGCAGAGGTTACAGAGGAATTAACAGTCTCAGATTGGACTTTGCTCGCCAGGAAGGCTGGAGTCTTGCTGGATTACGAGCAGAGATAGCAGTTGATGCAGAGGTTAATGACCCCATTCTCATCCCTGCCCACATTCCTCAGTGTGCTAGTTCTTCACGGTCCCCATATATGGTGGGGGGGTGAGAGGTTGCAGGAGTGATTGTGTTTCTGGAGAAAAGCCACATAGCTTCTGGACTGGCCAATAACTGGTTGTACGAAAGTAGCCAATGTGGCTAGCATGGACGAGGACCTCATAACTAGAGGCAAGGGACTAGAACCATGTACTCCATGACCAGCAGAGGCTATAATGTGAATAAAACCAAGTAAGAGCCAGTTAATGGGAGATACTCTGTCACCCTGCATAGAGTTCAGGGATGAGGGTCCAGAAGACAATGGACCCATTCAGGGCTTCTTTGTTCTCCAGCTTCACCCGAGTCTGGTCATACTGGTAATTTATGGCATAGAGTCTGCTATGCTGGTTGTTAAATATTAGTGTTCTAAATATTGTTTCTGCACTTAACACTTCTTGCTGGACGTCCCTTTACAGGGAAAGTCAGAACTCTCAAAAATGTAGTTAATTTCTGGTATAGTGACTCCTTATCTAAAGAGATTGCTATATATTTGGGTCAGATTAAACATACTTGTTTGGAATAAAATTAAATTGCCCTTTACTTTACTGCCAAGTAAAATGGGGGATACCGGTGAGAGGGGATCTGATCAATTTAAATGTCACAAACCAGAGATTCTGTATGACATTTAAAAAGTTTGCAACTTTGTGGGGGAAAAAAAATCCACTGGACAGGCAATGGAGAATCATAGAGGTGCTGGCGGCACCGTCTAAGCCATTAACACACCAAAGTCCACCTCGGTGGAGATGTCTGTTTTTCTCATTATTCTGTTTCCATTGCCCTTGGTAAGTAATGGTCACACAGTAGGTCCTCAGTACGCATTTGCTGAAGAAACGGTAAGTTCATGCAGCTCCCTCATAGAGTCTTAATGTAAGTTCAGCAAAGCGGGAAGTCGTGGTGATGGCCCACTCGAGACTGCCCCACGGCTGAACAAACACTTCCGGTCTCTCAATCTCCCTCTTCACTCTATGCCCCTTGCTCTCGAACTCAGCTTTGCTGCTGTCATCACTTTAAAACACACAGCAAAAGTTGAAATCACTAAACTTTTAAAATTCAAATAATAGTCAAAAATATGTAAAGCTAATGGACAGTGTTGGAAGGTGTTGATGGAGCGAGTGTTTTGACTAAAGGAGTGTGTGATGGGCATTTCTGGTGGGCTCCGACTGTTCTGTGGTAGGTCTGGGCATTGAATATACAAATCACTATGATTTGATAAGCTTTGCGCTCAGGACTTGCTGGTTTTGTGTATTTATGTTACACATGAGTGTATTAAGTGAAAAGGTGTGTTGATCTGCAATCATGTTTATAGACTTATGAACCATTTAAAAATGTAAAAAATCCACATTGCTAATTATTCTGCAGGGATTTTTCTGAATCTATCCACAATATGTAAATTATGGCTACTTAGTATTCTAGTTAGCACTTGCTATAGTTCTCTAATTTTAGTGATGATAAGTAAATCAATTTGAATATTTTCCTCTCCAACTTTTTCTGTTGAAAAACTAACACAGAGGAGCTGAAAAAGCAAAGCAATTAAAACTAATAGGGAACTGCATATCACTCATTATATTTTTCACTTCTTAACTTTGTCTGCATTTGATTCCTGTGTTCTGTCCATCTCTGCGCCGCTTGTCTCTTGTTCTCTCTCTTATTTATATCTCTGAACTATTTTAAAATAAAAGTTTTAGAGGTATTGGATGTAGTCAGCTCAGCAGTAAAACAGGCTGTGTGAGACCCTGGGTTTGATCTCCAGCAACACACACACACACACACACACACACACACACACACACACACTAACAAAAGAGGATGTGTTAGACAGCGTGCCAATTGATTATGCATTACATTAGTTGAGGACAAACACTTTTCTTTCACACAGTCTGAATACCTGACTCACACATTTCCAAATCAACAATCTCCCAGTAAAAAGTAATATCGAGTCTGTATTTGTGTTTGTAATTTGTCTAAACAAACACAGCTTTTCCTAATTGATTTGAGAAATAAAAATCAGAATTCAGTAAAGTTCATTCACTTGTTGCATTTACTTGTTTTATTTCTGCAAGTTCTTTTTTTTCCCTAAAATGTTGCCCCCCCCCCACTAGCCCACCCTGCTTTTTCAGAACATTGAAAATTTTCAAGTCTAGGTTACTGGCAAACCTTCTGTTTGTTTTTAGATGTGCATAATTAGGCTCGATTTTACAGGCTCATTTCACAAAATCATTAAAGGTTTTCAGTAGCACGTGTATCAACAACAGAAACAAATTCTCATTTTTGCTTATTATATAGTCAGAGTAAGACACTAGAGCTCCAGCCAGGCACCAGATGTTTCTGTCGAGGAGAAAACATGAAGAGCATTAAGAGCTTTTTAAATCTTACACTTTCACTTTGGTCTTATAAGAAATAATTGTGACATTTCATGCTCGGAAATGTGTCACAGGAGCTTTCCTTCATATCGACACCACGCACTGCGGAAGGGAACTGCTTACGTATCTGCAGTTTAAACGACCTGAAAACTCAGTGAGAGCCTGGGAGGATATTTTGAAGTTTGAAATGATCCCTATATAAATAGAACGGATCAGCATAACTTTGGGATAAAATTAGCCGGCAGTTTGTGGACTCTCCAGCCTTGTCTGTGTGCTGGGTGCTGCTCTCCTGATAAATCACTGCTCGGCTTCCACATGGCGCAGAGGATGGACGGCATCATTGCCCCTATCAGCAAAGCTGGAACTGCCAAGTTAGTTAAGAAAAATTTCCTGGATGCTCTAAAGTCAAATGACTTCGAAAAACTGAAGGATATTTTAACCCAGAGGCAAATAGATGTGGACACAGTGTTTGAAGTTGAAGATGAGAACATGGTTTTGGCATCTTACAAACAAGGTAAAAATTGTAGAGGTGTAATTATGAAATTGTTATAAAATGAATGTTTGGGTCAGTAGGTCAGTTTGTGTCTTCAAAGCAGTTTTATTATTGTTAGTGTCTGTTTAGAAATTATTTCTAATTTTTATCTTTCCTTCCTTTTAAAACTAGGATGCATTTGGGCTGGTTTATATATTATGCACATATTTCTGTATGTACATTTCTGTTTACTGCTCTTTCCCGGTCTTGTGCCTGCAATTTGGGACCCTGGGTATTTGCATTTGTCATGCACAGTGTGCTTAGGACTTCTCTTGCGACTGTGGTGGCACAGGATAAAGAAAATGCCCCTGACTCTGGTCAGACTGCTGAGATGTACGTGTGGCAGGGTGGCTGCTGAGGGTCAGGCTGCTGAGTCTGTGCTAACAGCTCCTTACAGATATATCATCTCTATGTCCGTGGGGATGAAAAAGGGGGCTTTCTTCTCCACTTCAGAGCTAATGAATGGAGAAAGCTGTGCCACAGGCACCTTCATGGTCTGTATCATTTTAATGGGTTTCAGTGCAGGAATAAAGCTGAAGTCGAAATCCCACAAAGTTAACTTTTATTTTTCCTTTCTGCTGGGCTGTGATAATAGATCAAAAATACTTTGAAGGGTTTAATTCAGAATCTCTGCTTTGTACAAAAAAAAAATTAGGAAAACAGAAGTTAGAACAGAAAATTTTTTATTAAGGTCCCCTTCCCCTAGAACTCCTGCTTAATAAATCAGAAATAGATTAGCACACTCATCCTGATTTCTCAAATCAACTAGTTAATGGGAAACCTAAGTAGTTAGGCTGTCTGGTGAGTATACTGCAAAGAAATACTCTGTTCACCCTCATTTCTGTCTAAAGAAACCAGGTGGGAAAGGATAGTTGTTTATGCTCATATATAAACCCGTTTTCTATCCATTCAAAATCCTTGGCGTCAGCAATTTCCTGATACAAATGCTAATAGCATCTATTTCTAGCTAATTCTCTGCAATTCTGGAGGAAGCATAAAATCGTTGAGGACAGTGGCTGCAACTTTTATGTGTGCTTTATAATAAATTGTCATTGCTGTTTTGTCTGAAAAATGAAGGCATACAATTTTTTTTTTTTACAAAGTTGAAGGGATTCTGTTGAAGGAAAAAATTATATGCTGCATAATCAGATGGCTTGCACCTTGTGACTTTATTTAATGATTCTATCTGGATGCTAAATGTATTTTATGGCGATGAAAACAACAACAACAACAACAAAACCCTTCTATGTGTGCCACATGCAAGAGGACAAAGATTCAAGCCAGAGGGTAAACTACTTGACACTAAGTTGCAAAGACCACCTTTTCTCTCAGCTAGCCCAAGGGCTCAGAAGTTCTCATAAAGAGAACTTGAAGGTGTGTGCTTTTGGTAAACATTTCTCCTGGTGTCAGAGCCCCCAAAAGAGAAGAACCTCTGCTTCAGTTGTCAGAACAAGCTAATTCCTGTGGTCCTCATGGAGCTAACTTTTTATTTACGCTGATGACTGTTTTTCTAGCATTCAGGCTATGGAATGTGGCTTTCAGTCAGGGGCAGAAATTTAAACTGTCCCCCCAAAGAAAGGAAAGAGTCCCAGTCGTAGGTAGGTGTCTGTCTGGAAATAACAGGACTTGGGGTTTGTATCTTCAGGGCTGTCCACGAAAGCAGTGCATGTGCACACACAGTGTGTACAGAACTAACTTTCCTCTGTTTTCCATGAATATGTCAGACTCTGCCTCCAGTCATAGCCTAGGGTAAAATTCTCACTTTCTCAAAAGTTACTTGAAACTTGTTTTATGTGCCTCCAGGCTTAATGCCAGCCCTTTCACTGTGAAGGTAGGCGTGGAAGCAGTAAGGAGAGCCCCAGCTCCTGGCCAAGTAAAATAGATCTAAGTGGTGATATCAATGTCTTACCTCACAAAGGAATTCTCAGAACAGTGTGGGACTGAGCCCTTGCAACTGGGTAGTTAATTAGTCAGTCAGTTCCTTCTGGGGTTTGTCTAAAGGACTGGGAGCCACCTCTGTGTGGCTTTGAAGGACGTGTGGCTGGGTTACAGTTTCTGATACTTTTTTTTTTTCATTAAGTAAAAGCAGACTTTGGGGATGTTGAAAGGCTACATGTTACTCTTTTTTTTTTTTTTTTTAAGTACACGGCAAGGCTGTACTCCTAAAAGTGAACAAGAAAAGTCCACAAGACACCCCTGTGCAGTTTGATTCACTTTTATAAAAGAAGAGGAGATACTCCATCACTCCTATCCACTCTCAGAAAGGGAACATAGTTGTTTACTCTTAAGGAGTGGGTAATACCTGCTTAGGTATTATTCACATAATAAATGAAGCAAAGTGTAATATGGGCAACAGATATGGCCACCTCAAAACTTTCTTACACAGCTGAAAATATGATTCTGTATTCAACAGTCTATTATCCACAGGGGGTTAGCTGGTCTGCAGTCAACATTCAGGTGATCTTAGTTTCCTTTAAAACACATTACATCTTTTTCCACAGAATTTCAAAAAGTGGTTGAATTTGTTACTAAATATAGCATATCTCATCAAACGTCAAGATCAGTGTGTGAGTGCTGGACTCAGAACTCAGAACTCCACTGGCAAAGAAATTGACTTAGAATGTAAATATCCCCTGACTCTAATCTAAAATGTATTAAGTGCACCAGTCATTAAAAGATGACCCCCACCTAAAAGATTGTGCATTTTATGAGGAGTGGAGTGTGAGGTATTGGGTCAGAGGGTTCTTTTTTCTCGCTGTTCTGGGTCTTTCTCCTCGACAAACTTTCACCAATGAAGGCCACACTTGAAGCAGCCTCCATAGGAATTCTCAGTCTGTGCCGGGAGTTTATCGCACTTAACATTTGTTCTTAAAGTTAGATACCACTCTCTCCCCACACCCTGCCATTCTTAGCTTTATCATGAAATCTTCAGATAAATTCCCGGTTTGTTCTTTCAAAAAGCCCCTTCTCTCACTTTGTAAAACTAACAATCAGAATGTGTTGGCCGGCATTAGAGACAATTCCCAGGGAACGACCCGCAGAGATGGGTGGTTTTAAAAGCGTAGAAAAACAAGCAAAATATCATCTACTAGACAATCATTTTACTTTTAAGCATTTATTTACTGCGTGCAAGCACACCACAACATATTGTGGCGATCAGAAGACACTTTGTGGTTCTCTCCTTCCACCATGTGAGTCTCGCGGTTCAAACTCAGATTCTCAAGTTTGGCAGCAAGCACCAGCTCAGCCATCTCGACAGCCCCAGATTATCTCTTTAAAAACAATGACACAAAGAAATCATGAATACCCAAGGGAATTTTTAACTACTGGATGCGACTAACAGTTGAATAGTTAAGAGATCTCATGACATAGTTTGTTCTGAGATAAGTAGAAACTATTTAGGGTAAAGTGAAATGAGGGAGAAATCTCTAAGGCTCTCTCTCCCCCACTCTGGCCCCCACTGTTAGCTTATGTACTGGAACCGTGGACGGATGTCTTCAAGGCTGTCTTTAAAGCTTTTCCCAGCTATATACTTCGATTCTTCTGCAGTTGTATGTTTTGGCTCCCTAATGAGACAGGCAGAATATCAAACCTATGTCTCTGGTATGAAGCTCCCTAGCCATCAAGGTTAATGAACACCCTTTATTAATCAGTGTAATACACTTTCAGTACTTTGTTTATGGCCCACAGCCTCTTCTGGTCCCTTGCATGGTAGTCGTATTTTTAATTAAAGTAACCAACGAATTCGTTTCCACTTGAAAAGTTTCTGCCAGGTACTCTATCTACTTTCTTAAGTAGCAGTTGATGTCCAAAGTTATCAAGAGAGCTTTTTGTTCTTAATAAATAATCTCTTTCTCACCTATTTTTCTCTCATTTTTAGGAAGTTACTTTCCTCTTTTCCTCTTACTGGCCCAGGGGACTTCCTTCTTCCTAGGTGCTTGAAAAGTTTCTCTTTTTAAAACTTTGTATTTCAAGCTTGCTTTCCTCTCCTGTTCTCTAGGAAGCCTCTGAGAATTATCCTGAGAATATTAGTTATTAAACTAGTAGCCTAGAATCGCGCTTGTGCCTATAATCTTTCATGGCTGTGTAAATACCTGGACACGGTCAGAGTAAATGTCTGCTAATCCAGCTGCAACAGCGTGTGCAAGCTTTGGCGGCAGCCAGAGGCTTCTCCAGCCTGGGGCTCGTTTTCCTTGGATACCATTAGCGCTGATAACTGTTGCGGAGCCTGGGCTTAGCTTTAGTTTAACCAGAGAGGTGTGTCCGCTCCAAGCGCTGGAGCCAAACCAATGCTCTTTTTCGAAAGTGGGCTGTGAGCATTCCATCCTCACCAAGTTCCTTGGGTGAGGGACTTTCTGCCTAGCTTTGCAGACCTACGATTTCAGTTTCAGGTTTAAGTGAAACTTTCAGAAGTGTGCACGAGAGGGTTAGTTGTGCAAAGTTTTTGTAAGGGTGAAACTTCTAAAACTTCTTTACAATTTTTAACTGTGTCGGGCCGAACTGCAGATTGGAGGCAGCTTTGACAAATTTGGGGGGTGGGGTGGAGATTGGAGTTTGAGAGTTAAGAAACGTTTTTTGTTACTTTTAAAGTTGTTTCTTCCTTACAGGTATGTATGATATGCTAAACATAGTCCCCTCTGTCCCACCCGTTCTCTCTGTCTTCCTTTCCCCCTTTTTCTCTTCTCATTAATCTCTTTTGTTCCCCTGAACAATTTCATTTCTACTTCATTGAGTCTGTACTAAATATAGAATATATACTTATATGTATCATAACTACATATACTATATGACATCTAGGTAGCACAAATGAGAGAGAAAAGTATTACCTTTCTGAGACCGTCTTACTGTGATAATTTCCGGGCAGATCTATTTTCTGCAAACAATATAACTTTATTCCCTTTTATGGCTGAAGAAAAGCTCCATGGTGTCTACAAAAAAAAAATCCCATTTTCCTTACCTATTCCCCTGCTTTTGGCACAAGTCAGCATATCACAGAGACACTTGCCATATTTATCACAGCACCATGTGCTACACCTGAGTTGTGGAGCCAGTGTGGGTGTCTAGCGGCAATCTTAGAGAGCTTGGCCTCTCCACTAGCGGTTCAATGGGTGTGTCCCACTATTTTGTTTTGACCCACACTAAGTATGCTTCACAGAGGCTCTTCCAGGACTCTGAGCCCCCTGTGCACAGATAACACGTGATGCACTGAAGATGAACCGCGGAAGCAGATTACATGTCACGGTGTGAGGAAGCAGCTATGACAGTGGATGCTACAGATCCCTGTGTGCATGGCTTGCACTCGGGGCCCAGAGTGGGGTTTATGTGTAGGGAACAGCCTTGCTCCTGTCTCAGCCTCTGTTCCGTTGAACCCTTTGCTGAAGCCAAGCTTTCCTGAACAGGTACTCATGTCTGCAGCTTGCACACATGGGAATCTGAGCGGCTTTCCCCAGAAGGAGGCAGTACCTTCTTCCCCAGTGGACTCTATCCTCCTCTTCCTCTCCAGCCTTCCCCTTGTGCAGCCTGAGCACACAGTTCAGTGGCAGCTGACCTCTGCAGAAGTGCACAGAGCAGTGCCTTCCAAAGGTAAACACGAAGAGAAAATCACATTGTAGGTTTGGATGCCTTGGGAAGAGTGGGCTGTAAGAGAAAAGGCTAGTGTACACAGTAAATTCACTTGCTTCTAGCATGCTGTGACTATTGGTAGTTGTAGGTGTGCGCACACACAGGCACACATGCATGAGCAAATTCTGGTCTTTTGGCATATCAACATTAACAACAGCACACGAATTGGCACACCCCATCTTTGGTTTTGGAAGCTCACATGACCTCAGATCTGGTGCTCCATGAGGATAAGTGAACTTATTTCCATTCTTGCTGGAGAACCTGTGCTCCAGTTTGGCTTTAAGAGTGGACTCCTTGCTAAGGCCTGTCTTTCCTCGGCTCAGTGCAGCTTGCTTTCCTGTTTTGCTGCAGGCTGAGTTATCCAGACTCTCCCGACCCCATCTCCAACTCTACCAGCAAAGTTCTAAAGTGCAGATTAAAGGCAGACATAAGCATAGCCTGAGCCTGCAGTCATCGGTCCCCGTGGTCAGCCCTCTCAGGGCAGCGGATAAGGTGCTTTCCTTTCCCCCAAATACACAGATGCCATGTAGAAGAAGTGGATTTTTAGAAACAGTTCCACTTTAGGTTTGGTGAAATTCCAGGATCCGGTGGTCTGTGAGCCTAATTTCACAGTGAACAGTTATGATTATAAGAGACATAGATGGGACTGACTGTTCAAAAGCCAAGGATGACTGACTGGTCCATATAATAAATGGGCAAGGAAGATTCTATTGGGGCTACTAGGAATTTAGGAATAAAGAACTCCATAAACAAACAAATGCATTGCCATGCCAGCAATGTGGCATGTTTACAGATGCATTCAGGAACATCTCTCCCTCCCACCCACCCCCACTTTTTTTGATCTGTATCACAGGCTTAGAGCTAAACCTATACCATTTCCACAAAGACAAATACAGATGGAAACCCCATGTGGCAGATATACCCAGTCCATTAGATTGAACTGAAGCCGGCGATTTGTGGCTCTAGCAGGCTGAGAAAGTGGCCGTCTTCTCGTCTGGAAAATGAGAAGATTGGGCTGGATGGTCTTCCCATCCTGTGTTTCTTTGATTTTACATCAGAATGGTGTTTTCTTAATCAGCTCTCTGCTGTTTCTTCCAGGATCATTTTTTTTTTCTATCCTATGCGGGAGCAGGCATGACTTTCCAACCAGCTACAGCATGATGGTATCTTTGCTACCAGAGAGCAGGCACAGGACACCCTGGCTTTCAGGCTCAAAACCGGCTCCTTTCTGAGCAGTTAGAGAAACTGCCATTGCAAGTTGCTTGTGGAGGAATAACGAGTATTTGGGATGATCTGAGTGTGATAGAGCATGCCTGTGGTCCCACTGCTAGGAAAGCAGAGGCAGGAGGGTTGCTGTGAGTTCAAGACCCATCTGGGCTACACAGTGAGACCCTCTTTCAAAAAGCTGGACAAGAAGAAAGGAGGAAGAAAAATTTTAAGTAGTGAGAATAGTCTAAGATCTTAGATCTTGGGGCTGTTCTCTTGACTAAGTTGTACCTAATTTGGGCAGAGTTATGTGTGTGACACATACATTCAAGTTCCTTGTTTGTTTTTGGCTGCTAGGAAGTTCAGACAACCTTACAATGCTGTTCTAGTGTGAGCACCAAATTTTTATTTTGTGAACCTCCCTTACTTATCATTTCCCCCTTTGCCATTATTTTGTAGATCATTAAAGGAATCTTGGATAAAAATGTGTGATTTGCCCCATGGTTTTCTTTAGAAAGAGATACCGGATAAACCAACAGGCAGGCAAAATATTGGTGTGAGAAATAAAAAAAAAAAATCCAATCAAATCACACATTGACAACTGTACATACAGTTGATGAAGAATGGACATGATTAAAATTTATAAGCTTTGGAATGATTCAAACAAACTTAAAATGAGTTGAAATAAAAAAAGTTCTTAGAATGCATTCATGTAGCATAGGCTGTAAAATAAAGTGCAATCATGCACACTGCAGTTGTGAGCTAATGTGCTTGTGAGATCTAGGAAGCCTAAGTAAAGGGACAGGGCACTAGGAGCAGTAGAGAGGGCAAGAGATGGAGCAAGCCTGATCCACGGCAGTCCTCAGAACAAGGCACTGAGCATCTGGTCAGTTGCCAGGGGCAAACTCCTGGTCTATCTTCCCTTCTATTTTATAGATGTGACCAAAATAAAACACCTTGTTAAAATCCCCACAGGACAGGGAGAGACACTGGGCCAAAGGTAATCTTCCTTTCCTTTCCTTCTCAGGCTACTGGCTGCCCAGTTATAAGCTGAAGTCTTCTTGGGCAACTGGCCTGCATCTCTCAGTCTTGCTGGGTCACGTAGAGTGCCTGATGGTCCTGCTGGATCACAATGCCACCATCAACTGCCGGCCCAATGGGAAGACCCCTCTGCACGTGGCTTGTGAAATGGCCAACCTCGAGTGCGTGAAGGTTCTCTGTGACCGGGGGGCCAAGCTCAACTGCTACTCCCTGAGTGGACACACTGCTTTGCACTTCTGCACCACACCAAACTCCATCCTCTGCGCCAAGCAACTGGTGTCTCGAGGTAAGACTTACCGGGTGGCTGACATGTGTTCATATGCACATGGTTTGTTATGTGTGTTCATACGCACATGGTTTGTTATGTGTGTTCATACGCACATGGTTTGGGGTGTCTCTTCTTGCCTCAGGCAATGTGATGGCACATTCAGCCTGATTCAGGTCTGAAATCATCATAGACATGATTATTTACATTTTTGTTGGTTTTATAGTATGTGTGTATTGCCCACTGAGGTCATCCAGTGATTATCACACTGAATCTTAATTTTTAAGTGCAAGAAGTATATTGATTTTCAGTTATGTTGATGGGTGGTATTTAGCCCTTATGCATCAAGTATTGTGATGACAAAGAGAAAACTGTTTCTGCTCTAACTTATATGTATGTATAGATGTATACATGAATATACATATATGCATATATATTTCAGTAGCAGAGGATATAATAGTAACAAAATAATTTTTAATTATAAAATAGGGAAGTGCTATCCAGGGGAAAACACTAAGTTAGGAGTGAACTATTATAAAATGTTCAAGACTTCTCTGGGTCAAGCAGTTGTTGTTTGCCAGATAGAATCCCATGTAGATATGCAATGCACTTTGCACATTCCTCAGTCAAGGGCCTATCAACTTTGGAGAACCATGGATGTAAGTACTTGCATGTAGATTCCTATAGCTGAACATACTTGATTTCCTTGTAATTAATACCTAGGGGTGAGAAGATGGGATGGATGGTTGATTTATAAGAAGTGATACCCTGTTTCCCAAAGTGGCTGGAACATTTTCTATTTCCACCAGCAATGTGTGCAAACTCCAAATGTTTGCTATTCTTGCCAAAATCGATGAAGTAAGATGTAGCAAAAAGTTTAGCTCTCTGATAAATATGTAACACCGTCTCGTGGTTTTAGACTGAATTTCCTTAAGGATGATGTGAATGTTGTTATATGTTTACTTGACAGATTATTATTCACTTGGAGAAATATCTGTTTATGTCTTTTGCTCCTTTTTTAATGAATGAACTGTTTGCGGCTTGGTTATTCTGGATACAAGTCCTTTATCAGATCCACAGTTTGCACATAATCCCATCATGTGTTTCCCTTTTTTATTTTCCTGTTCTCTCTTTCTCTCTCTCTCTCTCTCTCTCTCTCTCTCTCTCTCTCTCTCTCTCTCTCTCTCTCTCCATGACAAGGGCTCCCAAACTATCTAACTAAATCAGTCCTGGAATTTAAGAGTTCTAGCACTTGGGAGACTGAGACAGGAGGATGACCTGTTTTCAGGCCAGTTCAGGCTGTAAAATCAATGAGAAATTATCTGAAAAAAAAAAAAACACAAGAAGCAATAGCATAAAAAAGAAGGAGTCTAATCCATGATAAATACTAACATTTAAATAGCCAAAGTGTAAGGAGGAGCCAGTAAGGAGAGTGGGATGGACTGACAGAGAAGTTGGAGGGCTGAGCCTGCTTGCAGGAAAACAGGACTAAGAAAGAGGTGAGTTTGCTGAGAAACAGGGACTAGCCACCTACAAGGAAAGCTACCAAGGTTAAATGAGATATTCCTTAAAGCAGATTAATATTGATAAAATAAAACAACAAAACTAAACCAAACAGAAATTAGTTTGACGAAATGGTGTGGAAGATAGATTAGAGTGGGCAGGGTGTAAATGAGTTTTTGGGGGTGAATATGCTGGTGACTGTTGAGGGAAGTTTACCTGGAAAACCCAGTGCAAGCATAGTCTGATTGTGATGACTGGGCTGGGGGAGGCCTCAGGAAGGTACTGTCTGCAGCTTGGATACAGGACTGCAGGGATGCCAAAGGAAAACTGCTGAGGATGGGTACCTTGGGGTTACTTTAGCAAGCTTTCAAGGATCCAGTTTTCTAAAGCTGGGATAGGATGAAATCTGGAGATGATGAGACACATCTCCATTTTTAACAAGTATGCCATAAAAGATGCTTTCCAAGATGGTAAGATGAGGCCATTCAAAATACAATGAGTTCCCCCTCAACAATGTTGTCCAAAGTCATCAGCAAAGATGAGGGAGAGCAGGAAAGGTAGACATTTCCATGAGCGTGGGGAGGAATGCAAGAAAAATTTACTCAAGAAGTGTAGTAAGACGACTGAGGTCCTAGAAGGCGCTTCTCAAACCATGGGAATGAAGGGGGGCCATCAGCCTGGCTGCTGCTTCCTGAGGAGGGAGGGGGAGGGGAGGAAGAGAAAGAATGAGAGAGGGCAGGCAAGTGAAAAGCTGGGAGTGGAGGGAGGGAGGGAAAGAGAGACAGAAAGACACACACAGAGACAGAAAGACACACACAGAGACAGAAAGACAGAGACAGAGAGCAAGAGAGAGACAGACAGTGGCAGAGAAACAGAGAGAGAGAGAGAGAGAGAGAGAGAGAGAGAGAGAGAGAGAGAGAGAGAGAGAGAGAGAGAGAGAGAGAGAGAGAGAGCACTGGGGGTGCGTGGGGTGGGGTGGGGGGAGAGGGGGGGCTGGTGGGCTGGGTTTGTGGATGGGTCAGCTTTCCAGCTCCCTCAGATCCTATGCTCTGGCACCTCCACATTTTATATTTACTTCCTCACTCATTTTAGACTGAGTTTTAAATTTGTCTCATTTTTTTATATTAGTTTAAACTTTAGATTCTGTATCATAAGAAATTATAGATCTTTATTCTATTAGCAAGAGCGGTAGGAACACGCAAGCTGTGATCTGTCTGCACTCACACTCATTTCCTATCTTTAAACTTTTAGAATTTCATACACGCATAGGATAAAATATAATGATGCCCACCATCGATTTTTCTCCTTCTAAATCCCCCCAATTACCCTTTATAAATTCCCTTTCCCACTTCATGTCCTTTTTCCCTTCTTTTTAATGTAATTCACCGAGTCTAATTAGTGCTTCCGTATAAGCGTGGTTGTGGGGCCATCTACCGGAGCCTGGCTGCCTAGCAGCTGCTGCATCTCCAGCGGATGATGCTCCTCCTGCCGCTGTCAGCCGGGGAGAGACCACAGCTGGGGTCGAGGCTCACCCCACACACTGGGGGGAACCTTAACAACCCACATTAGCTTTAACTCGGGACTCTGCTTCTGGGATGAGGCATTAATTTTGGACAGGCAGGCTTGTGATCTAGGGCTCCTATTTTTTCACAGCCTCAGATTCATGCTTTAGTAATCCCCTCCAAACTAGCCTATTCAGAGAGAACAGAAAAGGCAATATGAATACGTATAGCACGAGCTTAGGACTGGGCTTGGTCACATCCTGCAGGTCTTCAGAACAATGCAGCTGCCACACATCCACTTAATACTTTTGTGTTAGCAGTTTCGATTGAGTAAGGAAATAACTTAAAACACATACAATTTGCAAACTGTATGCTGAAACTTCCAAGATATATCGGATTTATTTTCACCACCATAGAAGCATGTATATTACTAAACTTTTAAAAATACTTGTCTACTTAATAGAATATTTTGTTATGCTTTCTGCATCCCAAGCACACATTAAACTGTGTCCAAGAGTGTTTGTTTATATGGACAGGTTTTATTGTTTTATTTATTTATCTATTCATATAGGGTCTCACATGATAGCTCTGCGCGCGCAAACACACACACACACACACACACACACACACACACACACACACACACACACACACACACACACAGGTATGCCATACTGTTTTTGTGTAGAGGTCAGAGAGCATCATGTGGGTTCATCATGTACCTATTGAACCATCTCTCTGGCCCCTAAGTAATTTTTTTAAGGCACACCTGTAAGTTAAGACCCTTGGTTTTATGACTTTTTTTTTTAAAGATAGGGTCTTGTGTAGCTCAGGCTGTCCTCTGACTTAGTATGGAACCCAGGGTGACCCTGAACCTCTGTTTCCCCTGCTTCTACCACGTGTGGGTTTATGCAGTTCTGGGCCTCATGCAACCATTTTTCCACCTGAGCTCTAGCTCTCTCTACCTACTTTGAAGTATGACACCTGGCAAATAGGAATCCATAGAAAAACAAAATTGCAAATGAAATAATTGGGGAAGTTTTGTTTTTCGTCTTTTGGTTTTTGCTTGTTTGTTTGTTTTGTCTTCCATTTCTTCGGATAAAGTAGGTAAGTGCTGTGGGCCAGTCCTCCAGTCTGCAGACTTTAGAAGACCCCGAGGAATGAACTCATGTGCCTCCCTGGGCATCTTTCTGTCCTCAGCCCGTGGGGCAGCACCTGTAAAACAATCCTTGGTGGTGGTACAGCTCCAGGAGCCCTGAATACATGGCTGCGCGCTCCCCCAGGGAATTAGCACGAACTGTCCTGTTGACAGCTAATGAAAGGGAGCCTCTGGTCAGTTTCACAGCCCCGGTCTCAGGGGATTTGGTGGATGGTTGAATCCTGTTTTCCTGTGATTATGCTGCAGGCATTTGGGGGAAGAAGTCACATACATCTCTTCACGAGTGGACAGAGGGAATGGAGACGGCACATTCACATCGGCTAGGAAAATAAGCCAGGCTATAAGGAAACTCAGGACCAGAGCAGTCCATTAGAGGAAGGACTAGTACCATGGCAACTGAAAACCGATGTAATTTCATTTGCTATTTAATGGGCTCTTTGTGGGAAAGTGCTCTTTGTGGAAAAGGCTAATTGAGTCCAAAAAATTGCATGCAATTTTCTCTTAAAGGATTTTGTCCCGTTTTTTCACTGTTGCGGAGCCGGCTTTGTCCCATGCTGGATTTTGCCTGCTATTTTTCTGTTTGCCTTTCTACTTAATGCCGCCATCTTCTGGCCTTTGTTTCCTTTGGTGTTAGTACAATGGCGTTCATCAGTTGAGAGGGCTTATTTACCTCAGCGAAAATGTCTGTTCTTTGCTTCCTGCATTTCCCTATGAATAAAGAGAGTCGGGTCAGGTTTGGCTGGCTCCTAAGCAGTACATTATTTCTATCTACCCCCTTTCCTAAGAGGAAAATGAACACTGCTTGCTTTGCACGGCATGAAGCAAATCCCGACAGTCGGAGGAAAATTTGTTACCTGAGGAAGGCTATAAAAATTCAAATGGCTTCTAACACGATGTAGTGTATGGCAATGTAAAGAAGACCCTGCCTTTAAAAAGACCACCCTCTGCTCCCGGGTGCCACACAAACACAAGTCACCTGCTTAGGAGAGTCCCCCATCAGTGATACACAGCTTCATTTTAATAAGGAAACAGGCACACACCCGCTGGCCAGGCCAGGCGTCTCTCGCCCCACCTCACGGCTGTGCTGGGCTGCGCACAGCCTCCCATCGCCTGTGCTGTGCACTGTGGCAGCACAAATCTGCCCCCCCATTCACTTGCAGGCCACCCCAAAGATGCCACTTCTGCTGTATTGTAAGCATGCCTAGGCAATGTGAATTTCATTTTTTTCTTTAAGTTGCTATTATGTTAAAATTATTTTAAAGGAAATTATAAATCACCATTAAAAAATAAAAATTTAAAGAAACACAAAGGGGAAAAAAATCTCCCATTGCACAAAGAGAGGAGCAGAAACAGTAATCGATAGGCAATGACATCGGTGGCTGCTGCCGGCTCAGAGCTCTTCCTCTGTCAGGCGGCAGAGTATCTCCAAATCGCCTTGTCTGCGGAAGGCTGTCTTCTTTCACCCTGTCTCCTGGCCTGAGTGAGAGAACTGAAATAAGTTGGTGGGCCCTGTCTCATACCCAGCAGACAGCAGTTTCTCCAGCCCCACTGTGTCCCTCGTGGGGAGTCACCCCACGCTGTGCAGAACACAGCCTTCAGCAGAGAGTGGAAAGTCGATGGTCCCTCAGTGGCGGAACTTACAAAGCATCCTTTTTTGAACGAAGGCTACTTTTTCCACATTTCTTCCACATCTTTAGCTCTGTCCTGGGAGGAGTGGGGGGTCTCAGCATAAAGAGAAAAGAAGAATAAATAATGTATAAGGAACAAAAAGGAGAAAAACTGACATTATTTCACACAATTAGGTTTGTCTACATTAAAAAAAAAAAACTTGAGGAAATCTACCATCAAATGGTTAGAATTAATAATTGAGTTTAGCAGTTATCTTACATTTCCAATCATTCTACTAACAAACCAATCAGATTTCTATATACTAGAAATAAGAAACTGCAGTAGTAGGAGAAGATAATTTATAACATCACACGAAATTAAAGAAATCCAGAAGATGCATGTAATAAAGGAGATGGGAGAATCCAAGCTATCTGAAAAGTATTAAGATATTAAACTCAAGGTCCATTATGAAAAATGCAATACCTGATTTTTTTTTCCTTAGAGGTAGCTGCTTTTACTTTTCTAGTTTGATTAGTCTAGTGTTTATATATTGCCAGATAACTACCATTTATTTACATATGAAAACAGAAAAGATGTAACAATGTAAGTTTTGTGGCAATCAGAACTATAGTGGTATGACGAGGCTGTGTCTTTTTTCTCTTTTGGAGACACCTGTCTGCATTAGGCCCTTTCCTGTTCCCAGGTTACCAAGGTAGTTGCAATAACCACGAAGCTTGCTACTAACTAGGATAAAAATGTCTCTTAAAAAAAATCCTTATTTAGTCTTTTTTTGCTTAGATTTCTATGTACTCACTGATATCCTAAGCCCATTTTTGCTCTAAGTTTCATTTTTACAAAGATACTTAACTTCAGTGAGTATTTTAATCAACTTCATTTCCCAGGGGAAAAAGTTTCTTCCAGATCCTCTGGTCTTGTTCCTGTCTGGTCTGGGAACCGCTGTCATCCTGGAGACCTTTCCTTCATCCTGACCTCCCTGTTCTCTTCAGGTCAGAGTTCCCCTCCCCAAATCACACCTTTTAAAAATCTTTGTTGGTTGCTTTTTGAGCTGACCATATCCTTAGTGAGAATTCTGAGAAATCATGCTGGAGATGCTAAATACCACTCAGGGCAATTGCTTATCCTTGATGGACAGAGAAGCCCAGGTTCATAATTACTTCCTTCTAGCAGAAGAATAGCATTCCTCCATGGCCTCTGTGTTTCAAGAGGTAGCTGGAAAATCTGAAGCCCGTTTATTTTTCAGCCTTTGCTTGTGACCTTCGATATTCTTTCCTGCAGAGTGTAGGGTTTGGAATTCCACAAGGGTCTGCCTGGATGCATCTCTTTTCATCTACTTTCCTGGGTCCTTCCAACCCCCACAATACTTCTCTGTCAATTCTGGGAAATGTTCCTGAATGTTTTTTCTGCATGACTTCTTTCCTGCTTTTATATATCCTCTTCTGCAAATTGCTCGCGTTTGACGATTAGTCCCCTGCCCTGCTCCCAGGGCTGCTTTCCTGACCTGTACCACTGGGCTTGCTTTCTGAAAGGCTTGCTCCAGACTGTCCGGGTTGTCTGAGAACCTCTGGCTGTCTCCTTGAATCTAAGATGGAGTGACTGAAATCCAAGTGAAGTTTGTTAATTATTAGCTTCACCCACTCTGGGGGAATTTGGCTAGATTAATCATTTGAGAATTTTTTTTCCTGGCTATATTCCCTAAAGAAAAAAATATAACTGGCTTCTTCCTAGCGCTTTAATGCCAAATTGCCAGTATACTAGGTGGTGGGTCTCAGGTAGTGCAAATGTAGTAAATACACCTACACTCCGGGATATTACCCCCTCCTTTTCGCCAAGCTAAAATCTGCTCCTCTGTGAGGCTTGAAAAGAGCCTTTCGCCAGGCAGTGGTGGCGCACACCTTTAATCCTAGCACTCGGGAGGCAGAGCCAGGCAGATCTCTGTGAGTTCGAGGCCAACCTGGGCTACCAAGTGAGTCCCAGGAAAGGCGCAAAGCTACACAGAGAAACCCTGTCTCGAAAAACCAAAAAAAAAAAAGAAAGAAAGAAAAAAGAAAAGAGCCTTTCATTCCTAGTTTTCCAAGAGCACTGTTAAATCACATGTTATGTTCTATATTCCCACAGGATATTGTTCTATTCTCATAGGATATTGTAGTTTTCTTTTATGGTACTTACATTTGCTTAATTCTTTGATTAATGTCTACTTGTAAGTTTCATGAGGACAGAGCTCTTGTGTTTTTTTCTAGCATAGCTAAATGCATAGCGCTATGCATTTAGCATGTTGACTATTGGATCTGTGTTAAGTCTTCAACCCGGAACAAGGACTAGTGCTTTGGGAAGAGTGTAGTTAAAGGCACCCCATGACCAGTCCTTGAGAAGTTGGACGCGGTCCGCCATTCAGTTATTGCACCCTTTGCTTCTTTCCCATGTGGATTAGCTTGCCAGAGGAGAGAAGTCTGATATGACATACCCAGTCTAGTAAGCTGGGGATTCAAAGATTTCTGTTGATCTGGTATCACGGATGGTGTTGAATATTGCAAAAATTGAGAGACAGAAGCCGAACTGAGGATGCTGATTACTAAAGCGAGGTTGTCCATGAGAATAAACAGAACTTTTAAAAAGTATTGTGAGGAGTAGGCAAGAGAGAGATGTTCCTTTTCTTTTTATGTAACACCTGGACATAAAAAAATGATGGAAATTCTACTCAGTGATCAAAGTTTGAAGACAGGAAGGAGGGAGGGATAATTTATGATGTGAGGTTTCTGAGAAGTCTGGGGAGTGAGGTCCAGAGAGGGTACAAGATTGCCTTTGAAGAGGAAAACCCCACTTGTATCAGGACCTATAGTGGAAAAGGGGGAGGATGGGGAGCTGATAGATGAGCTGCCAGGGTTTGAAGAAGTCTCCATTTGCATGGCATTTTCTTAGCAAATCAAGTCATAAGGAAACTGGGGAAGGACAAGGATTAAATACTGGGAGAAGACATTTGGGATGCTGATTTTAGAGTGCAAGAAATATGTTTGGAGACAAATGCTAGACCACCTACAGGGGCCCACTAAACTTTCCTGCTGCCCTTTGTGATGGTTCCAGTCTTGTTCCGAGGGAACCACAGCAACAGTGTGGTTCTTGCCACATGGCATTCAGCTGCTTGGGAGCAGGCACTGAGACTATGCCCGACCGGTTAGTGCCGCTCCCAGTGTGGACGCTATGATGACGTGGGGGGAATTTAAAGTTTTGGCAGCAGAGGGGCTGAAATGCGGGGACATGGAACTATCTGGAGGGGCTGGGCTGAAAACAAGGAACTCCTAGTGGACAAAGAGGATGCAGAGAAGAATGAACAAATTCCCAGAGCGGTTATAGCAAATAGTAAGCATGCAAGCTGTAACGATAGAAGGTGAGGTCAGAGATTTGGATGTGTGAATTGGCGGTTGTGAGAGAGCAACTGGCTTCAGTAATGGCAGTCCAGGCTCGACTGTGAATAGCAGTCAGAGGGGAGAGAAAGTCACTGAAGGGAATGAGATCCAAAGTCTGAGAGACCAGGGCTTCTGGTCAGCTGCATGTGTTAGACACCCAGAAGAATGGCAGACATTTACGAACTGAAGGAAAATGTGACTCAGGTGTCTGAATGTACAGAAGCTGATGGTGAGATAAATGTATTCAGGTGGGAGGGTAGGTAGAGGAGCTGAAGAAGCACAACCCTAAAGAACTAGGGATGTTCTTTGTATTTATTTATTTTCAAGGGAATTAGGGAGTAATTGGAAGCAGCAATGGGGAGTCAGATATATGAAAAAGAACACCCAGCTGTATACTGAAGGCTAGAGCTAAGCATCCTATATCCGTTGTTGGAGCTCAGAACAGAGCAAAGCTAGTTTGGTCGCCACGGTGACCAATGCCATGTCTCCGGCCTCATTAATCCTGTGTCACAAACTAAACACTTAGCAATAGCTTCTGAATAAATGCAACAAGGCTCTGCATACTGAAAAGGGCGCATTCATGTTAAGCAGGGGAAAAAGGTTTTCAATTTCATTCATTAAACTTGAGTAAATAATTTAATATCTTTGTGTGCCAGTCCTCCAAGCTAATGAATAAGGATAAATGCTTAATGGAAAAAGCTTGCTTAATAAAGTTAACAGCATTGGCTCCACACATAAAAGAAATTGATGTTGCCAGTATATATGCACACGAAGGGGAAAATGGAAAGGAAAATAATGTATATAAGCATTGCAGCGTGGTTATGTCAGGTACTTTAGAACAAAATGTCTCATTTAATCCTTCAATAAGTGTGTATAGTGCACATGATTTTCCTCATCTTATAGATGAGAAATCAGAAACTCAGAGAAGTTAAAGAGGGTTTACCCAGCCTGCCTCACCTGAGCAGACTCAGTGCTGTTTGCATTGAGTCCATGCTGGTGCTACTGTGTCTTGCTGCAAACTGTATGCTTCTCCCCCTTTGGAGACAGTGGACTGATTAAAGACTTCGACAAAAACTTTGTGCTCTCTTGACATGACTTGAGAAGTCTGACTGTTATATCAGAGTCCCACTAGCTTGAAAAGAGTCAACCACCATGGGGTGTTGAGGTGTTCTGGAAGGCTTTTCTTGAGTTTGAGGAGGAAGCTGGGTATAGCAAGTATGCTTAATTAAAAGACATGAAAAACACTTGATGCTTCTATAACTCCCCCAAAGCAATCATTTGTCCCCACTTTATCATTTCCTAGCACACCAAATATACAGTTTTATAAGCAGGCTCACCTAAGGGAGAACAATTTTGTCCTTTTGAATAGTATAGTGCCTTCATCTGGGTTTTCTGATTTTCTGTAACAATTTAAGTAAGTGGAGGTAAATGATTGAAGAAGTTATATTAAAAAATCCATTACTTAAAATTAAACTCTGTAATTAAAAGCACCACTTTGATCAATGTCCACATTTCTGCCGCCAGTAAGAAGGAATTGCAAGATATTAAATAACAGAAAACAGCTGGTGCAAGGCAAAGCTCTGGCCTCCAGCAAGGAGATGCTGCAATGGCCTCAGCTGCAGAAACAGCCTGTTGCAATGCCGAGCTCCGGCCTCTGAACTCACCTGCTACTCAGTTGATTGTTTTAAAGTTTAATTCTTTAAAAATCCAATCACTAGCCGGGTGGTGTTGGCGCACGCCTTTAATCCCAGCACTTGGGAGGCAGAGCTAGGCAGATCTCTGTGAGTTTGAGGCCAGCCTGGGCTACCAAGTAAGTTCCAGGAAAGGCGCAAAGCTACGCAGGGAAACCCTGTCTCGAAAAACCAAAAAACAAAACAAACAAAAAAAAAAAATCCAATCACTGATTATTCTGTCTTATCCTATAAAACTATTCCAGTGTATATCCTTGAACACAAATTGGGAGGTGCTGTCCACAGCAGTCTCCAGCATTTTCAGAGGTCCATTGAGAGTCCTCCCACTGAGAGTCCTCCCACAGAGTCCTCCCCCCAAGAGGCCACTTTCCCTGTCCACCTGGCTCTCTTGATTTGAAGTTCCCCCTTCAAAAGTCACATGCAGTTTCCTTTTTAAGTTTTCCGCCTGGGTTTGCTATCTTCGTCTTATAGTCAGCAACTTCTAAAACCAGAAATTAAGACGACATTTTCTTGGGCCCCGAACTACTTTATTATTTTTTTTCCCATCAACACTTCTATAATTTTTTTTCTTGCTTAAAGGATCCTTGATCTCATTATCCTGTGAACATTTTAAACACCATTTAGCAGAACGATATCAGATATGGAAACAGCAAGGCGGTGTTTTCTTTGTAATCTTTGCAAGTAATGGCTTACAGAAGATAATCTAAACAATTCCACCAGGGGCTCAAGGGCTCAGATTTGGAGGTAATGGTTGAATCAACCAGATCCCGAGGCTTTCTTCTCAGCTTTCTATTAATCTAAGTGGGAAAACTCACAAGCAGGGAAAATAGTGGATGCATCAGGCATGTGCCAGCCCCTAACACATTTCTATGCATTGGAAAGCCGTGGGAACTGAAGGGGAGCAGACACTCACCTTTTCAGAGACAACACATTTCCCCAGCAATGAGAGGAGATGCTAGCCAACACCACCGAAAAACACCCTGAATACAGCATCCCTGGCCTTTGTTCACCGTGGCTTTAGGAGTTTGGTAGCCCTCCAAACCTATCTCCAATTAAAGGGCCAGACTCTGCTAAGAAGTGGCAGGGGGGAAGTGGAAGGCAAATTTGCTCTCTAGAGGCAAGTTTGAATTAACCTAGGTGAATTGGGGAGAGCCTTTCGAAAAGGCCACTGGACTTCATAATAATTGTAAGACGTTCAGCTTTGTTGGCACATACCTGCAGTGCCAGCACTTGGGGAGACTGAAACATGAGGATGGTGAGTTCTAGGCCAGCCTGGGCTACAGAGCTCAGCTTTGCCTTTAAAAAAGTTATCATATATGGTGCCTTGTTGCACACCTGGATTTTATCCATGCTCTCCTTAACCTTCACAACTATCTCATGAGGTGAGCTGTATTGTCTCCCTTTACAGACTTAAAACCTAGCCTAACTAGTAAAACCCAGTTGTAGTAAATGATTGACCTCAGTGCAGAGTATCTGGGCTGCCCAGTAGGTGGTGCTGTCTTACCTTTGCTAGTGAGAGAGGCAGGTAAGGTAAATCAGTCTCGGGACGGTCGTGGACTTTGCCACTGCCCTAGTCAGAGACAGTTTGTCTCCACTATAACCTGAACGTCAATCAGTGAACTCAAATTCTCTGGTGCTTTGACTAGGGAAAAGCACAGTTCTTTAGTACTTCCCTGCTTTGCTAACATTTCTGCTTGGATCAGATTGGGCAGTGGGCATGTGGATATCTTTGTTGTGAAAACCTAAACTTAAAAGTAATTCCTAAGAATATAAGTGGTGCAGTAAGGTTTCTTGAGTTAAAATCTTGACTCTTATTCACTAGTTGCATAAAACAGGGCCTTGAATCTTAGCTCTCACCTATTAAATGGAGACGCTGTTAGTAGGCCAAGTGACTCTAGACTATTGGAGGTAATGGTTAAACTAAGAAGATCCCGAGGCCCCCATACCTGTACGAGGTCATGCATCGTACCTGGATTTTCACCTCTATGTTGTATCTGTGTAGCATGTTTGCTTCTGTCCAGGAATGCATTCTCCAAAGTCCACTATTTGAAGGATCAATTTTAGTCCTGTTACTAGGTGTGCTGTGGAAGAAGGTCCACTGATGAAATAACCCTGGGGAAGTTCTGGAAGAATACAGCTTCCCTCTGCATAAGACCTCTCAGATCTTGTGCATGCTAACACTGAGAATACTTGCACAAAGCTGCACAGAAAAAGTTGCACATGTTTATTTAATCATAGAGTTCTTCTTACTATGCCACACAGCACTAATATGTCACAGAACAGAATTTGGGAAATGCTGGCTTAAAGTAATGATACCAGGCTTATAGCTAGAAGAAAAATTCATATCTAGTGCAGCAAGAGCATGAGGCTTTGTGTAAACCAGCCCCCACCCCTGCTTCCCACCTGAGGTGGGCTCGGGGAAGAGCAGCAGGCAACAGAGTGGAAAGACAATCTGTCTTTCCTCAGAGTGCACTGATTCAAATGTGAATCTTACCCTCAAATCTCTTTCACCCAGGGAGACAAGGGGGTCATGGGGGCAGGGGGAAAGACAAGATGGTGACGCTTTTTCACATGTGGGAAATACATGTGTGAGTTTCATGTATGTGTAGGAACTGTTAGGGGAGAAGAAGTGGATCAGCTGGGGGAAGAGGGAAAGGGCATGATCATGGGGGATATGAACAAGGGATAATGATGTGTAAGTATGTAAGTATATTGTGTATATATATATATGTATACTTACACATATATACTACTTGTAAGAATATAGTAAGTATTCTTATATACATGACTTTCATATATGCATATATTTACATACTTATACATCATTATCCCTTGTTCATATCCCCCACGTTCATAAACATGTGTGTGTGTGTGTCATAATGAAACCCACTATTTTGTATAATAACTAAACAAGTCAACAGCTGAACAAACACCTCCACAGAAATATCTAGAACAGTATCCAATAAAATATTTAGGCATCGTGGCCAAATAAAATAAAATTAACTACCATGTCTGCTGAAATATGTGTCCAATCTCAGACCTATAGAATTATAAGATAAGGCATTTTTGCCGTTACACTCCACTCCATTTGTGACAGTCTACTACGGAAGTGATAGAAAACTAGCAGCCACCTTCTGTCCCTCTATTTTGCCTAAGCATCACCTCCAGTCATTTCTTGGTTATCAGTCTCAGTTTTCCCCGTCATAGAGAGCCCTGGGCCTAACAGATGCAAACCCTCAAATTGTGTTAGCAGAAGGTATTTCTCCAAGGTCCTTTTCCTACCTGAGCCTGGTGTCACATGTCTATAAATCCCAGGTATTCAGAAGGCTGGGGCAGGAGGACTGCAAATTCAAGATCACTTTGGTCTACAACGTGAGTGAGTTTAAGTTCAGTTTGGGCAACACAGTGAAACCTTGTCTCAAAACAAAAAGTAAGAAAAGGCTGGATGTAGCTCAGTTATAGAGGGCTTGCTAACATGATGCCCTAGGTTCAGCTCCAGTAAAACACACACACACACACACACACACACACACACACACACACACACACACACACACACACACACCGTGGGGGGACTGGGAGGGAGAGGGAGAGAGGGAGAGAGAGAAAAACAGAGAGCAAAACTGATCACAAAGTAAGCAGAACTGTGTCCCTGGGTTTCAGATTCATCACTGTTTTTAATACTCCCTCAGGATTAGAGACCTGGCTTCCCCTTAAGCAGATTTTCTG
Source organism: Peromyscus maniculatus bairdii (assembly GCF_049852395.1). Lineage (NCBI taxonomy): Eukaryota > Metazoa > Chordata > Mammalia > Rodentia > Cricetidae > Peromyscus > Peromyscus maniculatus. The sequence goes on along the minus strand of NC_134854.1, from coordinate 20,850,168 downwards.
TGAGGCATGGCTGTAGAAAGACTCCAGACACTGCTTCTGGATGAACAGACACCTTGCTCATTGTCAAGGACACCGGCTCCACCAGAGGCAGAATTTTCCATCCAAGATTTGATTTTTATGGCTGCCTCTGAGTAGGGAACCCATGGCTACTCAACTGACTCCTTCTCATGTGATGCTTTTGGCCACCTCAGTGCCCCTTCTTGTCTGCTTCATGCCACACCAGGACCACATCCTGTATCGGTGCAGACATGGCCACTCAACTCCGGAACTGGGCCAGGCCTCCTCTTGCTCTGAGGCAAACTGAGCAGAATTGTAAAGAAAGAAGTCTGCATTCTTTTGTTTTGTTTTTTTTTAAATTCATAGCTATTAAAAAAACACCACCACCACTTCCTTTGGATTAGCCTCTTTTTCAGTTGAATGACAATAATAGCATCATTTTCTGCAGAAAAAACATCATTTCAACAATTTCAAGCATAGATATGGTCTCACTTCATGTGCCCAACAAGATTACTCCAAGATTGTATAATAATGGTGCCTTTTCCCCGAGTCTGAGCTATTTACTCTCATCCATGGTTACGTTGCTAAATTTTAATAAGTCGTTTTTGGAATTAAAAAGATAAAAGAAAATGAAGTAAACCTGAGATGGCTGAGCTCAGGCAATACCTGCGTCTTGTTTCCTAGGCGTTCATCTAGAAAGATATCTTTTCTTTCAGGTTCAGTAACTTTAAAATAAACAAAATGATAAATAAACATGGGCTGTTTGAAAAACATCTGCCTCCCAGGGGACGAGAGCAATATTGTGAGGAGCCGGCTGATAAGCCTTGATATGAAAAAGATTTGCTTCAGGAGACGCAGGGAGCTCGTTTGTTATCTCTGCTCCCCGTTTTCAGCGCGGCTGGAGAAAGCAAACTGGGGTCATTCTGCGGTAGAAAGGCTTCTCTGAGAACAGGCAACTGTGACAGAGGCCGCTACAAGCCCAGAGCTGAGCTGCTTTGAGCTGGTTTGATCTGGTTTGCGACTCCTTCGCTGACCTGTGTTCAGGACTGTGGACTGCATCTCTTTCTCTTCCCTGCAGTGAAGTGCTGGTGTGTCTGAATTCAAATGTGGCTGTGCCCACCCAGTCCCATGGCTTCCATACCTTCCAATGGTGTTCACTTGAGATTTCTGCCCCTCTTCCCGGGCATCCAGAACCCTCTACCCCACTCTGTCAAGTTATTATTTAATAATAATGTCAAACTCCACAAACTGAGAAGCAAACTGTTCCTGCCCATTTCAGTAAATGACAGTCCTGTTCTTGCAGTAGCTCCAGGGAAAACTCAGCAGGCCTCTTTGTCTCCTTGTGTTCACTGTATTTTACATCCCACAGTGGCCCCTGTCATTTCCTCCAAAATCTTTCCAGCTGGGACCACTTCAGATTACCACCTCCATGGTCAACCAACCCCAAGCAACAGTGTTTGCTCCTGAATACCATACTAGACCTCCAGTAATGTCTTTGTTCTCATGCTTTCTGTTAGGGTCCTAGGTAAGTCCCACAAAAGACCACCATCCACGTATGCAGTCAGCAAGAGTGTTCATTATCCAGCATGCTGGGGCCAACCATCCTACACAAAGGCAAAATGGTGAAGAGCCAGAGAAGGATGTGTGGGCTCTTTTAAAGCACAGCTATGAGGAAATCCAGAGGCAGTTAGGTCATTTTGGATATGATTGGCTTAAGCAAGTGGCAATCATATTAGTACATTCTAATTGACCAGGGCTAGTCAGGGGCTAATCAGGGTTACAGTTTTCCATTTTGGGGCAGGCCTGAACAAGTCCTAGGCATTGTCCATATTTGGTTATCATCTTGAGCTGTTTATGGCTCATCCCATCAGGCCTCCTTGTCCTTGCCATCAGGGGTGTCCCTTGTTTGTGGCTCTTCCTCAGCAACTGCTTGCTCAGTTTCAAAAAGCAGGGACCAAGCCCTAGTTCTTAACTGAGTTATTAGGGTAGGCTGTCGTGCCTGGCTCTCTCACTTTCTTCCACCCAGTCAACCACAGTGGCAAAGGTGGAGGTGACTGGTTCATCTCCACAGTGCAGTGAAAGTTCACATGGGGATTCCAGTTTATTTCTCCCTGAGAAATAGTCATGGATCAGTCACTTGGTTAAGGAGACTCCATATCATGATGAAGAAGCCACAGCACTGATCAGACTCAACTTCCTGAGAGAGCAAACAGAGGACATTTGATTCTCCAGGGGTGAGTGAGTGAAGAACTTCTGTTGCTTTATGCCTCAGGCACTTGAATGGTGTTACTGAGCACACTTAACCTATGCTATGGGAAAATTATCGTATGTTGGCAATCAAGGAAAAGTTGAATGACTTAGTGAAGGTCACCTGGAAAACTTGAACCAGTGACTCAAAGTGAACCTAGTAGTGTGAGCATGGGTAAGCATCTCTCAGAGGACCCATCGCAGACAAGTTCACTTGGGTCTTTGATAATGTCAATGCAATTATCCCCAGAAGAATCTACAATTGTGACTGCGATTATGTTGAAAGGACTACCCACAACGGCTTGCAGAATGGTATCAGGATAGAGAGAAAAAAAAGAAAGAGCCAGAGACGTCTGTTTTCATGGAAAACAGAGGAGTCACTGGAGTTGGTGAGATTACCCATAAGAAAAAACAAAAAAGAAACAAACAAACAAAAAACCCCAAAAACCTCATTGTGGTTTCAAAAACAGCCTACAGAGATTGAGGAAGTGATGGTTCCTCCCGACACAGAAGAAATCAGTTCTAAGATTCACACCATAGAGAGTGAAAGTTCTAGAGTAAGGGGACCGTAAGGACAATGGTCTTCCATTTGAGGTTTCGTTTAAGACAAGACTATGGAAGACACATAGAAAGATCTTTGCTTTAGGTTGTAGACAGAAAGGACAAAATTGAAAGAAGAACAAAGCAGCCAAAGGAAAACATGCTTTGATGATAGTTAATAGCAAACTTGACACTGGACAAAATTACATCCTTGACAAAGAAGCAGACTTGAGAAATAGTAACAGAACTCATGGAAAATGAAAAGCCCTGAACAGGAGAAAAATGAGGTCTAACCTTTGAATAATAGATGTCTTGAAAATAATACTAGTGTTAATAAGTGAGACACAGTAGGTAAAACTCTTGGGGAATGCTCCAGAACAGATTTTATTAACATATTCGTAAAGGAGCCCTGACCAGACATGCTGTGTTTTACCTACATACAAATCTGCTCCACCCTTCAAACCGATGAAGGTGTAGTTCAAGCCAGTGAGACTAAGTGGAAAGGAACCAATGTGAAGCAACCAAACCCCCGAAGCAGCCAGCTGAACGAGAAAGGGACATCTCTGTGAAGTTAGTAAACTCAGTCAGTTTCTTCCTAAGATCTTTACTATCCATCTGTTTTAATATTTCCTTTGCATTTTCACGGGTGCCACGGATCACTGTTACCCACGAGGCGTGAATGTTTCATCCTAGTGACCTTTTCTAAGAAAAGTGTAGTTGTCCATGATGATGTGAAAAAGGAGGTCAGGATAAATTGCTGTGTTTTCATTTGTATCCTTGAGGATTGTGACTGAAAAATGGTGAGAAGGGATTTCTCGTCAATGATGGTGTCTTGATAAATGAATAGGTAGCATTTTAGTTAGAGTTTAGATTGCTGTGGTAAAATACCAAGACCAAAAGCAACTTGAGGAGGAAAGTGTGTTTATTTCAGCTTACAAATCTCAGGTCTTACCCCACTGCTGAGGGAAGTCAGGACAGGAACTCAAGACAGGAACCTGGAGGCAGGAGCTGATGCAGAGGCCACAGAGGAGTGCAGCTCACTGGCCTTGAACTCACTCGATTTAATGAAACTAAAGCTAGGTATAGTCAATAGTGCAGCTGCTCCATTCATAGACATAGAAGCCAGAGAAACTCCTGCACATGAGCACCACTGTCGTACAAGAATATGTCAGAATTTCCAAAACAGTAGGGTTTGGAATAGCCTCAAATGGGAAATGTCTCTCATTAGTAGCAAGGACAAGCTGTGGATGACTTATGCTGAGAGACGGAACCAGCAAAAATAACAGAGTAGCAAGCATCACAGCAGAATGCTGAGTAAAGGGAGCAAAACAGAACAATATGTTCATATGGCTCTTGTGTTCAAACTTAGAAAGAAACCAAACCATCTGCTTTAGAGTTCTGCACACAAGTTGTGAGACTAAAAGGAAGTGCAAAGATTTTCCTATGCGAACAGGTTTGTGAAGCAGCCATAGTCACCTCTAGCTGGATGGAGTTGTCATCGGGCAGAGAGTAGAGGGCCGGAGCTCCTTTACATCAAGAACTGTTTTCACACCAGAGCATGGTGGTGCTTGCCTTTAATCCCAGCACTCAGGAGGCAGAGGTATGTTTGTCTCTGTGAGTTAGAGGAGAGGCTAGCCTGGGCTATATTAGTGAGCCCTTGTCTCAGAGAGGGAGGGTGTGTTTGCTTTCTTTAACTGGGGTATGACTACAATAATGTTGAAGCTGTGCAATTAAATTTGTGTGTATCAAGATGCATCCATTACATCATAAGCTTGAGTTGCATCCCTCATGGAGAAGCCCCAGTCTCTAACACTTCAGCCTGTGACTGTGCTTGGAACCAGTTCCTGAAGATACCATCGCTGGGATAACAAACCATTGTGAGCCCATTGCAGTATCTGAGGCATTCTTCTTTATGAAGAAACAGACATCGCCACATGGACATGGAGGTCAAGATTGACATGATACTTCTACAAGCAATGGGCCACCAAGGCTCACCAGCCGTCACCAGAAGCTGAGATGGGTTTTCTTTCTGAGTCTCCAGAGAGAACTGGCCCTACAGACACCTTGATGTCAGACTAGTCTACATTGCTGCAGGGAGATTCACTTCTCTTCTTTTAAGCTTTATCATGGAAGTTGTTGACAACTAATAAATTGTACCTTCCTGTGAAAAAGTAATTGTAAAAGTTCCCCCAATGTCGCACTCCTGAGCTCTAATTTCTTGGAGAAATCAAAAGAATCTAAAATAAAAAAGCATTATATATTCTTTTGGAAAGTTCTTGCCAGAGACACAATTCAAGTATAAAAATGAAAAGTTCCAGCTCAGAAAAGGTGACTGTTCTATGAATTCAGTTATCCCAAGAGGTCAAGGATCGAGAATAAATGTCCAAGTCCATTAAAAGACAAAGGCAGCGGTTCACTCTCAGTTGGCCTGTAAAAATTTTATCTTGAGTCTTTGATTTCTTTTCTTACTGGAAATTCTCCAGCAGTTGAAGTGACCCTGCACATGGCTTCTGGGAAGACATTTGTATTTACTCCATTTCACTTAAAAGCAGGTACTCTTCTGGAAAGAAGACCTCACCCAGAACCCTTCCAGGTCAGAATACTGAGGACCACGGTGAAGATGGCTTTGATTACAGTTCCACCCTCTGCAAGCGAGAAGAGCCCAGTGTCTGCCCAGCCACATGCTTGGAGAAACCTCATGGGAGAGATGATTCCTTACCTAGACATTGAGCATGCTTGTGGGAGAATTCCCTTCTTAAACATATTCTGAATAATCAGGGGATGCTGTAAATAAAGCCAAGAAGGAGCTATCCATGTGGGAAAACCATATTTAAATTTATAAAATGCAATCGCATTTCTGCTACATTGGGTTTTCATACAGCAAACTATAAAATTTCCTGCAGAAAAATAATAATGAGGGAGAATAGAATTGTAATAAGGGATTTTATTTCAAGCCAGGCTGTCTGTTTGCAAATTTCTGCTTGCAAGCTCACTAGCTTGGTGTACTTTGTACAAAATGTTAACCCGAGGATGACTTTCTCCAACTGTAAAATCAGGGTAGAAAACTGAATCTACCACAGAGTGCTGGAAAGAGTCCATGAGGCAGTGTGTGAAATGCATTTAGGTTGTAATGCTGTACTTGGTTCAATTCCAAATTAATATTAGATATAGCAATAACATTAACACTACCACTACCACCACCACCACCACTAATAATAATAATAATAATAATAATAATAATAATAATAACAATAACAGTCTCTTCAGATATATTTAAAGTACCTATGAAAATTTCCAGTAGAATTATTTATGACACTGGCCTTTAGGGGTTATTTGGTCTACCCCTTCAAATTAGGCAAAGAAGGAAATTTCTAGTTTCTCAGGTTAATCATTCTAAATAGTTAACATTTCTTATCAGAAAAACAAAATTAAAACTGGTTTCCTAGTCTGCTAAGTAGGTGGGTTGCATGAAATCGTTTCTAAGGTGCCATCCAAGCATGAACAATTGTCTATGAAATGTTTTTGTCAATTACTGTCCATGTTTTTTTTCTTCTGGTGACTACTTCCATAATGCTAACTTCAACACTTCTCAATGCAAACTATGACCTTTAGATTGTTTTGGTGCTAAAGATTGTGTGTGTGTGTGTGCGCATGCACACTTGTGTACATTTGCCCATGTGTGTGCATGTTTGTGTTCATTATATTCCAAAGACATAGCTTCCATGATGCTGTGATCTCAGCCTAACTACTGGGAATCTTTCATGTCACCATAGTCTATTTGCATCAAACTTGAGATCCACCTGCTTTGAAAGACAAGGAAGATGCTGTTTTATAAAACACTTAAACAATTTTTAGGGACTAGAGAGATAGTTTGGTGGTTAAGAACACGTGTTGCCTTTGCAGAGGACATGGTTTCAGCACCCAGAATTCACAGCACCCAGAAAATTACATATAACTCTAGTTCAAGGGGCTTCTGCATGCACATGGTGCACACAGAGACAAGTGGAGCAGACATATACACATAAGTAAAACTAAAATTAAAACCCTACACATTTTAAAGTATGTGGCATGACCTACAGTTATTTAAAAAATAGCCTTCATTTTTATATTTAAATTTTACTTATTTGTCTCTTATTATTTGTGTGTATGTGAACATGTGCATGGAACTCACAGGACCATTTGTGGATTTTGAACCCACCATTTGAGTCTCAGATATTCAACTCAAGTAGTCAGACCGGTGGCAAGCTTCTTTACCTGTTGCCAAACTTTAACATTAAAAAATTCAAGATATTCTATATCAACAGTGTTTGACATTGCAATGATAGAAAGTATTTTGTTATAGACATCACTTACTTCCACATGCACCTGGGAATGAAGAGTTGGAGTCCAGCATTGCTTGAGGCTTTGGGAAAGATTGTTAACTACTCTTCTGGGGTACATTTGTTGGTAGTCAGGAAGACAGTAGTGCTGCTTAAGGAGCAATTTAACCTTTATGACTAGGCGGGAGTCACGCGTGACAGGCAGAGGCTAAAGAGAACCTGTGAGAAAGAGTCTTGCTCATACGTATGAAAGAACCATAAACACAAACACGTGTTTACACAGTTGTCTGCTTCCATTTCCCTTCGCAGGTGCAAACGTGAACATGAAAACCAACAACCAGGATGAGGAGACACCCCTGCACACAGCTGCCCACTTCGGCCTCTCCGAGCTGGTGGCCTTCTACGTGGAGAACGGGGCCATCGTCGACAGCACGAACGCCCACATGGAGACCCCTCTGGCCGTGGCCACCTACTGGGCCCTGCGCTTCAAGGAGCAGGAGTACAGCAGGGAACACCACCTCATCTGCCGCACGCTGCTGGACAACCACGCCCAAGTCAACGCCCGCGATGATGACTTCAAGTCCCCTCTGCACAAGGCTGCCTGGAATTGCGACCACGTGCTCATGCAGATGATGCTGGATGCGGGCGCCGAGGCCAACCTCATGGATATCAACGGCTGTGCAGCCATCCAGTACGTGCTGAAGGTCACCTCTGTGCGCCCTGCTGCACAGCCCGAGGTCTGCTACCAGCTGCTGCTGAACTATGGGGCTGCACTGATCTACCCCCCACAGTTCCACAAGGTGAGGCTGCATCCCGGGTCTAGCTCAAATAGAGGTGTGCCCTCCAGGTGATTCCAACTTGTTCAAGACTTGAGTCCTGAACAGCCACGTCTGACCACTGTAAGACCTCCCTATCCTTCTCTACATCTGTTTGAAATTTGGGCAGGAGTTAGAAAGTCAGCTCATGAGGGACAGACAATTATTCCTACTCAATGTTTGGTCTAAAGACCGCATAACTTGCTTTGGAATGAGTTAGCTTCCAGCCAGGAAAGAGCTGCACAGTCTTCCAGTTTGACAAAAGCTGACAATGTCAGCCAACACATAGGGACCAATGATGACTTATAACGAGTTCAGTAGATTGTTATAAACACTTTGTATTTGTTAATTTTATTCCTTCAATAATTCTATAAGGGATGCATTGTCCCTGTTCTCCAGCAGAGGAGACTGAGGCATCCAGTCATTTCACTTCTGAGCTCCTGCGGTGGTGGGATTAGGATCTGACCTTAGGTAATTTGATTCAAGGATTTATTCTCATCATACCATACAGCATGACCTCTGTGCTGAACAATACTAATTAATAATCTCTAATGGGCTGGCAGAAACCAGATGCTAATGATGTTGATATGACCAAGACAAGGTACCTACTCAAGTAGCTTAGAGTCTATTGGGAAAGAAAAACACACACAGAGGTCATTTTAATATTCGCCGTCTGTGATAAAGTAGAGGAATGCAGGAGATGCTAACATCAGGCTAATGATGATCATTAATTTGGTAGTCAAAATGGATTTAACATTTAAAACAAACCAGATGACCCTGCCATTCTAAAACTTTAGAGAGGCTGAGAAACCCGAGGACTAGTCCGTCTGACTGGGGCGGGGCTAGCTCCTCCCGTACTTGTATGAAGTTAGTGCATCCTGCCTGAGTGTTCTGTCTCACTCTGGTAAAAGGTTAAGAACTCACCTGTGCTCCTGCGGCGTGAGGACAAGTTAGAGGGAAGGTACTAAAGATGGGAGCAGTCAGAAGTGGTGGTGCATATGATCCTGTTGGTCCAGCACTGGAGAGGTATGGGCGGGAGGCCAGCCTGGGTCATGTAGTAAGGCCTTGTCTCATAAAATTGAAAGGAAAAAAAAAACCCAAACAACTGAACAAACAAAAAAGAAAAGAAAAAGAATAAAAATCATTTGAGAGTGGTGAGTTCAGCCAGGAAAAACTCCAGATAATCCAAAGAGATTCAGTGACTGAGTTAAGAAGTAGGATCAGTGCTACCGAACCCAACAGGGAATTTTCACTAGGTTGTCAGTGTCTTAACTGTGGGTTAATTTTCTTCCCTTAAACTTAGGTATAAAGCAGAGGACACTCCCAGACTTACTAACAGTTTCATGGTTAATTCCAAATGGTTCTTTGGTGGTCGTGGGTTACAGTCCCACTGAAGTCTGCCTCAGGACCCCAGTGCTCAGAGAGTCCTATCTGGCATTTTCTGTTCTGAGTTGCTTACTCTGACTCCCTGGATTTTAGGTGAAATGGGAGTCTGGTTCTAACTGTCGACTTCTATGATGTATGAGCACACAACCGTCTTTCACCTGGGTATCTGTCTCTAAAACACTTTCTCTATCGTTTATACAATCACCCAGGATGGCCACCTACTGCTGACGTATGGCCCACAAAAGCTCACATGCAACCTGAAAACCTTTACCTCTTTGTTTCAGGCTATACCCGGGGCTTCTCTGTCCTTCTGAACCAAGTTTTGCATTTATTCCAGTTTTTAACTAGTCATGATACTTGTCTCAGGATATCTGTTAAATATGTCTAAAAATGTCAAGCATCTGTAGGCACTTTACCTCTACACATTTTTTTGTATTTTTCTCCTTCCTTGCTTTTCTTTTTCTCCAGTTGGTCTTCTATAGCTCACTCATTTTAGAATAAAAATAATAAAAGGAATTTTCAGCAGATTTTGGCCCTGCTACTCCCATAAGGGAGTGATTGAATAAGTTACTACCTTCTTAAGCCTCAGTTTCCCCATCTGTGAAATTGGTATTCTTGGCTTAAATTCTTTGGCAACAGTATGTGAATACCATCTTTTATCAGAAGGAAATTTACACCTGTTCACAGTGCACCACACTCACACTTAGAGGACGGGACCAGACACTTCTCACTCTTTTTCTTGATGTGCGCTCAGTCCTTGCAGACTGGCACCCCACTTCTTACCCTCACCGCCTCTCTGTATCTATAAACATCCCCCTGTGGCCCATTTCCCCTTCCTTGTGTCCCATTTACACCAGGCTCTTCTTATTACTTATAGCAGAATGCCAAAAGTCAAGCAGACTGTCTCCTCACGACAGCTCACGTTAGAAAGTGTATTTGGGTGGGCTGGGGAGCAATTAAGAGCACTTGCTGCTCTTGCAGAGGTCCCAGGTTCAGTTCCCATCACCCACGTCCGGGCTCCCGACAGCCTCTAACTCTAGCTCCTGGGTTCACACAGACATGCCCATGAAAATGAATAAGTAAGTAAAATTAAAAAATAAAGCTTATTTCCTCTATTTATGCCCTCGTACCATTTCCTTCTAGAGAGCAGGTTGGAGGGGATGCAGGTGACAAAGGTACCATGGAAGTGTGTTGTCCCCCTCTGTCAGTCAGTCTGACAGTCAGGAATGTCTGGGGATGTCTTCTCCTTTTTTTTTTTTTTTTTTTTTTTTTTTGTTTGTTTGTTTTTTTAATTGCATGAGATACTATTTCAAAACTGTTTAGTGTGGTTCCTGATGCATGGTAGCCTTTAGCAGATGATGCCATGGGTCTTAAGATAGTATCAAACATTTTTGAGCACTAAATCATTGCTGTGGGCTCTGCTAGACTCACTGGACATTGCCAGCTCAGGGAAGGGTGCGACTGGGACAGTGTGCCTGCAGACGGAAATGCTGAGCTCAGTCCTGAAGCTCACGGCCCAGTGGGCCTGTGTATCATGTCTCTCACACCCCTTCTCATTCTCTTTTGAATGCTAAATTAATGTGAAGAGACTTTCAAGGTGCTTCTGTTTGGGGGTAAGAAGGCTTGGGAGTTTGAGCTCCGAAGTCTTTCCCACACAGACGACTGGTTCTCTGCTGTTAGGAGCAGAGGTCAGAGGTCCAGTGATGCTGAACACAGTGTCTACCTGGCTGTGTACTAGCTGTGCTAATTTTGAACGCCTTTCTCCAAGTTTCCTGTTTGAATTGTTCAGGTAGTCGCATGAATTATTCAGCAACATTTAAGAAGAGAGTGGATGTGGCGTGCCCACTAGTCTGGTGAGGATGTTCAGCCAATTTCCCTGTCCTCCTCTTCCTTGTCGTGTGTGCCTTTGGGGCAGGATAAGAGTTTCTGGTACTGGCCCTGCTTGGTGGCTCCTCCAGCCTTGACAATAAGTACACAATAAGTCTTGTGTCCCAAGGAAGGCTGGCTGCACCGTCAGTGTTTTCCTGCTTGCTTTTGTTTGCTCCTCTAGCTTCCTGTGCTCTGGCTGATTGCTAAGGAGATTTAACTTTAACGTAGACTTGGCTCCTGGTGCCTGCCTGCTATTGTCAACAGTTTCATTGCTGCCCCCTCAGATGTGTGAGAGAATGGGAGAGCGGAAGAAAAACTATTCAATTTACTATGAAGATGCCTGAAAGTGATTTAGAACACTACTTCTCAGCCCAACTCTCCTAAGAGAAAGTCATCTTTAGGACAGGCAAAACGACTGCCCCATTTATCCAGAAGATAAAGTGATTTGTTCTCTCCTGGATGGGGAATTCGGTTTCCTTATTTACAAGGAGCAAGGTCACAGCTGCAGATGCTGTCTTCCCCATGCAAAGTGGATGGAGCAAGGGTGCATTTCACTGAGAGCCACTGTATAAATTACACAAGCTGGATGGCGGAGGGTGAGGAGGAAGATAGGGTCTGCGATTGCTTTTCAGGGTACAAAAGGACATTTGGTTTTTTTCTCTCCTAGCATAATTCAAAAGGAAGCGACACCCCAGGGAGCCAAAATCGAGATTCTTGTAGGGCAAGAAAGACATTTTTTTTTCTTTTCTAGTGAAGGGAAAGATAATGTGAGGATTTGGGGGAGGAGAGGGTGGTTTCTGCCATTGAACGACGTTGTGTGTGAAGCTCATTGCTCAAGGTTCCCTTGATAGAAAGTGGTTTGTTTGTTTGTTTATTTTTGTTTTTTTCTTTCTTTTTCTTTTTTTTTGTGTGTGTACAAAAATATAGCACCATATAAGGTTGAAGGCAGCTTTAGGATAGTTTTTTACTGAAGTATCTTACAAGCGGTATTTGAAAAAGTTTGGGGAGCATCTTTCTCTCTCTCCTTCCCTCTGTGTGCACATGTGTGTGTATACGTACGTGCAGGTGTGTGTCAGGGTGTGCATGAACATGTGTATGTGTATTTGGAGGTGGAGGTCAACTTAAGGTCGACTTCATCAGTCATTTTCCCACTGTATTTTTGGGATCCTGGAGTTGACTGGTTAGTTAAACTGACTGGTCAGCAAGCTCCTGGGACGGGATTCCCTTTCCTCTGCCTCCCTAGCACTGGGAATAAGATGCCAATCTTTTCAGAAGGTCTTGGGGATGGACCCCCAGTTCTGTGCTTGCCTAAAGTACTTAATCCATTGAGTCACCTGCCCTGCCCCTTGAATTTGCGTCATATTTATTTGTGCTTTTAGTGGACAGATGACAAGGGGTGGCATCCAAACTGCTCTCCAGTCATCCCTGTTTTAGAAAGAGATTCCATCTCTGTCTAGTTCTTGTTCTGTGGTGGAGGAAAGAGTCACTAAAGAATGACAGAAAGTCACTCTTCTCCTCAGATCAGCCAAGGCTAAGCAGAGGCTGTGACTTCTGCCTTGGGGCCCACAGCAGTCCACTGTCATGTGATAGTCTAGGTTTCTGGCAGTCAGTGGAGAGTGATGTTTTCGAGTTTTCTACCTATTTGTTTATTCATTTTGGCCTGGGTGAAATAGTTACTGAGGCCTGAGAAGATGAGCCCAGTTGTATTAGCTCCAGAAGCCTGAAGAGCCTGAAATGACAGGAAGCTGCCAGGCTAGAAAGGATCCTTTCAGGACTGGAGAATCAAGCCTTCCGGAAGACTTAGTAGAGCATCAGAAAAACTGATGCCAGCAGTGGAGGTTTTGGGCCTGTGGCATGTGAAAAACGTAGGAGGTCAGGATTTGGAACCAGCAATTTTTTTTTCCTCTAACAGAAGCTGAAAAGTTAATCGTTCTCTTTTACTGGGAGGATGTCAAGCGCGAATGGAAGCAGAAGATGTGTGAAGTTTGCCTTCTAACCTGTGAATATCTACAGTCCTGTATGCATAACTTCCTTTGAACCTTTTCTGGGTACAAGCCAGAAATAGGATTACCAGACAGAATACTAGGTGCTAAGTTAAATGTGAATTTCAGATAAATAACAAGTAAATTTTAGCACGCACCCCTTTCAAGCAATATTTGGGACATATATGAAAACTTGTCTATGAGAAATTCATCCTTAACCATGATGCCATATTATCAAGACTGCCAGCTCTAGTAAGATGGCAATGTGTTGTAAGAGAAAAACATCTCATAGCAAAATCTCATCTGCTTCCATTTCCACAAGGAGGTGGGTAAGGAAGACCCAGAGAAAGATAACCTAGGTTGTATATGGGCACTTCCCATGTTGGTATCACCAGCTCGCCTCCCATGAAGAAGTCGTCTAGTTTGGGCTTAGTGTAGATGTATTTGCTCAGTGTTGGGACATAACTTGCCCCCCCCCCAACAGCTGCAAACACAGCTGGGAGTTAATTTTTCAAGGTTCAGATTCTCTGAATTTTTAGAAATCCCAGTAGCACTAGGTGACTGGTTCCAGCCACTTGCTTACCTCGCCATGGGCTTGTGATCCAAGGTTGCTCTTTGCCTTTATAGAGCTAGCTGAAAAACTTTGTGATAGTAGCTAGAATATTTCTCTCACTAAATACATATTTAAGTCATGCTCATTGCCAGCCAATCAATGGACAGACTAGCGCTGATCCTTTCTTCATTTGAAGCTTCATTATATTTATTTAATACGCGGTAGCTTGCAATTTTGCTTCTTTAAATAAGGATAACTGAAATCAGGTTTTGCACTGTGTTGGCTCACAGTAGCCCACAAGACCTGACTGAAATCATCTACAATGTTGAGAGCTAATTAAATACAGTTATCATTAAACAGCTTACAATTGATAAAGTCACCAGAGCCAGAACACACATTTTCAAATACATTGCTTATTAATTCTTTTCTCAACGTGTTCTCATTACTTTACTCTATGTACTTGTGCATTTGTTAACTGTATCTCGTGTGTGTGTGTGTGTGTGTGTGTGTGTGTGTGTGTGTGTGTGTGTAAAGATACTATATAATACTATTTAGGCATGGATTTGTTGTTTCATTGGTATCTAGACTTAGGAAAATCTGTTCCTGATACAGTCATAGCATATGCTGACTTCTGTGGTCTAGACATTCCTGTTGTGGTTTGTTTCAGGCTATGCAGGGACAGTTGGGAAGATACAAATGTCATAGACACGGTGACCATATAGCTTGTCCCTCCTTTCTGTAATATCTATTGCACATGGCCCTACTCAGTCTCCTAGCATCTACTTGTTCCTTAACTCACTGGAGCTGGATTTCATTACAAGCTATTTAGAAGAGAATTTTTGTTTTCATTGTTTCAAGTTCTGGTAAAACACCACCTGAGCCGCTAGCCTGTGTTTTCCACTTTGCTATTCTGTGTTCAGCCGACTGAGAGATGGAGGGGACTGAGTTGGTTTACTGAACCTTGGACCCAGAGAACATGTGAGATCTTTGTACGTCAGGGTGGCAAGACCTCAGAAATAGGTTCAGCTCCTAGGGAAAGACCTGTAGTCAGAGGGCAGAAATTTCATTTTAGAGTGGAGTTTCAGAAGCTCCATGTGGCTGATAGTTAAACAGTATATGTAATGAGCTTTCCACAGTGAAGACAGTTTTCTGATCTCCAATTGTTTGTTATCCTCATCTTATTTTTAATGGATTCTTCATTCATAAGGGAGTGTTACTTACGGGGACTAAAACCTTGAATGCTACAACATGGAAGGTCTCCAAAGTGAGGATGTGTTGTTTCTTCTGTTCATCATCCTCAGTTATCCTTCAGGATCTGCTTCATACTTTTCTCCATTCACCTAAAAAGTGGTGGAAGAGCTTTGGTGGACACAGAAGCTTCTGTGGAGGGTAATTGTGTGTGTGTGTGTGTGTGTGTGTGTGTGTGTGTGTGTGTGTGTGTGTGTGTGATGGGCAAGGAGTCAACATGGAGAGGAGTCTTTGCAAGAGAGATGCATTCCAAATTTCCAAATTGTGGCATCTGTCAAACTCACACAAACCTTCCTGCTTCGTACGTGCAGCAGAGACCACCGTAGAAGGCGCCATGTGAGGTTCTACCGACACCCACCAAGAGCTTCCTTTCCTCTCACTCTACCTCAGCCAACCGGCAGAGAGGTGATGCATTACTGCACACACGTGCACGCACATGCACATGTACACACACAGATGTGGAACACACACATGCCACAGACCTTCCTACTGTCCAAGACCTCTGCTCCTCTGTGAGATCTGAATCGACAAGCTCCAGTCCATACAGCTCTCTGGCTCGGAATTAATGCAGTTCTTATATTTAACTTTTTCAATTCTATCTTTAATTTTTCATCTTTGGTGTGTTTGGGGGACAGGATACACTGTGTATCCCAGGTTGACCTTGCACCCCAATCCTCCTCAGAGCTGTGATGGTCAGCATGTGCTGGTTTGTGAGAAGCATCAATCATATGCCCATGCTAAGTGACAATGTTCTCTGTTTTCTCTGCAGGTGATCCAGGCTTGCCACTCTTGCCCCAAAGCAATTGAAGTTGTGGTCAATGCCTACGAGCACATCAGGTGGAACATAAAGTGGAGAAGAGCCATTCCTGATGATGACCTGGAGGTAAATGATTCACTTGCTGTGGTTTTCACTGCTGAGAGCTGCCAGACCTCCATATAAAGATGCAGCCTTCTAATTTAAAATGCTGGTTTTGAGAATGCTTTCAAAGCTCTCTCAAATATAATGAAACAATGGATTATAAAATGCAAATATGAGAGTGTAAATCTCTATCTATATGTGCCTTTCAAATATGTGATATTAAGGAGTCTCTGGGGGAAATTTCTCTGAGAGAAGTTTGAGTAAATATATGAAGGTGGCAGTTTTATTTTTCATCACTTTAAATGAGTTAAGTGATAATATCGGGGATTGCTCACGCTGATTTTTTTCCAGAAAAGCATAGTGTTTTATGGAGATATTTCACTTACTTTTAACTATGACTAAGCAGGAAACACTATTTCAGAGTCTGCAGTGAGCCACATGTTCAGCCCTTAGTAGAGCCATGTCCTCACTTGTGGTCTTAGAGACTTCTCTCTCTCTCTCTCTCTCTCTCTCTCTCTCTCTCTCTCCCCCCAGGGTTTCTCTGTGTAGCTTTGCGCCTTTTCTGGAACTCACTTTGTAGACCAGGCTGGCCTCAAACTCACAGAGATCCACCTGCCTCTGCCTTCCGAGTGCTGGGATTAAAGGCCTGTGCCACCACCGGCTGGCTTTGCTCCATCTCTTAACCAGCCCTTCACAGAGCATCCTGTTTGTGATTTTTAGAAGTCAAGATTGTGTCTAATACATGAGAGATACCAGGCACAAAGTTCCTTGGGTTTAGAGGCTAATAGCTTACTTGTATAATCTTATTCTGCTAATTATTAGCTCTTTTACCTTCTAAAGTTACCTGCCTCCTAACCACTGCTAATAGATATTACCAGGTGCATAAAAAACCATGCTATAATATTGAGTTAAATTAAAATGGCCGTTTTGGTTCGAAATGGTCCAGGCACTTCAAGCATGGTAGTTTCTATCATTATTCCTGGATTGTGAATGTGTCTCCCCCTTCTCTTACCAGCATTATCATGCCTCACTTCCTGACCTTCCCATTTTAATTTTGTGCTCCATTTTGTTCACTCTCAGAAACTCTAGAAAGTGATTCTTGTGTGTGAAGTAGAGATACACGCATCAGTGTGGATTTTTATCTATGTAAGTTGTGGAGCCCGCCCCCACCCCCCAATGACCATATCTTGTCTTGCTTTTCCAGAGACACTGGGATTTTTACCACTCTCTCTTCAAGGTGTGCTGCAACACTCCCAGGACCCTCATGCACTTATCGAGATGTGCCATCCGAAAAGCGCTGAATGACAGATGCCACAAAGCAATTCCTCAGCTGTCCCTCCCATTGCCACTGAAGAAGTACTTGCTTTTGGAGCCAGAGGGAATCATTTATTAGGTCTTAGGAGACAACAGTTCCCAATCCTAGATGTTTAAGTGGACTCGCTGGGTAGACATAGTTTGCATGCATAAAATGATACTTGGGTCGATTATAACACTTTAGGGATTTCAAGACACTTTACAAACACCATGTCATTAATCCTAGAGTAGCATGCTGAGGGAAAATAAACAAGTAAAGTTAAGGAATTTTCAAAGGCTGCATTTAGAAGTCAGGCACTGACATAGCACTAATAGCTCAGATAGTGACAGCTTTTATTAGGTACCTGATGTATTATTTTGTAAAACTTCCACATATGATCTCGTCTGAAAAGGGACCCACACTTTCTTACAACCCAGTTTCATTGTAAGTAATAGGTTTACATGACCATTTAGTTTGCAATGTAGCAGGTTTTGTGAGCGGCCTCTTAAGCTTGCTGACTCCTGCCAATGACTAGTGAGCAGACAATACTGTTATTAGTTTTAGAAATGCCTCTTTCCCAAACCAAGGTCATCTATTCATTTTGGTGATAAATGCACAAGAATGCAATGGGAACAAGATCTTTGAGTCAAGATAGAAATGGGAAAGAGAGAGCAGTTCACTTAATAGTCCAGGAATAGACATTTCAGCACACTCACTGAGCCGGACCCTGGGGACCACAGATGAGTCAGTCAGGACCCCTGTTTTCCAGGGTCATATCTTTTACAGAGGATCCAGACATACAAGCAGGTGACTGCAGTATGAAGACACGGGGCAAGAGTACAGGTGCAGACTCATATTTAGTGCTTACCTTTCTGAAGTGTGCTTTTGAAGTGTACACTTGAAGTGTGTGATTTTTTTTTTCCTTTTGAACCATGAAGACAAAGCATGGAGAGTTATGTAGAGGGACCTGCTACTATTCGAGTAAATGTCTTTGAGTTTCTCCAAATAATCTAGACACATTTTATTTTGTATGGTTTCCTATTTAGTACCTTCACAGACTCTGAGAAAAATCGTCTACACTCTGGCTCCTACGGAGATGAGAAAAGTTTGGGGAAGTGGGCAAAGCAGTTGTGAAGGAGATAACCTAGTTGATTTTCTTGTCTTTTCATGGAATAGATTGATATTTTAGCTGATAGATAAGAAACCTGCATTTTAACAGTGATTCCCTTCAGACTATATGTAGAAAGACTTTGAAATAGTGAACACTTAAGATGCATAGAAATAAGTATATTGTAAGACTTAGGTAGTGCTTTCTAGTAGAATTACGCTGGTAGCCTCCTGGAGGGAGAACTTTGCTTCACTGATTTGGTTCTCATGGATTGGATTGGATTAGTTTATTGCCCTGATTTTGTAGTTGTTCAAGTAGTAGTGATATACAGACTGTGTACCTGCTGTAGTAGGCAGACTTTTTTATTTGTGTGTGGCCTTGCTTCTTGTTCACTGTTGGATCTGTTGTGTTGACTAGAGAAGATGCTAAATACTCCAGTAGTTCCCCACTTAACTGTGTTTGTAGATTGAGACCCGCTTACTCCTAGTGTTGTGTAGAAAACCCTGTAGGTGGACATGATCGTGTTTTTGAAGTTGCAGTTTAGCTCAGCTAATTTCAGAAGAGAATATTCTGTATTAAAACAAGATCTCTATCACAGGACAGAGTTTTGAATTTGTAGATCACACATAAAAAGTAGTTTGCTGGACCGAGTATTATTTAGAACATATTTCAGAATATTCAAAGGGTTGGATGTTTCTCTCCAACACCAGGAACATTCTGCAGAAAAGTCTGTGGTGGACTGATCTATAACAGGTCTAGTGGGACTGAGGACATGTAGAAGGGGCGTTCCTCACCTAGGGAGATAGAAGTGTTTGTCACTGTGTTGCTGTGTTGGAATGTTTGCCTTAGTCTAGCATAGAATATGTGGCTACTTCTTTTGAATTGCTTGTATGTGGATTTAATGTGATTTTCTCTGTACTTTGACCTTTAATCTAGAAATCTTAAATAAAGCTTTGGTGTTCCATCTCATCGTTGTGAGTTACTTATCAGTAAGACTCGTCGTCGTCGTCGTCGTCGTCGTCGTCGTCCTTGCACAAGATTGTCTCTTCAGCAGGGACACAGGAAAAATGACGTGTTTCGCTGCTTTCTTCAACACGAAGAAAGAGTGGCAGAAGGAAGATTAGTGCCTGTCAACAAATAATGTTTTCAAAAGAAAGTAAAGGGGAAAATGTGGCCCGAACAAAGTAAAATGGAGGCTATTGCCATTTTAGTAAGTGTACTTTAATAATAAGAAGAAAATTGAACTGAATGCTTCGGGTCTACTTCTCACCATCTCTGGCATCCTGGGTTTTTCATTTCCCTCCATTCTCACTGTTTGCTTAACCCTGGACAAAGCAAGGGAGGAAATTACACCCTCACGATGCCTTTGTACTCTCTAGAAGAGCTTTCCGAAAATAGATGTCTAATGTCCCAAAGAAAAACAACCCTCTTCAGAATGTTCCATGAGAGGCGGCAGCTTTGATAAGAGGAAGAGCTTCCTCTCTGGTCTTCTGCCCTTCTCTGCATCTACGCATGCCTGTGCTCCTGTTTCTAATCACCCACGGTTACAGCTCAACGTGTGCTTCCATTTGGAGCCCAGTAGGTTCTGATAACAGTGCAGGAGTCAGAAGAAGATGGAGGGAAAAGAAAAGTAGCAGACCATTTTTAGTGAGTTATCAGCTGGAAAAGGCAGTAACACATCCTATCTTGGTTAGTCATCTGATCGACTATGGCAAAATCATGAGGTTCTGAGTTCATATACTTTTTGAAACTTAAAAAAAAAAGAGTTAACTACTGACTAATTTTTTCTGAAATGCAAGTATCACAGCCAGTACTCAAAAAAATTCCAGAGCACTTGTTATAGGATGGTAGGCAGACACGTTAAAATTTGGGCTGTGGCAACTGTCCTCTTCATATCCTGATTTTCACCCTCATCAGACCCCAAATCTATGGAAAATGGACTATCTCCTCCCTACCTTAGTTTTCACATCTGTAATACAGGGCTAAGAGTGGTACTCACCTCACAGAACTTTAATAGGATTATTTGGAGGAGTAAATCAACACAGAACATGCCACGCAATGGGTATTTTACTATCATTACCATATTTGATACTATTATATCTCTGTGATTTCTACCAATGGAGTAATGTAACCTTTGACTAAGACTATCACTGCAGCAGATGAATGGGAGATTCCTGTTCACTTTGGGAAACAAGGTAGATGAACTCCCGCTGTGTGCCAGGCTCTTCAGGGATGAGGGGGCAGTGAGGACAAGGTAGATAAGATCTGGAACCTCCCTGGGTCTTTCAGAGGTGAAGGGTGGGAGAGAAAAAATATTGCTGAGGAGGATTAGCAAGCAGACACGCAGATGACTTTTTGAAACATTACTCTTTTGTTAGTAAAGTTTACATGGGAGGCAATGGCTCCTTTACTATCTGGCTGGTTGTAGGGACACACCTGAAAAATTTCCCTGTGGGCAAAGAAGGTTCTCCCTCTGCTTCTGTCTTCAGTGAGTAAGGAACAGGAGGACCCCAGGAGTGAGGCTCAGCAGGAGATTCCCAAGTACAGGCTCTACTGAACTGGCAAGGCTGGAGAAATCCGTTCATTTATTCCTCTTCTTGAAGAATACACTTAGCACCCCTACACATGCAGTGGGTTAAAAGTGGATGGAACGAAGTGTGGTTCACCAGTCAATGTAAGGTTCACTTTCAGAGCCAGGCGTTGGTGGCACACACCTTTCAACCCAGCACTCAAGAGGCAGAGACACACAGATCTTTGAGGTTGAGACCAGCCCGGTCGACAGAGTGAGTTTTAGGACAGCTAGGACTACATAGGGAAATTCTGTCTGAACGCCCTCCCCCTAAAACAACAACAACAACAACAACAACAACAACAACAACAACAAAAAGACAAAAAAAAAACCCCAAACAAACAAAACAGCAACAGCAAAAGAACAAATCCCCACCCACCCCAACAAAGATTCACTTTCAGCTTATTATTATTCACTTTAGTCTATTTGCTTTAACTAAGAAATCAAGAATGCAAAGATACAGTGTCTGTTTTTAATTAAATACTATCTAATTGAGTTGGTTTTGTTTTGTTTATTTGTTTGTTTGGTCATAAAATGATTGATTGGGTTGAGTTTTGGAAGCCATATATCAGTGCTACATTGCCTTACGCAAGTGTGTGGTCACACCTGCCACAGATGAGATGCAACCCATAACATGGGCTGGTTTTCTTCCTTTTCCTGCCTGTCTTTTTAAGCAACATGAAGTGGATTAGCTATGTTTAAATTTGTTCTTTACTAATTGGCTTTCCCAGATAGAGGTATGCCTCAACGATGTTGGGCAACAATTATGCAAATATATGCTAATTCAGCCCAGGAAATATAACAGGGATGTACTTTGTATTTTCAGAATTAAATATGGCCCTGGACTAGTTAGTTTTTGTGCTTACCAAGTAGGGAGAAACTAACAAAACAGAGCTCTCACTGTGGGGTATATATGCGGAGGTAGAACATGGGGAGTCAATCCATGAGCCCAGATACTGTGTGCTCAGTGACATAAAGCAAGACCTACCCTCCCTCCCCTTTCCTGGTTTGGGAAAAGCTGAAGTTGGTGCCTAACAGGCAGTTAAGTTCTAATGGAAATTTAAGTCATTTGATGGAGGAAGGGATCTGTATGACTTGAGCTGCTCTTCTGAACCCATTCCCTCTTTCTCCTGCTCAGGTCCTGGTAGGGTGACTTCTATGCATACCTCCGCTGGAATCCTTGCATCTCAGGTCCACAATGGGAAGAACAGCAGGAGATGTCCTAGCCCCCTCTTGCTGAGCTGCTTGCTAGGGCCTGGGTCCCCTGACATGACCACCTTGCCTGTGAGAGGCCTCTCTCCTATGTTTCTTGCTCCCTGAGTTATTGGAGCTGCTTGCTCCCCTTGTCCTTCAGACCTCGATGAAGTCAAGGTTTCCTCGGAACAGCCTTTGCCCCTGCTCAGGGCACTTCAGCATGCTTTGCTGTTTCTTCCGTGAATAGGCTTTGATTAAATTCTCTCCAGTTTTCTTTTCGGGTCCCCTAGGGATCCTGAGGTGCTGAAACACATAGCATGTCCCAGGCAATGAGAGCATTGGGGTAGCCTTGGTATAAGTGGTATTGGGGCAGTCACTGTGGCCAGGGAGGGCAGTTAGCAGACAGACAGGTGGGACTGATCTATAGTGCAAGAGAGGGTGGTGTTGCTAGAGTTTTCCTGCCTTGCCCACCACAGTCAGGACAAATCTCTGTCACCCGCCAGTCCCACAGCCGCTCAGACCCAACCAAGTAAACACGGAGACTTATATTGCTTACAAACTGTATGACCATGGCAGGCTTCTTGCTAACTGTGCTTATAGCTTAAATTAGTCCATTTCCATAAATCTATACCTTGCCATGTGGCTGGTGGCCTACCGGCATCTTCACATGCTGCTGGTCATGGCGGCGGCTGGCAGTCAGTCCTTCTGCCTTCCTGTCCTTTTATTTCTCCTCTCTGTTAGTCCCGCCTATCCTTCCTGCCTAGCCACAGCCGATCAGGTTTTATTTATTGATCAATCAGAACAACTTGACATACAGACCATCCCCCAGCACAGCCAAGTGCAGACCATCTCAGACACCTGCACTCAGGCCCATGGTCCTAATCATCCTCTATGCGGACCTGCTGGGTAATGCCACAAAGCACCCAAGAAGGGCTCCCACAGGACATACAGAACATCCCACAGCAGGGTGGGGTTGGGTAAGAAGTGGTGAAAAGCCATTAAGGTTAGAGAAATAGTTGGCATTAGAACAGGTGTTCAGAGTCACCAACACCTACCACAGAGATGGAGGGAGAGAGGACCATTTTCTATAAGAGGGCAGAAGGAAGACAGAAATTGCTAGGAACACAGGATAAAATGTCTCGGATCATGGAGAAGAGTCCTGGAGTATCATATTATGACTATCATCTCCATTGCCCTTAATTCATCAAACTAACAAATAAATGATAAATAAATACACAGGCTGAAAAAGTATGTATCCATGATACCAATTAATGCTTTTTCTTTGCCTATAAAACACTCTAGTCTTGCAGACTGATTTATTCTTGAGTGGAGAAGGGATTACAGTTTGAAATATCCTTTCATTTTAAAATAGCCAAACATAAGTACTTTAAAAAAATCTGTTAAGGAAGATGCTCTTTCCCAGGGCACCAGGGACTGGCAGGCTGGAAGCAAGCTTTGGAGTTTTGGGGCCTCTGCAGTTCCCAGAAAGGCAGGACTCGGCAATGAATTGTTGATGGAGGCAGAGGCGTGATTGCAACCCTTCAGGGACATCCCAGGACTGACATCACATGGACATGAGAGGCTCTGAGGACAATCCAACAGGGAAGGTTTCCCTGTCAGCAAATCGTGTCTTAAGTAACCACTGTTAATTCTGTAGTGGCGTCATAGAGAAATGAAATGTTCACCTCCAAGCCCTGTAGTGAGCCCAGAGACAAGCACCTTGACGGTGCCATTTATTAATGTTGCTAAAATTCCTTCCCACAGGAGATGTGAACAGCATCTACCCCTTCTCTTGAGGGCTCAGTGATAAACTGAGGCAGGATTCCATCACAGTTCACTCTGGGGATCCGATGAGTTTATCGAGCTTCCGTACAGAGCATAGGCTAGAGCTTCCTTACAGAGCACAGGCTAGAGCTTCCTTACAGAGCACAGGCTAGAGCTTCCTTACAGAGCACAGGCTAGAGCTTCCTTACAGAGCACAGGCTAGAGCTTCCTTACGGAGCCTCCCACCCCGCAGGAAGCCACATCAGGAAGGTCTTTGCCCAGCAAGGATGGGGCTGTCCCTGTGACAGACAGCACTCCCCTCCCCTGGTCTTCCCCGGTCTGTACACTGTAGCTCCTCCTCAGGCCTTTTACAGCGCAGGCAGGGTTGCATACAACAGGTAGAGGGGGCAGCTAGACACTCAGGTGAGCCCTCCGTGAGGGCATGCACACCATCGACAGGCCCAGCTTTGGAAGGAGGCTCTATTTAATACCCCCGTCACAGCAGTCATCTACATGAGTTCAGTCAGCTTCTGACCTGGAGTGCCGATTTTTTTTTTCTTTAGTTTCTTTTGTTGCAGTGTTGGGGCTTGAACCTGAGTCTTTGCAAGGGCTAGGAAAGCACTGTCCTACGGAGCCACAAATCCAGCCCTCATTTTTTTTTATTTAGATAATTATGATTAAATACCTTTCACACAAGACCCTTTGGGGAATGAAAGTGCGTCTAAAACTGACGGATGCCAATCTCCAATCAGTGGTTGGAAGATGCTCCGCTGTCTGGAGATGCTTACACTGTAGTGCCGTAGAGTGGGAAGGCATGCGGGAGCTTGTGAGGCTGAGACACAACTTCTCTCTAGTTTATTACCCTTTCATTGTGACAACTATGGACTCACCCTCCAAAGTACAGTGGTCAAAGCCAACCTATTAAAGGCTCCTAGCTTTTGGCAGTGCGGTCTGAAGGGGGCGCTGTGGTAGCGCTTTCTTCTGCCACACTTCGGAGCTATGCAGAAGGAGGCAACTTGACCTCTAAAATGAAGCCTCAAGTGTGGCTAGCTTTTCTGTGTATAGCCCAGAAATACACATCATAGTTCGGTTCATTCAGTTCCCCTTTTCTTCCTTCCTTCCCCCTCCCTTCCTTCCTCCCTCTCTCCCTGTCTCCCTCCCTCCTTCCCTCTCTCTTTCCTTCCCCCTCCCTCACGCCCTTCCTTCCTCCCTCCTTCCTTCCCTCTCTCTTTCCCTCCCTCCTTCCCCCTCCCTTCTTTCCTTCCTTCTTTCCTCTCTTCCTCCCTCCCTCCTCCCCTCCCTCCCTCCTTCCCTTCTTCCCTCCCTCCTTCCCTCTTTCTCTCTCACCTTCCTTCCCCCTCCTTTCTTCCTTTCCTTCCTTCTTTCCTCCCTCCCTCCCTCCCTCCCTCCCTCCCTCCCTTACTTCCTCCCTCCCTCCCTCCCTCCTTCCCCATCCTCTTTCCCCCTTTTCTTCCCCCTTTCTGTTCCCCTGGCTGTGCTTTTTGCCTCTCCAGGGACAGGATTTCAGTGTGGGCATCTAGAAGGCGGGCTGGGATCTTCTTAACGATTGACTATGTATTCTGTGAATTACAGGATGGATTTAGCTTACCCTTTAAGCCATGCACCAACTGGGAGAGTCTACGCCCCCCCCCCCCCCAATTCTTTGTTTCCTTGATTCCAGTTTGAAAGTCCCAAGTAAGGAAAAGTTGTTTTCTTTCCAGCAATAGATTGTGGGTGAAGGGTTAAAGGGCAAGCTAGAACCAAAAGCTACCAGAGGGGTGACAAGAAAAGCTTCCAAAGTGAGGCCTTCAGGTTTCTGCCTCCTGCTTCCCTATGATGTCAGAGAAGAGAACCAAGTGTCTGATGGGGTTATAGTACCTCACACACTGGTGCTCAAAGTCAGAAGTCCATCACAGGGTCATCAAGGTGCGGTGCATTCCTTGGGGAAAGCACAAAAGTTACTTCCCAAGTGACCACAAAACATATGACCACAAACCAGCTCACAGGCAGTTTCTACCTTTGGCCACTAGGGACAGTAAGAGTATTTGTGTTTTGTTGTAGTAGATGGGACAGTGGAAAAAAACCAAACCAACCAACTAATCAACCAACCAACCAACCAACCAAACAAACAAACAAAAAAGAGTCCCTTTCTCTTTCTACGTTGCCCCTCATCCTTATCCTTCTCTTTATCCTCTTTTTCCTCTTCCTCCTCCCACTCCAGGGCCTCAAGTAGCCAGGAAAAATAATCTACCACAAATACTGAGTTATACAACCAGCCCAACTTTTGACTAATTACAATTATTATTTATACTTGATTTTTTTTCCTGAGGATTTTCTAGAAGCAAATGATTTATAACCCACAAACAAGTCATCAAAAGCTAGACACACATAGGTAGTAATCATAAGTGAGTGGAATGCATGAATGTATCTCTGAAGTTACTCCATAAGCTGCAGTTGGCAAGAAGAAATCTGCCCAGTAGCAGATGGGAGACATAGACAGCATGGTTTTATCATGAAACCATGAAAGGGGCCTTCTTTCAACATGTTGATATCTGAACCAGTTTTAAGCCAGTCTTCCTATTTTTTTCCTGCATTGAAACAGAGATGTCTAATTCACTCAACATGCACTTCCTCATAGCTCACCTTCCTTATTTGAGTATTATGCGGTGCTTAAACCCAAGCTGTTCTGGGAGCAAAGGCATAGCACACGTTGTGCCTACCTGTGGCAGGCAGTGTTAACCACTGAAAGTGCTGTTTCCTACTGAGTGCAGACCCACCTGCAGAAGCCTCCTCAATGCTGTATCGGGACCTTTTCTAATCACTTGGAAATGATAGGCAAGATGAAATAGATTCCTCATTTCTGGATTCTAGTCTCAGTGTTCTCAGAGGCTCATGGTCAATATTACAAGTCTAGAAGGACCCAGAAGGTGGTGAGAACTTCTGGGTTGGGTCTCTTTGGGTCAGAAGAAACATATAAGAATTTGTTAGAAGTATTGTCCTAAAGCCAACTCAAAATTAATCTAATTTTTTAAAAGGAAACTCAGCAAATGAAACTAGAAATTCTTAACATCTAACATTCTAAAACATACAACTCAAATGATATACATGCTCAGGAAGACATCAAAACTTTCCTCCCTGTATTTAAATTAATGTGTATCTGTAAGTAAAGAAAGCTTTGTACAATAAAAACTCAAGAATTCCTAACATACACTAGCCAGCTTTTGTGGGTATTATGTGGAGGGAGGGCATGCACAGTGCAAGGTATCCATTTTGTGTGTTCAGAACCAAGGAGGTGTGAAGTCATGCTCTGGCAGGTGAGAGCTCCTCAAATCACTCCAGATCCCTTATATGCTTCATTTTGAATTACTTCTTTGTTGTTTCTTGTTCAGAATACTTTTACTGTTGTAAAATTGTCACCACCCCACGTTCAGCAGCATGTTCCCATGGAGTTATGATCCACAGTTTAAGAAGCAGGGGACTTGTGCTTTGAATGAGAAACATCTCCCATAGGTTCACGTGTTTGAATACTTGGTCCTTTGCTGGTGGTGATGTTTGGGGGAAGTTTTGGAACCTTTAGGAGTGGGAGCCTTGCTGGAGAAAGTACATCATTGGAAGTAGGTTTTAAGGGTTTATAGCCTTACATCACTTCCTGCCACCCCCCCACACACACACTTCATATAGATGAATAAAGATGTAGTTGAATCAGCCAGCTTCCTGTTCCTGTTACCATGCAAAGCCTTTCTACATGATGGGCTGTATTCCTCTAAAACAAACCCTTTCTCCCTAAGTTGATTTTGGTCATAGTATTTTATCCTAGCAGCAGAAAAATAACTAATACAGGGCTGTGACATGTAGGTTTATGTAAGCCAGTGCTATAATGTTCACACAGTGATGATAGTCACTAGATTCTATCTCTTCATTAAGCAACACAGCTGTATGTACAGCCTATTGGTTATTTCTCTACAGAACCTTGACTTAATACAGTGGACAAATCTACTTTAAATATTCTTCTTAAGCAATTTTATGGACATGTTTTCATTTTCCTTGAGTAAAGAGAGTTGAATGAGCTGGCTTTGTGTTGTTTGTATGTATATGACTTCAGGGATGGCCCCTTAGTGTTGGAGAGCCAATTAGGGAGCTTGTCTTTGAGGAAGACCACCCTTTCTCAGGAGTCATTAACTGCTTTGTCTCTTCATCTCAGCTTGAGACTCCACATGATTCCCCTTATCCAAGCTGGCATGTCAACTGGTGCTGTCATTGATTAAGTCTTATATAGGTAGTTATGTTGCTGAAATTTCATGGGTGTGGCTTCCCTGTCTTTTCTAGAAGACACAATCTCCCAAAGCCTTACTGGTCCTCTGGCTCTTCCAATCCTGAGCCCTCTCTTTCATGTTATGTTCCAAACCTTGGGTGTAGGGGTTGTGCTGTAGATCTACCAGTTTGAGTTGAGTAACCCCAGTCATTTGTTCTTTGCATTTTGGCTAATTGTGGTTGTCTGTAATGGTCTTTGTCTGCTGCAAGAAGAGCCTCTTTGGTGAGCACTGAGACCTAATGTGTATGTGGGTATAAGGGAAAGTATTTAGAATGTAGCTAGGAATTATACTGGTTTAGGAAAGTGTCAGTAATAAGTTCTCATCCAAGACCCGGGGCCTCACTAGCCATGGATGGTTGGCTGGCTGAGTTTATAGTACCAGAAATGTTTCCTTCCTGTGAAGGGCATCTTTTGTCCCATTAGACAGCTGTCTGTCTCCTCCAAGATGTAAGTGCCATTACTGCACCTTTTGGGCTATCTTGATCTGTTGGTTATTTTTTTATGGTTGATAAGTGTTTTAACTGGGGAGACAACTGGTTGCTCTCCTCCATTGGCAGCTTGCCTGGCACCTTCTAGTACTATGGAAGCTAGTCCTCAGGTAGGATGTGTCTGGGTCAGTTCCAGCTTGGTTCCTCAGACCTCTGTGTCCAAAATGCCTGGTGTCTTCAGCAAAGGGGACTTCCTTTCAAACTTCCCTAAGAAAATATTTTAAAAAATGTCTGAAGTGTCACCCATTTACTTTCCACAGTATATGAGAGCTCCCATTGCTGAGCATTCTTGTCCGTGGTTGGTGACATCAGTCTTCCCAGTTTTAATCATGTTGAGTGCATGGTGGTTGTCTCTGGAGTTTTAACTTAGGTTTTGCTGAGAGCTAAAATGATGTTAAATAGCTTTGACTTGCTGTGATGGTTTATTATGTTGTCAGCCTCCCTAGATTGAGAGACACCTGGGAAATTGGTAAGACAAACTTCTGTGTGTGTTTGTAAAGTTCTGTCCAGAGATGACTGCTGTGTACAGCCCTGGAAAGGGAGAAGGCCCTCTCTGCATGTGAGTGGAACTGCCAGGGAGGCTGGGGGCCTCGTTGGAATAAAAATCAGAAAAGAGACGTTCATTCTCACACAGCTGCTGGCCCTTCTTAGCCAGTATGGTATTTGTTGCTGCCATTGCCTAGGGACAGGAGACACCAGACACCAATTGTGACTGAAGGAATGTCGCATCATCTCTCATCAGTGGTTATTCTAAAATGATTACTACACTCTCGCAAAGGCCTCGGTTGAAGGCTGCTGACAGAGTCACCAACAACAGTCGACACCTTCCTTTCACACCTGAGGACATGAGAATTGGAAACTTCTTTGACTCTATCAAGACTCAATAGTCCTAATATTAATGGGGCTGATTACATCTGGAATTCACAAATCCTGTGTTTTATACTTGCTGCTTTTATTTATTAGTAACTTGGTGAATTAAATACTGGGGTCATCATTAAGTCTGTTATTTCACTCTTTTAGCTTTAAATACAACAGACATGATTATGAACATACAGTTTGGTTGACTTATTCTTACCCCAACCTTGCGGAAAATACTATGATTTTCATTGTCTAAACTATTAAGTTACAACACAGAGAAGTCATGCAATTGCCCAATGTCACACAGCTAATCAGAGGTGTGAACAGAATACAAACTCAATTACTACCAAATAATGTAAGTTTGTGTTTTGTGTTGTTGTTAAACATCCACATTCTACTCTGTCATGCCAAAAGTAACTGTGGTCCTGCAAGGATCAGGATGGAAAACAGACCCAGCCGAGATATGACAGGAAAAAATGGCATGTCGGGAGAGGGGTAGAAAGACTGGACAGTCAGTCACCACAGAGCAAGACCCCGAGAGAACGATCCACAAGGAGTTATTGGACGAGGCGCTACCTATACTGGGAGGTGGAGAAACGCAGCCAGCTTTGAGGAAAGTTCTGTTGGTGATTCCACTTCTTATGGCCTATCTTGTTCATAAGAACTGGTGTGTGGTGAGGGAATCTGGTCTCCCCCTAAGACTCTACCACACTTTGGCTGCTGTTTGTTGTTAGAATCCAAGAACATGAGCCTAGGTTGTTTACCCAGAGGTCCTTGGTAAACAGTAATCCCAATTACCCCTTTTCTATTTACTGGAAGGCCTATAAGGCCCAGCAGGGACCCCTCAGGCTGGCTGATTAATCCCTCCCCTACTGGGATTTCACCCTCCAGATGAGGGAGAGTGAGAAGCTGAGTCAGTGCCTACATGCTGGCATTGGCAGGCTGGTGTTAATCTGTGTTACATTAGCTCCCACAGGGTGAGTAATCATGCCCAGCCAGAGGAGCTCACTGGAGAAACAGGTGCAGGTTTCTAAAGGCTGCCTCTGTGACGGTAAAAGAGCTTAGCTGGGACCATATCTATATTCACCCTTTGCAAGGGAGTATTTTTGAACCATGATTTACAGGAACATTCGGGCTCCCTAAAAAAAATTATCTCTGCCCTAGTTATATGAGTGTCGCAACCATACTACCAGTAATGTGCCTTGGACGAAGTGATTGTTGGGACTTGCAGAGCAGGTCTGAAGGCAGAACCCTCCTCCTGACACCTCAGATAGGCCGTTTGTGACAAGGAGCAACTTTGTTTGGTGGCTGTGCAAGCAAACATGTTTTTAAGTCCTTTAGGTTCTCAGCATGGAACATGTCGTTCTGTCTGGGAAGGAGCCAGAAACTTATGAGAGGCTTTGATCAATGCCAAGAACAAACATGCAGGCGGCTTTCTGCTCAGACAGGGACATTGTGTGGTGCTGGGATGCCTTGGCCCCTGTTTCTCCTCTGGCCCTCCCCTCCACACCAACTGTGAGCACTGTTCTTCCACACTTCTCCATCCTCGGTTCATTTTAAAATTATTACCGGAGGCTGCCTTACCTCTGGACAATTGTCATCTTGCTATCTGGGGCCACATGTCAGGAGGTTATTGCTACTTTCATTTAGCTTGTTTCTGAGGAACTCACACTGTGGAGCTTCCGGGTGGAGGCAGGAGGGACCAGCCATTAATCTCCCGTCCCTCCACCCCACCCCTGCCACAGATTGGAAACGAGAGTCTGAGCAGCCACAGTCCTCATTATCTTTTTGTTGTAGCTGGGGCAAAGAAGAAAAAGGGCACTTGGGATTCAGCTAGTACCAGAGAAGTGGAGAGAAAACTTGGCCTTTGTCTTCAGGCCCTGCACACGTCTCCACCCCTTTCCTGAGTCTTCCAGTTTCCCAGAGTATCACCTTGACCCAGCCACAAACCCAAATCTACCCATGCTGATTGCTTTATAATAACAGTGCAGGCAAGAACCAGCACTGTTTTTCTTTTATTTCTAAAAGAAATATTTGCAAAGAGAGTTTTCAGACATTCCTTATGCTTACACAAGGCATGGCTTCTTGTTTCAAAGTCATTAAACTGAGCTTCTAAGATTTGGCCACTTTTTTTAGTTTTGAAACTACTATTAACCAAGATGCACCTACATGGTGTCAACCACCTGAAATTAAACATTCATTTCATTCACCTCTGTCCTTCTATTCATCCATCTATCCATCTATCCATCCATGCATCCATGCATCCATCCATGCATCCATGCATGCATGCATGCATGCATGCATCCATCCATCCATCCATCCATCCATCCATCCATCCATCCATTGTATCAGGCATTATGCTATGTGTTTAGTGCCTAAATGAGATGAACTACTTTTCATATGGTGGAGGAATCATGTAAAAATCTATGACAATTATAAAACATAAACTGTCATATTCGTTGCTTCTCAAATAACTAAAAATGGAAAAGTTTAGAAGAGAATGATCTTGGTGAAAGTAAAGGATTCTGCCATGGAAAAAACGCAAACTACAAAAAGTCGAGTCTAGGCAGGATGCACTCACACCGGGCTGGGGATCTGCTAATTGCTTTATCGTGTGAGGATGGAGCCATCTCATGGTTAGATTCCAATATGGAAAAATCCGTCAGGTGCTGTGCTGGCAGGTGTAACTGCATGGATAATGTAATCACCAGCATTAATGTGAGGATTTCACTGACCATTCAAAGGCAATGGATTTAAATCCCGGTTCACCATTCCTAAGCATGACCTTGAGCTATTCATTTCCGTGGCTGGTTTATCTACTAGACATTTGTTGAGCTTTGTCACATACCAAACATCACGTGAAGTTATGGAATTCTCCTGCCCTCCTATGGCCTCTGTACTCACTCCTGTAGTATATATAGGCTTCGCTGTGGCTTTGGCAGTTTGCTGACCCTCTGTGTGCTTTACTTCATGTCCTCTGTTAAGTGAGATAACAGGTAGGTATGTTGGACAAGTAAAATGAGAAAATATCCACAAAACAACCAAGTGCCATTGTCTTTGAGGCCACCCGTGAGTGTGAGGATAGTGGCGGTTGCCTTTCTGTGACTGGTTTATTTCACTTAGTGAATGTCCTCTGCGTGTCATCACAAATACCCAAATTTCTTTTAAAAATTTCATTGTGTTAATTATATGTATGTACGCATGTATGTATATGTATGTGTGGGTGCCCATGTGGCACAGCATGTGTGTGTGCGTGTGTGTGGAGGTCAGTGGACAGCTTGCGGGAGTTGGTGACCGTGTGCGTCCTAGGGACTGAACCCAGCTCGTCAAGGCTTGCCAACCTTTACCTGCCGAGCCCTTGTGCCTGTCCCCAGCTTCCCCTGTTAAGGCCGAACAGTCCATTGTGTATGGAGATCTTTCCTATTGCAACACAGAGGTCGGAAGAACTGGGCTTTGTTAAGAGGCAAGTCCACTCCGCTACTGCACTGATCACTCTCCGGCCACTGATCCTCAAGCGACTGTTGAGCCGTAAGGCACAGCCGCAGAAAGAGGTGTGTGTCTTTTTCTTTGGCTCCTTCGAACAACAAGCCAATGACAAGAGGAAGATGGGTAGAGATTAGATTTGTGTGTAAGAAGTCGAGCCTGGAATCTCATTTTTCAGTTGGATGGCTACTTGTGCAATGGGTCTGCCAAACTGTTCTCTCTCTCTCTCTCTCTCTCTCTCTCTCTCTCTCTCTCTCGCTCGCTCGCTCGCTCGCTCGCTTTTTTTTTTTTTTTTTTTTGCCTACTTGAGCAGTGGAAAAGAAACTTTAAAAAAACCTTGGGGTGTAGAAATGAACAGCTGAAGAACGCAGCTCATTCCCCCTGCCTGGCAGAAAAAGGGCACAAGAGTCATCCGTAGGGCCCGGGAATGGCACGGACGGGACTAAACTTGAACTGTGAGGGTGGACGCACACTCTCACTGGGAGTCACCGAGAGGAGAGACCCAGCAGCAAAAATCTGCAGGCTGGAATATATCGGAATGAGATCTGAGGGAGAGTGGGAGAGGCCCACAGGGACTGACTTGTGCTGGGTGGCCACACAGTGAAGAGCCAGAGAATGATCAGGTGTCTCCCAAGGGATGCAGCACTTTGGAAGCCCACCTGGCCAAGGGCAGAAATCATGACGGCCACTGGTAAGCAAAACACTACATCCCCTTTCCTGCGTCTTCTGTCCCTGACCACCATGTAGAAGAGGAAGGGATGTTGGGGGGCAGTGAGAGGAGCTTCCCATTCCCGCCACGGGGCCCAGTGTAGGTAGCAGACATTTGTACTGGTTCAGAAACCAGCGCTCATGGCTCTGGAGTGTATCTTCACAACCGCAAGGGTAAAGGAACCAGGATCTGCTGGAGGTGCCGCAGAATCTTGGGAAGGAGAGATTCTATGAAGTTTGTTAAAGCTGGGCTCGGAGGCAAAGAAAAATCCACCAGGTTTGAACCCCACAGAGGGCACAGAGTTCAATAAACTGCAAAAGCCCAGAAAGAGTTCAACAAACACTCAAGGCGGGTGCTATTCCTATACACCCAAAGAGAGTAAATAATTAGACAGTATACACATATTTTTTATTGAAGGTAAACAAAGATATTCTATTTGTAGTTTTGGTTTGGGGGAAAGCATAATGTGCTCCCCCTGTCTCCAAGTTTTCATTTCCCCTCACGAAGGGGCATGCTTTTTCCAGTGTCACTACTATGTCCCTCTACTGCTCTAGATATTTGCTTTCTGTGACTTGTTTTTTGTGGACCTCCCTGTTCTTGAGGGACAGAGGAGACCACAAAGGTCCTGTGATGTTGCTTCCTGCTGGGTTAAGAAAAAGAACTATTTTGTTATGAGAAAAGAAGCAAACAAGTTATTAAAAACAGTCTGTCTTGTGCAAGAGTGCAGGCAGATCCATTTCTGCGGACTTAAACCACCACAAGGAGACCAGAGTGGCCAGGGAGTGAATTAGAAGCAAGAAGACACTGGGCATGG
This sequence comes from Peromyscus maniculatus bairdii, assembly GCF_049852395.1. Classification (NCBI taxonomy): domain Eukaryota; kingdom Metazoa; phylum Chordata; class Mammalia; order Rodentia; family Cricetidae; genus Peromyscus; species Peromyscus maniculatus. The sequence continues at coordinate 20,815,760 of NC_134854.1, read as the reverse complement.
GCCTGGAGACCAGAGTGTCTCCCTCAATGTACAGATTTAAAACGCTTCATTTGTTTGTGAGGGGTGCCTCCCAGGCGTGCTTTCATGAGGCTGGGTGAGTGAAGTAGGCACTTGCCATGGCATACACGCATGCATCAGAGGACAACCTCCAGTGTGTCCGATGCTTTTGACTTATTTGAGATTAGGACTTCTCTTTTGCTGTCTGTCACTGTGGACACCAGGATAGTTGGAATGTTTCTTTTTTTTGGGAGTTTCCTGCCTCTGTCCTTCTCACTGGTAGGTGTACTGGGATCACAGACTTGTCAGACTCTGTCCAGATTTTAGGCATGTTCTGGGGTTCAAACCCATGTCCTCACACTTGCTTTGACAGCACATCAGTCACAGAGGGGTCTCCCCAGCTCCCATGTGTAAAGTTTTGTGAGCTATTTTTTTTAAAGCAATCTCTTTCTCAGATGTAAAATGGGGACTTTGACCAAGACAGCTCTGAGTCTATGACAATGAAATGAGAGACTGTGTCAAGTGCACAGGCACAATGCTGATGCTCCAGAAATGGTTGCAATGCCTTCCCCAAGCTGTCCGCTGGCACACATCTGAGAGGAGGAGCCAAGGTGCTTCTGGGAAGGAAGGCACTGGGCGGAGGTGGGGACCTGAGAGAGTCAACATTCATTTGCACGTTCAATACAGTCTGATGGCCAGCTGTGTGGCAGTCTTGTGAAGATCCACGGGTGTTCATGATTACATTATTTTAGTGAAAGGACAATTTCATAACATGTTTACATGTTAGTGTTAACACTCATAGTTTGGTTAAAAGTGGTGTTCATAACAAAAAAACTTTAAAAATAACTGTAATTAAATATTCAATATATTTCGTATATACTGTGTTGGAACATCTAGCATTGAATACAAATTTTCAAAACTTTGTTAAGCACATTCTGATTTTAATTACCATGAGAACAAGCAATAAGAATAAACATACAAAGTAAATCTTATATAAAGAGAAGAAAAATCAACTCTACTTCCCAGAAATGAACTAAATGCTTAGATTTTAAGTATGAGCCTACGAATAAACTAAATGCAGAAATGATACTGCCTTTTAATCACCAGCTGAGAGTTTGGGTGATAAATCCTTTAAGTATCAGAAATATCTTCATATTTTACATACAAGAACAGGAAAAGCCTAAATCCTAATACTGACATCTGAACCTTGTATTTACAGCAAGGTCTTTTTTGGGATAGTGTAGAAATGGCCTTGGAGAATCTTGTGTCTTTGTTACAGGCTGCAGTGATTTTATTGGCAGCCAGATCTGTTGTCACTTGAGGCTCAGCAGTCAGCTGGCTAGATGCTGGGCACCCAGCCTGGGCTATGAAACAAGCCTTTGTTCAAATAAACAAAATGGATCAATCAGGCAGATAAGGGGTTTCTATATCAAAACGAGGCTGACTTCACTGTCACCCTGACCGAGTTGGGAAGGAGCCTTGTCCCGAGGCTGTGTCCTCCTTCTCTGTACCTCTCTTTCAGGAAAGATCTATTTACGTTTTCAGGGAACACAGAACCCGGCGTGGGTGGGTTTTCGCTGTGGGATATGGGTTAGTGGCTCAGTGTTCTCCACTTCCCAGCTCTGAGCCTGTGAGGGATCCCAGGGCCTCATTTTCATGTTGGGTTTAGCTCTCTGGGTCCTTCTCAAAGTATGACCAGTTAGCAAGAATTCTGTAAGGAACTCAGAGGACAAATGCTTAAAATACTGAAATAATGGTCTTAGACTGAGGAAAATACAAACAACACAGTGCCTACTGGGTAGTTAACAATCAGGGGCATGAACACTGGAGTCTCAGTCTGCTGGAAATCAAGGTTGCAATCACTAAACTCATTTTGAGCAGGAAATTTTCCTCCTTTATCTACTGTGGTTGTTTAATTGATTTTTAAGGGTAAAGTCAACTTTAGTTTAAGGCAAATATTTATAGGCTATCTTTGAATAGTAGATGCACCCCTACCATTCTCCATTAGTTACTATTAATGTGGATCCTGGGAAGGAGATGAATTGCTTGGCCAGGAAGCCTCAGGAAGACAGGATGGCCTTGGGAGAAATGCTGGATGAACCAAGGCGGGGGCCAGAGGATGAACTTAGGCTTGACCTCTGACACTGCGCCCACACTGGGCAATCTTATTTTTGAGGTCCGGATGAAGAGCAACTAAGAAAATGTTTCTTAAAATAAAAATAAAACAAAACACTCAGAGGACTGTGCAAACTCGAAGACTTGATTCCTGGAATTCATATAAAAAGCCCGTTGTGGTGGAGTACTGCTCCAGGCTCAGAATTTGTAGGGCAGGTGGAAGCAGAGACTAGAGAATCCCCTCGAAGGCTGAAGGCCAGGTCTCCTGGAGCACCCAGCAAACAGCAAAAATGAGAGTAACTTTGCTTCACAGGGTGGAAGGTGAGAGCTGACCCCTGACCCCTGGCTGTCCTTTGACCTCCAGATGGCTCTGTGTCCACACACACACAAAGGTGGGGAGATTACATTAAAAGTATTAAGAACAAACCTAGTTTTGCTACCTCGAGGAAGGGGAGGATTCACTTTTGTGCAAACTAATTTAAGAAAACTGAGTGACTCGAGTTACGAAATGATCCAGGAACCTGAGGTGCGAATGTGGTGAGCTGGTGAATGATGAGTGGAGCTGGCCTGCTGCAGGGAGGGCCGCTCTGAGAGAAGCTGGTTATGGACTGGGCAGGAGGCGACACGTGAGGTGGAAGGAATGACCCACACGGAAGCGCTGTCGTAGTCTGTGCTCCTGGGAAAGGATCCTTAAGCCATCCTTAGGCACACATGCACTTATGTGGGGCCCAAGAGCAGAGACAGCGGTGATAGGAAAAGGAAGAACCGAGAAGCCGCGTGACTGAACTCTAGTCACTGGAGGAGCAAAGGGCGACAGTTACGGTTGTCCCCAGAGCGGGTGAGCAGTCTCCCTGGTGGCCTCGTGCCCTCTCCAGCTTCTCACACTTGTTCGTTCACCAAGTCTGGCTTTCCTTATCCTCCCCCCCCCCCCAGCTGGTGGTATTTGACTCGGTCACTGGAGATGAGTGTTCCGACCATGATGACAGTGACGGGGTCTAGCCTTTGCTTCTCAGGAGTTGGGGGTGTGGTCCCTGGAGTGTTAGTCGACACATCCGGAAGCACACAAGTAAATAAATAAAAGACACGTGGGGATCCATTTACACATTTAAAGGGTCCTCTGTCCCTAAATGGACATTTATGTTTACAACACAGGTGATGTTTCCCCCCACTAATAATACTGAGAAGGAAATCCCACTTAGGACTGCTCCTTAGCTATGACTAAAATGATATAAAAAAGCGAAATTCATGATTCTGGTGACCCATTGCTCACATTGGCCCCTATTAGCAGTGTGTACATAAACTTTTACTTCTTTCTCATGAAAATCAAGAATGATCAACTGCAAAAGGGTCAATCTATGGTGAACTTCATGTTGAAATGATTTAAAAGATACGGCTTAGTTTCTAGCTGTTTGCTACTGCAAGTGCAGGACATTAGGACACCCCGGCTCATGTCCCATCTTCATCTCCCTCTGCCACTTATTCCATGTCCCTTGTTTATAATGGGGGGTGGTGGCTGAGATTTGACGGAAAAGGGGTAAACTAGGCTCCTGGAAAAGTCTTGCTTCTTAATAAGAAACACAAAGATGAGAGGGTTGGGCTTGCTGGTTCCTGTGAGTTCTTCTTTCACTCCAAACCCTACCAGGATGCCTGATGCTATGAGAGCCATGCTTGAAAGGCAAAGTGTCAAAGCCAAGGACAACAATTCAACAGGATGAGAGGGTCAAGAGGAAGGGGACCAGTTCGCAGTGACAAGATTTGACCACTATTCAGGGCCTCGATGCTTTCTCCAGAATATAGGCTTTGTCAACACAAAGCAAAACAAGAAGCACACCAGTGATGTTACTCTACTTTGCTGTTATTTGGAGCTCATAGAAATCGGGAGGATGTGGTATAGTTGGGCAATTATTCTGTAACTGATTTCAGAGTGCAAGAAATCTAAGTTGCAAGCTAACGTGAATTGGCAGCCAATCTGGCTTCTGTGCTTAGCTGTGTAAAATTCTGAATCTTGCTTTACAAATAGGTTCCTCTGTTTAAAAAGGATGTCTTTTGGCCTAGGGTTGCTGTGGCAAAATGTCTTGAGAAATTTAACTTAAAGGAAAAATTTTTTTTCTAAGGTTTCAATCCATGGCCACTTGGCTCTACTATTGCTGAGCCTGGGGCAAGAAAAATATGGTGTGTTGGACTGGCGGAGCAAAGCTATTTGTATTGTGGGTCTGGGAAGCAGAGAGAAAGAGAGAGGATGAGTGCTTGAGTCCCCAAGATAACTTTTCAGGGTGGGCTGCCAATAACCTACTTCCTGTGGGTAGGCCCTGTGTCCTACAGCCTCTGCCCCCTACAGACAGGCTCAGCAGCTGTGGACCAATTGTTCCACACATGAGCTTTGTGAGGGAGCATTGACTATCAGACCCATGTTGCAAGGTCAAAGCCAATAAAAGAGGGCTGTGCACTAAGCTCGGAGAATTTCTTTTCACATAGCTGCATAACATTTTGCAAAACTTTTTATGGAGACAATTTTTTTTCTTGCTAGTGATTTTTTCCTACTAATTAGATTTAATTACACCAGCTTCCTAATAGTGACTGAAAGGGTGTAGATGGCGTCAGCAGCACTCGTGGCTGGACGTGGCTACTATAAGTATACAGCGCTAATGGCTGGCGCTAGATACTGTGGTGGCGGAAGAATCACGAGCCATGGGTACCCTTTAGAGCTTTATTAGGAGAAGGAGAGAGAGAGAGCAGGTGCCAAAGAGACACAGAGACAGACAGAGAGACCGCATGGCGGGAAAGTACAGAATGAGAGCGTGCATGGGAATGCACGTCCGCTTTTTAGGTTGGGACGCAGTCGCAAGCTGATGACTAATAAGGACAGAATCCTTACATCCCCGACTTTTGTTTATTATAAATAAGAAGCAGCCGGGCGATGGTGGCGCACGCCTTTAATCCCAGCACTCGGGAGGCAGAGCCAGGCGGATCTCTGTGAGTTCAAGGCCAGCCTGGGCTACCAAGTGAGTTCCAGGAAAGGCGCAAAGCTACACAGAGAAACCCTGTCTCGAAAAAAAAAAAAAAAGAAGAAGAAGCAGGTAGAGGGGAATAGGGGTGTTGTTCCTCTCAAAAACTGCTTTCAGCTGACTGGTGGACGTCAGTTGGCTTCCGAGGTAGACAGGCATTGTGGGATGATGTGCTGTCTGCTGTCCGTTGCTCTGGAGATGTGAATCCCTCTTGGCTTTTGCTGAATCCTTACAGTGACCCTTCCTTCTATCAATGAAAAAAAAAATAAAAGCCTTCACCAGTTTCAAAATACCTAGTTCTTTCTTCAAGATAAACAAAATCTTATGCCAAATTAAAATCATTTTCCTGAAATCATATTCTTAATAGATATTTTGTTTTATCCTAATTTATATTATTTATGTGTGTGTGGTATATATACTGCTTATGTGAGCACATATGTATGTGAGTGCTTCTGAAAGTATGTGTTTGTGCATGTGGAGGTCAGAGGTCAACACCAGGTGTTTCCCACTAACACTGTGTCTTACTTTTTTTTTTTTTTTTTTTTTTTAGAGATTTGTTCTCATCATTTTTAGCACATGGAGCCCAGAGGTTTCAGATCACTCCCCTTGCCCCCAGAGCTGAAGTTCTAGATGGTTGTGAACTGCCAGTGCATACTGGGAACCCGATTCAGGTGCTGTGGAAGATGATAGGCTCTTTTCACTGCTGAGTCATTTCTACAGCCCTACATCCCCCCTCCCATCCCAGAGACAGGGTCTCTCACTGAACCTGGAGCTCTCCAGTTGGTTCATTGGTTGGATTGGATGATCAGTGAAGTCCAGGGAGTCAAAGATGTGCTGTGAACCCCATTTTTATGTGGGTGCTGGAGATCACAACTCAGGTCACCAGTCTTGCACCGCAAACACCTTACCCAAGGAGCAGTCACTTCAACTCAAAAGATTTCAAAAAGAAGCCACATCAAGGTCTGAGGAGGAAAATGGGAATGCTAATAAAGTAACAGAATTTCCTTTAGACTGATTTTAGGTCCAGCAAACTTCATGCAGACTCTTCCAGCAAGTGGGTTCTAGTACTCTACAGCCAAGGAGGCTTGATCCACCCAGTGTATTTTGGGGGAGGAAGTGATGGACATTGAACAAAGAGCCTCTCGTGTACTAAACAAATACCTGATCACTAAACCCCATTCAACGTCTTTGTAAAAAACTAGTTGTATTTCTCCTCAGTCTACATTTTGTTCTTCCAAGTTGACTTGTTCCACCCCAGAGCACACAACTTCCTTGGTGCCAGGGCTGCACGGTGCTGAGTGGTATGGCTGGTCAAGGTGGGTGTTATGCATTGAATTGTGTTCCTCTCAAAGATGTTGAGGTCCTCACACCTAGCTGCTGCTGTGACCGTCACCTTTAATTCTAATTAGGTCTCTGCATGTGATCACGTTAAGGTAAGATCATTAATTCAAATCTTACTGTGTCCTCAGAGAAGGGGATTTGGGACGTAGAACTAGATGGAGAAGATGGTGTGAAGACATAGGGATAGTAGAAGCCTGGAGCAGAGGAGCACCACATCACGGGAAGCTGAGAGGCCTGGGGTTGGGGAGCACCACATCACGGGAAGCTGAGAGACCTGGGGTTGGGGAGCACCACATCACGGGAAGCTGAGAGACCTGGGGTTGGGGAGCATCACATCACGGGAAGCTGAGAGACCTGGGGTTGGGGAGCACTGCCTCTGTGGGAAGCTGAGAGGTCTGCAGTGGATTCCAGTCACAGGCCTGAAAGAATCAAGGTTTTTTTTTTTTTTTTTTTTTTTTTTTGGCACTTTCATTTTGCATCTTAAAGTTAAAAAATATGAGGCAGTATATTTCTGTTACTTAAGCATCTCAGTTTATGCACTTCTTTTTGGGAAGCTCCTCGTCAGGGACAATTGGAGAAGACCTTGGTTACCTGCTGATGAGCAGTTGCAGAGCCATGCAGCTACTCCGGTGTTGAAAACAGAAGGGTATTTTAAAAACCATTCACCTTTTAAGAATCAATTCAGAGGGGAATACTGAACTGTCAGACAAACCAGAGTGACAGAATTCAACTGCTACTCAAAATTTCCAAACTGTCTTCTTGCTGTGGGTACTGCCTTCTGTCTTAGGCTCACGAAGCTGTGTTTGTCCCTGATGCTTGCCTCATTGGACTGCCAGTCACTGCATGGTAAATTCTGTGTCTTAAGTGAGAAAATCAAAAGGGATATTGTACAAAATGACTCTACCACCTCAAGCAATCTATACCCTCCAAAGAAAGGTCAGTCAAAATTTCAATGACTTTTTCACAAACTGGAAAGGCAAACTGAAAATATGTATAGAAACACAAAAGGTCCTGAACAAAGTTGGAGGCATCAGACAATCTAATTCCAATATGTATCACAAAGCTAGGGTTGTCAAAATAGCATGGCACAGCATAGAAACAAAACGAACAAGTGGACCAATGGAATTGAGGAAGTCCAGAAATAAACTTCTCAATTCTAGTTACCTGGTCTTCAGCAATGGTCAAAAACCACAGGGTGGAGAAAGGGTGACCTTCCCAGTGACTGGTGGTGGCAGAGCTCTCTACACACAGACAAGCCAGCTGGGCATTCATTTTAGCCCATGTACAAAAATCAGCTAAAAGTGGGTCAAAGAGCTAAACATAAGACCTAGAACTATGAAACTGTCAGAAGAAAACATACAGAAACATTTGTCTTAGCAAAAATTCCTTGGATTGAAGTGTGTACACCCACAAACCCTCACAAACAAACATAGACAAATGGGTTCATAACTAAGTAATCTTCTGCACAGACAAAACAAACAACAGCAACAACAGCAAGAAGCAGAGCAAAGGGAGCACATTCAGAGGCCCAGGAAAGACATAAGCCATCTGTCAGATGGGAAGTAGATATCTAAAATACATAAAGTACTCAGACCAGTAAGAAAATAAACCGCCCAGTTAGAAATGTAGGCAGAGGAGCTGAGTGGACATTCCTCCAGCTGATATATGCATTCTACAGGTCAGCAGCTACACAATAGAGTGTAATCATCACTAATCATCAAAAATGAATTTCAAGTCACAATGAGAGATCACACCCTCAAGAATGGCTTTCATCAAACAACAACAAATGATATAAAGGTATAGACAAAAACGAACTCTCGCATAAACATGTTTGGTGAAAATATAAATTAGGAAAATCATTGTGGAAAACAATCTGGAGGTTCCTCCAAAAATTGAACAGAGAATGACCACACATTCCAGCAATTCCACATCAAGTTACTACGTGGTCAGAGGAATTGGAAGTCAGTATGTTGAGGAGATGCCAGCACTCCCTCATGCTTTACAGCATTACTCACAAAGCCAAATTACAGAATTTACTGGCAAGCAATCAGTAGGAAAGTGGAGAAAAATATGATGCGAATACACACAGAACACCATGCAGCTGTTAGAAGGACATAAGTTCTATGCTTTGCCATAATATCGGCAAACAACACACTGTGTAAAGTGGAAAAAGCCAAGCACAGATAGTACATGATTGCACAGCAACGTGGAATTTAAAACAGTGAGCTCAGAGTATCAACCAGTAGAACACTGAGCTCTCAGGGTCAGAACAGGGCAGGGATGGGAGATGTTTGCGGAGTGATTTCCTTTGGGCAGGAGAAGGTCTGGAGATCTCCTACCCAGTCCAGCAACTATTTATAGTGATGTGATACATGCCTGCAGACTGCCGTGAGGATAGTTTTTAAATGTTCTTTTCATCAGAAAGGATAAGTATGTTAGATAATGAGTGTGTTAATTTAATTATTTCAAAGTGTTCATATATATATATATAATCCATATTGAATACATTTTTAATTATTTGTCAATTAAGGTTAAAAAAACAATAAAACCCGAATGTATAACTGAACATTCCCTAGACCTCAACCTCTTCTGTATATCACATGATTGAGACTCACCTAAATTGAAATTGCACCACCACAGACTTAGCAAAAATGATTTGGAAAAATGCAATTTTATTTTTTTTAATAAATGACCTCAGCATTACCACCTAAAGTAAAACAATTATTTTGGTGGCACCCCTTGACATCATGGTTCAAAACCATGTGTTTATTACAGGTGGGAAGGTTGGGGACAGAACATTCTTTACTGGGATGACATACTCATTCATGTATCACCTCTATTAGGGAGCAAAACATGGTGAGATAATCCTGAGACAAGTCCACATCCACTGGGGAAAGCTAATAAGTCATTCCATTGTCTTCATCAGGTAACATGGCTTCCTCTAACCTTAAAGGTTTTGGCTTTAGACTCTCACTCTTTGGACTTCTTGGGAAATGAACCCTCCTCAATTTCTCCATCCTAAAACTTAAGTCACAAAATAGCAATGATTTTTAATTAATCGGCTGAAAATAAGTGGTACCCAGTTTTCATAGAGAAGTCGTAAAGCACTCTGCTCCTCAGATGAAAATGGCAAAATGATTCTTCACTCTTGGAGAGGGGAATGGCATTCTGCAGCCATTTTAGCACATTAGAGTTCTTTTGAGAGGAAAGAAGGAAAATGATACATTTTCAGGACTGCAATTTAGCTCTACAGGCATTACAAAAATGTTTCGGCTTTCAGTGTGCTTTCACAGAGCTAGGACATGCCTCTCTAGGTTATCATTTACATAAATGTATTTCTAATTTTTCTAGCATGCTCCTTGGATCATTTGGCTCCTTGGTTATAATCAATACCGGTCCCTTACTGTGTGTCAGGTCATTCCTATGCTCTTCGAGACCCTTGGTCATCACCACCCCTTGTATCTTAAACCTTAGCTTACCCTTCCCTGCAATAAGCCTTATCATGAGCTGACCATCTTCCTCTATTCCCATTAAGACCAACATGTGGGTGTTCCAGTTCCACATAAATATATACTCATGCTCACATGGATACCCTGGGACTTTGCTTAACATGTTTGATTCTTTCTGCTCATCTCTTTCTCTCTTAGAATCTACAGTTCATTAAAAGCTGCTAAAGATTCTCTTTCCTCCTAAGAATATCTCCTCCTGACTCTAACCAGCATGGCCAGAGCACTTTATTTGGGATGATGCAGCTGAATACTTGTCTAAATGTCATTCATAGGATGGATGGTCTCTGTAATTTTTTTTTTTGAGTGTAAAAGCTGCATCACCATTTTCTCCTCTTCTGTATCTCAGACAGTCCTCTGACACATAGTGGAGCATCGTAAACAGAGATTCCTTTCTGCCAGTCTGCTCTTCACCCTGCGGATTGTGGCAGCCATGAGTCTGTGCAAGCTCATACACGAGGAATCCTGAATCCACAAATGTCCCCAGTTACTGGGGAGACTGAGGTAGCCAGGCTTACCAGCAGCTACTGCAGTCGTCCTGTATGTGGGTCCATGTGGCTGGGTGGTATTTCACTGACAATCTTTGTGTAGATTATTCGTCTTTTCTCCCTTTGGATGTCAGGGAAACATGGGACATGTACTAGATGTGTATTTAATCTTTAAAGAAATTTCAGAATGCCTTTTGTCGAAGTGTGCTTTCCCACCAAGAGTAGATGAGAGTTTCTGTTGTTCTACTTCCAAGCTAGGAAGTGGTAGAGTCACACTTAAAATGCTTCCTTATTCTAGAACTTCATATACTTAATTGATAAATCCCCTGTGACTGATGTTTTTGAACAAATTTCATGGGAGCACTTACTATTCATGTCTCCAGTGAAGAATTTGCCCAACTTCTTTATTGGCTGGCATGATTTCTCTTTTATAATAACTGGAAAGATTTTCATTTATTTTGTGTATAAATTCTTTACCAGATATATAATATTCAAATATTTCTGGCAGCTTATGATCAATGTTCTTGTTTTTAAAAGTTGTTTTTAAAGAGAAGCTTACAATTTTCATCTGGCCCCATGTTTAAGAAATCTGCCTGTGTACATGATCGGACAGCTTCCTGTGGCCTACATGCGATGTCTTCCCCACTTTTATGGGCTCTATCCCCTTGGAATATAAGCCAGAATAAAGTCTTTTTTCCTTAAAAAAAAGAAAAGAAAAGAAAAGAAAGGAAAAGAAATCTTCCCCAACTTAAGGACATAAAGTTTTTCTTCCATGTTTCCTTGTAGAAGTTTTATCATCTGGGCTTAGTTTAGGTCCTTAACCTAATTTCTAAAGTCATGTGATTGAAGTTTACCCTTTTGTATGTAGAGGTCCAATCATACTAGCTCATTTTCCAAAAGCACCATCTTTTCTCCATTGGATTTCTTTGGCACCTTTGTAAAAAAATCAATTGTCCATGTACGTGTGGGTTTATTTCTGAACTCTCCATTTTCACCAATTGATTTTTTTCTGTCTGTCGTGACTCCACATGGTCCTGATTACTATAGCTTCATTATAAGTGTTGAAGACAGACACATCTTCTCCTTTTGCATCCTCCTGTCTCAAGTTTATTTTGGTTCTTCTAGCTCAATCACATCTCTGTAAGAACTGTAGAATGAGTTGGCCAATTACCGGTGAAAAGCCTACTGAGATTTTGATTAGGATTGCAAAGAGGATAAACAACAACTTGAAGGTCACAGAATTGACTTCTTAAAAATAATGAGGCTGTAGAGCTGTACGTGTCCATTTTGTAGATAGATTTGTCTCCCCGTGTAGTTACATCATCTTTATTTGCTCTTAGAGTTGCTTTTAGTTTTCACTAGATATGCCATGTTGACTTCTTAACAATTTAATATAGATATGTGGCTGTCTTTTCATCTCCTTTCTTAAATATGTGTGTGTACACATGTGTGTATATGGAGGCCAGAGTCACACTTCAAGTGTCTTCCTCTGTCTCTTTCACCTTAGTATTTTTTCCATTTCTTCTTTTATTGAAGATAGATTTTTTCATATAATGTATTATGGTTATAGTTATCCCTCTCCCAATAAATTCTATTTCTATTGTAAATGAAGAAATTACAATATCTTTTTTTTAAAAAAACACAATGGTTTTAATAAATTGACAATAGAATGGTATACATGAATTTAGGGAAACATTATGAAAATTCTCCATATGACATGAACAATACATATATACACTAACAAAATAAGACACTTTACACACTGCTTCTCAAACCTTTAAGTCCATCAATATTGGTTCTGAACCCATTATGATGTTGGATGCTAACACTGTGACATTTAATCAGTTCCTTGCCGTGTTGTATTGATTCACAGTATCTTTATTGCAGATGATATGATAGTATACCGTAAAAGTTTCACTAGGGAACTCTTCCAGCTGATAAACACTTTTAACAAAGTAGCTGGATACAAAATTAACTCACAAAATTTAGTAGTCCTTCTGTATATAAATGATCAACTGAGAAAGAAATCAAGGAAATAACACCTTTCTCAATGGCCTTAAGTAATATAAAATATCTTGGAGTAATTCTAACCAAGCAAGTGAAAGACTTGTATGATAAAAACTTTAAGACACTGAAGAAAAAAATTAAAGAAGATATCAGAAGATGGAGAGATCTCCTATGCTCACAGATTGGTAGGATTAGTATGGTAAAAATGGCCATCCTACCAAAAACAACCTATAGACTCAATGCAAGTCTCATCAAAATTCCAACATAGATCTTTTTATCTTTTTATTTATTCTATGGGTCTTTTACATCATGTATCTTGACCCCATTCATTTCCTTATCACTTCATATCCACCCTCTGCTTCTGTATCCCCCCCCCCACTAATAAAACAAAATTTAAGAGAAAAAAAGAAAAAGAAGGAAAAATGAAAAATCTCATCATAGAAGCTATAGTGTGACACAGTGAGTCATGCAGTAACCCCCGTTGTCTATATATTATGACTTACAACAAGTGTTCATTGCAGAGTCATTAGTGTGGTTTGAGGTCTCTGGTTTCTGTTACACTATAGATGCTCTATAGCCCTCACTAGGACTCTTCTTGGATATCCTGTTGTTGCCCTGTGTTGTAGAGATCCTACAACTTTGGATCTGCAGGACCAGTCCCTTCAAATGCTCTGGTAGATCATAGATGGGGTAGATGTTGGGGTGGGCCAACTCATCAGCCCTACTTCTGGGCCTGGCTATTTTCAGGGTTGGTCAGCCCACCAGCTCTCTGCCATCCTTGTGGGGCTCTTACACACCACCCCCACAGTTCCCCAGAGTTTTCTTGAGTGCAATCAGCAAGAAATATTAGATAGAAGGATTTATAGTGGAGAATCTTGCAGAGATAAACAGATAGAAAATAAAGAATAGCCTCAAGAGGGCCTGGAACCTATTCCAACGGGCCCCGACTGTCTCTGGCCCAGGGTTTTTATAGAGACGCCAAGAGGTGGAGCAAAAGACCTCCTCCCCCAGCACAGCCAAGTGCAGACCATCTCAGACACCTGCACTCAGGCCCGTGGTCCTGATCATCCTCTATTCGGACCTGCTGGGTAAAGCCACAAGGAACCCGAGAACGGGCTCCCACAGGTCCCCCCTTCTTAATATATAAAAAATTACTATTAATGGCTTACAGCAATCTCCATAGCTGTTACACCTCCCAGTATGGGAGTAGAGGATGATATAGATGGCATTTCTCTTTTGAATTAGGTCCAAGGTGACCACAGCAGTCCTAGCTGCCTCAAGCCCTATCTAAACCAAAAACTTTTAAGGCGACTAAAAACTTAAAGAATCCCTTAGTTCATCATTACCATTAACAGGTTAACATAAATATTGCTATACAGAGTCACAATTCTCTCAATCTTACAACTCAAAGCAAACTCTTGACAGAACCATTTGAATTAGCATATATGATGCTATATATAGTTAACAATTTTCTCCGTCTTACAACTTTAACTCAGTCATTTGAATTTTCTTGTTAACAGAACATAGGAAAAACTTCAATGTATTCACATCAAACTTAAACATTTCCTTAACTCCACAAAACCAGGGTGCATTAATATCAATAGGTTTCTGTGAACAAAATTCAATCTCATAACTCCTCCTTTTCTTTACAATTTTTTAAACAAAATCTCAAACCTAGTTAGAGGAACCCAAACTTATACAATTCCTACAAACCCATATTGAAAATCAAAATTTTCAATCTAACCATTAACACTTTGAAAACTTTTAGCAAAACATCCAAAAGAATTTTATAAAACTCTTTACACTTTAAATTTTAGTATACCCATTTGCATTTCTTACTAACAAAACATGACATTAATCCACTCAAACAACAATTTAAATTAAATAGACTAAGGAATATTAAATCTCCCTTTTCTTTATAATTTTAAGCAAAATCTCAAGCCTAGTTAGAAAACCCAAACTTTTCTGTTTAAACAGTTCCATTTGTAACACAAAACAGTTCCATAAGTAATTCCATTTTTACATAAACAGTTCCACAAAACAATTCATAAATCACCAGTTAATAAAGCATATATGTATACACAAAACTGCATCTTGATTCTAAGTAGAAATACATTTCTTCATTTAAACAGTTCCATCTTTAACCCAATTCCAGAAAACTGTTCCTAGGTCATTACTCAAAATTGTCCCACTGCAATGAAATCTCTATTGTTTATTTCATTTCTTAAGTCTTAAAATTCAAATGATAAATTCTGGTACTAGCCTTCCAAATATGAGAAATCTATAACCAAAATCTTTTTGTAATTTTATCTCATTTTAAGTTCAAAAAGTTCAAACAAGAAAAATTCTGGTATCAGGCTTTCACTTGCAAATATGAAGAGATATTTTTCAGCCAAACCTTTTTGCAGTTAATAATTTTTGTTCAAATAAGTGTCTCTGAACTTTTATTCTCAAGCCAGAGACCTTTTTAGGTACAGTAGTATTCTAAACCGCACCGTTTTTGATGTTAGCTCAGGTTTTTCTGTGTTGCGTCGATTTTCCACGGATCTCAGCTGCAGATGACTTGTGCTGGTTCTGGAGTCTGCCATTCTTAGCTTCTTAGTGGCTTCTGGAGCTTTTGAAACCATTCAGACTGCCTATTTTGCAGTCTACTGGGACACTAACCTTCTGTGTCTCGGGTTCTTTCACCATATACATTAAGAATAGATTCACACTTAACATTTACACTTTTTTTTTTACAAACTCACATAACATGTGCTTAAGCATAAACTCACTCAACATTTACACATTTTTACAAACTCACATATAACATATTAACATCTACTTATTTATACTTTAAGGAAACTATAGAACTACTTTAGCAAATATATTTATTTACTTCTTATATACTTCTTATCTTATTTCTTATTTAAACTTACATTTACAACTAGTATCTTTACTTCTTACAAGCTTATTACTACATGTCTTAAGACTACCTTAGATACTTCTTGCAAGCTTATATTCTTTATTATTATTATTATTATTATTATTATTATTATTATTTTACAACACAATTCAGTTCCACATAATAGCCACAGATTCCCCTGATCTCCCCCTCTCGCCCCCCTCCCCCTCCCACTAGCCCACCCCCCATTCCCACCTCCTCCAGATCAAGGTCTCCCCCGAGGACCGGGATCTACCTGATAGACTCAGTCCAGGCAGGTCCAGTCCCCCCCTCCCAGACTGAGCCAAGCGTCCCTGCATAAGTCCCAGGATTCAAATAGCCAACTCATGCAACGAGCCCAGGACCCAGCACCACCGCACAGCTGCCTCCCAAACAGATCCAGCCAAATGACTGTCTCACCCATTCAGAGGGCCTGATCCAGTTGGGGGGCCCTCAGCTTTTGGTTCATAGTTCATGTGCTTCCATTCATTTGGTTATTTGTCCCTGTGCTTTATCCAACCTTGGCTTCAACAATTCTCGCTCATATAAACCCTCCTCTTTCTCACTAATTAGACTCCCAGTGCTCCACCAGGGGCCCAGCCGTGGACGTCTGCATCCAGATTCCTCAGTCCTTGGATGGGGTTTATGGCACAACTATCAGGGTGTTTGGCCAACCCATCACCAGAGTAGGTCAGTTCCTGCCGTCTCTCAACCATTGCCAGCAGTCTTTTGCGGGGGTATCTTGAAACTGAGAAGCTTTTGTAGAGCAAAGGATACAGTCAACAAGGCAAAGTGACAGCCTACAGAATGGGAAAAGATCTTCACCACATGTGACAGAGGACTGATATCCAGAATATATAAGGAACTCAAGAAATTAGACATCAAAACGACCAACAGTCCAACTGAGAAATGGGCTTTAGAACTAAACAGAGAATTCTCAACAGAGGAAACTCAAATGGCTGAAAGACATTTAAGGAATTGCTCAACATCCCTAATCATCAGGGAAATGCAAATCAAAACAACTCTGAGATACCACCTTATGCCTGTCAGAGTGGCTAAGATAAAAAACACTGAAGACACTTTATGCTGGAGAGGATGTGGAACTAGGGGAACTCTCCTCCACTGCTGGTGGGAATGCAAGCTTGTACAACCACTTTGGAAATCAATATGGCACTTTCTTAGAAAATTGGGAATCAATCTCCCCCAAGATCCAGCTATACCACTCCTGGGCATATACCCAAGAAATGCTCAATCGTACCACAAGAGCACTTGCTCAGCTATGTTCATATCAGCATTGTTTGTAATAGCCAAAACCTGGAAACAACCTAGATGCCCTTCAACTGAAGAATGGATAAATAAATTGTGGCACATATACACAATGGAATACTACTCAGCAGAGAAAAACAATGACATCATGCGGTTTGCAGGCAAATGGATGGATCTAGAAAAAATCATCCTGAGTGAGGTGACCCAGACTCAGAAAGACAAATATGGTATGTACTCACTCATAGGAAGATGCTAGATGTGGAACAAGGATGACTGGACTGCTACTCACATCACCAGTGAGGCTACCTGGAAAACGGGACCCCAAAAAAGACACGGAGAAATGGATGAGATCTACATGAACAGCCTGGTCATGAGTGGGAGCAATGAAGGGCGATGGTTGAGGGAAAGAGAGTGGGAGATCCTAGCTGGATCAAGAAAAGAGAGGGAGAACAAGGAATAGGAGACCATGGTAAATGAAGACCACATGAGAAGGGGAAGAAGCAGAGAGCTAGGGAGGCCCACGGAGAGCCACAAAGATACCCCTGCAAGCTTATATTCTTAAAGGAACTCTACAGATCTATTTTACAAACTTATATAGGGCTACCATTAGCATATATTTAACTTAGCAAACACCTAAAGATTTCTTAATACAGAGATCTAACAAGAGAATATTTTCTTATTTTCATTTTTCTATTTCTTACTCTTAATTATTATCACCATCTCTATTAGAAAGATTCTCTTAACTAGACAGGAAGTACGTACATCATTTCTAAAGTTTAGAGTTTATAGTCAGCTTTTCTATACAACACTGGGATTTATAGAATTGTGATACTTGTTGCTAAGGGATTGTAACATTCTCGGGATGACACCACACTCCAAAGTTGCCAGTTCTCTCAGCCGTTCCGGACCGGCAGAGATGCACTGTCAGCGGTAGACAGTTTTTAACTAGAGACTGTTCCTTCACCCAAATTCATAATGGCTCCTAAGTACTTCAATTCAGACAAATGTTTCTATTACAGCAGCACTTTTGGTTTGCTCTACCAAAAAACTTCACTTCACACTGAGGGTGAAATTACCTTATTTAGCTGCTGTAAAGCTCTTCGCCAAATACTGCACAGCTATTAGGTGATATAAAGTATTTCTCTAAAGGAGCTAGTAAAGCCAAAAGTGGCACAACTCAAAACTCTATTTCCTCACCGTTTGCATTAAACCAGTGACAAAACCTCAGAAACACTAATCGAGCCATTTTCATTCTGGTTCCTTTATAGGAACCTCATTGGAGCTGACCTTCCTTAGTTCCACGCTCCTTACCAAATGCTCCAGTAACCACCGAGCTTCATTCTCCTCTTGTGAAAAAACACAAACATGTCCTCAACCCCATATTAAAACAGGATCAGGACCCTTCCATAATCCCGAGCATGGATCTTTCCATTTCACTTGAGTTTCAGGATTTAGTATTTTCACTTCATTAGCTTTAACTCCTGATGTTATTAGCAACGGTGATATTTAGCATTGATTTCTTATAAGGAACTTTCAGGTAAAGCAAGTATTTTGTAAGACAGCTAGATTTTCTGAAGTTTGTTTCCCATCTATAAAGCAGTCATTTCTTTTCTGAATGCCTGTTTTCTTGTCTCCTTATTAGATTTGCAAAGGAATTACTCATTGCAGGCAGTTTGTTCAAAAGGCAAAAAACTTTTTTAATTTCAACAAGTTTTTTCATATCTAAGACAAAGTTCAGTGTATAAACTGCTTTCCCTTGTTTTAAGGATTTTAAAGTGGCTTGTTTGCTCTTAAAGGTAGCTTTTGTCATCCAACTACCGTAAACACTTTGCATGGATATTAGGGTAAATAAGGCATTTTACCAACAGAGCCCCAAACCACGGAGCACCTAGTTCCGTATCCTTTCAATCTTTCATTGGAACTGATACTTAAACTTAGACGACTTTCCTTCTTCTTTTAAAGGCTGTATTTTAAGTTTACCATGAATGTATTTTCGAGCTGACAAAAGTGTTTCAGGGCAATGTCACCATCTTTAGCAGAAAAACTACCTTTCCCAGAATGCATTTCCCTTATATCAGTCCATAATAATATCAGTCCCATATCAGTCCCTTATATCAGTCCCTTATATCATTTCCCATATTTCTTATTGGGTTTGAGAGTCAACTGGTTCTCTTTTACCAGATTTGCTTACAAATTCTTGCCCCAGAGGTTTGAACAAAGTTTTTTGCTTTTGCAATGGGAGATTTGAACAAGCATTTTACATTTTCAGCTATGGCACATTGGGAGGTTTCTATTCTCCTCAGCTGGCTTTAACAGGTGTTTCAACTTCATCAGACACTGGCCCCCGAATCAGAACCATACCTGCCTTATTAGCCGGCATTGAGGCTGGCATTTCTGATAGCAACTTTCCTTGGGGCTTGTGCTTGCCTTAGCCAGTCAGTGAAAAACAAGATCATTTACAACAGCTTTTCCATAGCTCCTTCAGAGAGATTTTCTCCCACTAATTTTATTCTCATTTGCTTGTTCCTTCCCTCCCAGATGCAGAGCTTCAGCTATCTGTCTGAGGCTCTGTACCTCTGCTAGCTTTTTTTCCCCCCTGAATCTGCCTCAAACTCTAGCAGCTTTGTCAGGTCATGCATTTTCTGGGTAGGAATCTGTCCCCTCTGTTTCTTCAGAGTCTTTCTCCCTGACAGTATCCAGTTTGGTCTCAGTTTATCCCCAGAAACAGTTTCCGACACTACAGTGGCGGCTTTCCCTGCTACTGAAGGTAGGGGCTTTTTGTCCGTTTCTGTTTTCGGGGTCTGTGTGGTTTGTGTACAGATTGAAAATCTAACAAGGGAGGTTTTTGCCATTTCTAAACTCCCATTAGGACAGGTGCTCTGCATCATCAGCCTTCACCTGGCCCAGTCCCCCAGTGGGTTGCATTTGCTTGTCTGGGTGCTCAAGGACAGAGCTTATGCCAGAGGCAATCACCCCTCAGGGCTACACTCCCTCATCTCACCGGGAGTCAGTTGAAACAAAGCTTTTCTCAAAGAGATGCTTTCTCCGATAGAAAAGAAAGCTTTACTCCTGGATAGTTCTGTTCTGCCCTGGCTGGGCTCTTTCCCCAGACGGCAGCACGACTGCTTCAGACCCAGTTCAGCTTTACTGTTTTCCCAGAAAGGTCCTTACTCTGATAGGAAAGCTTTTCTCAGATTTCTTTTTGTAGCTATGGACCTACAAACCTGGGACTTGTAGGAAAGCACACAACTGTGCCGTTTCCACCAGCTTTAGTTTTGTTTGTTCATTAGCAATCTTCCCCTGGGTCCTGCACCTTCCAGCCTCAGCTCTGTGCTCCAGGAAGTTTACAACTGCAGGAACCCTAGTATCCCCAAAATGCACTCCAACTCAGAGACACTGGCCAGTCGCCCCTGGGTTTTTGGTCAGAAGTGAGGATGCATTGCTTCAGGGGATCTTTGCATTAGGAGGATTAGGAGCACCTTTTCTTTCTGAAACGCTCACTCAAACAAAACCCTTGATGCCTCAGCTTGGCTGTGACTGAAAAGCTTGGCTTTTTTGCTTTTCTCAGGTAAAGTTTCCTGCCCTTTTGGGCTCTCTGTAGCTCTTCACCCTTACTCTCCCCAAGCGTTTCCCTCAGGGTACTCTGACCCACTGTCTTTTACTAGCTTGAAGAGAGAGCTTAGAAGAGGTTTTTAGAAACTTGTTCCTGCCTCCTGCATTACAGGGAGGATTGTTAAAGCTTGAAAGAGAACTTAGAGGTTTTGCTGTCTTAAGAGGTTTGTTGTTTTCTCTTAGAGCTAATCACAGGTGGTCCCCATACTAATATCTTCAGGTGATTCTAATTTTTGTCCTTCTGAGAGAGAGAGAGTTCTGAAAGGCTTTAGTTTTTAAGTTTTTAAAGAGGTTTTGAGAAAGATTAAGGCTTTTTAGAGAGTTTTTCCCCCAAAATTTTCCAAGAAAAGCTTTATAGTTTAAGAGAAAGATTTTTTACCCCCAGGAGAGAGACCAACTTTTCCCAAAACTTCTGAACTTTAAACTTTTTGGCTTTTTACACCCACATTTTTGCCTCAGGGAGAAAACACTTTCTCCTGCCGCTTGGACTTAGCATTTCAGCTGTCCCCAGGTCAAAAGCCTCCATAGGAAACTTTTTCTTCCCCATAAGCTCAAAGAAGAGCTTTTTTTACTACCCGTAAAGCCCAAAGAAAGATTTTTTCCCCAGTTTGCGTTTATAGCTCCCAAAGTGAGAAAATTGAAGAGTTTTTCTGTCTAGTTGCCTTACTTATTTTTCCTACACAATCTTACACTTCTAAGTTTTTTCTAAACTATATTACTACCCTATACCTTATACTTACTTTTCACAGATAGAAATTGAGAAAGGGATAGAAGATAGAAAATTTTGACAGAAGAGAATTTCACTGCAGCATCGGACATCCTTCTAGTCCACTTTCCTTTTCTCTCGAGGATAAAACCCCTGCCTCCCAAAAATATATATAAAAATATATATATTTTTCATAACACCGGCATGCCTTTCCACTGGCAGGGCTGACAGCACTTTCACCAAAAACTCTGTAATAAAACTATTATTTTCCTTTATCTTTAGTTCCTATTACTTTGTCTTTAGTCCCTGTTCATTTGTCTTTAGTCCCCCCTTTTTTGTTCCCTTTTTTCTTTAGTCCCTTTTTTTTCTTTTTTCTTTAGTCCCTGTTCATGGCGCCATTCTGTAGGGCATTTACCCACCACCCCCCACAGTTCCCCAGAGTTTTCTTGAGTGCAATCAGCAAGAAATATTAGATAGAAGGATTTATAGTGGAGAATCTTGCAGAGATAAACAGATAGAAAATAAAGGATAGCCTCGAGAGGGCCTGGAACCAATTCCAACGGGCCCCGACTGTCTCTGGCCCAGGGTTTTTATAGAGACGCCAAGAGGTGGAGCAAAAGACCTCCTCCCCCAGCACAGCCAAGTGCAGACCATCTCAGACACCTGTACTCAGGCCCGTGGTCCTGATCATCCTCTATTCGGACCTTCTGGGTAAAGCCACGAGGAACCCGAGAATGGGCTCCCACACATCCTCATCATCAGGGTGAGCTCTCTAGCATTGCCCTGGCTAATTCTCCTCTTGCAGCAATGAGTGAGGGGTGGAACTAGTTCTCCTGCTTTCATGCCCTCAGGTCAGCTCTCTGAAACCTATACCCTTAGGGCCAGCTCTATTGTGATGTCCAGGTAAGGTACAGGGGCCACTCTTCTGAGTGCTGTAGCTGGTAAGGGGCCAGCTCCTCCACTTGTCTCAGGCATTGATGGATGGGAGGCAGGAAGAGGGCATCTCTCCTCTGCTTATGCTACCACATGTCTGATGAGGAATGGGGGCAGCTATCCTTTGCTTATAACACTGAGGCTGGGGCACCCTCACCTCCCAACACCGGGCAGCTCTGCTGTACAACCTAGCTGAGGGACAGGGTCTATTTCCCCGAGTGCTGCAGCTGGTAAGGGGAAGGGTTAACTCTTTCATCTGTTTCAGGCAGTAAGGGGCAAGTTCGAAGCTCACTCACACACACCTCTGCCAACAAGGTTGGCTCTATTGTGTTGCCCAAATGAGGTGCAGGGCCTGCTCTCCCAAGTGTTGCAGCTGGTGAGGGCCAATGCCAGCTCTCCCACCTGCCTCAGGCATTGGGAGGGCCTCTTTCCCTCACCCATGACACCACAAGACAGATGAGAAATGGGGATAACTTTCCCATGCTCACATTTTTGGTGTTAGCTCACCCACACCTATGCTAACAGGGTTGGGTCTATTGTGCTACCCTGGCAAGGTGCAGGGCCTGCTCTCCCAAGCCAACATAGACCTTGAAAGGACAATTTCCAGATTTATGTAGAAACACACACACAAACAAACACAGGATAGAGAAAATAATCTTGAATAATAGGAAAACTGCTGGAGGTATCACTACTCCTGATTTTGAGTTGTACTATAAAGCTAGTAATAAAAACAGCATAGTATTGACTCAAAACCAGGCACATTGATTGATAAAATCAAATTGAAGACTCAGACATAAATCCATATACCTATGGATGCCTGATTTCTGATAAGAAACCATAAATAAACATTAGGGAGCATAAACTTTCTCTCTCCCTCTTGGTAAAGAAGTAATGTGTCAACTATCTCTCTTCTCTATGAACTCTTAGATTCTCCTGGGGTTTTTTGCCTATATCACCAGGCTAGCAAGTGTAAGGTGCTATTCATTGGTTGCATCACTGTAGAAAGGGAAAAAAATCAAGGGGAAGGGAGCTGATGCAGGCATTGGTGTAGGTAAGTACAAACAGTTGGTCCCTGTCTTAGAAATCTTACATCCAGCCTCAGGATAATATAAATGGAGAAAGAGCTTAAAGCATCAATATTTACAATGTTGATGCCTATGTCTGTGCTCAAAAGTAGGCTATAAGGTCTCATGGCATGAGAATATTTGTGGTTTATTGTGATATCCCTAGCACCTGGCAGGATGTGGGCTAAAGAAATCTTTGGTGATTGCTTGTTGAATAATAAGCAGATTGCCTTGGGCCTGAAAAGTAGCTAGGCCATTAGATATGAGGGCTGGCCTAAGAATCCTAGACGTTTAATGGCTCAACACATAGGTAGTGCCTTCCTGTAAGAACTCCAGGGACTTGCAGCTGATAGGATCAGCTTAGTGATGGTGAAGCAGTGTTCTTCTTCTCCATAGTTCATTTACAAACTGACCTTGGACTCACTCTAACTTTGTCCTATCTCAGGTACTTCTCTTAAGGGAATATCTATACAGAGCAAAGGCTTTACTCCCAGTTCCAGATGCACCTTACCTGATGACTTGGTAGCTTTCCTATCTGTAACATGATGAGGGCAATAATACACCTACTGTAAGGATCAAAGGAATCAATTTATATAAGTGAGTTAATATAATAAAGATTTGTAGTTGTACTTCCTTGTTAGAACTGCAAGCCCACAAATAATGATGTGGAGACTTACTATCAGTTATAAAAGCTTGGCCTTTAGCTTATAACCTTGTTTCCAACTAGTTCTTATAACTTAGGTTAACCCACATTTTTAATCTATGCTCTGCCACATGGCTTGTTAGCTCATCTCCATACTGCATATCCTGTTCTCCCCACATCTTGATGACAAATCCCTGTGTGCCTAGATTCATCTCTCCGACTTTCTCTCTCTGCCCAGAAGTCCCGCCAGTTCTCTCCTGCCTAGCTATTGGTCATTCAGCTTCTTATTAAATCAGTCAAAACAATACATCTTCACAGTGTACAAGAAGATTATCCCACAACAAAGATTTGTGATGATGAATTAATTAATATGAAATACTCAGAGATATAAGTTCAATAGATTGTTTGGCTGCTTATTGTTGATTGTTTAGATACGTACTGTTTAACTTAAAATGGGTTCAGAAACAAAGTAAAATCTAGTGGAACCAATTTCAAGTCTAATGCATAAGATCGACATTTATGGCCACTGAAAAATATAGTTGCAACATCCAAATCAATGTTGTTGTCTCAAATTAAGAAATTGTTTCTACAAATTCAATAGCTAATTTCATCCTTAAAATAAACTCACTCAAATTAATTCATGGTAAGTGGAAATTCTAACTGGAACTATCTGGACCATGTAAAAATTAGACCATACAGATTGCAAAACACATACAAAGAACCACTGTGAGATATTCTAAGAACACAAATTAAAACAGCACTTTCTGCTTTCCAACAAACCAGGGTACTGTTTTCAAAGGCTTTTTAAAAACCATGTTTTTGTTATAATTTGGAGGCCTGCTTTCACATGATGAAACACGATATTTAAGAGGAGAAAAGGCTGCCCAGGGAGCAATTGAAGCCTAATAGTTACTCTAATGGCTTAAGCCTGTTTTTATCCATTCAGCAAACAGTCACTGAGTGTGTGCATTGGGCAAGGTGCTGTGTTAGGCTTTTGTATGTTTATTTAGAATGTGCAGAGTTAGCCGGCTTTTCTGTAGTCATGGAAGTACAGCTTCATGTTCCTAAGGGTGTTGACAGGTCTCATTGGATGACTCATGGCACCAGCACTCATTCAGCGTTTGGTTGGACACATTTTGAAAAAGGCTGAAGTCTGGGTCTGATTCCCACCTTTTCAGCACTCTTAGGTCACGGATCATGTATTCGCTTAGAGATGCAATCCAAAGGTTACAACTGGTCAATGAGTTACCATAGAGCAGATCTAATGTTGTCACTGGCATATGACAAGCTAACATTTCATGATTTCAAATCTGAAAGACTACACTTATTACTGTTGCTTTTAGGAATTTAACACAAGATTAATTGATAAATTTAAATGATATATCAAGTAATCAACATTTTTGATAAAATGGATGATATCTATATAAAATGTTGCATTGCTAAACACTACTAACATGTTTTATCACCTTAATTTTAACAGAAATTCTATAAGAAAGAAATTATAGCAACATCTAAATTTCACAGACGAGGAAACTGAGGCAGAGAGTATTGTCCATTGATGGGAATCATCAGAGCTGGGATGAAATCTAGGCAGCTGGTCCTCAGGTTCTGCCTGACTCACAGCTGTGACACTTGGGTGAGAACTATTGTTTTCATTCACCAATCAGCACATTCAAAATTACTTAAACAGTAAGTTAAATCTCAGTTTTAGTATACTACAATGATCACTGTATTATTTTTGAAAAAAAAACTAATTGTAAAATACATAGTGTTGAGATTTTAGTCAATGGTTCATATATATATATATATATATATATATATATATATATATTTGACTGTTTTAGTGAGTGCCTTATTGGTTGGTACCTTGTGAACCACAATCAGACATTCAAAGTATCCATGAGATCCCACATTCCTTTGAAACATCCACAGATACTTTCTTCAATGGTTCCTCCAACTCCCCACAGAAATAACCCTTATCTATGAGACAGACTAGCCTAAAATCACTTTCCTTTGGGAAATTTTCATATTAATTAATGTTAGTACATTTTCCTGAGCATATTAGGGATTATTGCATCTCCTGTTATTGAATTAAACTGCTGTGAAAACTTGTGGTCACTAGTTAACATTACATAAACTCATTTTTTGACTTTTCAAATTTTCAGTGAGATTCTAAGATCCTTGAGAGCAAAAGGCAAGTGTTGAGCATGCTGTAGAAGGCTCTAGTAAGGGGTGTGTGTGTGTGTGTGTGTGTGTGTGTGTGTGTGTGTGTGTGTACTGTAGGCCTGGGAACATTGCTCAGTGGAGAAAGCAATAAAGCATTTGCTGTACAAGCAAGAGGACTGGAGTTTGGGTTCCCAGATCCCACAGAAATGCAGAGCAGGCTTGTAATTCTTGTGTTCAGATGGTAGAGACAAGGGAGTCATCAAAGCAGTTTGGCTTGCCTGACTATGCATATTGGTAAGCTTTGTATTTAAATAAAAGACTCTGCCTTAATAGTGTGGGCAGTGACTTGGGAGGACTCCAGCTAGACATTTACTGAGTATCTACCTATAACATTTAACCAATAACCTTGGGAATTTTGTGTAAGTCCTGACCATCTGAGAGTTTATAGAATGCCCAGTCCATGGGGTTGGGGTTTAGGATGGGTCTAGGAGTTTGAGTAGTATTGAGACAAAGGAGGAGAAAGGAAGGGGTATTTAAGGCTGAGGGACATGCGTGTGTCAATGTTCAGAATACTGAACATAGAATTGCAAGACTCATCACTTAGGCTGGATTGCAGAAAGCAACAAACATTGTATAAATATCAGCTTCTTGGACACGGGGAGGTGACTGAGGGATTTTGTGCTTGAGGTGACATTGTGAGAAGGGCTGATTTAAGGGAATCAACCTGCAAGTTGTGAGAGAGTGTAGATGAGTTATTTTGTAAGCAATTACTAAGAAAGAAATATATATTCCAAAAGTTTTGAATTTGAAGTCCTTTCCTTAAATTTTAATCCAAAACAAAGTTATTATGCTTGGAAATAAATTTAAAGGGAAAAGACTCAATGAAATACAATTCTACCAAATGTCAAAGTATATTTGGGGGCCAGAAACTGGCCAGAAAGGCATAGCTTTGTGAAATAGATCAAATGTCTGGAATTGCATTCAACAAACAAGCTTAGATATTAAAGCATTCATTTACATTTATGGAAGGTAATATGCTAATAAATAATTCCTAGCTTTGCCACATTATTTGATATAACTCCTGTGTTACCACCACCATATTAAATGGTAGCAGTAAAATGAAAACAATATCTTATATTTTGTTGATGAACTCTATTGTTTTGTTACTGGGTTTGTTACTACATGGGTTCATATCACTTCATATCATTTAATAGATTTGACATATTATCAAGGCTATTGATATTTCTTCTTTGAGTGGATTTTAATGTTAGTTTACATTTGGGAGAGAACTAAAAACTCTCACTTCCAAAAAAGAGAAGTGATATGTGGGCAATACTAGGTTTTCATTAGAACTCAAGTGAGCAAGAAAGAAGAATACTCATAAAATCTAAAAACAAAACAAAACAAAACAAAAACTCTACCACATGCTTAAGAAATTGCCTCAGAAATGATTACCTATAACATTTGTCAAAGTTCTTGTGAAATGTATGGTAATTTCCAGAGGCTACAGGTGATCAATGGAGGTAATATCAAGAAAAGCCAGCCATAAATTAATTAGTTTGGAAGCAAATTCTGTAGTCTCTGAAACACTGCAGAACTTCTGGACTCTAACTTAAAGTATAAATCTTATTCAAGGTATGTAGAGTTACATGATATAGAATTCCAATCTGTTCCTAATGGCAAAGATCTGTCCCAGGACCAGAAGTTGAAGAACATGTTCATTTATGCATTGATTGAGTAAATCGATCTGAGAGACTGAATTACTGGTCATATTGATAAAATCTAACAGTGTAAATCAAGGATTGCAACCAGGCTAGAAGGGTGATGGAGGTCAGAATGCATCACTTTCAGGGTTGTCGTGAAAATTCCTTGACTTCTTACATAAATTCTAGTGGAAGAATAAAAGTACCTCACCTCTTCAACCCACAGGCCAGATCAAAGCGTTCAGATGATGCCACATACTTTTCGGTGTGGGTCCATGTTCAAATGAAATGGAACCCTTCAAAGAGCAGGTGGAGATCAAAGGAATTGTCAAAGTTCATGACCTGCTTCTGGTTCCAAAGACCTCTCAGTTCGGGTAAGTTCCAGTAGCTGAGATCAAATGATCTTCTATTTATAACCAAGTTAGAAGTGTGGGTGAAATGGTCTAGAGACAGTCTGCACAAATATCTGGCTCCTGTGTTGATTCCAAAAAATAGAATCTTATGAGGACACACACACTGACTTGAGTAAAAACGACAGACATTTTGGGCTGGGGAGATAGGACGCTGATAAAGTGTGTCTTGCACAAGCATAGGATTTCAGTTCCATCAGACAAAACCCATGTAAAAAGCCAGGCATGGTGGTATGTACCTGTAACCATAGCACTGTCTCAAAAGATGTGAGGTGAACAGCTCCTGAGGTGCAACACCAAAGGCTGACCTCTGGCCTCCATATACACACATGGATATATATTTGCACACATGCATGAACGTGCTTACTTATCTGCTCACATATACAATGACACATGGGTGAAGGTTTTGAGGATTTATATTGTGTTTTATACCTGGCAAGCAGCTTGAACCAAGGAAATTGTACAGCTAAGCACCTCCCCCTTCTGTGTGTGTGTGTGTGTGTGTGTGTGTGTGTGTGTGTGTGTGTGTGTGTGAGAGAGAGAGAGAGAGAGAGAGAGAGAGAGAGAGAGAGAGAGAGAGAGAGAGAGAGAGAGAGAGGTGGTGCATGTTTCCTTTAGGAAACACTGGGTCCTTCAACTAGACAGAAGAAAATGTAGTTGGGGGAAGGGGTAGGAAAGAGCCACTCTGCAGGTTTTTGAAGTTGGTGGTATTTTTGCATTAAATATAATTAGTTTTATAACGTTTCAAAATTTAGTTATGGCTAACCCATTTCAACTAATCTCATTACTCAATTTTATCTTTCTCCTTCTTTTCCTTTCCTATTTCCCCTTTGCAGAAACTTGCCATATATGGTGATTTCAATGAGAATGGTCCCCATGAATTCAGAGGGGAACAATTTTAGCAACTGGGCTAGACGCCTGTTCTTGTGGCATTTTGGCAAGGAATGTGGCTGATACCTTCTTTCATTCTAATAACTTTCCTGAGGCCAAGTTAAAAAATAATGGACTAAAGTTCTTTGGTGGAAGAGATTTCGAGGCAGCCTAAGATTGAGTCTGTTCTGATCTGAGGTTATTAGTAATCACCATTATGGAGGTCTACAATGAAAAAGAGCAAGTAAGGCACAGAAAAGTACAAAGTGCACCGTTTGAAGAGAGAAAAGCACCAGAAAATTTGTCATTGTTGCCAAGGCTTCTCCTGAAACAGATAGATTTACAAGAGGCCTGGTTCCCACGGGAATTAAAGGAAGGAAGGGTACCTTCAGGGCAAGACCCCACTCAACTAAGTTTCCAAATTAGGAATGGAAAAGGCCTAAGGAATTTTGTGTTTCTAAAAAATAACAAACAAAGGCAGCTGAAAATGTGAATCAGGGGGTAGCCAGACTTGATGGTATAGTTCATGTGGCTCTGGCTTTAGAGTGATGAAAGATAAATGAATAAAGGGATTGTAGATTTTTTTTTTCAATAGTTAAGGAGAGCCACTGAGGTCGGGGGGGGGGGGGGCGGGGATATGTAGCAGGGGAGTCTCTGTATGGAGGCCCTGAGAGGCCATTGTATGGAGCTATGAAAGTGAAACCTGGATTGTGTTAGAGACTTCAAGACGTTGGATGCCAGAGCCATGAGACTTCTGTCAAAGAGAGCTGCAGACAGATAGTGGAACCAGCCCAAGGGCGAGAGTATGCTGAATCAGCAAAGTCAGAGGGGTGAAGTCATGTATGCCCTTGGCTTTGGACATGGGGCTAAAGGATTTGGAATTTGCGCTGCTGGGTTTTGATCTTGCTTTGGTTCAGTATTTCCTCACTATGTTGCCATTCCTCCCTTTTGTGTTGGTAACATATATTGTATAACGTATATTGTATGTTGGAAGTATGTGATTTGGTTTTTGGTTTTTACAAGGGGTTGCAATTAAGAGATTGCCTTGAATCTCAGCAGAGACTTTGGACTTTCACACTGTGTTGAGACTGTGAAAGACTACAGGGACTTTTGGAGTTGAACTAAATCTATTTTGCATTATGATATGGCCACAATTCAGGGAGTAGAATGTGGTGGTTTGAATGAGAGGAGCCCCACACAGGTTTTTATGTTTGAGTACTTGGTCCATAGTTGGAGGAACTGTTTGGGAAGGATTAGGAGGTGTGGCCTTGTTGGAGGAGGTGAATCATGGGACTGGGCTTCAAAAGTCGCCCACCATTCCCTGTGAACTCTCTATTTCCTGTTTGTGTGTTTGTGGTTGAAGTGTGAGCTCTCACCTACTGTTCAGAGCCATGAATGCCAGCCTGCTGCCATGCTGCCTATCGTGATGGTGATAGATTCCTACCCATCTGGAACTATAAACTCCAAATAAATTCTTCCATCTATATTTCCTTGATCATTGTGTTTTTATCACAGCAATAGAAAAATACCTTATGCACCATGTAAAAGGATGGGAGCAAAGCTGGTTGTCTAAAGGCACAGAAGGATTGAATTAATAAAAAAGGCTCCAAACAGCAAAGATGACATCAGCCATGATTTAACTTAGTGATTCCTTTGTTTATTATTACTTTTTTGTTTATGTGTTGGCCATGCACATGTTTTTATGTGTCCATGCAGTAGTGTGCACATGTTTTTATGTGTCCATGCAGTAGTGTACATGTGAAGGTCAGAAGATAATTCAAGGGATTTGTTCTCTCCTACTGTGTGGACTCTAGAGACTGAACTCAGCATTGGTGGAAGTTACTTCTACCCATCAATCTGACTTGTTGGCCTAAATAGAAATTTAGTAATTTCTGTTTTATTTCTAAAGTTATTATCATGTAGGTTCTTAAACAAAAGTTATTTGGGAATTTAAATGATCTAGGTTATTATTTTGATTTTCCACAGTGTATACGTAGATACCACACTAAGTAAAATTAGCAAAATGAACACAAGAATTGTAGGAAACATATACATTACCAAAATGGTTACTGAATAAATATTTGTAGGTAAATGTGTCTTAGTACTGTATGTTCATTGAACATATACAAACAAGAAAAAAAAAACATATTTTCTGAACTACTATAAAACACTTGTTTTAAAATTAGGATTTTAAAGTTGCTTTTAATACTTTTCAAAACCTATGCCAAATGTATAGATGAGTTATATATAAATATAAAGTGAGGAATCCCTTTAATTGAAATCATTCATTATACCTTGAGATTATTCAAGAAAATAATTTTTATAAGACCACACATCATTATTACAATAAAAATATTTATTATAAAATTATCACATTTTTTGGCATATAACCTAAAGATAAAAATGTAATCCACACATTAATAAGTTAAGTGGGCCTGGGCATTCATATCTATCCACTAGAGTCTAAAGTCTCCCATGGGTTTACAAATAACAGGGAAGACTGTTTCAATTTAATTTACACAGTTGATGCTGCTGAGCTCCTAAAGATTTTCTTTACTATTTTAAACATAGGTCACAGTGTTTGGGTTATTTAACCAAATGCCTTAGTTCTTTGGTAAACACAAGTATTTATATGCGCAAAGGTACAGCTGAAATTTCAATAAAAAAAAAACAACAACAATAATACAACAGGTAGGCTAAATGCTAGCCTTTTTGTGTGATCAATTGAGGCAGGAATCACAGTCCTACCATCAAAGTCACTGACCAGGACTCTAAAGATAAAATCTGAAATTCAAAACATACAGTTGTGGCTTCTGCAGCCATAGCCAGAAGCAGCTCAGTACTAGGTCAGCATGAAATGAAATACCAATTTCGAATTCCCTGTCCCACAGGACTCGTGATTTTACAACTCAGAAAAAGATTCAGTGGTAATTTGACACAAATGAATTTATTGTCTCACAAAGCCCCTGTCTTGTAAGAGTAAGACCCATTTAGGAAGCTAAACTGCTTTCCAAGACACCAGTTTATCCTTCTCCCTACCTAGGAAAAACACAGGAGATTCTTTGGAGGAGCCCGTGGGGACAATAGGAAAATGCCTTCCTCTGCTTCCTTCCTTCCCTCTGTCCAACCCTTCCCTTGTTCATTGTTTTTTCCTTTCTTTTCTTGGATATGCAGATCATCCATACCTGCCAATTTAATCCTTCACTCTCCTGGGCACCACGCACAGCACAGCTTTTAGTAGATAGTTCTCAATGTCTCCATGATTCACAAGTGACATAATCCTGGTATGAGAACTTTTTGCTTCCAGACTACTCCATTAAAAAACCAAAGCCAAAACCAAAAACTCCAAGAAGGATTTAAATTTTAACACTCTCAAGCCCATTGGCAACTAGAAATTTGAACAAATTTGTTAATATTGGAATGTAGGGAATATAATTAAAATATAAATGCAAATATTTTTGAGCCTAGATAGTATATGTTCTTAGATTCTTTACCACTTCCAGTTAGAGAACATCCATTCCTTCCCAGTTAAGTTCTTAATATGTGATTTCTTTCTCTAATATGGGTTTTTCCATATATACTCTTTGGATCACTTTGACAATTTATCTCCCTTTCCAACCCAACTTCCATGATTCAGTGCATATTTAACAATTCACCCAAGTCTAGGCAATGGCCAAAAAGCACCGGCTTATGGGGTGCAGCCCAAACAAGAAAGGCTGCCTGATACTGGAGCTGTCTTGCCAAAGAAGCTTTCTTCCAAGTTTGTGCATAGGCCGCAATGCCTAGGCTGCAGCTCAATGCAAAGTGCTTTGGCATCTTCCATCCTGTTCTTTCTAGAGCATATCAACACCCATAAAATGCACATTTACATAATTTCTAGTAACACTCTAATCTTTGTGTGGCAGGAAAACACCAATGTCTCAATAATTGATGTTCACTGAACACCAATGTACTTGGATGGCAACAAGAATTCTAAGCCATCTACCTGCTGAAATTGCAAACCTCAAATCCCGTTCTTGTTGAGAAAGAGATGTAACTCAGAAATGTAACTTCAGTATTTGCAATAATCATGAGTCATTCTGCATTGCCACATGAGGAGTAAGTAGGTCACCTGCTGTCTACTGGAGTCCGGCCGGCCCTGACCTCTCCCAGGTCACACAACCGAGCTCTATCCCTCATTGGATCAATGTCTGTCCTAGCATTTGTTTTTGCTTTTGTTTGGCGGAGACAAGAGTCCACACACACTACAGCACTGCCATAGACCCACTTTGATCCCAAAAAGTGTCCCACGTGTTTCTCTTCACACTGCCACCTTTTCCTTCGCCATATTTTTTGGTTCCCTGCTTGGGATGCACCAGTCATCAGCTTCTGAGCTCATCTGATAGTGTTTGAAGGCTGACTTGTTAAAGACGGGGAGTTTTTCCACGGACTCAGAAGATAAAGCCTAAGAGGAGAGTAGACAAAATATCAATTAGAGAAATTATGCATGTCTACTTTATTATTCAAAATACATTTGGAGGTCTGATTTAAATATTTAAATACTCTCGTTTAATTGACTTTGTAGTAAAAATATGCCAAATCCATGGTGTTGCAGGTATTTTACAAAATAAGACTAAAAAACTATCATCTTTATTCCATAGCAGCTTAAAGGAGATGTGGGATTGGAAATTTGGGCACAGATTTTGTGTTCACTACTTCCACATGATTTTGGGGGATCTTTGATGTAATGGAGTTGAAGGAGAAAGCAATTTTTCCCAGTGAGAAACCTGTGTATCTCTAATGGAGACCTAAGACGATACTATTCATCTATTAAAAGGTGCTTTCCCTCCAGCTGGAACATTTTTGCCGATTTCACGAAAGAATACATAAGTAACTGTTTCAGACAGACAAAGAGTACTTCAGCACGTAACGCCAATGAACAAGATGGAAGCCTCGATACTCGACGTTGCAGTTCCTACCATCCGTAAATAAATCTTCAGTTGAAATAGTTGGCAAATGACAAACGGAACTGGGAAGGAGATCTTAACCAACACATGTAGGCTTTCTCTGGGACAGAAAAACATGTACCCAGTTTTGAAATTCAAACAGGAAGTGCCTGGCACCCCACTGACAGGTCATCAGCAATCTCTTTCCTGGGTTTTAAATAGGGTCAGCTTAAGGTGACCGAGGTCTTGATTTTGATTGTTTTAGTCTGAAACATCGATAGCACGGATTACCCACAAGGCTGAGTAACACAGAACTCTAGCTACCCTCACAGATGTCAAGAGAAGTTGTCTGGAAAAGGCTCACACCAGTGTGCTGCCACTCTGAGGCTTCATCTATGTCTGAATCTCTTGAGGCAGGTAGCATGGCTGAGCTTTCTCTTGGGTAAGCTGCATGTTAAGTGTGCACACGCCAAAAAGGAAACTTTAGTAACGGCTGTTACTGAGATGAATTCAGTTTGAGGAGTTCTCAGAGGACTGGAGAACTCAGAGAAATAACCGAAGCCATAAATTTAAGAAGGTGGTTTTCTACCAAGTTCAGAGCATACCTTTAAGTAGATGATGGCGTCTGTCCCATAGCCTGACATAGAGTAGAGATTCAGGTCTCCTTGAAAATACTTGGCATAGAGACGAGAAATTGGCAAGCCATAACCAAAACCAGCCTGGAGGCAGAAGATCAAGTGTTAATAAAACAGTAGGCACGCCCACTGGAATATAAAATTGGGATGAGCTAGTATCCTCGCTCAAACTCATGTTTAAGAGCCAAAATAAACACTTTCTCCCAAACAGAGGTCCTTAGGATCTTCACTCTAAGGTTAGGTAGCTTGGTCATAGTTCTCATATCCCTGAATGCCTATTTAAGGAGATTGACTAACTTGCCTAAATACTTTCCTATCATTCTCACCCCACATTTAGAACTAGGTGGCTGGGATGACTTCAGCCATATCATACCAGAGGGGCATTCCGTGAATTGTCCATCACAGGTGTTGGTGCAGTGGAGTACGTGTAACTGAAGAGGCGGTCAGTGATCCTCAGAGGAACGCCGCCTCCTCGGTCCGAAATCTGAAACAGGCAAGCAAATCCGTCAGTGCTGTTCTTTAGCAGCAGTCGGCACTTGTCCATAGAAAAAGGTCTTCCTTTCCTTTAAAAGCCGCCTGGCACACATGACTTAATGGAAAACCATATTATTATAGGTCCCCTTTAGTTCTCTCTAGACAGAACCCAAAAGAGAAGCAGGGAGTGGTTACCTTGATTGTGAGGTCTTCTTTCCCCAAGACGACAGTTGCCTCGACCGGTGTCAGGGAAGGGCGATTTTCCTGATGCTCAACTGTGGCCCTCATAGCATTCTAAAGACAATAAAACCACAAGAATTCAATGGGGGAAGAAGGAGAGACAATAAATAACCGGTTTTATGTTGAAAATAAAAGCAGCAGAGGGTAATTCAAAGTTCCTATTTCTTAAGTGAGTGATAAAACATCTCTGTAAATATAGCCGTTTATGAATGTGTCATGTAGAATGTATAATGAAAAATCTTCATTTACCATGTAATATAGCTCCTGGGAGTAATGCCTAATGGAAAAACAATTCTGCTAGCTGTCAAGTTCTTATTTGTAAGCTTAATTTAAATGTAGAAATTGGTTTTTATAGGCCATTTCCTAGTGCTCTATTTTTCTGTCTTTCCATTACATTTTATATCCAACACCAAAGACTATTACATAAGGAATGAACAGTGAATCGTTGAACCAATTTATTGGCTTTTATAAAACTTGCTGGAAAAAAAGGTTGTTACTATTTAAAAGGACAGTCAATAATTCTAAATTAAATTTCTATTTGCATTTGAATATCATTTTAACTTTCACAAGTGATGGCAGACTAACTCTCTGAGTTAGAGCATTCAATTAAAAGTAAATTAAATCGATGAAGAAGGATCACGTGTACTTTAATACAGAATCAACTAACACATGCTTCCCAGGGAAATGCCCTGTAGGTAAAGTCTCACTTTATTAGACTATTTTCCTTTCTGATTATCCTTTGGTATCTCTATATAATACCAGATATTCACTGAAGTGAAGTAAAAATAGATCAGTTGTTCATAGTTTAATCAATACATCATCTCAAAACATTAGACTAAGTTAGGAAACAGTACATTCTGGTGTTACGTTAGTATTAGAGGCAGATTTTACTTTTTAAAGAAGATTTCCTCCTCCTGTCAATCTATAAAATCATCGTGAAGAATATCACAAACTTCAAGTGATTCTTATTTTTCTGGTTTCAGTTCAAAATATTAGTATGATCTTAGGATGCATCAAAGGATTTGCTATCAGTGTTTAGTTACCAAGACTAGAGACATTTAATTCTTCAGTGCACTAGAAGTGCAAATTCTTGGACCCACAGATTCTAAACATTTCTATGCACCTGTCTTATCAAGGCCTGTAGATGGTTATGACACACACTGTTTGAGAATCAGGGTCCTGCAGGCTGGGTAGAAAGTATGGGCAGTGGATAACCATCATGTCCTTAGAAATCCAGAATAGTGGACACCACTCCAGACCTGCATCAGAATTTTTCATTTTAATGCAGCCTACACATGATTCATATTCATGCCATGGGATTGGCTGTTCTAGTTTCAGAATGTGGCCCACCTACAGGACCTATACCTTCGAGTCTACAACTGGAGAGTCTATGGTATGGAGGCTGCAAGACTTCATTCTCTAATGCATTCATCCCACGACCTCCTTTAAAAAAGTAAATGACTAGTGTTTTGCTACACATCTGAAGAAGTGATGGGGGCCATCTTCTCCACTCTTCAGTACTGAGATGAGCCATATTGTGTATTTTCAAGTACATTGTTTACTGTGGTCTCTGTGAACTATCTCACCAAAGTATCCTTAGGGGAATATACAGAGGCTCTTATTTAATGGGAAATGATAAAGCTGTAAGGATAGACCCATTACTGCTGTGAAATATCATACCTTGAATAGTTCAAAGAGCATATGATGCAGGTGAGAAGGAACATACACGATGTGAATTGGTTGACCCAGAAGTTTTCCTAGAAACAAATTCAACTCATTAGAACTGAGAAACAAATATTTGGCTGAAATGAACCTCTGTGTATGTTTGGTTAATGTTTTAGTTACAGACAAGCTTTGGATAAGTGCCATTTTCCCCACCTGCAAATTGTGACTTAGAACATTCACTTTTAAATAGTAAAGACAGCTGGCTTATTTTCAAAATGCTGTTCCAGCTGCTACCTAGTATTCAAGATTAATGCTTGCATTTCTCTGCAAATGTAGTCGTAGTTGACTGAAGTGTGAGGCAGTAGTATAAATAAAGTTACATAGACTTCTACTTTCGACATGTTTGAACTATACAATTTTAGTGTTAAAATGAAATGCATTTGAAGGTAGAAGGAATAGCTATGCTTATAACATTAAAATTAATGGTAGTTATATTTTTCATATTTTAATGCATATTAAATTACAAGATCTTTTTATCACCCAAAAAATTAAATCTTAGAGGCTAAGTGTGTTTAAGCTTCACCAACAGGCTAAAGAAAACAGAAATAAAAACCTCATGATACTGTTCGAGAAGAAAAATAGAAGTATTCTTTGATGTCCCAGGCCTGGGAAAAGTCTGAATGAGTAAACACAAGGAAGGTCTGGCACAATCCTGCCTTTGTTTTGTCCAACAGTGCAAGCAGTTTATCTGCAAGTATAATGCAATGCTGCCTACTCTGAGTTAGTTTGTCATTACGACCCCCCTGGTTTTCTCTTAGTGTTCACTCACATTTCAATGTCCTCGGTCTATGAGTTAGGCCACTAATAAATGTTACTGTATAAACATTACTTGGAAAAACATAAACTTAGAGTGGAAAGGGAAGATCATTCCAATTTAACTCTGCCTTGATCTGAGAAGCTACTCTCTTCTGCAATAGAAGAGAGTAATATAAAAATCAGCCCTGTTATCGTTCATGCAATCACTTCCACGTGTGAAGACCCTATCTCACCAGATAGCATAGACTTCAAATTTTGAAGTATATTCCATTTCCAAATAGAAAACATTTTTAAAATTGTGGTAAGAACAATCAATGTGAGTTCAAGTATATTTGAAAACTTCTTATGTGTATAATACAATACTGTTAACTTTCTCCAGAATGTATTCATCTTACACAACTGAAACTTTATACCTGTTCAAAAGCAAACCTTTATCTCTTCCCCCTGAGCCTTTCACAAGCACCGCTGTAATCTCCACTTGTGTGACTGTGACCAACCTGGGTTTCCATCTCACATGACTGGAATCGTGCAATATCTGCCATTCTGTGTCTATCTTACTCCCTTTAGCACAATTTATAAAGTATTTTTGTTCCCTGGTCCTGTAAATAACTTTTTGAGAAGGATAGCTCCACTGACAATATTTTCTATACTTCAGATATCCTCATTCTTCATATTCCACTTTTGATTTAATTTTTGAGTCTCATATATGTTTAGCTGGCCTGGAGCTTGAGATGTAGGAAGGACTTGAACTCCTCCACTTCTCGAGAGCTGCAGCTGCAGGCACCATGCCTGGGATTATCTTACATATTTATAGTAAGCAGTCTTTTCCTGACCTAAGATGTTAGAGTCTAGGTACATCTCTGTTCAAATGGCTGTTAGCAAGTAATATGCACAGTTGAAGCTTTGCAGCTGCTTAAAAAAACAAAATAAAACTTCTTTTTACAAATTCTAAGCAAGCTCAGGAGAATAAAAAGAACACAAAATCTGCTTTATATTTACAAAAGAAAAAACAGTAATACTAAATTTTGCATCAGTTTACTTGTATCTTGCAGCTAGCTTACCATTTACTTGTGTGAGCTTTAATTCTGGTGATGTCAGATAATACTGATCGCAGAGCATCTTGGCACACTCAAAGGCATCTGGAATAGAAATTTTTCATAACAATGAAATAAATTTATTCCAAGTACACTTGTCAAGTGATATTCAATGTGTTTACCACCCTTAATCTAAAATTCTATTCACTGGAGAATTGGTTTATGTGTATGAAAAATGTCTTTTTAATACTTTATTAAAACAGTATTTTATTGGAGTTGTACCAATAGCAATATGTGCACTTCAGAAATCAAACACAATATATAAGAATATGGCACATGGACTACTTATGTTTAAATTTTTTATGATACTATAAATGAGTGTTTACACTCCTGACACTCAAAAGCAAGAGACCTTGTTGCCAGAATTCATAAGGCATAAACAGAAGATGGTGAACACAAATTCATTTACAGAATAACCAACATTACAGATTTGCC
The DNA here is from genome assembly GCF_049852395.1 of Peromyscus maniculatus bairdii. Lineage (NCBI taxonomy): Eukaryota > Metazoa > Chordata > Mammalia > Rodentia > Cricetidae > Peromyscus > Peromyscus maniculatus. Next base: position 20,776,721 of record NC_134854.1, on the reverse strand, counting down.
AACCATGTATTATACATTTTCAATAAGAGAAATACAGAAGTCTAGAAATTACCTTGGACCACTGCTACCACATCACAGTTTGGGTCGATGCTTCCAATGTGGCTTGGGTTTCCTGTCTTTGAGTCACTGAATATGAGGACTGTTAAAAAATGAAAACAAAAGCATGGTATGAGAAACAGGGCAGTGATTAGAACCGCCATGAAGAAAGGCTGTGGGTCTCAGTTATGGGCACAGCCTCAGCATGGCTTGTATGCAGCACCCTCCAGACCGACTGTTAAAAAGGCCACTTACTGTGCTGGTTCATCAGCATCCTCGTAGAAATGCGGTTCATATAAAACCGGTCCAAAAAATACTGAAGATTTTGGTTGGTAACTGGGTCAACTGTACAGGTGTCTTTATACTCAAGGATCCCTTGAGCCATCGTAGGGACCACATTATGATGTCTGTTTCGAACTTTGATGAGTGTGTCTACAAAGCTGAGCCAGAACATTTATGGTTAGTGGACATTAACGAAGTTTCCCATGTGTCTCTTCCTTAAGTTACTTAAGAGAAAACTAAAGCTCTTTTTGCAGCCCCAGCCCCAGAACAGATGATTATAAAATGCTGGGTGAAGCTTCTTCCAGACTTTTACTACACCTTCTTCTTCTGTAGCAGAAGAGGCAGTTTCATGAGAGGGTTTGTGTTTCTGGATTCCATGTAAAAATAATTAAAATCAAAGACAATTCTACCACGCCATCATGGAAAATAAAACCCTTGAAGTTTCTTGGCATATTTTTTAAAAGATAGCTATTTAGCTAGTTAGAAATTGTCATGCAAAAAGAAAATAGGAAATAACCAAAAAGTCCATTAAAATTATGTTACAGTAAACTTTCTTTCAAATACAGTCTTTGGACTAAATTTAAAGTAAATATGGAATTTCTTGGAAAGCAAAAACTGTAAGTTTTTATATTTGTTGACATGTAGCATTAATTTCAGCTCTATATTTCTTCACTTCTAAAACCACCAAGCCAAAATTTGTAAGGACTAGCAATTTACTGTGAAAGATTGAACTTTTTAATTTAAGCTGAAAAAGATCTGTGAGGTGTGTCCGGAAGGACTCAGATGTGTAAACATGAATTCTCACAAGGAAAGCTTACTCGGCTAGAGCTTTCTGGTCTTCTGGGCTCTTCTCATGGAACTCCACCAAGTCCATCAGGCTCTGGATGTACCTGTTAGGGGAGAAGCTTTGAAATGAATGTCAGATGCAAATAAACAGTTACAAATAAAATGCATTTTGAAACCACTGGAAAAAGAAGAGGAACCACTCTGTTTAAAACTGAAACTTTCCTTCAGGATGTTTGGGAAAGAACGTGTTAAGATATGGTCTACAGAGCAGGATCCAGGACAGGCTCCAAAGCTACAGAGAAACCCTGTCTCAAAAAACCAAAAAAAAAAAAAAAAAAAAAAAGGATATATTTTTTTTAAAGCTGCAATTTTCTACCCTCTACTTTCCTGGCCACTTTGGTTGGCAGATGTTTTCATTTCTTCTACTAAAAACCCTCATAACCAACTTTTAAGAAAATGCTTCTTATTTTTTCAGACTGTCCTCTCCAGGAGAGCCAGAGTCTTGACAATGAACATATGGACTGCACATATGTTTCAGACTGTAAAGACCATATCATATTTCTTCAGTCACTGGATGGAATGCTGGGCAGTCAATAGACTAGGGCAGGGCTTCTTGTCTACCACTATCTATAGCACAGATCTGCCCTCGAAAACTCTGCTTGCTAGGCATCAGTATTCTTAGTTTAAAGACAAAATCATAGGAACTGGCATTAAATACTGGTCATGTGCTTTGTGTGTATTAGTTTAAGTCTTTAAAAAATAAACTACTTCATTTAGTTATAGGCAACAACTCTTGTAACAATGGGTGGGGTAGCTGAGGTAAGAGAAGGTTTAAGACACTCACTAAGACACCAAGGGAGCTGCAGAGGCAGAATTTGAACCCAAGGCTCACTTTGCTAGTTGCCGATGAAGAACAAGAGACTCTCTCTAAACAGCAGACATCCTGATCTATTTCTAGGTAATGGATTGCTTGTGCAACTTTAGATTCCATCCTCTATTATGTAAAGCACAAAATAAAAACTACATATATTGCTTATTTTTCAAATTTATCCCATAAGTCAAAATTACAATTGTAATGCAAGTTGGGTATGTGGTACATGCTTATAAACCCAGCAGCTGGGAGGTGAAAGCAAGTAGAGAGGACGTCAAGGTCATCCAAAGCTATATAAAGAGTTCCAGGAAGCCTGTGGTATGTGAGATCCTGTCTTGAAAAACAAACAGCAAGGGAAAAAAAAATCAAAAACAGAAATAAAAGCACAACCCCATCATCAAAATAAAGGGGCTTGATTTTTTTTAGGAGATTACAAAAGTCTATTCATATATTTATATCTATCCTAATGATAACCTGCCCTAAGTTAATACAAATTTATTTCGAACTTTCAAAACTCTTCTGTTAAGACAACCTGTTGTCTGAGTATGATGTTAACACTGCATAAGAAGTGGTACTCAGGTAACTTCTAAAGCCAGAGACTTCAAAACAGTGTGCTCCTTACCAGCTCTTCACCAGCTGCACGGAGGGGGTATTCACCAACCGGTCAGGGAGGATGTCAATTTCCTTCAAGATATTGGCTAGTCTCACGGGCAATTCTTGCCGCAGAAAAGAAAAAGAAGTTCTTTCACAGGCATTTTCTGAACCTGCAATGGATAAAACATGTTCAGTTGGGTTGGGGGGGGGATAGAAAATAAATAACCAATATAAAGGAGATTGAAAAATGATATCTTAACCACAGTTAGGTTAGTGTTTACAAATACTTTGGGAATAGATAACTTCAGTATATTTTTCTTTCTATTTTTCCCCCTTTTCCTTCTTTTAAGAATGACCAATATAGGGGAATTACTGTTTATTTTCTTGCCAAAAAGAATTTACTCTGGAGAAGTCAGACCACTTTCTAGTTGTTTCTATCCACATGAGCAGGGACAGCCTGTACCACAAACTCAACAACACTGTCTAACGAGCATGGACTAGACAGGGACTGGGTAGGAGACAAAGGAGTTTCCAGACTAGCAGTAAACAATACCCCATCAACGTATTGAAATGTTCCTATGGCATTGCTGCAGACAGGGATTAAACCAGTTTTTATTTTAGTAGTACTGTAAACATTTGTAAAACAAGGCAAAATGGTAAAGATGTTTGTTAGGCATGCTAAGAGGTAGATGGGGTTGATGTGTGTGGGGGTATGGGTTAAATCTATCAATCTGAGGTGTTTATGTTATTAGGAAGTTGTATATTGGGAAGAAGGAAGGAAGTTTCAAGTACATTATTAAAATGGTGGCTGAAAGCAAACCCATATATATGTATACATTTCAACTCATAAAGATCTAGACAGCAAGAAGAGGAACGTGGAGTCGAAGCTGAGTAGGGTTACAAATGAGCTACACTTGTAGTACAAACTGTCAGAAAGTAGCCAGACTTGGACACTGCAAGGTGCACAGCCTTTTGAGGCTCCCGAGCTTCTCGGCCAAGTGGACCTCAGTTGTCCTAGTCCTGAGCTCAGCCCTTCTTATCCTGGAGCCTCCCCGGCCTCAGCACCACCCTCCTGGGCCCCACGTCTCCTCTCACCGAAGTCCAGCAGCTGCTTCATGGACAGCGGGGACGGGCTGTAGCGGGAGAACAGCTCGACCTCCCTGGGGACCAGGCCGGCGCTGCCCAGCGAGCTGGCGCTGCGCATCACGAAGCGGGCCGCCTTCATCCTGACGCCCACCTAGGCTGCGGGTGGCTGGGACACGTTGGTGAGCAAGGCTGCGGGGCAGGAGCGCTGTGGGGCGGGAGCAGCTGCGCTGTGGGCTCAGGGTCCCGGTGCTCCAGGCTGGGTGACTGGCTGACTCTCAGGTCTTCCCACCTCCCGCCGTCTTTTATTTACCTCCCACCCCCCTCCGCCCTCCCCACCTCAAATCCAGCCGGGAGGAGTCACTGGGACTCTGAACTTGGGGCCACACCAATCAGCTCAGAGGAAGAACTTTGGGCCCCGCCCCTTGGCCACGGTCACCAGAAAGGCCTGGCCCGGTGACCCTAGAGCGGCGCAGCTCGGGTGCCCTGGGCTGCCAGGGGCAAGGGTGGGAGGGAGCCCAAGGAGGGGGGCACAGCCGGCATCTGGGACGAGTGGGGTGACGTGGGCTCGAGGTTGCCCCCCTGGGACAGGTCCCAGGTCGCCAGGGGCTTCAGGCCCGCCCAGACTCGTCCTTGTTTACAACTCCGGAGCCGTCTCAATGTCATGCATTCCTCGCCAGAAACTGTTTCCAAGAATCTCGGCTCTGAGAGTCTATTGGTGCTTGCTCAGAGCGGGACTTTTACAGTAGCCAGTCATCTGCTTAGCAGAGGATGGGCTTCCCTGCTATTGGACCGCGAAAGGAATGGCCACACTATACTTTGCCCCACTTTCTTCTTAGCAAACAGTCCGCCGCTGCAAGTTTAGAAACTACTCTAAATAGGTTTATTATTCTTGGCAGTTGCGGGGAGGCCCGATCGTTTCTCTCATGTAACACTTTCTGCATGTTAGTTAAATGCAAAATAAAAAAGGACTGGCTGCCGTTTGACTGACTCTGTTTTCCTCCCGTCAGAGAATTTTTTCACCCGCTCTTTGACTGAGGCATTTTGGTCTGCTCTCGAAGCGCCCCCCCCCCCCCCCCGACTCCAAAAGCTTTTTCTTCATTGTTTGGCTACCCTGCTTCCAAATGCGGCCCTTGTCACTAGCAGTCATTGTAGCATATTGCAGTTGTTTGGCTCTTTGGCATCTGTCCCTGACAGAGATTTGGGCTCTGTCTAATGCTCAGTGCGTCCTACCCCACTTTACTGCTCAATATTTGCGCAGCTAATGGCTGCTGTTGAAACATATTAGCCTGTCATAGAAGTCTCCCCTAACCTCTTCCGCCCTTCCATCGGCTCTGAATGGACAGCAGACTGAAGCCAGTATTTGGGGAAGCTGGTAACGACTTAGTTACAAAGCTGGAATCGGAACTAAAGAGGGGACAAGGGACGTTTGTTTTCAAAGGTCCGGGTTAGCCTTTGACCCTTGCATTTAAGCAGAATGGGGTGTTCTGGAAATCATGGGTGACCCTAGGGCGTTCTCACTCTTTGCATTTTTGTCTATGAGATCTTACCTAGTCACAGGACTGATTTCCAATTTCTGCCTCCAGTGTAAACTCAGCCCCTGGAGTCAGACTCCAGTCTTCTACTGCTTATTTGATGTCTCCATTCACATGTCTAGCATCAATTTTTATCTTCTCAAGTCCATCACCATTCCTGGGGATCTGATCTGGTCCTGACAAACTCCGTGTTAACTTGTGTGACATGGTTAGAGACAGCACACTGGCTTGCCTCCCATCTCCCATCTCTGTCTATCTATCACCTATAGATCCTAGCATTTATGCTTGCCCTTTCACCCAGGCCCTTTGCTAGATCTATGGAAAAAAAAAAACCTGTGAAGACATTCAACATTCATATTTCTCTGGTAATTAGGGTATGGCATGGGTTCTTAAAGACACTGAGAAATAATTTGGAGATGAATGAAAAGACATCAGCAACTGTACTTTGGTGGGAAAAAAAAAAGAAAAAATGGCCAAACTAAATGTAACTTAAAGCACCTCAGCGTCAGCACTTATGCTAAAGGATTCTAGGCAACACTGAGCTTGCATATAAACATCCCCAGAACTCACCAGAATCCTACTTAATCTGGAGCTCTGGCAATCAAAGATGTGTCTAGTAGGTCAAAAATGAAACAAGACTCTTTGATGAAGCAAGTGAACGTAAGGTAAAGGGTTCCTTTTCATCCTGCACTACATCCCATGAAATGAAAGTACACACTCCCATTTCTTTTCATCTATGAGATAAGGCATAAGCAAAACTTCATACTATAAAGGACAATATTTTAATCTGGAGAGGCAAGGAAACTGTGTATGATACGTAGGTCTCATTTAGAAAGTAAGTCCCATTCTTTCCAGCTCATTGTGTGCTCAGCCTTACTTACCCTGTGGTGTTGTGAGGTGATTAAGGATCAGGTGGAGTCATATGATGCCCGCAGAGACGGCTAAAGGCTAAGTGTGAACCGAGGTCACCAAAATTTTGTCGCCATGCTATCCCATCCAATATTTACCAGGTTGCTCTCAACACACTGCATTCTTTTCTGCCATTCCTGTGTGATGGTAACTGTTGTTATTATTGGCAACACTGGTGGTAGCTGAGCCGGAAGGGTCAGGTCAGGTTTTCACCTAGTTGGCAAATGTGCCATGTAATATCGTGAATAGAGAGTGGTCTGGGATCTCTATGCTCAGATGGACTACAAATTTTGGAGGGAATTCAGTTGAGACAAAGGTGAGACACAAAAATTATTTGGGAAACATGGAGGTGAACCAATTCATGTGTTCATTTGAGTAAACATAAAGCATAAGAAATTGACCATCTGAGTCACTGCTGGGAAGGGGGAAACCATGCCACCTCTTTATGGAACCTGCTGGATACAACATCCCAGGGTCAAATGTAGGATTCTGTATAGTATTAGCTGTACTTTCACCTACATTAAATTGTTCTGCATTCTTTGTCTGACAAAACTCTAATAATACAATGCGGTTAGGGGAGCTTTGAGAATGTAAGTTCCAGTTTGACCAAAGGTTTGGGAGGGTCAAATTGATAAAATGGATCAAAATCCTTAAAGAGAAGCCTGTTAACTTTTTCCTCATTCTAGGGGCATAATCCAAGGAAGCAATGAACACACACACACACACACACACACACACACACACACACACACACACACACACCAAGAAATCCAAATCCATAATGGAAAAGTTAGCAGATTGATCATAGAATACTTATAGTTAAAAGATGACCGGCAAATTTGAAGAAAATATTTACAAAATATGTAACAGATAAATGGTGATTTCAAAAACAGCTCTTTCATTAGGATAAAAACAGTCATGGTTGTGGACTTGGATAGGGAACTAGTCACTACTAAAGCAAATGGACACTGAGTCTTTCCATTAAGTTAGATTAAGAGATATAAAGGAAATGCACATGAAGAACATATGAGCTGGAGTGGCCTTGGACTGGTGGTCATGGACAGTCTCCTGGAGAGAACGATGAGTGAGGTAGAGTAGCTTTCTGTTGGGCATGCCTGAGAATGCTAGTGAAAGCATATTGGGGTAGATAATTGGGTAGACCAGGGCCTAATATTTCTTCCAGTTCTGATCACTCAGAAGACAATAGGCCTAGGAGCTCAATTAGGTGTCTTGGTGGCTGCAACGTCACCTACTGTTAAGTGCCTCAGACTTACAGTGGATGACCGAAATCAATGGTCATTTATTTTTAAATTTATGAGACTGTCATTTAATCCACAGCGTAAAAGCTAAAACTAAAGGTATTATGGCAACAATCTAGAAGGACGACTCAATCAATGTGCCATAGGCTCTGGAGAGGCCCATGGTGCCAGGCAGCAGCAATGCTGTTGAGGCCAAGGACATCTGCAGGGAGAGCTAAGTTGGTGATCAGGGACTTCAGTCTCTTAGAACTGGTATTTAGGATGATCTTAGAAGGATGAGTAAGACTGGCAAACGACTGGCAGGTAATGAGGAAGGATGTTTGAGTCTTGATAAACCACAGGTACTGAAGCGGCAGACACACGAGAGAATTAATGGCTAGGTTAGTCTGCCTATTGCCTAGAGCATCCTGAGGGAAGAGGGGATGGGAGGTTGTGCTGCTTGCTCAGATTTATTAGCAACAATTAAATTCCATTAAACTTTATTGCGGACTTACTGTGTAACAGGTACCAAGACAGATGCTAGAGCCATAAAGATAAAAATTGGACAGTTAATGCCAACTAGGATGGTAGAAAGATATGTGAGTAATCTTGACAAAAAATGTCACCAGTTATGTGTGAATGTGGAGCAAGCAGTCAGGGAAGACATCCTTGGGGGAGGCAACATACCATGTGTGTTTTAATGCCTCATATACAGGCAAGGGAAAGGGTATTGGAGTAGAGAGGAGGAAGACTAAGGGGAAGCCTCTGTGTTTGTAGGATCTCTGCACTTCATCAAAGACCAGAATGTAGTTTACTTAGTTTATTAAAGTTCTCTTGTGTTCTCAGTCTGTGCTACTGGGAGGGAGTGATTTCATCACTGAAAGCAAGACCGTTGGTAGAGTCAAGCAGATGGGCTGGGCTGACTGGAGGACAGCTCAAGTGATGAGCGTGTTTGGGAATGTGTTTGTTAATGAGAAACCGTGGGAGAGTCCTAACTACCAGTGAAGGGAAGATGAGGACTCAGAGGTCACCCAGCCACTGCTGAAAAGTGACGTGGTTGTGGGTTCCATTCCCAGAATCGTCACTCAGAGCTTTCTGGGTCAGGCTTTTGTCTCATTCTCAACTTTCTGACACACATTTAGACTCCAGTGCTTCACAACACAAAAAGGCCAATGCATTCTTCTTTTTGCCCTCGTGACTCCAAACCAATCAGAAAAGGAAAGAAAGAAAGAAAGAAAGAAAGAAAGAAAGAAAGAAAGAAAGAAAGAAAGAAAGAAAGAGAAAGAAAGAAAGATAGAGAGAGAAAGAAAGAAAGGAAGGAAGGAAGGAAGGAAGAAAGAAAGAAAGAAAGAAAGAAAGAAAGAAAGAAAGAAAGAAAGAAAGAAAGAAAGAAAGAAAGAAAGAAAAAGGATCCTGAGGCTCTTGACATATCTGTAGTTAGACAAGAAAAATGTTTGCATCTTCCTAACTTATTATTTTTCTCCCAAGAGTTTTTCAATTACATTTGATTTTTGCTTTTATGTAACAATGAGGGAAGGCGAGCACCAGAAATGAAAAATTAACCAAAGAAGAAAAATAAATGTATAGTAAGCAAACAGAAACCTGCTCAAAGATAAAAGATTTTAATGCATAATTTTTCTACCATTAGATTGGCAAATAAACAAAGGGGGCTGATGGAATCAGCTGGCAAGGCTTTGGCTAGGTGAGCACTATTTGATGTTTGTATTGGTGTAAAAACGGCCATTAGTTGAGCTAATGGAAAGCATAGTAATGATTATCCTGATTATCCTTTTAATTCCAGCGGTCTACCCCTCAGCTTTAAGTGCAGAGGACTTGAAGATTAATGTATAAAATAACCCATTGTAGCATTACCTGCAACAACAAAAATCTCAGAACCTGCCTACTTTGCTGAAATGAAATGCAGCCAATGTAGTTTGTGAGGTAAAACTTTGCAGCAGCCCTGGAGGTCTGCCACTCAAACCTTGTTTCTATGAAAAGCTTACTGTTAGTTTTGGGCCATGGGATTAGCTGATAGCCCCTGAGCTATAACACCCTGAGGACCTTTACAAGATGTGAATTGAACAGTGACCTTTCCAAAGATCTCCAAATGCCCATATGCCCATCCCAGGTCTGCTGATGCCCATCAAAGCCTATCCTGCTCAATTCTGCTTACCATGCCTCCTTTCCTGTCTCAGGAATCAGGTATGTGTTATACTTAGGAATTCCCCTACTCTTCTCTGCTTCCTCCCTAAGGGGAAATGAGATCACAATGCCTTTCACCCAGGTAGGAGATGGAGCCAACACTTCCCACAGGAGTCCCACACTTGGCAGGGAGAGATTATTTCCCAGGGCACCAAGGGGTGTGTGTGTGTGTGTGTGTGTGTGTGTGTGTGTATGTGTATTAGAGATTTGCATGCTTGGCAGCCAGAGTTCAGAGTAATCCTATACTGGGACTTTGGTTTGTGGAGTTTGAGCTATTCAAACAGGAAAGGACAAGTTTAAGCCCTACACTTCCCTTGCTAAATCAATACAATGAAATAGAGCCTCTTGGAGGAGTTTGTGGGGGTATCATCCATACTTAGGGAAGCTGGTATCATATTTCTAATCACATTTTCATGCATATGTATTCATGTATGGAAATCGGTGGTCCTTTGAGGATGAACTGTATATGATCAAAAGCCTTGGTCATAGCAACCCTCCCTGCTCCTGCAGAGGAGCAGAAGCTCTGTACAGGAAACAGTTCTAACCAGAGCAGAGCTGGCTTTGCCATTATGGGAAACAGTACGCAGATTTCTTGAAAGCTTGAAAGAGAAATACATATTTGTTGGGATCGGGCTCCTGGAGGTAGGTGTGGTCTCAGAGAAGAAGGCACGTTAGTGTGTGAGAGACATTTGCATTCCCAGATGTTGTAGCACTTTTCACAAGCAAGAAGACGTGAAAACACTGAAGTGGCTACCAAAGGGTGAGGAGAAAAAAAATAATATGTCACAGGTGCACAATGGGGTACTGTTCAAATGTAAAAATTAAGGGATTCCTGTCATTTGTGATAACCCAAAAGGCACTGAGTTTGGTGAAAAAGTTAGCATAGAACACAAATACTGTGTGATCTTGCTTATGTGCAAAATCTGGAAAACTGAACCCATCAAAACAGAGTAAAATGATGGGTACCAGAGGCTCAGAGAGTGGAGACTAAGAAGATATTGGTCAAACCCCACAGAACTTCAGTATTGCATGTTCAAAAGATCTCTTTATAGCATGGTAACTATTGTAAATATGGGGATGCATGTATATTTGAAAAGAGTACAGTAGATTCTGTGTTCTTATCATAAAAAATTGTATGTACAGTAATATATTAGTTCATTTCATTCAGCTGTTCCACAATGTATCACAACATTGTGGGCATACCATACATTGATACAACTTTTGGAAATTAGAGAATTTTTAAAAAAGGAATAGATTTGGTGTTAAATATAAAAAATTATGGCTCCCGGTTCATGTTTTTAAGGTACCAACTTGGTGAGCTGATGCTACTGTTTCTAGTGACCTTTTTCCTGCAGAGCCTGACACACTTGACTTTTCATACCAAGAATGGACACAGACTCGTGCTATCTACATGTATCAGCTGAGAAAAAAAAGCACATTTCAAATTGACATATATGTAGATAGTGTAATTTGACTTTTATTTAAAAAAGAGAAAAATATTGTGTACGTAAATGTGAATTGAACTGAGCACAGTGTCTCAGAAGGAGCCACAATGATCAAGGTATTGCCACAAAATGCATGAGGAATTTTCACTTCCTGCTTTACAACTCCTCCTTCTATTCTCCATGGTCTTACTTCAGGGCATAGGACATTAAAGCCAGCAACAATCCTTCGTAAGGGAACAGTGTGTAAGACAGACCAACCGAGGACTTTTTTCCCTCAGGATCTTATAGGATGCACCAACAATGACTTGAGGCAACTAGGCATGTGGCACCTACTATTGCCAATGGCCAGTGCTTGTTCTGGTAGTCCTCTGTGACAATGTTGCCATTATTCAGAGGGCTGGGTAGGTAAGGAGAGTATCGTTTTTAGAAATAAATGACAACGTGGTGAGTGATGATGGTCCCACTCTATGGTATGCTGACTCAATACCAGTGTGCTTGAAGGCAGAACTGGGGTTAGAAACACAACCTTACATAACTCCAAAGATCAAGTATACAACCATGTGTTCATACAATCAGTTTTTCCAACAATCTGATCCCAGTAACTTTGACCCCTACTACATTTCTGTCACCCATTTCATGGCCATGTTACACACCACTGGTATGGTGTGAACGTGCTTCCCCAAATTCCATGCTGAAAACCACCAAGGTGATGTTAGGATGTGGGGTCTTAGAGAAAACTGTTGCCTCGAGTCTCTGCTCTCTCAAATGGATTATTTATGTGTATAAAGGCTGTAGCTTAAGCGTAAGTAAGCTCTTGCTGTTCTTCGGCTCTTGCACCATGTGAGGAAGGGCCCCTCTTTGCAAGGGCTAAGGCATTTTGTTTTCTTGCGATCTTACCGGATGCACCAACAGGAACTTTAGGCATGTGGTGTCTACTATTGCTAATGGCCGGTGCTTGTTCGGTGGTTCTCTGGTGGACCAGGCATTCCCTTGAGAGCAAAGAGCAGCTTTCAACAGAAAACAAACTTGCTGGCAGCCTAAGCTTGGACTGTTTACCTTCCAGACTGTGAGAGATCTATTTATGTTCTTTATAAACGGTCCAATTATACCTATTTTGTTATGGGAACACTAGTGGGCTGTGAACTGTGGTTTTCAGGCAGGATTACTTCATCCCCCCAAACAGGGAGGATGGAAGTTCCCTGTCTCCTGACTCCCCACAACCTCTTCTTCCATTTCCTTCATTCTCCCTAACTTGCGTGGACATCCATCTGTGAAGCTCTTTTGACCCTAACCCATCCCGTTCTACTCAAAGCATGTCATTCATCTTGTTTCCCACGCCATCAGCCTATCACCCATCTCACCACTTCTTTCAGTCTCAGCTCTATTTCCTTCTTGTTCTTCTGGCTTTCTGGTTAGTAACCATTATCTTCCCAATGACCTTTCAACGTTTCCTACCCCTTCACCAGTCTACTGTATTATAGTATGACAGTTGATAAGTGGCCAGGCCTTTGCTAAACCTTTTGTATGTGGAGGAACTCCCACTGTAGCATCTATAGACGCAGGAGTGAGCAGTGAGTGGCCTTTGATTAGAATGGTACAGCTGAATGGCTAGGCTTGTGTTCACTGAACATCACAGTCTGCTGGAGCTACCTAACCCGTGCCTCGAGTCCTGATTTAACAGAAATACCTCTGAGCCCTTGCCCTCTCATTTCCTCCATGTGTGATACTCATTTCTCCCACTTGTTCTGGATACCCTCTCGTCTATCGTAGTCTCTCAGTCTCTTTGCTTTTCTTCCCAATACTCCTGCTCCCTGGAACTCAGTTTGTTTTCAAACTCCTGACACCTTCAGTTCCTTCTCTGAATCTTCTCTTCATTTTCTTACCATAATCTGAGGACACCACATTTCACATGGCCTCAAGCAGAGATGACTTTTCTCAATATAGGGCATTTGGTCTGAAGGTGACATGGGCCTCCTCTTCCGTCTCATCTGTTACTTCCCCTGCCTCCACACACTTCACATCCATTCTTGAGCATCACAGGGACTTGGAAGGCCCAGACACCAGGCAACACTGCTGATGTTGCTGCCGTTTGTAGACTGCCGGGCGGCAGTCTTCCTTTCCAGATGATTCCTGTCATGCTGTGGTTGAAGACAACATTCCTGGGACTAATCTGGGTACACTTGCTCCCCTAGCCAACTAATCTCTTCATCTTACTGTCCCTTCAGAAACCATCTCAATTATCCATTTCTATGATCATACCCTTAGAACTTGCCTTGACAGAAGATACCACCATATCCAAACAACCCAGTGTGAGCACCCCAGTCTGTGAATACTGCCTTCCATACTTTGAGAATTTAAGTCAACCATTTCTCAAGTACATTACCTCAGTACTATGGAGAATCCCTTCATTTTCACTTCCCTTCATTCCTTCTAAGTCTCCACCTCCCTCTTATGCATCCATACCTTCAGCGTCTAACACTCTACTTTTACCCATGAGAAAACCTCTAACTAACTCCTTATGTTTCACTGCTTGACAAATCAACCCTTGTTAAATCATCCCAAATATAGAGTGTGAGTGCAAACTTCAGTCCATAAACATTGAATGTGCAAATGCTGATTTTGCTTCCTTCCAGTTTCTGTTGTAAGTCCCTTACTAATAGAAGATTTTACTCCTCTTTTTTGGTCAGGGCTGCATTTGTATTCCCAGGAGTGTATAAATGTCAGGGTAATGAACATCTAGTATATTAGCATCCACTAGAATGCTTCTTGTCAAATATAGTCCTAGATGGTTAGTTCAAGTAAGCTATTGAGCCAATATACTCATTCCCCATCCAAAAGACCAATTTATATCTGGCACACCTTCCCAGAACTTTTGTCCCTAGTCTCTGGGAAGTATTTTGTTTTGTTGCCCCTGAAGCATACTGACGCATAAGCTTATACTCCTCCACCCCAGTGCCTGGCTGACGTGAGTAACACATTGGGCTGCCACAAACGTTACAAGGCTGGTCCACACCGATGTCCCAGCAGTCCCCACGCAGCCAATGCTGTTTCTGTTGCTTTCTGAGTGTGTTAGTGGCAGCATGAGTTCTCAAGTTAAACTTTTGAGATCATTTGTAGCATCATGAATCTACAATAAATCACATAAAGATGCCCACAATATATCCCTCAAGCTAGAGACGATCCTCTTTGTATAAAGGGAATACAAATTGGAGGAGAAAGGACAACCATTCAGATGAACCATAAAAGGAGATAATGTAGAAGTCATAGAAGCCACACTTTGGTTTTCTGGATCTGGAAAGCAAAAGGCAAATCAGTATTTTAATTCCTCAGCAAAGTTTGACCTTAAATTTCAACTAAGTATTTTTGGCTTTTTCTGTGAGTCCTGCCCCTTCTTCTCAAGTGGTAGAGAGGGTCATGGGTTATAAGAAATGTTTCCAAAAAATACATGTGATTAAATACTTTGAAAATTTATGCACAGATGTATATACTATGAAGATGTACCAGATTTTCCATAGGGGTAGAATTACTGGTATTTTTCTTTGCTTCTTAAAGCTTTCTCTGAGTGTTAAGCAATGAAATGTTAGGTTTTCATTATAAGCAAATCAATATTATTTCAAAAATTGAATTGATAATAGATACAGCAAGAGAACCTGAAGAGTTTGGCAAATACATTCTCTTAAGCTTTTTAAAAAAAGAATTGGAAAGTAGATAAGGTAATAGAGATGGGCCAGCAGCCTTTATCCTCTGCTTAATCCCCGTGCGGTGAAGCAAGACTTAGGAGCTGAGGAGCATGTACCCAGCTCTTCCTTGTCTCTTGGGTACTGAGCTACTGAAGGCTGAAATTCTGCATCCTTCCATGGTTTACTCCTTTCCTCTGTTTTCTGGCCATTGCCTAAATCTCCTGAGAGTATCATCAGACAGGATATTTGTTTCCCTTGTGTGTAGCCCCACCACTCACAGAATTCGCACAGCAATTCTTTTCTTAGAGAACTCCAAGCCTTGTCCTGTTCTGTCCTTGGTTTGTGTGGCTGTGGCAGTCTTGGGGAAATGTTCTGACTTTTCCACATAGTCAAGTTCTCACCTTCAAGCTCGGGTTATTTGGAAGACAAAAATTCATTAGAGGAAATCTTGTGATTTCTTTGCTTAACTCAGAGCAGAATGAAGACAGGAATTCTATCAACACTGCACTGAGTAAGTCAGTGCGTGGCAGTCTAAGGACAGAAGTAGAGATATTACCCAGAAATCTTTGTCTGGAAATACCAGTTGAGTTAAACACATTTAACAAATGGTGGTTAGCCTTCCTCCATTCCGCTGGGACCCCTACACTAAAAGATCTTCCCTCCTTTCCTGTTCAGTCTAACTGAGCCTTGACACTCAGCACTCCAGATGTGGTGAGTTAGTTACTGGCTTGGAGAGATTTGATGCTTCTTACTCCTGATCTAGGGGTCCAAGTGGGCTGTGAGTGGCACTTTCTGGCCCGCTGTGCAATTGCTTTTACAATACAGGATGACCCGGTAGTACAACTCCCAGAGGTAAAAATCACGATTGTTGTACTTAGTACTCTATTGCCTTCACTTGCAAAAAAGAACAGGGAGACTTAGCAGGAAGCATGAGCTCTCTAAACCTCAGTTGGAACAGAAATGTCTGCTTCATTTGCCTGTGGCTGAAAAATGCTATTTTTTTTTTCAATTAGCAAAACATTTTTTTTTTACAGTCTTTTTGATATCCCATTACTAAGAACATCTATTTTCTTTGTTGGTCAAAAACCAGGCAACATTGTTAACTGAATTTAAAACATTCAAAACACACCAAACAGTTCCTGAGTATTCGATGTTTTTGTTTCTTGAATGATACTGATGTTTTACAGTGCTCTTTTACATGTAAATCTTGGATCATACTGTCTGAGAGAAACTAGGCTGTTTTTGTAACCATCCTGGCAGGAGTGAAGATATTCTAGAGATACTGTTCCCTCCTTTTGGCTATCAAGCGATTGAAACAATGGTCCCCAACGGATTGTAATTTCTCCTGGAAACTTGGAATTTCTCCTGAAATCTGATGCCAGCCATAGAAGGAATGTATCTCCCAAGAAGAGATTTCACGCAGTTCTAACAACTTCTTGGACAGTCTGGCTGGCAAGACAAGCTGAGTGAAAGACAGGAACCCACCCCGACCAGACCTGCTGAACGACGGATACCTCTCAGTCTCTATTTACACGGCAAGGATAGACTTGGGAGTGGAAGACTGGACTTCTTGACAAGGTGGGCAACTGAATACATCTTCTCTGTTTCATTCCTTGCCTCTTTAATTGCCCTATGGAGGAAGGATGGAGGACCCTAGTTTGTTCGGGCTGTCAGGGCCCAGGCTCTGACCCTAATAATTTCACTAACACCTTCAATTTTAATAGCCTTCATACTGATACACAATCCTTCCCTTATTTAGAACTTTTGCTCCAAAAATAAACCTGAGGATCCAAAGTGCTGAGTTCAGAAAACATGTTTATGATCTTGAGTGACAAATGGGGTCTGACTGGATTTCAACAGCCAGTGCTGGGGCCAAAGAGGACATAGGTATGTAAGGGAAGGTTGTGGCTCTCCTTTTCCATTCGTCTCTCTGCTCTTTCCACACTAGAACCACGGCCTCTTCTTTCAATGGCCAGGCTCCTGAAAATATGCTGTTTGGGGCAAGAGGAATGTTTTGCTCTGTCTGCTAAGGCAGTAATTAATTTCTTGTTTGAAAATAAAGGTGCCCCCACAGTTTTCATCAGGATCGTTTTAGAAGAAAGAAACTGCCCGCCTTGCAGAAGCTGAGCAGTACCTCCTTGCTCTCCAGAGCCAGATGAAGTAGATGAAAGGTCAGCCGCACAGCGCACCCACACCAGCGGCCCAGTCTGCCCTGCCTGGCAGCTCAGTCAACAAGGGGAAGTTTAGTAGGTGAAGGGTCACTCTTGTGCAGTAATAACTTTCCATGCATCAACTCTCAGGCATCTAGTTTCTGTTTGTCGAAACAGAGCTCTCTAGGGGAAAGGTCACACAGACCAGAAGTGGCCCTAGAAATAGTCCATGCCTACCTAATTCCGGCAGCTTCCAAGACATGAGACTAAGCTCAGGCCCCATGGGCTTTTCCAAATTCTGCTGCCCAAGTGGAAAAACAGATTGTAAAGTGCTGTAGGGGACACCCAGTACCAGCTAAGAGGAACTGAACAGCCTGGAGACTCACAAATTTATTTTAGGTAAATAGTGTGTATGGCAGAAAGGGGAGAGATTCTTTTAAAAAGTCTTTTTCAGTGAGGGAACCTGGGTTTTTTTAAAATTACTTGTTCTAGACTAGAGGAGTGACCTTTCCTGGTGAGGGGGGTGGCCAGTGGCCCATCCTTGGAGGGCCGCGGCCCGGCTGGGTCAGCAAAGACGCTTGAAAGCATGTCTTAAACACCTGGCTTAGAAAGACTCTACTCCATGTTCTACACTGTGAGGTGTGATGAGCAAGTAGGCCATGACATCGGTTTACTGGATCATAAATGGCAGTGAAATAAACAAGGACAGAGGGGAAAGCATGCTAATGATGAGATTTTTAAAATTAGCACTTTTTCTTTTAGATCTCTGTGGACTGATGTAACATCTCTGTTCTAGATCCGAGAACAAAAGCTCGTGGTCTCAAGCCCCTTCCCTTGCTCCTGGCCCTGTGAAGCTATTAGTTTTGTGATTGTTTTAATAGGCTCTGAATTGTATAGGGCATGGAGACCTGTGTTTGGAAAGCTACCATGGCATTGTTTTGAGAGAGACCTTGCAAACAAGTGTCCGTTCAGATGGTTTTCAGAGTTAAACAAATGTGAGCTGCCATCCCCAGAAAGACGTGGAATAAAAGAAATGATCATGACCAATATCTCACAATGAATATGCTAAAAAGACAGAGGACTTGCTTGCTCACAGCCCAGGTGGGAATTTACCCAACCTGAACCCGACGGAAGGAAAACCAGGTCAGCTAAGCCAGGGTCGTGTTTGCTCTTCTTGTCTGAAATTATGGGGTGGTGGGCAGACTGTTTTTGACTGAGGTAAGGAACAGGCAGCTGGATGGACTGCTACTTTGAGAAGAAGGGTCATGAACACTGAATGGTCATGTGATACATGTTAGGGAGAGAACCTAGAAACAGAGAAAAGGAGGTAAATAGTGCTCTACTCTTTGGATTGAGATTTCTCCACTAGTTACTGCCCTCTCTTACTTTTCTTTTGATTTTCTTTTAAATGACTGCTTCTGGGTTATTCACACCCTTCCTTGACTGTTAATGGAGATTACATTCCAGGGTGCAGTGGAAGAATCTATACACTCTACCGAACTTGGTAGCAGATAGGAGGCTATTCTTCCTAGATACATTTATGAGATCCCCAAATGACTGGGGTTTCCACATTTTCCCTCCATATTTTGATACGGTCTCCAATGAAACTCTTACTTTCCTCTGTCTCTGCACTGAAGAACTAATATAATATATTCTGTTCTTCAGAGAAAGGTGTCTAATAGCTCGGCCAACTCATTTCAATATTTTGATTTATGGAAGAATTTCTCAAAGCCAGTGAATAATAGCATTTGCCCTTTCTCAAGAAGGGAAGATGTGCTATGTTCTGGCAACCAAAGACATAATTAAGCTAATTTCTCCATGGACCTTGGAAAAAGTGGCAACAAATAATGGATTTGTCCTTTAAGAAACATTTTAAGCAAGCATCACACCGTCTGCAGAGCCATTTAAGGCAGTTCCAGATCAGCCATCGGCTATTTTTCTCATTAAGGCCATGTTTAAATTGTTGTATCTGAGTATCGTAGGAGACACAGCAGATAAACAACACTGGCAAGAACCGGTCAAGTATTGATTTTTCTTCAGTCCAAAAGTTTGCTAAGTAGACAAAAAATAATTTGCCTCTTCTGTAACATTTTCCTGAGGGCTTGCTGGCAACCAACACATGCTTTTCTTTCAGCACCCAAAGTTTAATTATCAGAAAAGCCAAGGACATGTTGGTAAATTAGACCTCATAACAGAACATTAGACTCATTTAGGTGTGAATTCATTTTTTACCTTGTCTCCTCTCTACCTTCAACATCCTTCTTCTCCCTCTCCTAAAACTTCATTTCTGTGTTCACACTACTATTAACCATAAAGAGTGGCTGTGGGGACTTCAGGAAGACTTACACTTGCATCCCAAACTGCACTCCTTTGAAATAACAGGTGCAATGTTTTATAAAAGGGAAGGACGGGGTGAGGACAAAGAGATCCCAGGTTCTTCATCTCTTTTTTTTCATTAATTTTTTTTCTGAAATTAAAATACAATTACATAGTCCCTCCTTTTAAAAAAATATTTACTGACTGAGAACCTTTGGGAGAAAAAAATCATTCATTTATCTATGATTTAGTTTCCCCTTTAGTAAAATGTCACAGACAACCTCTAAAGTGCATCTCGTTTTTACCATCTCATCTGCTCATTTCCCCGTAGGAGGAGTCTGAATCCTTATTGCTGTTCCTTGATTTGTGTTTACTGAGCACAAGCTACTTCTCCACACAGGAACACCTTTACAGTATCCTAGGCTAATAGCTATATCATTGCTACTGGACTCCTTCAGATAACAGTGTGTCTGATTGGTAAGTGATCTTCATGGCTTCACAGAGTAGCAAAAACTACCATTAATTTCCCTCCCTTGAGTTTTTTGGGTGCTTGTCACAGCAATAAACAAGTCTTGACTAATACACTCTTGTAATGTTTTCTCCTAGCACTGAGGAGATGCATGGGTTCCTCTTGGAGAACATTCCCATTTTGTTTTTCATGAAAAAAGCAGGTGTTTTCCTCCCATGAAGGAGGTGAGGATTTGGATCAAATTCCTTAATCACTCCCTAATGTAGTTTTTAAAAACTTAATCATTTTAAATTACATATATGGGAGGGTATGTGTAAGTGAATGCAGGTGCCCTTAGAGGTTAGAAGCATTGGGTTTTCCTATAATGGCCTTAGGGGTATCTTTGAGCCTCTTGATGTGGATGCTGGGAACTGAACTTGGATCCTCTGAAAGAGCAGTGTGCTTTCTTAATGAAAGCCATCTCTCCAAACCTTCTAAGGTAGTTTTGAATCTTGTGTGAGTAATACAGCTGTGAGAATGTTGCCAGCTGCTGATCATTCATTGTTATTAGTGGAGACAGGACTGTGAGGAACAAATGGCTCCCAGGCATGGACCTGTTAGGTTTCAAAAATTCCTACTCCAGAACTCCCAACATCTTTATTGAACTTTATCTGCTTTGGGATGTCTTTCTGTATGCTCTGAATATGTGTTGCTCTCATTGGTTGATAAATAAAGCTGTTTGGCCAATGGTGAGGCAGAATAAGATTAGGTGGTACATTCAAACTGAAGATGGAAATGAAGAAAGACAGAGTCAGGGCAGATGCTACAAGCCACCCAAGAAGCAAGGTGTGAAAGAACCAGTAAGCCACAGACCATGTGTCAATACATAGATTAATAGAAATTGGTTAATTTAAGTTGTAAGAGCTAGTTAGTAATAAGCCTGAGCAATAGGCCAAACAGTTTGCAATTAATATCAAGTCTCTGATTTTTTACAAGCAGCCATGGGACCAGGTGGGACAGAAAAGCCTCAGATTACAAATGGTGCCCAACGTGTAACCCATACATCCACATAAAACCTGAGAAAGCTTTGAAAATGTTCTAAAGGAGAGAAACGGAGCCACACTGGGCTTCCTAGTCTCCCATGCCAGCTAAGGTGCCTGTGAAATGGAGCTGGCTGCCAACTGCCATGAGCTAAGCCACATGGGCGGGCTTCCACAGTCTCTCACAGAGGCCGCAGTACAGAAAGGCTTCTTCCAGCTCTGCCTGCAGGCTTAAGCTATCAGTACAAGCTCCAGCAGTGCACTGAGGTCGGGTTAAGGTTTTTGCTTATAAAGACAAAGGGTTAAAGATACAGAATAGAAACAGATTCAGACAGAAAGGCCTCTAAATGGGTCACAGCGTGTTTAAAAAATATGTTTAGGCTTGAAAGAAAAAAGGGAAAAATATATACAGCCTTAAGTTAAAATATAGATTTAAAATAGTAGAATAAAGTCCTTAGAAAAGGGAGTAAAGTAATATAAAGAAAATGAGCCATATGAGGATGGAAAATACACAGAAAGTCTGGATTATGTATATTATTATGTTGTCTTTAAAATTTTTGACTGTTATGAGACATTTGATTATAAAAGCTGCTGGATTAAACAAATCTACATACTTTTTATTTATTTGTTTTTCTTTTATTATTATTATTATTATTTTATTATGAAAATTTTTTTATTCGTTTTACATACCAATCAAAGATTCCCCTCTTTCTTCCTTCTGCCCCTCCAGTATCCCCCTCCCAACCCATCCCCCATTCCCTCTTACATGAAGGGAAGACCACCCATGGGGAAGTACATTTAGTAGAGGTAGGTCCAAGCCCCTCCCCGTGCCTCAAGGCTGTGCAAGGTGTCCCATCATAGGTAGTGGGCTCCAAAAAGCCTGTTCATGGATTTTGATCCTACTGCCAGGGGGCCACTTAAGCAGATCAAGCTACACAACTGTCCTGCTATGCAGAAGGCCTAGTCCAGTCCCATGCAGGCTCCACAGCTGTTGATCTAAATTTCATGAGTTCCCACTAGTTTGATTTGCCAACCTATACATTTTAAAAATATCTTGACTCAAAAATTTAAGTCAAAAGGTATGCCACTTTGGGGTAGAGGTTATGCTTTTGTTTCCATGGGAAATGAGAAGCTATGGATTCATTCAAAGTTAAAGATAATCAGAAATCCTGACTACAAACATAGATAAATAAACCTAAAGAAACTACAAGACACATGATGTATATTTTACCTGCTCAAACATAAAACAAAAATCTATCTTTGGCTGGCTTGTATACAATATTTTTTTAATATTATCTTATATTGAATAGTATCTTATATTTCTTCAATACAGATATATATGTTACCTTTAAAAGTTTATATATTTTCAGAACAAAGGGACCAGACACCAATAAAAATGGATGGCCCAGATGAACCAATATTTCAATACACCTTTGTTACAATTTCTTCTGAGTTCTGCATCAAGAATGGTTTCAAGGTTTCTGGCTAATCTACTCCAGTCAGAACTTGACTATAATCCTAAACTTTCTCAGGGTTCCCCAAAGATTACCAGCACCCACAATCCACAGGAAGTAATCTAGAGAACTATGCTCACATTCCCAGAAATAAATTATGAATGTTTGTTTTCATTTAAAGGAATTGGTTATAAATTGTTAATGGTTATAGTCAATATCTTTCTAAAAAGAAAGGGGGATATGATATAGAAATGATGGGGGAAAGGTAGATTATTATAATGAAAAGAGGGTAGATTATTCAATCTACTTTAATCCAAAAAATAACTGTTAATCTCAAAATATTTTGCAATGGTATGGATTTTAGTTTATTGATACTAATTTAAAGTCAATTTTGTTATACTGTATGTATATTTCTACACTTGTTTAAGATGTTGTGTTTATATAGCTTATTTAAAAACATAAGGTAAGGTATCCCACCATAAGAAATGGGCTCCAAAAAGCCATTTCATGTACCTGGGATAAGTCCTGGTTCCACTGGCAGGGGCTCCACAAACAGATGGAGCCACACAACTCTCACCCACATTCAGAGGGCCTAGTTTGGTCCCATGCAGGCACCCCAGCTATTATTCCATAGTCTATGAACTCCCACTAGCTCTAGTCAACTGTCTCTGTGGGTTTCCCCAGCATGATCTTGACCTCCCTTGCTCATATAATCCCTCCTCCCTCTCTTCAACTGATCTCCAGGAGCTCAGCCCAGTGCTTGGCTGTGGATCACTGCATCTGCTTCCATCAGTTATTAAATGTAGGTTTTGGAGGAGGGGCTAGGCACTGCCTCAATTTGGTATGCCAGACTTTCTTGACTAGCCAAAGGAATATTTACCTCCTCTGAAGAGTGCATATGGGGTTGGGATGGGGGGAGGTGGGAGAATGGGAGAAGGGGAGGGAGAACTAAGGTTGGTATGTAAAATGAAAAAAAATTTAAATAAAACATAGTAAAAAAATAAGGCAGAAGTCTAGTTTTTGAAAGCTGTTATTATAAACTATATAGTATAATCAAGAAACAGATTAGTAGTTAGTTATTTATGACGATCAATTTTGTAGATATGTTAGATGTGCTTTCAAGATCATATAGAGATATATTCTAGATAGATGGTCTTCAAATACTTCAAAGACCTATTTACTTCAGAGATGATGGGCATCAAAGAAACTCCTTATGGAGTTTGCTTTCAATGTGGCAAGGTTAGCCATTTGGCAAAAAACTGCTCTTTCCTAGACCACTTGACAGTATGCTGTATAAACTAGACACGTAGAACCCATGGAAAAGTGATTGCTAAACTTTGCCAAAACAAGGTGGGATGGTCCTTCAGGTTCCTGCTTCACAGAAGAAACTGCCAGACATTCTGCAGGACACATAGGAAAGCGACTGACAAACATTGCCAATATGGGTGGGACAGTCCTTCAAACTTCCCACTTCATTAAAAAGTCTGCCACATTCTCTAGGCCTATAGGCTGAAGATGGATGCCCCAATGTTACAGAAGAACTTTGGGTGACTGTCCAGGCAGCCAGATGCCTCTGTCATTTCTAGAGTTTTGGAAGTTGCTTGTAATGCACTTCTTGTTTACTTAGGTAATATTATCTCCTTCTGGGGGTCTTTGATGGAGTTGAAGACTAGATAGTTATAATTATAGTTTTCCTTAGTTATGATAAAAGGTATATAAAACTTTAGGCTCACAAAGATAGGATAGATAATAGAGTATTTTAATTCTGCCAAATACAAATAGATTAGGTATTGTAACTGTAATTCTTGCTTGATAACTTTTACTATGTTAAAGTAAAAACCTTCCTTTTTTGATTAGATAGAAAGAGAAAAATGCTATGGGATGCCTTTCTGTATGCTGTGAATATGTGCTGTTCTCACTGATTGAAAAATAAAGCTGTTTGGCCAATGGCGAGGCAGAGTAAGGTTAGGCGGTACATGCTAACTGAAGACAGAGATGGAGGGCAGAGTCAGGGCAGATGCTGTGAGCTGCCCAGAAAGCAAGGTGTGAAAGAACTGGTAAGTCACAGGCCATGTGTCAATACATAGATTGATAGAAATGGGTTAATTTAAGTTGCAATAGCTGGTTAGTAATAAGCCTGAGCAGTAGGCCAAATGGTTTGTAATTAATATCAAGTCTCTGAGTGATCATTTACAAGTGGCCATGGGACTGGCAGGACAGAAAAGCCTCCAATTACATTTATCCTCTTACCACTCAGAGATTTTGTGAATACATTTTCTTTTTGATTAAGATAGTACAAGTCAGGAATAACTAGAGATTTATAAACTACAGCTAGAAGCTGACAATCAACAACCCACAGGAGATCTTATGGAATTTCCTCATGTGTTTGTAGACCAATATAACCATGCTCATACATAATTTTCCTAAGCCTTGCCTCTGACACCATCCTCAGACCTTCTCTGTCTAATAGACTTATAGGCACACTTGGCCATAGTATAATAGACTTACAGGTACACTTGGCCATAGTATAACAGACTTACAGGCACACATGGCCATAGTGTCTCCCTTGCCTCTTATTCTTTACACCATTCTCTCAACAGTGATGACAAAGATTGAACTGGTTTATGATGCAGTAATATTGTGGTTTTGGTTGAGCTTGCTGTTGATTTAAACCCCAATACCCAGGCTCCACAAACATAGACACTTAACTGATTGGTGTTTCAACCTCAATAAAGTTTTTTTTCTTTAATCTCATTGATATTTTTTGCCTGCCCAAAACTTAGTGAATTCAAATTCCTGATGTTGCCCAACTTTTCTAAAAAACAACTTGTACCATCTGCAATCTGACAATTCTGATCCTGCAATTTGACTAAAGCTGTTGATAAGGAGAGTGCCAAAGCCAAGCTCATTGTATGATCTCCAGAAATTTTTTCTGTAAGAAAATGGAACAGAAAACCAATTTTGCAAGATGCCATTGAAGGAATAGTATCAAGCTCAAATGTGAATGGAAAATGCTTCATGATTAAATTGTCCTTTTGAAGATTTAAAATACATATATATTGATGATTATAAATCTAAACAGAATTCAATTAACCTTCCATCTCTAGGCAAGTAGGCTGAGCAACCAGTGGAAGCAGTCCAGTAAACAGTATTCCTCCATCCTCCTCTACTGTTTCTGCTTCAGTTTTTGCTTCCATGTTCCAACTTGAGCTCTTCCTGGCTTCCCTCAATGGATGATGGACTGTAACCTGTAGGTCACAAACACTTTCCTCTCCACGTTGCTTTTGGTCATGTTGTTTATCACAGCAATAGAAAGCTAACTAGGACAGTATCCTTGTCTTAAATATGTTGAGATAAGCTGATGAGCTTAGTTAGGGTTTCTATTGCTACAAAGAGACTCCACAGCCATGGTGCTCTTATAAAGGAAAAAAATTCCATTGGCATGGCTTACATTTGCAGAGATTTAGTCCATTATCATCATGGTGAGACATGATGGTATGCAGGCAGACATGGTGTTGGAGAAGGAGCTGAAAGTCCTACATCTTGACCCACAGGCAACAGGAAGTTGTCTGAGACAATGGGCATGGCTTGAGCATATATGAGACCTCAAAGCTCACCCCCACAGTGACATACTTCCTCCAACAAGGCCAGAGACACTCCAATAAAGCCACACCCCCTAATAATGCCACTCCCCATGAGTTTATGGAGGCCAATTACATTCAAACTATTTACACTGATAAAAGTAAACATTTACTTTATGGTGATTCACAATGTGAAATATGTACATAAGCTATTCAGTCTCTATACAATTTATTGGGCCTCAGAGACCTCCTTCATAAAGCATTTTTGGTTTGTGTGTGAACTTGGTCCTCAAATTTATTGGCAAAGCCTCTTTCAATTTCAAGATTGATATAGTGTGTTTGGTAGAATTATTTCAGTGAATATTTGGGGGCCATGACTGCCCAATCAGCTCCATATCTCTAAAGTGTCCTCTCTCAGTTCATGTAATTGGTTTCATTGATGACACATATACATCAATAATGAGGAAACATTAAGACTACTACTTCATGGGGAAACCAGACTTCAAAAACCAACTTTATTTGATTTAGTTCAACTTTATTTTTATTTATATATTTTTTGAGTCTCGTGTTTCCCAGGCTGACCTTGGACTCCCTATGTAGCTAAAGATGACCTTGAACTTGGAATAGTTCCGCCTCTACCTTGTAAGTGCTGGCATCACAGGCATGCAAGCTACACCCAGTCCAGATGGTGCTGAAGCTTGAATCTTTGGTGTCATGCAAACTAGGCAAGTACTCTACAAATCAAACTATGGCCCAGACCCACAAAATATATTTCTTTAGGTTTTATATCCTAGTAAACCTTGAAAATATGGCAAATCAAAATGCACATTATCATATAATCTACCAGATATCATAGCTTAAGCTTAGCAAAAGAAAGCACTGTGGGGTATTAGATGTCTCCTTGAGATTATGAATGACTGGGAGCTGGGTCTGGCCTTTGCTACCCAACAGAGAGATAATGTTGCACCATATATTGCTAGCAGGGGATGGGTAGCAGAACTGAAGCAATTTTCATTGAATGTATACCACTTTTGCAAGACAAACTCAAGCACTCTTTAGGGTGAGCTGTCCTAAGTAGGGGTTGGGGGGGTGAAAGATATACAGATATATACAGATATAGTACTTTGAATATGCATTATGTACTTTTCTTGTCTATGTTTAAATTTTTCATTCCTTAAATAGTGTCTTTGATAGAAGCTTAGAATCTTGGAATTAATTATGTCTTTAATGTCCCTGTTCTTATTAGCATTTAGCCCTTCTAAGGACTCTTTGCCCACTGCAGGTCACTAACATGGAAGTGAGTCTTCTCAGAATTCTGTGTCAGCTCATCTCAGCCACTGTGTTTGAGACTGTCTTGT
Organism: Peromyscus maniculatus bairdii; assembly: GCF_049852395.1. Classification (NCBI taxonomy): domain Eukaryota; kingdom Metazoa; phylum Chordata; class Mammalia; order Rodentia; family Cricetidae; genus Peromyscus; species Peromyscus maniculatus. Next base: position 20,749,713 of record NC_134854.1, on the reverse strand, counting down.
TCTTCCCTTTTTTTCCCACAGACTCATCATTAGTTGTCTAAAGAAGCCTCTAGTTGTGGAGAACCTACACTGTCTGTTATGGTAAGACAATAACTATGCTCAGTTTTAAAAGATCAGAGAGAACATTACAGCTCCTAAACCCTTAAATTGGAAGGATGCTTTGAGGGGCCTTCCTTAAACTCCCCAATTAAATAAGGCTTATTAGGAGAGTCTTTATCAAACTACCTTGGGAACTTTATTCAAGGCACAATGATCTTTTGTTACCCATCTACTTGTTTACTTGTTTTCCATATAACCCTTCCATATGCATTAGAATATATATATATTTTTATAAAGGCTATCAGTGATGAACAAATTAATTAATGAATGTGTCTTTGTAAGGGTTTCTTTTGCTGTAAAGAGTCACCATGACCACAGCAACTCTTATAAAGGAAAACATTTAATTGGGGCTGGCTTCCAGTTTCAGAGGTTTAGTCCATTATTGTCATGGTGGGAAGCATGGTGGCACATAGGCAGACATAGTGCTGGAGAGGTAGCTGAGAGCTCTACATCTGGAAGTTCTACAGCAGAGAGTGACACTGGGTCTAACTTGAGCATCTGAAACTTCAAAACCCACCCCTAGTGACATACTTCTTCCAACAAGGTCACACCTACTCCAACATGGCCACACCTCCTAATAGTGCCACTCCCTAGAGCCTATGGGGGCCATTTTCATTTAAACCACCACAGAATAGATGAATCAGTAGACCCTAATTGCAGTGTGGCTGACCATAATGACATCAGTTTGGGATTTGTATTTCCTACTACTTCAGACTGGAAGCCTTCCCTGTAACATTCACCCACTACTATACTGTCTATCTATTAAGTTACTCTGTGGGGTAAGGTAAAGCATGGACTTGCTAAGTCCATTCCTTTAGGAGAGGCAAACCCTCTTTTTCTCTATTTGAATGAAAATTGGGATCCTCTGAAACTTCAGTGTTCACCCTTTCCTGGGTAATGGGAGATTCAGGATAGGGATAATGGGAATTATTGAGAAGACTGTTTTTTTCCTATAATTTCCACTCTAGCCTTTTAGGTGGGTAATTAACAACAGAATTGACTTTCTTAGATTATTTCCTAGTGTCACAAGGTCAATTAAAGCAGACCTGCTGGCATTCTAGAAAAGGGTATCTTTTATTGGTGTTTATCATTCCGGTCCTACAACCCACACCAGGTGGAAACTGGTGTGACAGCTCTCAGCTCAGGTGCAACTTAGAAGGAAACAGATTCTGCTTTGCTTAAATTGTTTTGATTGACTGGGTAAAAATAAATTAAAGGTCTTCATAGGTAATAGCTTTTGAATTCAATTAAAAATATCATCAGGCAGCTTCTTTCCTCCCCCCCCCCCGAAAGTACAGAAATGATATCAAGCTACCTAATTGATTTTCTTATAAAGCTTTTTGATTGACAGATTGAGCCAAATTCTTGCTCTGCCTCACTCATACTAACATAGGAACAGATCATGGGAATCAGAAGGAAAGTGTAATTGTCTCACTATGGGAAGAATCGCTGTTAAAAATCTTAAAAGCCTATCAGTTCATCTTTTTGTTCACTTGTTCACACACTGATTTATTGAACAAATATGCATCTCTTGACTTGGCAAAGTTTCACTGCACAAGCATTTAATACCTATCCACCTGGGATTTCCTCTTTATGAACCATTCTGGTTTTCTAGACTCTAATCTTAGAGTATTCAGGGGCCATGGCTGACAGATAGTTAAATTCCCAGAATGATGGACAATATATATTGTACTTTAGATGAGAACTAAGTGGAAGGAAAGGAGAGATGGAGGGAGGGAAGGAGGAAGAAGAGAGATGATAAAAATTTACAAAATCCATGTTTCTTGGTTTTATATGGAAATATATGAACAGAATGAGCATATGCAGTTTTGTTTTCTAACCTCTTTTTAAGGGTGGAATGAAAATGCCCTTTACATTTTCTTGATTACTAAAAGTGTGTCCAATAAAAATACAAATGTGTAGGATACACAAGGAACAAAGTAGGATTCACCTTTGGCCTCACCACTCAGAGACCACAGGTGTCCTAAGAATTTTGTAACTGTTGACACCCAATCTTTTCCAAAAGTAATTAACAAAGCAGAACATCCAGTTTGGTCTTTCATTCTGACTGTCACCTGTCAGTGTGAGAACCTTGCTTTACAGGTAGAAGACTCTCCTTATCTTAATGTGAGGCTGCATCTCTGCTAAGTCATTGAGGTGCTTCCCAATCAACCCGAGGCTTTGCAGGTTCTCACAGTATGATGAGCTGTCAGGAATAGGAGTCACGTTAGAGTCTAGAACACTGGCAAGAACTAAGTGCAGGATGTTGTAATTGCTGCTACCTTATTTCCTGTCTAGAACCGTTTCCTCTCATCAACAAACACATCTCTTTTGTCTTTATTCATGTCTCTACTTAAAATGTTTCCTTATTCAAAGTATGTTCCACATCCTTGACATTGTAAAGCCCCCATTTTAATTCTTCTGTTGTTATACCCAGCATTACATGAAGGATTTGGCTTTTAGAATAATGAAACAAGGCCTTTTTGGTCTTGTTTACCAGAGTCAGAAACACAGTAAATCGTTAATCAATTCTTATCGTAAGAAATAATGTCTCCCCAGATGTAACACAGCAAGTTAGTTGATCTCTTTGCTCATTTTCTATCCCTAGGAATGCTTCTAGGGAAGAAGTGGTCACGAGTAGGCAGAATTGCACATCGTGATGGATAATGTTGAAGTGTACACTGAGAAGTAGTGGAAACTTTGTTCTACTGATGAGAATCTAGAAAAACCTTTTCCTACCAGATACTAGCTTGGAGCTCACAAGGCTGGAAAAGTTCTTGAAGATCTCTTCAGTTGTTCATAAGGCCTAATAAAACCAGGTATGTTTCTTTAATAAGACTGAAGGGAAAAACTAAAATAGGTAATTTAGAAACTACTTATCTTCTCAGGTAAGAGTGACTCTTAATTGTGATTAACAGTAATTTTTTCATGATATTCTTAACTCAAAAGAAATTTTTGACCATTCTGTTTATCCTCATTTATTTCAAAACAATAGAATAATAAAAATTCATATGATGTGGGAGAGATGATGCCAGTTTTCTCTAGAAAAATTAGATTGTCTTGCATTGATGTTGTGGCTATTTCGGATGCCTTGCCCCACGGTTTTCAGACTGGAGCTGGCCAGATATTCTAAACAGCACTTAAGACCCAGTTCCTATCATTCTAGTTTCATTTGGTTGTGGATTGTCATAGAAACTCTTAGGACAAGATGGTGAGCCATGTGTAATTCTGGGCTCACAACTCAGGTGATATTATTTGACTACAACATGTGCTATCTGGACACCAGGTTTCAATATTGCCAATATCATTTGTTAATGTTGTTTGTCAAATAACCAAGAGTTCCATGTCCCAAGAGACTATGTTTTTACTCAATTTTGTTTATTAGTAGCATTACTACTCTGATACATATTGAGTGAATTCATGCTATCATAAACTTTGATGTTAATAAGTAATTTGCATTCTGGGTAAACAAAGACCAAAAATATAGGGATACAGTGCTGTGGGACGGTCTGTATGTCAAATTGCTCTAATTGGTCAATAAATAAAACACTGTTGGCCAGTGGCCAGGCAGGAAGTAGGTGAGACAAGGAGAGAAGAGAATTCTGGGAAGCAGAAGGCTGAGGCGGGGAGACACTGCAGCCGCCGCCATGACCAGCAGCATGTGAAGACGCCAGTAAGCCACCAGCCACATGGCAAGGTATAGACTTATGGAAATGTATTAATTTAAGCTATAAGAACAGTTAGCAAGAAGCCTGCCACGGCCATACAGTTTGTATGAAATATAAGTCTCTGTGTTTACTTGGTTGGGTCTGAGCAGCTGTGGGACTGGCGGGTGACAAAGATTTGTCCTGACTGTGGGCAAGGCAGGAAAACTCTAGCTACAAATGGCGCCCAACGTGGGGCAAGAGTTTCTACCTAAAACCTGAGAAAAGATTCTAAAACGGAGCTAAAAACAGTTCCTAATTGTCTCTCTCAAATGAGCGGCAGCTGCCGGTTTGAGTTACTGGCGGGTTCCTGGCGTGTGCGCTTAACCTGCAGTAAGGCGGAAATGAGGCCTCTGCAAGTGGCACATTAAGCTGCATGGTGGATTTAGCCTTTGCTAGTACAAAAAAAGAGGTTTCTGGGCTACACGCTGCTTGGATAAAAGCATAGACCCACGATGGCTCCCAGAGCTGGCGGAAAACGTACCACTGCCATGCTGGGAAGCTGAAGTGGGCTGAGTCAGCAGCCACAGCGCTGTTTCAGGCTTAAAAGGCTGCAGTTTAAAGCAATAGGCTCAAGGTAATATAAAAAGTAAGCCACATAAAGATGGCTACCACACAGAGAATCTGGATTATGTTCTCTTTGATATTTGTAACTGAAGAAAAACATTTGATTACAAAAGCTGTTGAGTTATGCCAAAATGTATATTTTAAAGGTACCTTAACTTCAAAATTTGGAGGTAAGGATATGTTGCTTTGGAAAGGAGGCTCTGCTTTTGTTTCCACAGAAAGCCAGAGGCTATGGATTTGTTCCAGATTAAGATACATCAGGTTTGACCAGCCAAGACCACCTGAAAGGTCTGTGATGACACCATGGCCCAGATGATCCAACATCCAGAATCGTTTCAAGGCAACTGGCTCAGACGATACAGCCTCATGGACTATTCCATGCCCCATAGGATACAGCGCCCCCCTCCAGCAGGAAGTAGTAAGAGAAGCTACGCCCAAATTCCCAAATATACCAAGCTGACTTTGGAGATGTGCAAAAGTTCAAACCTTCCTTTTAAAAAAAAAAAGAAAGGGGAAGTGCTGTGGGACAGTCTGTATGTCAAATTGCTCTAATTGGTCAATAAATAAAACACTGTTGGCCAGTGGCCAGGCAGGAAGTAGGTGAGACAAGGAGAGAGGAGAATTCTGGGAAGCAGAAGGCTGAGGCGGGGAGACACTGCAGCCGCCGCCATGACCAGCAGCATGTGAAGACGCCAGTAAGCCACCAGCCACATGGCAAGGTATAGACTTATGGAAATGTATTAATTTAAGCTATAAGAACAGTTAGCAAGAAGCCTGCCACGGCCATACAGTTTGTATGAAATATAAGTCTCTGTGTTTACTTGGTTGGGTCTGAGCAGCTGTGGGACTGGCGGGTGACAAAGATTTGTCCTGACTGTGGGCAAGGCAGGAAAACTCTAGCTACAATACAGGTAGAACAAGTTGTTACTTAATATATGTAGAGGGGTTTCTCTTTTGACAGACAAAATCTTTTAAACATTCCTCTATCATGGGGCACAGATGAAGTTAATATTTAATGGTTATATGAGAATAATAACAATTCTTCTAGTTCCTTCCTTATGTGTGATTAGACCTCGTTCTGATCAATGAAGCATTCACAAATTCACTTTAGGAAGAAAAGGGCAGATTAACCTGTGCAGAATACCTGATTTCTTGCTGGCAATATTTTGACAAGGAACACTGTAGTCAAGGTAACATTTTTTCTCCCTCCTACACTTTGGATTCTAGGTTCCTAGCCATATAAACCAATTATTCAACTAGTGTTTGAATTGAAGAGTCTAGGATGGCTTAAAGAAATAATTAGATTCTCTGTAACATGAGTTTAGGACTTTTCTTACTTTCACCTACAAGACTGAATTACATTGAAAAAAAAAAGCTACACTTCCTTTTCATTGTGGTAGGAGCAGAATCTTATTTGGGGGATTTAAAAATCTCAGAGAAAGATTAGGACATGAATAAGAAGTATATAAAAGTATGAGGGAGTCAAGAATCTAAAATTTCTGTGAAGAATCTCAAGACAACATTCACAATAGGCAGAAGATCAACAAGGCAATATAAATTTTGAACACAATAAATCAACTAGACATAATATGCATGTATAGACTACTCCACGTAAGAATGACAGAATATGTACCTTTCTCAGATCCACACAAAACATTCCAAAGAATAGACCACATGCTGAGCCATAAAACAAGTCCCATTAAATTGAAGAATTGTGATCATACAAAATATATTCTCGCCAGGCGATGGTGGCACATGCCTTTAATCCCAGCACTTGGGAGGCAGAGCCAGGCGGATCTCTGTGAGTTGGAGGCCAGCCACTTGTCTACAGAGCGAGATCAAGGACAGGCACCAAAACTACATAGAGAGACCCTGTCTCGAAAAAACAAACAAACAAACAAACAAAAAAATTCTCTAACTACAATAAAATTATAAATGAGTATCAGAAAGTAGTTTATAAAATTCATAAACATGTGGGTGGAAGTTAAAGAGACCATTTAAAACCACAGTCAAGAAAATTAAAAAGTTCATTACATAAACAAAAATGAGATGAAGTAAGCCTGTATTAATAAAGAATGCTCTCATAAAGTAACATCTTCACTTTTTACTTTAAAGCAAGAAAAACAAGGAAAAATTAATCTTAAAACAAAAATAATATGGGAAATAACAAAGATAAAAGGAAATGAATTAAACAGAGAATGAAAAATCAATTAAGTATGTTAGTTCTGTGAAACCATGAACAAAATTGACCAAAGTTATTCAGAAATCTGCAAAACATTATTGAAAGCAATGCAGGCCAACATACAAAAGGAAAGACATACTGTGTATGTGGATTAGAAGAAGTTTTCATGTTGGTAAGCCAGCAATGTCTCTGAGTTGATCTACATATTTGGAAAATATTTTAAAAAGGGCTTAAAATTTTCATGGAAATTCAAGGAAACCACAATAATCAAGAGAGTTGAAAAACAAGGTTTTCAACTTCAAGTTGAGAAGTATAAAGCTACAAATAGTCAAAATAATAGTTGTGCTGCTGTAAGAATATCCTCCCCAGTGAAAAGTGGGAGAAAAAGGAACTTAGAATTGAGATTTTAATTTTTAAGAAGCCTTTTATTCCCTAGAGGTGGTATGAAGGGGAGGATGCCTGTTTAGCTCCTGGGTTCTTAGTAGAATGTGCAGTTTTGTTGAAGACAGGCTTTAGTGGAATGCTGACAGGCCTGCCTCCGTAGAGCACAGAACATTCTGCTGGATTAGCAGACGTGCTTCTGCTATTTTTAAAAGCAAAATTCCATAAGGGCCTGTGATAGTTTTTTATTTAAAAGTGACTCTCATTCTCAGCAGCCACTTTATTGTTATTAAACTTAGCCCTGTGGCCAGATATTGACAGTAGAGCACTGAAAATTGTCCCAGTACGCCATTCTTTCTCTGGACCAACTAACTACAGCTAAGATTCATGAATCCCTCATCTTCAACACACATGTACAGTCAGTTGATGGCATGGCAAAATAATTTCATGGAGGGAAACACAGTTATTTCAATAAATAACTATTGGAGTACCTGGCTGATGACTCTCCAAAGCATGGAATTGAACATATATTTCACACTATATATAAAAATTAAGTAGAAGTGAACATAATTAAAAGTAAGAACAAAATATATAAGAAATACAAAAACAGGCATAAATGCTTGTCATCATTTCCTTGGTAATAATCTCTTAAACTTGACACTAAAAACACAAATTTTTAAATATCAATAATAATTGGATTTAACAAAACTTAATTTCTTGGGCAGCAAAGATGGCCTGGCTGATTAAGTGCTAATCACACAATCATGAAGACTTAAATTTAATCCCAGGCATCCATGTTAAAAAGCCCAGAGGGGCCATGCATGCTTGTAATCTCGGTGAATCAAGAGACAGATAGATGCATGGAGCTTGGTAATATAATAGGCTAGGATAGCTTAGTTGGTGAGTTCTAGGTTCAGTAAGAGACCCTGTTTCAAAGCATAAGGTAGAGATTAATTGAGTAGAACACCTGACATTGACTTCTAGCCTTCATAAGCATGTGAGCACATGCACCACATGTATTTGCACCCATACACAAGCACATATATACATATGCAAAGAAAAAAAACTAACTAAACTTTTGTTCTACAAAGAACACTATCAACAAAGTGAAAAGACAACTTAGTGAATGGGAGAAGATAATTACAGATTATATATTTTAAAAGGGATACGTATCTAGAATGTATAAAGGAATCTTACAATTCAGTAGTAAGTTGGCAAATAGCCCAATTAAAATTGGTGAGTGTTCTGAATATGTATCAAAAGATTATACACAAATGGCAAATCAAAGCTACTGTGAAATTTCTGTTTCTGTTGATGGTCCATTGTTCAATTGAAAAGAGGCAGAGTTTCCATATATAGGCAAAGTTTTCCTGTCCCGACTGCTCACTCCCAAATAATAAACACAGAGACTTAAGATTACTTATAAATGCTCAGCCAATAGCTCAGGCTTTTTAGTAGCTAACCTATAATGACCATCACTTTATACTTACTTACTGGGGTAAGTAAAATAATGAAAGTTATAATGAAGTATTAGCAAAGATTTGGGGAATCTGAGACAATCATACACTTAAGTTGGGAATGTAAATAATGTACTTTACTTTTGAAGACAGGCTAGAAGTTCTTCAAAATGTTGAATTTACAGTAATGTTTTAAGCTACCAATTTCATTTATTTAAATGAAAAAATTTGCATACATATTAAAAGTTGCACATGAATGATTTGAACAGCAGCATTAATAACAGCCCCAAAGAAGGAATTCATGAGTTCTGTCTTAGTTAAGGTAACAAAGACTATTGCAGTCCAGCCCTTCTATAGTCTTTTCCCAGAACTCCAGAAGAGGTGCTACCTATGGCGAGTTAATTTGAGGGATTCTCGAATGAATCTATGTACACAAAACTCTTTAGTCCATTCACTTTATTCTTCTGAGTCAGTTCTCTCTCTACACAGCTTCCTTTCTGCTCTCATACTGAGCTCCTTTTTTGCCTGATTCTCTTTACATTTTTCTGCTGTTCTCTCTAGGTTCTTTTTTTTTGGGGGGGGGAGTTGAGACAGGGTTTCTCTTGTGTAGCTTTGCGCCTTTCCTGGAACTCACTTGGTAGCCCAGGCTGGCCTCGAACTCACAGAGATCCGCCTGCCTCTGCCTCCCGAGTGCTGGGATTAAAGGCATGCGCCACCACCGCCCGTCTTCTCTCTAGGTTCTATCTTAATTCTCCCATTTTAGTTCTCCCCATCTTAGTTCTTTCTCACATAGTTCTTCCTGTCTTAATTCTTTCCCATCTTTATTCTCCTTCAAGTCTCTGAGGTTTTCAGTTATATACCCATGCAATCAGCAATACTCTGGCTAAGGCAAGGTCACTAGGTTTGAATTGTTTCAGGGTCAAAAGGAGGGGTGATAAGATCCACACAAAGCACTAATTGTCAGCTATTATTAACAACCCTAAATGGAAGTGACTAGTCGGGAATGAATCTAGGGGCTAAATTCAGTTAATAGATCTAAAAAGGGAATTTATGTGCTCAAACTATATTCTTAGAAGTGGTTAAGTAAGATGTTGGATTCTATAAGTCACTAAGTCATGAGTGAGAATAAAACTGCCTTTTCCCCCCCTTTGGTGCCAAAATCTGTCCAAGCTGCACCCTTTTCTGGCAGGGTCGGGGAAGCGTAGCTAGGTAACTAGGCAACCTGCACCACAGCTTCATGTACCAGGTGTGAAAAAGCCCTTTAGTTCTGAGTTAATTGTTAAAGTGAGATCTAGAACTAAAGACTTCTGGAAGAAGGAGGGTTAATCTTAATTAGCACATCCGCCTAGCCTAGGTGATTGTCTCATTATAAATTTTTACTTTCTCTCAGGAAATAACAGATAGTCTGGATGCTTATCTTTCTGTAGTCTGTTCTTAGGAAGTCTAGGAAGGATCTCAGATAAAATACTTTCTTCTGGAGATGGTTCTGGATGGATGTTGCTAATGACAATAATTACAGAAAGGCCTGAAATTAGGGATCTGGCTGTGTGGCTGCTGTCAGCACAGTTGAGGGATGTTATACAAATACTCCAACTATATAGGGGAAATTGTGCCCAATGAATGATTCAACCACACTGTTAGAAGTTCTTAGGAAAATAATTAAATAGGAAAGCTACAATAGCATACAATAAATATTGCAGGAAACAGCTAATATATTTACAAGCCAATAACACCAGGCTCCTTGTGTCTTGGCTTTATCTTCTGGAAGAGTTCTTAACTCTTTCAGGTAATAAGCCTTTGTAATAGCCAGATGAACTCCTACTTCATATTTCTATAGCTTGCAAAATTAAGGTTTCTATTGCTATGAAGAGACACCATGATCATGGCAACTTTATAAAGAAAACATTTAATTGGGGTGACTTGCTTACAGTTTCAGAGGTTCAGTCCCTTATCATCATGGCAGGGGATGAGGTGGCATGCAAGCAGACCTAGTGCTGGACTATCTGAGAGTTCTACACCTTACAGGCAACAGGAAAGAGACATAGACACTGGGTGGTATTCTGAACATAGGAAACCTCAAAGCCCACCCCCACAGTGATATGCTTCCTTCACCAAGGCCATACCCACTCCAACAAAACCATAGGTCCTAATAGTGCCACTCCCTATGAGAGTATGGGGGCCAATTATGTTAAAAATACACAAGCTCTAAATGTCCATCACTGAAGAATGAACAGATAGCATGAATAATACCAACCATGCAGGAAAGGATTTTTCAGCAGTAAAAAGCAATGTAGATTTGAAAAATGTTAACATATAGCATAGAATGTTGAAAATAGTACAGAAAATAAAAAATGTCAGCCACAGAATTCCACCTGCCATGTTCTTTTATTGATTTGAAGTTCAGAGTATGCAAATTACCAGAGAGAATTTATGAGCGCAGTGCTAACAAGGATATGTTTTTGAAGTGACCAAAATATTCTAATTTTTTAAACATATATTTTTATTGTTTAAAGTTAAAATATAATTGCATCCCCACTCCCACCCCCATTTCTTCCCTCAAGCCATTCCCATGCATCCCCTTGCTCTCTTTTAAAATTCATGGCCTCTAATTCTTTAATTGTTGTTATACATACATATACATAAAATATATAAATATATAAATACAACATGTTCAGCCCATATAAAGTAGTTTGTACGTACATGGTTTGGGGGACTATTTGGTATTGGATAACCAATTTAGGAACTGGAAGACTACTTCTCCCACTTTAAGCATTTGTCAAGGGTTGAGGCCCCATGAGATTTCCCCCTTCTATGTCAGCACATCTGTTGGTGGTGTCCTTGTTTGGGTCTTGTTTAGGCAGCCATGTTGATGAGACTTCATGGATATAGCTTTTCTAACGTTTCTAGGAGATGAAATATCACAGCAAACTTTCAGGATCTTACATTATTTCTGCCCTGTCTTCTGAAATGATTCCTGAACTTTGGGTCCAAAAGTTGTGTTGTAGATGTGTCAGTTGGGACCACACAGTCACCGTCACTTGTTCTCTTTATTTAGGCTTGTGGTTTTCTCTAACAATCTGTGCATTGGAAAGAGACCATTCTTTGATGATGGGTGAAAACTACACTTGACAGAGGGTATAAGTATAAATACTTAGAAGAGAGTATAGACTGGTTTAGTGAAGTGGCAGGTTTAAGTTCTCCTTCAAGACCTTTGTCTTCACCAGCCCCAGGTAGATGTCTAGGTTTCCAGTATCAGGTACAATTTCCCTCTTGTTGGTCAGGCTTTAAGTCCAATTGGAAAGCTGTTGATTACCACCAAGGTATGCATGCTGTTTTTGCAGCCTTAGAGATAGTGTGCCCTGCTGATGATTGTTTTAGTACAGGCATCTCAGTGGGGTAAGACTATTGGTTGTTTCCCTCTTGGAGGCTTGTATGGCAGCTTATGGTACCATGAAAGCTATCCCTCAGGGATGGGGCTTCCAGGTCAGAACCAGCTTGGATCCTCTGGATGCTGGGTCTTAAGTACATGGTATCTTCAGCATGGGGCCTTCTCTTCGATCTCAGGAAGGCAACCAAAACAGCAGCAATAGCCTGTGTTTGGGGAGTCTCTTGGAGAAAACTGTCCAAAACTCAAAAGGGGGCTTCTCATACTGGTGTTAATTGTTGTTGTTGTTGGATAGTTTATGGCTCTTGGGGGAAGCACTGTCAGTCCAGATGGGAAATTTTTATTTAAACTCTCTCTATACACACACACACATACACACACACACACACACACACACACACACACACACACACACACACACACACACATATATATATACATGTGTTATATATAATACATATTTTATGTAGGTAGATGGTATGGATGTTTATGAATCTCTAGACACCCTTATCATTTTCACCCTCCTCTCTTTTTCTGTATTAATTTCCCTGGCCTCCCCTATTAAAGCCCCTGGTGTATTTCCTATTTCCTTACTTAGATCACTTGTGCTCTGCTCTTCCCTCTCTATTGTACTGTTCCCTTCCCATTTTACTTTTCCTCATTTATGTAATTACTCCAGGTTGTATGCTCATGTCTTAAGATTTGGATCTAGGAAGCTCAGATTGGGGACAAAATGTAACACTTATCTTTCTGGGTCTGGATTACTTCACTCGATAAGAGATTTTCTAGTTCTATGTATTGACTTGCAAATTTCAGGATTTCATTTTTTCTTTACAGCTGAATAGTATTCCATAGTGTAGATGAACTGAATTTTCATTATCTGTTCCTTACCTGGAGGATATTTAGATTGTTTCCATTCCTTAGCTGTTGTGAACAACAGTTGCAGTGAACATTGCAGAGTCTTATCAGTGGAGTGAGATGTTGAGTCATGAGTCCTTTAGCATACGTGAAGGAGTGGTATGGTGGGATCATATGGGAGACTTATATTTAGCTTTATAATAGAAATCACAATGATTTCCAGAATGGCTCAACCAGTTTGCAATCCCATCAACAGTTGATGAACTGATTTTGTTGTCATGGAAAATAAAAATTAAGGATGTGGGGCTTTTTTTCTCCATATCACCATGACATGTTGAATATGAGATGAAATGTACAACTGTTGGTTAGACTTGAGAGAAGCATACCTTCTATAAATTATATAAAACACCTAACTCGTAACCTCAGAGAACAGGTATTCCACTGCGTTTGTGGTACTATGTTAAGTGCCTCTTCATACAATTCACCACCTTGTTGTGGTCCAGTCACTGGATGGTGACTCCTGCATGCTGAAGACTTACTTCTCCCACAATGGCCTGATTCATTTTTTCAAAGCTCATGGTTATTACACGATGTACTTTCTCTTTTTAATCTAGAGACAGGACAGCTTATCTAATGCTGACATCAGCGATCTGTTGGCTTCCGTGCGGCTGGCAAGATCAGCTCTCCGGTCTGTCATCAAGTGCTTAAACCACCCAAACAGAAAGTCAACCAGACCCTTTCCCACTCCGTGCGTTATTTGTCCTCAGCACTCAGCTGAGACTTGGCAACAGCCCGTTGAAGCAGGAGGTAATTTGTTTGGATTAGACTGGTAGTCGCCCTCAGGGATGTTTAACCCTCACTTGTTGTGTGGCAGCAGACTCCATCCAAACAGGACTTGTAAATGACTGGGGAAATCTGTCTCATAAGTGATGCAGAGAATGGAACCACTGCTGTTTATTTTTGAAGTTCACATTCAAATCAACCTGTATCAATACAGTGTTATTGGCAATCTGCCTGCTCTCAATGAATTCCAATTTTCATAAACTATCCAAAAGCATAAAGCTGCATACCTGCTTAGAAGGAAATTCTCACTGTGTTTAATACTCTGAATGTTTTTTCTTTTCTTGATATATTAAATTTAGTAGCTTTTTATTTTATTTCACTTTTATTTTTTATTGAAAATAGATTCTTCTCTCATACAGTACATCCTGACCACAGTTTCCCATCCCTCCACTCCTTCCAGCCTCTCCCCCACACCTACATGCTCTCCCAGATCTATGCCCCTGTTTCCTCTTCAAAAAAGAGCAGGCCTCCAAGAGATGACAGCCATATAGGACAAAGCAAGATACAATAAGACAAGGCTAAATCCCTCATATGGAGGCTGTACATGGCAACCCAATAGGAGGAAAAGAGTCTCAAGAGCAGGCAAAAAGAGTCAGAGATAAACCCACTCCCACTGTTAGGAGTCTCAAAGAACACCAAGCTAACAGCCATGACATATACACAGAGAACCTGGTGCAGACCCATGCAGGCCCTGTGTTTGCTGCTTCAGTCTCTGAGAGCCTACATGAGCCTTGCTTAGTTGATTTGGTGGGCCATGTCCTGCATCCCCTCTGACTCCGACATTCTTTTCTTCCCCTCTTCCATGGGGTGCCTCAGTCTCCAAGGGAAGGGACCCAATGTAGATTTCCAATTTAGGCTCTCTCTGCCTAATGTCTGATTGTGGGTCTCTGCCCCCTCTCCCATCTACTGCTGAAGGAAGTCTCTCTGATGATGACTAGACAAGACACTGATCTCCATGGGATGCCTCTCAGCCAACAACTCAGCCAAATGCAACCCAGTCCCCCGACTGGAAGCACTGCCTGGCTACAAAAGAAGATCAGTTCAGATCCTGTGTTCTCCATTAGTAGGAGCCCTCACTGGGGTCACCCTCATAGGTTCTAGGAAGTTTCTAGAATCCACTAGGTTTCAGCATCTCTCCAATGCTCCCAAATTTCAGCTGTCTCTTCCAGTGTTCCCTGCCTCCATCCTTCCTCATCCTTCCTGCTCTCATTACGACCTGCTCCCAGTCCACCTTCAAAATTTAATTTCCCCTTCCCAAGGAGGTTCCTGTGTTGCCACTAGAGCTCTCCTCTTTACTTAACCTCCCTGGGTCTGTGGATTGTAGCATGATTATCATTTACTTAATAGCTAATATCCACTTATAAGTGAATGCATACTATATTCATCTTTCTGAGCCTGTGTTACCTCCCCCAGGAAGGCTTTTTTTCTAGTTTCATCCATTTGCCTACAAATTTTATAATGTCATTTTTTTGAACAACGGAGTAATACTTCATTGTGTAAATGTACCACATTTTCTTTATCAATTCTTCAGTTGAGTGACATCTAGTTTTTTTTTCCATTTTCTGGCCATTATGAATAAAGCTGGATTGGACATAGTTCAGCAAGTGTCCTTGTGACAGGATGGAGCATCCTTTGGGTATATGCCCAAGAGTGACAGAGCTGGATCTTGAGGTAGATTGCTTCCCAATTTTCTGAAAAACTGCCATAGTGATTTCCATAGAGGTTGCACAAGTTTGCACTCCCACCAGCAATGAAGGCATGTTCCCCTTGCTCCACATCCTCACCAGCATGAGCATCACTTGTGTGACTGATCTTAGCCATTCTGACAGTTGTATGATGGAATCTCAAAGTAGTTTTTGTTTGCATTTCCCTGATGGCTAAGGATGTTAAACATTTCTTTGGTTCTCAGTCATTTGTGATTTCTTTATTGAGAAATCTCTGTTTAGATCTCTACCTATTTATTATTTATTTATTTAATTTATTCAGAAGTTTTTCACTTGCTTAGTTGGAGTTACCTCAAGATATTTTGTGTTACTTGTGGCTTTTGTGAAGGGTGCTATTTTCCTGATTTCTTTCTCAGTCCATTTCTCATTTGTATATAGCAAAGCTACTGCTTTTTTGTTGTTGTTGTTAATCTTGTCCAAAGTCACTTTGCTGAAAGTGTTTATCAGCTATAGGGGTCTTCTAGTGGAATTTTAGGGTCATTTATGTATACTATTATAACATCTTCAAATAATGGTATTTTGACTTCTTTCTTTCCAATTTGTATCCACTTGATCTCCTTCAGTTGTCTCACTGCTCTAGTTAAAACTTCAAGTACTATATTGAATAGATATGGAGAGAGTAGATGGCCTTGTCTTGTTCTTGATTTTAGTGGAATTGCTTTGAGTTTCTCTCTGTTTAATTTTATGCTGATTATAGGCTTCCTGTAAATTGCCTTTATTATATTTAGGTATTTTCCTTGTGTCCCTAATCTCTCCAGGACTTTTATTATGTAGGGTGTTGGATTTTGTTAAAGGCTTTTTCTGCATCTAATAAGATGAATTTATTTATATAGTGGATTATAGTTACTGAATTTTATATGTTGAACCACCCCTCCATCTCTGGAATGAAGCCTACTTGAACATGGTTGATTATCTTTTTTATGTGTTTTTGGATTCAATTTGCAAGTATTTTTTTCATCTATGTTCATAAGGGAAAATGGTCTGTAATGCTTTTTCTTCATTGAGTCTTTATGTGGTTTGGGTAACTGTGGCCTCATAAATGAATTGGGCAATGTTCCTTCTATTTCTATTTTGTGGAATAATTTTATTTTATAAATAAATTAAAATAATTTTGGCATTAACACTTCTTTTAAAGTGTGGTAGAGGTAGAATTCTGCTTTAAAACCATCTAGCCCTAGACTTTTTGGGAAGGGACTTTTAATGACTGCCTCTATTTCACTATGGGTTATAGTTTATAAATTGTTGATCTGATCTTGATTTAACTTTGGTAAGTGGTATCTATTGAGGAAACTATTTCCTTTGGATTTTCCTATTTGGTTGAGTACAGGTTTTTATAGCATGTCCTTATGATTCTCTGGATTTCCTCAGTGTCTGTTATTATGTCTCCCTTTTCATTTCTGATTTCGTTAATTTGGATATTCTCTTTCTATCTTTTAGTTTCAATAAGAGTTTATCTGTCTTGTTGATTTTCTCAAAGAACCAATTCTTGGTTTCAATGATTCTTTGTTCTGTTCTATTTGTTTCTATTTTATCAATTTCAACCCTTAGTTTGATTATTTCCTGCCATCTATTCCTCTTGGGTGCATTTGCTTCTTTTAGATCTAGAGCTTCCAGGTATGCTGTTAAGCTTCTAGTATGAGATCTCACCAACTTTTTATGTAGGCACTCAGTGCTGTGAACTTGTCTCTTAGCACTTCTATCATTGTGTCCCATAAGTTTGGATATGTTGTGCATCATTTTTATTGAATTCTAGGAACACTTTAATTTCTTTTTTTATTTCTGCTTTGACCCAGAAATTATTCAGTAGAGAGTTGTTCAGTTTCCATGAGTTTGTAGGCTTTCTGTTGTTTCTGTTTTTGTTGAAATCCAGCTTTAATCCATGGTGGTCTGATAGATGCAGAAAATTATTTCAATTTTCTTATGTCTGTTGAGATTTGCTTTGTGGCTGAGTGTGTTAGTTAGGGTTCCTAATATTGTGAAAAGACACTATGACCACGGCAACTCTGATAAAAGACAACATTTAATTGGGGTGGTTCACTGACAGTTCAGAGGGTCAGTCAGTCCATTATCATCATGGTTAGACATGGCAGCATGCAGGCAGACATGGAATTGGAGAAGTAGCTGGGAGTCCTACTTATGCAGGCAACAGGAAGTGGTCTGTCTCCCAGGGAGTTAGCTCCAGCATTTCTCTGTTCAGTTTTTTTCTGGATGATACGTCCATTGGTGAGAGTGGGATATTATCAGTATGTAAGGGTCAATATGTGATTTACATCGTAGTAGTGTTTCTTTTTCAAAGGTGGGTGTTCTTATGTTTGGGGCATAGATGTTAATTGAAATGTCATCTTGGTGGATTTTTTCTTTGATGAATATGTAGTGTCCTTCCACATCTCTTTTGATTAATTTTTGTTTGAAGTCTATTTTATTAGATATTAAAATGCCTACACCAGCTTGATTCTTGGCCCACTTGCTTAGAATATCCTTTCCCAACCCTTTACCCTGAAGCAATGTCTATCCTTGATGTTGAGCTATGTTTCTGTGTACAGCAGAAGGCTGAGTCCTGTTTTCACATCCATTCTGTTAATATGTATCTTTTTATTGGAGAATTGAGGCCATTGATATTGAGAGATATCAGTGAACAATGTTTGTTGATTTCTGTTATTTTTTGTTGGTGTTGGTGTGTGTGTGTGTGTGTGTGTGTGTGTGTGTGTGTGTGTGTGTGTGTGCGTGTTTCCCTTCTTTTAATTTTGCTGGTCTAAGATTACTTATTGCCTGTGTTTTCCTATGTGGAATTAACTTCTTTGGTTTGGATTTTTTCTTCAAACACCTTCTATAGGGCTGGATTTATAGATATATATTGCTTACATTTGACTTTGATATGGACTGTTTTAATTTTTCTATCTACAGTGATTGAAAGTTTTTGCTGGGTATAGCAATCTGGGCTGGCATCTATGGTCTCATGGTGTCTGCAGGACTTCTGTCCAGAACCTTCTGGCTTTTAGAGTCTCCATTAAGAAGTCAGGTAGAATTCTAATAAGTTTGCCTTTATATGTTCATTTTAGCAACTTTTTAAAGAAAAAATAATTAGGGACAGAAGTGTGCTCTTTGGAAGTTCCTGTGTAAAATTTTAGCTTTACTTCATATTTTGCCAATGACTCTTCTTTTTAAGAAGCCTAGGCTGCCATGTCCAATATTCCAAGGACTCTCCCACAAGTCCTTGTGAGTTTGAATACTTCTCATTTTGTTGTCACATCCCTTATTGTCTCTGACCACAGAGTACCTTATGGCTCCCAACTTTGCCTACCAACTCTGTTCTTTCCAAAAACTTTGAGACACTAAGTGTCAAATATTGCTTGATTTTTAATTTTCTTGGATATGAAATGTTTTTCTTCCCATGATTAGTGTAACTGTAATGAAGTTACAATGCCCAGGGATGTAACTGGAGGAGTGTCAAGTGTTTAGTTTGAACTTCCAGTTTGTCCTTGCATGAACTGAAAGCCCCAGTCCTCTCTCTCTCTCTCTCTCTCTCTCTCTCTCTCTCTCTCTCTCTCTCTCTCTCTCTCTCTCTCTCTCTCCAAACCCCACCCACTCAGAGAGTCTCCCAACAAAGGAAAGGCATCAAGAAGCCCAGTTCTGCATTCTTGGTGGTAACTGCAACTTTCTCCCCTGAAGGTGCCTCCACCCAAGTCCCCAGCTAAGGCACTCAGCTTTTGCCTATACCTGGGCACAAACCCAGCTTGTGGTGGACATGTCATCACCCTTTGTCTACAGCCTATAAAGTCTCCCTGCTTTAATTCAGGGGTACAGTGCCTTCAGCCTCAATCTTTAAGAGTTGTTTGCCCAAATAAACCTGCTGTTATGCTTTTTCAATTCAGCTTGATCTGGCTTACTGCATCAGAAGAGAAATCTATTGTCAAGGGGCAGAAAACCTATTAGCAAGGTCCTGTACAAACTAGTTGTAATGTCCTGCTTAAGAAATAGAGTCATTGTGAAGGTATTGTGGAATGAACTAAAAACTGATGGTATAGAGGGTGATATTTAGTAAAGTCCAGAGGAACATAGTGTACACATTAGGCAAAACCATACTTGGGGCTAAGAGTCAGCTTGGTCATTAAAATGCTTACCCAAAAAGTGTGAAGTTCTGACCTCAAGCTCCAGAACCCACATGAAAAAAGGTTGAGTGTGGAGTATGTGCTTGGAAGCTCGGCACTGGAGAGGAAGAAAGGGTCTTTGGTTCACTGGCCAGCTAGTTTAGCCTAATGAGTAAGTACCAGGCCTATAGGAGAACAGGTCTCAAGAAATAAGATGAATGGCATGTAAGGAATGACATCCAAAGTTGATCACTGGCCTCCACATGTCCCTGAACACACATGGACACATATACACATGCACATACCATCACTACCACCACCAACCATAAAAGTCTCCAAATCAAAACAAAGCCACATGTGGCTTCCTGGCCTCTTCTGTGTACTTCAGGCATGCTCTTCAGGCTGTACACTAATATTTAATTGCATTACCTTTGCTTCCTGGTTCTGTCTGCAAGAGCATTCTTTATTTTTTCTTTAAAACATTTGCTTTTAGGAAAAACAATTAAGATATGGGTTGTGGAGGAACTTGAATTCTACATAAGTCCCATGAGTAATTACTGTTTTGAGAGTCACAATGGAAAAAAAAATCTTCCCTGTTTAACAGGAGGAAGAATCCTTTTTGTTCTTGCCACAGTCAAAACAGATCAGGTAGATTCTTTTTCCAGCAGCATCTCTGAGATCCAGGCTGTTTCTGTATTTCAACCTTGAGTTCTCCTGCTCCCATGAGAGGAAGGAATTTGGGCAGGCAGGGCAAGGTATACTTTTTAAAACAATTAACAGTTACATTTCCACTGACCAAAAGTAGGTATGAGGCTCCAACCCAATTAAAATTAGATCCAATTAAAATGGTTAAAATGTAAATGGAGTCTATTCCCTTCATTTTACAGAACAGAAAAGAATCACAGAATATCTGGCCAAAGTGACTTAGAAGAGAGGTGGCATCAGGAAGAATTTTTTGGTTGTAACTCATGTGGTCAACTCCTGTTTCAAGCCAGACACTTAAGCTTATCTTTCTGAACACTCAGCACTCACCCTGTGAGACAGGAACAGGTTTTATCTTCAAATTCAGGGGGGGAATGAACAGACTTCTAGCTAGGAGACAAAGAGCAGAAAGGAAGGAAGGACAAACCCTTTCTCTCTGCCAACAGAATGCAGGTGGTCTTTGTGCTCTGGTCTTGGGATCTCCCTTATCATATCAAAGACTACACAGCTTCAGGATAAAATGTCAGAGTCTTCCACCAAGGACAAGTAATACAGAATCTTCAAGATGCAAAGAGCTCTAATACTCTTGTCTTGAAGATATGCTGAAGATACATAAGCGTTATCAAATAGGTCCCAGATTGGCTCACAAACTTACTGCCAGCTGTAAACAGATAAGACCCAGCAGCAAAGTTCTTCATGTTTCTTGGTAGCAGCATTTCAGAATACCAGCATTACACCCTCAAGTATGGATGAGAAAACAGCTGCTGAGACAAGTTTAAGAAGCAAACACTAAACCAGACACCTAAGTAATGTCTTGTCTTGTTCTTCTATATAACAGCAATAGTGGGAGTTTCAGTTATAACTGTTTACTTCTGAATATATGGTGAGGATCAAAGCTTAGTGCTTTACAAATAACTGCTTGATTATCAGGACAAACTTCCTCATTTACATAAAGAACTGAAAGATAGTTTCATAAGATCCAATTACGTTTAGCTCCACGCCTAGAATCTAGTAAGCATCACAAGGTAAAAGCAGGTCTTTCTCCTCCTTCCCGCTTATTTCCCCTCCTTTCCTCCTCTTCCAGACAAGATCTCAGTCTATAACTCAGGCTGTTCTGGAACTCACTATGTAATCCAAGGTGGCCTCAAACTCAACTGTAATCCTCCTGCCTCAACAGTCTAAGTCTTGGGCTTACCAGTGAGCCACCAACCCTGCTGTACATAAGTCTTCTCATTCTTGTCTCCTTCCACAGCTCATCTGGTGAATCATTTTAGAATCATTTTTCTCCACTTTCAACCTTGATATTATTATTATTGAATTGTTTATCCCAGTGGAAAATTGAAACACTTTAGGGGAGAGAAAGTAATGATATTAAATTGTTCTTTTTGTAATAATGGAGTATTAACTCAGGACCTTACAAATGCTACACAAGCATTCTACAAATGAGACGAATTTCCAGTTTTTCTTAAACTCTTATTTGATTTGAGACAGAGTCTCATTACATGTAGTCTAGGGTGGCCTCAAACTTCGGTCCACCTGCCTCATATGTTGCAATTTTGGTGTGTAACACTACATCTAGCTCACCCTTTCTATATTTACCAAACTTCTAGATTATTTTAGCATGATAGAGACCTAGGTTGCAATCCCATAGTCATCAATAGGATAGCCTCAGGCAACATACATTCTAGAATACGTGGACCAAGTCAGGTGATACATTGTCCAAATAATGCTTTGGAGGGGAAAAAAACCTCTCTTTTCTACTCTTAATGAGGTTTCCCAAGGAGGGAAAGAAGCTTGCTGCCCAAAAATGACAGCATTTTTACCCTCAGAAGAATTAGTAAGATGCTGAGTTCTTTACTTTCCTCCAAACTCTAATTTTTCCTTTCCTTCCTTCATTTATTTTTTTTATTTATAGTTATTTGGGGAGTACAGTTAGATAGTGTAATGCTGTGGGATGTCCTGTATGTCTTGAACAAATAAAACTCTGATTGGCCAGTAGCCAGGCAGGAAGGATAGGGTAGGTGGGACAAGGAGAATAATTCTGGGAGGTGGAAGGCTGAGGCAGAGAGACGCTGCCAGACGCCGCCGTGAGAAGATGTTAAGATACCGGTAAGCCACGAGCCACATGGCAATTTATAGGTTAATAGAAATGGGTTAATTTAAGATATAAGAACTAGGGTTAAGCGGAAGTCAGGTCTCTTTTTCGTGGCGCCTCCTAGGTGGTCGGCTGTGTCAAGATGAAGCTGAATATCTCCTTCCCTGCCACTGGCTGTCAGAAACTCATCAAAGTGGACAATGGGCGCAAGCTTCGTACGTTCTACGAGAAGCGAATGGCCACAGAAGTGGCTGCTGATGCCCTGGGTGAAGAGTAGAAGGGCCACGTGATCCAAATCAGTGGCGGGAATGACAAACAAGGATTTCCCATGAAGCAAGGCGTGTTGACCCACGGCAGAGTGCGCCTGCTGTTGAGTAAGGGGCATTCCTGTTATAGACCAAAGAGAACGGGAGAGAGGAAGCGCAAATCTGTTTAAGGATGCATCGTGGATACCAATCTCAGTGTTCTCAACTTGGTTATTGTAAAAAAAGGAGAGAAGGATATTCCTGGACAGACAGATACTACTGTTCCTCGTTGGTTGGGACCTAAAAGAGCTAGCAGAATCCGAAAGCTTTTTAATCTCTCTAAAGAAGATGATGTCCGCCAATATGTGGTCAGAAAGCCGTTGAACAGAGAAGGTAAGAAGCCCAGGACCAAAGCACCCAAGATTCAGCGTCCTGTTACTCCACGTGTCCTGCAACACAAACGCGTCGTATTGCTCTCAAGAAACAACGAGCCAAGAAAAACAAGGAGGCTGCAGAATATGCTAAACTTTTGTCCAAGAGAATGAAGGAAGCCAAAGAAAAGCGCCAGGAACAGATCGCCAAGAGACGTAGGCTGTCCTCTCTGAGAGCTTCTACTTCTAAGTCTGAGTCCAGTAAAAAAAAAAAATAAGTCTTTAAGGGTAACAAATAAATGATCATACCTTAAAAAAAAGATACAAGAACTAGATAACAAGAAGCCTGCCACGGCCATACAGTTTATAAATAATATAAGAGTCTGTGGACTGTCGCGGCTTGGCGGGAGATGGAGAGAAGCTCTCCAGCCACAGTGTAATAAACTTTAAAAACAATCCTAGATACATATAAAATCCTACCTTAACATGATAAATGAAGTCTAAAACTTCACGTGCATGAAATAGTCACCTAACTATGTTTTACAACAGGAACTCTCAGGGCACATGTGTGTGCCATCTCTTCTGCTCTGGTCCTGCTTAGATTTCACATTGTGTCTCCTAGTTAGCTGGGCAGGGAGAGCCGGACGAATATTCAGGATTCAGGATTGGTTTTCTGTTCTTGCTTCCCCCCCGGGTGGTTTGCAATTGTTGAGTTGTTGTCCTCCCTACACCACTATTTTTTCTTCAGTTCACCCTGACAGATAATGGAGCTGACCTGAGTTGATCAGGCATTTTTAATTTGTTTTATCCACAAGCACTTTACAAGGGGATGGCACTGTGTTTCTTTAGAGAAGTTGTTACTCATCATCATAATTATAATGGAATAAGGGGAGTTTAATTCCCTGAATGTCTTCAGATAAGACACCACTTCAAATGGAGGAAATGATTTGATACACGCTGTTTGTGCTCTGCATGAAGTGTGAGGGAAATCAACATCACCACTGAGGGAGGGCGTGACATTGGCAGACATGTCAGGTGAAGAAAAAGATGAAGAAGAAAAGAGAACAGGAGATAAAAGGGTGCAGGCAACTGATATAACACTGCTAGGATCGCGGGTGTCTTTTAATCTTCAGTGAACATGCAAAGTCTCAATATACTTTGGAGTCATTGAAATTTTTGTTGAAACCTGAGAATTAGTTTAATTCAGTTTCATGGTTTTCACATGGGTGATGAGGAAGATCCCAGATGTGCATATGCACAGCACCTAGACACTTTCCTGATTTATGATTTATCTATAAGTGGTTCTAATACCACTAACTAAGGCAATCGCTTATATCTTTTTTTTTTTTCTCTCTGTAACAGCCCCAGCTCTCCTGGAACTCACTCTGTAGACAAGGCAGGTCTCAAACTCACAGAGATCCGCTTGTTCCTGCCTCCCGAGTACTGAGATTAAAGGAGTGAGCCACCATTGCCTTGCCAAAATAATTTAATACATACACAATACTCTGTAGAATGGTCTCAAGTTAAGAGCGACATTTTTGTTTGTTTGATTTTTGAGACAGAGTCATAGTATGTAGGCTAGGAAGGCCTGGGCTCCTAATTCTATTATCTTAGTTTCCTGAGTACTGGGATTATAGTACCACCATGCCCAGCAAGTCAACTTTTGGGCTGAGGCTCATCTTACCCACAGAAAGTGACTTTGTTTTCTGTTCATTTTAATTCTAGAATGTAATGAAGTCTTAAAGCTTAAAGTCAGAAGCATCATTTTCCTTAGATTATTTTAGATAGTGAATTAATACAGAATTTACAACTGGGTCTCCATTGCACATCAAATAAGTCAGGTTCAAACTACCAATTTAGACCTTCAAATTCTATGTATGTGCTTAAAACTGCAAAGAATGCTGGACCATTACATGTAAGTGTTTTACTGTGTTGTTAAGCCATAAAAAGAGTATTTTCTACTGTATGTCCATATATGGTTGAAAATGAAGAAAATCTTACACAAATCATATGTAGATGTTTATTATGTAAGTTATTATCTTAGGGTTTGTATTGATGTGATGAAAAAACATGACCAAATCAACTTGGGTTTATTTAGCTTATACTTCCATATCACTGTTCATCACTGAAGGAAGTCAGGACGGGAACTCAAATAGGGCAGGAACGTAAAGGCAGGAGTTGATTCAGAGGCCACGGAGGAGTGCTGCCTCCTTTCTTGCTTCTCATGGCTTGTTCAATTGTAGTAAGCTTTCTTCTCAGACTATCTTTGGCTCTCCAGTCCCCAAATAATGACACAGAGACTTATTATTAATTATGAAAGCTTGGCCTTAGCTTAGGCTTTTCCCCAACTAGCTCTTGTAACTCATATTAACCTGCTTCTTTTCATCTACCTTCTATCATGTGGCTTGGTTACCTCTCCTCTGTACTGTGTGTCCAACCTGTTTCATGTCTTCCTGGCATCTCTCTTGTGCCTCTAGATTCCTCTCCTCCTTTCTCTCTCTCTCTCTCTCTCTCTCTCTCTCTCTCTCTCTCTCTCTCTCTCTCCTGGAAGTCCCACCTATACCTCCTGCCTAGTTATTGGCTGTTCGGCTTTTTAGTAAACCAATTATAGTGACATATGTTTACACAGTGAAGGAAATATCTCAAAACACTCATCCTGCTTTCTTTCTTTTTTTTTTTCCCCGAGACAGGGTTTCTCTGTGTAGCTTTGTGCCTTTCCTGGAACTCGTTTTGTAGATCAGGCTGGCCTCGAACTCACAGAGATCTGCCTGCATCTGCCTCCCAAGTGCTGGGATTAAAGGCATGCACCACCACTTCCCAGCTAGCCTGCTTTCTTATAGCACCTAGGACCACCAGCCCAGGGATGGCACCACCCTCAATGGGCTGGGCTCTCCCCATTAATCACTAATTAAGAAAATGCTCTACAGACATGCCTATAGTCTGATTTTATGCAGGAATTTTCTTAATTGAGGTTCCTGTCTCTCAGATGATCTCCAGCTTCTGTCAAGTTGACATAAAGCTATCCAGCACAGTTACTAAAATATAACTAAAGACCAGTGATTCCTGGCTTTGTTTCAGTAAAATATCACATATTCTAATCAGCAGAAGTGTCTTCTCAAGGTATGAGAATTCTGTCAGGAGTGAGTCAAGGGAGAAGAAAGAGCAGCACCTTCCCATGTCAGAAACATTAGAACATTAGAACAGCTGACAGAGTGAACCAGCAGTCTACAGAAGGGGAGAAAGTACTCACCAACTACTCACTAGACTGATAGTTAGTACTAAAAATACATAAGAAACTAAAAACTCTGAACAGTAAAACCAAGTAACCGAATTAAATATGAGCAAATTATCTAGCTATTTAACAAAACACAAATACAAATAGTCAATAAATAAGTGAAAAATGTTCACTCTCCCTACTCATTAGGGAAATGCAAATGAATACTACAAGAAAATGCTATAATTAGAATATAGTTAGAATAGTTATTAGTTATATATCTCACTATAGTTAGAATAGTTGTTATATATATATACATATATGTATACACACACACACACACATATATATATATATATATATATATGAACACAAATGGAAGTTGAAAATCAGAACATTTATAAGCTTTCTTAGTAGGAGAGGAAAGTTAGGCCATTATAGAAACTGCTATGGAGGTCCCTCACAAATCTAAAAATAGGTTTCCTATATAACCCAACCACCCCAGTTATGGGTATCTTTGTTAGGTGCTTTTCTCTTGCCATGATAAAATACCATGGCCAAAGTAAATTTGATGGGAAAAGTGATTTTTAGCTTACTGTTCCAGACAGCATAGAGAGTATCATGGCAGGAAAGGCAAGGCAGCATGTCAGAGCTCAGTGTTGGGGTTCAGCCCCAACCAATCAAAGGGTCCCTTGAAAAGGGAAGTGAGGAATTGAGAAATAATAAGAAGAGATATAGACATAGACAGGGAGAAAGACAGAGACACAGGACGGATTCAGGAGGGCCCTGGGTCAACACCCAGCAGCCTTGAATTTATTTCTAATGGGCTTTTTAATACATTAGCAAGGTGAGAGGCAAAAGACCTCCTCCTTTCAAGATCAAAGCATTACGTACAACCAAGTGTACACCCTTCAAAACACCTGGTAACCATACTCCACAGCAAAGCATCTTGTGATTAGGCCTTGAAGTATAAGACACGTGATAACCGTGCCTTTGCACCCTATTATGCAGCTTTGGAGAGCAACATAAACTCTGACTCTCTGACCTTGAGTCAAACCACAAGTTGGAATCTTTGTGGGCTTCCACAGCAGCAGGAGTGTGGGGCAAGTCTAGAAGTCATGAGGCAGAGATATTGTGATAATCTGCATGCCAGAAGCAAAGGAAGAAAACAGGAAGTGAGAGCAGATTATAGCACCTCAAAGTGTACCTATACTGATATACTTCCTCCAGAAAGGCTCCATGTGCTGAAAGTTCTAGACCTTGCCCAGACAGTGTCACCAATTGGGGACCAAGTTTCAAACATGTGAGCTTCTGGGGGCCATTTCTCATTCAAAACACCACAGAATCTTTATAGTGATAATCAAGGCAAACCTGATATCATTAAGACAGTCTCTATACTTAGTAAGAACAGTATCTTTAAAGTTCTTATTAATAAAATCAAACCTGAGCCAGGTATTGGGGTGAATGCTGGAAGATCAGAGAGACAGAACAGGCCACAGCCACCTCACCTTGCCAGTTCCTCAGCTGATCCTGTTTCCTCAGACTGGAAGCCTCTCAGTCCTCATCCAGAATGCATCTCAGTTGAACTGTGCTGCTCCAAAGCCTGAAAGCTTAGCCAGCCAAATGCTTCTAGTTCCTGGTCCTCACGCCTTATATGCCTTTCTGCTTTCTATCATCACTCCCTGTGATTAAAGGCTCGCTTTCTGGGATTAAAGGCGTGAGTCACCATGCTTGGCTCTATCCTTGAATTCATGGATTTCTGCCTCTGGAATGCTAGGATTAAAGGCATGTGCTACCGCTGCCTAACTTCTGTTTAATATTGTGGCTTTCTGTCTCTGACCCCAGATAAGTTTATTAGGGTGCACAATATTTTGGGGAACACAATACCACCACAGAACAGTGTTCAGATTTTCCTTTTTTTGTGTGCAGGAGAATAAGAAGCCAGTGAAGTTCCAGGAAGAAGGCTGTATAGCCTTGAAGACGGCCTCCTACAAGCCAACGGGAGAAGCAGCATCAGCAGGGCCTCCACTTTGGCTTTAGAACTGTGAAGCAATGAATTTTGGTTGTTTAAGACACTCAGTGGGGGGAGCGTTGATAGGCCTTGTAGAAAACACACTGACT
The DNA here is from genome assembly GCF_049852395.1 of Peromyscus maniculatus bairdii. Taxonomy (NCBI): domain Eukaryota; kingdom Metazoa; phylum Chordata; class Mammalia; order Rodentia; family Cricetidae; genus Peromyscus; species Peromyscus maniculatus. The sequence goes on along the minus strand of NC_134854.1, from coordinate 20,721,677 downwards.
AAGAACAGAAATTCAAAGTTTCAACCATCATAACTCTGCACGTGGAAAGTGTGTAGGGTAAATTACGGAGTTCATTCTGGAGGGTGAAGTCTAATGGGTAAGGTTTCCTCAGACTAGAAGAAAACAACTTACTCAGTTTTTAATTCTTCCTTTAACTAAACCATTCACTTTTATTTATAAAGTAATGCAATTATAGTATTCTTACTTCAATTCTGATATTTCTACCTTCAAATTTTTACTTAATGAGAACCTGTCTTTGTTCCTGTTTTCTTGCTGTGAAGCAACATCATAACCAAGGTGACTATTAGAAGAAAATGCATTTAATTGGGAGCTTGCTTACAGTGTTAGAAGTTTAGTCTATTACCAACGTGCCAGGGAACATGGTGATGTGCAGACAGACTGGCATGCTGGAGCATTATTTGAGGGCTATTTCCTGATCTATAGTCAGAGAGACTCTGAGCTTGGCATGAGCTTTGAAACCTCAAAGCCCACCCCTAGTGACACACTTTCTCCAACAAGGCCACACCTCTTAATCCTTCTAATCCTTTCAAATAGTGCCACTCACTGGCACTATAGTGACTAAGCATTCAAATATATGAGCCTATGGGTGCCATCCTTATCAAACCACCAAAATCCCTCTTATTCTTTTTCACTGTAGATTTGCTAGGAATGATCACTAATATCTATGTGACACAGACAATACCAGGTTTTCTTGAAATCTCCTCTGCCAAAATTATTAATCAAAAAAAAAGAAAAAAAAAACCCTTCAGTTTAACTTCAGGCAGATTTTTTTTTTTTTCGGACAAAGGCATAAAATAGCCACGTTCTTTGCCAAAATGTGGCACTAATGACCTGTAATACAATTTCCCTCTAGAACTTCTTGAGCTCAGCCTCCATAGTCCACATCTCATCACTGCTTTTCTCCAAGTTTCTAGTAATATGGCGGCCCATTAAGCCAGTTTTATAGCATTCAACTGATTTTCTAATCCAAAGACCCAATGTTTTCCATAGTCTTCCAAACAACAATGTTGTCGGGCCAATCACTGCAGTATGCAAGTCACACTAACTTCTGTCTTAGTTACTGTTCTGTTGCTGTGAAGAGACACCATGATCAGGCAATTCGTAAGAAAAAGCAGTTAAGTGGGAGCTTGCTTGCAGTTTCAGAAGGTGAGTCCATGGTTGTCATGGTGGGAGGCATGGCAGCAGGCGGCAGACACAGCACTGGAGCAACAGCTGAGAGCTCACATCTGTTTCAAAAGTTGCAGTGACATGGAGACTGGGTATGGCACAGGCTTTTGAAACCTCAAAGTCCAACCCAGTAACAACACATCTCTTCCTTCCCACAAGAACACATCTTCTAGTTCTTCCTAAACCATCTACCAAACTAAGTAACCAAACATTCAAAAATATGATACTATAGGAGTCCTTCTCATTCAAATCACTACAAAACCTATAAAAAAATTAAGAAATATCACCACTTAATAAATAAACGTTCTGAATTTTTGTTGTTTATTTCCTAGTCAGATATAGGTACATGCTAATTTCCCTTGCATTTAATCACAATGTACAAAGAAATTTATAATCACTTCCACCCTTTACATGGTTTCTGAGTCAGCAGCATACTGCCCATTCCTACCATTGCTCAAGCCTTTTGGCAACATTGGCAGATTTTTGTTGTTGTTGTTGTTACATAGTGTGTAAAGGCCAGCAACATTGCTGAATATCCTACAAAGCACAGACTAGTTCCCAACCCCATCTGAATATCTTGACCCAAGAGAATAGTAGTGTTGGAGTTAAGAAATTCTGCTTTGAACAAGATATCCTAAATGTTCTCTATATTATTTCCACATAAGTTTCAGTATTCTTCATTTGGAAGTTGTTAACAGTTGTTGAATTGATGTATTGCAATTTATTAAACTTGAAACATGTTTAACATCTTTAGATTGTTTTCAACTTTTCACTACTCTAAATAATGGTAAAAATATTTTTACTTCTCCAGCTTTAGAGATGATCTTAAAGAAAAAAATTTGATAGTAGGATTTAAATTTCATAATTAAGCCGAATATCAATTGTTTAACTTATTAGTAAAAAAGATCACTATAATCCTTATTTATTAACATCTCTTTTCCTTTCTAGGAAAGCACTTTCTTTTTCCTTGTTTAATTGCTCATTACCACATTTTAGAGACTACATTAATATGCATTTCATTGATTCACACTTGTGACCATCACTAAACCTTAACTCTGAAAAGCATTTCTCAGAATAGAACCAGGTAGTAGCCATTTAGTTCCAGGGTTCACTTGCCCATTCACACCACACAACAAGTTCAATTACTCCACATTTTTACAGACTACCTTCCCAAAGTGGCTTCTACTTTTCTCTTGGAATAAGTTAAAAGGTTTTTTATATCATCAATGCATAAGATGGCAAATTATAGAGCAGTAGGCTTGACACTGTTGAGTATCTCTCTTATGTACAGAACCCACACGTGTGTGTGTGCGTGTGTGTGTGTGTGTGTGTGTGTGTGTGTGTGTGTGTGTGTGTGTATGTATGTCTGTAAGAAGATCGTGAAACTAGGAGGACGCTCATGAGAGTAGAGGAAGACATGTCAAGAATGGTAGTATGCAAAGCAGGTAGTGGAATCCATGTGATAAGACAACAGAAAGGGAACTTTGAAAACAAAATTGCTCAGTGGTTAAGAGTGCTTCTGGATCTTCCAGAGGACCCAAGTTCAGTTCCAAGCACCCACACCAGGCAGTTCACCACTGCATGTAACTCCAGCTGCAGGATATCTGATGCCCTCTTCTGGTCTCTGCACTCACCTGCTTACACATGGCATACATGCTCCCAGACACATATATAAAATAAAATAAACGTGAAAAAAAAGGAAGAAAGGATGAGGAAGATTAACTAAAGTAGCTGGAGGAAGGAAGCAGAGCAGCCAAAGGGGGATGGAAGACACACATGGAGAGGATGGTGGAGAGGGTAGATGACATGGGAGGATGGTGGAGAGGACAGATGACATGGGGAGGATGGTGGAGAGGACAGATGACATGGGGAGGATGGTGGAGAGGACAGATGACATGGGAGGATGGTGGAGAGGGTAGATGACATGGGGAGGATGGTGGAGAGGACAGATGACATGGGGAGGATGGTGGAGAGGGTAGATGACATGGGGAGGATGGTGGAGAGGGTAGATGACATGGGAGGATGATGGAGAGGGTAGATGACATGGGGAGGATGGTGGAGAGGGCAGATGACATGGGGAGGATGGTGGAGAGGACAGATGACATGGGAGGATGGTGGAGAGGGTAGATGACATGGGGAGGATGGTGGAGAGGACAGATGACATGGGGAGGATGGTGGAGAGGGTAGATGACATGGGGAGGATGGTGGAGAGGGTAGATGACATGGGAGGATGATGGAGAGGGTAGATGACATGGGGAGGATGGTGGAGAGGGCAGATGACATGGGGAGGATGGTGGAGAGGACAGATGACATGGGGAGGATGGTGGAGAGGGTAGATGACATGGGGAGGATGGTGGAGAGGACAGATGACATGGGGAGGATGGTGGAGAGGGTGGATGACATGGGGAGGATGGTGGAGAGGACAGATGACATGGGGAGGATGGTGGAGAGGGTAGATGACATGGGGAGGATGGTGGAGAGGGTGGATGACATGGGAAGGATGGTGGAGAGGACAGATGACATGGGGAGGATGGTGGAGAGGGTAGATGACATGACATGGGGAGGATGGTGGAGAGGACAGGTGACATGAGGAGGATGGTGGAGAGGGTAGATGACATGGGGAGGATGGTGGAGAGGACAGATGACATGGGGAGGATGGTGGAGACGGTAGATGACATGGGGAGGATGGTGGAGAGGGTAGATGACATGGGAGGATGATGGAGAGGGTAGATGACATGGGGAGGATGGTGGAGAGGGCAGATGACATGGGGAGGATGGTGGAGAGGACAGATGACATGGGAGGATGGTGGAGAGGGTAGATGACATGGGAGGATGGTGGAGAGGGTAGATGACATGGGGAGGATGGTGGAGAGGGCAGATGACATGGGGAGGATGGTGGAGAGGGTAGATGACATGGGAGGATGGTGGAGAGGGTAGATGACATGGGAGGATGGTGGAGAGGGTAGATGACATGGGAGGATGGTGGAGAGGGTAGATGACATGGGGAGGATGGTGGAGAGGGCAGATGACATGAGGAGGATGGTGGAGAGGGCAGATGACATGGGGAGGATGGTGGAGAGGACAGATGACATGGGGAAGATGGTGGAGAGGGTAGATGACATGGGGAGCATGGTGGAGAGGGTAGATGACATGGGAGGATGGTGGAGAGGGTAGATGACATGGGGAGGATGGTGGAGAGGATAGATGACATGGGGAGGATGGTGAAGAGGACAGATGACATGGGGAGGACGGTGGAGAGTGTAGATGACATGGGGAGGATGGTGGAGAGGGTAGATGACATGACATGGGGAGGATGGTGGAGAGTGTAGATGACATGGGGAGGATGGTGGAGAGGGTAGATGACATGGGAGGATGGTGGAGAGGACAGATGACATGGGGAGGATGGTGGAGAGTGTAGATGACATGGGGAGGATGGTGGAGAGGGTAGATGACATGGGGAAGATGGTGGAGAGGACAGATGACATAGAGAGGATGGTGGAGAGGGCAGATGACATGGGGAGGATGGTGGAGAGGACAGATGACATGGGGAGGATGGTGGAGAGGGCAGATGACATGGGGAGGATGGTGGAGAGGACAGATGACATGAGGAGGATGGTGGAGAGGATAGATGACATGGGGAGGATGGTGGACAGGCAGATGACATGGGGAGGATGGTGGAGAGGACAGATGACATGAGGAGGATGGTGGAGAGGACAGATGACATGGGGAGGATGGTGGAGAGGGCAGATGATATGACGAGGATGGTGGAGAGGGCAGATGACATGGGGAGGATGGTGGAGAGGGCAGATGACATGGGAGGATGGTGGAGTGGAGAATAAGAGAGCAAAATGTGTCAGACTCACACACAGGCACACACACCATTTGTGTGAACTATGGTGAGACCCACTTTCTAAAAATGAATAACAAAGAGTACATTCAAAATAATATCATTAGAACAAAAGAAACCTGTGAGGACCTTCATCCTTTCTTCTGACTGCTGAAGACTCCTCTCCAGGCACATAGACATTGCTTCAAAGTCAAAATGAATGCTGAGATATGATTAAAGGGGATTTCCTGTGCCTCTGAGAGACAATCACACTGTCTGTCACTCACCAGGCACTTCTCGCTAGGTATAAGGACATCATGGCCGAGTCCACGTCAGGTGATATCCAGCACAGCATTGAAAGATGTCCTCAGTGCAGCAGTAGGTGTTATTGAGTGATAGACATGAGCATAAGCACAGGACAGAGAAGTCATGGCCTCACATTAAGACTTGGAACATTAGAGACATTTGCAGTACCTTCTTTATGACTGAGGCACGGCCCAGTTGTTTACTTCTGGCCCTCCAACTCCTGGTTCCATGGTTTCCTAGAAACCAAGAAGCAATGGCAGACAACAAGTTCCAAATCTTAATTTGTTGAGGTCATCATGTCTCTCCTTTTGATATTAAAATATAAGGAAAGGATACACATTAACAGCCAGAAATTCTGAAAGAATGAGACAACTGTGGGAAATGACCAAGGTTTCATCAAAATCATCCCATATAATTCATCAAAAGAGGTATCAAATCTAATAATTTTCCACCATAGTAAATAGGAATAAATGTAAAGTTAGACATAAAATCTAATTAATTATAAGGTGGAAATTTCTGTTTACTTTAGATTTAATCAACAAAACCAAGTACAACGATTTCAAATGGCTATAGGTTCTTCCTTAAGTACAGAGTTAGAGAATAATTAATATACATGGCAAGGTTGTATATTAGGCAATGGAGAAGTGTAAGGGACAGTTCCTCATGCCACATGTCTATCTTTTTGAGATTCCTCAAGGGGGCAGGCTTTGAGGTCTTTTTCTCAGGCTTCACTCAGTGTGACAGTCAGTAGATTTCCTATTGCCTCTGAGTCAAGATATAGAACTCTCAGTTCCAGCACCACGTCTGCCTGCATGCTGCCATGCTCCCCGACATGATGGACTGAAACTCTGAAGCGAGCCCCTTCAATTAAATGTTCTCTTTGTAAGAGTCGCTGTGGTCATGGTGTGTCCTCATAGCAATAGAAACCTAACTAAGACACAGGACAAAATGATGCTGACTTCTTAAAAGAAGAAAAAATAACTGCAGATACAATCCACAGGTCTCCAAGCTTTCACATTCAGCATACAGGTCTCATATCAGTTCTGTCCTGGCCTGGGCCTGTGCCATTGTGGGTGGCATAGCATCAGCTCTCACATTTGTGAGGGCCGCAGGACAGGGCTGTGTATGTTGCCCTCACGGCTGTCTGTTCATCCCTAAGAACCTCCACAGTCCTTGTCTATCTTATCCGTATTTGTCTTATCACCGTTCTTGCTGGCTTCTATTTCCTGTTTCTACTTTTGCCCTAAATGTCCAAACCCACCTCTCTGCCTCATTTCCCAATCCAAAGCTTACCACCAAGTTGTTGCCACAGGACTATGAAGAACATTCAGTGGTAACAGAAGGAGTCCAACACAGATGAAAAAGTTATTGAGAACAACTATTCAGAAGAACATGGGTGACTTCTCCACAGGGTTACCCAGCAGAGGTAATCTTGTGTCAAATGTCTTAGGCTCATTGGATTTTCATGTTCCTGAGTGTTGAGTTTTCTCTTCTCCTTAAATTTCCTGAGGCCCCTAATGCTTTCATCCCCTTTGGCAGCCAAAGAACTAGTATGGGTAGTGAGTGAAGTCCTGGAGCAAATATATGCTGTTGACATGGGCATGGACATTTCAAGGGCCTCTAGAAATCAGCCCCATGGGAGTAGCTAAGTCTTCCCTCTGTGAAGCTCCGGGGAATGGCAAAACCTTCCTCTGGTCTGAGTTGAAATGTTGATAGCTTGTGCAGAACATGTCCACTGTAGCTCTCTGCCCTCCTCAACTGCCCCCCTACAGACTGTTCCTGCCATGTCTGTTAGCATTGCAGCTAGGATGGAAAGGAATCCTAGCAGTCGGCAGCCAAGGCATACCACAAAGTCACTGTAAGCATAGCGGCTCTGTTTGGGCGGAAGTGTTACAGCTCTGCTCTGGGGAAAGGTCTCTCCAAAGCAAGTGTAATAGCTCTCTGCTCCTGTGGGGGTCGGGGGTGGGGGTAGTCTGGGGTGAGAGGAATGTTTCCCCAGCAAAAAATGTTACAGTTCTCCTCGGCTCTGGCAAAAGTGTACAGCTGATTTCTGATAGCAAAGTGTCACACTGCACAACCAACCTCACTCAAGAGATTTATTGGGAAGGAAAACTCCAGGAGGGCAGCTGCCTCAGCTAGGGTGAGAAGCAGCAGCAAACTGAGCAGAATACAGGTCTTGTAGAAGGTTTCTTGCCTGGGGGATGAGGGGGACGGGGGACGGGACATGGGACCTTCCAGAGTGGCTTGGGACTGGTGGTTTTTTGTGGTCTGATCTTGGAACAAGATTAGGGATTGGTGGGATTTCAAGTCATTGGCCCTGGTCTTGGGGTCAAGTCAGCAGTTGCGTGTTTTTCCCTGGCCCCATTACCCTACGAAGCCCACCTGCTTGTTCATTTGTATGCCATGAGCCTTACCTCCTTATTAATCTGTAGGCAATAACTCCACCTCCCTGTTCGACTCTATAGAGTAAGTGCTGAGCTTCAGTGTGCTGCTGCTCCTCCACCTGAGAGGCCAGACTTCGGACCCCAGCATCTCTGTAATGTGGTGTATCTGTCCGTTCCTAATCCCCTCACTACCCTAGTCAGGCTTTTGAGGCCCACGCCATGCAAGGACATGACCCAAGACTCTGCTGCTTTACTATGGAACACATTTTAGCTTCTGTTTTTTCTTCCCAGGGTAGTTTTGTCACAGAGTTTCTCACCATAAGATTAGAAACAAACTTTCTCAAGTGAAAGTGATCAACTCTTCCATTTATTTAGAATACAGTTCTTGTGTGTCTACTTTAAAGAATGTGAATTTAATTTCCTTCATATACAGACAAAAGTCCAATTACCTAAGAAAGACTTGGGGCTGACTGAATTTTAAAGCTTAGGAAGGATTCTAGAGAAATGTCAGGATTCTGGGTGGCTAGAGATGCTGTGGTAGAAAATGAGTTTTAAATAAAAGAATATTTAAATTTGTTTCCAAGACACAACAGAGGAAAGACACAAGGAATTTTTCCCCCAGAGTAATAGAAAAAACCCAGTACCAGAAATTATGATATCTTCCAGATGAACCCTGTGGCTTACAGATGCCATGTCCAGTAATACAAATAGAATCGAATATTAATCTGTGTAAAAGAAAGAGTAAACAGAAGAACTATTGAGTTACAATATTAATTAAAATCTTGACTTGGAAATGGAGACATCAGTTATTATTTACACTAAGTTTAAAAGTCCAGTGATTGCCCTAAGAGTTCGTTGTTCCTGATTCACATTGGAATAGAATCAATCCCCACAAGAGAAAAGTGGGCTTGCCGAGGTCTGCATCTTCTCCATTTGGTAGAGGGCATGTGAACAGAAGCAGTCTGTAGACAAATTTCTAAATGGTCTTAAATAAAAAACACAGAGCCAGAAATTTGGGTTAAAGCCTGAGAGAAAGATCAGAAGAATAGGACAAACCATGAGCTAACCTCACCTCACCAACTTCGAAGCTTCCAAAGAGAACTTCTTTGTGTATTCTCACGTTTATATGTCTTTTCTGCTCTGTTCTCTCATTGGCTTTCTTAGCCTAGCTATATCACTTCATCTTCCTACACAGCCTCTATCACTTTCTGTCTGTCTGTATAGATCTCCACGTGTCTCTCCGCAGGCCTGAGCACTCGTCTGTCTCTTTTATCTTAATAAAATTCTTGTTAGTGGATTCTGTCGTGTTCCGTGACATTTCCTCGCAGGGTAAGAGCGCCACTAAATAACAGTGTGGCCTTGGGATCTGAGCAACTGAGACTTGTAGAAGAGTGCAAGGGAGATCTCATCTTGTTTCCAATCCACGTGTTATTTTTAAGGTATACTCTCACCCCTATGAAATACCATCTGCTAATGGCCATGCTCATAAAGGTACCAGCTCAGGTCCCAAACATTTTACACCGTAAATGCTCAAAGGAATCTTCCTGGCTTCATCTTGGTGCTTAATTGGATAGTGTGTAGCTTCTCTTGAATCCACTGTCTCCCAGAACTTTCCCCTCTGATTAATGTGCTATAACCTGAAGGGCAAACAATGTTACAGCCTCTCTTCTATCAGCATGAGACTCCCAGGCTTTTTACCTCAGCTTAGCTCAGAGCACCAGGTGTTTTTTCAGAGAAGACAATGCCTACTTCAGCCTGGTGAGAATATGGATGAGATGGGAGCTGACTCTGCATGTGGCCAGCTGAGCTGCCGGTCAGTCCCAGAGAACTTGGGTGGCAGGTGAGTCATCAAAGCCTCTGACCCAGATGCAGACAAGCAGAGGATTTAGGTGGCTCTTTCATCCCAGTATGTGATTAATACTTGGTTTACACCATGACTCTAGCGTCTCAGTCCTCATGTCATCTGCCTTTCAACTGTATCTGGGTCATAGTACTTATCTTGATTGTCTATCTGTTACCCAAGTTCTTCTGGGCCTCCCTGGCAGCTTGGCTTCATCCCATTTTCCCAATAAGTAGAAACCTGTTCTTGTGTGGAAGTCCCCATGTGAGTCTCTGAGGACCTTGACTAGACCCCTCTGCTCCCCTCCTCCCTCTTCCTACCTGCTTCCCTGGGGCCAGCCGTGCCACACTGTGATCCGTTGGCCCTTTTGGCCCTTGACTTCGGTTAATATTTACAGCTTATCACTGTGGCTCCTCCTCTCCGGTCCCCAGAATGTCCTTGAGCTATCCATCTCTAATCTTGACTTGTAAACAGCTAATCAATCTCCAGCAAGAATATCATCTTGACATTTGTTGAGTGCCCTTTTATTACCAATCTCATATTCATTATCTCTGAATCCCACAGTATCTGCAGGTCAGTTTCCTTACCTGTTTTGTAAATAAGAAAGATAAGCTTTGGCTTTCTCATCTGACTAGAAGACAGAGGAGACAGATTCTGACTGATGTCTGGCACGAAAACTCAAGCACATCCATTTCACAAACTGCCTCTGCGTGGGAGCAGGTGCAGTGCATTATCCCGAGTCATCATCAGTATTATCGTCTTCATCTACAGAGTTTGGGATCTCTGTAGTGACCAAGCTAAGATGTGAGTCAAGACTGACTCAGAAAACTTCCTTCAGCATGATGCTTTGTTCTGCAGTTGCACTTACTACTTTTAAAACCATGTACTTCCTTTGTAAACACTCAAGCCTCTACCTGAAGTGCCCGGTGACAAGATCCCTTGATACTGCATCTTAATGCGAATCGTGCCTTTGGATACTTTTCTTCCCTTCTGTTGTTCTGACTTTAGACTTTAGCCGCCCACTCCACTTGTCCTTGGAATGACTCAGCTCTCCATCTTCTCTTCAGCAGGCCTAGATTGTCCCTAAGGATGCTTACAGAATTTAAATATCAGCCCAAATGCCAGCTTTAAATTACAGCGAGGGATGGAGCGATCAGTCTCCCCAATGACTCATGTGTGCTGATCAGCACCCTTTTTCCCAGTGGGTAAATCTATGTGGGATGTTCAATTTATAATTGGGAGGTGGGTTCACAGAGTCCAAATTGGAACAAGAGAATTTAAGTGCGGCGACATGCTATGGCAGGCTGCAAAGTTCTAACATGTCATCTTTACATTTGGGATTTTGCTACACTGGCCTAGTCTCTTTAGTTAAACCCCAGAGCCTGGGCACAGACTTCCTGATGGAGGTTTAAACAATTTTTAAAGAAATTGGCAAGCGCCATTCATTAAATATGATAGTTTTTGTGAAAATGTGTAATAGGTAAGAAATAGTGATAAGTGAATATCGTTTACCCAACACCCAGCAAGAATCAATGTGGGCAAAACTCTGAAACCTTTTGCTCTCCCATCCTTTTCCATTTTAACTGTTAAGTAGCTGTGATCTAGCATTTCCTTGAATCTTCAAATATTTGGATTTTAGGTAAAAGGAATCCTATTACCTGCGTTTTAAGAATATGCTCAGATTGTTTTGTGTGTGGCTGAAATTCATTGTGTTTCATCAGTTTGCAGTAATCCATTGCAGCAACACACAGCTCAGTTTTGTGTTCTCTCTTGGCTGAGGGACTTGCTGAGGTAAACAGTACAACCGTGGACGTTCTTGAGCATTTACTTTGGTGCCTTTATGCAAATCCACCCCCGGATGGCATCACTGTGCCATCCTGTTTGCACAACTTCAATTGGATTAGAAAATAAGTTACGCTGTAAATGGCTGTCGCCATTACTGAGCCTCCTCTGAATTGCAATAAACCCTCACCTTTTACCACATCCGCACCAGCATACAAACAGCTGGACTCTAATTTTCATCAACATTGAATGTATGTGATAACATCTCATTGGAACCCAAGTTTACACTTCATAATCTCTAATAAAGCTGAGTATTGTTTCATGACTGTACTTCACACATAACTGTTCATCTGGAGAACTCTTGTTTGAGATCTTTCCCTTGTTATTGGCTTGTCTTTCTTTTGAATTTATTTACAGGAGGCTTCACTTTCCTTTTTCTGTATGTGTTTTGTCCTAATCTTTTTTTGTGAGCCTTGTCTATTAAGAGGAACTCTTCTCCATTTTGTACCTTAATTATATTTATGCCTTTTTATTAAAATGATCAGTTGTCACTTTCCATATGGCTTTTGTGTAGATGTTAAGGCTAGGTATTGATAAAATCTGTTTTCCTATCTTGTTAGTTTTGACATTTCTCATCTAAGATTTTACTTTAATGAAACTGGGATTTAAATATAATGTTGAAAGGGGTGTCATTTTAGCTTCTCACCTGTAGATTCCCAGTTGTGCCTGGATAATTGAATTGGCAAATTAATTCTTTCAAAATGGCCTGCTATACATTTCAGTCTGTCCCAAAGGCCTTTGTCAGAGTAGGCCCATTTCAGAGTTCTAGAGTCGGGGTCACTTTTGTGTCTGCTAACAGGACTTTACCTTGATGATAAAGGTCTCAGGGAAATGGGTGTGGTAAAGGAAGTACTCTCCTTCATATAGATATTTTGCTTTTCTATTTAAAACTTTAAGTCAGTTAAAAAAATTAAAAACTAAAAAAGAAAGAAAAAAGATAAGTCAGGTTGTCAAGTACCACAAAGCTCCTTTTGGAATTTAGATGAGATAGTTCTAATTCCCAATTAGTTTTAACAGGTTTTCCTGTGATCATCAAGTTCTCTTCTCTGTGCACCATGACTATAGCTGGACTTGTTTAGGTTTTGAAATTTTTATGTTTATTCCTAAACATGTTGTAATTTTGATGTTATTATAAAGATGGTTTTAAATTAAAATTTCCAAGTTGGGTACGCTGGTTCTCGCCTGTAATCTCTATAATCCCAGAACTGGAGGAAGCTGAGGAGGAGGACCACCATGCATTTGTGGCCAGCCTGTACTACATAGGAAGTTCCAGGACAGCCTAGAATACTTAATGAAGCCCTATCTCAAAACAAGCAAACAAAATATTAGAGTTTCTGCTTCTTGAAGCTACTTGTGCATGCTGAATTTTATGTCTTGAAACCATGGCAACTATAATGATGAATGACACCATGATGAAACCCACTACTTGGTATAAAAATTATTTAAAACTACTACTTGTTTCAGGTTTCTTTTGGACTCTAGTTCAGAGATTATATCCATACAACACCAACCTTCTTTATTTCATTCTGATCTCTTTCTCCTTTTTTAATGCCTTAACATAGGCTAAGAACTCTAGCACAGTGTTATCAGGTAGAGCTAGTAGATGTCCCGGTTTCACTTACATCAGAGAAGGGGCTTTCAATAACCACCATTAAGGGTTATTTGCTGCACATTTGTTTTGTAGGCACTTTGTCCGATTAAGGATGTGGGATTTTATCAGTTGCTTTTCTCATTTAGATGATTGCATCACTGTCTTTTCATCTGGTGATATGAAAATACACGTTAATTGATTTCTTATATACTAATCTAATGATTCATTATGCTTGTCAATGCCCTATATGCTTCTGGATTATGTTATTATTCTGTTCCAAGTGTTTGTATATATTAACAAGCAAGGTTAATCATATCTGTTGTATTTTCTATCAAAGCTCTGCTAGTGTAAAAAAAAGTCATCTGGAAATATTCCACGTTATCTATTCAGATAAGTTTTATGAGATCATAATCATTTTTTCCTTTGGCATATGAATCTAATTTTTTATTGTTTGCTAGAAATTAATAACCAACACCAAATAGTCCACATAATTTAAAAACAGGAACCTGTGAGAGTTTTTTAATCTTCTTGTTCAGTTTTCAATGGTTACACACTTTCTTTTATGCTGTTTACATGCCCTATTTCTTCCTAAGTAAGTTTTGGTAAGTCACAATGTTGTTCTAGAGACGTATTCATTTCCCCTGAGCTTTGTCATGTACACCATACAGTCGTTCACAACAACATCTTCTTGTCTTTGTAACCTTTGGAGCATTGTTGATTTCTTCTTCCTGTGTTTTGTACTCGTACATTTTCACCTTTTCAAAATCTATCTCCAGGGTCTTTGTCAGTGCTGTTTGTTCTGTGAAAGAGCCTTGATAAATGTTTTATTCTGATATTTTTCCAGGACATTTTTCTCCTCTCTTATAAAACCATTTGCTCTGTCAAGCAGTGACATTTGAGACTTGATATTACACTGGATACTTGAAAAATAACTATTTCTTCTCCCAACTATGGTCAGTGTTTCTTAAGTATGAATCTGTATTGAATCCCACTAGGAGAAATAATCACAAAGGCAGTTCAGCTAGGGGATCAGGACATATTCCCTTTTGTAGTCTTGAACAATACACACTGGAGGTTCATACAGAAGTTAATTGCGTTACCTCCATAAGCTTTTACTAACAGGTCCTAACTGGTTGTTTTTTAAAAATCCTCTGAACAGCCTGCCAGTTCAGAGCAGCAACCAAAAGAAAAGCAGAGACAGCGCAACTCTAGCTGCTTCACCCAGGGACAGGACCGAGGGGTGGGAGGAGGTCTGAAGGCCGTAGAAACTGCTTCACATATGTCTTAGATTTTCATGTATCTCTCTGACTCCACATGCCTGTTAGCTAAATGAATCATGTATGGATGTCTATACAGGACCTAGGCCTCTGTTCACTTGCTTGATCCACTTCTTCCTCTGCCTCGGATTCTCCTCTCTTCCCTTTTGCCCCTAACATATCTGTCCTGAAACACTATAATACACCCTATTGGAGTTTCTCCTTAGCCCATGTCCCTCCCCCTTTCAGACCCACCTTTCACGATGCACAAAACTATCTTCTGATACTTTGTGACTCACACACAACCTCTCAAACTTGCCAGGGGTGATCTGAACAAAATGACTCCTGAGCAAAGCTGAGGCTCTCAGGTGTTCTCTTCAGGTAACTTGGAGTTGCACTTCAGAAGTTTCAGTGCTTCTCTGATGGGTGGTCCCCTTTGACCTAGATGATGCAGACTATGAGGCTGCAGGTATCATTCTTTAGCTGTCAGCTTTGGCTTATATGTCCTCGGAAGCAGCCATTCCATAAACAGGAATAAGAGTAGGTGTGTAGTGGGCAACTCTTCCAGCTTTGACCTGGAAGTACTACTCCCATCGAGGCTTCTGGTAACAGTCACGCCTTTGAGGTGGGACCCAGACAGGAGCCCTGAAGACCTGAGATCCAGATATGCTGGTTCTCTTGGTTCCTGGACCCTGGACGCTGGAGGTAGACTGAGCAGAGTTCTCCAGAGAACAACCCTGGACAGCACTACGCCTTTCCCAGACCCTATAACCTATCCCTTTACTTGTAAGTTGCCCCACAAAATAAACCTCCCTTTTAACTACGTAGAATTACCTTAATACTTCCACCAATATAGGTGCACAGTTAAATGCAAAGCCAGCAAAACTCTAAAAGGCCAGATAGGGTAACCCCTACTTTGCTTGGCTCCATAATACTTGTTCCATGCCTGTAGGGTAAAAAGGGTCCTGACTTGACCCCAGGACCAGGGCTTGAAATCCCACCAATCCCTGAGCACAAAATCCCACCAATCCCTGAGCTTGCCCCACAATGAGGCTACAAATACCCACTAACCCCAAGCTACCCTGGAAACCACCCCCCACCCACCAAAAATACCCCACTATATAAGCTCTGTATGCTGTTCAGTTTGGAGTTGCTTCTCACACTAGAGGTAACCACCCTTCTGGATTTTTCCTTCCCAATAAATCTTTTGAGTAAAGTTTGTTGTGTGATGTGACACTTTCACCAGAGCAGAGCCCAGCTGCAACACTGCAACACCGTTTGCCAAAGGAGAGCAGCAGAGCTTTAACACTTTCACTGAGGGAAGCTTTCCCCTAGCAGAGCAGAGTTGTTACACTCCAGGGAATCTGAGCAGAGCTGTAACACTCCTTGGGGCCAGAGCAGAGCTGTAACAGCTTTGCCAGAGCAGAGCCATTATGCTTGGATTAGGGAAACCTTTCCCTCAAGCAGAGCTGGAAGCTGCTATGCTTACAATGACTCTGTGGTACTCCTTGGCTCCCTACTGCCAGGATCCCTTGCCATCCCAGCTGCAATGCTTACAAAGAACTCACTGGGTTCAGTACCTGTTAACCTTAAATCCCGGGGTCTACCTTTGTATTTTGAACATAACAGCCAAATTATCTTTGTGCTAGGTAAGTAAGATCATTTCTTATATGCAAAAGAAATCACTTTCCCCACGATATTGTTCTATATTCCTCCTATTGGAAATATGTCTCAGTCAATGACTATCCAACTTTATTCTGCTATGACTTGCAGCATATAATTTTATACCCATCCCTCGTTTCCTTCAAATTCATGGCCTCCTTTTTCAGTACTTGTTATTGTTTGCATATGTATGTGTGTGTGTATATATTATATATATAATATTTAGGGATATATGTATATAATTCCCACACCTAAGGTTAAGGGAACGTTGTGGAAGAGGAGGTGGAACATTGCACAATCAAAGCATCAGGCAGTTGGCTGTGAGATTGACTCTTGGTAGCATCAGAAGCTATGCTTGTAAAGTCTCACCCCCATAACTACCCAGACATGAACTGAACAAAGATGACACCAACATGGATGGGGGAAAGCCCAAAGAACTACAGGTGACTAAATAAAGCTGAGCGTGAGAGAGGTGGCCCTCCCCAGGAAGAGTACACTAATTGGTTGTCCAGTGCCAAACAGCCAGTTCTGAAATCATACATACTTTTAAAATGTATATATCACACATTGCCTTCCTACAAAGTAAAATCAAGATTAGGCTTGGTTACTGACCTTCCCTCTCTGCTTATCCACTTTAATAATGTCATATTACATCATATATTATATAGTCACTTTTCCTTTCCCCCATCCTTCCCTGAATTACTCTTCCACACCCCTTTCTTTTCTATGTACCTGTTAATTAGTAATTCATTTTTACAGTACAAAGCTCTAAAACTCCTCATGGCAAACACATCAGCTGAGCTGTTGGTGTACCCACCCCCAACACGCATACCCCGTGGCTCCATGAAATCTGACCATTCTTTGTTGAGGTTTATCTTTTGCATAGTTGCCCTGAAGCTCTCTTCCCATGCTACCCTGAATGTTCCTTCCTCTTTCTGTGTGGGATTCCTGAATGTTCCTCCATCACTTTCTACCGTGGAAGTCTCCTGATTTGTGGGTCTGCTTCATTGCTCTTGATTTTCTCTCTGTCAACTTAGAGAATTATTTTCTTCAACAGCGTTGTAAAAGTTCCTGATCACATGACTGAACTGTGATTTGTTTCCATCCATTGTTCAGAACATATCCTCAGCATCTGGCTCTTCGAAGAACTCTTCTTTCTGGGCAGTTCTTCTTCTCCTTTCCCCTTCAATCTGTCATTATGGAATTTTAGTCAGTGAGGGGACTCTCTGGGATCTCTTCTGTAGTTCTCTATTTCTACAATTTCCTACTCCCCCCCCCCCCAGTGCTTGGGATCCAACCCAAGGCCTTGTATATATTTCCTTATGATTTTGAAATTTCACTTTGTAGCAATAGACAAACATCACCTTTACCTTCTGCATTTTCTACTGAGTTTTGGAGTTTTCTTATATTTTATCTTTTTAGAATTTCTACGGTTTGGGTTTTGTTATATATTGAGTGTTCTTTTTTATAGAATCTTGTTCTTAACTCATGGATTAATATGTTTTCTTAGATTTGTAATCATATTAACTATAATAATATTTTGTGTATCAGTATTAACTAAAGTATAAACATTTTGTGTGTAACAAGTGAAAACAGAAGTCTCCCTCATGGAAATGATGCATATATTTAGGGACAAGTACTAAGGAGCCTCTTGAGGTTGGGGGTTTGGGATGAGAGGCGGGATTGTTGATTAGTACAGTCCCAACTATGGTGATTAAGGAAAAATTCAACTGTCCTTTGTTGGAAAACATACCCCATATTTTCGATTGGACCAGTGAGATTTTCCAAACTTTCACTAAAAATCTTTGTTTTGGGTTTACTCACAAAACTTTCTTACAAACTATGTATACATATAGTGTATCTCATTTTCATCCATTTTAAATTGATTTTATATCACTACCACAAAACAGGTCCTTTGTCCATGTTACAAAATGTTTATAAATGAGAATGTTGGCACTGCAGCTTTGTACACCTGTAGGATAAAAAAGAAATTTTAGCTTGTTTTGTGCCAGAAGGCATTGTCAATAGGACATAGACCCTTTATCAGAAAAATATATTATAATAATAAAGTAAATATGTAAGATTTTAAAGAAAGATGATTATATTTAAATACAGATATTAAGCTATTAGACAATGTTTACTTTATAGTGATGTGTGTACTTTTCAAAAAATAACCACTAGTGACAGACTAATAACATCTTTGCTTTTGCTTTAGAAAAGAATCCAAACAACCTTTTATGATCCCTGCAAATTTAATGTAATAAGAAAATAACTGCAATTTCTCCTGATGAAAAAGGCACAGATTTCTTACCTATGTTCTCAAGAGAAGAGGATGCTAAATTTCAGTTAGAATTTCATGAAAATAATGATGCATTGTCCAAGTTCATAAGCCACTGAGTCAGATCCATGAGCCCCCTAGGGAGGAAAAAGAAGAGACACTAACTTTGTTACAGGTAAAATCTTATCACTGAACCCCCTTTTCCTCCTTTGCAATGGGCTGAAAAATAAGATTCAGTTCAACACTCATCTGGATGCTTTGCACACCTGTGGAAGGTACTCATGCACTGACTGGTCAGATGCACAGTGGCAACACTGATTCCAGCAGAGATGTTGTATGGACCACTAGGATACTGGTTTTATCAACTAATTTGTAGTGTTATTTCCATCAACTATCTAGCTACATCATGTAATTACACTGCAGAGATCACTGAAAGAGATGAGTAGAAGCCTATGCAGTTGTCTGCAAGCATGCCTCATACTGGCTCCACTTTCAAGGTGCTGGTTTACTTTATCCTTTTTTGGGGAAGCCAGCATCTGCACTACACATTGTCTATTGACTAGCATAGCATTTAGTATTTTCTGAAGAATTTACAGACTGAATTCAGGTGGTCTTGACTCTAGTAAAGAAAGACAGAATGAAGAGAAAGGGAAAATAGTTAGCAGGTAAGAAACAAAAGGATAAATCAAAGGCCTAAGCCTGTGTATTAGTGTTCCTGAAAGGCAACACATGAAAAAACTCAAATTCAACATATTTCATGTTTGGGGGACAAAAATTTAATTCAAATTGAAATATCCTTACTAACAAGAAAACAGAATGTAAATGTTTTAATAAACTGATTTGCAGCTAATTGTGCTCTGAAAAATATTAAGAATAATATCTCTGTACATTAATTATTAAAGTATTTTTGAGGATATGACTTCGGGGGACTCTGAATATAGTTCTCTGACCAGACATATCAACCAGTACGATTTCTTCTTTGACCTTTATAATTCCATTTTTTTAGACCCTAAATGTTTTGTTTTTTAACTTTAACACTTTTCCAGATTTGTAAGTACCTTTGAGATGTACTGTGTGAGAATCACTTTCTTAAGAGCTGACAGATGAACAGCTAGATTCCAGGACAATGAGATGGCAGAGAAGTGTAGATAGGAAAGATCAGTTTGTGTAGTCACATTCACAGACTAAACAAGGGTCTCTCTGCTGTCTTTGAGCCTTGGCTTTCTAATCTTTGAGGGAGGATTGACGGCAATGTAGCTTGTCCTACTTGGGAAGAACGTATGCAACTGCATTGTAACCCACAGAGTCTCCCTTATTTCTCAGTGTTTTTATGAGCCAGAGTCAAGAAAGTAAACAAAAAGTAAAGTGAAAAAAAAGAAGATACTTTTCAATAGCTTTATCCAACTTTTTGTTTCTTTTTGGACCTTAGTACTAATGGATAGGAGCTGGAGAAATGGTTCAGCAGTTACGAGTGTGTACTGGTCTTGCAGAGGACCCAAGTCCAGCTCTCAGCACCACTCATCCATAGCTCACAATCACCTATAACTCCAGCTCCCAAGCATCCAAATGTCCTCTGGCCTTCATGGGTGCCTGCACTCACATGCACATACCTCCATGCAAACATACACAAATACACAAAATGAATAAAAATAGTTGTTTTTTAGAAAGCACAAGAGAAATTTACAATGTGTTTCATATAGAAAGTTGTCCCTGAAGTATATGTATGAGACATTCGGTTTATTCATCTACTTCTAATCAAGCACCTAGCATATGAATACCCAGTACCTGTCCTATGGTGAATACAGAGCACCGAGGTGGTGAAGATGCCAAGTCCTAACCCTGCTCGAATCTCGAGAGTCCTAGAGTTAAGATATATTTGTCTTTATTCACTGGGTTTTCTTTCAACATGCGTCTTAAATTTCTCTGTCTAAAAATGTATGGCCCTA
Source organism: Peromyscus maniculatus bairdii (assembly GCF_049852395.1). Taxonomy (NCBI): domain Eukaryota; kingdom Metazoa; phylum Chordata; class Mammalia; order Rodentia; family Cricetidae; genus Peromyscus; species Peromyscus maniculatus. The sequence continues at coordinate 20,701,558 of NC_134854.1, read as the reverse complement.
ACTGGAGATACCGACAGCTGAGAAATCTAAGGTTTCTTCAAATCATCCGAGTGATGATTTTTAAAAGACCCAGAAAGTGATTTGAGCTTGTAATTCTGTTTTTTTAATTAAAAATTTTTTCATATTACATACCAACCACAGTTCCCCCTCCCTCCTCTTCTCCCCCTCAACCTTCCCCCCATCCACTCCTCAGAGGGAATAAGGCCTCCCATGAGGATTCAACAAAGTCTGGTACACCAAGTTGAGGCAGGGCCTGGCCCCTTCCCCTGCATCAAGTTGAGCAAGACATCCCATTGTAGGTAATGGGCTCCAAAGAGCCAGTTCATACACCTGGGATAAGTCCTGGTTCCACTGCCAGGGGACCCACAAACAGTCACTCACATTCAGAGGGCCTAGTTTGCTCCCATGTAGTAATTCTTCTTTAAAAGATTTATTATTATTTGATGTGCACGAGTGTTTCGCCTGCATGTGTACATGTGTACCATGGGCATGCCTGATACTCTCAAAGGCAGTAAGATGGCAGAACTCTGGAATGGGAGTTACAGACAGTTGTGAGATGCCATATGGGTTCTGAGTATCAAACCTGGATCCTCTGCAAAAGCAGCAAGCCCTCTAGCTGATGATCTCTCAACTGTCTCCAGGCAGAGCGTGAAATCAGCAATTTTAACACACACTCTGTGAACACATGCATGTATTGACACAAGTATTATTAATCTATTTGGTGAACAACTCATGAAAAGGACAGAGGTGGATGCCATGAGGAGGATCACGCCAGTATGGTGGTAGAAAAGGTCTAAAAACAAGTGATGAAGTTTGAGTGTCAGGGCACATATCTGGAGGGTGAGGCTGGATGATCAGTTCCAGGCTAGCCTGGACCACATGGCAAGTTAGAGGTCAGACACAGAGCAACGTCTGCTTCAACAAAAACAAACAAACAAACAAATTAGGGCTATCAAGATGGCTCATGAATAAGAGCACTTGCTGCACAAGGCAGAAAATCTAAGTTTCATCCCTGGGACCCAGGTTAAGAGTTGATGTGGTGTAGTGCATCCGAAATCCAACACGTATAGCAATATAGGAGACAGTGGCAGAAAATCAGCCAAATGTGAGGCTGTAGTATGCCACAAAGCAGAAACATGACAAATTCCTTCAACAACGTAGAAGGAGAAAACCAACACTCAAAGTTGTCTCTGCCCCCACACGGCAGGCTATACCAGGCACACTCACGTATATCACACCCACACACTGATAACAGTAGTAACAATAATCATAAGAGTTTAAAAATTGAAGAAAAAATGTAAAGCCAAATAATTGATCCCATTTAATCATTGTAAGCATCTTAAGATAGCCCCAGAAAGATTAGAGCAAAATTATCAAAAACTCTTAGCTGCATGAGTATATTTTGTGCCACACACAAGGGCATGATTACAACATGTCAGAGTTTGGTGCAGCCGGAAGAAAGTTTCCAGTCTCTTGCTTTCACGTCACATTGCAGTTTACACCTTTCCTCCAGCTTGTTTAAGAATGTAAGGAAACAAAAGTTTTAATAAAGTAATACAGTGAAATACTCTTGCCTGTATTTGCGCAGTCAGACACATTGCAAAGAGAACCTTAGTGTGAATTAGAAAATTTTTATGAACTTGAGCAAGCCATTTAACTGCAGCAGATGTCTGTAAAATGCCAGCAGACCTGCTGCATGTAGATGTTATGAAGGTCAAGTTACACAGTATAGAAAAATTCTCTGCACTTTGTTTCTGTCCTCGCCCCTGTCTGCAAACACGCTCTGCATGTGTAAGTCAGTGATGTGGCCTGATGTAAATCCTCCCATTCCCTATTCTGAACCTGCTCCGTGGAGGGAAAATAGATCTTCTTTTATTGATCATTACTGCTAACTGTCTAATGGGAGTATGGTGCCATGTGTTCTGGAAGCTCTGCGCGTCGTGATGAAGACAGAACGCCGTAACCTTGTTATAAAGAGTGTCACTGTTCACAGATTACCAGAGGATCTGGCCCTGTCTCCTGGGTGCAGGGTGATTTATAGTCCATACTATAATGGGAGCTTATAATGCTGCAATCAGGGAGCAGAGATCCCACTTGCATTACCGAGTAGACCATACATAATTCTGTTCACAGAATGTACCATCTTCCTCTAATGGTCTGAATAATGTACTAGCAGAACAGAAAAAGAAAGTAATTTGGGAAATAAACTCAACTGTTATTAAATGACACACCACTGATAGCCACTAAGCCATCCTTTGGTCTCATTACACTTTTATCCATTCTATGAGAGAAATTAACAACATGCAATCTGATACCTCTCTAATGTAATGGACTTTCTATGGAGTTTTCATAAAATATTCTTTGCTTTCCACTATAGTCAGATAGGGAAAGCAGAGTCCTTTTATAATTTTACAGGAAGCAAGATTCAAGTTTGAAAGTTATGATTCTAGTCTGTTAGTACTAATTGTGCATCACACGTAGAGGTTTGAGCTGGGTATTCATTTTCCCCAGGGAGACAAATATTGGCATCAAACATTCTGTGTATCTGTGAGCTAGACACAAAGTGTTATTTTTTTCTCCTCTGGAATAAAGAAGATTCTGAAGTAGTCCTACCAACAGTATAACAAATAAATATAATCTTCAGAAAACTAGAGAAACCAGCCACAACATCACACAAAAATATGTTAAATATGCCCTTATTTATCAAAATGTGTCTTTTCAGTATATAGGTCTAGTTAAATCTATATTTATTCACTGAATAAAACATGAATATCGTGAGCCTTGCTTTTAGTTATTGTTTGATTATTCCTGTTATGCACGAGTGTGGTACAAAATGTACTTATCAGATTTTCATTGGCAAAACTGCAAAAGATTTGCACTGGCCTCAAAGTCCACTCCTTGCCTCATAAGTGATAAGATCCCTTGGTGTGGGACAAGTCTGTCAACAGTAGGAGAGGAGTAGGATTTTGTTTTCCAGTTCAAAGTCTTATTCCAAGGGATACCATGGCACTCTTCACAAAGTCCTGTTTCGGTTCCTCTCGGAACCTAGCCCTTTGCTCCCTAAGAAGTGACACGTGGCAAGACTTAGTCATGGCACTCCATTTGGGGAAGGAGAATCTTTGTATGCCCTTCCTTAAGCTTATATGATATAAACAACTCTAACAAACGGTAGGAACACAGTTCATCCCAAGGCTCAGGACTTTGAAGAAATTTTTGTGAAAGAAGTTGATGTGAAAGAGGATGCTCTATTGAGGTGCTTTGGCCACCCCCCCCACCCCCGCTCCCAAGCTGCAGCCACTCAGCACAGTTAGATGAGGCTTTGACAATTATCTAACTAATGTGATCAATTTTAAGGGACAATCTGGTTAATTTGGCTTTTAACAGTAGGTTTCATCAACAAACAATGAAATGAGAGAGCTTGTAAATGAATTTCCTTTAATTTTTGGGGTAAATTGCAGTTCCTGACTTCATTTTCCAAATCCAGCATGATGTTCAATAGGATTGTTGCAATCATAACAGGTTTTTTTGTGAAGAGTCCCTTGCACTCAATTAGTTCAAAGCACAATTGGGCTATACAAAGGTTGTCAGTGGTATCCAGCCCTAGGGAAAGAATTTGAGCTGCAAAAATCATTAACTCTGTGACTTCCCTATATTTCTTATTTTTCCCTGACTAGAACAGCTTTGTGATTTTTTTTTCATTTCTGTACACACACATAAGAATGAGTGTAGACACATGCATGTCTTAAGATATAGATGGATACAGGTTTCATACTCCTTACTTTGATGTGTGAAGCTAGCCTTACCTTCTCTCATCGTGGAACTGCAATGCTATTGTCAAAATGCTCATTTACTATTTATTAGCTCCATGTTGATTTTATGTGGAGGTTTAGGTTGAGTCGGATGAATTTTCCAGTGTATGATGTCTTTTGAACTTTAAAACATCTGTTTTGTGTGGCTCATCTTAATGTGTGGAATGCTAGCCCTTACCACAGGAGCTATCGTTACAAATCAGCATTTGTAAGGGTTTCTCAATCCCCATATATCACCTAAATAGCTCAAAACAGACTAAGCCATTTATTTAGTTTAATTTTAGTCTAAATTGGTCATATATTGTTAATGCTTCTAGGACCTCAGCAGAGATATGAGTTTAGATCCTGTCTAAAGGAGATCCTTCACTCAAGTTCTGAAAGATCCCACTTGATATTTTGAGGACAATCGGCATTGGTCAGTGCATGACTAAGCTCATGCAAGCCACATACTAAGAAGCAAGAAAAATGATGCACAGTAGACACAAAGGCATGGAGAAAACAGATGAGGATGTGAGAAAATACTTTTAATAGCTATGTTCTAAGTTCAATAAGGGAAAAGCTTGAAAATGTTGTGAGGGAAAGGAAACTATAAATACAACAGAAGTTAGTAAAGAATTCAATATGACTGCTGAAACATAATATGACTGCAGGTATTTGGGATAACTAAAAACTCACCAATAAGCAAACAAGAGACCCAAATGAAAAGGGAGCAGACAATGTAATTAGACAACTCACCCAGAAGATACGTGGTGGCAAACAAGTATGTGGAAAGATGTGTAGTGTTTGCTACATGCCATCAGGAAACTTCAGATGAAAGCAATGGTGTCCTTATTAAATTACTTACTAAGGGCAGTGAATACATTTAACAACAAAGGATGCTCATGAGAGAAACAGCAAGAAGAAATGGCTAAGGATGTTTCAGAACAAACCCACCAGTGGCAATCACTGCAGATCCCACCATATGGAAGGGATGGGTAGACAAACAGCCTGTTCAGGATTAACAACTGCAATTGTAGCTGAAGGTCTATTCATTTCTCTGAGTGTTGTGGGAGAAACTATCCCAAAGAGAGAATGATGGTGACCTAACTTCACCTAATCTCTTAGTCACCAGGAATTCCATATAAATAAACTAAAAATATTTGCTAAACAGAAAGGTTCATATCTATAAGATGCCTATAGATCCATAGGACAGTGGGATGTCCTTGCTGATAATGACTTAGCAAACAGCCCAGCATCTCTAGGCCCTGAAGGACATCATGTTACACAACTCCTGGGCCTCAGGTGGAGACAATTTATAAACTAAACACTCTTCCTCCTGTGAGATACAACTCCGACTCTCATCTGAAACCCCAGCTGTTGTTCTAGGTCACAGAGTTCACGTCTCATGTGGGAAGACAAACCTGTGAGTGCCCTTTGATGTCCCAGACTATCTGCTTTCTCCATGCTTCCTGGTAGCCCACGCTCTGCAATTATTAACAAAGTTTGTTGCTGCACAGGATCTCTGAGTAAGCCCCATTTGACATTCTGATCTCACGTATTAGCCCACTCATGGACTCAATAAAGGGGGTGTTAAGATTACAGACTGGTTCTATTTTGAGCTTTGTCCTATTGAGCCACAAGGCGAGATGCAGATGAACCAAAATCAATAACAAACGATTAACCCTCAGAAATTATTCTACAACATAGAACCTGTGAATATTTCTTTGTTCTATTGAGCCACAAGGCGAGATGCAGATGAACCAAAATCGATAACAAACGATTAGCCCTCAGAAATTATTCTATAACATAGAACCTGTGAATATTTCTGTGTTTGCTGTGCTCAAATCAATATCCAATACCACATGAGAAAATGCTCTAGAAAAAAGTCTGGTGAACATATGCTGGGATTTCAGTAATAGTTTTGTGTGGGTGGTGACATATGGGGTTTGTTCACTTTTTTTTTTTACTTTTCTATTTTCTCAAAATATTGTGCATTGCATGCATACTTCACTTTATACACCATAAACGGTAAACTTTAAAAACTATAATCAGTCTTGCATAATACAAATTCATCACAGATATGGTTCATTTTAAGTACACAGGAGAAAGAATAGAAGGAAACAGACCATATGCTCCTTAGATTTTCTGCAGTTGTTGAGATTAGAGTATTTTGCTCATACTTTTCAAAATGTTCCTAACATTTTAATGATGAATGTGTATTATCCTTGTAATGAAAAGGCTAAACTTCTATGGAAGCCTATGTAACACAAAACAGCTTTTGAACTAAGAATTTCTGTCTTCATTGATGCCCTCTTTCAATTTATTTCTGTAAGATGGTGCTGCACGTGCGTGTGTGTGTGTGTGTGCGTGTGTGCATGTGTGCATCTGTATGTGGAGACCTGAGACAGTGTCAAGTACTTCCCTAGTCACTCTTCACCTTGTTTTTTGAGACAGGGTCTCTCACTGAATATAGAAATTGACAATTTGACTAGGCTGGCTGGTCAGCATGCCCTAGGAATCCTCCTGCCTTTGCCTCCTCGGTGCTTGGATTACAAGCATGCCTCTGTACCCTGCTTTTTTTTCTTTTTCTTTTTTTTTTTTTTACAAGAGTACTGGGTCCCCATGTTTGCCTGTCGAGCACAACTGGACCATCTCCCCAGACCCAGTTTTCAATAGTCAAAGAAGACAACGTTTGTAGACTTTGGAATTAGCAGTTGACGGTCAAAAAAGCCACCAATGCCTTCCCTGCCCCTTATCACATTTGCTAAAAATGATGTTGAGCTTATAATCATATCTGTTCTTTTTACTCCTGAACATGAAAATTTTATCTGATGTAAGTAATCTGATAATTTAAGAGCTGTGTTCTTTGCTATCACCCTAGGAATAGATATAATATAGTATATATTACATAAATACACTATATAAAATATATTATATATAAATATATAATATAATATCATAAATACATAATATAAATATTATATACACAAATATATAGTATTTTTAAGTGTTGTGAGCAGTGTCTAAAACACATGCCATCTCAGTTTTAAGGGTCAGCCAGTATAAATCCCAACCCCCTTTCTCAGTAACTTCATGAAAGTAGTTATTTGAACTTTAAAAAATATAATTTTTATAAAAGTAGCTCAAAAACATTTAATCTAGTTTTGAGACCCGAGAACATAGACTCAAGTCCATGCTTATAGTGCTTTGTTGAGTTATCCCACCAGCACAGACTGACCTTAGCCAGCATCTGCTTGAAAAGAATACCACCGTAGCAATCAATTACTATTCTTTCATCTAGTAACAGCCCCTAGTCTCATGTATGGGGTGGAGGACTCAGGAGTGTTTAGGGGTGAGGAAGAACCCCCAATATCCCTGAGCTTGCTGAATCTTGCATTTTGTGGGTGGAAGAAAAAGTTAAGATACATAAAACTAAGATCTATCTATGATCTTTGATAATAGCTTCAAAGGGTTCTATGGGAAGGGTATTAAGGAGGACCTGGTTTGGATTGAGAGTTGAGGGAGCCTACCTGGGCAAATCTGGGGAGCTCTGAATGACCACCTTGACAGTGCCATGCTTGCTTTGTGCCTTGGCTGTCTGTGCAGCCTTGCACTGGTGTCCATGCATTTGAAGAAACAAGCTTCTCTGTCAGTCATCACAGACATGTTCAGTTCCAGTCTTCTGCTGCTGGGTCTCTAGGTGAAGTGAAGTCATGTCCTGTCTGCTTTGTGGCTTGACTCACTGACCAGACAGAAGGTCTATAACCAGTGGCCCAACAGGTGTGGCCTTCTCTTGATCTCTGGAAGTATTCCTGTTGGATCACTGGTGGGGTTTTGGCCAGACCATGGTCAGCCTGAGAAAGCAACCAGGAAAGAAGGCCTTTAAAATGTATTTTTATTTAATGTGTATGGATTTTTTGCCTGCATATATAACTATGTACCATGTCAGATCTTCTGGAGTTAGAGATACAGGTGGTTTTTGTCACCATGTGGGTGGTAGGAACCAAACCTAAATCTTCTATAAGAGCATCAAGAGATCTTAACCACTGAACCATCTCTCCAGCCTCTAGAAATGTTTTTTTTAAATAAAGAAATAATACATAATGGAGTCTGAGGGTACGGAAGGGACAGAAAGCATCAGAAGCAGAAGGAATAAGGCAGAGAGCCTGAGGAAGGACTGGCTGGGTGAGACTAAATGAAGAAGCTTGGGTTGGAAGCTAATCGAAGTGTCCTAGAACAGAGAGACCTTGGGGTTTCCATGCAGAGCAATACAAAATCACTCCAGGGTTTAGAGCAGGATAGGTGTAATAATCTCACCAGAGATATGTCCCAATGAATGCTATCTTTATATTAAAAAGCAATCTCATGCTAGCATGGTACATGTATATTTAATCCTAGCACCCAGGAGGCAGCAGATGAATCTCTGAGCATTTATGGCCAGCCTGGTCTACATAGTGAGTTCCAAGCCATTCAGGACTACATAACGATACCCTGTCTCAGCAACAATCACTGAACACACACACACACACACACACACACACACACACACACACACACACACACACACACACACCAGAGAACAGTCTCATGAGAGAGGCACAAGATTCTACCCTTTGAAGACATAAACGTATGTGGCCTGTATGTACACCAAACTTAACATCAGAGTCTGTGGAATCAGGGACATCATACAGCAAAGTAGTTAAGACTTGGTCTTTGACACCAGATGTCTCCAGTTTGCTGCCCCTGCTTCCTCATTGTGCAACTTGTGGGAAGCTTCTGAACAGGTACAGTGGGAATAATTTGTTGTTGTGAGAACTGGATGAATAATACATGTAAGAGGTGAACATAGTGTCTGGTACACAGTAAGTGATCAGAAATAATAGCTATTATTTCCTGACTCACTGCCATCGGGAACAGATAAAATCGTCACACAGTGGACCTTTATGCTCCTTACATAAGCTAATGCCAGAGCTAAATTGTACTCAGTGTTTTCAGAGTAATGAGCCAAATACATTAACTGTTCTGGAAACAGATGAAGCCTGACTATTTTGACTAAATATAGAGATAATTAGAGTCTAGACTCTATCTGTTGATAGGTTTGGGGACGCATAATGAGAATAATCATGCCATAATAGAATAATACACAGGCCTAAAGTGAGTCAGAAATTTCACAACAGAGATGAAAAACAACTAATTTTATTGATGTCAGAAAAACATTATTAGCTGAATCTTCTTACACTCTTAGGATGGCTGTTTCATGCTGTAACAGCACCCTAATAGAGTAATCAATTATGCCTTCCTGTCTTGCTACTGAGGCCTTTCTTCCCTCCAAACATAGTTTGATAAAATTATGAAGGGTCAGATAAAACTCTATTCTGTAGTTTCATAATATGCATCAAAATCACCCATTCTTTGATGTGGTTGAATAGAGACATGAAAGGTCTTACAGATACTGTTATTCAAGCCAGAGAATCATTTTCTATATAAAAGGTATTGGCTATTTTGCCAGTAACAAGGCCCAGATCTCCAACTTTCTGAGTCCTGACATAACATGCAAGTATAAAATTGTACTTAATGAAACTTTATTTCAAATATAGTATGTAATATATTATAACTACATACATGTTATACTATAAAAATACTATATAAAATGACCTACAGGCTATGTGAATGAGGTGTGTGGAAAACATACGTAAATCTCAGGTTGGATTTGGGTTTTCACCTACAAGATCTCTCATTATCCGTATGCAAATATTGCAATATGCAAAAAAATAGTGGGAAATCTAAAATCTAAAACACTTCTCAGCCTCAGCATTTAACCCTGTATTTACATATTGATAGGAAATTAATTCATGTTACCAGGAAATACCAACATTGTTGAAGAATACACATATAAATAAGTCTACAATGCTAATATATTACGAGGAAAATGATGAGCTAAATAATTAGGCTTTGAGCCAGCCTCTAAATAACGAGCTGTGTAGGTATGGGAGGACCGCGATGCTCATGTTTTCCTCCATGGTGTGGCCAAAAATGCTATGTCAGAGCTAATGCTTCACTGTCTTCACCTCACACTTTCAAATCCTGGAGAAGCCTCAGGTCTAAAACCCCAAAACATGTTGTACTGCAAATAGGGCAGCTAGAAATTTTACATTAGATGAAGTTCATTAGGTGTGAATGCCATGGATCGCTTCCAACAGTGGTTAATTCTTCACTACTTCTCAGTGGAATAGAAAAGAGAGAAATAAAGACTAAGCAGTGCATGATTCATAAGGTGAGTTCTTTAGTGTTCTTTATTCCAAACTGGTGGCTTTCACTAGTTTTTATGTGGAACAACAAGGATAGAACATTACTTTTAATTAGTGGGTTTTTTCTTGGCAAGATAACATGTTGATAGAAAATGTCAGACTGCAAACAGTTCTTTAAAAATTAAACAGTTCTTTATTTAAAAAAATGTACTTTAAAAAATTCACAAGCAATAATTACAAATTTTGAGCAGTGAAGTACAATATTTAATAGTGTATACAGTGTGAAATGAGCAGATTGGGATAGATGGTATGCTCTTAACCTTTGATAATTATGATTTCTTTGTATTGAAGACACTGAAAACATTCAACTAACAAATTGTCAGCTGTAGTTACCCTACAGGTAGTACACTACCTACTGTTCCATAAGGCATGAAAAATTATTCCTTCTACTCCTTAACCTATGAAACCTTTTCCATCTCTCTTCACTTCTTCCTAGCTTTAAGTAGCCAGTCATTTGCTTTCTGCATCTAAGAGACAGACCAGTATTTCTGTATGAAACGAAGTCATGGGATACTTGTCTTTCTGTGCCTGGTTTATTTAAATTTGAGTGGGTTTCTACAGCTTCATTAACGTTGCCACAAATAACTCACTCATATTGTGTGTTACAGCATTTCCTTTATCCATTTATTATCAATGAATACCTGTGTTCAGTCTGTGAATCTAAAACTCTAGGACACATTGGGAATGAGCATATACAGCAATGGTGATCAGCAAGACAAGGAGTTGAAATGGATCTCTTTAGCCACAGCAAGTGGCCTTCATAGAGACAGAGCATTAAGACACATAGATTGTAAATACTAGAGGAACCTGGAGGAGCTAGGATGATTTCAGCCCTTTGGGTCAGGCTGGGGCAACATAAAACATACATCATCAAAGGGTAGAACTAGATCTCAGATGAACAGCCTCTGGTTATAGAGCTGGGCTGTGGTTTCCATGTCAGGAGTAAATCCTCATCGTGTGGCATGGGCTGGGTGTACAGGACACCCCAAAGGTGCTGACTGGCCAGGCATTTGGGAAACTCATCTGATTTTTTACCAGGCACTGTAGAAATAATCCTTCCATATTTCAGCAATTGGCAAGGCCACATCATTGTCTGACTACCATTCCTAGGATTTTACAACAGAGAATATCATATAAATGTCAGCAGGGAGGGTCATGATGGCCTTAATAAGCTACCTCTAATATTTGGTATCATTCTCAGAAGGAGAGTGTAGCTGAATCCAGCTTGATATGTCTCAAGGTAAGAACTGGCTGGTTTGAATCAATTCTAGAAGATGCCATGGGAATCAGTTTGATGCTTTAATTTTTAGACCTGATGTGAAAAATTTAGCCTTGCCATGGCTCTGACCACATCCTCACCCAGATGCCCTGCCTTTTGGAAGTTAAGAACAAAGCCAGGACAGTTTTCCCATTTACTCTCTTCTCCAGGTGCTAAGGACTTTAGGTTTGAACTCAGGCTTTACTGCAAAGAGTCTGTCCAACTGACCCTGTTTTTGCATTTCTGGAGAAAAACAAAACAAAACAAAACAACCCCCAAACCAACCAGCCAAACACCAACAGTGAAGCATAGCAAAACAACAGAAGAGACTCCTGATCTCCCGACCCACAGTGTCCAACCTACCTCCAACAAAAGCTACATGTGACTCTTCCTCTCACTTCCAAGCTGGGGGTCTGGGAGGATGCACCTTTGAAGTTGGCCATTCTGCTTATTTAACACCTGTTCTGTGAAAACTCTCCTTCAACAGTACAACATTCTAGAAATTTCACTTATAATCTTCAAAAAGTGAGTCCATAATACTTAATTTACAATCAAATCCCGAATGGCCTTTTATTGTTCTGCGGTTGCTGGGTTGAAAACATTCATGATCTCTTCAAGGAATTCTAATGTAGTTATAATATACTTTAATACCCTCAGACAAAATGCATTATATCAATTCATGATAATTAAAACACATTATTAGAGAACCTCTGTTTGCTTTTGCTATATTTAACATTTCTAATTTGCAGCACACTGCTCTCTCTAATTGCTCTTTCTCAGAACTATTATATGAGAAGAATGAATATTATGCTTCTGTACTTCATCCCTTTCTAACAGGAAAGAGATGAGGATTCAGATTCATTCAGCTCACACAAATCAGAGCTAAAGGCTGATTAGAAGAGGTCCTTCACTCTGGGGAAAGAGTAATATTGGCCATATAGGGAACTCTACACATTGTGCCTAGGGATTTGCTTTAATTCAATGAAAGCGAATGAAGTCCCTAGGTTCCAGAACTACAGTGAGAACAGAAGGCTAGAAGACTCAAGGCAGAAGCTGGTGCTGCTAAAAAGACCTGAGGTGGGAATGGGTGCCTTATCCTAGTGGACTGGAACCTGACTTTAACATCCACAAGTGGATGAGACAGGGTTTGTGATAACCTGAGTGCTTGTCTCCTCCCCAAACCACAAGATGTAGCCATAAGCTCTAATAGTGTTTGAGATGATATGTTTGGAGATAAGAGCTGATAAGGTCTTGAGAATGTGATTCCCAGGATGGGGTTAGTGCCCTCAAAAGAAAAGACACCAGCGAGCTTGCTTTATAACAAGTGAAGACAGCCATCAACAAATCAGGAAGATAGCCTTACAAGGACTAAAGCCCTTCTCTTGCATGTCCAGCCTCCAGATGATAAATTTCTGCTGTTTAAGCCACACAATCTATAGTAATTTGTTATGGGAACTTCAGTGGACTAATTTAGGGGTCTGGTAAGAGAGAAAGGAGAAATTGTTTTTTCATATTAAACTGATCATCTGATGGGATTTCACTTTCACTCAAATAGTAGACCAAAATATAAATACTAATTTTTAAAGTATCATTTCTCTGGGGAAGGGCCATGGGAGCGGTGAATAGCAACATGATACAATGATATACATGCAGGACCATGTCACAGTGGAGTTTATTTCTTTGAATGGTAATCAAAAAATAATAATTTTGAAACACAGTAGTTAGAAAGAGAGTTCTGCATGCTTAGAAACCTGAGGAGAGAAGAGTACTGTGTTTGAGGTCAGCCTGGGCTATATAGTGGGACCCTGAATAAAACAAAACAGCAGCAAAAGAGGTTAATTGGAACATGAGATCTGAAATTGTATCTTTGAACATTAGGTACTATTATATTAAAATCATTGACATACTCTAAAAAATATCAGTCCTACCACTTGTAAGAGTTAGACTGAGGAGTTGAAGAGATGGCTTGGCAGTTAATAGCACTGACTGCTCTTCCAGAGTACCCAGATTTAAATTCCCAGAACCCACATGGCAGCTCAAAACTACCTGTGACTCCAGTTCCTAGGAATCTGACTCATCCTTCTCGCCTCTGTAGTTATACATATACATTATACAAATGTAGTACATGGGCATGCATGCAGGCGAAATGCCCGTGTACATAAAATAGAAAAAAATAAAATACAGTTACACTGAAACTAAGACACAGGGCAGAGGAAAAGGATGAAGAAAATTCTTTCATGAAAATGCTAAGCTTCAGGAAGCTAATGTGGCTACAACATGATAATTTTAAATCCAAATGCCTGTGTATAGTAGTGAAAAGGTACACTGTATAATGACAAGGAACAAAACCTTTAAAGAGAGCTTGAAGAGATAGCTGAGAACCCAAGTTCAGACCCAACACCCATGTAAAAGCTGAGCACGATGGTGCACATCTGTAACCTTGGTGTAACAGGGCCCCAGACCTTAGCACTACTGACTCCATGATAAAAGTGTCATTTGAGCTGTAAAACTCAGCTTGTGGACAGCACCTCCTGCCAAAAACCAAAATCAATGCATAAGCCATCAAAGTCCATAGTTCTGAGAAAGTCTCAAAATCTACTGATCTTGTGTTTTAAATTCTATAGTTCCACTTCTGGCTAACTGTTAACTGAACAGTTAACAACTGTTAGTTGTTAACTGAAGAATGTCAACCCAGAATGTGTTTTTTTTTTTTTGTGCTTAAAAGCTCACACTGGGATCCTGGACATCCAGTACAGTTGCCAGCCAGCTAATATAGCCTTTCTGTTGGCGTAAACCCACGTCCAAGTGGTCTTCTCTGATGAATACCCCACAACATTGGCACTTGGGAAGCTGAGATGTTCTTGTTCTATTTAATCTAAATAGTGAGCTTCAGATACAGTGAGAACCTGTATAAAAAAAAAAATAAGAGTGATTGAGGAAGACATCCAGTATTGATCTATGGCCTCCATGAGCACAGGAGCATCCACACCCATATGAATTTATATAGTCCCATATAAACATGTATGTACACTACACACACACACACACACACACACACACACACACACACACACACACACACCACTACACACACACACACCACCACCACCACCACTACCACCACCACCACAAAGATATAGAAAAAGTCTGCACTTAATAATATCTTAAAATAAAAAATTCAAATTATATCAAAAGTAGACAAATTCATCATCATAAGACGTTAATTCAGTTCCTTTTGTAACAAGAAAATAAAAATATTAAATATTTAAAAATATTCATTACATGCCACAGAAAAAATTAACAAGTTTGATCTAATTTAACCCCATAGAATCCTAAAGAATCTGAAGGAAATCATAAAGAATATAAATGCTATTTGCTTTTACACATATTTATCACATTTACCAAACTTGATCCCATAATGGTTCCCAAAGCAGCATAAACGACCACTGGTGGTCTTAGAGTCCACTTCATGCAGATATTTTGAAATCATGATAGAATGAAATAAAAAAACTAAACCCAAAGGTAACCACCCCGTTCAGAAATTCTAAAACATATTTCTTTTTTTTTCTTTTATTTTATATTACAATACCATTCAGTTCTACATATCAGCCACAGATTCCATTCCCACCTCCTCCAGGGCAAAGCCTCCCCCGAGGACTGAGATCAACCTGGTAGACTCAGTTCCAGGCAGGTCCAGTCCCCTCCTCCCAGACTGAGCCAAGCGTCCCTGCATAAGCCCCAGGTTTCAAACAGCCAACTCATGCAATGAGCCCAGGACCTGGTACCACTGCCTAGATGCCTCCCAAACAGATCAAGCCAATCAACTGTCTCACCTATTCAGAGGGCCTGATCCAGTTGGGGGCCTAAAACATATTTCTATGCATTATATGGAAATATTAGAAACTTATGGATTGGAGCAGAAACAATCTTTAAATCAGTTATACATGTTTCAGTAAAAAACAGAAATTAAAAAATGTTAGAGAGGAAAGCATTCAGAAGTTAGCAGACAGTGGGAGAAAGATGGGCTGCTGATAGTTCACTGGCTCACAGTCCTTGTGCATACCTAGTCAACGCCTAAGGACACCTGACTCACCTCGCACTGCTCTGAGAATCCGGACAGCCAAACTGCCTTTGAATGTGCTTCCATCCACCATGAGCTGTATGATCTTGGGCACATTGTGTGACTTGGCTGGCAAGGCCCAGTTTTCTCATGTGTAAACTAGGAGTCATAAAACAGCAACATCCACGTACTTATTGTGTAAGCCTTTAGAGGGTCATAAAACTCGTCATAATGTGAAAACATTAACTAATGCGTTGGCCTCTTTTTTGGAACACCTACTTGAGTGCCTTGCCCCTACATACCCAACGGCTATGTCTCCTCTTATCAGATGCTCACTCACTACCACTTAATGTTTAAAATGTCTGCAATTTCAGATAATGGCAATTAAGAATATCAAATATACATGGAATGAGAACACAAATGATGTGCAATGTCATAAAGTCAGTAAAAATGGGTAACTATTTGAGTCATGTACAAATCCATTGTTAAATACTTGGGAGAGTTAAAATGGGTTAACAGTTCATGAAAAGAAATGGACCAGAACAATGGCATGATAAGCATTTCAAAGAATAATTTCACTATTAAAGTTCTGAGAAAATGCATAAAAACCTCAAAGAATTTTACACAATGAATCCTCTAAGACTATGTTGAAAATAAAATCTTGTAATATAGATATTCCATTACTGACTTTCATGATTATCTTTTTACAAAGTTTATATTTTTATTTTATGTGTATGAGTGTTTTGCCTACATGTATGGCTATGCACCACATTTGTGTCTGATACCCACAGAGGTAACAGAAAAGAGCATCAGATCCCTTCGGTACTGGGGTTACAAATGTTTGGGAACCACTAGGTAGGTGCTGGACATCGAACCCAGGTCGTCTGGAAGAGTAACAAGTACTCTTAACTGCTGAGCCCTCTCTCCAGCCCCTTTGTAATTTTCTTTAAAATAAAAAATCCACCCCAAACACATTTGAATTGTTCTTTGTTCATATAAAGAATTAATAGAATATTGAAATTATAGTGTGGAACCAAGGTAAAATGAATGTATCAAGGCAGTATTCTGAGCTGCAGAGATGTCCCATGGTTAAGAGCATGTTGCTGGGTTTGCTGGGTACTTATGTTCTAGTACCAGCATCAATGTAGTGGCCCATGACAAGCTGTAACTCCAGTTCTAGGGATTTGACGTCTTCTTCTGGTCTCTGAAGCACCAAGCATACATTTGAAGCACAAAAATACATGGAGGCAAAACATCCATACACAAACTCAACAATAATAAAATGAAATGTAGAAGATAAAGCTTCGATTAAGCCCCCTCCATGTCTCCTAATCACACATGCACAAATCATCATGAAATCACGAATAAGTGGCTTTAATTTCAAGTGAGATGCTTGCATTGGCCCCTCGTTGTGGTACCAATTATATTTGGATAAGGAAAACCTCATGAGCTTTGAAAGCTCAAGGTTATTATGTACCTTAATTGAGATGATCCACATAACAACAACAAGCTCTAACTTGAAATAATTTCCATGGAAGCCTTCAATACAATCTAGAGTTGTTGCCCAGTATCATCCCTTATAAAACTCCACATTTGACACACACTGGGCTCTTTTTATCTTCCCTGCACACTCTGCTTCATGTTCTGTCTCTGCCCCAATGTCATTACCTGAAGACTGAGTTCTGCATGTCCATAGCCTTCAAGGTTCAACTTCAACACAGCTTCTTGAGAAGTCCTAACACTACTGTCAATCAACACCCACTTCCCTCATAGTGTGTGTTTTCATGTGTGCTCTGGGAGGTTACTTGACCATGTTTTTCAGGAAGGTTTTCTTTTCATTACATGCCTGTAATCTCTGTTAAGAGAAGGCCAAGATATGAACTATCTTAGTACTTTCACAGTGTCTGGCACTGGGACTTGCACATAATGTATTCATTCAACTACTCAGTTATTCACAGCCATTCGTAGACTATAAAAAATAGTTGGTTCCTAATAACTGTGTGTTCACCAATAGAATGAGTTAGAGCAGTTTATTAAGTGAGCATAATAGGAAGTTTTCTTTTGGCTTGATTATTAAGATCCATCCCCACATTTTCTAAATGATGAGAACATACAGAAAGCTGTGTGTGTGTGCCCTTCTGGAGATGCGCTTAAGGGGTAGCATGTGTTATTCATTACATCACACATAACCTTTTCAAGTTTACAATCAATCTTGCTTGGAAGGCTGGTGTCATTTAAAAAGTACAGCGGTGTGCTGGAAGCAGAGACAATCTGAGCCTGCTACAGACTGTGAATCCAAATACCCTATTTAAAGGTCCAAACATGAAGAAGGAGGATGTACTAAACACATCATTTTCCGTCCAAGTGATTGAAAAGGGATGGTACACTGAAGCTTTGTTGGGTTTCAATGCATTGATTTTTTTTTTCTGCTACCTATTTTTCTTGGGTTTGAAAGGTACTTAAGAGTCTATTTCAAGTTGCCTGCAGACTTCTTTTCTCATGTTTCTTAAAACTATTTGTGATTAAATCACCTACATTGTCTTCCAGGCTCTAATGATCTTCTTCCTGCTAAACCCTATTTTTTTTTTCTTTACAGTATTCTGCTTACCACATCTTTATTTTCCACTACACTTCTTGCTTTTGGTTTCCCCATCAATTTTTCTATTTTTTTTTATTCTCTATTCAGCCTGGTGTTTGTTCATCTCTCTATTCATTCAGCCTCTAGTACTTTCAGGGTATCTTCCAGATTAATGATATGCTAGTCAGAGACAAGTTCCTGCATTTAGAGGCATCACATCCTAAAGTGGTGATACAGTACCCACAATTATTAATAATAGCATATGGCATCATGAGCAAGCACGGATTAATGCCATGCATATCGTGTAGGCATCGCTATTGCGATGCCAAAGAGACACATTAGTTACCAGGTAAGAGTGGTAGATAGAGACCTGTGGATGATGGCGTTATGATGAAAGTGAGCCTTTAAGGAAACAATGGGTAAAAAGAGGAATCCCAGGTATATAAACCTGAACAGCAAAGACCTTGGGATGTCTAATAGGATGGTGGATAGTGCCTGATGGACAGCAGTATTTCTAAAGGTGCTATCTATGAACTAATCACCTTGAATTCATATCCTAGAAACTTTAAAAATATGTGGACTTAACCCTCCCCCCCCAAAAAAAAATGAAACTAGACTTTCTGGAAGTAGTTAAAATTACCTGACCAACACCTCTAGATTCAATTTAGGTATCACCAGTTTAGAAAACTTTGCATTGAGAAAAGGGGACTTTGGCAGTCATGGCTTGATTGACTCGCCCGACAGGCATGAAAATGGGATATAACGACGGCAGCAGGAGAGTTATTCGGTCCTATCGCTGTTACGTTACATCGTGTGCGTGATTTCTACCACAGAAACGAATGTCAACATTTCAATGTGTCTTTCAGGTGGGTGGCAAGATAATAGGTACTTTCCAAATGAAATAAAGTTTCCTTCTCATAGCAATCATCTGTCTTCTGTGCTTCCACAGCTGGACTGCTGAGTAAATTGGAGAAGGCCATACAAGCACGTGGTTTCACTTCCAGTATGGGTCTTCACCTTATTTAAGTCCTCAGCACTTACAGGGCATCTATACCTGTCTGGACATCTCTTTTCATTTCTCTTTTAGGAACTTTCTTATTTATTTTTTCAAACATTATGTGCATGGGGGGTTGAGGTAGGGGTTCATGTGAGCGCAGATGTTCATGGAGGCCAGAGGCAGAGGATCTCTTTGGAGCTGGAGTTACAGATCGTTGTGAGCCCCCTGATGTGGGTGCTTGGAACCAAACTCAGATCCTCTGCAAGAGCAGTTTTCACTCTGAACTACTGAACCATTTCTCCAGTTTATACGACAGGGTGCTTTATTCCATTCCCCTTTCCTCTCCCGCCACTTCTAAACTGGGATCTAAGAACAGCTTTCTCACCATCTGAGAACTTGATAGACAGGCCCAACTTGAGATCAGGCCAGAACTATTGAGTCAGAATGCAATCTTTTTTTTCTACTTTAATTTTTTTTTTAATCTTAATTACTTACAGTATAGGAGTTTTGCCTGTATGTATGCCTGTGGACCATATGTGCAGCTGGTACCCACAGAGGCTGGAAGAGGAGATTGGATCCCCTGGAATGGAATTACAGATGATTGTGAGCCACCATGTGGGTGCTGAGATTCAAACCCAGGTCCTCTAAAAGGGCAGCCAGTGGTCTTTCTGCTGAGCAATCTGTCCAGCTCCCAGCACTGCATTTTAAGGAGATGGCTAGAGTTTGAAAACCTCTATCCAAACCCAAAAACCTCAGCCCACATAACGATGTCACCTGTTCAGGTGCCTGCCTTCACCAAACCCCTCTGACTGCAAACACTTTCACTAACAGCCTTCTTGGCATTCAGGAATTGAAATACTTCTTGTTCTAAATCAACAAACATTCAAACCACTCTTAAAAGCTGTTCTGTGACATGTGCTCACTCGAGAAATCAAAACTCCTCAAACTTTCATATAATCCCTTCCTAGTTTGTTTTCTATTCTTTTCTCAACTTGCTTTTTAAAACGACTGTTAATGGCCCCATAGTATCTAATCTCCTTATTTGACATCACAGCAATACCATAATGTAAAGTTGTCTTAGTGTGGGAAGCTGTCTTGTTTGCTTTGAGTATGGGCTTTAATACAGTGTCTGCTGGACTGCAGGAGATTGAACAGCAAATGTTTTTGACCACTCACTGTGCTGCAGATACCACAGTGCTGGCCTAATGCTCCCTTTAATATCTACTGAATGGACGCAGATTCTTAATTATGTGATAGATAAGCTCATAGAGCTTTGATAATCCTCTCAGTATCGCATTAAGAGCTGTAACTGAATCCACACTTGATCTAGATTTGCTGTTTCCAAAGCTCATGATCTTTCCACAGTAATGCATAAGGGCATTTTATAAAAAGGCTCTAATGAAGGTACTTAATACTTTAAAATGTTTTCTAGGGTCTCATTATATTTCCTGAGTTTTCTAATTAGCTGTGGCTTCTGCTCATCAAACAGCAGTCTGAAGCTGTGTGCATATAAAAACAAAACATTTGGTCAATTAAAGCAACTTAGTAAAAGAAATAAATAGCCTGTTGGAGGGACACCAGTTTCATACAGGAATAGTTGTTTGGGCATCTATGGGCACAACCTTCCATTGCACATTTTATTTCCTCTTTCCATTTGGATTTAGAATCTGGAAAATACAGCTTTTACTGTGTTTTGTTTCTGCATATTGCACAAGAGATCAGCACTAGGTTGCAAAGACAGATGCCACAGAAATAAAATGATGAATGGGAAAGATAGTGTGCACACAGCCATCTTCCCCTGGAGCCAAGGCTGTGTATGTTCACTCTCTGGAAGATTGTGTTACAGGCTGAGGAGAGACAATGGAAAGGGCAGGAACATCCACCCAGAGAGGAATGATTTGTTTAACTAGCTCACCCCATGTCTACATATGAGTTGCTTGCCTGAGTCACAAATAATATGGATGAATCTGAGAAGACTCATACCCCCAGGACCACGGAGGCATCACTGTCCCTTAACACAGGGTCTGAAGAGGAAACACGGGCCTACATGCTTCCCCGAGATCCCCTTTCCCAGAAGCCTGGAAGCTAGTGCTCACAAACCATCTATGTGTCCTGCTGAAGGACAAAGCACCACTTGCCCATTAAGCCTAACTGTACTTGGTTTGCCAATGCCAGAAACTGACAAAACCTTAACCTTTCCCCTAGCCTCTCATAAACTTCCAAAAACTGGCCTACTCTTACTCAAAACAAGAGAAGCCACTTGCAATGCAGACAAATGCCATTTTACATGTCAGACTGGGGGAACATGCAATTGTTTAAGCTACTGGAGCCACACTATGAAATGAGCACCTTCATGCATTGCTGATGAGGTAGATGTTGGCAATGTTTATAAAGGACAATGTGGGCATATTTATTAAAGTAAAAGCTTCATGGGCTATTACCCTGCAAGTCTACATTTATAAATTTATTCTACAAATGTACTTAGAAGTGAAGAATAACAATGGGCATGAAATTCTTTATGTATTGTTTGTAGCAGTGAGAGATCCAAACAAAACTAAATGCCCACCAAAGAGGACTAGTTCAGAAGTAAAGTACCTCTGGATGGTAGAGTACTCTAAACATAAAATACTCTAGAAAAACAAATCAAGAATATTTTAGTCTGGTGCATGTTATACTAAGATATACTGTTTGATTGATTTTATGCTATCACATACATGCATACCCGGAGAACAACCAAGAAAATAATAAATTGTTACACTGACAAAACAAGCATGAAGACATAGCACATGGGAGTCAGTGTGTGTGTGTGTGTGTGTGTGTGTGGTGTCATAGCAATGTATTATCCAATACGTATGTAAACATCCAATAGAGACAGTTAGTAAATAATAGAGTCAACTAACTCATAGAAGTATAAATTCCTAAGCTGTGCATAAGCACTTGGCACTGAATTAACTCTATATACTGGCTTGTCAATCTTCTCTTTCCTTTATGAATTTCTATCTATTATAGGTGTGAAATGACATTTTGTGATTCAGATGAGCCCTTGAGGATGAACTGAGAATTGTTATTGCTTTGTTCCCCTTTAAAGGCAGAAGAGCTAAGGGCGTTGAATGCATGGTTGGGAGTTGGACCATGGGTGTCTCGTTGTTGCTGATAGAAAGGAAAGTTGTAATAGTCATATAAACGCTACAAAGAAAGCCAGTTCCCAGAGAACAAGCACATCAAGATGCCAGTGTGCTGGTGACAGGAACTCGCTTGGGTTCTGACTGTGGGCAATGGCTCCCTGTCTGTCTGACGCTTGGTTTCCTTAGTTACGGTTTGGTTATCAGTTTAAAACTCAGAACTCAAATAGATTAGTGGACATCCATTTTTAAAGTAACCTTAAGTCTCCCTAATGCAGATGTAAGCAAATGTCCAAAGCACAGCCAGAAAGAGACCTTCTTCAATAAGAAAAACCCCCTAGAGAACAGAACCAGAAAAGCTGGGGTTTTATTGCCAAGAAACTCCATGGTGCAGCACAGCCTCGCTCCTGTTAACTCTTCCTTGGTCCCCTTTCCTGCATTTCCCATAGGTTTTTATTGCAGTTTTGTTATTATTTATTAATAAGTAGCTTGTACATTGATTGAGCATGACTGTTCTCCTCAATCTCATGTAAAAATTCTGGACCCAAGGAGTTACGCTTAGATCTGGCTGAGAAAATTCATAAAACCTAGATGTTCCAGAATTGCAAGGGCTCACTACCCAGGTGAAAAACAAAACCACACAAGATAAAGGTGTGAGACACACACACACACACACACACACACACACACACACACAGAGAGAGACAGAGACAGAGACAGAGACAGAGACAGACAGAGACAGAGGCAGACAGAGACACAGAGACAGATATTCAGAGAGACAGAGAAAGACAGAGACACAGAGAGAGACAGAGACAGATACAAGAGAGTCAGAGTGACAGAAACACAAAGAGACAGACAGAGAGATACAGAGATACAGAGAGAGACAGAGACAAGAGACACAGAGTGATAGAGACAGAGAGATAGAGAAAAACAGAGACAAGAGAGACAGAGACACAGAGATAAAGAGAGAGACAGAGACACGGGGAGAGACAGAGACAGATACAAGAGAGACAGTGACAGAGACATAGAGACAGAGACAGAGAGATACAGAGGGAAAGAGAGAGAGAATATGCATCATACATGCCCCTTATTTGAAGATTAAATTCCTTCTTGTAGTTTCAGACACTTAGAGTTGGGGGCTTTAATGCTTATAAATGAAAAGAAGAAATAATGTTTCTTCAACAGATAGATGTTTATCTTAACTTAAACCATTGGGGATGAAAATGAGACCCCATCGCCTTAGTAGCTATCATAGCTACAATATCCATTACCTTCACAACACTGCGCGCTTCAGCTTATAGAGAACTAGGAACCACCATATGTGCTGGTGAGGGATCTAAGGAGCTACAGTCCATCTGGAGAGGTTTGTCAAAATTATAAACACATAAAGCCTGAAGCTCCCAATTTTACTTCGAGAAGTTACATTACAGCTGTACGTGTCCATGAACTAAAGATGTATTGATTATGTCGTTGTTTATAAAACATGGCCATCGATAAGGCATATGTAAAAACTTATGCTCCATCAGGGACTCTGAAGCTGTAAAAAAGAATGAGGTTTTTCTTATGTGAATGCAGACATTCCTTTCAACATGGATTGCTAGTCATCTTAAAACATATCTGTGAAAAAAAAAACAAGAAGGAAAGGAGATACCTTTTCATATTGCTCTCATGTCCATGAATATATCTGAAGAGAATATTTATTCGAAGTATTAGTGCGATAAGGTGGCATAAGATTTAGGCAATAAGCTTGAGTTGTGGGGTTTGCTGTAACATTATAAATGCTTCACCAATATTTTCATCATGTATTTTTTAAGAGGAAAATGCGATGACAATAGAATTGTCCTCTGTAATTCTGAGCGCGGGTGCTGCAATGTCAGTTGTATAAATTAGACAAGCCATTTTTTCTTCCACCTTCTAGAACATTTACTCTGAAGACCTGTCTGTGCCGCATTGCAGCAGAGCTAGCCTGTGGCAACAGTGCCATCTAGAGTCCACAGTGAAAATCTTCAGCTTACTTTTCAGAGTGAGGAGCTAGGATGTAGATGTGTACTGATAGCAAGATTCTACGGTGGTTGATGGACAAAAGCATGCTGAGCATGACCAGAGGCTCATAGTCGTGCTTATTGTCTCTATCAGTTACTGTATAGCTTTAGACAAAAACATTTAAAGTTTTTTTGGCCAATTTTCAATAGTTTATTTTAGACACTGTTTTTCCACATAATGTACAGTACTTACAATATAGAATGTTTTATTTAATGTTTTTAAAGCCATGGCTTCTTGTCAAATGTGGATAATATATATTGTACATCATGGCCTGCTAATATTTTCAATGAATTGTATCACTTGAGAACAACAACCCCTCAAACATGAAAAGATATTTCTTCTTTCCCTTTATTTTTGCACAAGTGCTTTACACAAATGTCTTTAAGTTTTTCTCCTAGCAATGTGCCTTGAACTTTTTACATCTACCTCACTGATGGACATACTGACTGATGTATTTTGCAAACTGATTTCTTAATCCCAGGTGCCCAAGCCTACACTGATAGGAAGTGAGGTCCTGAATTAATGCAGCCCTGACAAAAAAGCTATGAATATGCAATCTGGGAGCATCCTCAGCCAGCAAGCAAGTGGACTGGTGGAGTAGGGTGGGGGTGGGGCAGCTAGAGAAAGATGGAGTACAAGGAGAGAGGGATGAGCAAATGAGAAAGAATTGTGCAAGCGTTGGTGCCAGTGTTAGAATCCTAACACTAGGCAGGCCATGCGCACTGTGTAAGCGTTGGTACGAGTGATAGATTCCTTTTATGTTGGCAAGCTATGTGCACTGGGTTTGCCTTTGGCTTTTTAGTTTAAAGGCACGTGATCCCTTTCCCTAAGGCCTGAGGTAGTTTCTGTATTTGTTTGTTTTATTTCCTCCTGCAATTAAAATTCTCTGAAGCATTTCATATTAGAAACTGCTTAACCTCACTCACCATACAAGTAGAAATTAAAAATCATGGTAACATTTTCACCTATTGCATTGGTAAATCAAGAAAATGGGCATTGAGGACACATTAAGAAGGTGTCGTTACAATGAAATTGACAGTCTCCTATTTTACCAGTAAGAATGGAACAAACCTCAAAGAAATCAAATTAGGCTTATCTGTTAAAATGATAACTGCATGTAGGTTCAAGCCCAGCAATTAAGCTTGTGTGTCAATTGTCCCATATGTACACACACACACACACACACACACACACACACACACACACACACACACACACACAGATGTGTAAGATGAGGCATACATGAAATTACTGGGTACAGCATTGTTCCAAACAGCAAACAATAAAGACCCACCTATGTCATCACCATCAGAGACACAATTTGAGTCACACGGTACAAGACTCAAAAGTCCATCAAAAGGAGTCAATAATTTACGTTAGGAGCTGATGACAGGAAGGCCCACACAAAGAATAGCTGTATAGAGAAAGGAATAGAAGACTATGAACAGTGTCCTATCACTTGGGTTCCAAAGGGATGGAGAAGGCCCTCTGCTGGTATTTACTTGCATATACATTAAGACTTCAAGAAGAGTAAAAAAATGAATTATCATGATCAAGGTTAGGGAGAGGAAATTAGTGGGTAACTGACAGAGATGAAGGGAGCTTGTTTGTAATGAAGACTTTTTCATTTAATTTTTGAATCCTGTTCTAGTATGACCCATTTAAAATGTGTAAATGCAAACTTAGATGGGAAGATTCTTGCTGCTTCCTGGAGACATGGAACTCTAAACTCACATATGTGGGGTGGGAAAGGCACTCAGATGGAATAATATGTGAATGGGCTCCTTATTCTAGAATTTCTCAGGCTTTCCACCCCTGAGAGAACCAGAGGCAGAGCCAGAAAGAAATAACCAATGAAGACATTAACACTTAAAGACAAGCTGAGGATGCCTCTGTTCATTTCCATGTGAGGCTGAGGAGAACTGGAGGATTGTCAGCGGGTCACGGGTGATGAGCAGCTAGCTACATGATGTGAAGCAATAGTAGGGGAACCTAATTCTCTGAGCTATACTGTCAGTAGAAATGAAACATGCAATATGCTACCTATGCTACAGGTTAATGCCTTGGAGTGTGTTATAAAAATTACGTCCAGAGAAACTCCAAACCAGAAAACAGCAGGCAGTGATTATGTAATCCTTAAGACAATCCCTATATTCCAAGCCCATCCTCCGTGAGCAGCCACCAAAGAGACAAGAGATGGGACTCTAGGAAAGTCCCCCAGCCCCTCAAGGCCACCTAAGGTAAAAGACGAAGGAGATCCTTGGAGATAGCAAAGCCACCAGTTGGCTAGGGTGCTCACCACAGCCCCAAACTAGAGAGTATTCTTCCTCTGTCTCTTCATGCTCTGGTCATACTGGAACCATAGATTAATAGGCCAGAAGGAGTCACACTAGGATCTGTCCAGGAAGAATCACCTAGAATGCTTGGGCTTACAGCAATGGTTAGGTGGATCTGTGTAGTCCCCCTCAAAAAGAGGGGGGGGGGTATGGTTTCAAAAGCATCTAACGATAACTTGATTGAGTTGGTATAAGTATTCTTGAAGGGATATATATTAATGCAATTGCACACGTATAGTGTTGGGCCATCAAAGTCATGGGCTATAGAAAAGCCTGTGTTATATACCATCCACTTGTAGTTAGCCTTCTTCACATAATATCATTTTTGATCTCTCACTGTATAACTGAACATCTTAGTTATCACCCAGTCCATGTAGTTGAGTAACTCTGACTCTGTCCCTGCCTCCAAGAGTGGTTGATTCAAATCTGTCCTGTCAGAACCCTGAACCACATAGACTGAGTGAGCTAAGTTCCTCCATCTTCTGGAATGTCTAGCCTAGTGCACAAATAGATGTCCTGTGATAAGTGTGGCACCCACAAGAGAAAGTGAGAATGAGTCTGCTTTTTCCTTATGCTTTTTCCTGATCTGCAAAAAAAGTTAACATAGTGTGCAGTGAGTGAGTGAGTGAGTGAGTGTGTGTGTGTGTGTGTGTGTGTGTGTGAGAGAGAGAGAGAGAGAGAGAGAGAGAGAGAGAGAGAGAGAGAGAGAGAGAGAGAGAGAGAGACGGTGGTGGGTAAGTGTGAATTTATCACTCAGAGTTGTTAGATATAAAAAAGTTTGTTCCTAATTACAGAGAAATTCTAAATAAAGCTGCTTTCTATAGGACACACAGGAAGCTGTGTGGAGGAGAAG
Organism: Peromyscus maniculatus bairdii; assembly: GCF_049852395.1. Lineage (NCBI taxonomy): Eukaryota > Metazoa > Chordata > Mammalia > Rodentia > Cricetidae > Peromyscus > Peromyscus maniculatus. The sequence goes on along the minus strand of NC_134854.1, from coordinate 20,674,215 downwards.
AGTAAACACAGACTTCTCTAGCTATAGCTGTGGGCTTTCTGACCCCCAGCTACATGGGAAAAGTAAGGTCATTTCTTATTTTTGACCTGGGAGACGAGTACAATAGCACTGGCCTCCCAAGGTTGCTGCCTTGTAACTTTTTAAGAGTATCATATCCAGAGAAACTCCATATCCAACAGTCTCCTGCAATTGCTGTCAGCCTTTGAGGTCATTTCAGAACCCCAAATCCTCTCCCTCAGGAAACAAGACCTTGAACAGACGCAGCCCAGAGGAGGCACCCTTGCCAAAAGTGCCTACCTCTAATGGGGCCATGAAGATTAAAGAAAAAAAAAGATAACTTTCCAATGTGGCTGAAATTGTATGACTAGAGAGTTGGGCTCACCTCAGGGTTGGGGCCTTGATAAGTGTGCAGCTGCTGGAGGTCAGAGGCCACTGAGCCCTGTTTTCCCTTCTCTGTTTCTCCATATGAAAGGTTTAATATCATCTGTCACATCTCCCTGCAAGCATAGTGTGAGTTATGGTATTCATTTAATCACTTGGCCAGATTTTGACAAATCACATTAATACCTAACCAGGAAGAATATTCATCTCCTGTAGATCCTGAACTTCAAGCACCAGCAGGCCTGTAGATGTTCATTCAGGTTGCACCTTGGCTCCTCCTGGAGTGCAGAGGAGCACACCGTGTGTAGTTTCATCAAGTGATGGTGATGGGGACATTTGTGAAGGCATTTGAACAGGTGGAAGGGTATGCCATACTGGGATTTACCCACAGCGATGCGTCAGAGACAAGGGCATGATGCAGGTGAGGACTGCAGAGCTGGGCCCTACTGCAGGAACAGGTTGGAGCTGTGAGGATGAAGGCCTGGGAACGAGCGGAGGTGGGACACACACTCAGACTTGGTGATATCCTAAGTCCTTACACCAAAGCTATGCATCCAGACAGACCCACTGGTGTTTTGCTGTTGTGGTGGCTTTATTTTGTTGCTTTGTGGGCTGTCTTTCTTCCTAATGCCAAAATGAATCGAGTTGCATTCTCTGTCCCTTGGAGTTGAATTTGTATGAAAGGATATTAAGCTTCCTCATAGGAAAAAGAAATGTAAAGATGAAACCACATGGAGATAACACTTTTCAATGGTGTTGACAAAGGCTCTGCCATTCAATATCACATGCTTGGATAAGCTGTGGGTCAGGGGGCTCACACGCGGGCTTTAGTGAACTTTGGGAATGCTGTGAAAAGAACAAATACATCTTCTCTTCAACTAAGCAAGTCCACCTCTGTGAACTTAATGTGCACCTGCAGCATATGCCCCCACCCTTACTCACGATTTCATAGTCTATGGTATTAGTTCCCGGGGGTTATTCTCAATTCCAAAGTATTAAATGGAAAAATCCAGAAATAAACACTTCATAAAATTTAAATCGCATGCTATTCTAAGAAGCATAATGAACCATCACAGAGCCCCACTTCATCCTGCCTGGAGAATTAACCATCCCTTTGTCCAGTGCACCTGCATGGTGCACACCCCCTGCCCTCCAACCACTTCAAAACCCCTCTAGCGATCAGTCCACACACTCCTACGTCTAACCCTTGACATCACCATTATGGCTTGAAGCTCCTCATTCTGAATGTTCTCCGAAGGTTAATAGCAGCCTCATTCTATGGGCAGTGCCTGCTCCATTCACCATTCAGCTCATCGCCTGGGCATTGTTTCCTCTCCCATCATCACAAAACAAAAGACGAACACAGAGAAATGTTTTGAGACAAAGAGAAAGAGGGAGAAAGAGATACACACAGAAAAAAACAGTCACAGAACTTTCATTAGAGTATATTATTGTGGCATATTGTAGTATTAGTTATCATTAATCTCATACCATGCCTAATTCATTAAACTTTGCCATAGTTGCATATGCACAAAGAAAATACAGAATATGCAAATGCTCTTTCTGTCTGTGTGTCCAGACACCTCCTCCATGGGTAATGGGAGACTGTACTGGTAACAGGAGAGAAACTGGTTTTCCAGGGGCTCTCCATGTCTAGCCTCAGTTTTTTGTTGCCATGCTTTGTCTTCCAGGAGCTGACCTACTGAGCACACTGGAGGCTCTTCTGCCCTTAACTCTCCTTACAGAATAGACAGCTGGAAAGGTGGTGCACCATGAGAGGGCAGAAGAGAGAGAGACATCCCTGAGTTATCAAAGGTGATTCTATAGATTGTGATTCTCTATGGTCACAGCTAGAGTCAGATGGAGTTTCGAGTTTCCCATGGCTATTGTCATCCCATCACCAGACTCTGATGACGTCAGTCCGTCTCCATGGTTTCTGTAGATGAATGCTGGTAACAGACTTCTTGCTGCAGCTAATCTTTGGATACTCAGAACCCTGCTTTGGTTTCCAGATTTCCTAACAACTGTGATATACAGCAAACATTAGTGTATTTTACATGTCAACCTAAAGTTTGCATAAATATATTGAGGTATGTTCACTTAGCATAGCAAGTGTTTTTACTTAGTACCCACAAGCTTCTCTGTGTCAACTTGCCTAATCTGTGGAGTGCCTACATTTGTTCAAACACTCTTGGGGTGATTTCTGAAAGTATTTTGAATGAGATTACTTTCAAATTAGTAGACTAAGAAGAATATATTGCCCTTTTGCCCCTATAATTGCAGATAGGCTTCATCCAATTAGCTGAAAAACTGGATATATATTAACATAGATAGATAGATAAATAGATAGATAGATAGATAGATAGATAGATAGATAGATAGATAGATAGATAGATACACACACAATACCTATGTGTATTAAAAAGCTGACACCAGCTCCACCTTCTCCTATGGTGTATTAGTTGCTTTTCTTTTGCTGGGATAAAACACCATGACTGAAGGCAGCTTAAGGAAGAGGGAGATTGCTTTGGCTTGTGGTTCCAGAGATAAGAGTCCATCATGGCAGGGAAGACCAGCGGAAGGCAGCAGGCACGGTGTCAGCATCAGGAAGCTGAGAGCTCACATTGTCAAAAGCACACGCAAAGCAGAGAGAGCAACCCGGGGGTGTCAGAAGGCTTTACAGTCTCAAAGCCCACCTCCAGTGGTGCACTTCCCCCAACAAATCTAACCCCCTAAGCCTCCCCATACAGCACCACCAGTTAGGGATTACATGTTCAAACACCAGGGCCTCTGCGGGAACATTTCTCATGCTAACCACCACACAGAGCAGAGTACCATGTCAGTCAGTCTTCAGACTCAAACTAAGGTATGAATTCTGCAAATGTTGGATTTTCCTGCATCCCTAAACTTGTTGGCCAAGTGTGTGTGTGTGTGTGTGTGTGTGTGTGTGTGTGTGTGTGTGTGTGTGTGTGTGTGTTAGATATATGTATGCAAGTATATATATATATATATATATATATATATGTATATAATTACATATTTATTTTATCAGGAGATCCTATACTTAAAATATTTCCTTCATTATGTTCTCTTAAGTTAAACTACTTGACTATGATATTTGTTTCTTGTGTATATCTTGGTTGAGATAGTAATCTGTATAAAGAATAACCCAAGGAAACAGGCCCTCAAATGGGATTTGAGGATCCTGTTGTGCATATTATGCATTTTTAGGTTCATTATTTGTGCATGTGTACATGTACAGGCAAATGTGGAAGGTCAGAAGAAGACATTTAATCCTCTGGGGTTGGAGTTACAGATGTCTGTGAGCCCCCTAACCTAGGCACCTAGGAACTGAACGCTGGTGTCCTGCAAGATCAGCAAGCACGCCTAACCACGAGCTATCTCTTCCATGTTGTGTTCATTTTTATGAATCCACGGATATCTGCCTGAGACAATCAGAACACTAATCTTCACCAATATTAAGATTTGTCAAGTTATCACTGGTGTGCAGTTCAGAGCAAGTAAATGACAAGGTGTCCTCTGGTGGCTGGTTCTTAACATGATGAGGATTAGTTTGTAGTCTGGCTGTTCCTAACGGCCTTGGCTAGTTCACAAAGGAAAAGAATAGAGAAGAAAGGAAGAGACAAAGGGGGAAGGGAAAGCAAGAGAAGAAAATGGGAGGGGAGGGGAGGGGAGAGGAGGGAAACGAATCGGAAGACTGAAGATTGAGCTTCTACATCAAAACACAAGAGAGTGAAGAAGCCAAAAAGTTGGTCCTTGACTGTTCTTACCCAGCATGTAGATGTGGCTGAAAATTAGGTCATGTGCTCGCTACATGTGTTGCAGAGAGGCAACACGGGTTGAACATTTACCTGCTCCATTATCACTTGCTGACTAAAGCATTTGTGAATAAGGAATGATATTCTGAGACTTGGAATAGAAACATGTACATGATCATGTTGTGCTGTATGTTTTGAGCCCTAAAATACCCCTGAATCTTCCCTCTTCCCCAAGGAAGCTTGACTTCCTTTACATACATTTTCTGTCCTACCCTAGGGCACTCACCCTGCAGTAGGATGGTTCCCTCTCCAAGTTCCACTAATTTCTCAGCTACCTCTAGACCTATAGTAAGAGTTTGATGTCAGCACAGCCCAAATGGAGAAGAGCAAGGTCACCTCTGGGAAGAGATAACGCTTCTTCTGCAGAGAGGCAAAATCTTGCCCTGTAAACTGGTAGGGGTCTAGAGCACATACCCAGACACTGACTCTGAGTGTAGAAGGTGAACACAAGGCTATCATGAGTCAAGTGTACTGATAAGGAGGCTCACAGACGATTCCTGGTTTGGTGTGTCACTAAAACAACTGAGTGTGCTGATTGAATGAAGTCTAAGCAATGAATGATAGCCTACAGTTAATGAGGCTGTGATAATGAAATAATTTTTATTAAAAATGAGATGTTTGGAGTGGGTGGGCTTATACATAGATTGCATAGTACCTTCCCAGCCTAATCAGAATTGCCAAAGGGGTCTCAAAACTTTTCTTTTACTAAAGTATTAGGAAATACCTTAAAATCCATTTAAAATTTCAAACCTAATGGTCTGGAATAACGATGGGGTTTGCTGCCATGGAACGGGCCTGATTTCAATGGGAATAACAGGATCCAGGAGTAGAGAGAAGATGCCAAATGTCTCTGCTTGGCTGTCAGAGATAAAATGGGAGAGTGATTATTTTAATGAGTCACAGCAACGCAAGTAATAAAGGTGTTTTGACTGGTTCATTAAATTGATCCTATGCTAATTGGCACTGGTAAACAGGAAGCACCATAAATGTTTTTGTATGATAGATGCGTGCCAGATGCACAGAATCCTGCTTTGCTGATGAAATGTCTAGGGCTCAGTGGTCTTAGCATCTGTGTGACGGGCAAATTGTTTTGCCTGGCCATCTTATCAAGAAGAAGGACGACAGTGAGCAGTGAGCTCTCTGAGAAATGGTGCCAGGACAGCACACATCTTGGCTGCATTGCTTCAGTCCCTTTCCTGAGAAAACCTAAACCAACAGCTTAATTGGAGCTTGGACAAAGAACTAGGTAAGGACAGTGGTACACTAACGTACAACCTCCCGCTCATTAAAAAAACAAGAAGCCTGGTTTGTGGCATTTATTTAGTTTACAAAGCAAATCCTCAAACATGGCCAAGTTCAAGTTCAAATTGGGTCTTCAACCAGTTCACAGCGTTTCTGAACTCCAAATGGTTGTCCCTTCCCAGTCAGTGTGTGCTGTGTGTAGCATACTAACATGTGGTTTGCTCTGCCTTTTAGGAACTTAAGAACCACAAAATACAATGGAATCAGACACATTTACGAATAGTGTGTGAGTGTTGAAAAACCCCAGCATTCCAGGGTGGTCTTCAGTTATAGTTTCTGCTGTCATTGCCTGGTACTTATTTGAGAAACTAATATGTTTGAGGTGAGTACTCGTAGAAACTATTTCTAACCATGAGACTCAAAGACATGCTAGGATGCAAATTCTCACTCAGCCATTTCTTCTCACTCACAACTGTTCTCTGTTCTTGCTCAGCCATTTTTCTACTCTCAGTCATTACCATTCTCCAGTTTTCTATGCCTGATTCTCCAGCTAGAGAGGATGTCATGCAGGCTTCTAGTTGAGTTTAGCTGATGCAAGGAGATTGAAAATCAAGAAGAGAGAAAGGACAGAGGTCCATCTTCACCTACTTCCATCTGCCACCTTCCTGCTGTTTCCAGCAATGGTGGTACTCAGTCCTAGGTCACATGACAGGAATTTTCTTCCACAGCTCCAGCTCTTGCCAGCCTCAAGTAACACAGTTGTTTCCCCTTTGCTGGACTTGGGGATGGTGAAGCAAGACCCAAGGCTTCTTAGTTAAGCTTCGTCATTCACCATCTTTAGTGGCTTTCATTCACCTTGCCCATCTCTCTAAAACAGTTGCTTTAATATGCTCTCTTCAGTTGAACTCTTGAATGTATCACCTCTGTTGCTGACAGGTCTCTGCTCGGTGCAGTGATTAACAGGCAGAATGATCTACCCAGGGCAACTCCATTTACAAGAGGAAGGAGCAGTGCTGGAGCATAAGTTTGCTGACAGTGATTCTATCTCCCCAGCTTTGTGACCTTTGGCAATTTATTTGTCTTCCCTGTGATTCAGATCACTCATCTGTGTGATGGAAGTCACACCAGACCCCTTGGTGGATTGCAGTGATGACTGAGTTCATGCAACTGAAACGCTGAAAAATAACAACAGAATACAGGAAGTACAAAGTGGGTGATGTTCTGGAGGCAGAATTTTCTAACTTCTTCCATCTGTCTTTGTGATGAACTATCGTTCTCAGGGATGATATTACCTTGATTTTAAAATAGAGAGGTTATTTGGATGAGTCTGGTCTAACCAGGTGACTCCTAAAAGCAAAGAGCTTTCTCCTGCCAGTGGCAGAAAGGGCAGTCACAGAGACTTCAAGCAGGAGTCCTCTGTAGCACGAATCTTAAAAGGTCTTATTAATAAAATCAAACATGGAGCTGGGTATTGGGGTGAATGCTGCAAGATCAGAGAAGCAGAACAGGCCACAGCTACCTCACCTCGCCAAGACCTCAGCTGATCCTATTTCCTCAGACTGGAAGCCTCTGAGTCCTCTCCCAGGATGAATCTCAGCTGAACTGCTACTCAAAAGCCTAAAAGCTTAACCAGCTCTAGTTCCTCGTCCTCACACCTTAAATACCTTTCTGCTTTCTGCCATCACTTCCTAGGATCAAAGGCTCTTGTTACCATGCCTACCTGTTTCCAGTGTGGCTTTGAACTCACAGAGATCCAGACAGATGTCTGCCTCTGGAATGTTAGGAATAAAGGCATGTATGCCACCATTTTCTGGCCTCTATATCTAGTGACTGTTCTGTTCTCTGACCCCAGATAAGTTTATTAGGGTGCACAATATTTTGGGGAATACAATATCACCACAGTCCTCTCTACAGTAACTAGGGAGGGAGCCATATGGTAATGAGACTGCTTCTGAAATCAGACAGGCTCCTGGCTCAGAGCCATTGGCAAACAGGAACAGGGCTCCACAACTGCAGGGAATTGGGTTCTTCCAATACTTCAGTGAGCCTAGAAGCACAGCTTACAGACAAGAGCCCAGTTGCTAACAACTTGACTTTGCCTTTGTGAGACTCTGAGTACAAAGCCTTGCCCAGCACATCCAGACTTCTGAGCTACAGAACTGAAATACCAAACATGAGTTCTAAGTCACTGGGTTAATAGTTACTTGTTATGGCAGAAATTGAAGACTAATGCAGACTAATATTTTTATCACCATCCATAAATAATAACAAATAAAATAAAGACAAATGCCCATCAGTGGGGACTATCTAAACAAGTTAGTGTGTGTACACATAACAAAATATATTGTAGTAGCTTAAAAACATAAAAAGTACTTTTTGCAGCAATAAAGAAAGATGTGTCTCTTGCATATTTTTATGTGAAAAAAAGCAAAGTATCAGCTGGTCTGTAATTTTTTTTCTGCAGTCTCTAATAAAAAAGGCAGTGATGCCCACTTCAGTGTTTGTTTACATGTATGTATGTTAACAGTCTCTGGAAAGATCCAAGATGCTCACAATCAAGTAATCTGCTTTGAGCAACCACAGGTAAGAGCTGGGCAGATTGGACTTTAGTGGAAAGAAGACTAATTGTATACTATTTAGAACTTTCATGTTGGTGCATCATGTAAATATTCTCTATTGAACAAATTAGAACGAATTCTTAAAAAGAAAAGTTTAAGAAACAGGTATGTCATCAAGAGTGTAGGATTTTCCAATAGGAACTGTCAGCCATAGAAACTGGAATGTGTCTTCCAGAGTTTCTTGTCTCTTGCAGTCCAGACATATCAGAGCTGGAGCTAGAGAGAGTTAGTGGGTGGGTATGGCACCTTCTGAAGGGAAAGCTGAGTTCTGCTTGTTCAGTCCTGTTGGGATTGCTTATGATTTGTTTTTCTGACAAGTCTTGAAAGTAGTGACTATTGATCAAGTTCTCAAAGGAGCAGCTAAGTAGAAAAACTTAAATATGCACTGATGAACACTCTACCAAAGGCATCCTTTCATACTGGTGAGGAGGGGTGGAGTGGTGACATAAAGGAGGCTTCAGAACCTCACAGGTGACCTCCACTTTCTGTCACTTACGAGTGAATCTTGGGAGAGTTCTTTGGACTCAGACCTGCCCCATCCTGCCTGTTTTGCAGGGGTGATTGCTCTCAGAGGGAATATACACCATGTACTGAATTGGGGGCCTGGCACACAGCTGGTTCCCAGTGTACTGGACTCTTTCTGTACCATGGCGCTCACCAGCCTGGCAGCCCCCACCACACACTGTGTTTCAACACAGCTCTGCAAGGTCACCCCTTCAGCTTCCTGGACTTGGATGGAGTGAGTTCCCCACACAGCACAGTTCAGTGTTCTTATATTACACATACATCCTGCCTGCACTCACTACACACATGGTCTTACAAAGTTCTTCATTTTTCTGTCTCTCTTCTCAGGAAACTACCACTGATTATGTTTATACAACTTAGTAAAAGGCGCAGCTGACAGTAACATGTGTCTAACAGGATAGTGGCGGGGCACATTCTCCTCTGGATAGTCATGGAGCTTCAGCTGGACCTTTGTTCACCTTCAGAATTAGAACTTTGATGACCACTGGGTACAAATGTTCATGTGCACACAGACATACCAAGATATGCACACACAAACACACCCACATGTACAAAGACACAGATTTGTACACACACATACCCAGAGACATGCCTAGATGTGCTCACACAGACATACACAGATGCCCCCACACACAGACATGGACGCACATAAACACACAGACACGCTCATACACATGCACACATGCATACACATGGTGTTGCATTTTTGAAGTGTATATTTCTGTGTATATATAAGACTAAAGGAAATAAAATTTTTGGTTATGAGCCTAGCCTTTAATGGCTGATCCATCTCCTGGATCTCCCTGAGAAGGGGAATAGAATAGATTATGTGGGTGGGCTGCACGTGGGTGAGGGTGGAAACAGGAGGGATCAGGTGGGGGAGGGAGAGAGTATGGGGAGAGAAAACTAGAATTGGGGGCCCTTAGCGGGGGGTCTATGTGGAAACCTAGTGCAATAGAAAATTCCTGGAACCTATGACGGTGATCCCATCAAGGACTCCTAGTAATGGAGGATATGGAGCCTGAACTGGCCATCTTCTGTAACCAGGCAAGGCATCCAGTGGTGGGACTGGGACCCCAATCCAGCCACAAAACCTTTGACCTACACCTATCCTGCCTGCAAGATGTGCTGGGGCAATGGTGACTCAGACCCTGTGGGAGTGGCCAGCCAATGACTGGTCTAACTTGAGACCCATGCCTGCTGTGGGATGTTCTGTATGGCAAATGTGTTGCTCTGAATGGTTAGTAAATAAAACACTGATTGGCCAGTAGTCAGGCAGGAGGAAGTATAGGCAGGACAAGGAGGAAAAGAATTCTGGGAAGTGAAAGGCTGAATCAGAGATGCTGCCAGCCGCCACCATGACAAGCCGCATGTGAAGATGCCGGTAAGCCATAAGCCACATGGCAAGGTATAGATTTATAGAAATGGGTTTAATTTAAGATATAAGAACAGTTAGCAAGAAGCCTGCCATGGCCATACAGTTTGTAAGCAATATAACTATCTGTGTTTACTTGGTTGGGTCTGAGCAGCTATGGGACTGGCGGGTGAGAGAGATTTGTCCTGACTATGGGCCAGGCAGGAAAACTCTAGCTATACATGCCACAAGAGAAATCCCATGCCTGACACTGCCTAGATGGCCAGTATCAGGATGCTGGATAGTCCAGACACCTATGTAGAACCAAACAGGATTAGCAAAAAAAAAAAAAAAGTCAGTGAAGTGATTCCTAATGCTCTTCTGCTATACTCATAGATCAGTGCTTAGCCCAATCATCATCAGAGTGGCTTCATCCAGCAAATGATGGGAGCAGATGCAGGAACCCCTCTTCCTCCAAACATTAGGCCAAGCTCGGGGAACTCCACAGAAGAGGGGAAGGAAGGACTGTAGGAACCAAAGGAGTCATGGATACTAGGAAAACATGGCCCACAGAATCCACTAAGCAGGGCTCATGGGGGCTCACAGAGACTGAACCGACCATCACTGAGCCTGCATTGGTCTGTCCTAGGTCTTCTGCATGTATGCTATGGTTGTGTAACTTGGTGTGCCTATGGGTCTCCTAACAGTGGAAATGGGGGTGTCTATGACTCCTTTTCCCGGTCTTGGGACCCTTTCCTCCTACTGAGTTGTTTCATCCAGCCTTGATATGAGGGCTTGTGCCTAGTCTTACTGCATCTGTTATGCTGTGTCCCATTGCTATCACTGGGAGGCCTATGCTTTTCTGCAGGGAAATGGAGGAGCAGTGGATCTGAGGCAGAGGGGAGCTGGGAGGGGGAGCTGGGAAGAGTGGGGGGGAGTGTGGTTGGAATGTATTGTATAAGAGAAGAATGAATTTAAAAATAAATAAATATGTGAAAATAAAATTTTTATCAAGAAAAAAGAGACTAATCTCACAGTGTAATGGTTTTATATTACATTTTTTATTTCTTTACAATTAATTTTTAATTTCAAAAGAAAATAAGTTCTTGAGCAATCTTAAGTCATGAATAAACTCAAAAGATTTGATCACTCAGTGAAACGGAACATTTACTAGGAAACTATCTAGGAAAACAATTTAAAAATGAATTCACCCATCATTAATTATCTAGTTATTATAACAGAGTTATGATTCAGTTTAAAACAGGTGAATTGATTTTCTATTTCATGATATTTATACCAAATAAAGAATTAAAAAGTAGTCAATAAGGATGTATAGTGGTTATGATTTGAAACATTGGAAGATCCACACAGAAATAAAAAAAAAAAAAGACCCTTGTTTCCAAGCAGATGGCACTACAGGCCATTAAAACAGAGAAGATGACAATGACTTGGGGACTCTAGGCCACCAGTTGACACTCTAATGGGAGATAGCAGCAGTCTAGATGACAGAAATTACCGAGTGACCAGTCTCTCTGCTAGAACGCTCTATGCTTAAATGCTCTGTGCTGTGATGGACATAAGACAGTTCAGGGTTGGTATTGTGGCTTACAGCACATGCCCAGCATCTGTGGGGACCCTAGGTTCAATCCTCAGCATGACAAAGAGCAAAACAAACACAAAAATATTGCTCTGGCCATACTTCAGGAGCTGGGGAGACGAGTCAGTGGTAAAACACTTGCTGAGCAAGCATGAGAACCAGAATTCAGGTCCCTGTAACTTACATACACACTGCATCTCTAGTCCCAGTGTTCCTATGGCAAGAGAGGAGGCAAAGACGAGAGAATCCCCAGAAGCTCCTGGGCCAGCTAGCTTGGCATGTATTTGAGACAAAGACCTGTCTCAAACAAGGTGGAAGGGGAAGACTTATACCTGAGACTGTCCTCTGTAATATGAATTGCTAACTGGTCTTAATAATAGAAAAAAAAACTTGGAGCCAGATATTAGGGTAAAAGCTGAAAGATCTGAGAAATAGAACAAGCTAGCCACAAGTTCTTACTGATAGGAAATCCTCACCTCAAGCGAGAGAGCTACTTCCTGTATACTCATGCCTATATACCTTTCTATGCCCTGCTATCTTACTTCCTCTCTCCACCCAGCTACATCACTTCCTTTTTCTACCCAGCTCTGTCACTTTCTATCTGTCGGTACAGACCTCTAGCCCTCTATGGTTAACTAGCACTGAGATTAAAGGTGTGTATAACCATGCCTGGCTCTGTTTCCAGTGTGGCCTTGAACTCACAGAGATCTGGATGAATCTCTGCCTCTGGAATGCTAGGGTTAAAGGTGTGCACTATGCTCTTGCTATGGCTCTAATAGCTATGACCCTGGGCAACTTTATTTATTAACATACAATTAAAATCACATTTCAGTACAAATAAAATACCACCATAGTCACTACTGAAATGGGTATTTGGAGAAGGAAAAGCATAGCTGGAAGTTTCTGTGGACCCACCCTGCCCCGTGGTCTGGAAGAATCTCTCCCACCACGGTCCTGCAGTCACTTATAAAATAATCACTCAGAGGCTTATATTAATTACAAACTGTATGGCGTATGGCTCAGGGTTCTTGCTAAACTAGCTCTTTCATCTTAAACTAACCCATTTCTATTAATCTATATGTTGATACATGGCCATGGCATTACCGGTCTGCTGGCATCTTGTTGCTCCTTGGGTGGCAGGCTGGCATCTCTCCACCCTGCATTTCTTCCTTCACTATCTCTTTTGGATTTTCCCACCTGGATCCACCCTGCCCTGCCATAGGCCAATGCAGCTTCCTTTATTATCCAATGGGAGCCACACATATTCACAGCCTACAGAAAGCCATTCCACAGTAGGAAAGTATCAGATAGATAACATCAAACAACAGCCTAGGCGCTAAGTCATAGAAAGACTGTGGAAATACAAAACAACGCTAATGGAAATAGCAGAGAACATGAGCACAGCACACAGACAAGTTGTTGTTCAAACAAGCGAGGTGTGATGCAGACTTTTCTAAGGCCTGATGTCCCCAGAGGAAACCTACAGTATGGGAATACCTAAAAGGGCGGGGAGGTAATTATGTCCCATTTGACACAAATATCGACTAGAACGTTGTGATTAGGTGACTGAAAAAACAGAGATGATTGGGTAACTTTGAGAAAAAATATTGATATAAGAAAAGAGAGAGAGAGAGAGAGAGAGAGAGAGAGAGAGAGAGAGAGAGAGAATGAAGGAGGGAGAAGGGGAAGCATGCAAAGAAATGTACTAGAAGGAGACTCACAGTACTAGGCATAAAGAGCAGCAGATTACACCAATTTCAAGTTGTCTCAGTCACTGTTCTATTGCTGTGAAGAGACACCACAATCAAAGCAATTCTTACAAAAGAAAGCACTTAACTGGGGGCTTGCTTACAGTTTCAGAGACTTGGTCTGTTATCATGGCAGCGAGCATGGTGGCAAGCAGGGCAGGCTTGGTGCTGAAGCAGTAGTTGAGAGCTACATCCTGATCTACAGGCAGAGAAAGTGAAAGAGAGAAACATTGGGCCTGTGTGAGCTTTTGCAAACCCCAAGCACACACCTAATGACACACTTCTCCAGCAAAGCCACGCCTCCTAATCTTTCTAAAGATTGAAGAGTTCCACTCCCTGAGCATTCAAATATATGACCCTATGGGGACCATTCTTATTCAAACCACCACATTAGTATTCACATTACAGAATACCACAATCAATCAAAATGCAGAACTGTGAAGTTCAGTCTTAGTAGATACATCTACAAAACACTCTTGCACCCAAAGCTCAAGGAACTTTGCAAAAGGGGAATGGAAAGATTCTAAGAGGCAGAGGATCAAGCTGTTTGCTCTACATGTCAGAAGCTACACCCATAAAATCTCACCAACATGATAGTCTAAACTTGAGCCAAACAAGAACAACACAAATAAATAAGACAAAGTGGACAGTAGAAAGACCGTGAAATAAATAAGACAAAGTGAACAGTAGGAAGACCATGAAATAAATAAGACAAAGTGGACAGTAGAAAGACCATGAAATAAATAAGACAAAGTAGACAGTAGAAAGACCATGAGGCACCAACATATATAACTGTGAGACACAGCCTACGTAATGAGCTATAGGCAACTAAGGAGTGCTAAGAGTGGAATAAAAGAATGTAATTGCATCATTCCCCCATTTCCTTTCCTCACTTCAACCCCTCCCATGTTACCTCTCTCATCCTATCCCATATCCTTCCAACTCCTTAAGTTCATGGCTTCTTCTTCTTCTTTGGAGGTGTGTGTGTGTGTGTGTGTGTGTGTGTGTGTGTGTGTGTGTGTGTGTGTGTGTTTGTGTGTGTGTGTGTGTAAAGTTTCTGTACCCCAATATTAAGCCTCTCCATCGATGCAGTAGCCCAAATCAGATAGAATCAAAGTGAATTGAGAAAAAGTCCAGGTTTAATGAGTAAAACACTCCCAGATGATTTCTCTGCCCCCAGAGAGGAGACAGGGAAAAGAGATTAAAAAAAAATGTCCTTTCTCTGGAGGGCAGTTTAAATACCCTGTGGAAGTGGTCTTGAGCATCTCTGGAGAGAAGCCACCATTTGGCAGGCTTTCTGAGATGAAGATAGGTTTGGAGAGAGAGAGAGAGAGAGAGAGAGAGAGAGAGAGAGAGAGAGAGAGAGAGAGAGAGGCTGAGGTGGAGCTTCCACCTGAACATCCCAGACTCTTTGGGTATATGGATGCCTGCTCATGTCTGGCTACTTCCTATGGGCATGGGATGGCATGGGGAAGGGAGAGCTGGGAGTTGGTGGGCTCACACTCAGCAGGAGGTGTCGGTGAAGAAGCATCCAGTTAACTGCCATCCTGGAGATCTCAGACATCTGTTTCTTGAGGAAGCAGAGAAAGCAAGCTGCTAGGAAAAGATTAGATTATTAACACCTGCCCTAGTTGTACTGACAAAGAGGAACGTGTAAGGCAGAAGAGCAGATAGGCAGACAGGGCCTTCATTGAGATATCTTAGAAAACTGGAGGATGGAGGGTCCCAGCCCCTGGACAGACCATGTATCCTGAATAGATGCATGCTTGAGACTGGAGAGATGGCACCAACATGGATATCCCAGGAGCTTTGCAGCCAGAAGGGTAGTGAGGATCATGGTGTAGGGTCCTGTCCATCAGGGCTCTAGAGACTCAGAAGCAAGCTGTTTGAGAAGTACTCGGTCCCCCAGGGAAAGAGTGAGTCAGGCTCAGGAGCAGTTGGGTCCATTAGTGTTGGGGCAGGGAGATAGCTGTTAGCATGTGAATGGAGAAGGGACCTCAGAAGAGAGAGGTAGGAGAGGTACCCGACCAGTGGAGGAGTTTGGGCTGGAAGGTGGTGATTAAGGAAGAAGGGCCTTCTGTAATGGAACTCAAAAGGGCTCAGGCCTGTAGGATAGCATGGGGTGACCTGGAGGCAGGTAAGGGCAATTGGGAGAAGGGAGGGCCAAGAAAACCTGAGGTCAATGGAGAGCTTTGTGAGCTGTTGTTTGATGAGCCCATTGGCTTTCTTAACCTTTCCTGAGGATTGTGGTGGGCAATAGGGAATGTGGAGCTCCCAGGAAATGTAGAGAGCTTCTAACATGAGCTTTATGACCATGGAAGTGAAGGCTGGCCCATTGTCCATTTGTATGGTCTGTGGCAGGCCAAATCTAGGGATGATGTGGTCCAGGAGTATTTGAGAAATTGCATCTGCTGTTTCCCTGGAGGTGGAGAAGGCTTCTATCCATCCTGTGAAGGTGTCAACCATAGTTAGTTGATAATGGAGGTTTTTTTAATGGGTGGGCATGTGAGTGAAATCAATGAGTCAATCCTTGAAGTGGTGCAGAGGCTGACATATCTGGAGGGCTCCCGATGGGTTGGCCTTGGCAACATCTGGCAGGAGGAGTGGACCGGTAAAAAAGGAGCATGAAGATGGGTGGGGTCAAAGAGGAACTCTAAGAAATGGAACAAAGATTTGGAGCCTATGTGTAAGGTCTGGTGGATGTCTGAAATGATGAACAGTGCCTGGTCCTGAGGGAGGATGGGCAGCTATTTAAGTAGAAGTGTCTCCCTTTTTCAGGAGTTCATCCCTCTCCTCTGGTTGATAACAAGACTGATGGGAGGATGTCAAAAATATGTTCTGTTGATCCAGAGGAGCTAGAGGCCTTTCCCTGGGCTACTGAGTCAGCCTTGGCATTGCCTAAGGCCACTGGGTCCTTGGAGAACTGGTGTCCCCAGCAATGAATTATGGCTACCTCTACAGGGAGCTGGAGGGTCTCCAAGAGCTTGACTATAAGGGGTCCATTAACAAGGGAATGCCCTTGGTAGTGAAGAAGCCCCTTTCTTTCCACAGGACAGAATGGGTATGGGCTATTAAAAAGGCTTATTTAGAGTCAGTATAGATGTTAGCCCATTGACCCTTGGCTATCAGGAGCACTCTAGTCAAGGTGATTAATTCAACCTTTCATAAAGAGGTCCCCATTGGCAGGTGGGTCACTTCAGCTGTTTTAGTGGAAGAAACCACTGCATACGGCACCTGGCCATTTCCCGATGTGTCTATAAGAGAGCTTTCATCACCAAACAGGGTGAGTTGGGGGTTTGTGAATGGTTGGTCTAGGAGAACAGGCCAGGGTGAGCGTAAGGCCTCCACAGCCTCTGGATAGGAGTGAGAGGAGGTACCAGAGAAGGGGACAGGAAGGAGAGTTGCAGGGTTGAGGGCAGGGCTGGAGGCTAAGGTAACGGGGCTTTCTAGAAATAGTAAGTGAAAACCTGGACTCATGAGGGCCCAAGGAGGGAGAGGAAAGGCTCAGAAGGTCTAAGAGGTGGTGGGTGGAGTATACCATAATTGGATGGAACAGGGTGATCTTGAGAGCCTGCTTCGAGTTCAGTTCCCGCTGCCAGGGCTCTCAAGCATGGCTGCCATGCACAGATGGTGGAGTCTAGTTGTTTGGAGAAAAATTTGACAGCCCTGTTCAAAGGCCCAGCCAGTTAGACTAGAACCCCGTTAGCCACTCCCAGCCTTTCATCTGTAGAAGGGTGATAAGGTGAAGAGGGTCTAGAAGAGCTAGGGTGGGGCATTAGAAGGGCATCTGGCAGTAAAGAGAGTAGCAGCACACAGTGGCCAGGTGGGTGAGGGGCCCCTTGGGAGTCTCCCTGGCTGCCCGTATAGGGGCTGGGCTGTAAGGACAAAGTTAGGAATCCAGTGACAGAAGAATCCCATCAGGCCCCAAAATGAGAGCATCTGGTCCACTGTGGTTGGGGGCTATAACTCCCTCAGGCTTGAACCCTGTCAGAAGTTGCAGCGATAACACCTGCGCTACCACCACCCATTCACCATGTCCGAGCTAGGGGCTGTGGATCGAAAAAAAACAGAGACAAAGACAGCGGGTCACTCGCCTCAGCAGAATGCCAAATGCCATTTATTGAAAGAGGGAGGAAACCTTAAATACAGGCTTACAGCACAATGGGAGAACCCCGGAGGGCAGAAGTTTGCTACAGATGTTCTACATTCTTGCATCTAAGCTGTTAATGCCCAATATGCAGGATACACAAACAAGGAACTTCCCTTAAGCATTCAGGAGGGTGGATACCGGAAGAGAATTAGCATAGGGAGGACATCAAGGTCAAGGTCAGCAAGGAAGGCAACAGCTTACTCAATATGGGAGGAGGCCAGGGCCCTACAAGAAGTGAGGGTCTTAGACCCTGGGCTGAGTTGAACTCCCAAATATACCACAGTGGGAGAACATAGCTGAGCCTTAGATGGGGAGCCAAGATAGTTCAGGAGCAAGGAGGTGGCCTGTTGGGACAGAGGCAGGGTGGGGTTGCAGAGAAGATCACTGGAGAAGTGTGCTAGGATCAGGGCCAAAGGCAGAGAGATCCTGAGCCAAGGCTTGGCCAAAGAAACAAGGTCTTTCCTGAAAGCCCTGAGGGAGAACAGTCCATGTAAGCTGTCTGGAGGGCCGGGTGTTGGGGTCCTCCCAGGTGAAGGCAAAGAGGAAGTATGAATCAGGATGTAAAGAGACAGTAAAGAAAGTCTTTCAGTCCAGAACAGTAAAGTGGGAGGTGGCAGGAGGAGAGTTAGACAGGAGGCTGTAGGGGTTGTTAACCACTGGGTGGGTTGGAAGAACTGCCTGATTGGTGAAGTGGAGGTCTTGAACTAAGCAGTAAGCCCCCAAGGGCTTATGCATGGGAAAAATGGGGGTGTTACAGGATGAGTCAGTAGGAATTGAAAGTTTCTGAGACAAAAGGTAGGTGAAAATTGGCTTAAGGCCTCTGTGATGGGTTTCAGAAATAGGAAACTGGGGTCTGGAAGGGAAGGAGGAGGGGTCCTTAAGGAGAATTAGAACTGGCTGGTGGTGAGCAGCCATGACCAGAGCAGAGGAAGGGGGGGTGGGGGGGAATCAGATGGATAAGGGAGGGTAGGGACAGGACAGTCTGGGGTAGGGACTTGTGAGGCTATTAAGGGGAGAAGAAAGTGGGACTCAGGAGAGGGTGTGGGGGCCAAGGTGAGTGTGGCCTCAAAGTGGCTGAGAATATCACCACCAACTAGAGGTGCAGGGCAAGGGGGTATGACTAGGAAAGAGTGTGAGAAGAATCGCCCTGCAAGAATACAGGGAAGTGATAGAGCCTTAAGTGGGAAGGAGGGAGTCCTATCCACCCCTGTGGATAGAAACTGGTGAAGGAACTGTGGGATCCGATCCGAGAGGTTAAAACAGAATAGGTAGCTCCCATGTCCAACAGAAGGTCAGTGGACTTATTGCTGCCTGAAGTGTTACCCTGGGCTCGGAGAGGTCGATCTATGTCAGTCTTTCCCCAGGCTGAGGAGTTTGAAGACTGGAAAAGTCTCAGATGTCCGTGTTGGTGAGGCTGAACCTCCATGGCATGGCATAGAGGATGAACCTGCTGAGGGGCATTCGGATCTCCAGTGTCCAGGCTGTTGGCAGATAGGCCATGGCCTTGCTGGTAGCTGAGGGTCAGGGCAGTACCGTGACCAGTGGCCTTCCTGGCGACATTTGAAACAGGTTCCTGGCAGAGTTGACTTGGGCTGAGCTCCAGTGGGATGGAGTCTCGTGGTGGCTGACTTCCCTTGTCCCCCTTGTGGGGGTGCCAGTGGCCTCAAGGCAGCTGCCAAGGCGTGGGCTTGGGACCTAGCCTTCTGTTGTGGTCTTGCCTGTCAGGAAGACTGAGCTGCCTCTCTTTAGCAGGCATTAAACACTTTAAAAGCCATTTTCACCAATTCCTGTAGGGGGTTGGGGGACCCTCCTCAGCCCTTCTTAATTTCTTTCTACTATCCAGCACTGACTAGGAAATGAAATGGGTGGCCAGGACCATGCCTCCTGCTGAGGAGGCTGGGTCAAGGTGAGTATACTGAACCGTGGTCTGTTGTAATCGATTTTTAAAAAAACATGGCTGGATTTTCATCAGCTTGCTGTGTAATATCTCAGAGCTTATCAAAATTAACAACTTTGTTGGAGACCATTCCCATACCCCGGAGGAGGCAGCAGGCCATGAGCTCTTTCCTCTGGTGGCCATTTTGATCCAGTTGGTAGTCCCTGTAGGGCTCCGTAGCTGTCACCTGTAGGGACCATATTGTCCACTAGGTGGGTCTGGTCTGCATACTGTCTAGCTGCTGCCTGAACTTGACCTCGCTGCTCCTTGGGTGTGAGATTGGGGCCTGGATGACATAGAGGTCATGCCAGGTCAGATCGTAGGCTTGGGACAGATAACAAAACTTGATGTAAACAGAAGGATTAGCAGAGAAGGAGCCCAACCACTTTTCTATCTGTGAGGGCCTGAATGGAGAAGGGAGCATCAACAATTCCATTGGCTCCAGCTACCTCTCGGAGAGGACAGAGGAGGGCAGCAGTCTGTCGAGATCAGGTATAAGAAGAGACCAGAGAGGATTGTCAGGGGGACAGAGGAGCATGGGGCAGGGTTAGACCAATGTATGAAAGGGGACCAGAGTGTAGGTTGTGCATGGGAGGATAGGGAGGGGCAGTGGGAGGAAGGGGGGGAGAGGAAGGTAGGTAAGGAGGAAGTTGGTCTTTGACCTTTGTCCCAGAGGGGGAGGAAGGGGGGAAGGATGGAGGAATGTTGGCCACTGAAAGGAACATGTGGCAGCCTAGGAGAGGGGTGGGTAGGCAAAGTTGGGGGAGTGGGGGAGGGGCCAGTGTCTCCAGCAGCATGGTCAGGCAGAATTTTCAGGGTCCCAGTTCCCAGATAGGCAGGAAGCTGGAGGCACCATGACCCTAGCCAACAAGACCAGTGCCATGGGACACTAGCTGCTGAAGGGAGCGTGGGAACTCAGAATCCAAAAAACATGGATGTAGGGCAGTTCTGTACACTTAGCTCTATAGCAAAAAATCTCAAGATCGTGGAGGATGGTAAACTCAAAGGTTCCCTCCAGTGGCCATCCTGATTGATTATCAAGAGCATGTTGGAGTCGGGCTGCAGTGCTCAGAGAAATCAGGCGTTCAGGACAGATGGCATTAGATAGCCCCAATTTGAATAGATTTTGTAAAATACACTCCAATGACATTCGGGGATGTAGCTTCAAACCACAGGTGCTCATTTCACAAGTCTGTGCTGAGACCCAAACTCTAATGCAATGTGTCCACTGTGGTAGGCTTTGGGTCAAAAAAAGGAGGGGTGTTAGATATGCCCTTGAACTGAACATCTTCTGAAGAAGGGGCCCCACAGAACAAAGGTGAGTCTTTACTCCGGCAAGAGGTTGGGGGCCTGGCAGATCACCCCCAAATCAGAGGAGGCCCTGGGCCCCTAAGGCAGTGACTTGGAAAGGACAACTTACTGATCTAGTCTGGCAGAGAGCAGGTGTGGGGGATAAGGTTGTTCTTGGGAAGGCAATACAGAGTCCATCTTAGAGTAGGGCCACTATCTTAGACTACCTGCTGTATGTAGCTGAAGTTTTCTTCAGTCCTGCCCAGCCCCACGGACCCCGCAACTGCTTATAAAATAATCACTCAGAAGCTTATATTAACTAAACTTCTCTGCCATTAGCTCAGGACTACCACTAACTAGCTCTTACACTTAAACTCAGTCCATTTCTGTTAATCTATGTCACCACGTGTTCTGTGGCTTTACCTGTTGCCTTTACATGCTGCTCCCTGGACGGCAGGTGGTGTCTCCTGACTCAGCCTTCCTGTTCCCAGAATTCTCTTCTCTGCTTGTCCCACCTATACTTCCTGCCTGGCTACTGGCCAATCAGCATTTTATTTATACAGAGCAATATCCATAGCATCTGTACTCAGTTCCAGGAACAACTCAGGTATGGGTCATGACAACTAGAACAGATACAGAGCAGTATGCTCCTGCAGACACTGTGTCTAAGGTTTATGGCCCTTGAAGCTATTTAGATAATCTTGCTCAGCAAGTTGTGGTTCCTCACCAAAAAGTCTTAACTCAATAGTTTCAAATGTGATTTCGTGCCCAAAGTCTAGATGAACAGTTTCAAAAAATCACCTTAGCCCAAATCCTTTCTACCCAGTCCCAAGTGGCCAAAGCATGTAATTTCCAGCTTGTGGTTTTTCCCTATAAAAACTCTCCACACCTGGGCTTGTAGTCACCACCACATTTCCTTCCATCTGCCTGGCAGTGGCCCAGGTTGAACCTTATAATAAAAGTACCTTTATGTGCTTGCACTGGAAACTGACTCCTTGGTGGTCTCTGAGGGTTTCAAGAAACGGGTACAACATTTTCCTATCATGCAGCTTAGGGCCAATGGGGGAAAATCAGCCTTTCCTGGCCAAGCACACCAGGTGAAAAGTTTCTGTATCCCAATATTAAGCCTCTCCACTGAGGCAGTAATCCAAATCAGACAGAATCAAACCAAATTAAGAAAAAGTCCAGGTTTAATGAGTAAAATGCTCCCAGATGATTTCTTGGCCCCCAGAGAGGAGACAGGGAAAAGAGACTGAAAAACCATGTGTCTGTTCTCTGGGGTAGTTTAAATACTCTGTGAGTATGGCCTTGAGCATTTCCGGGGAGGAGCCTCTGTTTGTTGGGCTTTCTGAGAGGAGGCAGGTTCAGAGAGAGAGAGAGAGATAGGGGGCTGAGGTGGAACTTCCACCTGAACAATATGAACACAATGTACTGAGTCTACTCAGTGTTGCTTATCTGTACATGATGTCAGGGATGACTAATTGGTGTTGAATAACTGTTTAAGGTGCTTATTCTCCCTCTCTTAGCAGCCATTAATTCTCTGTTCTTCTTTGTCTAGATGTTGGGACCCATGGGGTTTCCTCCTTCCATGTTGGCATGTCTATTGGTGTCGTCATTGCTCAGGTCTTGTTTAGGCAGCCATATTATTATGTTATCATAGTGTAGCTTCCCTATCATTTCAGGAGACACAATCTGACAGCAGACTTCCTTGTCCTCTGGCTCTTACAGTTTTCTCCCCTGCATCCACAGTGTTCCCTAAGTTTTAGGTGCGAAGTTGTGCTGCAGATGTATCCATTGGGGTAGGGTATCCCACAGTCAGATGATCTCTGTATTTTGGCCAGTTGTATTTTTCTGTAATGGTCTCAGTCTCCTACAAAGAGAAGCTTCTTTGATTAGAGGTGAGTGCTATACTTGCCTGTGGATATAAGGATAGGTTTTAGAATGCAGTTGGAAATTCTGCTGGTCTACTAGAGTGGTGATAGTTGGTTCTCCTCTAAGGTCCATGATCTCACTAGCCCCAGGTATGTGGCTAGTTTTCCAGTACCAGGGATGAGTTCCCTCCTGTTAGGACACACACACTTTCTTTCTTTCTTTCTTTCTTTCTTTCTTTCTTTCTTTCTTTCTTTCTTTCTTTCTTTCTTTCTTTCTTTCTTTATTTATTTATTTATTTATTTATTTATTTATTTATTTATTTTTTGGTTTTTTCGAGACAGGGTTTCTCTGTGTAGCTTTGCGCCTTTTCCTGGAGCTCACTTGGTAGTCCAGGCTGGCCTCGAACTCACAGAGATCCGCCTGCCTCTGCCTCCCAAGTGCTGGGATTAAAGGCGTGCGCCACCACGCCCGGCTCACACACACTTTATTATATGTTATTTTAGGTAAATGTAAAATAATGAATTCCTTAAGAATTTTTAAAACATTTTCAGTGTTATCTGTCACTCTTTGCTCTCTCTGTAATGACCTTCCTTCCCTTTTTCCAATTAAAGCCACCCTCCCAGTTTTCCCATGTCCTCCTTCATATCACTGGTGTCCTGTGAGTCCACTCTCTGCCCCAGTCACCACCACTATCACCATGGTACTGGTTTCTGCTCCAGGATATGTACTCACATCTGAAGGTTCAGAACTAGGAATCTCAAATGAGAATGAACATGTGTTTGTTCTTCTGGGTTTGGGATACTTCACTCACCATAATCTTCTCGGGGTCCATCTGTTTATTTGCAGATTTCACTTTTCTTTACAGCTAAATATATTCCATAGTATATATGTACCACACTTTTTACTATCCACTCATCAGGTGAGAGACATTTAGATCATTTCCACTTCCTAGCTACTGTGACTTAGAGCAGCAATGAACATGGCTGAGCAAGTGGCTGTAGAGCAGGATGGTGAGTCCTTTGGACATGTGCCAATGGATGATATAGCTGGGTCATATGGAAGATTTGTTTTCAGGATCTGAGCACTTTGGATATGTGAGAATTCTCCATCCTGCTTTCCAGAGAGGCTACACCGGTTTGATTTCCCATTCAAAATAAACATGAACTGTGTAGGAACTACAGATAGAAACTGTTAGTATGACAAATCCTTTTTGTACTTTAGAGCCAACCGTCCTCTAAGTGTTTTGTTGTGCTTATTATACCTGATAAAAAATTTTTTAGTAATTTCAACAGGTTTTGAATTTTGGCTTCTAATGATTGTTGCTCATTTATAGCAAAATGATGTTTGAAAGGCGTTGGCCTTTTATCTGCAATCATTTATTAGTTCTAGTCATTTTTTAAATTGTACTGGTGATCTATAGACTGTTGCCTATATGACAAACTCATCTCCTGTGTAATTTTTTTTTTTTGGTACTATGGCCATAGTCATTGGTTTATGGCTTATCTATTGCTACTTGTATGCTACAAAAGCATAATCAGATAATGGTAACAACGACCACAGTAACTATAAAGCTGATGATATTTATTCTTTAGCATTTAACAGAATAAGGTTGATAATAGCTGTAGAACATGGTATCGTTTACAAATGGGGCAATTTAATTTTTCTCTTATAAACAATATGTTCTTTATATATATATTTTTACCTTATTGCACTAACTAGGACTCTGCACCCTGGTGAACATGACTGGAGAGAGTACATGCTTTCACGTTTATAATCACAGAGGGAAAGTGATCCAGCTTCTCCTCACATCTACTGGCAGCTGTAGATTGTGTGGATTCCCTTTATAACATTGAGAAGGCTCCCCTGAATTAGCTGTAAATTGTGGGGCTCTCTTTGTGAAGCTGAGAAACCTCCCCTGTATTCCTGTTTTTTTTTAACTTATTTATCGTGAATATTGAATTTTTCAATCTTATTTTTCTGTGATAATTCTATCTTCCTTACCTGCTAATGTTCGTGATGGTTTGTTTTCATTGTCGACATGACAGAGTACAATCACCTGGAAAGAGGGTCTCAATTGAGGGTTGTCTAGATCAGGTTGGCTTGTGAGGCCAACTATGGGGGAGTGTCCTGATTGTTTATTGATAGAGGAAGTCCCAGCCTAAAAATAGGTGATATTATTCTCTGGATTTAGGTCCTGAGTCACATAAGAGTAGAGAACATGAACTGTAAAGGAGACACACACGATTCAGTCTCTCTCTGCTCTTGACTGTGAATGTGATGTGACTAGATGATTTCCGTTCCTGCTGCCTTGGCTTTGCCTCAAGGATGGACTGGCACCTGGACCTGGAGGCTGATGTGAACCTCGTTTTCCCCTAGCAATAGAAACTAATCTAGGACAATGCTGAATTGCACTGATTTTAAAACACTAAACAAGCCTAGCCTTTCTGGAGGAAGTGCACTTAGTTGTGACACATACTTCTTTGTTCTAGATAAAATTTGCTAATATTTTTGAGGATTATGATGTCTATTGCAGGTTGTGACCCTTTGGGGGGTTGAATGACCCTTTCACAGGGGTTGTCTAATGCCAACTGAAAACACAGATATTTATATTATGATTTGTAACAGTAGCAAAATTACAGTTATGAAGTAGGAAGGAAAATAATTTTATGGTTGAGGGTCATCATAACATGAGGAACTGTATTAAAGGGTCGCAGCATTAGGAAAGGTGAGAACCACTGGTCTATAGTGTTCTTACTTCATGGCATCTTTGCCTTCCTCTGCTATAAAGGTAGTACTACTTTGTAGAATAAATTGAGAATGTTTCCTCTTTTTATACTTTCTAAAAGTATATTAAAAGTTTATGTAAATGTCTGTGAGGATTTTCAATCAATTCTGCATCAAGACAGTATTAAAACTGTCTTGTTCCTTTTTTCTGGAGTTGTAAATTTCCAAATCAGTTCATGAGGTAGCTGTGGAAATCTTCAGATGCTGCCTTGTCTCCGCTGAGTTAGCCTGTCAGGTTTTTTTTTTTTTTTTTTTTTAAGGACTGATCCCTGTCATTTCAGTGGTCAGATTCCTGTGTAAGGATGACGATGGTCTTCCTTCTGAGTCTTCATGTCTACAGAGGCAATCATTTCTCTCTTCTGTGCTTCATAGCTGTCATGGTGTCTTCTCTCTTCCTTACCAGCGGTTTCTAGAGGCTTCTCAATTCCATTGAGAATTTTTTTTCAAGCAGCTCATATTTTGTTTGATTGACTGCCTCTCTGTCTTTCATATTTAGTTCCATTTACTTCTGTTTCTCTGCTCTGTCTGCATTCCTGTTGTTTGGGACTATTGCTTTCTAGCTATTTGGTGTGTTGTGAAGAGTTTTGCCTCTGATTTTGTTGTCACTGTTTACTTGTTTATTTTCGGTGACCATTCACAACATTCAGGTCGTTTCCAGGCTGCAGCTCCAATGTGGAGACTTCTCAAAGCCTCTGCGGTGTTACTCGGTTCTGCACTGCTGTGTGCTTCCCCCACGCAACCTGAATCTGGATGGAACATTGCAGCTTAGTTCATTTCTGCTGTGTTGAGGGGCTGAGGAGAGGCCTAATGGCTGAAAAACATCTGTTACTCTTACGGAGGACTAGAGTTCGACTCCCAGCACCCACACTGAGTGGTTCACAGGCTTACTATATCCTGTCACTTCAACCCCAGGGGAACCCAGCACTCACTTTTGGCCTCCATGTACATGCAGGGTGGGGGTGGGGGCAGAGACAGAGAGAGATTAAACTTCCTGTGTGAAGACCTCGTGGATCACTTGAGGGACTGCCCCGGACTTTGTACACAAATGTCAAGCATCTCTTCGTCCAGTGTTATGACGCCTCAACCAGTCTCCAGCTGGGGAAGAGTGCTTCCTACTAAGTGCAAAGCCTGAGTGGAAGGGCCAGACTCTCCTCTACCCATTCCATTCCGTCCACTTGTATTGAACTGGCCTTAAGTATAGGAAGCTCCCTCTTGCTAAGAGCAGAAGGGGATGGAAGTCCTTGCTCAGCCCGTTGTCCTTGTTGCCCACAGTATCTGGTGGCTGATGAAGGACAATTGCTTTTTGTTTTGTCTTTTACATTGTGCTGTAAATTTACATTGGAATAACATAGGCTATCAAAGGAGTGAGCACGGGGGTTAGGACTCCTTTGGCAGAGCCGACCTTACTTATTCCAGGCAAAAGGCAGGACCAGGCAGAACGGGACTTCTCTGGAGAACGTTCGGGCTGTGCCTTTTGTTATTTTGGTGCACAAAATATTTGTTATTTCCCAGTGCACAAGCTGGGGTACCCAGAGATGTGTGTGTGTGTGTGTGTGTGTGTGTGTGTGTGTGTGTGTGTGTGTGAAAGAGAGGGGGTTTTGGGGGAGGGAGATAGAGACCGCACGTCTATTTCGGATTCCTCTGGTGTTAACTATGTATTCTGTTCAGACATTTCCATAGCAATTAGTGGAAAGGATTTATTGAAATGTGCTCACATCTCCTTATTTCAATCCATCAGCTCAGTGGCTTCTTTATCTTAGGAAAACAGCTTCCTAGCCTTGGTAGCTGCTGACCCGCCCCTACATCATACTGATTTTCTTTTTCAGAAATTAATTTATTGCAGTGAATCTTTTCTTAACCTCTGAATTGCTTCTGCTTCTTCCACTGGCATTGACTGCCACACAGGAAGTTTGGCGCTCAGGACATTTGTGGGTAAGGCCTGAAATGCTAACTTTAACTGTAGCAATGCCCCTGGATTCTAGCCAGAAAAGGTAGCCTCTGCTTTTGAGAAAACAGCAGATGGGCTTGAACTACTCTCACTGCCCAGTACCCAGAGGATCCACGTACCTCACAGGGTCCAATTCACACCCAGAAGCTTCAGCTCAAGGCACACAGAGAATGTAGTTTGCAGATGTTTGATGTTTTCATAACAGAGGCATTGTAGAAGACTGGGATGGCTAGGGCAGAGGCAATCTATGGTGTTACCTCAGGCCACACTCATACACACAGCCAACATTCATAAACAAATTTCCACATATACTTAGGGAAAACAACAACACCAATATGTTCCCTTATAATATGAATTGCTAAACAGTCTTATTAATTAAAAAAAAAACAGAGCCAGATATTGGGGTGAAAGCTGAAAGATCAGAGAAGCAGAACAGTCAACCACAAGTTCTTATCTCTGTGAAATCCTCAGTCTCAAAAGAGATCGAGTTCCTGTTTCCTCACACCTTATATACCTTCCTGTGTCCTGCCATTTCTATTAATTATTTAGGATATAAAATATGTCAATGTAAAATTAGACCCCAAAAGCTACAAATTAGGAGAGATCAATTACGGACTCTTAATGACTTTTAAAGATCATTCGGAGACATTTCTCATCTATGAACTATTGTTGAGTAAAAAGTAATGAACTGAATGACTTGTTCAAAACCTTAGAAGGTGACAAGGACTTAAAGAGTCCAAGAGAATTATCACCTGAAGCAGAGAAAGAACTGGCCTTGGTAGAAAAGAAAGTACAGGAAAGACACATGGATCATGTCGATCCAAGGCTGGATTGCATTTTGGTTATCTTACCCTCTAGGCGTTCTCCTACAGGAATTTTAATACAGAGGAGAAGGATGGCAGCGAGAGGTAAGATAAGGTGGTCTTAGCTCTTGGCTACTGCTCGATCTCTGGGCTTTTAACTCTGCATTTGGCTGTGTGTTTCTTATTTAGTAAGACTGTTTAGAATTACATCTACATGCCATATTACTTCCTGGGATTAAAGGAATGTATCACCACTGCCTGGCTCTGTTTCTCTCATATAGCTCAGTGTGGCCTTGAACTCACAGAGATCCAGAAGGATCTCTGCCTCCCGAGTCACAGGATAATAAGTGTGTGCCATCACTGCCTAACCTCTCTGTCTAATTTAGTGGCTGGCTCTGTCCTCTGATCCCCAGACAAGCTTTATTGGGGTACACAATATATCACCACACTCCCTCTTTAAAAAATGCTACTGTGATTATCCTGTCTGCAAAAGAGCATATCCTGTCTCCCGAGGGAGATCCCAGTGGGACAGTCATCGAGTTGTCAATTTCTGGATACGATTTACTCTTTTTATTATGAATATATGTGACAATCCATCACCAAGGACAAAGGGTAAAGTTAAATTGTTTAATAGAGTATAAACCCCAGGGAAATGAGGAAAGAAATTAATCTTATGTGACTTGTAAAGAAACCCAAACTGCAGTTTTCATTGAGAACTCCAAATAGTCACACCTGTCCGAGTCCCCTCTCCTTAGGCACACTCCTGCCCCCTTGGAATAAAAGTGAGAAAAACGAGCTATGGGGACTTCACAAACAGCCTATGGGCAGAATGGATGGACATGATTGCAGACCAAAGCAGCTAATGGCCGAGGCAGAACTCCTAGATCCCTCTTCTACACTAAAGCGAAGGGAACATCATGTTCCAGGTGGTCACAAGAGAGACGGGATCCTCTGTGATAGCATGAAACAAACCTGCCACTAGATAATGGCACACATTTGAAGTAAGAAATAAACCTTGGTTGTATTAAGTCACTGGAATTTTTTAAGTTTACTTCCAACTGATACATTAAAAATAAACATATACATGTTAATGGAATACCATGCAGCATTTAAGGCATACCTGTATTATATAGCGTGTAAATTATCTTAAGCATTTATTTTCTAAAGATTTACAATTCTATATGCTGAAAACTTTCAAAATCTCTTTTCCTAACTTTCTGAAATGTGCAGTATAGCCTTTTATTTACAGTTACCACATAATGCAATAACACATCAGGACTGTTTAGCCTTATCCAATTACATTTCTGAATCCATTGACCAATGTTTCCTCATCCTGCCCTCACTCTGTCTGGCCTGGCCTCTGGTAAGCATTATTCTACCATCCTTTCCTCCTCCTCTTCCTCCTCTTCCTCCTCTTCCTCCTCCTCCTCCTCCTCCTCCTCCTCCTCCTCCTCCTCCTCCTCCTCCTCCTCCTCATTTTTGAGATAGGTCTCATGTAAGTTGGCTTGGAACTCACTGAGAAGCCAAAAATGACTTTGGTTTTCCCATCTTCACCCCAAGTGTAGTGTACCCCACCATGACTGTTTTATATAATGCTGGGGAACTTGCCAGGAGTTCACATGCATTAGACAAGTATTATTCCAACTGAGTTACTACTTCCTACACCCCTTTATTTTCCCCTTTTATGAGATTAATTTGTTTAGATTCTACATATGAGTAAGATCAGGTGGCATTTGCCTTTCTGTGACTGGCATGTCATTTAGTACAACGATCTCCATTTTCACCCATGTTGTTACAAACGACGGGATTTTATTCCTTTACTTTGTTAAATAGTATTTCATCATATATATGCAACTATCTACTCTGTGCATCCATCAGTTTATGGCTGCTCAGGTTGATTCAGCTGAGGATTACTGGGAACAAACTACAGTGAACACGGGAATAAAGATTTCTTTTTCACATACTAAGTCCACTTCCTCTGGATATATACTAAGTAGTGGTATCATTCAATCATGTAGCAGTTCTACGTTTAATTCCTGGGCCACACCAATACTTTGTTTCATGGTGATGATACTGTTTTACACTCCCACTCCCATGTGTTGGTTCCACCTCTACACATCCTCTCGGACACTTCTTAATATTTTCTGATGATGGCGGCTCTTACTGAGGTGAAGTGATGCCTTATTGAGGCTTTCATTCCCATTTCTCTGATTGGTGATGGTCAGTTGTTGTCTAAACAGACCTACTGGCTATTTGTGTGTTTTCAATTGAACAATGTCTTAAGAACTTTTGCCCATTTACGAATCTGTTTATTGAGATGAGATGACGGTTCAGTGAGTGAAGCAACTTGCTACACAAGTGTGAGGACCTGAGTTCAAATCCCAGAGCCCACATAAAAGCTGGTTGTGGCAGCACATACCTGCAGTCCCAGTACCACTAGCATAAGAATGGAGGCAGAGACAGGAGCATCCTTGGAATCTGGAAGGTCAGCCTGGTGTGCACAGCAGTGAGCATGGGACACCCTGACCCCAACAAGGTGGACGGTGATGATGGTGGTGGCTACCATAAAGATGGCCCCAAAAGCTCATATATTTGAATGCTTAGTCACCAGGGAGTGGCACTATTTGAGAAGGATTAGGGGTGTGGCCCTGTTGGAGGAAGTGTGTCACTGGAGGTGGGCTTTGGGGGTTCAGAAGCCCAAGATAACTCAGTGTTGTTCTCTTTCTCCTGTTTGCAGATCTGGATATAGAACTCTCAGCTTTTTCTCCAGCACCATGTCTGCCTGCTTGCTGCCATGCTTCCCATTGTGATGATAGTGGACTAAACCTCTGAAACTGAAGTCAGCCCCAACTAAATGCTTCTTTTCTAAGAGCTGTTGTGATCATGGAGACTCTCTAAGCAATAGAACAGTGACCTCCACGTGTGTATCACAACAAGCCCATGCCTGCGCGCGCGCGCGTGTGCGCGCGCGCGCGCGCACACACACACACACACACACACACACACACACACACACACACACACCTGGTTAATCATCTGTCTGCAGCTATTGAATTTTGATAGTTCCTTGCTGTGGTAGTTTGGATGTAATTGTTCCCCATAAGCTGATAGGGAGTGACACTGTTAGGAGGGGTACCCTTGTTGGAGGAAGTGTACCTTCGTGGGGTTGGGCGTTGAGGTTTCCTATGCTCAAGATACTCTCAGTGTCAAAGACCACTTCCTGTTGCCTGCAAGTCAAGATGAAGGACTCTCAGCTCCTTCAACATCATGTCTGCCTGCCCACTGTCATGTTTCACCATGATGATAATGGATTAAACCTATGAACTGAAAGCCACTCCATTAGACGTTTTCCTTTCTAAGAATTACCATGATCATGGTGTCTGTTCACAGCAATAGACACCCTAACTAAGATTACTTGCATACTCTGCCTATCAACTGCTTGTCAGATGCACACATTCCCCCATTCTGGAGGTCCTCTCTGCTCTGTTTTGGTGTGCACAAGCTTTTTAGTTTGACTCAATTCCATTTTCTCTCATTGCCCATTTTTTTTGAAAAGCCATTATAAAACCCCTGTCCATTACAATTCTTGAAATATTTCCTCTAAAGTTTTTTTTAGAAGTTTCAGTGTCTCCAGTTATACTTTGAAATCTTCAACACATTTTGGGCCTCCCCCCCCCCCAATGATTGACAACTGTAGCTAGAAGGTTTCTCTGGTCTTGCCTGGCCCCATGGTCCCACAGCTGTTTATAAAATAATCATTCAGAGGCTTAATATTATTTGCAAACTGTATAGTCTATGGCAGGCCTCTTGCTAGCTAGATCTTATATCTTAAATTATCCCATTTTTAATAATCTATGTTTTGCCACATGTTCTGTGGCTTATCAGTCTGTTGGCATGTTGTCCTTTGGGTGACAGGCTGGCGTCTCCCCAAGCCCTGCCTTTCTCTTTCCTGTCTCGCTCCTTGGATTTCCCACCTGCCTCTAAGCTTCCTTGCTATAGACCAAAGCAGATTATTTATTAACCAATGGAAAGAACATATATTCACAGCATACAGAAAGACATCCCCAGCAGACAACAGTTAAGGTTCTGGCCTCGTTATCTGCACATACTTCCAGTTTCCCCAGCACCATTTATAGAAAGAGTCTCTTCTCTTCAATGTATGTTCTTAGCACAGTCATCACTCTTGATACAACCTTACTGCTAGGCTCTATTCTATGGCATTGGTCTAGACATGTGTTTATGTCAGCACAATGATGTTAATGAGTTATTAAAGCATTGTCATGGGCTTCAAAGTCAATAGTGTACAGCATACTTGTTTTTCTATTCAGGATAACTTTGACTATCCAGAGTTTGTGCAGGTGTGTGCTTCCATGTACATGGAATTTCTCCTTCTTTAGTTTATGTAGCTCTGTGAAGAATACTGTAGTAATGTCCTCTAATGAGTTTTGTCAGCGATATCAGAATGAACAATTTAAGGGAGTAAGGAATTAGGTCAGCTAATGGTTTCATTTGTGTGTGGATGTGCATAGGTTTGTGTACGGGTGGATGGGCATCTGCATGCCATGGCACACATATGGAGATCAGATGGCTTGTGTGTGGAGGTGACAGGACAACCCACACCTGTTTCCTTCTACCTTGTTTGAGATGTAATCTCTTGCTGTTCACAGCTGTATGTACTCAGCCAGCTGAGCCATGAGCATCCGAGGACCTCCCTGTCTTTTCTTGCCATCTTGTCACTGGGATACTGGGATACAGATGCACCTTATTATATCAGACTTTGCATGGGTTCCAAAGTCAGGCCCTCATGCTCTTGAAGCAAGTATTACCACTGAGCCATCTCTACCTCAGTTTCTCTTTATCATCATGTGGCTCCATGTTTCTGGGCCTCCACTGAGGCAGTGTGTCATGATGATAGAGTGTGTAGCAGAGGCCATTTATCTGGCAACAGAAAGATGAGGGAGAAAGGAAAGGACAAAGGACCTGGAATAACTTTCAAAGGCACTCCCTCTTAGTGACCCACACAGTCCATCTAGGCTTTGTTTCCTAGAGTCTGCACTTAAGATAGTACCACCTAGCAAACAACATGAGTAGTGGATATCTGTTCTGTCTGTGACCTTGAAGCACCACTCCTAGAGATGTAGCAGGTAGCTGTCCTACCTATGACTTTGATGGTCCAGCCCCTCGAGGCTATCCTTAAGACCTGAGATGCCTGTAGACTCTCTCTTCTCTCCCTCATGGGCTTAGATGCTGGGATGGACTCAGGCAGAAGAACACCATGGGATTGTACCTCGGCCTTCCAGGACCCTACAATAAATCTCCTGTTCAGTAGTGTATGGTGGTATTTTATTTGAACTGAAATGTGATTTTATTTGTATGTTAATAAATAAAGTTGCTTGGAGGTCAGAGCTATGAGAAAGCCATAGGAAAGCAGGGCAGTGGTGGCGTATGCTTATAATCCCAGCATTTGGTAGGCAGAGCTAGGTAAACCTCTGTGTGTTCAAGGATACAGCCAGCATAAGAGACACATACCTTTAAGACCTGGGGGGCTGTACATTTAGGCAGTGACGAGGCAGTCATGTGTTTGAGTTTACAACTAATGAAAAGGCAGAACAGAAAGACTATATCAAGACAAACACACAGGAAGTAGGTCTCTTTTGGAGAGGTAGGACCACCGCAGGAGGAAGGGTAAGGTTTTAGCTCTGAGCTCAGACCTCTTGGCTTTCTCTTTTACATTGGTTCTGTGTTTCTTATTTAATAAGACGGTTGGTTACATCTACAGTAGTGAGTCTTCCTTCCTAATAAATTCCTTTACCCTTTAAGCGGACTCCATGGATTTCTCATAAAAGAGAAGATTCTCTCAAGATACAAGTTGTGTGATTGTGTCTTGAGAGACACAATCAAGCTAACAGATTACAACTACACAACCATGTAGTTGTACTTAAATCATTTCAATGGAAAGTGTCTTCGTGATTGGAACTTCTAGTGCAGTTTGGAGTTCTTCCATTTGAAAAATGTGATATTTGCATGGAATTGTTTGAATCTTGTTTTCTAGTCCCTCCCCATCACCACCCTCATAGTCTGAAAGTAGATTTTTCTCTTGATAAAGGAACAAAAAAAGCGAACATCTTGTTTGTAAATAGGTATCTAGTAACTAGTGGTAAACTTGAAATGGTAGAATTCTTTAAAGCCTAATTCTAAGTAGCCTTAGGAAAATGTATCTTAATTATTTTTGAACCTATATTCACCTTGTTTTTTTCAAATATCTTAAGTTATATTTTCTTTTTCAGAGCTGCTTCTTATTTGGGGCTACTTTTTTTTTTAAATTGAGGCATAATTCATAAAAGGGTATATTGTTTTGATGAGACTTTTTACAACTGTGGCTGGATGTCTTTCTTTAGTCTTCCAAGAAGGGCCGTTTTACTTTTTTAGAGCTACTTTTTAAAGTCATGAGGTCAACAACTTGGACTACTATGCATGTAAGTGCTAATGCAAACTAAAGCCCAAGTTGACCTCCAGCAGCAGTTCATTCTATGTTGACAGTGAGAGAACACTTTGCCTGCTAGGATACTGTTACTCGTGGACTGAAATGCTGAAGAAACCCCTCCCCCTATTTTGTTTTTTGCAAAAATCAAGGTATATTCTAGGGTTTCCTGGTTGACCTCAACAGATAAACTGAGATGATAGTCTTAGTTCAGAAATGATCTGAATGTAGATTTACAGTCTACTCGTACAGCTGGCTAAGTGAGATCGCTTTCAGAGTTCTGCATGTATCCCATCAGCTCCCCATTAGTCACTGAACTCTTAAAACTGGTATTGTAACATTATCACAATGTTTTGACCCAATTTTATAAACTTTACAGTGCAATATGTGTTCCTTTTCTGAGGCAAACCAAAGGTATATTTCTCAAGATTCTGCTGCTATCAGCAGCGTTGATGGAGGATTTTTTATACATTTGTAATAGATAGAAATAAACCAGAAAAAAAGAAGAAAAAAAAAGTGGTGGAGGAAAAAGTGAACACTGCAAGAATACTCAAAAGGGCTGAGAGTTGCAAACACCAAGAATGGCTTTGCATAGTAAATGGAAGAGAACAGCTCTGAACTATAGCTTACTTTTCCTGGTTTGGTCTGACAGAATGATTGAATGCTTTTGTACAAAAATCAGAGCCTTAAAAACAAGGATTTGGTGAGATTGTAAAATGGTGTACCACTTTGGCAAAACAGTTTGGTGATTGGTCAAAATGCAAAACATTGTTACTCTGTTACTCAACAATTCTACCCTTAGGAATATATCCTCAAACTACTGAAAATGTGCACCTATAAAACATGTACATGAAGCTCCAGGAAAGGCGCAAAGCTACACAGAGAAACCCTGTCTCGAAAAACCAAAAAAAAAAAAAAAAAAAAAAAAAAAACATGTACATGAAGGTTTACAGCAGTGTGTTGCTAATAGTAAAAAAGTTAAAACAACTCAAATAGCTATCAAATACTGGAGAGAAATAAAATGTGGCTTATTCATACAATAGAATATTATTAAGACATAAAAATGAATGAGAAACTGACAGATTAAATGACTTTGGTGAACCTTCATAATTTCATTTGTAGATCTTTCCATTTCTAATTTATAAATACATTTGGGGTTATAAATTATAAATGTGCTGCCTCCTGTCAACATTGTATACTTCTATTTGATGATTTCTGTGTCAAACATTATATGGAAATGTTTCCAAGTATTTTCTGTATTAACTGTGAATGAATAGAACAAAATAAATTGCCTGTGATGGAAAAAAAACAAAAACAAAAAACAAAACAAAACAAAACCCTTGGCTCCCAACACTTCTTGAGTCTGTCTCCTAGAGTTCCAACATTGTTCAAAAGTGTGAGTCCAGAGTCTTAGATTCAAATTAAACCTCTTAGGTGTGAGCATCCTATAAATTATATGTATGTATACACACACACACACACACACACACACACACACACACACACACACTATAATGACATAGAGTAAAAAATCATTCTCATTCCAAAAGTAAGAACTGAGGTACAAAAAGAACATGAATCTTTTATATTTTTTTTTTTTTTTTTTTTTTTTTTTTTTTTTTTTTTTGGTTTTTCGAGACAGGGTTTCTCTGTGTAGCTTTGCGCCTTTCCTGGAACTCACTTGGTAGCCCAGGCTGGCCTCGAACTCACAGAGATCCGCCTGCCTCTGCCTCCCGAGTGCTGGGATTAAAGGCGTGCGCCACCACCGCCCGGCTTGAATCTTTTATATTTTTAAGTCTACACTTTATCTCTTTCTGCTCTGATTTTCTTTGTGTCTTACCCTCTGCTGACTTTGGATTCAGATTTTAATTGTTTTCTGGTTCACTGAGATTCAGTAACTGGCTATTTGGTATCTCTCCATGTTTGGCATGTGTACATGTGGCACATATTTGCATGTGTGTGCATATGGAGGTCAGAGGCTGAGATCATGTGTCCTCCTCTGTTACCCTTTGCCTTTGATATTGAAGCAAGAACTCTCATTTGAATCCAAATCTGTCAATCCGGCTAGTGTGGTTAGCAGCCGACCCTGGGGACCCCTGGTCTCTGCCCTCCTTGGTCTAGGACTACAGGTGGGCTGCCACAAATCCCCCAAGCTGCCTGGGTGCTGGGAACCTCAAGCAAGTGCTTTGCTCACTCATGCATTTCCCCAGCCTCTGTCTGTCCCTTTTGACATGGCCACAGGTCACTGCAGACTCACCCCTTAGCACTGCTTTTGTCCTGTCGTGCAGGTTTGGACGCTCTGGATCGCCATTTTGATTTATTTCAAGAAATGTGTGAACTTCTTTCTTGATTTCTTTCTTGCTATTTGGTTGCTCAAAAATAGCTTGATTTTAGGGCTGGTGAGATGGCTCAGAAGTTAAGAGCACTGACTGCTTCCCCAGGGGTTCTGAGTTCAATTCCCAGCACCCACATGGTGGATAACTACCATTTGTACTCCATTTCCAAGGGGACCCGCAGCCGTCCTCGGGCCTCCAAAGGCACTGAGTGAATGTATGTTATGTACGGACATCCATGTAAGGAAAAGACTAACACAAGTACAATTGAAAAAAATGTTTTTTAAGTTGATTTTAGCTGGTATGGTAGCACATGCCTTTCGTCCCAGC
Organism: Peromyscus maniculatus bairdii; assembly: GCF_049852395.1. Taxonomy (NCBI): domain Eukaryota; kingdom Metazoa; phylum Chordata; class Mammalia; order Rodentia; family Cricetidae; genus Peromyscus; species Peromyscus maniculatus. The sequence goes on along the minus strand of NC_134854.1, from coordinate 20,636,984 downwards.
TCTGTGGAGGCAGAGGCAGGAGGATTCCCCAGTACCATGCAAACCTCATGTCTCCACTGTTCCGGCCTCTACAGCTCTGGGGTGAACTGTTTTCATCGTATGCTCTTTGTATCCTTGCTCTTGTAGTCCTGAGCATCTTCCGCTTACCTGTCACCTGTGGGCTTGATTGGTTGAGTCAAATTTGACTGGTGACCTGTGACCTTCATGCACACGGATGTCTTTTTTCTAGCTTGGGAAGTTTTTCATTATCGTGTCTATGAGTGAACTTTCTGCACCTTTTACTTTCTTACTTTCAGTTCCTCAAATCCTTGAGCCCAGCAGAGCGGTCCTATCCCTTTCAGAAGTGTCGGAACATTCTTCCCAGTCTGCACTCATCTTCATGGTTTGCCGCCTCTGGCTTCTTTCCAAAGCCTCTCTTGTTCGTTATTCCCTTGGCTCCACCTTGCTATCCACGCGTCCTACAGTGCTTTGATTTCGTGGAGTGCATTTTTCAGATCAAGAATTTGCACATAATTTTACAAACTGCTGCCATCTCTTTGTTAAGTTTGGAAATAGTTTTCCACGATTTTTTCCCTAAGCTTCTTGAGTTTCCTTCAACAGCTTTTAATTCTCCAAGCGTTCGTCCACAAGTCGGGCATGCATTAGGTCGAACTGAGTTATCACTTCCTGAAAACTATGATGGGTGTTGGGGTGTGACATTTCGGGCATTTAATGATCAGGTGTTTATTCTAGTCCCTCCTCTCCTGTTGTTTGTCTGATCTTTCCAAGATTCTGTGAGCTTTTGTTTTCTTCAAAATAGCAGCCACTTCCGCTGTTTTAACGCTAGATGGCGCTCATGCCCAGATTTGCCTGGAGTCAGCACTGAAGAACAATCCAAGCCACAGTGTCCCAAACACGCTGTTCCTCTGAAAGAAGCAAGAGTGCCCCCCTTCTCCCGCCCCTCCCCAGAAATTCATCTGGGGGCTAGCACGAGCCTGTGCCTCATCCACAGTGACTGTGGTCATAAAATGCAGGGTTCTGTGAAAACTGCCAAGGGATCTTTCTCGTTCATCGTTTTATTCTGCCTGCTCCAGGTTAACTTCCAAACTGAAGTATAACTCCTTCTTTCCTGGCTATTACATCTATCCTTCTCAGGTCCTCGTTGGCTTCATTAAGTATCTGTGCTGATCAAGGTTATTTTCATCAAAATACAACCAAAATATCAATTCTCATGTATTCTTACTGAATTTTATTAAGGTGATCTTTGATCGGCCTTTATCATTGCTCATGGCAGTACTGATGGATAGTGCAGTTGGTGAACTGTACACAAACATCCTCACGTCTCATTACCTGGTATCAACTTAATTTCTAACTCACTCCAGCCAGCTCAGCCCTGCCCCAGATGGCACATCATGGCAGATTTCAGTTTGAAATCACTAAACAATATTCTCAAGTTCTGTTTCAATGTGTCCTGTACATTATCCATTTATTGGGTTATCAAGTAAGAAAGCTAAAGAAATGTTGCTCGTTCAGGTTGATCACAAAGGTATCAGGGAGAGGAAGTACTCAGATTCACTCCTGGAGCCCTGCAGTGTGGCATGAGAAAAATGTGTACCACATGTATTGGTCATTCCTTCAAAGACTATAGGATGTTCTCGCCATGGGCTGTTGATGCGTTATAAGTTACCCAGTAGCTACGCCTCCAATTGGCCTTTTTACTAGTCCTTGAGGCCACTAGTTTCAGACTTGTGGAAACTTGACAAAAATTTTAAAAATAGTATTATTTTTTCTATGAAAATGAACTTTCAGGCCAGGAACAACACCATGATGCTATGATATGAATAGGTGATCCAATGACCAGTTTTCCTCTGTTTGCTGCCATTAATGCCTCTCATCCCAAGGTGATCAGTGATAGATAGGCTCTGGTACTCTTTCAAAAGATAACCGAACAATAATTGGGTCTAGGGAGAACAGTGGGACAATGAATAAAAGGAAGGCTGATTGTGTTAGGAGCCTCCTCTGTTCCCCTGTACCTGTGTGCCTCTCACACTGACAGCGATTGCTCTGTAGGGAGCACTCTGCTGCCTCACACTTCACCGCGAGATCCGATAGATCTGATGATTTCTGTGGTTTGGGCTCATTTTGGCTCATCAGAATCCACCCCCATTATTGATCTTATGTTCCTGCTTGTTTACATTGTTGACATTGTGTTAGGTGTCAGACACTGTGCACTTTATGCTGTTGAGGGCTAAGAAATTTACTATCTGAATGACTGTGGTTCCTTCAAACACAATAGCAGTTTCAGTAACACCATCAACCCAACAGATCTGGAAGACAAGGAAAACTGTAGCTCCCATTATGGCATTATGGTGGCAGGTTCTAGAAATGTGAGGAGGTGGGGAATGGTTAAGGGAAGTAGATCGCTGAGGATCGGCCAGTGTTATATCTTGTCCCTGGCCTTTCTCTCGTCCCTGACCCTTTCTTGTGTCTCTGTCTCTGTTCCCTGCCTGCCAGGAGTGTACTCACCTACGCCAACCCAACTACTGTTGCATTGATGATCTACTTCAGCACAGACCAAGAGCGGCAGAGCAGCCACGAATCAAAACACTTGAATAAGTGAGATGGAATAAGTCTTCATTTAAATCAGTTTACAATGATCTAAACTTACATATCATTCTTTAAAAGACCAAGGCTAGGAATGAATGGTGAGTGGTCAGTGAGAGAAGACAAGCAGCAGGTCGTGAGTGAAGCTGGAGAACAGCCACGAGGAATCCATTTAGATTTAGGATCTCTGACATTTACACGATTTACACAATTTGTGAAGTAATAACTTGTATCA